>NC_092129.1:70972954-72236454 GCF_043159975.1 Macaca nemestrina | reverse complement strand
CAAAAGCACCTGACATTGTTTTCGTTTATATGATTGAAAATAAAGTTGCTAAAAGTACAAATTTTGTTAACTTCATTAATTTATAGAGAAGTGAGCCAGAAAATTTTATGATTACTCAAGATATCACTTTAATAAAGTATTATTTTAATATATAAAATTATGACACCAACTTTTAAAAGCAGTTTGTAAGTTTATATTGTTTCTTATGTGTCATTATAAACCCTATTGTATTTTATAAGAAATAAAGTATTTTTAAAAGGAAAAAATGTGCAAGACCTAAACTCTGAAAAGACAATAAAACAGCACTGAGAAATTTAAAAAGATATAAATATATGAAGAGATACCATGTTCATGGACCAGTAGAGTTAATATTTTTAGGATCTTTAATTTCCCCTAGTTAATCTAATTCAACCTCAATGAAGATCCCAAAAGGCTTTTTGCAGAAATTGACAAAGTGATTCTATAAATGTATACAGAAATGCAAAGCATCCAGAATATCCAAAACGATTTTCAAATAGAAGCACAAAGTAGAGAGGCTTACAGAAGCTGATGATAAATTTCCTATAAAGATAAGAGTAAGTCAGCTGGGCGCAGTGGCTCATGCCTGTAATCCCAGCACTTTGGGAGGCCGAGGCGGGCAAATCACCTGAAGTCAGGAGTTCGAGACCAGCCTGGCCAACATTGTGAATCCCCTTCTCCACTAGAAATACAAAAATTAGCCAGACGTGGTGGCTGGCTCCTGGAACCCCAGCTGCATGGGAGGCTGAGGCAGGAGAATTGCTTGAACCCGGGAGGCAGAGGTTGCTTTGAGCTGAGATCATGCCACTGCACTCCAGCCTGAATGATGGAGCGAGTCTCTGTCTCCAGAAAAAAAGATACGGTAAGTCATTTGCTCACATTGGAGACTCCAAATATAAACTCACAGATATATGGTATTTCTTGGAAGACAAAAACATTAATCCATGAGAGAAAAAAATTAGTAAGTGTAACTTCATCATAATTGTAAGTAGCTACAATTTAGTTTTGTTGTCAGTGATAATTTTCTTCCTTTTATTTTTTGCCCCAACTTTCTAATTATGAAATTTGAAAACATACAGAAAGATATACTGCAATTTAGTTTTGTTGTCAATGATAATTTTCTTCCTTTTATTTCTTGCCCCAACTTTCTAATTATGAAATTTTAAAGCCTACAGAAAGATATGCCATTTAAAAGGCCACAGATGTCATAAAACTACTCCTGAACTATTTCAGTATATATTGTCAAAGAATAAAGGCCATCTCCTACTTAATTACAGTACCATTATACAGCTAGTCAAATTAGCAATAATTCTATAGTATCATCTAGTATCCAGTTTCCCCAATTGTCCCAAGTATTATTTACAGCTATTTTTTTTCCCCAAACTGGATCTAATCCAAACTCATCTAGAACAATCTCCCTGTATTTTTCTCCCACACAGCATTGATTTTGCAAGGAGCCCAGGAGAACTGTATTTTAGAAATTCTCATGTTTAATATGTCTTATTGTTTCTTCTTAATATCATTTAACTTCCTCCTTTGTCTTTTTTATTTCTGTAACTTGAAAATTAGGTGTGGAAACTCGGTGATATTCAAGTTACATACTTTGTGGGAAGGCTAGCAGATGAGTGAGTATCTCCTTTGCATCAGTTATGAGGCACACAATGTCAGGTGGTCCCTCATTAGTGATGTTTTCTAAAAGTGGTCACTAAAACATTGCTTCATGATCAAAGTACATTTTTTCCTTTGTAATTAGTGTGGAATCTGTGATATTTGGGCCCCATACAAAGGTTTTTTTCTTAGCCTTTCATACTACAGTTTCAGAATCCACTGGTAATCATTGAGTAAATCAATTAGTTTATTGGGGAAAAATGATGATTTTTAATTCTATCATTAGCCGGCACTCTTCTGTAAGAAGCAGCCTTATATTCCCCTATTTAGTGTTACTGTGGACATGAATTTGTATCTATTCAGTGTAGTAAAATCTATCGCATATATTATTTTTTAGATGCTTAAATTACTCTGACCTGGCCAGGAGCCTCTTCAAACTGACTTCTATTTCTGTTTATGGGAACCCATTGGTCTTTAAGCATTTCTCTACTGTCTGACACAAGATGCCCTTGGCTTGTCTTAAGATTTTTCTGCGTCAGACCTTGAATCACTATTTCTCCATCCAGCTCTGGTTCCTTTTTGTGAGGAATGATATTTAGAACCCAGGATCCAGATACTATGTATGTTCGTTCATTGCCACTGGCGTATCGTTGCTTCTGAGACTTTCCAGTGGAAAGAACAAGGAAATACATTTTAAAAATCACAGGGTCTTGTGAATAATTCTAATTCAGTTGCAGTATTACAGTTTTTCTTCTATATTACGTTGATAATATTGGTTCTTAAGAATATTCCATTTATTTATATTTTTACATATTTTTGTTATTATATTGTATATAATAGTTTCATAATGACAATAACAGTGTCACTACCAACAGAACCCTACCAGGTGAAATTTAAGATTTCCTTGTTTATATCCAACCAAGGATGTACAGGGTGTAATGTTTAAAATTTGCCTAAATGGATCCTTCCGTGTATATATTAATAATTTAGCATATATTAAGGTTTCTTTGTGTGTGTATTCAGTTTTAGAATTTACAACTTTTTGAACATGATACATAACTCAAAAGTGAAAGTTCTGTAAAAAGTTACACTCTGAGAAATCTTTCTAATTGTCCCTATTTCCATTACTCTATTCCCACCCGCCTACTGTAAATAACCATTATTACTATCTGATTTCTCCCCTATGTGTCATTGTTTTGTAAAAGTAAGCAAATATGTATGCAGGTGTGTATGAATGTGTATGTACGCATATACACACACAAAAACTTTTTTATACACATACACAAATGAATACATTGTTTTCTTTTTCATTTTTCACTTAACACATATGCTGAAAATTACTCGATATCAGTTTATAGAGATCTTTCTCATTTTTTTTAGCAGATGCACAGTTCTCCATTTTACAGATGTGCAGTGCCCTCCAGGGAGTTTTCTTAGGCTGTACTAACCATTCAGACTCAGAAGACTCTCAGTCTACTTAGAAGGATAAAGGATGAGAACCCTGAGGGCACCATCATTTGTTTCTCTCAGTTGTTCCGTGCAGCAGTCCATGCCAGTGACAGCCCACAAGGCAGTTCAAGAGCTCTTTTCTCTAGGTGACACATCTCAGGTGCAAGAACATGAGATCCACATTAGACAGAGTAGAGGCAGGGATGGGGGAGGAGGCTAGTGGGGAGACACCCAGGCTCCCACAGAAGCCTGTATCTCTTGCAACAGTTGAATAGACATAGTTTTCAGGGTCTCCATGAGACATATGCCCAGTTACAAAAGTGAAGGCATTTATAATTTATTTACAATTCTCCCCAGTGCAGATGCAACTTACAAGTTAGGGTCCCATTTTTATCAGAAGCAAAATTGCTGAGATATAGTTGGCGTTCTACCTTTATCAAGTGCTAGGATTAATGTTGGACAGTTAAAAGTTTAGACAAAAGTTTCAGTTTCCTTAAAGCTAGATTACCTAGTTTATCTTTGCAAATACTTTTTAAATATAACACAGAATAAAATGTATGAACTAATTTATCTATATTGTTTCTACTCATCATTTCATAAAATCATCCAAGTGAAATAATCAGCCCAATCTTGCTCTTAATACTAATCAGCATCCAGGGGAGGGCAGCGCATGGTTTCATGCTGAACTGCACTAAACTGGGAGCAGTTGATGGTCCCTGCCTCGCCAAGTCTTTCGTGAAAGTGTACTTCCAAAGAAAAGCTTAAAGAGTGGATTTTAGGTTTCTTCCCAGACTGAGATATCCATGTAGAAAGCAGACTACCAGTCAATCAGTAAATAATCTCTCTTTGATACCAACCATGGACTGTTGTATATACCAAAAAAAAATCCTTTTTAAAATATTATTAACCCAATTAATGATGAGAGTGAAGATTGCTGACAACATCCAATTTACAAAATCTAAGAAGGAATTTCTAATAAACCATATCCTGTTTATAACATCTATATACCTGGCAACTATGAAGGCAGCCTTTTCCCCCCTCAATTACAGAATTAAAGAAACATTTTTTATTTCATCTACTCCACAGTTGTATCAACATGGTAATTAAAGAGTTACAACTATTTCCAACATCCATTCTGCTTTAAACAGGGAGTATTGTAGTGAGGAAGCTGTTGGAAATGTAGAGTGTTCTTAGTAACTTTCTATGTGACTGGTTAAAGTTAAGGATGCAGACCCAAACTAAATGAAGAGGATGCATTAAGAGAAAGATTACCCATATTGAATTGATTTTGCCCACCTGTTAAAACCCTGAAGCACTAACTTGCGATCAACAGAGCACCGCTGGCTGTGCGGGTTGGGTAGAAACGAACAGCCGGAAGTAAATTCAGTGTTATAGAAACAAGCCACAGAAAACACTATCAGTTTTGGAAATGTAAAAAATTGTGTAAGTTTGTCTCATAAGTGGGGGTAGCTCTTTTCTGGAGGATGTCGGGGTTCATTTCCTCATCAAGTTCATTTCCTCATTTAAACGCTGAAAAAACAATCTTGTTTTTGTATATCGAGTGACATGAAATACCTAATAGTGCTAAATTGCAATGGAATTGTTGCACAACTTGAGGTAGATCTGAGTTTCATTTCCTTCTTATTTTAGGTCTGGATATTACACTTAGCAACATACAGTAAGCTTGAAATCTCTCTCATTATATTTTGTCATCAAGCAATCAGTACACAGGACCTGAGAGAAAATGGGCCAACAGGACCTCCCTCCTGGCTGGATATCCACCATTTGCCCCTGCAGAATATTACCTTCTCTCCCTTTCCTCCTCTGTCCCAGGAGACTCATCTATAAGGGTTACATCAATTGGTTGGACCCTGAGCAAGCACTGACAGGAGGTGAAAGGGAGGACAGTTTCACCTCCTGTCAGTGAAAGGGAGTGGCTGAGAATATTTGTTTCCTGCACAGTCACCTAAGCTGATGGCTTCTCTTCACCTACCTATATTCACATCTTTGGTGGGAAGGGTTGTCTCCACACATCCCTCTCTGTCGCTAGATTCTGTTAACTGCTTTCTCTCTCCTTGTGCCTGCGTGGCTCAGAAGGGTAGTATCACCTACTACTTATCAACTAATCCCAGGGTGCTGCACTGTCCCTGGGGTTTCCCAACATTTGCCAACACCTTTTTTAAACAACCCATTTCTAAACACCCTGATTGACTGTGCCCTTGGTTACTTTCTGGGACCCTGACTGCTAAACCTTCTTTGAGAGCGTATCCTCAGGTTTGCAAAGGCATGTCTGTGGCACCTCAAGTGGAGTCAAAAAGTCGTAGATGCTAATAAGACTCTGTAAAGTGGAGCAAGCCCATTTGGAGGAAAAGATAGTTACTGCATCTCCTGGGCTAGGGTGGAGGAGGGATTGAAAGAGGCAATGGAGCAGAGCAGGATGATTACACAGAAGATGAGAGGTGCATTTCCTTATGGTAATTCTGGTGAAGTAACATTTACACTGTTTTCTGAAATATATTAGAAGCCCCTCGGTAGCTGTTTGCAGTGAAGGGGACACCTACATCCTACAAACTTTCATTACAAACTAAGTCAATGGAATTGGTATGTCATCGAGATGGAAAGCAAGACGCTGCCTTTGGCCTGATATGTGTGTAGTAGGAACTTAATACATGCATGTTTGTTGATTTTCTGAATTTGTAAAGCTTTAGTTATAAACCATGAGACATAGATTTTTAACTCTGGATCAAATATTTCACAACTCATATGAAATGGAAATCAAGTACTGTAAGTTTATTTGTATGATAAACCATGAACAGGTATTTAAGTGCTGATTTTTATAGGCTCCCTTGCTGAATAAAATAATTTAACTCAAGTGATTCCAAGTTATTATAGAAAAGTACAGAAGCCTAGTCCATTGAGGGAGATTGACAATTCATGCATCATGGATGGACTCAGGCAACCAACCTTTCAGGGCATGAGGCCTCTACTTCTTCTAGCTGTGATAACTTCTTGAGTCCTATAAGGGCTTAGCCCTGGAAGTTTGTGCTAGTTCATGTTGCCAAGGAATTATTGACAGAGAAAGAAGGATTAGAGACTCTGGAGATACCAGTCTTAAATTTAAATGTGTAGGGATATTAACTGGACGTCCAGTGACTAAGTGATCTCTCTGATTTCAGTTTCCTTGTTTATAAAATGGCAATGTCTACCCTATAGGTTTGTTATGAGGGTTGTATGACAATCTATGTAAAAACTCCTCAATAAAAGGAGAACTACGTGCATCCCATTTCTATGGGTAACACATTGCTGAAGACCCTTACTTCATGAGACTGACTTTTGCTGAGACATGATAACCTACGTGTGTTATTTTTTAATGCTTCAATTGCTTACGAATTATTTGGAATAGAGCAATGCAATTATATGTTTTCCAACAGTGTGGTGAATTGCTTATATTTTTCATACTTCTTAATATTTCTGCTTCTTCATGACAAATTATCATCGTTAACTGAGCAGCCTGGACAGTTGGGCACTCCCTTAGATGCTGGGAATACAAGTAATAATGTGATAGGATTCTTATCCTCAAAAGACTTGTAGAGAAAGTACAAAAGCATAAAAATAAGGAGAATTAACATAAATTGAGAGCTCACCATGTGCCCAGCGCTGTGCTCATTACAAAGATCTTATTTAATACTAACAATCCAAACAACAACCTAGTAAATTAATTAATGTCTCGATTTTATAATTGCATGACTTAGTGCTCAGAATAGTTAGACAACTTGCCCAAAGAGTGAGAAGTAGAGGTACAGTTTGAACTGTCAGCTACTACTATAAAATAGATTATCCCTAATAATGCTAGTTCTGATATTTGGTACCGAAGGGAAGTGTTAGAACATGGCTACTCAATGTGTGATCTGTGGGCCTGTGCTCATTTTCAAAACGGTTGTTATTGGTTATTTGTCTAAACCAATAACAAAGACAGAAATTGAGAACGAGCATTTAGAAACTTTTATAGCAATTTGACACAGCAGTTTTATGTCTATTAAATCTAATAGTGAAAACGAATTGGGGCTTGTGTTTTGCAAGTTTTTTCACTTTATCGTTCATTTTAATTGTATTTGACAAAAGTATTGCTCTATGGCTGATTGGAAACTTAAAAATAAAACAACATAAAAACTACCTTGGTCCTACACCATTGATAGAGTCACTCTTCTAACCAGGAGGATTAGTGAGGTGGGAAAGTGTCATGGATGAAGTAGGAATTATGATGACAGTATGAATAGCTAATGAGAGCCAAGTACCTACTCTGTGCCCATTGTTACACTTAGTACCTCATAGTTTATGTGTATGTGTGTTTATATCTATGTATGTATGTACGTACACACACACACACACACACACACACACACAATCTTCCATGGGGTACTGAGGGATGGCTGTATATAGACAGCCGGTATCCATGGAAGATTGATTCTAGAACCCCCAAGAATACCAAAACTCATGACGCTCAAGTCCCTTACAGTTCGTCCTCCATATCTGCAGGTTCTGTATGCTCAGGTTTTGAGGGATCAGATCAAATCCACTGTTAATTTAATCACAGATGTGGAACCCACAGGTATGGAGGGCCAACTTCTATACATAGATATAACTATTTAAAATCCTAGAACTTAATAAAGTAGATATTTATTATGTCTCATTTATCTGATTATGTTCTATATTTTGCTGCCATTATCCACGTCTCTCCCAAGAGTTATTCTTTGCTAAAAGCTGAACCAACTGGGCTGCTTTCATTACCAGTGCTCTTCCATGGATATGTTAGAATAGAGAATCATCATACTTTCCCACACCCCCCCAAAAAAAGTAAACAACTTGTCATTTTACTCATTATTTCTTCTGTATATCAGAGAGTACTTTAGTGGGAGGTTGGGAATAGCTGTGTCAGGGCTGCTGAGTAGCGCCTTTATTCCTTCATCATCTTACGAAGCCTTTCTACTAGCTGCTGCCCACTCTTCCTGGAATGAGCAAAAATGTTTTGCTATGTGAGGAGTGCTGATTGAATTGATTCCATCACTTCTGTACTTCCTGGAAGTTGATGTGTTTATTAAAAAAACAAAAAGGACAAAGATAGAACCGGCATGAGCTTTACAACAGGACCAGTTTGCTGAGAATACATTATACTAAAGGTAGAATGATGGGAAGACATGATTTTGATTCAACAGACATAATAAATAATGTACTGAAGTGAAAGAAGACCATACATCCTCTCCAACAATTTTTTTAATTTTTAATTTTTGTGGCTACACAGTATATATATATATATATATATATATTATATTATATATATTATATATATATACACACACACACAAGAGGTGTATATATGTATGGGGTACATGAAATGTTATGATACAGGCATGCAATCCGTAATAATTATATCATGGAGAATGGAGTATCCCCTCAAGCATTTATCCTTTGTGCTACAAACAGTCCAATTATACTCTTTTCGTTATTTTAAAATGTACAATTAATTTATTATTAACTATAGTCACCTTGTTGTGCTATCAAATGGTAGGTCTTACTCATTCCTTCTATTTTTTTGCACACATTATCCATTCCCACCTACCTCCCACCCCACACCCCGATACCCTTCCTAGCCTCTGATAACCATTCCTCTACTCTCTGTGCCCGTGAGTTCAATTGTTTTGATTTTCAGATCCCACAAATAAATGAGAACGTGCAGTGTTTTTCTTTCTGTACCTGGCTTATTTTACTTAACATAATGATCTCCAATTCCATTCATGTTGCAAATTACAGGATCTCGTTCTTTTTATGGCTGAATATTACTCCATATGTGCCATATTTCCTTTATTCATTCTGTAGCTGGACACAGGTTGCTTGCACATCTTGGCTATTGTGAACAGTGCCACAACAAACAAGGGAGTGCAGATATCTCTTCAATATGCTGATTTCCTTTCTTTTGAATATATACTCAGCATTGGGATTGCTGGATGGTATGGTAGCTCTACTTTTAGTTTTTCGAGGAACCTCCAAACTCTTCTCCATAGTGGCTGTAGTAATTTACATTCTCACCAACAGTGTGCAATGGTTCCCTTTTCTCCACATCTTTATCAGCATTTGTTATGACCTCTTTTGGATGTAAGCCATTCTAACTGGGCTGAGATGATATCTCATTGTAGCTGTGATTTGCATTTCTATGATGATCTTTGATGTTGAGCAAATTTTCATATGCCTGTTTGCCATCTCTCTGTCTTCTTTTGAGAAATATCTATTCAGATGTTTTGCCTATTTTTTGATCAGATTGTTATATTTTGTCCTATAAATTTGTTTGATCTTTTTATATATTCTGGCTATCAATCCCTTGTCAGATAGGCAGCTTACAAATATTATCTCCCATTATGTGGGTTGTCATTTTCACTATGTTGATTGTTTCCTTTGTTGTGCAGAAGCTTTTTAACTTGATGTGATCCCTCTTGTCTATTTTTACGTTGGTTGCCTATGCTTGTGGGGTGGGTTTTGCTCAGGAAATTTTTGTCCAGACCAGTGTACTAGAGAGGTTCCCTAGGGTTTTCTTGTAAAAGTTTCATAGTCTGATGTCTTAGATTTAAGTCTTTAATTCATTTTGTTTGTTTGTTTGTTTGTTTGAGATGGAGTCACACTCTATCATTCAGGCTGGAGTGCTGTGGCGTGATCTCGGTTCACTCCAACCTCCGCCTCCTGGGTTCGAGTGATTCTCTTACCTCAGCCTCCCAAGTAGCTGGGACTACAGGCGTGTACCACCATGCCCAGCTAATTTTTTGTATTTTGAGTAGAGATGGGGGATTCACCATGTTGGTCAGGCTGGTATCAAACTCCTGACCTCAAGTGATCCAGCCACCTTGACCTCCCAAAGTGCTAGGATTGTAGGCATGAGCCACTTTTAATTCATTTTGATTTGATTTTTGTATATGGTGAAAGATAGGGATCTAGTTTCATTCTTCTGCATTTGGATATCCAGTTTTTCCAGCACCATTTATTGAAGAGACTGTCTTTTCACCTGTGTATGTTCTTGGTACCTTTGTCAAAAATGAGTTCATTGTAGGTGTGTTGATTTATTTCTGGATTCTCTGTTCTGTTCTGTTGGTCTGTGTGTCTGTTTTTAGCCAGTACCATGCTGTTTTGGTTACTATAGCTCTGTAGAATAATTTGAAATCAGGTAATGTGATTCCTCCAGTTTTTCTTTTTGCTCAGGGTAGCTGTGGTTGTTCTGGGTCTTTTGTGGTTCCATGTAAATTTTAGGATAGCTTTTTCTATTTCCCTGAAAAATGTCTTTGGTACTTTGATAGGGATTGCATAGAATCTTTAGATTGTTTGGGGTAGTATGGACATTTTAACAGTATTGATTCTACCAATCCATGAACAAGGAATATCTTTCCATTTTTTGGTGTCCCCTTCAATTTATTTCATCAGTGTTTTACAATTTTCATTATAAAAATCTTTCACTGCTTTGGTTAACTTAATTCCTAGGTATTTAATTTTATTTGTGGTGGTTGTAATGGGATTACTTTTTTGGTTTCTTTTTCAGATTGTTTGCTGTTGGCATATAGAAATGCTACTGATTTTTCTATGTTGATTTTATATACTGCAACTTTACTGAATTTATCAGTTCTAATATTTTTTTTCAGTGGAATCTTTAGGTTTTTCCAAATATAAGATCATATCATCTGCAAACAAGGAAAATTTGACTTCTTCCTTTCCAATTCGAATGCCCTTTATTTCTTTCTCTTATCTGATTGCTCTACTCAGGAATTCCAGTACTGTGTTGAATTACAGTGGTTAAAATGTGTATCCTTGTCATGTTCCAGATTTTAGAGGAAAGGCTTTCCATATTTTCCCATTCAGTATACTAGCTGTGTTTCTGTCATATATGGCTTTCATTATGTTGAAGTATGTTTCTTCTATACCCAGTTTTTTGAGGGTTTTAATCATGAAAGAATGTTGAATTTTATAATATCAGATGCTTTTTCAGCATCAATTGACTTTTTTTTTTTTTTTTTAGACGGAGTCTCACGCTGTCACCCAGGCTGGAGTGCAGTGGCACAATCTTGGCTCACTGTAAGCTCTGCCCCTGGGTTCATGCCATTCACCTGCCTCAGACTCCCGAGTAGCTGGGACTACAGGTGCCCGCCACCACGCCTGGCTAATTTTTGATAGAGATGGGGTTTCACCATGTTAGGATGGTTTCGATCTCCTGACTTCGTGATCCGCCCACCTCAGCCTCCCAAAATTCTGGGTTTACAGGCATGAGCCACCGCGCCTGGCCGACATGTTCATATGTTTTTTGTCCTTCATTTTGTTGATGTGATGCATCACATTGATTGATTTGCATATGTTGAATTCATTTTTGCATTCTAGGGATAAATCCTACTGGGTCATAATGAATGATCTTTTTAATGTATTGTTGAATTTGGGTTGCTAATATTTTGTTGAGGACTTTTGCGTCAATAGTCATCAGAGATACTGACCTGTAGTTTTCTTTTTTTGATGTGTCTTTGTCTGGTTTTGGTATTAGGATAATACTGGCCTCATGGAATAGAAGTATTCCCTCCTCTATTTTTCAGAATAGTTTGAGTAGGATTGGTATTGGTTCTTCTTTAAATGTTTGATAGAATTCAGCAGTGAAGCCATCAGGTCCCAGGCTTTTTTTTTACAGGGAGATTTTTTATTATGACTTTGCTCTTGTTACTTGTTATTGTTACCACCAACTTACATTCTTATAATCTTACATTCCCACCAACAGTGTACAATGGTTCCCTTTTCTCCACATCTGTTCAGACTTTGGATTTCTTTCTGGTTCAACCGTGGTAGGTTGTATATGTCTAAGAATTTGTCCATTTCTTCTAGATTTTCCAATTTATTGGTACATAGTTACTCATAGTAGCCTCTAATGATCCTTTGAATGTTTGCAGTATCAGCTGTAATGTCTCCTTTTTCATTTTTGACTTTGTTTATTTGGATCTTCTCTCTTTTTTTCTTAGTGTAGCTAAAGGTTTTCCAATTTTGTTTTAACTTTTCAAGAAACCAACTTTTTGTTTCAGTGATCTTTTTTATTGTTTTCCTCATTTCAAATTCATTTATTTCTGCTCTGATCTTTATTATTTCTTTTCTTCTACTAATTTGAGGTTTGGTATTGTCTTGCTTTTCTAATTCTTTAAGATGCATCATTAGGTTATTCATTTGAAGTTTTACTTCTTTGTTGATGTAGGCACTTATATCTATAAACTTCCCTCTTAGTACTGCTTTTACTATATCCTATAGGTTTTGGTGTGTTGTGTTATCATTACCATTTGTTTTGAGAAATTTGTCAGTTTCCTTCTTAATTTCTTCATTGACCCACTGGTCTCCTGAATGCAGGAGCATGTTGTTTGATTTCCGTATATTTTCATATTTTCCAAAATTCGTCTTGTTATTGATTTCTAGTTTTATCTCATTGTGATCAGAAAAGATGCTTGATATTATTTCAGTTTTTTAATGTTTTGAGACTTGTTTTATGACCTAACATATGATCTGTCCTTGAGAATGATCCATGTGCTGAAGAAAAGAGTGTGTATGAAATGTTCTGTAAATATCTGTTAGATCTGTTTGGTCTATAGTGCAGATTAAATCTGATGTTTATTGACTTTCTGTCTGGAAGACTTATCCAGTGCTGAAAGTGCAGTGTTGAAGTCTCTAGGCATTACTGTACTGGGGCCTCTTTCTTTAGCTCTAATCATATTTGCTGTATATATCTGGGTGTTTTTATGTTGGATGCACATATATTTAAAATTGTTATATCCTCTTGTTGAATTACCCTCTTTATCATTATATAGTGACCTTCTTTGTCTCATCTTATAGTTTTTGTATTGAGATTCATTTTGACTGATGTAAGTATAGCTACTCCTGCTCTTTTTTGATTTCTGTTGGCATGGAATACTTTATTCCATCCCTTTATTTTCAGTCTATGGGTGTCTTTATAGAAGTGTGTTTCTTATAGGTAACAGATCAAGGGGTCTTATGTTTTTATCCATTCAGGCACTCTGTACGTTTTGATTGGAGAGTTTAGTCCCTTTACATTCGATGTTATTATTGATAAGTAAGGATTTACTCCTGCCATTTTCTTGTTTTCTGGTTGTTTTGTGATCTTCTCTTTCTTTCTTTCCTTCTTGTCTTCTTTTAGTGAAGGTGATATTCTCTGGTGACATGATTTAGTTTCTTGTTTTGTATTTTTTATGCATGCATTGTATGTATTGTGGTTTGAGGTTACCATGAGACTTGCAAATACTATACTATTATCCTTAATTATAAGCTGATAACAACACTTTTTGCATAAAGAAATAAAGAAGCAACATGAAAACTAATAAAAACTCTAGGCCTTAACTTCATCCGCCTACTTTTTTTTTTTTTGAGACGGAATCTCGCTCCATTGCCCAGACTGGAGTGCAGTGGTGTGATCTCAGTTCACCGCAAGCTCCACCTCCCAGGTTCACGCCATTCTCCTGCCTCAGCTTCCTGAGTAACTGGGACTACAGGCATCCGCCACCACGCCTGGCTAATTTTTTGTTATTTTTAGTAGAGATGGAGTTTCACCATGTTAACTAGGATGGTCTTGATCTCCTGGCCTCATGATCTGCCCACCTCAGCCTCCCAAAGTGCTGGGATTACAGGCATGAGCCACCGTGCCTTGCCCATCCCCCCACTTTTAAACTTTTTGTTTCTATTTATATCTTATTGTATTGTCTATGTCTTGAAAAGTTGTTGTAGTTATTTTTGACTGATTCATAGTTTAGTCTTTCTGCTTAGAATAAGGTAATTTACATACCACAGTTACAATATTATAGTACTCTGTGTTTTTCTGTGTACTTTCAGTAAGTTTTGTACCTTCAGGTGATTACTTATTACTTATTAACTTGCTTTTCTTTCTGATTGAAGTACTCCGTTAGCATTTCTTGTAAGATAGGTCTAGTGTTGATGAAACCCTTCAGCTTTTGTTTGTTTGGGAAAGTCTTTATTTCTCCTTCATGTTTGAAGGATATTTTTGTCAGATTTGTTATTCTAGTATAAAAGTTTTTTTTTTCTTTCAGCACTTTAAATATGTTATGCCACTTTCTCCTGGCCTGTAATATTTCCACTGAAAAGTCTGCTGCCAGATATATTGGAAGTCCATTGTATGTTGTTTCTTTTCTCTTGCTGCTTTTAGGATGCTTTCTTCATCCTTGACCTTTGGGAATTTATTTATTAAATGCCTTGTGATAATCTTCTTTGGGTTAAATCTACTTGGTGTTCTGTAACCTTCTATAACCTTCTTATAATTGGATATTAATATCTTTCTCTAGGTTTGGGAAGTTCTCTGTTATCCCTTTGAGTAAACTTTCTACCCTTCTCTTTCTCTGTCTTCTCTCTAAGGCCAATAACTCTTAGATTTGCCCTGTTGAATCTATTTGCTAGATCCTGTAGGCATGCTTCATTGTTTTTTATTCTTTTTTCTTTTGTTTCCTCCGACTGCGTATTTTCAAACAGCCTGTCTTCAAGTTCACTAATTCTTTCTTCTGCTTGATCAGTTCTGCTTTTGAGACTCAGATGCTTTCTTCATTATGCCAGTTGCATTTTTCAGCTCCAGAACATCTGCTTGATTCTTTTTAATTATTTCATTCTCTTTGTTAAATTTATCTGATAGAATTCTGAATTCCTTCTCTGTGTTCTCTTGAATTTATTTGGGTTTCCTCAAAACAGCTATTTTGAATTCTCTGTCCGAAAGGTCATATATCTCTGTTTCTTCAGGATTGGTCCTTGGTGGCTTATTTAGTTCATTTGGTGAGGTCCTTTTTTCCTACAACTATCAACAATGTCTTGATAGTTGTAGATGTTTGTCTGTGTCTGGGCATTAAACAATTAAGTATTTATTGTAGTCGTCACTGTCTGCGCTTGTTTGTACCCATCCTTCTCAGGATAACTTTGCAGATAGGACTTGGGTGTTGTGATGTTAGCTGTGTCTGCTTTAGGGGGCACCCCAAGCCCAGTAATGCTGTAGTTCTTGCAGACCTGCGGTTCTTGCAGCACCACAAGGTACTGCCTTAATGGTCCTGGGCTCTTTAGTTAGCAGGTGATGAATCCTGCCGGGACTGGGTGCTTCCCTTCAAGGCAGCATGTTCCCTTCTGGCCCAGGGTGTGTCTAGCAATGTCATCCAGAAGCTAGAGCCTTAAAAGAGCATCTCATGATTCCGATTAGTGCTGTATCCTGTTTGGCTGAGCTGGTATCCAAGATGCAAGACAAAGTCTTCTCCGCTTTTCCCTCTCCTCTCCTCAAGTGGAAGGAAGGGATTTATTTTGGAACCACAAGCTGTGCAGCCTGTGGTTAGAAGAGTGGAGATGACAGCATTCCGGTAGCTGTAGCCACCGTGACTGGTATCTTGATAGGTCGTGCCCCCAAGTCTACTATCTCTGCACCCAGTTCAGCATAGGACTCCTGTAAAAGTTATAGTCCTTGTAGCCTAGACTGCCTTTCAACTTCATTAAGGCCCTCAGGTACTTTAGTCCACAGTGGCGAGGTTTGAGGGAACTCAAGTTCCAACTTCTGAGAGTAGTGATTCCCCTCCAGCTGGGGCTAATATAAACACTCCCTCTGTGGGAGGGCATCAGCTGAATTTGGTCCAGTTTTCCCTTCTGCTCTAACAGTACAGCACTGAGCTCAAAGCCTTACAATTGCTGTGCTGTCCCTCCCTTAGTGCCTAGAGATGCTCTTCCCACCTGGCCACTGCTGTGGGGTAGGGAGGAGAGGTGGCAGGTTACATGGTGGTTCAAGACTGTTTCTCTTTACCTCTTCAGTGCCTCTTTCAGTGACATGATATTAAAACCAGGTATTGTGAGTGTGCACCTGATTTTTAGTTCTTATGACGTGCTCTTCTTGTGTAGATAGTTGTTAATTGGTGTCCTTGTGAAGGGTGGGGTGGGTGGGAGGCACAGGGATCTGCCATCTTGCTCCGCCTTCTCAATGCCATCTTTATTCACTCTCCAACAAATTTTTACCTTGAGTAGAACACGGATTTTTTGAAAAGGCTGACTGATTATTTGATTGTATCTTTCATATAGATATCAACTAGTTTAAGACAGAATATACGAATATAGTTTTGGAAAATATGGATAATGTTCACTGTCATATGCTTAATATCTGGAGAGATGGCCAAGTAGAGCTGTTCTTCAACATACAGGTATTACGAAGTACAAAAGAGAATCACAGGTAACCTACATTGTTTTAGTTGTTCAAAAAAAATATATAGGTATGTTACATTAAACATAAACATAAATGGGATACATTTCGTGTGTTTTAACTCCTTCTGGGGATAGTTCCATGTATTAATCTCTTCATTCCCATTTAAGGTATTTAAACATTGTCTTGTATTGAATTTCCACAGCTGTTATCCCTGTTTGTATAAGTATCTTAAATCATTATATGAATAATAACTATTAGGGGAAACAGTCTCTGGAATACCCTTTTTCAAATGTTGTGGGGTTTTTTTGTGTATTTTTTCACACTTTAAGTGGTTTTTCTTCTTTCCTTATTTTAACCTTATCTTCTTTATGTGTATGGAAATACTGAGCATGTCTGCTCTCTGAAAAAGAGTTTTATGAATCTCAAAATGAACATGTCACATATATGAAAGTGCTGTCAGAATTTTCCTAAGTAAACACATTATGACTCTATATTAAACACAGAGTTTTTATTTTAGAATGGCAGAGTAAAAGTAATAGGGCCATTCTAAGGGTTCTTGTTGTCACCATGCAGTATTTCTGACAAAAGCTGCTCTAACTGTAATGCATTTTTGGCCCCATTAAGACATTCACCCCAAGCTAATGCTGCTGTTCTAAAATAAAACAAAGCCTGAATAAGTCAGGTAAAAATTGGATTTTTAAAAGCATTACTTTGTCCATATTTATCTTCCAGTCTTTCTAAAATTTCTAAGCAATTGAATGACTTTCCACTTCATTTTAACTGTACACATCTGGCCTCTGTTAGAGAACCTAAGTGCTAACCTACACTAGAAAGATGCCTTCTCATTCTGCTTTTTACACTCATTTAACATACATTTACTGAACTCACTGGTTTTCAAGGTTATTCATGATGCTTCTTATCACACAGCATTCTCAAAATACTAGCATCAAAATAATTTTTAAATGGTTGTTCTAGATGAAATACTGGGTTCAGAATTTCATAATGGGTTTTTAAATATCACTGCAAGGGTGATAGATTTATTGTGCATTTGAAATTCCAAAATACACAAACATTAGTAGGCACCAACATTTTAAGGGGAAAAAAATGTGCGATAAACCTTATTAGAGACATTTCTCCTGATTAAATTATTTTTTTTCCTCTCTGAGCAAAATAGAACAATGGCTCCAGCTCACAAAATATCAGTGCTTGGTTGGAGCTTAATTGAAACTCATAATTATTTTTTCTTGTGTACCAAGAGTACTAAGATGAATGACCCAGCCTCTGCCCTCAAAGAGCTCAGAGCCTTGTAGGAAAAACCTACAAATGGCAAAACTCTAAGTCAGTAGGGAATTACAGGCCAAAGAAGATAGAGCAGTGCTGGGCACCTTCCCAAAGGCCAGGAGGGTCTGCAAAGATTTTCTGGGGGATGTGCCTCTGCCAGGTGCTGGTGATACCAAAAAGGATGAGACTGTTTAGGATGTCCAAGTCCATTGAGAGAAGCCAGCTTGTACGTAAATACAACTCAAAGTGGCAGGTGCACAGTACTATGTGTGAACACTGAGAGGGCCTATTTCTGCCCAAAGAGCAGAAGGAGAGGGTGAAACACAGGATAGAAGTTCAACAACCCCTTAATCTTTTCTCTCACTTGGGGCTTCACTAGGACACCCCGTGTCCTTCTGACTCTGGGAATCAGACTTCCCCTACACACCAATCACAATGCCTAGTAGGTCAGACCTTCAGGGTCACAACTCAGTGTGGCCTGAGCCAGTGCTTCCCAGGTCTCAGTGCCTGTATTACTCACCTGACCTGTAACTCTGTATTGGTTGATACTGTTAACATGCAGATTCAGACACAGGAAGCCTCAGGTGGGGCTTGAGATCCTCATTCCTAACAACCTCCTGGTGGAATGCCAGAATGCCGCCTGCTGGTCCAGGAACTAACTACATTTTGAATAGCAAAGACCCAAATTTTGACTTGTGTTAACATTGTTATTTGGTAATTAGCAAATAAATCTATCACCCTTGAATTGATATTTAAAAACCCATTATGAAATTCTGAAGAAATGTCACCAGCTGTTTGTTGTAAATATGAAAACAGAAATTGGGCCAGGAGTAATAGCAACATTAGAAACAATTGTTATAATTGGGATTACAAATTATCGAGTGCTTTTCACTTGGCTCCTTGTTTCAGTTGGTAGTAAAAACTAGTAATAAATAGGGTTTCTTTCATTCCTTACAATTACTGAATGAAGCAAGTATCATTTTCCTATTTTGCAAACAGAGGCAGAGGTTAAGTAACTAATTCAATGCCACACAGCCAGTACAAGGCAGAACTTTGTGATTCAATTCCAGATCTCTCTTATTCCAGAGCCAATACCCCCTAAAGGGCATAGCCAAAAGAAGCAAATGGAAAGTTGATAGAAGTGCAGAATAATAAGAGTGAAAAATGTGATGGCCTGTGGCATAGAAATGGCTTAACCTTCTGGGGACAAAAACTAGCAGCTACACAAGTGCCCATGTCAAAGAGCTCTGTTGAGTGATGCTTTTAAATGTGACCAATAGATACACATGAGCCAAAACAAGGAGGCAGCTGGTGCTAATCTGATTCAGTACGTTAATAGGGGAAAGCACCGGAGCAACTATTTTATACCCTTTTTACATATTTATATATAACTACGTATATGTAAATATTATGAACATGAAGAGAGAACTGCTGACTCGCCATCAAGTGACATCTCAGTGAAGATTATATATCAAGTCGGAAAAGAAATTACATGGATATACGCACTGATGGAGCCAGATTCTGACCACCCAAAGTATGGACCAGAACCGTATTCTTAGCAGTTATTCAGTCTGAATGCACAAAGGATTTATTTCTTGAATTTCTGATCGTTTTAATATAATCATAAAAATGGCAATTTAAAAAAAAATGCACTAACAAGTATACCGTTCCAGGAGTAGTAGTATTACTCCAGGGCAACTCTTTTCAGATAAATGGGTCATGAATTAAGAGGTGGCATTGAAAGCTTGCTCAGTTGCATAGATATATGCTGGCTTAGCTGAAGCAGGGTACCTATCAGAAATTTTAAATTGAGAAGTGAGTTGCTTTTCCTCACAGGGAAAATTTGTCACAACTAAGAATAACTGTCTGTACTTGGTGAATGGCTTCCTTGTCCACCCCAGTGCTAAAGTGGGCTTCACACATTTGGCTTATTTAGCAGATAAGTTCGTGGGACCGACACTGAATCAACAACAGCGTGGTAAAACTGGATGCTTTCAACAACCATGACAAGACAGCGCGATTATAATGAAGTTTGATTGTTGGATAACGAGTTGATTGTGGGTACTATGAGTCACTTGAGGCTCAGTTCATTTACATGTGATAAAAAGCACAGTGTCAATGGTGAAATAATAAACCAAACCATTAGTCCTTCTTCCTCACTGACTAAGCCTTTGTGTAGAACCCTGAGATAGGAAGATCCCAGCCAATGAATACAAAAACTTTACATCCCACCATATAAGTGAAATGATCTCTCAGCAGGAAGATAATGACGAAAACCTTCAACATCTGTAGCACTAAAACATTGAACCACACTAACTTTTGGCAACATTATGAACAACTCTCCTCTGTGTTACCTTGAAAGAGCTACCACATACTGAGCACTTACTATAATTGTAAAGATTTGTTCCAAGTGTTTACGTGTCAGATTCATTCAGCTCTTGTAGCAGAATGGACGTACTTTTGTGTTCTATTATTATCAATTATTATCTGCCAATGAGGAAACAAGGATAAGAATAGGTAAAGTCAGGGGTCCCCAACCCCTGGGCCATGGACAGGTATTGGTCTGTGGCCTGTTAGGACCTGGGATTCATAGCAGGAAGTGAGCAGCAGGCCAGCAAGCATTACTACCTGAGCTCTGCCTCCCCACAAATCAGCAGTGGCTTTAGATTCCCATAGGAGCACAAATCCTATTGTGAACTGCACATGCGAGGGATCTAGGTTGCATATTCTTTATGAGGATCTCATGCCTGATGATCTGTCATTGTGTCCCAACACCCCCAGATGGGAATGTCTAGTTGCAGGAAAACAAGCTCAAAGCTCCCACGGACTCTACATTATGGTGAGTTGCATAATTATTTCATTATATATTATAATGTAATAATAATAGAAATAAAGTGCACAATAAATGTAAGGTGCTTGAATCATCCCAAAACCATCCCCCACCCCCATCCATGGAAACATTGTCTTCCATGAAACTGGTCCAAAAAAGTTGGGGATCGCTGGCTTCAGTAACTAACCAAAGGTCATCCAGTTGATAACAGAGGCAAGATTTGTACAGAGGCAGCCTGACTCTAGAGCTTGTTTACTCATCATATTGTAATACAGCTTGGGAGTGGTGATACAGGAGACTGCCCTGTTTATAGCTGTAAGTTTAACTCCTAAAAATTTGGTGACTTCAAGAGTTAGATGAGAACTAATTCTGATGTGTAGACTCATTTATTTTCCAATTCAGCCTAATTTTCCAAAATTGATCTTACTTCAACGGCATCTTGACTATTAAGAAAGATGGAGGAGCATTTTTTTTTCTTCCAAAGTTGAGAATATGAAACTTTTATTTTTATATTTATGTATAATATATATCAAAATCCCAGATGTTATGTGGATTTTAAAATAAAATAAAATATAAGTGTTTACATTGCAGCAGGTCATTCAGACTTCAATTTTTCCCTTCCTCTGTGAGGGATACTTTGGGAAAGGATGAGGAGCACCATTCAGACTTGACACTGTGCTTTAGGGCTGTAAGAATTATATGTGAAACTTCCAAATCTCTGCCTTGGGAAAATAGATGTTTTTAGTAATCAGAGAAATCTGTCATATTCATCATCCTCAATAATTAATATTTATTTTGCATCTACAATAGAGAACACTGAGATTCCAGGAAAACACGCACACACACACACACACACACACACACACACACAGCCCTTGCTCATAAGAGTTTTTCAATCCTATTGGAAAACAATATCTAAACAAAATGGTGAAGAATAATATTAGTCAATGCTCAAGGATTGACAATATAATCTATAAGAATGTCCAGATTGATAGAAATAGAGATTCATCATCTCAGTCCCAGCTGTATTTTGAAGAGAGCAGTTAGGTTAGGCAGCCCATTTCAGGAATAGTAACCTCAGAACCAAGAGAGATTTTCTGTCTAATCATCTGTGTAAACTTGAGGCCCCTTTAAATCAACCTCTTTCAAGGACTTGTTCACCGGTAACTTAAATACTCAAGAATGCTTGGCTTGAGGCTCATCTTACAGGTGAATTAAGATCTTATCTGAGTATCAGTGAGACTTTCTATATATGGAATCAAGAGTCTTTCTATTGCTTCTATTTGTCAATCCATGTTCTAACATTTGGGATCTTACAAGTGAATGCATATCCTCTTATCCTCTTCTACATGGCATCACCTCAGTGATTAGAAAATTATGATTTTGATTATCTTTCTCTTCTTTAGAGGAAACACCTTTGTTCTAAAAGTAGTGTTCTTGTAAGATGCTCATGAGTTCTTGTTAACTCTCCTCCTTTTAGTCTTCTGAACATATTTCAATTTATTTCTTAAATTGTAGTGAGCAGAATTGAACATATCTGTTTAACCAGCCCAGAGAATATCTATTACATCTTGTTTTAGAAAACATTTCTGTTAATGCATTCTAAATTCCCATTGACTATTTTAACATCACACTGTTGGTTAATGCTGAATTTACTGTCCCGAATTTTTCATATGCTCCTGTTAAACCATGTTTCTCCCATCCTAGCCGTAACAGTGTTTTTAGACCTAAGTTTGTATCCTTAAATTTATCCTTTTTACATTGTATTTTGTTTTATTTGGCTCATTGTTCAACCTGTGAGATGGTTTTGATCATTGCACCTGACCCTGGGGAAGGAAAAGAAGTAACAGAGTAAAACTGTGGACAGCGAGAAGTTAAAGCATTTCTTGGAAGATATAACTAATGCACAACAATGAAAAACCTTCTGTGATTAGAACACCTGATTTATATGAGTTCCTTACTAATAAATTTGCCTAAGCTTTGAAAGGAAAACCATTATGCTGAGTCCATTAGTATTTATTCCATACCAGCTTTCCCAGCACCTCACCATAAGGACTAGATGAAGTGTTTTTACAGGTGTCTGATAGGATGCCAGCTGTAAAACACTTTCCATCCTTGCTCAGCTCAAAAAAATCTGAAGTCCCAGTTTTGTGCACAGGTGCATCCTTCTTTGCAAAGGAGAAACCAGCTTCTCCTGCCTTGTTCTCCTCCACCATGTGAAATCAAATGGGTTTTTTACACTCTTCCTCCATAGGGAGGTAGGGAGGAGGAAAAAAGAATTGACCTCGACATATTAAAAAATATTTGAGAGTGTCAGTCCATAGTTATGCTTCATTTTACATAACTTTTCATTTTTTTAACTTATAACATTAAGAAAATGTGGTTGGCTTAAAAAATTAAAATCGGTGACCTGAAGGAAAAAAAAATAACAGACAGATTTTTTCCCTTCTGTATTTACTGATAAACCCACACCAATCCCCTGAGCACCAGTTTGCAGTGATGCACAGGAAGTAGAAGCAAATAGGGGTTCCTGGATGTGATCACCTGAGGGCATGCAGCCATTTTCCATGCTTACTTACCACGGGCAGGGGTTTGGGAAGGAGCTTCCTAGGCACTGTCACTAAGCAGCTCTCTGAGATAGTGCGTCTTCCGCCTGCTCTGTGTCTAATTATTCAGACGCGCCAGCTAGGTAGCAAAATATACCTCATTGCTTGCTGGGCGGTCCAGAAGTTTAGACTGGAAATACAGATAAGATGCTGAACTGCTGGTATTCAGGGACTTAGAGAAATCAGTCAGAAAAACAGGAGTGATTTGTTCCAAATGGTATGGAAACTACCCAAAGGAAATCAATGAGTAGGAATTTGTTTCCCGAAGGAAGATGATTATGGGACAGCATACACAATTACTTCAGAAGAGCACAAATAAAGCGTTTGCCTGTGATGTTTCTTTTTAAGCCAGCCGAAAGACATAGAAGAGAGTGAAAGTCTTGCAAATCGTTTTATTTATGTACTTACTTAGTTCTTTTTTTTTTTTTTTTTTTTTGAGACGAAGTTTTGCACTGTTGCCCAGGCTGGAAGTGCAGTGCCGCAATCTCAGCTCACTGTGACCTCCACCTTCTGGGTTCAAGCGATTTTCCTGTCTCAGCCTCCCAAGTAGCTGGGATTACAGACTCCTGCCACCATGCCTGCCAACTTTATGTATTTTTAGTAGAGACAGGGTTTCACCATGTGTGGTCAGGCTGGTCTTGAACTCCTGACCTCAAGTGATCTGCTCACCTCAACCTCCCAAAGTGCGGGGATTTCAGGTATGAGCCACTATGCCCGGCCTTGCTCTTGCAAATCTGACAAATAATATTTGAACCCCTCTACAGTGATTTCAAACCACAACAATCTCAGAGATTTCATGAATAAATGGATATCCAAGATGGCATTTACTTCTGATTGTTTCAAAATTGAGTATTTAACAGTGAGAAAATTAAGGTAGTCAATTCTCAAGAAAGTTTTTGAGTCTTTCTGCAAATTTTCAGGAGATAGACAAGAAATTCCTGCCTGGTATAAAGCTATATATATATATATAAAATGTGTGTGTATGTGTGTGAAAAAGAAAAGAAAATATAGATAAGTATAAAAGATAATAAAATAAATACTCCCATACCCAAAACCCTATTTCTTTTTTCTTTTTTTTTTTTTTTTTGAGACAGGCTCTTGCTTTGTCACCCAGGCTAGAGTACATGGTGCGATCCTAGGTCATGGCAGCTTCAAACACCTGGGTTCAAGCAATCCTCCTACCTCAGCTTCCCAAGGAGCAAGTACCTGGGACTACATATGTATGCCACCATGCCTGGCTACATTTTTTATTTTCTGTAAAGATAGAGTCTCACTGTGTTACCAGGCTGGTCTCAAACTCTTGGCCTCAAGTGATCCTCCCAAAGGTCTGGAATTACAGATGTGAGCCACTGTGCTCTGCCTCAGTACCAACATATAACTATAAATATTTTGCTTTTTCTTCAGATCTTTTTTAAAGAAATGATTAAAGTTGAAATTCTTTCTTTTCCAATCACACCCTGATCGTCATCCTCCCAAACACCCAGTAATGGATCCAGTCCATGCTCTGTAACTGCATATGTTACATATATTGTCCAGAAAAGATATGTATTGTTGTTTTGTATGCTTATGAAAATTATATTGATACTGTATTTAATATTTTGCAGCATTTGTTATTCAACATTGTTTTATGATTGCCTCAGGTAGATTCATATAGATCTAAGTTACTCATTTTAAGAGCTGTTTTGTATATTAACATATAACTATATCACCATTTTAAAATTCATTCCTGGAAAAGTGAGAATATTGGTTGTGTCTTAGCTCAGGCTGCGATAACAAAATGCCATAAACTGGATAACTTAACAACAGAAATTTATTTCTTATGGTATTTCTCTGAATGTTGAAAGTCTGAGATCAAGGTGCCAGTATGGTTGGGTTCTGGTGTGAGCCCACTTTTAGGTTGCAGACTACTGACATCTCATTTTATCCTCACAGGGTGGAAAGACAGCAGGAGAGTTATCTGGGGGTCCCTTTTTTAAGGGCACTAATCTCATTCATGAGGCCTCCACCATCACTGTCTCATGACCCCGTCCATAGGCCCCGCCTCCTGATATCACAGTGGAGATTAGATTTCAACATACTCGTTTGAGGAGGACACACACATTCAGTATTTAACATTCTGCTCCTGGCTCTCCACAGTTCATGTCTTCACATGCAGAATGCATTATTTCCATCCCAGTAGCCTCAAAAGTCTTAACTTGTTCTAGCATTGGTTCTCAAGTCTCAAGTCCAAAGTCTTATCTAACTATCATATAAATCAGATATGAGTGATTCTCAAGGTGTCATTCATTCAGAGACAGAACTCCTCTCCAGCTATGAACATGTAAAACCAAATATTAGGTTGGTGCAAAAGTAATTGTGATTTTTGCCACTTTTAATGGCAAAAAACACAATTACTTTTGCACCAGCCTAATAAGTTGTGTACCTCCAAACTATAGTAGTGGGACCGATGTAGAATAGATATTCCCATTTCAGAAGCAAAGGAATAGGAAAGAAGAAAAGAGTGACAGCTTTTAAGTAAGTCCAAAACCTAGCAAGTCAAATCTATATCTCAGGGCTGGAGAATAATCCTCCTGTGCTTGATGCTGTGCACTCCAGGCCCACTGGGGCAGAGGTCCCATTTTCCAGACCCAGTAGACTTGAGATATTGCTGCCAAATTTGGGTCTCAATCCCAGGGTTCTGCTGGGCAGGCACCAAACCTCCAAAGCTCCTCCCAGTCCTACCCCTACACCTTTGACTGGAGGTAATCTAACTTGTTGAAAATGAGGCAATTCTTCCTCCACCCTTTGCAACATGGGATGAAGCCCTGATGATCTCTGAATCACTTTTTTGTGGTCATTCTTCCCTTGTCTTGAAGAATAGATCATGTTTGCAGCTGAAAAGTTTTATGGTCTTCCCGGTAAAATCCAAAAAGTCTGACAACATATCTTCATTCCTTCCCATATCCTTCCCATTCAGTTCAAACTGGCAGTTTTCCTGCTGAGGTAGCTAATTCAGTCCATGCTTCACACCATACTAATCTCCTTATCAAATGGTGGCTTGGTAATACTCTTAGTGTTCTCTTTTGAACATGCGTTCTCATTTTGTGCAATATGGATTGGCTGAGAATTTTCCAAGCTCATAAGTTCTAGTTTCTTGTTGTTTGATAAGTCCCTCTTCACATCATTTCTCTCTTCTCCGTTTTACTAAACAGTCAGGAGGAACAAAGCCACGCCTTCAATACTTTGCTTAGAAATATCCTCATCTAAATATCCGACTTCATTGCTCACGAGTCCCAACTTCCACAAAACACTAATAATATGAACACAATTCAGCCAAATTGTTTGCTGCTTAATAACGAGAATTGCCTGTTCTCCATTGCACAAGATGGAGAAAAGGACAGTGAAATTTACAGTGTTAATGAGGATAATAACATGCTTTTACTGCAGTCTGAGAATTCATCAAAATGGCCTTCACTATCCATATTTCTACTAACACTCTGTCCATGATTACATATGTATTCTTTAAGAAGATGGAAGCTTTCTCTGCAGCTCTTCTCTTTCCTTTCTGAGCCCTAACCAAATCACCTTTAAAAGTCCCTTCATGACAATCTTGGTTTCTTCTAGATGTACTTCACAACTCTTGGTTAGTTCCAAAGCTGCTTTCACATTTTTAGGTATTTGGTATAGCAGCACCCCACTTCTTAGTACCAATTTCTATCTTAGTTTGGGCTGCTATAATAAAATACCATATATAGGTGGCTTATCAATAAGAGACATTTATTTCTCACAGTTCTGGAGGCTGGAAAGTTCAAGATCAAGGTGATGGCCTATTTGGTGTCTGATGAGGGCCTGCTTCCTGGTTGCAGATGACTATCTACTTTCCATGTCCTCACATGGAGAGAAGAAGAACCAGCTCTCTGGCCTCTTCCTGTAAGAGTACTAATCCCATTCATAAGGGCTCTGCTCTTGTTACCTCTGAAAGGCCCTATCTCCAAATATCATTACATTTGGGATTACATTTCAGCATATGAATTTGAGGGGACATAAGCATTCAGTCCATAACAGATTGTTTCCAATTTAAGGTATTAAATATACTGTAATTAGTGTCTTCATATACAGGTTTGAGTTTCTCCAGTGTATAAATATAAAAATGGAATTTGTCATAGGTTATGTGTATTGTGAACTACGTGTAGTCAATATTGTTCTTCAAAGTGATTTCTCAATGTATATTCCTACCATTAATGTGAGGAGTTTTTAATTTACCCAAATAGTCTTCCAAAATTGAGTATTTTGGAAATACTCAACTGTGGAAAATTTGGATGTGGAATACTTTTTTATCCACATTTCTCTGTTTAATAGTTCTGAGCATCTATTCATTTAATTTGCAGTATTTATATTTTCCTCTTTTATGAACTGCCTCCAAATTTGTTTGCCAATTTTTCTATTAGGTTTTTATGTTGTTAAATTGCAATCTGTTACTTCTTATTATGGATAATATTCCTTTGTATTTTCCAGTATGATTCTCTATTTTTCTTTTATTTATGGTTTCCTTATTTGCTCAAAAGTTTTTAATAAACTAAACTATATAAAAAGAGCTTTTCTTTTTGAGCTTGATCTTGTAGTAAGAAATCCTTTTCTGCTCTGAAGCTATAGTCTACATTTTTATGACAGTCTTAGAATTTGTAACTTTTTTTAATTCATTTTTTGAGTTTATTTTTGCAAGTATTATCACTTGGAGGTGTAATTTTTTATATATAAGTGCAAATATCTCAACACCATTTTTGAGTAGTCTGTCATTCCTAAATCATAAAGATGCATACTCTAATTTAAGCCAGGATTGCATAAATGCCTGAGAAACCTCAGCTGTCTGAGAGTTTTATTATTTTGATCTACATATCTGTTCCCATGCCATTGCCTAATTATTATGATTCTATATTATTAATAGAACAAATGCTCCCACTTATTTTTATTTTCAGACATGTCTTGATTATACTTTGCCCTTCAGTCTTCCATGTAAGTTTTAGAATTCATTTCTTAAGTTCCATGAATGATTCAATTAGAATTTTTACTGCAATCACATTGAATTTATAAAATAATTTACGACAGTTAAGATTTTGGTCTTCCCACTTGAGAAAATAACCTAACTCTGTATTCAGGTCTTATTTTATGTTTTTTGATAAAGTTTTGTAGTATTTCTATAAAGTTCTTATACAACTTTTGTTATAAATATTACCAGTTACTGTTTTGGTTTTGCTATTGATTTGAATTATGCCTTTATTTCTCTTATATATTCAAATTCGTTATTGCTAGCATATTAGAAGTATATGATATTTTAAAACTTAAACTGACATCCCTCTTGAGCTCCCTCTAATATCACTGAATCTCTTGGAATTTTTATGTAAATAACCATATCATTTGTAAATAGTAAACTTTGTGTTTCCTTTTCCAATATTTATTTTCTTCTAATTTTGATGCAGTGGCTGCAAAATTAATAATTTTGAATGTTGGGTATATAGACTTTATTGTTTTCTTCTTATCATTAATAGGAATGCTGTAAAATTAACCATTCTACAAATATTTGTGTACCTAGTATGTGCCAAGCATTTCACAACAATGAACGAAACAGACAAAAGTGTCTACCTTCATCAAATTTGTTGGCTTCTTGGTTAGACAAACAAACAGGTAAAACTTGTAGTATGACTAGTGGTGATACATTACATGGCGATAAGTTAAACAGGAAAAGGTAACAGGCCATACTGGGGATGGGGTGAGGGAGTTCATTTTTAAATAAGACGGTCAGGAAGGTTTCAAGGAGAATGTAACATTTCAGTAAATACTTGAAGGAGTGAAACCCTAAGTGTGGAACAAGTGCAAAGGTCTTGACGCCTAATTGTACCAAGCATGGCTGAGGAGCAGCAAGGAGGCCATTGTGATTGAAGCAGAGAAAAGGAGATACATTCAGGGGAGTAACAAAAAAGCAGACGGTAAGAACTTCACTCTGAATACAGATGGTAAGCCACTGGAAGATTTGGATTAGATTTGAATGGAAGAGTCTTTGCTGAAATTATCTGACTTAGGTTTGAAAGGCTCATACTGGCTGCTGTCTTGAGAACAGAATAAAATGGAATTGTAATAGAAGGAGACAGGAAGTGGTAGAAACAGAAAATGGGTGGGGGATACCAGTTTAGAAGTCTTAAATTTGCTGATCTGCTGATGTGACATCCAAATGAAATAGAGGAGTCAAGGATGAGTCCAGGGTTTTTTGGTGTGAATAATGAGAAGGATGAGGCTTTTCATTCACTAAAATTGGGAAAACTGTGGGAAGAACACTTTTTTGGGAAAAGATAATGAGGGCAGATTAGAGCATGTTAAGTTTGAGAAAGCCAAGTGAAGATATTAAGTAGCTGGATATATGCATCCTGAATTCAGGAAAATTGTCTTCACTGGGCATGTAAATTTGAGAA
Organism: Macaca nemestrina; assembly: GCF_043159975.1. NCBI lineage: Eukaryota > Metazoa > Chordata > Mammalia > Primates > Cercopithecidae > Macaca > Macaca nemestrina. Next base: position 72,206,982 of record NC_092129.1, on the reverse strand, counting down.
TTTTGTACAGAAAGCTGGTAGACCCAAAAAAGTCTCAATGAGTTCATCAAAGAAGTGATAGAGAAGAAAGAACACTGTGGCCATTCAAAATTTGGAAGCGAGGAAGATGAAAAGGAAACAAGAAAGTAGACTGCAAAGAAGTGATGAGAAAGACAGGTGAGTGTGGTGCCCAGGAGGCGAGAGAAAGTATTTCAAAGAGGGTGGAGTTAAAATAGTCAGTTTGGACTACTATAGACAAAGTGTCATAGTTGGGTAGCTTAAAAACAACGTAAACTTGTTTCTCACAGTTTTGGTGGCTGGGAAGTCCAAGATCAAGGTGGTGGCCTATTTGGTGTCTGGTGAGGGCCTGCTTCCTAGTTGTAGAAGATTGTCTTTCTGTATCCTCACATGGTGGGGAAAAGCAATCCAGTTCTCTGGCCTCTTCTTATAAGGGCCCTAATCCCATTCATGAGCGCTCAACTATCATGAGCTAATTACCTGCCAAAGGCCCCAGCTTTTAATACCATCACAATGGGGGTTTGGAGTTCAACAAATAGATTTTGGAGGGGCAACTTCAGTCCACTGTAGTGTAAAATGCTGTTGGCCCAGAAGGAGATGGCAAAATAACTCTGGGACTTAATAATATGGGGACATTGAGATGTCTACAAAATCTGTTTCATTAGAGGGTTAGGGCAGTCCACTCATTTTTGTAATTGATGTAATCTTAAATTTAATTATTGAGTGTATCTATACAGAGAAATGTACTTTTATTTTAGCCAGGTCATTAAGTTCAGCATCCTATTTTACCAATTTGAGTTCTTTTCTCTTATATTCTACTCCTTCCCTCTAATTTTGTTTTCTTCTGACTGAAGTAGGTTCCAGCAAATATTTGAGTAATCTACTCAGTGAGTTTATCAGAAATAATCTTCACTCTTGAATTTTTATTTAGCTGCATATAAAATTGTAGGATGATTATTATTTCTCAGCACTTGGAACACATTACTCCATTGCCCACTGTCTTCAGCATCTAATATTGCTCATGGAAAGTCCACTGTCAATCAAAGTATTACTTGTGTGTGGGTAATTCAGCTTTTGTCTTTATCGTCTAGATGTGTTTTTACTATTTTGTGTAGAAGTGTAGATTTATTTTTATTTTTATTTTTATTCATCCTACTCAGCATGTGGCATACTCCTTTATGTGAGGCTTTGTTCTGTTTTGTTTTCTTCCAATTGTAGGGAGTTCTTGGCCAATTTTCCTTAAAATATTATGACTTTCCTGACAATCCATTATTTCTCCCCTTATGAAGAAAATCTTGTTGGGTGTATATTGGGACCTTTCAATGTTACTGGTCTATTTATCTCAATTCTCTTTTCATGTTTTAGCTTTTTATCACTCTTTGCTGAATTCTGAGTATATTCCTTGGCACCATCTTTGGGATTGTTTGGGAAAGAGCTGATTATGTGTAAATCTTTTAATAGCTATTTGTGTTTGTTTTTACATTCCCATTATGTCTTTTCTTATTTCATATTTGCCAATTTTGTTTTATAATTTATTTTATGTTATTATTTGTTTTTAATTGACAAATAATAATTGTACATATTCATGGGGTACATAATGATGTTCCAGTACATAAAATGTAGAGTGATAAGGTCAGGGTCATTAGCATATTCATCATCTCAAACATTTATCATTACTCTGTCGGGAATTTTCGATATCCTCCTTCCAGCTATTTGAAACTATATATTATTGTTAACTTTAATCATCCTACAGTGATGTAGAACACTAGAACTTATTTCTCCTATCTAGCTGCCATTTTATGTCCCTTAAAAAATGTGTCAATGTGTCCATATCCCTCCTTTACTCCTACCCTTCGCAGCCTCTGGTATGCTATGCCCTTCTTTTTACTTCTATGAAATCAGTGTTTTTTAAACTTTTACATATGAGTGAGAATATGTGGTATTTAACTTTCTGTTCCTTGCTTATTTCACTTAATATAATGTCTCCCAGTTCCATCCCTGTTGCTATGAATGACAGGGTTTCATTCTTTTTAATGGCTAAATTAGTATTCCATGATGTATATATACCGCATTTTCTTTATTCATTAATCTATTTTTGGACACCTTGGTTTTGGACACCTTGGCTATCGTGAATAGTGCTGCAATAAACCTGGAGGTGCAAGCATCCAAAAGGCATCCAAATTGGAAAAGGGGAAGTCAGATATGTTTTCTAATTTATTGTTCTCCCATTTAAATTGTATTCTTTTCTTTATCACATTGTTTATCTTAAATATATATTTGTTGAACTAATTTTAGGTGATTCTGTTATTACCACTTGATCAGGAATATATTAATCTCCTAATTGTTGGTTGTCTGTTTTCTGGTGTTAATATGGATTTTTGCTTTCAGGTAACACATTGAGTGAGAGATGTATTTCTTACTGTCACTTCCTCTTCATAATGTAATGCTTTTCATTTGTTTCCACTAATCCCCTTAAGACCCTTAGTCTTGAAGCAGCTCTTTTATCAGTATCTCAGGATTCCCTGCCATCTGGCAGTGATTTTGGAAAATTCCCTGACGCAGTCACTGAACAAATAAGCTGATTGGCTGAAGTCTAATCTGGATGGCTTTTTCTGCATCCTATCCTTTCTGCAGCTAGGCATTACTGAATAGCAGAAATAATTTTTTCAGTACTTTTTTGTGAATGGCACAATCACAGCCCCTGATTTTATGCAGGCAACCTGGAATCAGACTCCCACTCCTCCTAGGGGAGCATCTGACACCTCACTGGAGTGTGGGACCTTTGCCCGCTTCTGTTTCAGTATCTGAATTGCAGAATGACTGTGGCTTTAGACCCCATTTACCTACCTCTGTGGTTTTCTGCTCTGTTTCCGGTCAAAAAATGTGGTTATCTGGTTTTCAAGAACACAGTATTTTTTAAAGTGTTTATCATTGTATTCAGAACCGAAAATATCATTTTAAAATAATGAGCTCATAATGCCAAAATAACCTGAAGCACTTTATAGTTTTAATAAGTACTGCTCTCAGCCACACATTTGACAATGTATGTGTATGATTTACATACATGACATATTTATGAAAAACATCATTCAGTAGATTGCATTACTTTTTCTAAGAGTTCATGCTAAATCTGATACTACCCTAAGATGAAACTTTTTATTTTAATCCTCAACACAGTCTTAGATCAGGATTGGTCCTATAAATAGGTAGCAACTCATTTGGCCTTATTTGTAAGATCACAGATAGGACACTCTGTATCCCACTATTTATTTTATCTGCCATGATATATAAATTCCACCAGAGTAATTCCCCTGAATTTGATGACTTTTATTTTCCCCTGAGTCTCTATTAAATAACAATAAATTTGGGCGATGGAGGAAGAGAAGCTAATGCCTTTGCAACACTGACACCTAACAGAAAATAAGGCCCTTTGGTAATGTTATTAAGGTTAGGCCTCTGGAGGATGAGTCAAAAGTGCCAAAAAGGATATTGAGTGTTTCAAAGGAAGTGAGAGAGGGCCAAGAATAAACTTGATCTTCCTCATACTCTTATATAGTTAGAAACCATGCAACAATCATTTATAAAGCTCAGTTTATCTTACTGTAAACATTAGTGGAAAAACGAGTTACATACACCCTCTATAATCATTGAATGGTGTCCATAAAAAAGGCAGACTTAATCATTCTTGAGTAAAGAAGGAAGTTAAAAATAAATTTTCAAACCTTATCATATTTACTTTACCAACAATCTTGATTACATGGCAACTTTGTTGCTATAATTTTATGCAGCAGATCATGGTAGATGTTCCTCCCCAAAGTTTTTAGTACATTCTTCTAAAAAGTTTTCCTGAGAACTTTTAGTTTGACTTCTCAAGCTTCCTCGTTTTACCTTTTCTTAAATTATCTCCCTCCTCCCTTAGTGAAATGAGCCTTCCTTCAGCATAGGTAACTTATCCTTACTGCTTTTTTCATACCCCATTTTTTTTTTTAATCTCTTTCAGCCAGTTGGGTCCTGAAGTAGCTGAAATGCGAAAAAGGCAGCAGTCCCAAAATGAAGGAACACCTGCTGTGTCTCAAGCGCCTGGAAACCAGAGGCCCAACAACACCTGTTGCTTTTGTTGGTGCTGTTGTTGCAGCTGCTCCTGGTATGTCATGTTACCTGTAGGATGCCACACCCAGGCTTGGCAGGCACTAGCGTGAACAGGCATGCCAAGTCTCAGAACTGTAGAAACTTCTCAACATGTCTTTTTTTGTTCTTTCTTTGCAAGTAGGACTTATTGAAGTCTATCATTGGTTTAATGCAAACACTTCCACAAAGAAAACATATAATATTTCCCCCAAATCTACATTTAAATTGATAATAAGGTAAAAAAAAAAAAAAAAAAAGGTGTGTTTTATATCATGTTTTTCTCCATCTATGCTTCTTAAAGATTTGGGTGAAAATAAGATTTTAGTTACATAGGTATTTATCAATAAGCAATGTTCTCCAATGTTACAGTCAAGAACATTAAAATAACATCTAGTAACACTGCATGTAGTATTGAATGTGTGTGTGTGTGTGTGTTTTTAGTTCTCTGCCTCTACTTGATAGGGTGTTGAGCATTCAGCTGCATGACCAGATAACTGTAAGTCAGGGTAACAACCTCTGCCCAGAATTCCTGCCAATAAGGACAGAGAGAAAAGAGTCACTGACTCACAACCACCTATCTAAAAGGTCAGTGGCTGTGCTTGGAATGAAGTCCAACTCAGTTCATTGAAAAATCCTGAAATTAGAGCCAGAGAACCTACTTCCCATTGCAGTGTTATCACTGGCAGGCTCTGGGACATCATGCAAACTCATAATCTCTATGTTCTTTGATTTCCTCATTGGCAAAATGATGAAGAATTAGACAAGCTAATTCCCAAGGTGCCGTCTAATGCTAAATGCCCATGACCCAGGGAACTCAGAGAACCTGCTCGAGTTCCAGATTCATAAAGTGCCTAACATTTATGCAGGTGAGATTCTTCAAGGGGATGCTAGACTTTTTGAACCATATATTTTAGGGTCTTTTAAAATCCAGTTTACAAGTGGATCTTCTAGCCCAACAGTGGTCTTCTGGGTCTCCCCAGACTAATTCAGAACCTAAAGAAAGGCCCCTATGTTGGAGTCATCTCTCTGTGTATTATCTCTACAGTTTCCCAACGTATGTTGAGGTGGTTTTTTTTGTTTGTTTCTTTTTTTGTTTTTTTAAATGGCAAAACGTTGTATCACTGGGGCCAAAATAGAAGGTAAAGAGGGCTGTACTAGAGTGGTACCTTGGTGATGAACAAGCTCCATCCACTCTAGAAAACTCCAGTTCCAGAAAAACATCAGATATTGCAGTAATCTGGAAAGCTTAAGTAGTTTTTATAAATATCAATATTGCTTCCCAGATGATGATTCTTTGTTACAGAAAGTCATACTGTATTAGTCCATTTTTATACTGCTATAAAGAAGTACCCGAGACTGGGTAATTTATAAAGAAAAAGAGGTTTAATGGACTCACAGATCCACAGGGCTGGGGAGGCCTCACAATCATGGCAGAAGGTAAAGGAGGATCAAAGGCACATCTTACATGGTGGCAGGCAAGAGTGCGTGTGCAGGGGAACTGCCCTTTATGAAACCATCAGAACTCATGAGATTTATTCACTGTCATGAGGACAGCATGGGAAAAAACCATCCCCATGATTCAATTACCTCCCACCGCATCCTTCCCATGACAGATGGGATTGTGAGAGCTACAATTCAAATGGGATTTGGGTGGGGACGCAGCCAAATCACATCATATACATAATTAGTTTTATTTCATTCTTAAGCCTTAATAATTTAAGATAGAGGAAGCAGAGTTTGAGATGAAGTAAATATTTCAGTCATAGTTGTGTAATCTTTTTCTGTGTCATGCCTGAAGAGATTATCTAGCTCTGGTCTTAATCTGTGAAGTACCATGTAGTGACTTACTATAGTGGTTCTGAAGTCAGACTGCCGGACTTCAAATCTTATCCTCACCCATCTCTATCTGCATGACCTTCAGCAAGTTAGTTAAATGCCAGTAATAAAAATCCCTGCCTCATAAGGTCATTGTAAAATTAAATGAGATAAAATACATAGCAAGCCGAGAACAGTGTCTGATACATAGTAAGCATTTAATAAGCGTTAGCTCTCTGGGCTATGGAGCACTTCATATTGAAAAATAAAGATCACTTTAAAGAGGAACTGGCTTGAAATAATGCTTTAAAAAAAGATCAGTTTGTAGCTATAACACAAAAATTACCTTGGAAAGGAAAGCTATTTTATTTTAAATTCTGTATAAAACATCACCAATATATTGTTACACAAGGTTGAGGAATAGACTTCTATTGCTCATTTGCACTATACCAGGTTAGTGTAATCAGTATATAATTTTCCTTAGCTGCCAAAACTTATTTCTGAATTGCTTTGAGATTAAAACACCAGAACAGATAGAATACTGAAGTTTCTTTGTGCTATATGTATTAGCTGCCATATATTTAGTGAGATTTGCTTTTATCAAGTTTTAAAGGACATATTAAATAACAGAACATTTAACATTAACACATGAGCATGAGATTATTGCAGTACACAGACAATGGGTGAAGAAAAAAACAACTTTTGGAAGCTGCATCAACTCTCTACACCTCTAGAGTGGATCCCCAAACATTGGGTACATTGGCTCCATGCTCTGTTAGCTCTAGACTAGCAATACCCTTGTCAGAAACTGCATTTGTTGTCAATGAACATTGGATGCCTAAGTCTAGGCCGTAAAATGTACAGTCTGTAAATTTATAAGTCCTTCTGTATATGATAAATGATAGATAATTTCTAATAATTATAAACCACTTGATTATGTATTTATTTATATTTGAGACAAAATCTGCTCTGTCATGTAGGCTTGATTGCAGTGGCACAATCACAGCTCACTGCAAGCTCCAACTCCTGGGCTCAAATGATCCTCCCTCCTCTGCCTCCCCAGTAGCTGGGACTACAGGTGCATGCACCACACTTGGCTAATTCTTTTTTTTTTTTTTAAAGTGGAGTCAGTGTCTTGCTATGTTGCTTGGGCTGGTCTTGAACTCCTGGGCTCAAGCAATCCTTATGCCTCAACCTCTCAAAGTGCTGAGATTTACAGGCATGAGCCACTGTGCCTGGCCACTTAATGTTTTTTAAAAGGATAAAAGTTAAAGTTCCTTGAACTATGGATTTTAATTATGACTATATTGTCTTACTACAAATGAAAATGTCCTTTACCCATATGTTTTTAAAGTACCATTATTTTTGTACTTCAGGTTTATAAAAGAAAATTATAAAGGCTTTTTGGAGTAAAAAGAAAAAGAAATAAATGTTCTTCAGATTTTCCAGGCTAGGTCAAAGGAGCAGAACAAAAAGAAACACTAAAAATGTAATTTAGGGACTAAAAAAAAAGTTAGAAATCAAAATATGAAGTAACTGTCATTCGTCAATGGGAGCAGTTGTCATGTGGCTGAATTTACTTCCTTTTAAGGAAACAGAGTGGTAGGAAAAATTTCTATATCTAGTAATAAATACAAATACCTCACCCTAAGCTTCATGTTATGGGTTTTTTAACAATGTAACATTTTCCTCAAATTTGCACTTCTCATTCATATTTCATTGTCAGCTCTTCTCTCATTTTTAAATTGATTCCTGTCTTTATAACATTACCACCACATTTTTGGAGGGGAGGATACAGAGAGTAAGTACATAACTGCTGAATTGTTCCCCAGTTTCTTTGAAAATTCTAAACTGTTTAGACAGCCTTCATAGTGACTGATCCATTCTCTATCTCTGTCATAGAGGCACTTTCTCCCCCCACATCAGTCTCTCTCCTTATCTCCCTTTTCTCCTCATAGCCCTTGCAATTAAAGAAGAGAAAACAGGAGGATGAGGTTTAGAACCATTAACATCCTTAAATACGTAAGCAATGGATACCCAAATCCAGGGCGTAAAATGGACAATCTGTAAACATGTAAGACCTTCTATTCATGGGACTAAGCTAGGGTGAAGAGACCATTTTGTCAAGACCATTTGTCTACGGGTTCAAGGTTGACACTGGCAAGTGGAATGTCTTGTTTCTTCAGATAGTAACCTTCTTCCCTTTTCTTTATAAGAAAGAAATCTTTGAAAGATACTGAAGGCTCCTCTCAAACTGCCTTCAGTCAGGACAGTGTGAAGCAGTGAGGTTGTTCAGATGCTCACACGTGAGATAACACATATAAAAATGCAGGGCAGACTAGAAACTGCTGTGTGCTTACAAAAAGGAGGGGCATCAAAAATGGCCATAGAGCTTTCAAAGTTTATTATGAGCTTAAAGCTCATTTTCAAATTGTCCTACGAACTCTCTTGCAACATCATTCAGTGGTTGCATTAAAATAACCCATGCTACTTTTTCACATAAAATCTTCAGGTACTAATTCCTCTTTTAATACTGGATGCTTCTGTGGGTGTCCCATCAAGCAAAACAGGGTTCCCTGTGTAAAAATTAGAACTCCAGAGACCTCAGCTACCATCTCTCCAAAATGTTTACGTTGCCCTCTGCTTGGCACATCATGGTGGTGAGTTGATGGCTGTGGAGAGGAGAATAATGAAATATCACTGGCCATAGCCCTGGCTCCAGCTTGCAGTTACCAAGAGAATGGTTCTGTCTTTAGCTACTTTATAAATTAGACTTAGGTATAAGCTTTCATTTGAAAAAACAACAACAACAACAGCAACAACAAACAATGTTTGGAAAATGTTGTATCTATTTTTACAGGTAAGGAATCTATATTTACAGGTAAGGCTTGCTGATGTCAGTAGACCCATTAGGGATTGAAGTGGAACTGAGATGCAGGCCTCTGAATGTCTAGTCCGTTGTTTGGTTCATTTTAACGGGACACTTCCAAACTTTTCGTTTCCAGGTTTGATATGAGCCATTTCCAAATACGACTTTCCCAGTTGAATTCACAATCTCATGCACTCCTGGGTATTGCCCGTGAGATTTGGCCCACTGCACTGGACTCTTCTCAGGAGAGATTGGTCACAGACTGAATTTAGTAAATTAACTAGCCTTTGGAAAGCTAAAATTGTCTCTCTTTTGGATACATTGGTTCCCAGAGTTTCCAGACCATGGGATGGATCTCACTAAGTAAATGTTAAGTGCTTCATAAATATGCTTTGGATTGCCCCTCCCTCCATTTCTAACAAGTACCATGGCCTCTATAATTCAAAACAGTGCAAAAATAATGTCCTATTTTATCCTCTGATGCTGTCACACTTTAGCTCTCTGCCAAAGGAAATACTAAGATGCATGCTTTAAAAGTCAAAGGATATTTTTTGAAAGGAAAAACAAAAATCCATGCCTCCACCATGGTAAAGAAACCACTCCCTGGAAATAAAAGTCCTCACACATGCAAGGTGAATCATTTCATCTGAGGCACCAGGGAATACATGGTTTCCTCTGTGCCTGTCACCCTCGGAGAGCTGATTCATCTCACATGGCAGAATATGTTAATCCTGCAGAGTAACTCACACTGCACAGGATTTCCAGAGTACTTGTAAACAGACCGTCCTGCATACCACTTACAAAGAAGCAATACAGAAGTCTCCAGTTTGGAAACTCCATCTGGCCATGGCATGGGTACATGTCCTCAATGTTTTTATCAGTTATATCAACTTTACACAATCAAAAGATATCTATCAAAATGAACCCAAGTTTCTCAGGCCATATACACAAAACCACAGTGGACAATAGGACTATAGACTGAATGAGAGTTAATGGTAGAAGGAGCCTCACTCTGGTGAAGAAATCCAGAGTCCCAAGAGGACAGGAGGGAGAAACTGTAGATAAAGAGGTGGCAGGTGCATTTGGTGACAGGGCTGTGCACGGTGAGATCTGCTGACCCCAGATACCCCAGTCAGCTTCAAGGTTCAGACCCGGACAAAAAATCCAAATTTCAACCAAAGCTGACTCACCCTACGTGGCAATGTGGTGAGGACTGTCTATGTCTGGATGGGCCAGGAGGTACCAGAGCTTCAGGGATGACCTTAGTAGTGGGCTGGTGCTGTTCATACCCTCTGCCCTAGAAAAGGGTGAACACATGAAAGGTCAGAGTTTGACTCACCAACCCACTGAACCATTTTTTATACGAGTGATACTCCTGTCTGTCCCATGTTTTTGTTTTTTAGGTTAATACCTTCAGTAAAAATTATAGTACGTAGAGCTTGTATTTGAATTCACAAAGCTCAATATTGGTCATTGCTGCCAGGCATTTTAGTAAACAGATAACTGAAGTTGCATGCATTAAAATAGCAAAAAATAGGCCAGGCACGATGACCTATGCCTGTAATCCCAGCCCTTTGGGAGGCCGAGGTGGGTGGCTCATGAGGTCAGGAGTTCGAGACTAGCCTGACGAACATGGTGAAATCCTGTCTCTACTAAAAATACAAACATTAGCTGGTATGGTGGCGTGTCCCTGTAATCCCAGCTACTCAGGAGGCTGAGGCAGGAGATCGCTTGAACCTGGGAGGCTGAGGCTGCAATGAGCCAAGATCGCGCCACTGCACTCCAGCCTGGGTTACAGAGAGAGACTCTGTCTCCAAAAAAATGAAAAATAAAAAATAAATAAATAAATTATATATATATGTATATGTATATAAATAAATTTTGGCTTACATTATTTGGCCAATATTAGTAGGCATTTAACATTTGTTGAATGGGTGATGGATTTGGATTTGCCATTTGAGCCTACTTTATGAAATATAAAAACTTGTGTCACAGAAATTCTTTTCAAAAATTACAGGCACATTCTCCCAAGTCACCAGATTTTTTTATGCACCATTTTTCTTCATACACCTCTGTGTGTGTGTGTGTGTGTGTGTGTGTGTGTGTGTGTGTGTGTGTGTGTGTGTGTGTTTTAAAGGTAGTAGTACTAATTAGTAGTACAGAGGGGCATGAATTTGGGGAGGGAGCACTAAATCTGTTTAGTATTTGTGGGATATAAAATCAAGAAGAACAAAATAGAAGACTAGGGAGATAGGCAGTGACAAATAATCAAATATCTTTTACACCTTATTAAGGAGTTTACACCTTTTTAGAGATGGGAAGCAATTGAAGAGTTTTAAGTAAGGAGGGGACAAAGTCCATTTTATATTTTAAGTATTCTCCTGAGGGAATGGAAAATGTTTGGAAGGAAAATACAAAAAGTAAGGGGGATGTTGAGACTTTTATAATAGCCTTGGTGAGACATGGTGAGGCCCAACATAAGGAGACAATAAAAGGGATGGAGAGAAGTGCATTTTCAAGAAAAAATTAGGATATACTGCCAAGAATTAGTGATAGACGAGAAAAAGAAGGATGACTCCATATTGCTTGCATGAGTAGCTGGGTTGCTAGTGATCTCATCAAATGAGAGGACACTGCAATAGGAAGTTATTTAGGCCAAGGATACAAAGACGAGTTCAACTTGCTCTGATTGAGGTATCCAAGAGTTAGTTGCATAAATGAATTTGAAGCTTGCAAGGCAAGCATGGATGAAATATGACAATCTGGGACTCATCAGTTGCAAGAGATTAGAATGATTGGCCCTGGTGAGTATTCCAGGGTGAAAAGCAGGGAGCTACAGACAGAAACCTCAGGACGCACCACATTTAAAGAACAATGGAGGAGTGAGAGAGTTGCAAACACAGAACGTGGAGAAGAGGTGATGTAAAAAATGACATGCAAAATGCGGCAAGGGGGCCGGGCACAGTGGCCCACAACTATAATCCTAGCACTTTGGGAGGACATAGCAGGAGGAAAGCTTGAACCCAGGAGTTCGAGACCAGCCTAGGCAACATAGTGAGTCCCCATCTCTACAAAAAAATTTTAAAATTAGCCGAGTGTGGTAGTACACCCCTGTAGTCCCAGCTACTCAGGAGAGTGATGTAAGAGGATGACTCGAGCCCAAGAGTTGAGGCTGCAGTGAGCCATGATCACATGACTGCACTCCAGCCTGAGTGAGACCCTGTCTCAGAGAAATAAAATAAAACACAGCAAGGGACTGTTACAGAAGCCAAAAGAATTGAGAGTTTCACAAAGGGAAGTCTGAGGTTGCACATACACCAGGGAAGTCCAATACAATAAGAATCATAAAACATTTTGTGATTTGACCAACCAGGGGGGCTTCTTGGTGAACTTTGAGAGCACCAAGCTTCCCTGTAAGATGTGCAACAAGGAAGAACTTGGAGAAAGAAAAGCTCCTGACAGAGAAAATGAGTGAGCCCCTCTTTAAAGGCTCTGAGACCCCATATGCTCCTCCTTCAGGGTGAAGGTTTGCTTTGAGAGAAGTTGGAGTTTCCTTCCTGACTCATTCAAAGCAAATTATTCATTTTCCAAGGCAACATGAAATTCAGCCATTCCAAATCCAAGTCAGCTTTATTAGCTACCCGGACAATATTTAAGAACTTCCTCCAGAAAATTCCAATCAATAATGCAAAAATGAGGTTGACTTCTTTGCTACCCTTATTTATAAAATTTCATAGTTGTGTTACACCTGATTAAATTAAGTATTAGCCCTACTTTTGCTTCTCCCATTAAAATTCATTATTTCTTATGGGCCTAACCTATTGTCTTTCATGGTCTAGGTGTGGTAGACCTATTACAATCTGCCTGCTATTTTAGCACATGATTCAAGAATTACTTGTTCTGTTTTTGTCAGATAAGACAATCAAATTCACTTTTTGTGAAAATGAAATTGATTTTATAATTCTGCTGGACTGGGTGCTATAAATTATAGCATATATAAATGCTCTAAAATCCATATCTTTGTTTCAGATATTAATATATTATGTATTAATATACATCTTTTTTGCATGGGAACGTCTGTTCCTAAGTGAAACACAAATTTCTGTCACTGACACTTTGTGTATAAAGTGATATACTTTTTTTTTTTTTTTTTGAGAGAGAGAGTCTTGCTTTGTCACCCAGGCTGGAGTGCAGTGGTGCAGTCTTGGCCCACTGCAACCTCTGCCTGCCAGGTTCAAGCGATTCTCCTGCCTCAGCTTCCCGAGTAGCTGGGACTACAGGCACACACCACCACACCTGGCTAATTTTTTTTTTTTTTTTTTTTTTTTTTTTTTGTATTTTTAGTGGAGACAGGGTTTCACCATGTTGGCCAGGCTAGTCTCAAACTCCTGACCTCAGGATCTGCCTGCCTCAGCCTCCCAAATTGCCGGGATTACAGGTGTGAGCCACTGCTCCCAGCCAAAGCAATATAGATTACTTAAAAATACAGAGCCATTTAACTGCCAATTCCATAGTAATAGTGGAACAGTAACTTTAAGTGTTTCGTTCTAGAAGTAGTCTTGCCATATTTGACAATTACACACAAATTCTAATGGCATGTCTTCCTCAGAAAGCTGACTTTCAAGAGGCTATATGGGATAAGGAAAGACCAATGGCACTGGAATTTTACAGACCTGGGTACATTCCCGTTTTATCACATGTAACTATGAAACCTTTGGCAAGTTACTTACTACCTCTGAGTCTGTTTCTTCCTCAGTAAAGTGAGATTACTAATGTACATAAATTCCTGCATAATCCTTTATTGATAGGTATTATTTCTGTCCCTTTACAAGTTTCAGGCCCAGAGGAATTTACCAGTCTGTGTAAGATGTGGCTATTGCAGGCTTGGCAATGCTCTGTTTGCATGTTGCCAGTTAAGGTAGCAGATGCTGTTTCTTCAGTCTGTATCACTTCGCCCTTTCTCCCCAACTCTGACATTAACCAGCACAGGTATAAGTCAGGACAGCCCTGGAGCATGCACTGCACAGCCACAGGGCTCCCAGAATGTTGTAACTTTTATGTAGCAGGGTTTTGTTTCTCTACAGATCAAGATTGTTGTCTTCCATGGTGTCTGTTCCCAAGGAAGCCCCACACATTCATCCCATACGCATTCACACACACACACACACTAACTGGAAAATGCGAGGGAAACATGGATGGCTAGATGAATGAGCAATCCTGCCAGCTATCAGATATATTTCTGAATATTCACTAACAGGGTTTTAACTTTTTCACTCTCCTTTTTATGATAGGGACCCAGCCTTCTAAAGTCAGAAGCTTGAGCTCCAACTGAACTAATGCACTTGACACAGACGATTGCATGCTATTTTAATAAGAGTAACACTGTTATTGCTCCTAACTAAATAGAAGTCCATTTGGCCTTTTCACATCTAAGATATTTGCTTTCCCGCTAAGGCATTCACTTAGTTATAAATTATAGGTAAAATTACAGTGGGTTGAAGGAATAGCTTAAAATAGGATTTTAATCAATGTTAGAACCGAGGTGTAGAAGATTCTGATGATTGGCGTGTATTTTTTATTTTTATTTTTATTTTATTTTATTTTATTTAGATGAACTCTCACTCTATAGCCCAAGCTGGAGTGCAGTGGTGCCATCTCGGCTCACTGCAACCTCCATCTCTGGGGCTCAAGCAATTCTCGTGCCTCAGTCTCTCAAGTAGCTGGGGCTACACGTACGCGCCACTGTGCCCAGCTAATTTTTTGTATTTTAGTAGAGACAGGGTTTTGCCATGTTGCCCAGGGTGGTCTCGAACTCCTGAGCTCAGGTGATCTGCCCACCTCGGCCTCCCAAAGTGCTGGGATTATAGGCGTGAGCTACCACGCCTGGCCTGGCATGTATTATGTATCTTTGTATTCAGACCTGTAATTCTCTTAATTTTAAGGAAAAATAAACTCTGTGCTAAATAAGAAGCTTTGGTCATCTAACTGAACATAAATGTACAGCGTAGATTTCGATTTTCACCATGTAATTGCTTGTTAAATGAAGTTGGCATTCCAGATGAAATCAATGTGTCCATGAGCCGAAAACCCAGAGCTTGGGGTTTCAAATGAAAATTTAATATAGACAAAAAGAAGGAATTTTTGATACCCATCTTTTCGAACAGATGCATATATAGAAAGAAATTGGCAACAGAGAGAGAGAGAGAGAGAGAGAGAGAGAGAGAGAATCAGAGAATGAAGAAATTTGTCTTTAGTTTCCATGGGTCGAAAGAAGAAATGAACGTTTACATACCACCCGAACCGGAATTGAAATAGAAATAGTGTGGAGAATCCATTCTCAGGATGGCTCTTCGAAAACATTTTAAATAAAAAATGCTTCCTACCTGTTGGTAGTTAAAACCCTTTTCTAATTTATTTGTTCTAATAATGTACGACCTAAGTTCCGTATTATCCCAGCATGAGACTGTGGAATGCAAAATGACTTCTTATTGGAAAGGATAATGACAATGATGATAACATTATGCCTACCTGTTTTTAAGACTAAAGTATTCCTAAATCAAATGACTTTTGGCTGGGGTCTATTCAGAATATTTTGTAAATATCAAAAATGAAAAATTATTGCAGTTATGCAAACGTCCCAAGATTAAGTTTATCCTCTTCAATTTCGATTATTACACTCACTGAAAAACTGAATGACTCCTTTTAGATTCCTTAGAAGGATATAATTATCAAAACTCCTTAAGTGAATGAATAGATTCTTTTTCCAAATAAGGATATTTACCCACAGAAATTTTTTTCAGTTTTTGCTTTCTTCTGACTTGGTTTAAATATTGTATTTATAAAGGTAACACAGCCATCTAGTGGACAGATACTTGATAGCTGATTATTTTACTTGAGTTTAAGTTCATGAAACAAAAGCTTAAGCCAAATGAAATACTTGTTTCATGACACACGGCACATGATTACAAAATGCGGGGTGAGCCTTTAGAGGGGCAACATGGGGTATTTTTAGGCAAGTGTTTTATAACATTTCCAGACACAAATTTCTAACCACTGTCCCCATCCCCACACACCTCACTCAAAACCGTACTCTATTATAAAAATGTAGAAATGAAAGAGGTGAAGTTCAAATCATAGGTTTAACATGGAGTTTCTATGTGTCTGAAATGTTGTATGTTATGTGGTTACCAGCCCATCCTCTGGTGTCTTTTTGGCTTGAGGTTTTAGTTTTTTGGGGGAGTGGGTAGTCTTTTGTAAGCGAAACATCAGTTCTATTCTCCTTTCCTTGTTGCCCTCTCCCCAAGTTATCTTTGCTAATGAAAGAAAGTCATACTTCCTGGGACGGCCCCCCTCAGCCATAGCAACACCCTGTCTGCAGTCATTAGCGGTGTTACTTTTGTCCTTCCTCTTTCACTCTTTGCTGTCAAAACCTTCTATAACAACTCCTTTTTGTTCATCTCAAACTCCAGGGAATTGAGAAGTTACTCTTCATCAAATTCTACTGCAAACTCGGGCGTCTGGGCAACAGCTCCTATGGAGTGATAGCTGTGGGATGACGCCTTAGAGAGGGCATTTATACTCAATGCACTGGATTGTACTAGGAGGTTTATTTTTCCAAACCTTAAAGAAAAATCATTTGTATAAACAATTGCAATACCACAATTAACTCTTCTATGTAAAGAGAAATGGCATTGCAGAGTAAAAATGAGTCTGAGACAGGAAGTCAGAAGATGTGAGTCCCAATCCTAGTTCTAATAAATTTGAGTTGTGGGTCCTGTGTAAGTCAACCCCGATAACTGTTTCTTTGTAAATGAAACAAGAATGACTAATAACAACTCCCCTGTTTACCTTCAAGGACCGTTGTGAGGAGGAAGTGACAAGGTAATGTATGAGGTTTTGTAATAATGGCAAAGGAAAAGTCTCTATTTACTCAGGTGGAAATAAAAAGCTCTTTGGTAAATTTGGAATCGGAATTTTAATGTGCAGCCAACTTGCCCTTCCATTCAACTACGCATCTGTAATAATATGTGCCTTTTTGTCACAAGCTTTTATTTTTTGTTTTACATCCTTATGAAGTAGGTCGTTGCCATTACTCCCATTATGAATGGTGAAAGCAAAGCATGGAAAGCTTACACCATCCTAAAGGAGGTGTATTCTACATTTGGAGTCCACCTCATCGTTTTCTTGGATAACACGTACTTTGCTGCCTGTTTTAATCTCCTGGTCCAGCCCTGCAACATCTGATATGTCCATTCTGGTCTACATTTGTATCGTGCCCCTGCATGCTTTTATCCCCGCTCTGAATGAGATTGCCTTTGTCCAGGTCTCCATCTGGCAAACAACTGCCCATTTTCAACCCAATTTAATCATTACCTCTTCTGTGAAGCCTTTCTCAATTCTCTTATGGAAAAGCACAGGTACCATCAAGGATGTCTAAGAAACCCCATATGCACAATTCTATCTGAGTTCTTATCACAATGCCGTCTGAGCTCCTCAGTAGCAGAGCCTCTGTCTTTTTCATCTTGTATGTCCAACCCAGGGAACGTTGCATGAGCCAGTATTTCTTACACATTAGTAAAGTATTGCTAACTCCTGTAGTATTTACTGTGATATCTTGAATGCTAAAATGAAATATTTAAAGAATAATCTACCAACTCATTTTCAGAGCGTGAAGGATGTTGATTTCATTTTTGCACCGGGAACTTTGAGGTAGAAGCTGTTAAATAAAAAGAAAAGATTGATATCACAATGTGAGACTATTTCAATATTGAATAGACTGCTTTTACCAGAGACAGTAGTTCTCTCTTGGAGCCTTGATGTCACTCTGTATGAAATTTAGACATCTTATTGATTCTTCAGTTTAATTTTTCTGTAAATATATGTGGTTTCCTGACCAGCCTCTATCCCAGAGTTACCATGGCGACTGGGTAAGTTTTCATCTTCTTTGCAACCATTTTAGCAGTTTTTCTTAAGAACCAATTGTTTTCCTTACAATAGAAGACTGTCTTCCAAAACAGACCCTGCGCATATCCATGATGACAGATCAGTAGATAAACTCTATAATTGGCAGCAGGTAATGTTTTGTCTCACCCCACTATCCATACTCCCCTGTAAACAGACGAACAATCCACCCCCATAGAGAGGGGGCACATTTTCTTAAGTTCTGAAATGTCCCAAGTGTTTTTCCTCCCTTTTCAAAGTCACTATTTAAAAAATCTCTAATGGGATTGTAAATGCTTCTTTTAATATATTTGGCCAAGGATATTGGCACTTTTCTTCCATAAAGTATTTAAGGTTTGATCAGGACCCCCACTGTGTATGCGTTTAGTTCTCTTTGTGGCTTTTATTGCTTAAAACGTAGAAATGTTAGTTTTAAATGTTACATATATAAAAGTCGGTGGGGGGGGAGTGTCTCTTCTTGGAGAGAGATGGGCTAAAAAAGAAAAAAAAAGACCTGTAATCCCAGCACTTTGGGAGGCTGAAGTGGGCGGATCATAAGGGCAGGAGTTCAAGACCAGCCTGACTAACAGGGTGAAACCCCGTCTCTACTAAAAATACAAAAATTAGCTGGACGTGGTGGTGGGCGCCTGTAATCCTAGCTACTCAGGAAGCTGAGGCTGGAGAACGCTTGAACCCGGGAGGTGGAGCTTGCAGTGAGCCGAGATCGTGCCATTGCACTCCAGCCTGGGCAACAGAGCAAGACTCCATCTTAAAGAAAGAAAAAAAGTGTCTCTGTGGAACCCTCAAAACTGTTGATCTGGCATGTTCCTTTTAGGGCTGTCCTCAAACACATATAACATATATACGTTGATCTAGAGCAAATATTTCCAGTGAATTATTACCTTAAAAAAACACACACACTACTTGGAGCAGAACCAAGTAGGACAGACATTAGTCAGTAGCAATACAGTCAAACTGTTAGTATCAATCCCTTGTCTATTTTCTCCATTTCTCTTTAACTTAAAATGATATTTTCAGCAGTTCTTGATAACTGAAACCTTGCAACCCATTTTTTAAGACCAGTAGTAAAGGACAGTTAATAAAAAGAACAACTTGTCTGTTGCTGAAGTTCAATTTCTTTCTACAGGGCAAGACTGTGGCCAATATTAGATCAAGAGCTTCACAAACAGTGAACAGTTAAACATGTACTGAATGTCTGTTATAAGTAGTTTTAGTCCAAATATGTGCCCATATTTTACCATCTGTAGAAATGAAAGATGTAAACTCAACCTAATATTTTGTAATGATGGCTCTAATATGGTAGCATTTGGGATGTTTGTAAATATCACAGAAACAGATAGAAGAGCCAGAATTCATGTTCAGAAACTCGTGATTCATGCCTGTGGACTCCAGATTTGTCACTCTACAGCAAAGGCACAACGGAGAACAAATTTCTCAAAGATGTTTAATGAAGTGAAGGATACCTGAATCTTGTGTACTGCCTTCTGTGGGACACTGTGTGGAAATGTAATAAAAATAAACTCAAGGAGTTTGTTGTTTAAGCAGAGAATGAGAGCTCTTTTGCTAGTTGTGTTATAGTGCCTTAATATATCTCTGCACACACACACAAGCTCAATAAAGCTTGGCAGAATGAGTGTCAATTTCCTATTTTAAAAAGAGTTGAATAGAATTTACCAAAAAATTGTACATTTTAGATATACAGGAAGTTTTATAGAATATTGTCAGCAGTGTATCCACATCACGCACAGCAGTGTACCCCTCATCCACTTTTCCCATCATTACTGGAAATACATTGAATTCCAGAGAAGAACTCTTTCTTACTCATTAGTGAATCTCCTCTAAAATACTTCTCTGGCCTATTTGTATAGCGACTTGGAGGATTGAGGTTTCCTAGGCTATCTAAAGCCACAAACATAGTCACAGCACTCACATGCAGATACCTCCAAAATTAGGCACTCTCTCTGAATTCCTCCCCAAAACTACACTACCCTGAAGGCTCTGCTGTCTCTAACCCTGGAACTGCTGCCTCCCGCAGGGGTCTAAGGGTCTGTGCAGCGGTTCCCAGGGACCATCCACTCTAGTTTCTGCTCCCCAGAATCCTTTGGGCTACATTACCTTTCCCTCCATGGTTCTATACCAATAAACCTGCCCCTGTCCCTAGAAATGGGGAGAGGCAAACTCACTGTATTTCGCTATGAAATCCTATGTTTCCTGTGTCCTTTTCCTGACTACAGAATCCTTTTCAATTCCTACTGGGTTCTCTTTTTTCCAGTAAGTCTGCTCTCTCAGGTCAGTTTTCCTATCTAGCCTCACTTTCTGTTGTCAGAAATTATTCTCTTTGCTCCATTCGCTCCATCCTCATGCTTGCACTTGAGAATGAAAGAATGAATTAAGGAGACATTGTCTTGATTTCTCCTATCGGACTTTCCAGATTGAGAATAACTGCTTGTTGGGCACCTCTTCCTAAACACTTTCTTTCCACACCAATGATGTTTAGTGACCCTTCTTTGCATTCACATAGTAAGTGGTCTATGACCTCAGGGTCTCTCAGCAGCCATGGTTCATTGTAGGCACTCAGAAATACAGGGTTGTTGAACGGAGTACCCTCCCAATTCCAACTATACCACCTAGTTAGTGTTCAGTTTTGGGCCAACCTCCCAGATGGGTCTGCACCTCACTTTGCTCTTCTGTAAAATGGGGATAATAGTATTAATGGTAAAAGAATGGTGCCCAGCACATAACGGGCACTAGAAAATCATCATTTCCATTGCCTCTTATTTTGAGTAAGTGAAAGAAGGAACAAATGAGAGATGTTGTCTGAACTTCTTGTGCTCTCTGCCAGGCTCTTAAGCTCCTCGGCTTCCAGACAGATGGATCAGTTGGCTAATGTAGGAGCTTAAATTTTCCCGAGCCACTGACTCCCTACCCTGCTTCTTAGTATCTCCCATGACCTCACCTGTTATTTCTAGTCTACACCTAGAATTTTGGATGTTCCGCCCTAAAGCACTGCTACGCTTTAGGGAGCAATTGTCATTGGACAATTCTTATTTTTATTCTTGTTCTGGGCAACTAAAACCTTCGGCATTATCCTCTGTCCTCTATGATGCTATAATATTCCCAAACCTATGCCACACAGACACAGGCTCCTCCCACCCAATGCTCACCTGTTCCAAATGCTTAGTTACTGGTCTGTCCCTTTCAAGACATTGGAGATTGGTTTACTGGGGTGAAAGGGCAAAAACAAAGTCAAATATAAATCCAGTAGCTTGATTTTAGCAATTGAAGGAATGATATTATCAGTAACAATAACTTGGTCTGTAAGGAAGGATGATGTAAATTTAGGAAAATCTGTATTAGATTCTTACACATTGTATCTTAGCTCTCAATCGGGGAAGATTAATGGAAAACAGACTATGAATAGAATTAACCAAAAATCAAAATGACATTTTGTTTAAAGAGTAAGGTAATTATGTGTGTGTGTGTGTGTGTGTGTGTATAAAAGCATTTAATCATATATCTCAGAAATATTAAGTAATTCAGATTATGTAAGGATGAAGTCAGAATGTTTAACAATATCCACTTTTAAGAGTCTGATGTACTTTATAATTTTATTTAAAAATTGTTCTCTTCCCTTTGACATGGATTTGCCCATCATTTAAAAATGGTATTGCTCTTTTATACCTTAAATATTCTCACATAGTTGAATATAGGATCTCCTGTGAAATGTTTCTCCGGAAAAATTTATTCTTTTCTTCAACTGATTGAGTTTCCCTTGACAAAATTAAAATGTTCTGCTACATTACAGCCTCACTGTTAGGAATGAAGAAAGAGGGGAAAATGCGGGAAGACCTACACACACCACAAAAATGGAGAGTATCCAGGTCCTAGAGGAATGGTGAGTGTGAGAACCACATAGCTATTGTTTCTCGTATTTACATGCCATTTACATCCACTGTGTGCCGAAGTATTACCCCTTGCTTCATGGTACTCTTCAAAATGATTTTGGGAAGTGAATGCAAATTCAGTCTGGAAGACCTTATTTTGTCATTGCAGTTGCTTTTCAGCAATTTTTCTATTAGCTATGTTAAGTTATTGGCTAAAACATGGTCTGAATTTACTTTTCTCTTTAAAAAAAAATAAATAGTGTCATATGAATTAGCACCCAAAATTGTCCTAATTCATTACTTCTCATTTCTGAGAATTTAAGTTTTTCTCTTTATAAAAGAAGTGTCTAAACACAGACACAAATGATATGGAATGTCCAAGTGAGTGAGGAGGGGCACCCAGCCGGCTCCTGGTTCCTTTTCCACCAGAGCAGACTCTCCCCATGTGTTTCCTCCCAAATGAGGCACCTATGAACTAAAATCAAAATATAAATAGTCCAGTCATATAATTATAAGTGCTTTCTTTTTCTGCTTTTTATGAGAAGGTTTTAATAATGATGCTTCATGGTAATTTTTAAGCTCTTTAAAATTAAAAATTGTTTTAAGTGAATGAGGAAGTGCAGACATTATGGAATAGTAACAATCTATTTGAAATACCTGGTTAAAAAGTTAAATATATGTATATATAAATATATATAAAGGTATATATATGAATATATAGAAAGATAAATATATATATGAATATATATAAGATATATATATGAATATATATTAAGATAAATATATATATATATATGAATATACTTCTTTGGCCAAATGTCTTTTAGGTTGGAGAATTATTAAATAGATCATTGAATAGGAAAGAAAGATCAGAATCATTTTAACCATAAGACTCTCCAAGCTTCTCTCTTCTACTTCTTTAATGTGTAAGCAAGTGGATTAATTACTGGTGGTTTCTGCAGTCACCTAGTCACTAAAAAATCTGTACATCATTTTAAATTCTCCAGTGTCAATGTCATTATAGAAACACTCTGCTTCCAACTGTGATGGCTCCATTCATGACTAACAATTTGTACATAGAAAAACTTTTCGTAGAAAAAAATCTTTTTTCTAGAGACAGGATCTCACTTTGTTGCCTAACCAGGAGTGCAATGGGATGATCATGGTCACTGTAACCTCAAGCTCCTGACTCAAGTGATTCTCCTGCCTCAACTCCCAAGTAACTGGTACTACGGGCACATGCCACCACACCCAGCTAATTTAAAATTTTTCTTTTTTGCAGAGACAGGATCTTGCTATGTTTCCCAGGCTGACCTCAAACTCCTGGCCTCAAGAGATCCTCCCACCTCAGCCTCCCAAAGCACTAGGATTATGGGCATGAACCGCCATGCCCAGCAGAAAAATTATTAAAGTTTAGGAAAATATGTGACAAGTGCACACAGTGTTTTCTTATTTTAAATCAAGTGACAAATGAAAAAAATGGCCACCAGAGATGAGAAAAAAAAACCTGTATCTTATGGCTGGAAAATTGAAATCCTGAATAGAAGCAAAGAAAAAATTCATTTTGTCCTTAGTCGCTTACAGACTAAGTTGTTTCTATCAACTTTCAATGTATTGATAAAGTCTGAACATTTCCAAGCTTCATTAGGAATGCGTGACTGCATGCATGTTATGCATAGCCCCCTTGCTGTTTGAATGCTTGGCCCCCTACATGCCTCTTATGCCTGTGTGAATTTTTGTCAAAACCCAGAAATAACTGACCTAGTCCTGGCAGATACGTATTTGCCAGATCAGGCTGGACTGAGTGGCAAAGTACTGACCACTAGATGGCAGCAAATTGATAGAATTTCTATCTGCTCCTCTCCTTACCTGGTCTAGCATTCACCGGTCACAAAGCTCCGTTTGATCATGGCCCTGTTCTGTTTCTGCAGCCAAAACCCCACTGCAGAGGAAGTCTTGTCCTGGTCTCAAAATTTTGACAAGATGATGAAGGCCCCAGCAGGAAGAAACCTTTTCAGAGAGTTCCTCCGAACAGAATACAGCGAGGAGAACCTACTTTTCTGGCTTGCCTGTGAAGACTTAAAGAAGGAGCAGAACAAAAAAGTAATCGAAGAAAAGGCTAGGATGATATATGAAGATTACATTTCTATACTCTCACCAAAAGAGGTAAAAATCTGGAAAACATTGAGTTGGGCTTCCTAAGACCAAGGATAACCTTCAAGGGATGGCTGTCCACATTGTGTAGGGCATGGGGTGTGGAGACGGTAGAAGACTTCACTGGGTAGATAATCCAGCTTCTAGTGAGATAATTTCCCTGAGCACATGGGTGAAGGCTAGGTTTCCCTACTATGCTTTAACTGTTTATCTCGAGCTGACTTGTGTGGTAGTTCACTTGCTTTTCAGAACTAACACTAAGGAGCCTGCTTAAACACAATTTGCTGTGACAAACGAAAATGGAAAGAGAGAATGTATTTTAGGGTGGTATTTCCCAAAGCATGACCCCTAGATCATGTGAATAAGAATCCCCTGGGGCATTTGTTTAAAAAACAAATTCTTAAGGCCTAACCAGAACTTCTGAATCTGCATTTTTGGAAATAGGGCTCAGAAATCTGTACTTTTAACATGTTTTCCACATACATACTGGTTGGAAAACCTCTGGTATAGGGACTCAAAAAAAAAAATCTGACATGTTTGATGATGTTTATGATTGAATCTTTACAGAAATGAAAAATGAGCCTTGATGACCACTAATATTCTTAGGTGGGAAATGGAAATTATTTTACTCATTCTAGATTATCTGTTATTGAAAGTGCAAGCATCTTTCCCGTTGCCAGAATGTACCTAATCAATAAGCAATACTTCTAGCAACCAAAGAGCACTTTTCCATGGACTTTTTAAAACTTAATTTGTTCTTGAGAAATGTTCCAGCTAACAGAGTTAAAAGCATTTGGTGAAGGAATGGTTGATAGTGTGTCCAGGTCCTTGGAGCCCTGAGTGATGGAGCTCCAGAGGGATTGAAAGTGAGAACACAGAGGTTCCTAGAATGTCTTCTCTTTTCCATACCAGCCTCCTCTTGTCTGTTTTGTTTCTCCTAAACAACTGTGATTTTCACCTTTGCATTTAAATAGCATGCCCCTCTCTTGTGCACCTGAACATTTATGGGCTGCAGTCATCTGTTCCTCCTCCAATACTTGGCGTGGTTCCAGGCTGCCTTGCACTTCTTGCTTTGAGATCTGTAAAAGGAATTAGTGTCTATTTTATTAATCTCTAAGTTTGGAGTGCTACATAAACTATTTCACTTCTAATAAGATATAGAGTACCTAAATTATTTAGTTTTTTTTTTAATTAGTTAGGTTAAAATGCCATTGGTATTCCACAGTGCTCCAGGACTATTGCCTGTACGAAATGAGAAACCCTCTAGAATTAGATGTACAAAGGATTGAGTTATTTTTTAATTTCCTACATGAACCTGAAAAATGTATTCATAAAAACAAGGTGGGGAGAATTTAATAAATGTAATACAATGTAACATCAGTAATAAATGTGTAGCCTCAACGCATTTGTTACTGATGTCACACGGTATTTCTAACACTGGTATAATTCTGCATCCTAAAACTATATTTTTCAGGCTTCTGGCCTGCCTCGAATTTTAGCATCTAAACAACTCTATTTGTATTTTATCAGAATAATAATTTTTTGCTAACTTTTGTTATTTTAAAGATATTGCATATAGCAAATAAACCAGACGATCCAAATGTGCCCAAATATGTGCTGCTTTTGCCTTTAATTATACAAAATGAGAGTCCTGGGGAAGATTATCTAGCCCATTTCTGCCCCCAAAGTATGTAAGATGTGACATCTTAAAGTGATAGTTGTCTGGATTACTTCATCCACTCCTTTGTGCTATATCTGTATCATCTTAAAATGATGAATGTTCCATTCTTTTTCAGTGTTAGGATAAAAAATATTCTCCATACTATGTACATATAATTCCCTTATTTTTACAGTTTCTGTTATTTAATGTTTAGTTTTTTATGTAAAACATTTTCTTATTATCCACACAGCCCCTGATTTTCTGATGTCACTGATTGATGGAGCTTTGTAAAATACTTAATTTTTTCTCTTTGAGTCATATTTAGAGTTACAGTAGTGATTATTGAAACATAAACTAGTGCATTTCCATTGTTTTTGCTAAAGTAACAGAGGTTTGTTTTCATCTTTTTTTTTTTTTTTTTTTTTTTTTTTTGAGGCAGAGTCTCACTGTGTCACCCAGGCTGTAGTGCAGTGATGCAATCTCAGCTCACTACAGCCTCCACCTCCTGGGTTCAAGCGAATCTCCTGCCTCAGCCTCCCAAGTAGCTGGGATTACAGGCACCCACCAACACACCCAGCTAATTCCTTTATTTTTAGTGGTGACAGGGTTTCACCATGTTGGCCAGGCTGCTCTCAAACTCCTGACCTACCTGCCTCAGCCTCCCAAAGTGCTGGGATTACAGGTGTGAACCACTGCGCCTGGCCATTTTCACCTAATTTCTTTCTTTTGAACACAAGTTTCACCAGAAAGTCACTAAAATCTCATTTCCTGATCAAGAACGTGACCTTTCCAGAATTACATACACTAATGTTTACTGTCTTAACCATATTTATTCTCTCCTTTATGTTTCCTAATACCCGTATTTTGGCCATTACCCGTTCTTTAATATCCTCAAACTATCACAGAGAGAAAGAGACAGAGACAGAGGTGAAATTCAAATTGTTCTAATTTTTCTGACTTGTAATTAACTCTTGATATAGAAATTAATAGACCATTGAAGTGCCATTGTTTAGCCAGCTGATTTCTATCCTGTCAACAGAGTAATTAAATTTGATCCTTGTTTAATGGCAAAAACAAATAAGCAAAAGTAGATCTTTTCAGTTATAAAAGATAACTGTTAAAAAGCTATGTTTTAAACCAAGGTATCATGTTCATTGACTCGACTCATTGATATACTCAGCGCATGGCATGCACTTTCTAGTTATTCTGGAGCCCTTTCAATCTATTATATACCTCACTGAACTTCCTGTGCAAAAAGTCATCCATTTCTAATCAGCTGTAATACATTACTAACTTATGACGTCAAGTTATCACTCTTCAGATTTTGTTTTCTGACATTGGAGAGAGCACATGTCAGATTGAGAGAGCCCTGATTATACAGGAATTAGCGCATTGGACTAATATTCAGGTGCACAGGATTTTAATCCTGCCTTTGCTACATCCCAGTTCTGTGGCCTGGGATGAATCACTTTACCTTTCTGAGTCTCAACATTCAGTTCATTTGTTTGCAAAAATGACAATTAAAAAAAGCACAGAAACTAATAAACCAAATGCGTAATGGCAACTGTAAGGCTATGAAGCTATTGAAAAGGTCTGTTAGGCCGCTCTGGGCTTTCTACCTCTGAAATTCTATACATGTTTCTATTTATTCAGAGTATTTGTGCTACTACTTCTTCCTCTCCACCTAATGGCATAGCTTGTCCGTCATGGTCCTCCTTACTGCTGTCCCCACACTGAACCTCAGAATCTATTTAAACACAGTACTCAAGGCAGTTAATACCAATCTGAGTTCCTATTTCTCATTTTGGGGCTAGACAATCTGGGCTTTCTACCTCTGAAATTCTATGCATGTTTCTACTTATTCAGAATATTTTTAAAGAACATGAAGATTTGAATCATTATAAAATGGTAATGACTAAAAATTGTGATGATTTTACTATTAAACAGAAAGCCATTTTTCTTCACTAGACTTTCATTTTACCTTAATTTGATTGAGTGTTGTGTTCCTCTTTGTTAAATACAGAAAAACAACTACATTTTAAAAATTACTTATATAGAGATAACTTTTTCCCTTAATGAAACTATTGAAGTCAATGTGCTAAAATTTACATTACCTTAAGAACATGTTTTATGCATTTGTAGTAAGTTGAGCATTATGTTATAAAATAAGAAATATCATCGGGCACAGTGGCTCACGCCTGTAATCCCAGCACTTTGGGAGGCCAAGACGGGTGGATCATGAGGTCAGGCATTCGAGACCAGCCTGGCCAACATAGTGAAACCCCATCTCTACTAAAAATACAAAACATTAGCCGGGCATGGTGGCAGGTGCCTGTAATCTCAGCTACTTGGGAGGCTGAGGCAAGAGAATCACTTGAACCTGGGAGGCGGAGGTTGCAGTGAGCCAAGGTCGTGCCACTGCACTACAGCCTGGGCAAAAGTGCGAGACTCTGTCTCAAAATACATACATGTATTTAAAAAAAAAAAAAAAGATATTTGCAATTAGGAGGTGATATAACTTCTGTTCTTGGTATAGTGTACATTTTATGAAGGAAAAGGCCAAACTAAAAAAAAACAAAAACAAAAAGAAAACCTAGAAATTTAAGCATTTGTTTTAAAAAGTAAATTTTTTGAAAGTGATGTCTTCAAGAGCAAAACACATGAAGATAATAAAGAGGCCTTTAAGTCTAATAGTAGACTTGCTCCACGTAGCAGATTTTGGTGGCAGCTTATATTTATTATTGAAAAGATGTGTTAGGCCAATCTTGCATTGCTATGAAGAAATACATGAAACTGGGTAATTTATAAAGAAAAGAGGTTTAACTGGCTCACAGTTCTGTAGGCTTCACAGGAAGCATGGTGCTGGCATCAGCTCAGCTTCTAAAGAAGCCTCAGGAAGCTTATAATCATGGTGTAAGATGAAGGGGGAGCAAGCACATCACATGGGCAAAGCAGGAGCAAGGGGTGGGGAGGGGCCACTCACTTTTAAATAGGCAGATCTCGCAAAAATTCACTCACTATCACAGGGACAGCACCAAGAAGATGGTGCTAAACCATTCATGAGAAATCTGCCCCCAGGAACCAGTCATCTCCCACCAGACCCCATCTCCAACACTGGAGATTACATTTCAACCTGTGATTAGGGTGGAAACCAACATCCAAAGTATATCAAAAGACAAACCTAGCAAAATAAATAACTTGAATAAAAAATATATTTAAAGGCTCTTATCAACTGTAAATAGCATTAAGCTACTGAAAAAAGAAATAATTATAAATCCTTCAACAAATGTAAGACATTTATCTGAATTGAAGAAAACTATGGTCCAGTTATGTAGAAATCTGCCTAGTGATGGCGTTGTCATTACCGGGACTACAAACTGGACCTGTCACTTACCGTCTGTGAGCCACTTAGTAGCTCACTTTAGTGCACTGGAACCTCCACGTCGTAGTGTTATGAATGAAGGCATGGATGGAGAAAGCCTAAAAACCCACGAAATCTGTTACGTTCAAGCTCTGGGGAATGGTAATTGTAATAGTAGTAGGAGTTTGCTTTTTCTGATTTTTCTAAATTCCCAGTTACCATCTGAGAGAAAAGAATAATAGACCTATTTAAACACCAGAATCATCTAAAAAATAATGCTTATGTGATAGACAGGCAGATTCTGTGTGTCCATGTAGATATGTCTTTAAGTGAAATTTTGTGAATTTAGCACATTCAATGATTTAATTCAGTTTTCCTAAACAGAACTCACTTGACTGTATTTTCCTAAATGTATTTTTCATGCACGCATATTATCATTGAAAAAATATTTATTGACTGCTTACTATGAGCCAAGCACTGGGCTAGATATTGGGGATATGATGATAAACAAGAGACACTGGCCAATCCCTTAATGGAGCTTACATTTCAGAAAGACAGACAAATCTTGTTGAAACAAGTAACTAAAAATTGTGATGGGCTGGAGATTGAATTAGATGGAATAGAAGTGGTCAGGAAAGGTCACTCTGAGAGGTAAAATTCAAGTTGATGCAAAAGCCAAACACATTGGGTTTGATCAAGATGATGTCATAATTATGATCAATTATTATTACTTTACATTAGCTTCATTATTGGCACAGTGGTCTTACATGTATTATTACAGTCTGAGTCTCACAGCAATCTTTCAGCCACGAGGACAGATGGTACCACTTTAAAGCAAAAGAAACTGATTCTCAAAGAGGTAAAATGAATGTTTGAGCACATTAGAAATATATCTGGTAGAGATAGAATGCTAGCCCAAGATCTTCTGATTCCAAATGTGGTGCTTTTCCAACTACACCATGCTGATTAGTTCTTCCATTGCCTATTATTTTCTTCCTGTTGTTACCGTAGATTTCTATAAACCCAACCGTAGAACTTCACACATGATGAGAAATAGCAACCTTAACCACAGGCCTGAACCCTCCCCCTAGACGAGCAGGATATCCTCTCCTATTATCCAGACACCACCAAGAATATTACATTAC
This sequence comes from Macaca nemestrina, assembly GCF_043159975.1. Taxonomy (NCBI): domain Eukaryota; kingdom Metazoa; phylum Chordata; class Mammalia; order Primates; family Cercopithecidae; genus Macaca; species Macaca nemestrina. Next base: position 72,177,008 of record NC_092129.1, on the reverse strand, counting down.
AGTTTACCCTGCCAATCATCTTTGTTCGAAGAGATAAATTCAAACAAAATAAAACGTGACTAAATGTACACAAAGCAAAAATTTATTAAAATTTATAGGAGGATCACATATTCTTTCAATTTATAAAATTTAACGTAGGAATACCAAATTTAGTTCAAATTAAAAACAGAAAAGAAAATTTCCAGTGGTAGATGTTATCATTGGTAAAATTTGATATGGACTTATAAAGGGAAAAAATTAATCAGAATTTTACTTGGAAAGGAATTCTAAATAAACTTCAGTAACAGTAAAAATAAGAGAGATAAATGGAGAAAACACTTGGTTGTGATACATGAAAAACATTGTTCAGGGAATTAAATAACGTTAAGAAGGGTTCTCTATGGAAAAAAAGACTTTCAGTGAAAATTCATCATTCTTGTATATTTATGCCAAAAATGTCCATAGGATCAAATTTTCCCTTGCATCTTGATGACTAGAATTAAAAGGCAGGGTCAAAAGTTGGTGTACTCCCTTTCAGCAATGCTAACCTACCTTCATATCCTCCTTCAATGAATAGGAAATCTAGTAAGATTAACTAGAGTATATGACTCAGTTTAGCCCAGATTTTCCCAAGCCACACTAACAAGATTTCTCTGTCTTCATTCTCCTCGCTTTACCTCCATACTCTTGTTGAACAGTTCACTCTCATGACTATTGCTTGCAAGTCCCTTGCTTTTCTGCCTCCCTGTCTCCTACTCCCTGTGGGAATGAATGCTTCCAAGTTCATGGAGACCTATTGCAAAGTCACTTGTGTCTTTAAAACTTCAGTTGCTATGTCTCAACATTGCCGGACTTTTCAGTACTGCTAGAACTGCCAGTTAAATGCGGTCAAACCTATCATGCTGTCTTGTGTCCTGTCTCACAATGGTGGTGCTATTGTGCTATAAATTCTGTTATTGCTGGAATGCACTCTTCCCCCCACACCACCTCGGTAAGAGTCTATGTGGCCTGAGTTAAGAGGAGACGTGCATTGCCTGAGGATAGCTCTTATCTTGTGCTACTCAACTTTCTCTTCCCTTAGGATGAGTTCTATGCAGGAAATTCCTCAGTCCCTCATGCAATGGAGCCCAGATAAGATGGCTTTAGAAGCCATCCAGACACACCTGAATCCTAGGGTGACTGTGGCCCAGGCCCAACTGGGATCCACCACCAATACCTTGTATTATAGATGATCCACATTCTGAAGCACAAAGATGCTACAAGATGAAACAATAGATTGTTATCCCCATGGGGCTTATCCTTATTATTTGACCTCGCTACACTTCTTTTGACTGATCGACAGCCTTTTCAGGCAAACAACCTGCTATTAAGGTAAATATTTTATTCTTTAAATAGTAATAACAAATGCATTTTCATTATAGATTACTAAATATTGAACTGTATGACGTTACAATATTTCACTACTGCCTTTAGCTTGCAAAATTAAAAATTAAACAATGAGGACATAAGACATTTAATAGTTTGTTATTTTATTTGTCTTAAGATAATATAAGTCCATCTACTGAGAAGAAAGTTTTACACTACATTTAATGATACTATTATTTAAGAAGTAAATGACCCCCTTTTTTTAAATCACTAATGTAAAGTTTCCTGCTCTGTTGAAACAAAAAGTTCTCAAGTTTGAAAGAAAGCACCATTTCTAAAAACAGAGGTGTTTGGTAAGATTTTACCTTACCATAACATGATGTTTCAGAATAAGATAAATCAGTTTATCTCAGTTTAAACTCCAGTGTCAGCATTTCCCTCTGGCATATAAATGCAAAAATACATTTTTAGATAAAATAAAAACGGTGGAGAAAAATATTCTGTACTTTTAAAAATTACTTTGTACTTGATAGTGACCTCATGTGGTAATAACAGAAAATAAAAATTGAACAATTCATTTCCAGAACATTTTTATTTTTAAAGAATTCCCAACAAAGACAAATGTGTAGTTCAGCCAAGTAATGTTTTTTAGGCTTGCTTCAGCAGGACTGCAGGTTCAGTTACAGACAACCGCAATAAAGCAAATATCACAAAACAAGTCGCACAAATATTTTGGCTTCCCAATGCATATAAAAGATATGCTTGGCCAGGCACGGTGGCTCACGCCTGTAATCCCAGCACTTTGGGAGGCCGAGGGGGGCAGATCACAAGGTCAGGAGATCGAGACCGTCCTGGCTAACAAGGAGAAACCCCCCTCTCTATTAAAAATACAAAAAATTAGCCGGGCTTAGTGGTGCCTGTAGTCCCAGCTACTCGGGAGACTGAGGCAGGAGAATGGCCTGAACCCGGGAGGCAGAGCTTGCAGTGAGCCGAGATCGCGCCACTGCACTCCAGCCTGGCGACAGAGCAAGACTCCGCCTCAAAAAAAAAAAAAGATACGCTTATACTATACTGTAGTCATAGTATAAACAATACCTAGCAATAGCATAAAAACAGCATTATGTCTTAAAAATGTGCATACCTTTATTTTAAAATTCCTTATTGATAAAAACTGCTAACAATCATCTGAGCTTTGAGAGAGTCATAATCTTTTTGCTGGTGGAGGAAGGGTCTTGCTTCGACATTGATGGCTGCTGCCTCATGAGGCTGGTATTGCCGAAGTTTGGGGTAGCTGTGGCAATTTATTCAAATAAGACAACAATGAAGTTTGCCACATCGATTGACTTCCTTTCATAGAAGGTATCTCTATAGCATGTAGTGCTTTTTGGTAGCATTTTACCCACAGAAGAGCCTCTTTCAAAATAGGAGTCAATCCTCTCAAACGCTGCTGCTGCTTTATCAACTAAGTTTATGTAATCTAAATCCTTTGTTGTCATTTCAACAATGTTCACAGCATCTTCGCCAGAAATAGATTCCATCTCAAGAAACTGCTTTCTTTGCTCATCTATAAGAAGCAAGTCCTCATTCTTTAGAGTTTTATCATGAAATTGGAGCAATCAGTCCTATCCTCAGGCTCCACTTCTAATTCTAGCTCTATCACCATTTCCACCACATCTGCAGTTAGTTCCTCCCCTGAAGTCTTGAACTCCTCAAAATCATCCAGGAGGGTTGGAATCAGCTTTTTCTAAATTCCTGGTAATGTTGATATTTTGACCTCCTTTGATGAATCACAAATGTTCTTAATGACGGCCGAGCGCGGTGGCTCACGCCTGTAATCCCAGCACTTTGGGAGGCTGAGGCGGGCGGATCACGAGGTCAGGAGTTTGAGACCATCCTGGCTAACACTGTGAAACCCCGTCTCTACTAAAAAATATGAAAAATTAACCGGGTGAGGTGGCGGGCGCCTGTAGTCCCAGCTACTCAGGAGGCTGAGGTAGGAGAATGGCGGGAACCCGGGAGGCAGAGCTAGCAGTGAGCTGAGATCGCCGCCACTGCACTCCAGCCTGGGCAACAGAGCGAGACTCCATCTCAAAAAAAAAAAAAAATGTTCTTAATGACTAGAATGGTGAATTCTTTCCAGAAGGTTTTTCATTTGCTTTGCTTGGTTCCATCAGAGGTATCAATCACTATGGCAGTGATAGCCTTATGAAATGTATTTCTTTTTTTTTTTTTTTTTGAGACAGAGTCTGGCTCTGTCACCCAGGCTGGAGTGCAGTGACATGGTCTTGGCTCACTGCAAGCTCCGCGTCCCATCGGGTGCACGCCATTCTCCTACCTCAGCCCCCCAAGTAGCTGGGACTACAGGCACCCGCCACCATGCCCAGCTAATTTTTGGTATTTTTAGTAGATACGGGGTTTCACCATGTTAGCCAGGATGGTCTCAATCTCCTGGCCTCGTGATCCACCCGCCTCAGCCTCCCAAAGTGCTGAGATTACAGGCCTGAGCCACCGCACCTGGCCTCTGAAATGTATTTCTTAAATAATACTTGGAAGTTGAAATTACTTCTTGATCCACGGACTGCAGAATGGATGTTGTGTTAGGCATGAAAACAATACTAATTTCCTTGTGCATCTTCATCAAAGCTCTTGGATGACGAGAAGCATTGTCAATGAGCAGTAAAATTTTCAAAGGAATCTTTTTTCTTTGAGCAGTAGGGCTTGACAGTGGGCTTAAAACATCCAGCAAGACATGCTTTAAACAGATGTGCTGTCATCTAGGCTTTGTTGTTCCATTTATAGTTCACAGGCAGAGTAGATTTAGCATAATTCTTAAGGGCCCTAGGATTTACAGGATGGTGAATAAGCATTCATTTCAGTTTAAAGTTACCACTTAGTATTAGCCCTTAACAACAGAGTCAGCCTGTCCTTGAATCTTTGAAATCAGGCATTGACTTCTCTCTAGCTCTGAAAGTCCTAGATGGCATCTTCTTCCAATATAAGGCTGTTTTGTCTATATTGAAAACCTACTGTTTAGTGTAGCCACCTCTATCAATTATCTTAGCTAGATCTTCTGAATAAATTACTGCAGCTTCTACGTCAGCCATTTGCTGCTTCACCTTGAAGTTTTATGTTATGCAGATGACTTCTTTCCCTAAACCTCATGAACCAACCTCTGTGAGCGTCAAACTTTTCTTACACAGCTTCCTCACCTCTCTCAGTCTTCACAGAATTGAAGAGAGTTAGGACCTTGGCTCTGGATTAGGTTTTGGTTTAAGGAAACGTTGTGACTTGTTTGATCTTCTGTCCAGGCCACTCAGACTTTTTAAATTTCAGCAACAGGCTGTTTTGCTTTCTTACTCACACGTTCACTGGAGTAGCACTTTTAATTTCCTTTGAGAACATTTCCTTTGCATTCACAACTTGGTTAACTTTCAAAAGAGGCCTAGCTTTTGGACAGTCTCTGCTTTCGACATGCCTTCCTCACTAAGTTTAACCATTTCTAGCTTTTTATTTAATGTGACAGATGTGTGAATCTTCCTTTCACTTAAACACTTAGAGGCCACTGGCAGGTTATTAATTGGCCTAATTTCAATATTGTTTTCTCCGTGGGAAATAGGGAGGCCTGAGGAGAGGGAAAAAGATGTGGGAATGGCAGGTCAGTGGAACAGTCAGTATTCACACCATAGTCATCAATTAAGAATTAACTAAGTCTTATATGGGCATGGTTCATGGCCTCCTAAAACAATTGCAAGAGTAACATCAAAGGTCACCTTAAAATATATAATAATGATGAAAATTGTGAAATATTATGGGAACTACCAAAATGTGACACAGAGACACAAAGTGAGCACATGGTATTGGAAAAATGGTGCCAGTCGACTTGCTTGACACAGGATCGCCACAAGCCTTCAATCTGTAGCAAACACAGTATCTGCGAAAAACAATAAAGGGAAGCGCAGTAAAATGAGATGTCCCCATATGAGTTGGTCTGGCTAAACCACAGAAATGTAGTCCGGATTGCCATCTCCCAACAAATCTAGTAGCCATCCCTGGGGTGTAGCAAATCAACCCAATTCCATGTGGTCTACTGAGCTCAGGAACCTGGGGACACTAGATGGAATAGGAGAGGCTTCAGTAAGAGACTGTATTAGTTCCCAGACTTAGTCCAAACAGTGGTGGGAAAAGAAGCCAGAACTAAAAGGCATGTGCAGAATGCTTATGACAACGTGTTTAAATATAAATATGGAAGGTTTGTATGTGAATATATCATGAAATAACTGTGGTTCACAGGTCCTATTCCTTGCTAAATAGTGAGGATCGAGGAAAACAATCTGGACTCTGGTTATTTACCACTCGTGGGGTTGTTCTAACATGGTATTTCAGTGCAGAGCTTTAGTTCTGTTCCTCCAACCATGCCTTTATTGCCAAGTATTTTTCCCCATTTCCCTTTCCAACATATTTTACCAGTTCCAAGAGGATTCACATTTAGTGAGGAAGAGGGAAAATCCTAAATCATTGCAGAATTTAATTTCTGTACACTTTTCAAATAACACTGCATTGATTATCTTAATGTTTATTCTGCATTCCTATTCTTATATCTCCTCTCAAAGATTTCACTCCAAGCAATTGATCTGCTTCATCGTTAGTAAGAGGTCTTTGGATGTATAAGAATGTTTGCTAGTCCTTGCCAGGCAGATGTGAGATATGAAGCATCCCTGCTCATTGCATGCCCTGCCACACTCTTGGTTTCCTACTTTTGACACAGTAGGACTTGTTGGGATACAAAACTGTGGGGATTTGGCATTTTATATGCATGTTAATTTTTGCCAGGGAACTCTTTTCTGCCAGTAGATTTTTATCTTCTTATCAATATTGCCAGCCTCCACCAATCACAGAATAGGAGGAGGTGAATTCATATTCTAGCTAGGAAATTTCGGGTACCTCAACCATGATTAGAAATTGTCAAAAACTCCTGAATGAATGCATAGAAACCGTAAAACCAAGTAAGCAAAGACATCTGTAAACTAAATTTCTGGTTTAAAAGACTTAATTTCCTTTTTTTGTTGTTTAGTGCAAATTTTGAAGGGGAAAAGTACATAAGGTTTTGTAGTGTGAAAAGATGAACTCAAGACTTCTGGTAGTTGGATTTGCTCTTTGAAGTTTCTCTAAAATGTCACAAACTTACAGTTACTTAATTGAGGTCTTTTGAAAAAAGTGTTATTTGATGTATTTGCTCTTGTTTCTTTTTAGGTCAGTCTTGATTCTCGAGTTAGAGAGGTGATCAATAGAAATCTGTTGGATCCTAATCCTCACATGTATGAAGACGCCCAACTTCAGATATATACTTTAATGCACAGAGATTCCTTTCCAAGGTTTTTGAACTCTCAAATTTATAAGTCATTTGTTGAAAGTACTGCTGGCTCTTCTTCTGAATCTTAATGTTCATTTAAAAACAATCATTTTGGAGGGCTGAGATGGGAAATAAAAGTAGTTAAATAACATCAGAAACTGAGTTCCTGGAGAACTACAGTTTAGCATTCCTCAGGCTACTGTGAAAACACAACCATTATGGTCTTTGTCTCCATTTTTATCAAGGTTTTCCATGGTTAAGTTTGGAGAAAATACCACACAAAACAATGAATTGCCAAATTGTTTGTTTTATTCAACACTCATTCTACTTGCAAGCAAAGTGTATTTGTAGTCCTATGAACAGTCTCCTCGTGTATCTCCAGAGACTGCATGTGCAAAGTAAAACTGCTTCATTTGCCACGTAGTTGTTGTAATATTTAATCCAATAGCATAACTTACATCTGTATTTAAGGACTTTTGTGCAATATGGTCTTAAGAAATAATTGCCAAAAAAATCGGCCATGGTTTGCATTTTTTAACATAATCTAAGACAGAAAAAAGCAATTTTTACAATGTAACAATGGTATTCAACATTCTATATACTGTGTTTAGTACACTAATTTTGAAGCCAATATTTCTGTACATGAAAAAGAGCTATTTATCTCTGTTTGTTGGAAAATCCTAATGGGGATTCCTCTGGTTGTTCACTGCCAAAACTGTGGCATTTTCATTACAGGAGAGTTTACTATGCTAAAAGCAAAAAACAAAAAACAAAAAAAAAGAAGAAGAAAAAAAAGCACAAAACAATTTGAAGATATCCTATCTCAATGACAAATCAAAGAGTGATACTGCTTTTAATTGTAATAGAAGAAAATGAATTTATGTATATATCAGATGTCCAATACTGTAATTAATTTATTAAAGACTGGCTCTCCAGTTTTAAAATGGTTGTGTAAAGTTATGTACTTCAGCAAGAAAAAAAAAATAATAAGCTCGATAACTTAGTTTTGGAATATAAACAAAAGGACTTAATAAAGGAATGCCTACATGTAGCACTGTAAAACATTTTGATGAATAGCATCTGTCCTGTGGCATATTTTCCTTGAAAGTGAAATCCAGTGAAAAGCTGTTTTTACCAGGAAAAGTTTTATAAGGGTTATGAAGAAAATAATTCTCTACTTCAGACCTTAACTGTTTTCACAGAATATCTTAAGGATGACATTTTAAAGATGTTTAAACCAAACTATTCGTTTTCATCCATAATTAAAAGGCAGTACAGTGCTCAAATTTTCCAGCTGCCATATTATTTTTTATAAGTACACTAAATCTTTACGACAAAAACACTTGCCTGACATTGTCATGTACTTCTGACCTTCAAGGAAACAATATTCTGTCATGCAGAAAAGTGATAATTAAAATAATCAGTGTCATATTTATATCAAAGTGTTACATTTGAATATTAATATCCCCTGAAGACTATTTTTTTAATATTAAAGTGAATGAATATAATACTGAGTAACCTAAAATGAAAGTTTTAAAAAGATTTATATCCATTGAGAACACTGGCCTTATATTAAGGATGATATTACAGTTACAGGTTTTCTTTGTCATTTTTTTAACTACCTCTCATTTTTTAATTTATTAAGCATATTTTTTAAAAAACGAGTGTGGGGGTTTCTTTTTAAATTTAGTTTACTTGAAAGGCTGGCATCATAAGTTTCTTTTTCCATAAACTTAAAACATTTCAAAAATTGTTTTTTTAAGCAAGTATGATTTTCTAATTCATATAAAATTCAGGAGACATGAATAAAAGGGCTATTATCTATTCCCTATGCAAATATTTTAACTGTTGCAGTGTTTGACAAAATGGGATTTTTAAAAAATTGCGGAGTAGAAAACAAAATATTCTGTTTACACTGGCGTTGCTGACTATCCTACCATATTCAGCACTTTTAAATACGTTATTTATGGAAATGTAGTTAAAATGCAAGATAGAAAATATTTATAATAATCATTTCTTTTAACAAATGCCTGTGTTTTCTGAAAGTGTTAGTGTGTTGACATATTTTATTCATGTCATTTAAATACTCTTTGAATAATAGTTTTCAGTAATATGTTGAAAAAAGATAGCTATGAAGATGTTTACAAAAGTCATATTTTTTCCTAAAGAGTAAAGAAAAACCTAAAAGAATCATCACTTCTATTGTGAAGTTCTATTGTTCCTAAATTATTTAATTTTTTTTCTTGCTTAGAATTGAGTTTATTATGCTACTATGATATATACACATGTATGGTGTAGTATCGTATTTGTTTCTGTGTTTGAGGCACAACAAATTGGTGCACATGACTAGAAAATATGTAATATACTGTGATACACTGCATGCATCCATCTTTTTAAATGTAGCCTTTATATTCTTGTTGTTACTATATATGATGGTGACCTGCTAGTCATAAGTTATCTTTATAAGATACTTTGGACTATTAGATGAATTGTCTGTTTGACAATATCTTTAATATTTTACCAAATGTAAAAGATAAGGGCCCTTATAAAGAGTCCTAATCTCTAACCTGGGCATTTGTAGAACACAGATTTTAAAGTTGGTATATATCCTTTTGAAACCTGATTAGGAAGTTGTGCTAAGAAAGATTCTAGAGCAGATTTACACATCAGATGTTGATAACCATATGCTATGTGAGCATTTCTGTGCTAAACTCATGTTTTTGGGTGAGGGAGGGTTTCTCATTTAAGAGTATGTCTGTATATTTGCAACTCTACTAATTTTCTAAGTATGATATAATTCCTTCGTTTAAGTTACAGAGCTATTATAAATAAACAAAAAAGCCTTCAACTGGTGTCTATGCTACCATTCCAAGAGCACAATATTTGTTTTATTAGAATTTGAGTTTTCCTAGTGAGTAAATTCCTCCCTGGGGAAAAATTAGCACTTTAAAATGGACACTTTGTGTTTTCGATTGTCAAGGTATCTTTGTATACTGTTAGAATTTGCTGATGCACACAGAAAGAGATTAATGCACTTTCTATAGTGCCTAACTTTAGATGTATCTATAAAAGAAAGAAAGTAGAGGATATAGATTATGTATATATAAATAAATTGGAGAGCCAGATTTCTTCAGAGATTGATCTTGTACATTAATCACACCAGTGATGGATGGATGGCACTTCTTTACTCGGGCTGTTATGATGTTATCCAAAGGTAGTATAGATGCTCTGACAGTGTTAGAGTGTGCACATGAACCACAAGAGCAAAACACAACTTTGATACTGAAGTTATTAAATGCAGAACTCAAGACCATAATGTGATTTTTTTTTTTTGAAATCTTAAAATATGTACATAGAATGACCAGTTCTGATATGTGGTCATAGTGCATGGTGTGTTTATTAGTATCCTTTAATGCTGCCTAGGTTCTGACTTACAGAATGAAATATGTGTTGTTTATTTACCTGATAGTTCAGTTTTGCCAAAGGACTATAGGGATAAGTGAATAATGTTTATTTATTAGGAGCAAAAATACATTTTCATCCCATTAAGCTGATTTAAAATCAGCTGATTTTTACTTTTGAGTTTATCCATTTTTCTATACCTTAAACTTATTTGTACTTTTAAAAATCATACTGTAATTGTGACAAATTATATCTCAAAAAAATACCAATTATTACATGCTTTGGTGTTGAAATGAAAAGAGAAGGAATTTAAAATACAATCAAAAAGTAAAAAAATAAAACATATTGGAAAACCACCTAAAATTTCTTGGCCAGGTACAGTGGCTCAAGCCTGTAATCCCAGCACATCGGGAAGCCAAGGAGGGCGGATCACTTGAGCTCGGGAGTTCGAGACCAGCCTGGCCAACATGGTGAAACCCCGACTCTAGTAAAAATACAAAAATTAGCCGGGCATGGTGGTGGGCGCCCTTAATCCCAGCTACTCGAGAGGCTGAGGCAGGAGAATCGCTTGAACCCAGGAGGCAGAGGTCGCAGTGAGCTGATATCATGCCACTGCACTCCAGCCTTGGTGACAAAGCGAGACTCCATCTCAAAATAGTAATAATAATAATAACAACAATAATATTTTTAAGTCTTAAAGAGACAGAAAATGTCTATAGATAGAAGTCTATCAAACATGTATTTTGAATATTTTGATCTTGACACATTGCCAAATTATTTTGAAAGATGGTAAAGATATTTCCAAAAAATATTTTCACCTATTTACATTGACAGTTTACGACCATAATTTTCTAACTATATTTTTCAAACATGTAGTTTTGTGTTTTCCATCTTCAAATTCCTGACCAATGGTTTTGTTCTCCTGTGAAAACAACATCCAATCTGCCAAAATTTTTAATTCTTCACTTGCTACAACTGCAAATATTTATCAATAAAACTGATAACCCAAAACTTGCTTCAGATTTTCTCTGCAATGCTTAAAATATCCTTGCAACACAAGACAATGCACAGTGACCAATACTATTTCTAAATACCCAGATTTTATTTCTTTACAAGTATTTTTAAAATTATTACTCTTATAGGTGTAGTCCTCTCCAGCCCCAAGTGACATTTTTTCCAATGAATTCAAGGGACTGGTCAAGACTTTGACTTTAGTGAAAACAGTACAAAAGGCAAAATGTTGCCCTAAGTGATAGAAGGTCCTAGTCTGGGAACTGATTTTATTATGATAAAAGCTGTAAGATGAGTAGGGAAACGGAACACTATATTAAGCATTGATGACAATAACCAAATATAATATTCTTAAATATGTCATATGTGCAACATGAAATTCATTCTTCCCTCATTATTTCTCATGTTACATCTCGTTTCAGAAGTTTCCGAATTTTAAAACTGTTGACTTACACCTAACTGCTCTCACTGCATTACAGCTTTTAAACAGTTAGAAATAAAGATTTTAGAATAATAAACAGATTGTGTTTCTGTCCTAAGCTTGGATACATGTCCTTTCTAAAGATTTAGGTTTTATTGCTATATTAAAAGAATGCCACATACAGTGCTTACTAATGGAAATGTATGTCCACAGATTCACTTAGGTAGGATACTACAAAAACATCACGCACTTAAAATTACAAATTTGATTTCAAGTTATATTTCTGTCTCATGTGACTTTGGTCAAATCATTTATCTTCTCTGAGTCATTTCCTCATCTACAAATGACAAATAAAATATGTAATTAGCAGGACTGCTATGAGCATTAAATAAAACAAACATGGAAAGAATAAAGTGTGGCATACATTATTATTTTATCAAAGTACTTCACGTCAATAATTGTTATTGTATACTTGTATTAAATGTCATTTTAATGCACTTTCCCCTATTTTTTTTCAAAACATGCATTAAACATCTGATTTAGCTAGTCTTTAAAACATACAATCATATTTTAAGATGGAACACTATATCAATGTTATTGCTTTTCTCAGTAATGTGATCCCAAATCACTACTTTCAGTTCACCATCACCTCAAATCTATAGAAATGTTTCTTTCAATGACATAGATAGATGATTGATTGATAGATAGATAGATAGATAGACAGCTATACAATTATAGGTTAAAATTAAAGTTTAAATAAGAAAATCATTTGAAAATTTTATTTCCAAAGGAAATAAAACAACATTTCCAAGGACAGAAATAATATCAAGTTACTTGCTAAATATATAAATGAATTATAGGGCTAAGACTAAGTTATAAGAGATTGACAATTAGAAAACACTTTTTAATATTAAGGTGGTATGATTTTCTTTAACAATTTTACAATGAAAATAAAAACTTACTAAAAGGTGGTAATGGGCCAGACACGGTGGCTCACGCATATAATCCCAGCACTTTGGGAGACTAAGGCGTGAGGATCACTTGAGCCCAGGAGTTCCAGACCCGTCTGTGCAACAAAGTGAGACCCTGACTCTAAGGAAAAAATAAAATGTATAAAATTTAAAATAGTAATGTGCCCATTAAACCTTTTATTTTAGAGTAGTTTTAGATTTATAGAAAAACTGCAAATAGAGAGGTCCCTTATACATCTATGGGCATTAATGAACCAATATTGATCATTAAGTTCATACTTTATTCAGATTTCCTTAGTTTGTAACCTAATGTCCTTTTTCTGTCCCAGGATCCAATTCAGGATACCACATTACATTTAGTTGTCATGTTTCCTTAAGCTTCTCTTAGCTGTGACAATTTCTGAAACTTTCCTTGTTTCTGATGACAGTTTTGAGAAATAAACTGGTGTTTTGGAGAATGTCCCTCTGTGGGGATTTGTCTGATGTTTTTCTCATGACTAGACACAGGTTTTTGGTTTTTGGAAGAACACAACAGTAAAGTGCCATGCTTATCACGTGATATCAAAGGTACATGCCATCATTGGGACTCCTCTTAGCTGTGACACTTTCTCAACTTTAGGCGACTCTTAGCTGTTGATGTTAACCTTGATCACTTAGCTGAGGTAGCATCTATTATGTTTCTCCACTGTAAAGTAATATATTTTAAAAGAGATTATATTGAAGGTAAATTTTCTGGACATTTACACTGAGCTAAACAAATTCTAAACACTAATATTAGGTTCCACTAACTGATTGCTAATAAATGCTTTAAAGAAAATACAGTGAAGTGGAAAAAATAAAACTCCAAAAGTCTTAGCCTGAATATTCACCTAATAGAGGTGAAAGTGAATTTTTCCCTTGAACTATCTGTGCAATTAATTACAATAATCATCCACATACTTTGGATATTAAAGATCTTAGTCTTACTAATTGTCGTAAGAGGTAATTTCAATTTAAACTACCATTTTGCTTATTGCATTTCTATATTGCCCTCCACTAATCAATGAATACTGAATATTGAAATAATGTAAAAAACCTGATATATTTCCTGCTGGCTTTAACCGATTTGTCATAAATACATTTCTTGTATATGATTTTTAAATGTTTGCTAAATATTAAGAATTTCAATGTGTTTGGTTTTATAAAATTACATATCGAATGTGTATAATTTTTTACTACCATGTTCATCACACTTAATCTATATCCATATATTGTACTCCACCAATATTTATTAGTGGACAATAAAGAAGTTTTGAATGCATGAATACAACTTAAGAGGCACCACACTTGGTTATTTTGCAATGCCAGAATAACGGTGGGTGTTCATAAATTGAATAGAGAATCCAGATTATGTTTCCATCAATTTAAGTTTTTCTGGGTTTTTTATTCCCCCTTCCTAGAATCAATTTTATCATTTTACCTATGTAAAATAATATACTTCTGGAAAATGCTAGAATTTTCACCATGTAACAGAATTTGAGCATGACAATAATGTAAAAATATTCAGAAGTCTCAAACTATAGATATCTTTGAGTTTTCAAAGTAAACAAAATACAGATGTTTTCATTTTACTATATTGTGGAAACCTATGGATGTTATTGTAAAATGCATATGCATTACACTGACTTTCTTAAAATGTTTTGAATTAATAAAGAATTCAACAATGTATCCTTAGAAAGTTATTGTTTCCTCATTGGTATGACACTATAGGAATAAAAGGTACACTTCTATGTGTTACTTAAATTGCTTATGCACTTGGGGGAAAATAAATTCTGGCTAGATTCTTTACATTGTTCTATAATGTTTTAATTAAAATTTTGCACCTTTTATAAAAAAATATATTGTTGAAATGACTTATGTTCTGAGAATTCAACTGAGAGATATATCATATTGAGTTCAAGTGATTCTCACCATTTCCATGGTTACAATAAATTCAAAGTTAAGTTCAGACTTGGGAAACAATTGTTCTAATAGAGATAAAAACATCCTGATCAGTCCTGTGCTATCCTCAGATCGGGATTAAAATAAAATGGGTTTCAACAGTAGAACGATTGTATAAAGTTGTGTAGCCTGAATACACAAAGGGAAATGAACTGAGGTAATTAGTTGGAGCTTTTAAGTAGCAAAAAATTATTTTTGCTTCCTGTTGTTTGAAGAGTCATTTCATTCTTCCACTCACTCTGCATTTGGATTGCATATCGTGCTAAACGATGAAAAGAGAGAGGCAATGCAAACGTATTGTCTAAGAATTTTATACTCAACCTCAAGAGTTTCGATTAGATGATCTAAGGATATTTTAACCTTGATAAGGGTTCCCATTTTTTACCATTTTATTTTTTATGAATAAATTAGAAGTTACGTTCTTCTAATATATCACCTCTCTCAACAGTGAAACACCACTTAGTAGACGCTGCCCCAACCAGTTAGGTAGTGGCAATTCCCAGATTGAGCGTTTAGCCCTCGCATTCCCAGGACGGTCCTGCTTGTGTTTATTCCCTCATATCTATTTCTCCGTTGAACTGTGAACAGGTCTTTTGAAAAGTGCAAAGCATCATGCCAATAAATGTCGGTATTGCTGGCACCTATCCGCTACCAGTTTTTTGGAAAGGGACGAGAGTTGGACTCCTGGAGGCAGATAGCTGAAGACTTTATTGGGCTGTAGTTACTATAACACGTAATCACCTCTTTAAAAAGCTGACGACAGGTGGGACTAAGTGAAAATGAATGGGCAGGTGAATAACAAAGTCCTTTGAAAGCAAGTAAATGACACGGCAATGAAGGGCACGCATGTCTATTGTGCAAATTTATTCAGTGGTTATCTCATAATACACTTGTCACGTCCTTATTAACACGAACCTGACCCACCGTGGACAAGAGAAACATAAGCAGCAAAAAGGAAGAGGAATACACACACGCGTGTCCATAATAAAACTCGCTCTTGGAGACTCAGGGCCAGCCGTGCACTGGAGACTTGACGACTTGCGTGGCTGTGACCTCCGCCCTGCAGCGTCTAGACCCTCGATTGCCCTCCACTGCGGCTCTGGAGGTCCCGACTCAGGGCATGGGAAAGAAATCCTCACTATCAGAAAACAGAGGGGCAATTTGCTGCTCTCCCTTTCCGGGCCAACCCGACACCCATCAAGTGGGTCCTTGCGAAGAGGCTTTCAGAAGAGGACCCCAAGGTCTCCCAGGCCCGCCCCGCCCCAATCACGCTCCGCTCAGCCCCCTCAACTTTTGGCCTCCGGGAAGTTCGCAACGTTCTCACGCTTGGCAGGAAGCTCCTGCCAAGGCTTCCGGAAAATCCTTTAAAAAACAGCGCGTGCGCCGGGCGGGGCTTGGTGAGCTCTCACCCCTATCTCCAAGTTCCGGGTGTTGTCGCGAGGGCTGGTCTACCCGGAACTTCCGGTTCCGGTCAGGCTCCGCGGTCTGGGCCTGATGATGCGGCCCCGGCTTCTGTGGGGCGCTGCGCGGTGCCTCTGGCCCCGCAGGGCAGTTGGCCCAGCCCGCCGGCCCCTGAGCTCCGGTAGCCCGCCGCTGGAGGAGCTGTTCGCCCGGGGCGGGCCCTTGCGGACCTTCCTCGAGCGCCAGGCGGGGTCTGAAGCCCATTTGAAGGTCAGGAGGCCGGAGTTGGCGGCAGTGATCAAACTGCTGAACCAGAAGGAGCAGGAGCTGCGGGAGACCGAGCCCTTGCTGCACGGTAAGAGCCGGGCCCGGGGGAGCGGCGTCAAAGCACATTCTTGACTCTTCGTTTGCCTTTTCCACTACCCACACTACCCGGGTTTGAAACTCTTACTCACTTGCAGCCGTTTTTATTTTGGATCAGAGGTAAGGACATCATTGCGTGCTCTCTGATCCCATCCTCTCCTGTGGGCTCAGTTGTGCTCCTTTGCCACGGTGCTCTGCCCCCTTTTACATGCTTATTAGTTGTGTATTCGGGCAAGAGATCATTAGCTCAGCAAGGATAAATAAGGCACTGTCCCTGTGATGGGTTCCACAGCGGTGTTTCTCAAAGTGTGGTGTGGAGACCCATCTGCAGTAGTATCACGGGCAGTGCTTGTTAATAGCAGACTTAGGGCTCAGAATCTCAGACCTAGACGTGCTTTTTTCTTTTTTTATTTTTAGACAGAGTTTCGCTCTGTCGCCCAGACTGGAGTGCAGTGGCGCGATCTCGGCTCACTGCAAGCTCCGCCTCCCAGGTTCACACCATTCTCCTGCCTCAGCCTCCGGAGTAGCTGGGACTACAGGCGCCCCAATTTTTTGTATTTTTAGTAGAGACGGGGTTTCACCGTGTTAGCCAGTCTGGTCTCGATCTCCTGACTTCGTGATCCGCCCTCCTCGGCCTCCCAAAGTGCTGGGATTACAGGTGTGAGCTACCGTGCCCGGCCTAGATGTGCATTTAACAAGTTTCCCAAGTGATTCTGGAAAGGGGCTTAAGTGTCTGCATTACTATAAGCTCCCAGGCCTGCCAAGCTGCTGGTCCAGGCACCACTTTGGGTAGAAAGCTTCCACAGAGATTCGCAGTCTAGTGAGGGACATAATTAATTACCTGTAATATAGCTGATAAGAAAGCATAGATATAAATGTATGAATAAAGACCTAGGAGAGCAAGCACTTGTTAAACACTGGGGAGGTGTAAAGGCCCACCCATATAGGATATAATAATAGTTTAACTTGTATTGATCCCTTACTGTACTCCAGGGTTTATTTAGTCAGACACCACTAATTACTAAAAAAAATTACGGAAATAGCTTTTAGGTGCTTACAGTCTAGTAAGGGAGATGTGTAAGAAGTAAAAATATTAAGTGACTTTTATAGTTATAAAGATTAGTGTTTAACATCTGCAATAAACCCCAGAGCGTTATCAAAAACAAAGGCTGGCATTTAAGTGTATCTCGAAGGGTAAGCAGGAGGTTGTCTGTCAGATGGTGCAAGAGATTAAAGGCAGAGAGGTGACCAGCCTAGGTAAAGGTACTAAATTGGGAAACTCAATATGACCTAAGTATAGAATAGGTAGGAGATGATAATGTCATAGAAACATGAAGCCAGAAAGACAGTTAAGAACCTTGCAAAACAAAAAATTTGGATTTATTTTTTATAGACCATGGAAAGCTGCATATGTTTTTAAGCAGAGAAGTCACGTCTTTGTAAAGAAAAGTTAATGGTGGCATGTGTTGAGGATGAATTGGAGTATTCTCCAGAAACCTTGGTGACTGACAGGCCAGGGAGGAGGCAGTTGAAACAATCCAAAGAAGAAATGGTGATAGGAATAGGTCTGACTCACAAAACATTCTGAGGAACCAATTAGGATTTAGTGGCTTATGTCCTAAGAAGGATGAAGGAGAGAGAGTTAATTCTAAGAAAAGTCTTAGGTTTCTGGCTTCAGCACATGAGTGGTACTGTTAATTAAGACGAAAGTATAAAAGTTGGACCAAATTTTTTAAAAAAATGAGTTTTGCAGTGAATGCCATATTAAGTTAAAAATACCTGTGAAAAGGAATTCCAATAAAGATATCTGTACTAGTCTAGGAGAAAAAATTACTGACAAAGGAGAAAAATTGAGCCCAAATAATCATAAGAGAGCTCTTGAGATATACAATACATGGTAAACTAAACCTTAGAAGTAGATGAGAACACTCAGGGAAAATTCATTAAGATAGAAACAAGTCTAAAAAGGCCAGAAATACATAGTATTTGAGGAGCAGGCAGAGAAGAAAGCTATAAAAGGTTGAGAAAAAAACAGCCAGAGCTTTGTGACCTTGAAGTAGATAAATAAATGAAGCTGTAGAAGCCAATTAAAGAAAATTTCAAGAAGTAAGAGATCCTTGGCCAGGCGTGGTGGCTCAAGCCTCTAATCCCAGCACTTTGAGAGGCCCAGGAGGGTGGATCACTTGAGCCCAGGAGTTCGAGACCAGCCTGGGCAACATGGCAAAACCCTGTCTCTACAAACAATGCAGAATTAGCTGGGCATGCTGGTGCGTGCTTGTGGTCCCAGCTACTTGAGAGGCTGAGGTGGGAGAATTGCTTGAACCCGGGAGGTGGAGGTTGCAGTGAGCCAAGATGGTGCCACTGCACTCCAGCCTGAGTGACAGCGCAAGACCCTGCCTCAAAAAAAAAAAAAAAATTCCTCAGTACCTGACATAGAAAGGTAAAACTCAACCTTTTCAGCTCACACTGAAGTAACTCTTTCGATTTGGCAATTTTGTTATTGGTAATTTGAATAAAAATAGTCTTGATATGATTATAGAATCCAGTGTAACAGCTTGAGAAGTAAATTAGAGTTAACAGGAGAAAAGTAATAAAAATGGCATTTTATCTCCAGAAATCTAGGTGGGAAAAGAGGGGTGACAATAAGCAGCTACTCAAAGGGTTGAAAAGAATGGGATCCATTTAGAATAGGAAACCATAAACATCTTTGTAGGGAAAGGGGAAGGCGGGCACGTGGTAGGTGTCCAGTAAACATATGTTGATTTATAATATTCAAGAGAAATTAAAGAAGTAGTGTATTACCATTGGCTCTGAGTAACTCCTCATTCTAAACCCTTTAGAGCTGCACTATCCAATATAGTAGCCAGTTGCCACACAGCTGTTGAGCATCTATTTGTGGCTAGTCTGAATTGAGGTGTGTAAGTGTAAAATACATATAGATTTCAAACACTTGGTATAGAAAGTAATATTTTTATGTTAATTACATGTTGAAATAATATTTGGAGCATATTGGGTTAAATAAAATACAGTTTTTAAATTACTTCTAGACTCTAGTTCCAATCTCCTTATCTTTGCAGAACTGAAAGGCACCTTAGAGATCATCCAGCTCAGAACTTTCATTTCATTCTTGTCATAACTGAGAGAAGTTGAGCCTATTGCCCTAACAGTACCTTAGCGATTAAACTAGGGCTAGAATTCATTTTTGCTTTTCCTAACTCAACACATTTTCTATTCTACCAGATTTCTTCCATACCATATGAGTGCCAAAATAATTTTCAGCAGTGCTTCCTGTACTTACTTATTTCAGTTTTGCTGTTGTTATTCTCTCCTTGAGTTAATCTTTCTTTCCTTTTTCTGCCCATTCCAAAATCAACAGATTCCTTCAAGGTGCAACTGTTTTAATATTTGATCACATAGTGTATTAGTCTGTTTTCACACTGCTGATAAAGACATACCCAAGACGGGGTAATTTTTAAGAAAAAAAAGTTTAATAGACTCACAGTTCCACGTGGCTGGGGAGGTCTCACAATCATGGTGGAAGGCAGAAGGCACTTCTTACATGGCAGCAGACAAGAGAACTTGTGCAGGGGACTCTTCTTTATAAAACCATCAGATCTTGTAAGACTTATTCACTATCACGAGAACAGCACGGGAAATACCTGCCCCCATGATTCAGTTACCTCCCACAACAGGTGGGAATTGTGGGAGCTACAAATCAAAATGAGATTTGGGTGGGGACACAGCCAAACCATATCCCATAGTGGTTTAGGTTATTTTTTGTTTTTCTCTTTTAGAAAAATATAAAGAAACTAAAATTATCTATAATGCTCTCTTGAGGGCAGGTCTTACATATGTATTATCCCAGTTCCCAGCACGGTTGGTTCTTAATAGAGAAGCATACAAACTGATACTTTGTAAGGGTTTGAACTTTCCATAGAGAGAATAATTTGTTAATAGCCAGAAATTTTCCCTTTCCTCCTCCTTTATATAGGCTGCATATCATCTATAGGGTAGAGGAATGAGAAAGTATGTTTTATAAGATAAAAATGAAAATTTAAAGATGAAACAACAATAAGGGTAAAGCCAGAGAGAGAGGAGTACTTCATATAAACATTCTGTGTACATTAGGCAGAGTCTAATAAATGTTTTTGGGTGGTTACTAAAATAGTAATGAAACATTTGCTTATAAGAGAATAAATAACTTTCTACTTTTTAATTGAATTTTAGTTTTACTGGTGTAAACTTCTGTATCCCTTCTGTCCATCTTATTAGCTAAATGCACTCATTGGTTTATTGTATAGTCTAAGTTGGAAGTCTAAAAGCATATTTATTAAAGTGCATATTTCATGGAGATGAAATTATGGAAGAGTTTAGCTTTTTTATATTTTTATAGAAATTTTTACTTGTACTTTCTTTTGTCAGAAAAAAAAACTTTATACTTACATGCTTATGAAAACTAATGTATAAAATGGTGAAATTGATTGAAAGGACATTTATTGAATGGCATTTATTGAAAGGACAAGATAGACATTTTATTTTTCTCTTCAGCTATAATAACCATAAAACTATTTCCTAGAAGTCTGCTGGCAGTTCAACACTAATTAAGGAAAACCTTAACTTCTGCCCTTTTTTTCCTAGATGAGAATGAAGATTTAAGGAAACTTGCAGAGAATGAAATAACTCTGTGTCAAAAAGAAATAACTCAGCTGAAGCATCAGGTATGGTATTTCTGCAAAGAATAAAGCATTTGTGCTATTCTTAGGCATTAACGTTTATTAAAGGTTTATAAAAACAAAGAAGTGACTAGCTTGTTACTGTTTAGAATAAATTGGGTTTTTAAAATTTATTTTCTAGATTTATTGAGATATAAATTGACCCCAAAATTGCATATATTTAAGGTATATGATGTGATGTTTTGATATATGCATACATTTTGAAATGATTATGACTATCAATAAACTGGCTTTTAAAGAACAAACTTCACGTGGTCCTGTTTTCATCATACTAAAAATACTGTACAGCTGTCACAGAAAGGTAACTGTCACAGTGATAGTATTTTCTGGAAAGGCAGCAAAATAGTGACGTATCTTCCCTCTGTTTTTTTTTTTAAAGAAGGTTGGAGGTAGACATGGGTCAGAAGAGGTTATATGAAAGGACTTCAAAAGTTTTTGGAAAACTGGAATTAAAAGATATATATAAACTTTAATGTATTGACATAAGTGCCACCATCAAGTTCAAGACACTTTTGTAAGCAAAAAGGTGATATACCAGCATTTAATGCATCCCTAAAGAACTGAGGGTCCTGGGAATTTAACCATGTCAATGTAGTCTTTTTTATATTATTAACTAAAGAACAATGGGTACCCTTTACACATTTTTTAAGATTAGGAAACAAAAAAAGGAGAAGCCAAATAAGGACTGTAACATGAATGCCTATGGATTTCCCATTGAAACTCTCAAAATTGCCTCTGTTGGATGAGAGGAATGAGCAGGAGCACTGGTGTAGGAGAGGACTCTGGTGAAGCTGTCCCTGGTATTTTGCTAAAACTCTGGCTGACTTTCTCAAAACCCTCCTAGTAAGCAGATACTGTTGGCCATCCAGAATGTCAATAAGCAAGATGCCTTGAGCATCCCCAAAACGACTATTGCCATGACCTTTGCCCCTAGCCAGTCTGCTTTTGCTTTGACTGGACCCCTTCCACATCTTGGTGGCCATTGTTTTGATTGTGCTTTGTCTCCAGGATCATACTGGTAAAGCCATGTTTCACTTGCAGTTACAATTCAAAGAAATGCTTCAGGATCTTGATCCAATTTGTTTAAAATTTCTATTGAAAGCTCTGCTCTTGCCTCCAGCTGATCTGCATGCAAAGGTTCTGGCACCCATCCAGAGGAAAGTTTGCTCACCTTTAATTTTTTTGTCCGAATTTTATAAGCTGAACCAGTTGAGATGTCTTTGGTGTGGCTATTGTTTCTGCTGTTAACCATCAGTCCTCTTCAATTAGGGCACAAATAAGATTAATTTTTTTCCTCACAAACTGATGTAGATGGTCTGCCACTGTGGACTTCTTCTTCAACATCATCTTGTCTCTACGTAAAACGAGTTCTCCATTTGTAAACTGCTGATTTTTTCAGGGCATTGTCCTCATAAACTTTTCATAAAGCATCAATGATTTCACCATTCTTCCACCCAAGCTTCACCAGCAATTTAATGTTTCTTCTTGCTTCAGTTTTAGCAGAACTGATACGCCCTTTTTAGTGCCTTAAACTAGAACCTGTAACTTGTTATAACAAGTAGCACGAGTTTATTTTGTTACAAAATAACTTTGAAATACAACTTCTTGAAGTCCCCTGGTACAGTGACAGTAGACCGTGAGCCTCAGGGCCAGGAATATTTATTTTGCATCTCTTACACTATTTAGAATGTCAGACCTAGAGTAAGCCCTGAGGATTTTAAGAATTGGATTACACTGCTTTGGTTATACATCCAGGAGAATTACAGAACATATAGAGTTAATGAAGAATAATTATATGAAATTAGAGCCACTCTTTGCTAATTCTGTAAAGCAGAGACTAAAGGTTGACAGCAGTTACCTCTGGGGATAAGTGAAAGAATGTGTTAGGTAAGGAAGGACCCAGGAAAGGGGGTACTTATTTTTGAGAATCTGCCTCCCCTTTAGCCAAATGTGAAAATTACTAAAAATTAATGTTCCTATAACCTATGTTAGAAGGCGAGAATTGCACTCTAAGGTGAAAAGTGTAGTGTAGCTCGCGTTTTACCAATTTTCTAAATTAAATTTTGTGTGAATAAGAAGGATATGTGTATTAAAGGTTTCTGTACAGTGTGTAGTAATCAACAAACAAGTAAAATCCATTTGTTCAAAATTTGAATGATAATGTTGTATTGGCATCGGCTAGAGAGATGGAAAAGTAGTAACTAGCATGGCTTCTGACCAGTGTCTAGTGTGATAGCAGTGTACTCAGGTATATTCAGGTTCAATTCTAGCTCTTCCACTTACTTTCGAGTTGGGTAATGTTGAGCCACTAGATTATTCAACCCCTGTAAAGTTAGTTTCACATCTTAAGGTAGAACTGTTAATAATACTTACCCCAGATTGTTTTAAGAATTAAAGTATGTACAGTGCTTAGAATGCCTGCCATATATTAAAGAACCAATAAAATGTTGGTAGCTTTTCTTATTAATTAACTTAATCTAAGAAGTCTTTGTTCTAGATCCCCTTGATTAGAAACATACTATTGTAATGGAGAGAAGACTGATCTAGGCACAAAGGTTTGTGTTCTTGTGCCTGCTTGGTCAGTAACTAACACTTTGCCCTTAAACAAGTCATTTAATCTCTGTTAACCTCTGTTTCCTTTACAAGTAAAATTAAAGAATTGGACCAGATAATCTCTAAGGGCCTTTTTAGTTTCAAAATTACAAGTTTATCTTCCATAATAAGAAATCTTAAAATAATACAAATGCAGTTTTGAGTGCTTTGGGTTTTCTGCCATACTAGGCCTTAAATTTCAACAGGATGGAGCTAGAATCTTCTTTTGCTTTCTACAACAGTGTAATTTCCTAATCACAGCAAGTACTTAGTTCTTATTAACAGAAGAGAGAACTGATACAAAGCATACAAGAACTCCAACAGACAATAAAACAAGCCTGAAGTTTTAGCTGAATCTTACAGCATTTTTATAATATAGTTGTAACAATACTTTATGGAAGTTACACATTATACAGTTCTAATTGGCAAGATGGTTGAACAGTACTCAGCAATATTAAATTATTTGCTTGGAGAAACTTAAGTTAAATATTTAAAATTCCTGAATCTAATCATTTAGCTTTTTATTTTTTGGTAAATTTTAAATCTTAATTATAGGAGGGGTGATATTTTTATATTTACAGATTATCTTACTTTTGGTTCCCTCAGAAGAAACAGATGAAAATGATTTGATCCTGGAAGTAACTGCAGGAGTTGGAGGTCAGGAGGCAATGTTGTTTACTTCAGAGATATTTGATATGTATCAACAATATGCCGCATTTAAAAGATGGCATTTTGAAACCCTGGAATATTTTCCAAGTGAAATAGGTCAGTAAACTATTCATTTTGTTTCGGGTAAAGTGTTTAGGAAAAGAGTTGGAAAGACCATGACTAGGCTTTAGAACTTATCTGTAAGGATGCTTATGTAGTTTTATGCTCATCCTTTACCTAATAAATTTGAAGGCAAATACAATAATTTTGAAATGACCTATAAAATCTCATGGAGAGTCTTTCAATAATACTAACCATTGAATTGCTAACAGTCTTTAAAAGTAGTCTTAGATATGTTACTGATGTCAATTGATTAGCCTCATACATGTTTTGTTTAGTACTTGTAAGCAGTAAAGATAAATATTAAAACACTAAATATTTTAATGTTTTACAGTCTCCATGTTTATCTCCTTTTATAACTTTAAAAATATACC
Source organism: Macaca nemestrina (assembly GCF_043159975.1). NCBI lineage: Eukaryota > Metazoa > Chordata > Mammalia > Primates > Cercopithecidae > Macaca > Macaca nemestrina. Next base: position 72,152,298 of record NC_092129.1, on the reverse strand, counting down.
TCAAGATTTTTAGTCTCCATGTTTATCTCCTTTTATGAGTTTAAAAATATAGCTCAAGATAGTAGATGTGATGATCAATTATTTATAAATGGCAGGAATAACAAAAATAATTCTATTTCCCTGTATTTTCAAGGTGGCCTTAGACATGCGTCTGCCAGCATTGGGGGTTCAGAAGCCTATAGGCACATGAAATTTGAAGGAGGTGTGCACAGAGTACAAAGAGTGCCAAAGACAGAAAAGCAAGGCCGCATCCATACTAGCACCATGACTGTAGCGATATTACCCCAGCCTACTGAGGTAAGGCATAAGCCCTTCTCCTTGGAATCCTGGGCCTAGCACAGTGCCTTGCCCCCAGAGTAACATTTAGAGTTTACTGAATTGAGTATCTATTTGGTCTTCGAAGCTTGTGTATTTTGAGTTGTATATTATCTCAGTCTAAAACATGTTATAATGTTAAAAATCAAGGATTTGTAAATGATACAATGTTGCATTGTCTATTAGTATTTTCCTAATAAGTAGTTACTGTGAGATCATCTCTGTGGGTGAAAATAATAACCTATTTGGTTGCCTTTATAATGACTTCTGCCTTGTGTGACTGGTTTATGGGGTATTAACAGTAACAATCCTATTTAACAAAGGTAATTAACAGAATTGCTGCTTCATAACCCTGTTACATTAAAATTAAAGTATATTGTTACACTGTTCATAATGAGTATACTGTTTCTCACAAAGCAAATTCTCAGTCTATATTTTTAAGATAACTTAGTGTAGGAGTTCTGTTTTGCCTCATTTCCCTTCTGCTAAAAAGTGATAGGAGATATCTGACTTGTGTTTCAGAATGAAGTGTGAATGCTTTGAGAAGGAACTCTCAGTGGTTCCTATGCTAATTTTGGGAAAAAGTGCTATTGACTCTGTAATAGGTTTCATGGAGTTGCTTTCTTTAGGTCTTCATAGTTTCTTTAGATCTAATTTTTGTGTGAAGCGTGGATGAGAAACTAAACAGTTAAGGGAGAGAGTGAAGTAGAATAAATGGCAGGAGCCACACCTAGCAACCTAGTCACTTATGTTTAAGCATCTTGGGGTGGAAATTTTCAGGAAAAGATGAGACACTGAGGTCCATGTATCATCTTAATTCTTCTAGCAACCATAAGAGGGAGTCACACAGGGAAACATAGAGGTGGAAGGCCCAGGGAATGGTAGGATTCTTACCGCCAGCATTGCAGACATGTCACAGAATGGTTCTTAGTTGTTCATGAAACAGTGCTTTTGATGGTGGCTCCCAGGACAAAGCATTACCTTGACCTCAGATCCCAGTGTGTTGAGGAATTGAGACCCATGATTTCTTGGTCACTCCCATTTCCATTTGGTTCATCTTTGCCTCCAAATATGTTTGAAATAAAACGAAACAGACCCTTCCCACAGTTCTGAAGCTACCATTGTGTGTGTCTGTGTGTTTGTGTGTGTGTGTGTGTGTGTGTGTGGTTTTTTTTCCTGCTGCTAGGCTCTTTAAATTCAGAAAAATTTGAAAAAACCTTACCTTAGCTCACGCATTCAGTTCTAAAAGTAGGCAGAATTGTATCAAGTTCTACTGTTTCTTTGGTAAGAAATGGGTAAAGAGAAGCCAGGTTTTTGAGAACTAGAAAGGATTTGTTTTTCAAAACTGTACAATCCTGTACTATTTCGATTCCTTACTCTTCCAAAAAGCAAAACAGTTTTAAATTGGTATCCTTCTAGCTACTTTCTAGTCTTAAAATTAAACCTCCCAAATATATGAATTCTGTACATGTTGTGTATTTATAAATGGGTCGCTCTTGCCTTTATAAAGTCGGTACATATAACCTTTTAAAATACCAGTTTTTCTTCTGTATAGATTAATCTCGTGATTAATCCGAAAGATTTGAGAATTGACACTAAGCGAGCCAGTGGAGCTGGGGGGCAGCATGTAAATACCACAGACAGTGCTGTCCGGATAGTTCATCTTCCAACAGGTGTGTACTTATTCCTTCAAGATATGACACCAAAGAAATCAATTTTGGAATAATTTGACTAATTTTCCACTGAAATAGATCCTCGGTTACCAGAGAAATGTATACTACTAAGGATTGTTATTAAATACTTGATTTACTTAGAATCCTTACCTGATACTCTGGGCGATAATTGCAAGGCCAGGAAGAGGGAGGGATCCAAACTCAGGGAATGTCTGTATTAATGATTTATAGAAGGTGTGGATGGTCCTTCCAGGTGGAGTTCTGAGGTTTATACTTAAAAAGAAAATTCTCACAATGAAGTTATTATCATGGGTTCTTTATCAGAAAATGCTCTAAATCATTGGTTCTGAGCATTTTTGCAGGGGAGGGGAACATGGCTTCCTTTGAAAAAATGATATGAAAGCATTGTATAGTTTTGTATATAACTGCAGGGGCATCTTTCCATTAACTTCATTCACATACCTCCAGGGGATCTGATTCTAGATAGTTAGGCAAAGGGACTACATCCAAATCTTTAAGTCTCCAGTACACTGTAGGTTGAACTAAACGTCTTTCACAAGTATTACCACAGTGATTCACATGTGATAAAGCATATAGATAGCAAATCTCAGTTATCTAGAAGGGAAACAAGAATCTCTTACTATGACTGATTTCAAAGGGGCATAATCCCTATTAACTAATAGTGGTTGAGGCCAGTACTGGATTGTTATGATTTTGTTCTTTTAATTATGGGAGTATCCTTATGTTAAACTGGATGATGTCTTAGGTAATACAGAATACAAAACAGAAATTGGGGGAAAAAAATGGATAGCCTAAAAAAATTAAGTGATTTTCTCTAGTAATAGGATTTCTCATTTATCTTCGTTTCTATAAGTAGTTGTTACTTTTAAAACATGGTGGCTAGCTGAGGGGAAACAATCTGTATTAAATGATTTATGCTTATTGTTTAGTATGTATGCCTTCAGTATAGAAATACTTTGTGCTAGGCCGGGCGCAGTGGCTCACGCCTGTAATCCCAGCACTTTGGGAGGCTGAGGCAGGCGGATCACGAGGTCAGGAGATCGAGACCATCCTGGCTAACATGGTGAAACCCCCCTGTCTCTACTAAAAATACAAAAAATAAATTAGCCAGGCGTGGTGGCAGGCGCCTGTAGTCCCAGCTACTGGGGAGACTGAGGCAGGAGAATCGCTTGAACCCGGGCGGCGGAGCTTGCAGTGAGCCGAGATGTCACCACTGCACTCCAGCCTGGGTGACAGAGTGAGACTCCATCTCAAACAAAAAAAAAAAGAAATACTTTGTGCTATTTGTGCTATTGCTCAAACTTAAATTTTCAGTTTTCTGATAAACTCTGCAAAAGTGAAGTCTATAGTCTCTCCCTTTTTTATTAGAGTCCTGTTTTTTCCCCTTCATAAAGGAAGAAGAAAAAGGATGAGGAGGAAAAGGAGTATTCCTTGATAATAAGTAAAGAAGATTTTTCTATTAAAACTTTTTAATTCTCGTAATACTATTCAGGTGTTGTTTCTGAATGTCAACAAGAGAGATCTCAACTGAAAAATAGAGAGCTGGCTATGAAAAAGTTACGTGCAAAACTGTACAGCATGCATCTAGAAAAAGAAGCAAATAAAACACAGAATGCTAGAAAAATTCAGGTAAAAAATGAATTTTAAAAATGCTTTTAAAGGATCGAAATATTTTTATATAACTCAGCTTTTTTAAAAATAACTCGGTTTTTACATATCATATTTGTTTTAACCTGTGTTGAAAACAATTCAGGTAGTCTGAGGGCTATCCTTGTTTGATAGTAATCTTACACCTCTGCCCTGTTTTCTATATTCAAAGGTATTTTTCTCAGACTTTTAATCAGTTACTAAAAATAAAGATATATACTGAGTCCTCATTCATTTTTAATCCTTTGAAATTGTAATATGCAAGGAAGTTTGAAATCTAACTCAACTTGGCTTTCTTCCTGTTTGGTGTTTAATTTTTGTTGTCGTTGTTTGTTATTGAGATAGAGTTTCGCTCTTGTCACCCAGGCTGGAGTGCAGTGGCGCGATCTTGGCTCACTGCAACCTCTGCTTCCTGGGTTCAAGCGATTCTCCTGCCTCAGCCTCCTGAGTAGCTGGGATTATAGGTGCCCGCCACCACACTCGGCTAATTTTTTGTATTTTTACTAGAGACGGGGTTTCGCCATGTTGGGCAGGCTGGTCTTGAACTCCTGACCTCAGGTGATCTACCCATTTCAGCCTCCCAAAGTGCTGAGATTACAGGCATGAGCCACCGCACCCTGCCGGTATTTAATTTTATAACTACAGAGCCTTTTAAGAACTCCTCAATATGGGAAACTCACCACCTTGTTATCACGGAAGATGACTGCATTAATTCACAGAGATAATACGTATTCAGCGACTATAGGAATAGCAACTATGTGCCAGGCTCTATAGCCATCATCACTGTGTAGTAGACACTGTATTTTGCAGATGGGGAAACTAGTTGCCCGAGGTCATAGAACATTGAAGTGGCTGAGGCAGGATTCAGATATTAATCTGATTTTAGAGCACATGTTCTTTTTTCTATATCATGTTCCCATGTCATTTGGGGATTCTAAGTGTTTAAAACCTGATTCTCGCATTTTGATTCATGTTATAAATCAAGAACTTAAGTCTTCAGATTTTGTAGGTTTAAATTGCCCTGAATCTAACTGCATCTCATCTTTTTTTCTATATACAGATTGGAAGTAAAGGAAGATCAGAGAAAATAAGAACATATAATTTTCCACAGAACCGGGTCACAGATCACAGAATAAGCAAGACACTGCATGATCTTGAAACTTTAATGCAGGGAGATTATCTACTGGATGAACTTGTACAGTCATTGAAGGAATACGCCGATTATGAATCTTTAGTAGAAATTATTTCCCAAAAAGTTTAAGTTGATTTGTTATTTGTAGACTTTCGTAGCTTAGAAAAATTCTACAGCACATCCACATAGGGTGAAAATACCCTTATTCTCTTCAAAAACATGAGTTAACACAGTTGGAGATAATATGTGTATTTTGAAGTCATAGATAATTTACACAGATCTCTCTCAATGCATTAGCAAAAATCATACAATATACAGATGGTCCTCGATTTACATTGTGGTTAATTCCCAGTAAACCCATCATAAGTTAAAAAAGCATATAACATTAGCGACACAGCAGGCTCCTACTTAATGACAGCTTGACGTAACAATTTTCCAACTTTACCGTGATATGAAAGAGGCATGATTCGAAAGTCCTAAGGAGCTCCTCAGCTTGAAATGGGGCTGCATCCCTGTAAACCCATCATAAAGTCAAAAAATCCTAAAACCATCATAAGTTGGTGACCACCTGTAATCATGACGTAGTGGTAAATCTTGGACACTTCCTTATAATAAGTAGACAAAGGAAAATCATCCTTTGTCCTGTTCTATGTAAGTATTTAATGAATGATCAAAAATTCAGTTTAAATATTACGAAAAACTTTAAACAAGTAGTAGAAATGTGACAGTAAATACTGTATCCTGATAATCTAGTCAGGAGACAGAAACCATACCATTAACTTGAACAGGGATAATTTTAATATAAAAAACTGTTAACTGATAATGATATTAGCTTTTAAGAGAGATGAAAGAGAGCTACAATGTTCTAGGACTGAGAGTACCAAAGAATACCCTTGAAAGGGGCTCCCCTTACCCATGGTGAAGTCAGGCCTAATGGAGAGAGAGTGGCTATAGCCTACTCAGTGATGGGGAAATTCCCTGTCTTGCCTTGGGCCAGAGCTGGTGTACAGCTGGTGGATCGGGTCTTAGAAGCAAAGAACTTCACACCCTCTACTGGTAAGCCAGAAGCCTCTTGCTAGGGTGTGAGCAAAACTTGGACAGGAACTCTCAGTAGATGTTTGTGTTTGTCAAGATTCTCCAGACAAACTCCCTTAAAAGGATTGGCTTGTGTGATGATTATTAAGTCTAACAAGTCCAAAAGCTGGAGTGTGAGGCAGGCGGCTGGAGACCCAGGAAAGCTGATGGTGCAGGTCCAGTCCAAAGGTATCTGTTGGAGGATTCTCTTGTTCTTGGAAGAGGACAGTCGTTTTTTCTCTTCAGACCTTCACCTGACTGGATCAAGCCCACTAACATTGAGGAGGGCAGTCTGCATTACTCAAAGTTCACTGATTTAAATGTCAATCTCATGTAAAAACACCCTCACAGAAACACCTAGCATAATGTTTGAGCTTACAATTGGAAACTCAGAGCAGAAGTTAAATCTCTTAAAAAAATAAAGTATGACCCAGTAGCTAGGCACCCTGTGGCCTAGCCAAGTTGACACATAAAATTAACTGTCACAGTATCATCTTAGAAGCAAGAGAAGCCCCTTTATTCTGCAGTGCCCCTCTACCAACACCTACTGACAAAGAACATGGTGCTATCTGGCATGGGAGAAATGTTCAGTTTGCTGTGGCTTGAATATGTCCCCTCAAATTCAGGTGTTGCCAGTGTGACAGCATCAAGAGGTGGGCCCTTTAAGAGATCACTAGGCCATGAGGGATTCTCTCAGGACTGGGATGAAGGCCCTTAATAAAAGAGGCTTCAGGGAGCATCCTGCTAGCTTGCCTTCTGTATGTGAGAACACAGCAGGAAAGCCCTAGTCAACAAGTGCCAGCTCCTTGATCTTAACTTCCCATCCTCCAGAACTGTGAGAAATACATTTCTGTTCTTTACAAATTACCCAGTCTCCTGTATTCTGTTAAAGCAGCACAAAATGAAGATAACACACCTGAACACCTGAACATTCTTCACAAGGTAGTAAATGTACTGCTTTATTCTGGTCTCAGTATTGTGTGCTTACTAAGGAAATGAGAAAGGGTGGATGAAGGCATAGGATAAACAAGTTACTGCTAGACCTCTCACAATGCCATTAATGGTAAGACTATTTTTGTCATTCTTGTCTCTTCGGAAGCTAACACCATGTTGTAATAGGCACTAAATAGATGTCTAAAAACATACCTTAAGTGTTTGTCTAGAAATCTGGTGTATTGCTCAGAAAGAACCAAAATTCAACTTAATTTCAAAGGGCCTGAAGCCCTAGTTAATCAAAATTCATTAGTTTTTAATGGTACTACCACTCTCAAATTTAAAATGGCATCTTAAGTTCCCCTTCCTCGCGTTGGATTTATTGCTAAAACCTGTGATCCTTTTTAGTTCCATTACCACTGCTCTTGTCCAGAATTAACTTCCCAGACTAATAGTCACCTGACTTCTCCCCCGCATCCTATTTGCTGTCTAATTCTGGTTACAAATAAGTAACTGCCAAACTAATCTTTCTAAAAAGCAAGACTGATCTCGTCACTCCTTTGCTCAACAATGTAAAAGCTCCCATTGCCTCCCAAATAAAACCAGCTCTCCACTGTGTATACATCCATGATCTGTATCCAGCATCATTTTGTATTAGCTCACTTTACACACCACCCCCCATGCCACATCAAATTAATTTATCTTAATAAATGCAACTGCATTTACCCTTTCCCTTATTTTGTTCTTTATGTTGTAGAAGGCCTCCTTTGTGCCCGTTTCTTCAGAAGACATCCCCTACAGCCATGGTTCTCATCCAGAGGGCCTCTGGCCCCCAGGAGACATCTGGCAGTGTTTAGAGACAGTTATCACAACTGGAAGACAGAATAAAAGAGATGCTGCTAAACACCCTACAATTATCTGGCCCAAAAGTGCTGAGGTTAAGAAGCCCTGTCCTACAGATTATTCCCTTATCCTGGTACACAGAAGTAACTCTAAGAAAATTTCCACAATTTCCTTTTTGAGATGGAGTTTCACTCTTGTTGGCCAGGCTGGAGTGTAATGGCGTGGTATCAGCTCACTGCAACCTCCGCCTCCTGGGTTCAAGTGATTCTCCTGCCTCAGCCTCCCAAGGCACCCACCGCCACCCCTGGCTAATTTTTTGTATTTTTAGTAGAGATGGGGTTTCACAATGTTGGCCAGGCTGGTCTCGAACTCCTGAGATATGCCCGCCTAGGCCTCCCAGGTGCTAGGATTACAGGCGTGAGCCACCACGCCTGGCCAAAATTTCCACAAATTTAAATGTATTTGACTCATCCAGTGTTCCACATAGCTTTATTTTATACACCTTACCCCCACAGACATGCCTCATGATTGGTATTCAGAAATTATTTACTAAACACCTATTATGGCTATTAATGTGGCAAGCTCACAGATAAGCACAACGGCAGATATCATGTCCCATTTATTTCCATATATCCCACTGTTTTGCATGTGGTAGGTCTGCGATAAGAATTTTATGAAAGAATGAGGGCAGTTCTCTCTGCACTTCATGTTCCACCTAAACACCCAACAACTGATTGATGCTAATTTGAAAAATGAGGTGTATACATCTACTGGCATCTAGTAAAATTCAGAATGTCCCCCTGCCCTTTATTTTTTGGTCACCAGGCTGGAGTGCAGTGATGCGATCTCAGCTCACTGCAACCTCTGCCTCTGGGCTCAAGCCATCCTCCCACCTCGGCCTCCCAAGTAACTGCGACTACAGGTGTGCACCACCATGCCCAGCTAATTTTTGCTTTTTTTGTTTTTGGTAGAGATGGGGTTTCACCATGTTGACTCCTGGGGTCAAGCAATCCTCCTGCCTGTGACTCCCAAAGTGCTGGGGTTACAGGATTGAGCCACCATACCCCGCCAGAGTGGCCCTAAGTTTCTCACTTAGATGAGAATTAGCAGGTGCCAGTGAACCGAACATATTGACAGTTACGAATAATATAATTAAAGCTCAAACATCACTTAATGTCAATGATTCAGTAACCCAATAAGCTGAAAAAAACTGACAAATTATTCTAGCATGCAACAAAACATGCTTGGTTCTTTATATTACATTATGACAGAAATTTTGATTTCTCCAATAATCTATCAGCCTTTTTCTGGAGAATAAAAAAACTGCTGAAGAACAAATCTAAGCTGAGGATAAGATCCAAAGGTTGTATTCCAGATGCTCAACTAATTTAATGAGCCAGGCGCAGTGGCTCATGCCACCCAGCACTTTGGGAGGCCAAGGAGGACGGATCAGTTGAGGTCAGGAGTTCAAGATCAGCCTGGCCAACAAGGTGAAAGAAACCCTGTCTACTAAAAAATATAAAAATTCACCAGTCGTGGTAGTGCATGTCTATAATCCCAGCTACTTGGGAGGCTGAGGCAGGAGAATCGCTTGAACCAGGAGGCAGGGGTTGCAATGGGCCAAGATCGCACCACTGCACTCCAGTCTGGGCTACAGAGTGAGACTCAGTCTCAAAAACATAAAAATAAAAAATAATGTAATGAGAACCCTTGCCTGCTTCAAATTTTGTATTTCTGCCAGCATCTGAAAATAAAAGGTGAATGCAGTTATCTCTAAGGTCAAATTGTGAAGTAATGTGAAATGTACTAAAACCAACCAGGGCTCCAGCAGACAGTGCTATAGGCTAGCACAGCATAGGCGGAAAGCACATGGACGTTTTGAATCCTGCAGACTGGCACTAGAATTTCTGCTTACTAGCTGTGTGGTTCTGGTAGCCACAGTGAGAATTCACTCACACTGAGAAGCACAACCATTATACACTGAAAATAATGCTAACCTATTGTGAGAATGAAAAGCTAACATTTACATTATTTTTTACATAAAAAAAGCTGTTACAGTTTTAATATTCTATCAACAAATACCTACCTTGCCAAAATTCTTCCAACAACTAACCACTGCAATCAGAAGAAAGTCTAAACTCCACATGGAAAACCCACAAGGTCCCACAGGATCTGGCTTCTGCCTACCTCTCTAACCTCATCTCCTCCCTTTCTTGCTAAGTTGTAGTCAGGCATTCCCTCTGCTTATTATTCCCTGTTTATTATGCAGCTCTGCATGGCCAATTCAACACTCACATCCGGGTTCAAAGCCTCAGAAAGCGTCCTGACCATCCAAAAACCTTAACCTATACTAATCTGCATTCTCTACCCCAATACATTATTTCATATCCTTTTTCGTGTTCTGAAATTGTTCACTGTCAACTTCTTTCCCATTGATCTCTGTAAACTCCCTGAAGGACAGGACTTTGTCTTTTCAACTCTGAAGCTCCAGGACCTAGCCCCAGGGCCAGGCTAGAGTGAGGCAAGGAAGCACAGGCCTCAGGTGCATTTACGGGGATGAAAAAAATTTCAGTCATCAAGAGTGACACTATTTTAATGTAACCTTTTTTTTAAAATGGAAAAGGCAAAAAGCCCATAATGAACTAATTATCAAAATTTTAGGTAGACAGGATCCACCCAGCACTTGTATGACTCATCCTAATCCTGACCGCGCCACACAGGACTCGTCACTAACGGTACTGAACACTGACTACAAATAACTCACTCCGAGGCTGCAGAAAGGCACCAGAGGGAAACAGCAAACGAGGATTCGCCTTTTTGGAGTTCACATCCCGTGGCATCACTGGGCTGTAGCCATAAAGCTGAGTTCAGGGAATGCACTGTCCTACTTAAGTGCATATTCAAATTGTGAAAAGTTGAGCATCACTAATACTCCGGTACACTTTCATACTGATGTCCACGCCAGCCATCACTAAAAACTCCCTTGGCCAGGGGCGTCCAGGGGGGACTTCTATTTATTCTTTTTTTGGGAGCAGGACTACTGTCTCCTACGCTTGGTCCTTGAAGGAGAGGAACAAAAACCCAGGAAAGCGTAAACCAAGTGTCTGAAGGGTGGCTGAAAATACAAATAAATGCGCTCGCAAGGAAGAAGTGCCTCGGTCCCACCCTCGGCCCCGCCGGAAGGCCCTGGGAGACGCAGCCGCAGGTCTCCCACAGCTGATGTCAGCCAGGCGCAGGGAGAGCCGCACAGCCCCTCTAAGCGGCCCGCCCCTCATCCAGCCCCGGGAAAAAAAAAAATCGCGGGGAACCCCGGTGCGCAAGCGCCGACCCGCCAACTCTGCAGCCACAACCCGCCAAGGCGGCTGCGCAAAGGCGTGGGTCAAGGGGAGGGGCGAGTTAGGAGGGAGAGCGGAGCGCGCGCGTAAATCCTAGAGAGGCGGGCTAAGCTGGGCTGGGGGGAGGGTCCGTCTTCCGGAAAGTCTGGATTCCCGGACGAGCCGAGTTGCCGCTCACCGAACTGCTGTTCGAGAGATGATCGAAGAAAGTCGGCTACCATTTGTACCCATCGAAGATCTCCAGATGGAAGCCGGCGCTGAATTTGGGCTGAGATTAGGACTTGCAGGAGGCCGGTCCGGAAGACGGCGGAGGGAATCTTGGCGGGCGCACGCATGCGTGTTAGGCCCTCCACACGTGTGGCCGGGCCGCGGCCTCCCCGCGCTCGGAGGTCCCGCCCCCGGCCGTAGCATCTTTCCGGACGTGGGTAGCCGGTAAGCTGGAAGGGGGCTGGGCTTCGCGGCTCGGCCCCGCCTCGGCAGCGTCCAATTGGGCGTGGAAGAGGGCGCCCCCACCCACCGCCCTCTTATTGGTGCGTGCATGCGAGCGACGCGCCTCATTGGACCGCGGGGATTTAGGCACCAAATTCAAAGATTTTAAAAGTACCAGCTGGCGCCTTTTAAGAGATACAGGTCTGTGAAGCAGGCAGGTTGCTCAGCTTCCCCCGGAGCGGTTCCTCTACCTGAGGCGGACTCCACGTCGGCTGGCATGAGCCGGCGCCCCTGCAGCTGCGCCCCACGGCCACCCCGCTGCTCCTGCAGCGCCAGCCCCAGCGCCGTGACAGCCGCCGGGCGTCCTCGACCCTCGGATAGTGAGTGAGGGGAGCGGGCGCGAGGGGGGCGCGCACGCCAGAGGGGTGCATGGGGAGGGCTGCAGCCTGAGGCCCTGACCCGACATCGCCCGGAGCCAGGACGCGCGGCCACGCCACACGCCCGGCCTCGGGCGGCGGCAGCGGTTCCTGGGTCCGGGAGGAGGGCGGCTGGGGATCTTGGGGAAGCAAGATGAGCCAGATGTGCAGGGGCCGGATGGCGGGCCGCAGGGTCCCGTCACTCACGCTGACCCTGGACTCCAACCCCAGGAGGTGCGGGTCGTGGCATCCCAGGGCGCCCTTTTTCCTTCTCGGAAGACCCACCAACCCCACCCTGCTTGAATAGGCGCCAAATGCCCCTCCCCTCCCCCACCCCGGAGCCCCCGGCGGTGACAGGGCTGCGAGCAGGCAGCCCCCAGGGCCTGGCCAGGTGCCTCACCTTCGTCCCTCTGCGCCCCGTTTCTACATCTGCCCCGCACCCTCACAGCCAAAGGCAGTTTCCCCGATTTTTCGCGGTCCCAGCCTTACTGGCGGGCGCGGGAGATCGCGCTCGCGGTTATCTCCCGCCTCCTCCGCGTGTCCTGCGCCCTGTGGGGCAGCCTCACCGATCTCTCAGGAGTTCTAGGGTCTCCCTCCCCACTCCCGCCAAACGGAGAGACCCCCCACCTCATTGGACCAGACTCAACTGGGACATCCAAACAAAAACGTTACGTTTTCCCATTTTTTTCTCCCTTTGCCCATTAACCCAGTCTCAGGGCCTGGAGTGGAAAGGGAAGAGTTTTTAAAAAGCAGTTTTTACCACAAACCTTGAATTTGTCCATAGTATTAAGATGATTTTGTGAGAATCGAAGAATTGGTGACTTTTTCCCCATAACTCATGAAGAACTAGATAGTCCTTTATTTCAAAGCTTGTAGAGAATGGAAGGCACTCAAATGCTTATTTTTACCCTCTTTGTTGCTACCTCTAAATAAAATCCATATGCCCTTATTTTTACCTGAGAAATAACCCAAAATGAAAAAAAATAGCAATTCGGCATTGTACTATTTTGTAATGACTCTTTTATTAGAAAAGAACTCTAAACGTCTCTGGAGAAAAAAAAAAAAGCTTAATTTTTATTTTAATAGAAAGTATATTTCTAGAAGATCCTGGATCATCAATCTACCATTGAAATTTTGAAGCTTGATGGCTTTATGAGGGTTTTTTTTTTCTTTTTTGATAACTCCATTTGTCTTTACTACCTTGCTCCTCAGAAATAATTTACTGCCTATTGGAATTTTTTCCCCAGTTTACAGGTTTGAGGAGATGAAATTAAAAATACATATATGTTACCTCCAGATAGTTTTGAAAGTAGGCTTTTCTAAAATTTTCTCTTAAAGATTATGGTCACAAGCATTGGGCCTCTTAAACTCTTAAGGAATGGCCATGCCTAACGTTGACCACATGGTGGTTATCTGTAGGTATTAGAGACTGGAACTTAATTATTTTAGTTAACAGAAGAGTTACAAAGATTTTTAAGGACTGCAGCCTTATTTATGATATTTAATATGGAGGATCAGGTCTATATTGGAAAATTAAATGTAAAGTCAAACATTGTAAAATTTTCTTTTCTCTGTATGACTGGGCTGGGAGTCGGTAAATGAGAAATTTAAACAATGCCATGTATGAGTCTTATTACTATCTGCGCTTGGGGGAAAAGTAGGAATAGGACATTCCAAGTTCACAAAGCTAGTCAAAAGGTTAAGCCAGGATTTTCATTCAAACTTGGATCTGATTCTTAACTCTATACATTCTAATGGAAAAGTATGTGTTATTCTGAAATATATACTTCTTTGTGAAATGTGCTTTACTACTTTTAAATGTTAATGATTGGCAATGTAAGGAATATGAAGGGATTTGGCTTATGTGATTAAAAATAGATTGTATTGACTAGACCCTTGTGACAGGGACTTTGCCTTGCATTTAGTCCTGTTTTATTGTCTTACTCCCATTTTATGGATGAGGAAACTAAGGTTTTTAAGCGTTAATTTCATCAGTTTTTCCATAACTTAGTAAATAGCACTATATCACCTTAGATACTCAAGCCTTAAACCCCAGGGTGTTTTTTTACTCTCCTTTTCTTCATATCCACATCTAGTAGATTAGCAGCAAATTGACTTTACCCTCCTAAATAACAGACCTTGAATCTATGCAGTTATTTTCATTTCCACTACAATCCTTCTAGTCTGAGTTTCCCACACTCTGTACTTCTGTGATAAACACTTCGAACTATATTCTCTCTGCTTCTACTTTTACCTTCCTGAAATTCATTCTCCACAACTGCCAGTGATCTTCCAAAAATGTAAACCAAACCTCAGTCCTCCACATAGGACCCAGCCTACCCCACAAATCTGCAGATCATTCTACCTCTTCAACTATAATTTTCAATAACCTCCCCCAACTCAGCCCTACAGATATTTCTCTTTATTGAGCACTCACATTTTTCCTTGTTTCCTATGTTTCCCACCATCTGGAACTCTTCCACTAGATTTCCATAAGGTGTTCAGATTTCAGAATGTCAGCTTTGCTAAAAGATCATCCCTAATTAATATCTTTCTCTCCCCCTACCCTGGCACTGAGTGGATGTTGGATAAATAAGTGAAATGGTTCAACTGAACTCTTAGCCCTCATCTGTTTAATTCAAGAGGTTATGAAGCCATATAATATTTTCTGTCTTTCTGGATAATAAGTCAATTATATGAATATTTCACATATTTCCCAAATTTGGCCTGGTCATTGGAAAAGACTTAGCTAGTTAAAAGGAATGGATTTAACCTTTTGCAAACAGTTGCTTCAGCTTCCTTTTTTATAAAACATCATGCTATGCTAATCTGTTTCTTCTGCAGTATTGTTATGGAAATGAAAAACATTAATTTCATGTTTTAAAATTAAATCAACAACCAATATCCGGATTTCACTTTCATTTAATACCTTTCTCCAAAAAAAAAAAGGAAATCAGAGTTCCTTGGAGAAATGACTGATTCTAGGGCTGGAACAGGGAAATTAGAAGATACGCTTAGAGCATCTTGTAGTCCCAGAAAGTAAGGGATGTTCAAAACACAAAATGATTTAAGTATGTGAAATGGACACCAATGTCAACTGAAAGAGCTCACAATAGCAAAAGCTGGAACAATTTGAGCAATACAATAAGTAGTATTGGATTATAACCCAAAGTCTATGAGTTTATACTGATATAAATGATTGGTAGTATGAATAAATAGGAAATTAATGGACAAATCTGCTGTACAGAAGAATTCCAAATGATTTATAAATTTACTTCTTTAAGTGTGAGGTGTGCATAGTGACTTCCTTCCAAAAAGTTTCAAGAGGAAAAAGAACAAAAAGGAGTAACTTTACATTTGGAAGAAGCTCAGAAATACTACCTCAGCCAAGTCATCAAGGTTAACATCAGTTCAAATCATAGGACCTTACCTCTGTGGTCTAAAAACCCACAGCCCCAGACTAAGGCTGAGAAAAACTTGACAAATCCTAATTGTGGAACAGGCTACAAAATAACCAGTATTTCTCAGAATTGTCAAGGTAATTATCAACAAGGAAATTGTCATAGTCAAGAGGAGCCTGAGGAGATATGATGACTAAATATAATGTATCCTAGATAAGACCCTGGAAGAGTAAAAAGACTTAAGGTAGGAACAACAGCAGTCCACATAAAATAGGGATTTTAGTTAATGCAGCAATATTGGTTAATTTGTTGTGACATGCATTCATGTTAGTAATATAAGTTGAGCAATGGGGGTACAGGAGTTCTGCACTATTCTTGCAGCTTTTCTGTAAATTCAGAATAAGTTTATTAAAATTCTTTTAAAATACCAAACCTTTTTTTCTTTTTTCTTTTTTTTTTAAGACAGGGTTTCCCTCTGTCTTCCAGGCTGGAATGCAGTGGTACGATCACAACTCCCTGCAGCCTCAACCTCCCAGGCTCAAACAATTCTCCCGCTTCAACCTCCCTAATAGTTGGGACCACAGGTGCATGCCACCATGCCCAGCTAGTTTCTTTTTAAAATTTTTATAGAGATGGGGTCTCTTTATGTTGCCTAGACTGGTCTGAACTCATGCAATCTCCCAATCCCAGCCTCCCAAAGTGTTGGGATTATAGGCATGAGCCACTGCACCTGACCTAAATACTAAATCTAATTATTCATGTGAAAATATATGTTGTTGCAAGAGGAATGTGGTAGTCATTTTAACTCCTTAAGTGCTAATTTCATGAGGAAGAATACAGATTCTAATGTTGGTATTAGCTAACAAAAAAAAAATGGGAAACACATTTTTATATCATATGTCTTCATTGTGTCAGGCACTGGTGTTTGCTTGGATTTTGTCATGAGCAGTAACAGTCATGTCTGGCCTTTAAGAAACTTAAAAGTACTTTTAAAAATTTCAATTTGGTAGTGCTTTAAAGTAGGGTTTGATGAGGTCTGAAAAGTTCCCTCAAAAAAAAAAAAAGAAGAAGAAGCAGCAGCTCTCCATGAGTAATGGATTAGAAGGTAAATAGGTAAAGGAAGCGGAAAAGATATTGTAAGTAGGGAAAGACATAATGTACAAAGCCCCTGGGATGGAAAGGTCATTGTTACTAAGGACTGAAAAAGGGCCAGCTCACATGAGAAAAAAAATGTACACATTTTTTTCTTTAGTACCTTAAGTGCGCTTGCACCATAAATTCTGGCTTTTCTGTCATTTTTATAAACAGTATAAATGTTATTCGTAAGCTCTGTTTTTCCAGAGCACCTCATTATAATGAGGAAGAGAGATCTGGCTCATTTAATTAACTACCTGTATTGGGCAAACTAAGCTACACACTTCAGTATGCTCAATTGTAAAAATAACAATTCCCCATCCTACTTCAAAAGGTTTGTAAGCATTGGAAATTGCAAACTTCTAAACAAGTATAAAGTATTTGCATCATTATTAGCTCTAATTTTAAAGAACTGTCCATATTCAAAGAACAGTGTTGAATGAAAGAGGTTCTATAGGACAACCTCCCAGTAACTGTTCTAAAGACAGCAGAAAGAGAATGACTTTGAATTCCTGAAGTATTTTCAGGCCTTTTTGGTTTAGGCAGCTAAACAAAGAGCGTGCCTTCATAAGTGGCTTCTGCTTTTTTATCCTCTCATGTAAATTGTGGTCATGTATAAATCAAACCTAATTCTTTAGTTGATTTGAGGCAAAAATAGAAGCAGTCTCTTGGTATTTTTTACTTTTCCTCTGAATGAAAGTAAACCACTCAGAATCATTTGTTCTAGATTTAGGGTTAATTAGGGAGCTAGAATTTGTATATTCTTTATTTTTTATGCAGCTCAACTCTTAATTTTCTGTTTAGTGGATCCTGGAGCACATATTATGTGTCTTTCACTGTATTAACATTGGGAATTTACAAGCAGTTTCTCTCTACAAGTTACGTTCTATGAAAGTATCCATTTGTACTTTGAGTTGAAAAGTTTTGCTCTATGTAAAAAAATGGTTAAATTTAATGTGAACACATTGCCAATATTTAGTGCAGACTAAGCATACTGATGCCATATACATTTACTTACAGGATAAATTGTTAGCTATATATTTAGAGATGTGGGGATGGTAGATGGCTGTGTGGGGATGGTAGATGGGGCACATTTTAACCTGGCATTTAATATTCAGGCTTTCTTAGCTCATGTCCGCATTGTTTCCCTACTCTTATTCTCTGCCTTCAACAATGCTAAACAGTTTCTGAACCCATCTACCATATTCCTTCCCAGCATTGTGCCATTGCTCAAATTGTGAATGCCCTTACCAGACCACTGTTGCCTGACAATCCTAATCACTTTTTAGAGTTGTGGTTCTCAACTGAAGAATAGAGGAAATTTTGCAGCTGGCCTTTTCCCCTCCCCAATATTTGGCAATAACTGGTAACTGGAGATATTGCATATTGGGAGTGGGGGCTGCCCCTGGTGTCTAATGGGTAAAGGCTGCTTAACATCCTACGATGCACAGGACAACCCCTGAGAACAAAGAGGCATTCACTGCAAAATGTCTATAGCACAGGGATGGTGAAACCTTTCTTTAAAGCTATCTTAAGACGCTGCCTGCTCCATTGTGTCTTAACTGATTTCTTAGGTCCTGAGTGTTGGAGCAGGGTGGTAATAAAACCCTGAACAAATCTTTACCTTTTTTCTATTTATCATTAATAGCAAGTTTATCTTAAGTTATTTAAAGCAATTGAACAGTAATTTACACCTGCTGCCCTACCACTCATATTTTTAAATCTGGTTAATTGATTAGAGTGTCATTCTTTTCTTATTTACCAACTCTTATTTTTGATTGATAGCAGAACTATTCATTCTTACGGTGGAATGTCTTTGTTCAGTGATTAAAAGACAGCAGTTTCCAGCACATTATTAGAGAAGATACAGGGAGATGTCCCTGTACTTGAGTTTACTATCCAGTAAGGTAGACAAACACTTGAAATATATTAGAAGGTCACCAAGAGCACCCATCAGAATAAAACTTGGAGATAAGAGCTGTGGGAATTCAGGTAGACTTTAATTTATAGTTGTTTAAATGTGTTATTAGTTCTTTTCTCCATGCTACCTATAGATTTCTTGATTAGTTATTTTAAGGCTTGCAATCATTGCTAATGGTGAAATAATATACAAAATTTTTATTATTTTTATCAAGATTATTCCCACCCTTATACATTGTCCTCCTGTACTAATCTTAACCATTTTTGCTGTCAGTGGCTTGGGTTGTGCTTAAGTCAGAGAACCATATGTCATTTAAGTCCAAGGAATAAACACTGAATCTAAAAGTATTTGTGGTTACTTTAAGGATAACTTTGACCATAGAGCCTACTCTTTTGATACATCACATTTCCTCATTTATTCCATAAACACAGATGTTTATTATATAGCCCCTTTTTCCACTGTTTTTTACTCAATCAGTTATAGATAACAGTCAGATGTTACAGCTATCCAAAAGCAGTCTGTTCTGAAATGCCTTCTCAAGAATAATATAATTTGTATATACTTACAAGATTTAAGTAATATTTTCACATATTGTTGTCATATCAATAATTAAACTTGAATAACATCACAGCTGTATAAGCAAGTACACGTAGACAATACCTAACGCTGAGAGATTGCAAAGTAATCTTTGTATATCCCAATTGAAGAAGTAGGGATGTGTGGAAATTTTGCCATTAAGATGTAAATGTTATGTTCTTTTTATAGGTTGTAAAGAAGAAGAAAGTTCTACCCTTTCTGTCAAAATGAAGTGTGATTTTAATTGTAACCATGTTCATTCCGGACTTAAACTGGTAAAACCTGATGACATTGGAAGACTAGTTTCCTACACCCCTGCATATTTGAAAGGTTCCTGTAAAGACTGCATTAAAGACTATGAAAGGCTGTCATGTATTGGGTCACCGATTGTGAGCCCTAGGATTGTAGAACTTGAAACTGAAAGCAAACCCTTGCATAACAAGGAAAATCAACATGTGCAACAAACACTTAATAGTACAAATGAAATAGAAGCACTAGAGACCAGTAGACTTTATGAAGACAGTGGCTATTCCTCATTTTCTCAACAAAGTGGCCTCAGTGAACATGAAGAAGGTAGCCTCCTGGAGGAAAATTTCAGTGACAGTCCACAGTCCTGCCTGCTACAAATACAAAGCCCAGACCAATATCCCAACAAAAACTTGCTGCCAGTTCTTCATTTTGAAAAAGTGGTTTGTTCAACATTAAAAAAGAATGCAAAGCGAAATCCTAAAGTAGATCGGGAGATGCTGAAGGAAATTATAGCCAGAGGAAATTTTAGACTGCAGAATATAATTGGCAGAAAAATGGGCCTAGAATGTGTAGATATTCTCAGCGAACTCTTTCGAAGGGGACTCAGACATCTCTTAGCAACTATTTTAGCACAACTCAGTGACATGGACTTAATCAAGTAAGTACTGTTTTGAATATACATGTTAGCATAATCCACTGAACATTGCTATTAGTGGCTCAGTACCACCAGCTCATGCAAAGGCTGTTGTACAGGTTGAGTGTCCCTCATCTGAAATGCTTGGGACCAGAAGGATTTCAGATGTTTTTCGAATTTTGGAATATTTGTATTATACCCTACAGGTTAAACAGTCGAACATCCCTAATCCGAAATCAAGAAGTGCTCCAATGTGCATTTCCTTTGAGCATCATGTCAGCATTCAGAAGTTTTCAGATTTTTGGATTAGAGATGCTCAACCTGTTGTAGGTAACCTTACAATGTTGTTTAATTGCGGTAATGACTTTTGCTGGTGTTTTGCTACCTATGTGCCACTAAGATGAAAGAAAACTTTAGAATTATGCATTTAACCTAGTCATTTCAAATTTTATATTCATGCTATTACAAAACTGTTTCTATTGGATTAGGATCTTTGTTCCTTTTAGTTTTGACATTTCTAATATGTAAGTTACATCTTTGGGGCTTAACTATAAAACAGCCTAGTTCCAGTCTACATGTCTAATAGGCATTATGACTTGTCACACCAGAAAGTATGAAGTAATTTTTGTTCTTTCTGAGCCATTTTTTGGTGGTAGGGCTCTCCTAGGTTTGATAGTCATGAAAATATGAAGATCCACAAATGGGGAGTTGTGATTTATTATTATGTATGTATATATGTATGTATGTATTTATTTATTTTGAGACAGGGTTTCACTCCCATCACCCAGGCTGGAGTGCAATGGTGCAATCTTGGCTTACTGCAACCTCCGCCTCCCAGGCTCTGTTTATAATGATTTCTTAGAAACCTTGTGCTAACCACCATTTCTTTCTCAATCTACCAAGGAAAATCATTTAGTCAGATAACTTTGAGAATTAAGGTGATTATGCAGACTAGAATTAGATAGGACTCAACTGGGGTTGGGTTTTTGTTTTTTGTTTTTTTTGGCTTTTTGAAAAATTATCTGGAGGTACTCTTTGCAAGTATGAGTTTACACTGGTCTTTATGAAACAAGAGCTAAAGCAAAACAGATATAAACAGCTTCTTGGTTTTTTTTGTTTTTGTTTTTTGAGACGGAGTCTCGCCCTATCACCAGGCTGGAGTGCAGTGGCGCGATCTCGGCTCACTGCAACCTCTGCCTCCCGGGTTCAAGCAATTCTCCTGCCTCAGCCTTCTGAGTAGCTGGCACTACAGGCACGTGCCACCATGCCCAGCTAATTTTTGTATTTTTAGTAGACACGGGGTTTCACTGTGTTGGACAGGATGGTCTCTCGATCTCTTGACCTTGTGATCCGCCCACTTTGACCTCCCAAGGTGCTGGGATTACAGGCATGAGCCTAAACAGCTTGAGGGACAATCAGATCAGTATCACAGATTCTACTTTTTCTGTTAACATAGTGAGTTTCTAAAGTTGGTTTCTAATAGCAGTCTGCCTAGAGTACTTTGAAATTTGTCTATTACTTTCACCAGATAGCTAACATGGTATCATATATATATGTATATATATATATATACACACACACACACACACACACAATGGTGGCTACTATTTGATGTTTGCAGATATTGTGAAAAAATACTGTACAAAGCAGTGGTTCTTAAGCCTCAATGCACTTAGAATTACTTGATGAGGAGGGAGCTTTTTAAAAATACAGAGCCCTGAGCTCCATTTTAGACCAGTTAAAACTGCCAGGCAATTGTAATGTGGTCAGGTTTGAGAAGCACTACTAATAATGTAAATACCTTTTTGCACTGCTAATGTTTTTCTACTGTATTCATCTTAGCTCTTTGTGATGCTTTAATTATTTCATTTATGGTAATTTACTTTTCCAGTGTGTCTAAAGTGAGCACAACTTGGAAGAAGATCCTGGAAGATGATAAGGGGGCATTCCAGTTGTACAGTAAAGCAATACAAAGAGTTACCGTAAGTGTTTGCAGATGATGTTTTTAGTTAAAAATGCACTGCTAGTGCTCTTCTAGAAATAGAGAAGAAAAAAAAAACAGGTAATCTGGAAACACTTCTTTACATTCATAAACTATTTCAACCTTATACTAGAACTTAGAAACCACATTCAAAAATAAATCTCAACTCAATCATTTATTTCTTGGATTCTTCCTAGAAATAGAATGTCTAAAGTAACAAAGGGAAAATTACTTAATTCTCAGATAGAGTTGACCATTTAGTCAATCTTAGTTGCCAGTTGTGTGTATGTGTATTTTACAACGTGGAAAATTTGGAAAAGCTGTTTCACTTTTTAGGTATTAAGTACCATATCTCTGCCTTTAAAGTGATTTCTCACAGTTTTGGTTCACAGTTTCTGTCTATAAGTTAGGCTTGGTATGTGTGAGTATTTAGGTATTGCTTTGTTTAAGTATGTGCAGGTAAATTGCATGTAGGGATAAGTCTCTTACATAATCTTGTCATTTCTTTTTGTTTGTTTGTTTTTTTGAGACAGAGTCTCGCTCTGTCGCCCAGGCTGGAGTGCAATGGCCAGATCTCAGCTCACTGGAAGCTCCGCCTCCCGGGTTTACGCCATTCTCCTGCCTCAGCCTCCCAAGTAGCTGGGACTACAGGCGCCTACCACCATACCTGGCTAATTTTTTTTATGTGTTTAGTAGAGACGGGGTTTCACCGTGTTAGCCAGGATGATCTCGATCTCCTGACCTCGTGATCCGCCCATCTCGGTCTCCCAAAGTGCTGGGATTACAGGCTTGAGCCACCACGCCCGGCCATCATTTATTTTATGTACAAACATAAAAATGTCTCATTGTTGAGGATACAGGAAATAATTTCTAAGTTCTATTGAAACTTTTTTTTTTTATTAGGAAAACAACAATAAATTTTCACCACATGCGTCAACCAGAGAATTTGTTATGTTCAGAACCCCACTGGCTTCTGTTCAGAAATCAGCAGCCCAGACTTCTCTCAAAAAAGATGCTCAAACCAAGGTATCCAATCAAGGTGATCAGAAGGGTTCTGCTTATAGTCGACACAATGAATTCTCTGAGGTAATTTTTTGTCTAATCATAAATCTTAAAACATAAGGGATTTAGAGTAAGAAATGTAAAAGAACTTTCAAGGTCAAAATGTAACTTGGCTCTAGATAATAACTAGTTTATTCTCTGACATTATGAAACCTGATATTGGTGATCATTAAAATTTAATTGTAGTATGATTAGAACTATTAGGGATTTCATTAGTGTCCTGTTCATTTCACTCACAATAATGTGGAAAACAAACATGAAATTAGGAAAGTACACAGAAATGTATGTCTGAATATTAGGTACTGTTTGGCATTGTTTATGAAAGTTCAGTGATTTTGGGTTCTAATTTAGAAACTGAGGAAATAATGAAAAACCTAGATTTCTTATAAAAGTAGTCAATACTACATTTTGCAGTTTCCACCTTCAAGAACTGAGGAAGAGAGTTAAGTGGAAAAAGGCAAGCTTTCTGAACTTGAAGGCCTTCTATTATACCCTCAGATCAGTGAGTGATGTGTGCTAAAAGTTCTACTCACATGTAGATAACTTTGCAAGCTTAATTTAGATAACTTACCAAAATTATAGAATATTTTCTGATTCATGTTGATCAGTAAATGTAAATCCTACATAACAAAACTAGTCTTAAATTTTATGCCATAATGAGTAATGCAACATACAAGTTTATTCAGAAAGTATTTATTGAGCATCTGCTAGCAGGTACTACATAGATAAAACTTAGGGCAGTAGTTATCATATGTGTGACAGTGATATTTCATACATGTATTGGGGAAGGTGCAAGGGTGTCCTTCTTGATTTTACTAACTAAAGTACATGTAATCCTTGCTGAAATTTGTTTATAGTTGTTTTTTTTTTCTTTTTAGGTTGCCAAGACTTTGAAAAAGAATGAAAGCCTCAAAGCCTGTATTCGCTGTAATTCACCTGCAAAATATGATTGCTATTTACAACGGGCAACCTGCAAACGAGAAGGCTGTGGATTTGATTATTGTACGAGGTGTCTCTGTAATTACCATACTACTAAAGACTGTTCAGATGGCAAGCTCCTCAAAGCCAGTTGTAAAATAGGTCCCCTGCCTGGTACAAAGAAAAGCAAAAAGAATTTACGAAGATTGTGATCTCTTATTAAATCAATTGTTACTCATCATGAATGTTAGTTAGAAAATGTTAGGTTTTAACTTAAAAAAATATGTATTGTGATTTTCAATTTTATGTTGAAATCAGTGTAGTATCCTGAGGTTTTTTCCCCCCAGAGGATAAAGAGGATAGACAACTTCTTAAACTATTTTTACAATTTAATGAGAAAAAGTTTAAAATTCTCAATACAAATCAAACAATTTAAATATTTTAAGAAAAAAGGAAAAGTAGATAGTTATGTGATACTGAGGGTTAAAAAAAAAAAATTGATTCAATTTTATGGTAAAGGAAACCCATGCAATTTTACCCAGACAGTCTTAAATGTAAGTCTGGTTTTCCATCTGTTAGCATTTCAGACATTTTATACTCATCTTACTCAATTGATACCAATGGGAATATCAACTTCTGGAGTCTATTAAATGTTTTGTCACCTTTCTAAAGCTTTTTTTGTGTGTATATTTCCCAAGAAAGTATCCTTGTAAAAATGTGCTTGTTTTCCTTATTTCTGAAATCTGTTTTAATATTTTTGTAGACATGTAAATATTTCTGTATTTTTTATATGTCAAAGAAAATGTCTTTTGTATGTACATACAAAAATAAATTTTGCTAAATAAAATTGTTACAAGCTTAATGTATACCTTTTATAAACATTGTAATCCTGGAAACAACTGAATTAGGAAGCTGCAGTAGACGCGTTTGTGTGAAGGCATTGAATGGATTTTTGTGATGGTTTTTCTGGGGAGCTTCTGAGATTTTTAGACAGTACCCTGATCCCGGTTTTTCCCCACTTAATAGCTTAATTCAGTAGTTGTGGGTTGGGTCTTGAGATAAATATCTCGAGATGATTCAATACAGGAAGAGCATAAAAGACACTGGTAAATACTGATGTAATTTATCACTAAACCAGCTGAACTTGGATTAAATAGCACCCCATACCCCCAAAAAAGCTAGAAGGATTTAAATTGTATAGAATAAGACACCGTCTTGGCTGCAGTCAAACACGTGCTAGTAACAAGAGCCCAGAACAAGGATGTCTTTATTCCTTAATTCCAAAGTTATGTTTCAGTTTCAATTATGAATATGGGGAAATCCTAAGAGGTTGAATTCAGACTAGACCCTTCAAAGATTGAAGGGTGGGCCTTGAATGCTATCAATTAGGCCCCAAAGAAGTTTAAGGGCTTTGCCTTTGATCTCAACAAAAACCTAAGGTAGAGGGTCCCTCCTGTCAACTCCCAGGCAATCACTGATCTTTGTCACTGTAGACTTTTCAAGGATTTTCTATAAATGGAGTCAAAGTTTGCTTTCACTGAAGGCTATTTTGACATTCATCTGTGTGCATGCATCAGTAGTTAATGGGCTTTCCTTACGAGGCAGTATGCTGTTGGATATACGAGTTCATTCACCAGTTGATGGATGTTTCGCTCTTTACTCCATTTTCTGCTATTACAAGTAAGGTGCTGTCAGTGCAATCAAATTAGAACTCAAGATTAAGGAACTCACTCAGAACCACACAACTACATGCAAACTGAACAACTTGCACCAGAATGACTACTGGGTGAATAACAAAATTGAGGCAGAAATAAAGATGTTCCTTGAAACCAATGAGAACAAAGACAACGTACCAGATTCTCTGGGACACATTTAAAGCAGTGTGTAGAGAGAAATTTATAGCACTAAATGCACACAAGAAGGCAGGAAAGATCTATAATTGACACCTAACATCACAACTAAAAGGACTAGAGGAGCAAGAGCAAACAAATTCAAAAGCTAGCAGAAAATAAGAACTAAGCAAAACTGAAGGAGATAGATGAAAAACCTTCAAAAAAATCAGTGAATCCAGGAGCTGATGTTTTGAGAAGATCAACAAAATAGACCGCTAGCCAGACTAATGAAGAAAAGAGAAGAATCAAATAGATGCAATAAAAAATGATAAAGACGATGTAACCACCAATCCCACAGAAATGCAAACTACCATCACAGAATACTATAAACGCCTCCACGCAAATAAACTAGAAAATCTATAAGAAATGGATAAATTCCTGGACATATACTCCCTCCCAAGACTAAAGCAGGAAGAAGTCAAATCCCTGAATAGACCAACAACAAGTTCTGAAATTGAGGCAGTAATTGATAGCCTACCAACCAAAAAAAGTCCAGGAAGGGATGGATTCACAGCCGAAATTCTACCAGAGGTACAAAGAGGAACTGGTACCATTCCTTCTTAAACCATTCCAAACAATAGAAAAAGAGGGAATTCGCCCTAACTCATTTTATGAGGCCAGCATCATCCTGATACCAAAACCTGGCAGGGAGATAACAAAAAAAGAGAATTTCAGGCCAATATCCCTGATGAACATCGATGTGAAAATCCTCAATAAATTACTGGCAAACTGAATCCAGCAGCACATCAAAAAGCTTACCTATAATGATCAAGTCAGCTTCATCCCTGGGATGCAAGGCTGGTTCAACATACGCAAATCAATAAATGTAATCCATCACAAACAGAGCCAATGACAAAACCACATGATTATCTCAATAGATACAGAAAAGGCCTTCGACTAAATTCAACAGCCCTTCATGCTAAAAACTCTCAATAAATTAGGTATTGATGGAACATATCTCAAAATAATAAGAGCTATTTATGACAGTCCCACAGCCAATATCATACTGAATGGGCAAAAATTGGAAGCATTCCCTTTGAAAACAGGCACAAGACAAGGATGCCCTCTCTCACCACTGCTGTTCAACGTAATGTTGGAAGTTCTGGCCAGGGCAATAAGGCAAGAAAATAAATAAAGGATATTCAATTAGGAAAAGAGGAAGTCAAATTGTCTCTGTTTGCAGATGACATGACGGTATATTTAGAAAACCCCATCATCTCAGCCCAAAATCTCCTTAAGCTGATAAGCAACTTCAGCAAAGTCTCAGGATACAAAATCAATGTGCAAAAATCACAAGCATTCCTATATACCAATAACAGAGAAACAGAGAGCCAAATCATGAGTGAACTCCCATTCACAATTATTACAAAGAGAATAAAATACCTAGGAATACAACTTACAAGGGATTGAAGGACCTTTTCAAGGAGAACTACAAACCACTGCTCAAGGAAATAAGAGAGGACACAAACAAATGGAAAAACATTACATGCTCATGGATAGGAAGAATCAATATCGTGAAAATGGCCATGCTACCCAAAGTAATTTATAGATTCAATGCTATCCCCATCAGTCTACCATTGACTTTCTTACAGAATTGGAAAGAACTACTTTAAATTTCATATGGAACCAAAAAGACCCCACATAGCCAAAACAATCCTAAGCAAAAAGAACAAAGCTGAAAGCATCATGCTAACTGACTTCAAACTATACTACAAGACTGCAGTAACCAAAACAGTATGGTACTGGTACCAAAACAGATATATAGACCAATGGAGCAGAACAGAGGCCTCAGAAATAACACCACACATCTACAACCATCTGACCTTTGACAAACCTGACAAAAACAAGCAACGAGGAAAGAATTACCTATTTAATAAATGATGTTGGGAAAACTGGGTAGCCATATGTAGAAAGCTGAAACTGGATCCCTTCCTTACACCTTATACAAAAATTAACTCAAGATGGATTAACGACTTAAACGTAAGACCTAAAACCATAAAAACTCTAAAAGAAAACCTAGGCAATACCATTCAGGACATAGGCATGGGCAATTACTTCATGAACAAAACACCAAAAGCAATGGCAACAAAAGCCAAAATTGATAAATGGGATCTAATTAAACTAAAGAGCTTCTGCACGGAAAAAGAAACTATCATCAGAGTGAAGATGCAACCTACAGAATAGGGGAAAATTTTTGCAATCTATCCATCGGACAAAGGGCTAATATCCAGAATCTACAAAGAACTTAAACAACTTTACAAGAAAAAAACAATCCCATGAAAAAGTGGGTGAAGGATATGAACAGACACTTCTCAAAAGAAGACTTTTATGCAGCCAACAAACGTATGAAAAAAAGCTCATCATCACTGGTCATTAAAGAAATGCAAATCAAAACTACAAGGAGATACCATCTCATACCAGTTAGAACTGCAATCATTAAAAAGTCAGGAAACAACAGATGCTGGAGAGGATGTGGAGAAATAGGAAAGCTTTTACACTATTGGTGGGAGTGTAAATTAGTTTGACCATTGTGGAAGACAGTGTGGCGATTCCTCAAGGAACTAGAACCAGAAATACCATTTGACTCAACAATCCCATTACTGGGTATATACCCAGAGGATTATAAATCATTCTACTATAAAGACACATGCACACGTGTGTTTACTGTGGCACTATTCACAATAGCAAAGACTTGGAACCAACCCAAATGCCCATGAATGATAGACTGGATAAAGAAAATGTGGCACATATACACCATGGAATACTATGCAGCCATAAAAAAGGGTGAGTTCGTTTTCTTCTCAGGGACATGGATGAAGCTGGAAACCATCATTCTCAGTAAACTAACACAAGAATGGAAAACAAAACACCACATGTTCTCACTCATAAATGGGAGTTGAACAATGAGAACACATGGACATGAGGGGAATGGAGTGGCATCACACACCAGAGCCTGTTGGGGCTGGGGGACTGGGGGAGGGATAGCATTAGGAGAAATACTTAATGTAGATGACAGGTTGATGCGGGCAGCGAACCACCATGGCCCGTGTATAGCTATGTAACAAACCTGCACGTTCTGCTCGTGCACTCCAGAAGTTAAAGAATATATTTTAAAAATAATAATAATAATAATAATAATAATAAAGTAAGATGCTGTAAACATTCATAACAAGTCTTTGTAAGTGGTTAAATTTTCATGTCTCAGGTAAATAAGAGTAGAAAGGTTAAATGGTATGCTGCATGTATTTTCAGCTTTTTAAGAAAATAACAAAGTGTTTTCTAAAGTAGCTGTGCCATTGTATGTTCTCAAATAGTGTGTGGGAATTCCATTTATTTCATGTTCTTGTCAAAACTCGGTATTGTCAGTCTTTTTAATTTTAGTCATTCTAATAAGTGCGTAGTAGTATCCTGTTTTAATTTCCGTTTCTCTAACTATTAATGATGTTTAGCATCTTTCATGTTATTTGCCTCTGTACATTTTGGTGATGTGTTAAAATTATTTGCTTTTGCAACCTCATGAGAGAACTTGAAAAAAAGTTATTTCCCTTTTTTAATTGTGTTATTTCATTGTCGAGATTTGAGAGTATATATTCTGGATACAGGTGCTTTATCAGCGTATGCCTTGTCTTTCATTTGCCTTTTTATTATTTATTTATTTATTTATTTATTTATTTATTGAGACAGAGTCTCGCTCTGTCGCCCAGGCTGGAGTGCAGTGGCGGGATCTTGGCTCACTGCAAGCTCCGCCTCCCGGGTCCACGCCATTCTCCCGCCTCTGCCTCTAGAGTAGCTGGGACTACAGGCGCCCACTACCATGCCCGCCTAATTTTTTTTTTTTTAAGTAGAGATGGGGTTTCGCCATGTTAGCCAGGACAGTCTCGATCTCCTGAGCTTGTGATCTGCCCGCCTCGGCCTCCCGAAGTGCTGGGATTATAGGCATGAGCCACCGCGCCTGGCCGTCTTTCATTTTCTTAGCAGTATCTTTGGAAGTTTTTTTATATAAAGTTCAAATTATCGATTTTTCCTTTATGGATCACACTTTTGGTGCTGTATCTAAGAAATACAGTGGAATATGTGGATCTAAGTGGATATCTATTTGTTCAACACCATTTGTTGACAAGACCATTCTTTCTTTACCGAACTACCTTTGCACCTTGGTCAAAAATCAGTTTTATATAAATATGAGGGACTATTTCAGGACTTAATTCTGTTTAATTAATATCTTTGCCTCCTGAACTCCAAAACCACACTGCCTGGATAACTGTAGCTTTGTAAGTCTTGAATTCAGGTAATGAGAGTTCTTTATTTCTTTTCTGCCAAAAAATAAAAAATAAAAAAATAAAAATTCCCTCTTTTTCCCCAAGTTGTTTTGCCTATCCTACTTTTTTGGCATTTCTACATAGATTTTATAACCAGCTTACCAATTTCTATAAAAACATGATGGATTTTGATAGGGATTATAATGAATCTATAGATCAATTTATAGAGAACTGGTATCTTAGCAACCTTGAGTTTTTCAATCCATTAACATAGTTCTTCCACTGATTTCCATATTTCAAAATCTCTCTTAGCAAAGTTTTATCTTTTCATTGTATGTCTTGTGCACTTTACATCAGCTTTACCCCTGTTTTTTGTGCTATTGTAAATGGCATTTTAATTTCAATTTTCAATGATTTATTGCTAATGTATTGAAATACAATTTATTCTCATATTGATCTTGTATTCTGCAACCTTGCAAAACTCAGTTATAATTGAAAGTCTTGTTCTCTGTAGGTGATTTTTGTCTTCTACAAATAAATACAGTTTTATTTCTTCCATTTCAATCTATATGGTTTGTATTTATTTTCCTTGCCAATTTGTACTAGCTAAAACCTCCAGTAAAATAGGAAAAAAAAAAAATGTTGATGAAGATACGCTTGCCTTGTTCCAGATGTTAGGGGAAAACATTCAGAATGATGTTAGCTGTAGGTTTTTCAAATATCCTCTTATCAAGATGATGTTCCATTTTATTCCTAGCTTGTTGGGAATTTTTATCAGAAATGGCTGTTGGATTTTGTCAATTTTTTTTCTCCATCAATTCATACAA
This sequence comes from Macaca nemestrina, assembly GCF_043159975.1. Lineage (NCBI taxonomy): Eukaryota > Metazoa > Chordata > Mammalia > Primates > Cercopithecidae > Macaca > Macaca nemestrina. The sequence continues at coordinate 72,121,626 of NC_092129.1, read as the reverse complement.
CCATGTGGTTATTCTCTCTGGATTTGTTAACATGAATTACATTGATTGATTTTCTAATGTTAAAGCAATCTTGCATTCCTGGGGTTAATGCCACTTCATCACAATGTATTAACTACCCTTTTAAAATATTATATATTTAAATATGTATACATATATATTTGTTAATTTGTATTTATATTTATGAGGACTATTGGTCTGTAGTTTTCATATAATGCCTTTGGGACATATTATTTTCTTTTCAATTTTCTGGATGTTTGTGTAGAATTGGTATGATCTCTTCCCTTACTATTGCTGGAATTCTACAAGGGAGCCGTCTGAGTCTGTCATTTTCTTTGTGAAAAGGTGTTTGAAATACAACTTTTTAATAGATAAAGGTCTATTCAGGTTATCTATTTCTTCTTGAGTGAGCTTTAGTAGTTTGTATCTTTCAATGCATTTTTAATTTAATTTATTGTATTTATTGGAATAAAGTCATCACAATATTCTAGTATCTTTAATATTTATAGAATGTGTACTAATGTCCTTGAGGAATCGCCATACTGTTTTCCATAATGGTTGAACTAGTTTACAATCCCACCAACAGTGTAAAAGTGTTCCTATTTCTCCACATCCTCTCCAGCACCTGTTGTTTCCTAACTTTTTAATGATCGCCATTCTAACTGGTGTGAGATGGTATCTCATTGTGGTTTTGATTTGCATTTCTCTGATGGCCAACTAGATGTACCATATGACCCAGCCATCCCATTACTGGGTATATACCCAAAGGATTATAAATCATGCTGCTATAAAGACACATGTACACGTATGTTTATTGCAGCACTATTCACAATAGCAAAGACTTGGAATCAACCCAAATGTCCATCAGTGACAGACTGGATTAAGAAAATGTGGCACATATACACCATGGAATACTATGCAGCCATAAAAAAGGATGAGTTTGTGTCCTTTGTAGGGACATGGATGCAGCTGGAAACCATCATTCTTAGCAAACTATCACAAGAACAGAAAACCAAACACCGCATGTTCTCACTCATAGGTGGGAACTGAACAATGAGATCACTTGGACTCGGGAAGGGGAACATCACACACCGGGGCCTATCATGGGGAGCCGGGATGGGGGAGGGATTGCATTGGGAGTTATACCTGATGTAAATGACGAGTTGATGGGTGCTGACGAGTTGATGGGTGCAGCACAGCAACATGGCACAAGTATACATATGTAACAAACCTGCATGTTATGCACATGTACCCTAGAACTTAAAGTATAATAATAATAAATAAATAAATAAATAAATAAAGATAGAAAAAAAAAAAAAGAATGTGTACTAATGTCATCTCTTGCATTCCAATATTGATAAATTCTCTCTTTTCTCCCCTTATACTGATCAGTCTAACTACAGGTTTATCATTTAGATGGATCTCAAATAACTCATTTTTGGTCTCAGATTTTTCCCTATTTTTCCTTATAATTGAATTTTTGTTTTATTTCTTCTGTTTCCTTGTACCTGAAGGACTTTAATTTGTTCCTTTTCTACATTATTTTTCTAGATTCTTAAGGTAAATGTTGAGTTTATTGATTTCAGACCCTTATTCTTTCCTAATATAAATATTTAGTCCTAAAAGTTTCCTCCAAATTCTATTCTAGCAGCATACCGCTAAATCTGATATTTTGTCCTTTCCTTTTTATTCATTTATAAGTGTTTTATAATTTTCCTTTTGATTTCTTCTTTGACATGTAGGTTATGTATAAGTCTGTTATTTACTTTTGCAATATTCTGGAATTTTTCATATATCTTTTTATTAATTTCTAATTTCACGGTGGTCAGAGAAAACAGTGGTGGGACTCAATTCTTACAAATTTATTGAGTATTTTTTTATGGCCTATAATATGGTCTAGGAAGGGAATATGGTGTGCTTTGCTGTTCTTTGGTATAATGACCTATAAATATCAATTGGGTCAACTTGGTTGATAGTGCTCTCCATATCTTCTATATCCTTACTGATGTCTATGTATTTCTGCTATTATTGAGAAGTATTCAGATCCCTAGCTATAATTGTGAATTTGTCTATTTCTTCTTGTAATTCTATCAGTCTTTGCTTTTAAGTACAGATGCTCCTCAACAATGTGGTTATGTCTGGACACACCCACTGTTTGAACTCACAGTGTGTTTATCTGTGCACAACTTCATAAGTCAAAAAGCGTACTGAATGTGTATCCCTTCTGCACATTGTAAAGTTGAAAATTTGTAAGTCAGAAGCTGTTTGTATTTTGAAGCTCTGTCATTAGTTGCATAAATATTTAAGATTATTATGTTCTCTTAGTAAAATGAACACTTTATTATTTTTAAATGACCCTTTTATCCCTGGATATGGCTTTTTCTATGGAATCTACATTGTTTTGTATTAAAATAAGCACTCCAGCTTTGGTTTTTTTGAAATTAATATTGGCATAGTATATTTTTTCATCCATTTGCTTTTAACTTTTTTGTAGTTTTCCATGGTAGTGTGTTTCTCACAGACAGCATATAGTCAAGTATTCATTTATTTTTTAAATCTACTTCAAAAATGTTTGTCTTTTAATTGAGATAATTAGACAATTTTCATTTGATGGGATTATTGATATGGTTGGATTTAAACCTACCTTCTTGATATTTGTTTTCTATTTGGTCCAATTGTTCTTTGTTCCATTTTTTCCCTCTTTTTTTTTTTTTTGCCATCTTTTGGTTATTTTTATGGTTCCTTTTTTATATCTAGTTTACATTTTATATCTAGTTTATTTTTTATATCATTTATATTTTATATCTAGTTTATATATAGTTTATATTTTATATCTAGTTTATTAGCTCATTAGGTATAATTCTATTTTGTGATTCTAGCTATTACTTTTGGATTTATAGTATGTGTCTTTAACTTGTTTGAGTCTAGCTTCAAATATTATTATATCCATTTATATATAGTATAAAACGGCCATACTATTTCTTCCCTCTAAGCTTTGTGCTATTATCATACATGCTAGTGCAATATATGTGTGTATATATATATACACACAAATATATACATATTCACTCCCACTCTATGGTTTTTTTGTTTCTTTGTTTATCATCTAAGAGAATTATGTAATGAGAATGTTTTCTTATACTTGTATTTGCCCACACAGTTGCCATTTCTGGTATCTTCATTCCTTTGGGTAGAAATAAATATATTTCTATCTGATAAAACTTTCCTTATGCTTGAAGGACTCCTTTAATTTTTCTTATAATACGGATCTGCTGATCTTTGATTTTTTCAGCCTTTGTACATGTGAAAACATCTTTATTTTTGTCATTTTAAAGTTTATTTTTAATTAACAAATGATTCTGTACATTTATGGGGTTCATGATGTATATATACACACACATACGCACTGTAGAATGATTTAACATATCCCTCAACTCACATACTTATCAGTTTTTATGTGTAGCGAGAACATCTAAAATCTATGTTCTTAGCAGTCTTCAAATATACAATACATTATTATTCACAATTGCCTCCATGCTTCACTGTGAATCTCCAGAACTTATTCCTCCTGTCTAACTAAACTTTTTACTTTAACCAATATCTCTCTATTTCCCACCTCACTACCACCTGCCCCAGTCCCTGGTTACCTCCATTCTACTCTTGATTTCACATAAAAGTGAGATCATTCAGTTTGTCTTTAGTCTTTCTGTGCCTGGTTTATTTCACTTAGGATGATGTCTTCCACATTCATCCATGTTGTTGCAAGACTGCTATGTGGAAAGCAAGACATCTTTCTTTTCATAAGGCTGAATAGTATAATGCTATGTATATATATCACATTTTCTTTATCCATTTATCAGTAGACAAGCACTTAGGTTGATAAACACTTAGGTTGACTCCATATCTTTACCATTGTGAATAATACTGAAATGAACATGGATGAGGGAATATTTCTTCCTTTCCTTTGGTTATATACTGAGAAAGAGAATTGTTGAATCATACAGTAGTTTTAATTTTAATTTTGGGAGGAACCTCCATACTGTTTTCCAAAATAACTATACTAATTCACATTCCCACCAACAATGTACTAGGGTTCCCTTTCCCCCACATTTTTGTTAACACTTGTTATCTTTTATTTTTTTGATAAAGACATTATAACACATGTGATATAATTGTGTTATATTGTGGCTTTCATTTGCATTTCCCTGATTCATTATTAGTGATGTTGAGCACCTTTTCATATACCTGTTGGCGATTCACATGTCTTCTTTTGAGAAATATCTATACAGATTCCTACCCATTTTTTAAACTAGTTGTTTTCTTGCTATTGAGTTGTTTGAGTTTCTTAGATATTTTGGATACTGGCCCCTTTTCAGATGCATGGTTTGCAAATGTTTTCTCCCCATCCCATAGATAGTCTCTTCACTCTGGTGATTGTTGCCTTTGGTGTGCAGAAGCTCTTTAGTTTGGTGCAATCCAATTAGTCTAATTTTGCTTTTGTTGCATGTGTTTTTGGGGTTGTATCCAAAAGTTTTTGCCAAATCCAATGTTAAGAAGCTCTTTCCCTGTGTTTTCCCCTAGTGGTTTTATAGTTTCAGATCTTATATTTAAGACATTAACCCATTATGATTTGACTTGTGTACATGGGACAAGATAAGGGTCTAAGTTCATTCCTCTGTGTGTTTATATCTAATTTTCCCAACTTACTGAAGAGAATGTCCTTTCCTCATTGTATGTCCTTGACAGCTTTGCTGAAAATCAGTTGACTGTAGATGTGTGGGCTCTGTTTTCTATTTCTTTGGTCTATATGTCTGCTTTTATGACAGTATGGGTTGTTTTGATTATTATAGCTTTTTGGTACATTTTCAAGTCAGGTAGTGTGATGCCTCCAGCTTTGTTTTGCTAAAAATTGCTTTGACTATTTGAGGTCTTTTGTTTTTCTATACAAACTTCAGGGTTGTTCTTTTCTATTTCTGTGAAAAATGTCATTTCAATTTTGACAGGGATTGCATTGAATCTGTAGATCACTGGGTAATATGGACAATTTAACAATGTTAATTCCTCCAATCCATGAACACTGTATATATTTTCATTTGTTTTTCTCTTAAGTTTATTTCATCAATGTTTTATAGTATTCAGTGTATGGATCTCTCATATACTGAATGTATTTAGTTAATTGTATTCTTGGTTAAATGTATTTCTAAGTTTTTCATTAATGCTATGACAAATAGGATTGTTTTCTTGATTTATTTTGTGAATAGTTTGTTGCTAGTGTATAGCAATGATACTAATTTTAATATGTTAATTTTGTATCCTGCAACTTATCCTGAAATCAGAGCCAGTCAAGGACATTACAAAAAAATAATTACAGGCCAAAATCTCTGGTGAACACACATGTAAAAATCCTCAACAAAATACTAGCAAACTGAATTCAATAAGACATTAATAGGGTTATTCACCAAGTTTCTCACTTGATTTTGTGCTGCTGTAACAGAATATCTGAAACGGGGTAATTTATAATGAACAGAAATTTATTGGCTCACAGTTCAGAAGGCTGAGAAGTCCAAGATCAAGGGGCTGACATCTGACAGGGGTCTTTTTTGCTGCATCTTTTTGTGACAAAAGGGCAAAGAAAGGGCAAGAAGGCTGGGCGTGGTGGCTCACATCTGTAATCCCAGCACTTTGGGAGGCCGAGGCGGGCAGGCCACCTGAGGTCAGGAGTTCGAGACCAGCCTGGGCAACCTGGTGAAACCCCATCTCTACTAAAATACAAAAATTAGCTGGGTGTGATGGTATGTGCCTGTAATCCCAGCTACTGCAGAGGCTGAGACAGGAGAAACGCTTGAGCCTGGGAGATGGAAGTTCAGTGAGCCGAGAGAGCACCACTGCACTCCAGCCTGCGTGACAGAGCTAGACTCCATCTCCAAAAAAAAAAAAAGGCAAGAGATTGAACTTGCAGCTTCAAGCCCCTTTATAATCAACCTTAATCCAAGTAAGTGTGGAGCCCTTACTTATAGACTAAACATCTTCTGTTAGGTTCTACCTTTCAACACTTAGATTGGAAATTAAGTTTCTAACAAATGCTTTTAATTAATTTATTTATTTTTGAGAGAGGATCTTACTCTGTTATCCAGGCTGCAGTACAGTGGTACGATCATGGTTCACTGCAACCTCAATCTCCCAGACTCAACTGATCGTCTTACCTCAGCCTCCCCAGTAGCTGGGACTACAAGTGTACACCACCATGCCCAGCTAATTTTTTGTTATGATTACCTTTTTTTTGGTAGAGACAGAGGCTCACCATGTTACTCAGGCTGGTCTTGAACCCCTGGGCTAAAGCAATCCTCCCACCTTGGCCTCCCAAAATGTTGAGATTACAGGTGTAAGCAACGGTGCCCAGCCCACACATGCTTTTCTGAGGACACATTCAAACCATAGCATTTTTTTTTGGCCCTTGGGCCCCAAAATTCATGTCTTTCTCACAAAATACATACATTTCATCTAATAGCCCCCCAAAGTCTTAAATCATTTCAGCATCAACTCGAAAGTCCAAAGCCCAGAGTCTCATCTAAATCAGATATAGGCGAAAGTCAAGGCAGGATGGCAAGGAGGCAATTTCCTTCAGGCATGAGCCTGTGGAATCAAGCAAGTTATGTGCTTCCAAAATACAGTGGTGGGACAGGCATGGCATAGACATTCCCGAGGCCAGATAGGTAGTCAAGGAAGTAACCATGTCTTTGGGACTCAGTGACTGCACCATCAACACAACAAGCCCCACAACCGTGTCCTCGGGACGTGAAAACCACCCCAACACAACAAACCCCAGGCGGAAGTACGCACCGCCTATTGGAGTCGCAGAGCGACCGTGGGGAATCTCGGGGGAAAAATCAACTGGCGTCGAACCCAGCTGAAGAAAAAGCTGTTCAGCGCAGGCGGGTGTTGAACCGCAAGCAGCGTCTGAGGCACTGGGAGTTCGGGGCTGTGACAGACCAAGCGCTGATCATGCGGCACCACCTCAAGAAGCGGGCATCCAGTGCACGTGCCAACCTTACTCTGTAGGGGAAGAAGCCTGGAAAACTCCAGCAGACCTGGCTTGCCCAGAAAGAGAAGGCAGCCATGGAGGTGGAAGCCCCTCAAAGTCAGCCAGGACTATCGAACCACAGCTCAAAATGCAAAAGAAGACAAAAGCCCCCCAGGATGTAGAAATGACGGACTTTGAAGATGAGAATTAAACCTCTTCCACTTCCACTAGAAGATTCTCAACTGGAGCCAAAAAGACTCAGTGGTTGTTTCAGAGCACGTTGGCAAAAGCAGTGCCCCTTTTCACTCTCCATATTTCCTCCTTCCTAATGGCCTACTGACCTCCCCTGGAGGGATGTCTTTGGGAGGGAAGAGGGTACAGAAGAAAGATTGGAAAAGGGCCTCTCTAGCAATCAACTCCATTTGTAATAAAACCCTAGCACTCTGGAAAACAAACAAACAAACAGCACTCGCTACTGGCTTCATAGTCAAGAGCAGAACTATCCTCAGTAGGAATTTTTCTTTTTTCTCTTCTTTCTTTCTTTTCTTTTCTTTTTTTTTTTTTTTTTTTTTTTCTGAGATGGAGTCTTGCTCTGTCGCTTAGGCTGGAGTGCAATGGCATGATCTTGGCTCACTGCAACCTCCACCTACCGGATTCAAGCTATTCTGCCTCAGCCTCCCAAGTAGCTGGAACTACAGGCACGTGCTACCACGCCCAGCTAATTTTTGTATCTTGAGTAGAGACGGGGCTTCACCATGTTGGCCAGGTTGGTCTTGAACTCCTGACCGAGTGATCCACCCACCTCAGCCTCCCAAAGTGCTGAGATTACAGGCGTGAACCACTGCTCCTGGCCAGGAAATTTATCCTGTAGACAGTATGCACATTTTAATTTTACTTGTCTTCAGACAGACTCATTGCTCATTATAATGGTAAAAAACACACCACTGGAAGGAGAGTTAAGATGTGAATGGGACACGCAATGTATAAACAAATACGTACATGGCTGGGCACAGTGGCTCAAGCTTATAATCCCAGAACTTTGGGAGGCCAAGGTGGGCAGATCACTTGAGGTCAGGAGTTCAAGACCAGCCTGGCCAACATGGTGAAACCCCGTCTCTACCAAAACTGCAAAAATTAGCCAAGTGTGGTGGCGCATACTTGTAATCCTGGCTACATGGGAAGCTGAGGCAGGAGAATTGCTTGAACCTGGGAGGTGAAGGTTGCAGTGAGCTAAGATTGCCCCACTGCACTCCAGACTGGGCGACAGAGTGAGACTTCATCTCAAAAACAAAAACAAAAACAAAGCAAACATATACAGCTACTGAGCATGTGCACCCAGAGAACCACCTGTAATATACTTACTCTTAGGTTGATGTAAAAGTAATTGTGGTTCTGCCATTAAAAATACAGCAAAAACTGCAATTACTTTTGCACCAACCCATAGCAATGCCTTTTCCCACCCCCTTAAGAATAATCATGTAAGACTTTCATAAAGAGAGTTTCCCTTGTAATAGTCAATGCTGTCTCACTCTCAAGCAGCTTACACTGACTCAGCTCTGAGTGTACTTTTGCTTTTGCACCTACCTTTCAGAATATACTTATTCTTTTGCAATATATTGCTTCATGCTGTTTATTGCTGCGTGTGTCTTGCTTAAATTCTTTTAACCTAGAAGACAAAAACCTAGGACTCACAATCACCATCAACATTCCCATTCCAACAAGGAGAAAGAGATAACTGGTCCCAAGTAAGTCCAAAGGCCAATGGAGTAAACAACATTTTCAATTCAATTTTTTTAAACAGGCTCTCACTCTATTGCCCAGGCTGAGTGCAGTAGCTAGATCACAGTTCACTGTAGCCTCAACCTCCCAAACCCAAGTGATCCTTCCACCTCGGCCTCTGGAGTAGCTGGAACTGCAGGTGCACACTACTATGCCCGACAATTTTTGTTTGTTTGTTTGTTTGTTTTATATAGCGATAGGAGTTTGTGCTATGTTGCCCAGGCTAGTCTCAAACTCCTGGGCTCAAGTAATCCACCCACCTCTGCCTCCCAAAGTGCTGAGATTATAGGAATGAGTGTCACTGAGCCAGGCCAACAACATTGAACTTAAAGCTCCAAGAATAATCCCCCTTGACTTTATGTCCCACCTTCTGGGCACTCTGGGGTGGGAGTTGAGCCCCTAAGGCCTCGGCTAGTCTCACTCCTATGGCTTTGCTGGGTATATGGGTTAAAGTCCGGTGACTGCAGCTCTCCCAGGCTGGTGTTGCACATTGTAGTTCTGTGTCTTGGGGGTGGACCTACCTTTATAGCTCTACTAGCCATTGCCCTAGTAGGGGCTCTCATGGTAGCTCCAGACCTGCAACAGTCTACTGCCTGTGTTCCCAGGTTGTCCCTGACATTCATTGAAATCTAGGTGGAGGAAACAATTCCCCCACAGCTTTTGCATTCTGCATACCTACAGACATAACATCATGTGGATACTGTCACTTACACCTTCTGAAGCTGGAGCCAAAGCCACACCTGAACCCCTTTAAAGCATACCTGGGGTGGTCAAGGAGTTCTGCATCAGAATGTGGGAAGCAGAGGCTTGAGGCAGCCCTGGGAAGTAAACCCCAAGACCTTGAGGGCACCCTAGGCTATCTTTTGCAGGATTTCCTTCCCTCAGATCATGATACTTTGGGCCTATGATGGGAGGGACTATGCTAGTAATCTCCAAAGTACCTTTGAGGTTATTCTCCCATTGTCCTAATTAATAGCTCTGGCTTTGTTCTATCCATACTGATCTCCTTATCAATCAGTTACTTGGCCACACTCTTGGTTCCCTTTCCTGAAAATATTCTTTCATTCTCTATGACATGGCCAGGCTGAGAATTCTTCAAATTCCTAAGTTTTGTTTTGTTTGAGACAAATTCCTAAGCTTTGTTTTGTTTTGAGTCTCGCTCTGTCTCCAGGCTGGAGTGCGGTGGTGCAATCTCAGCTGACTGCAACCTCCACCTCCCTGGTTCAAGCAATTCTCCTGCCTCAGTCCCGAGTAGCTGGGACTATAGGTGCGTGCCACCGTGCCCAGCTAATTTTTGTATTTTTTTTTTTTAGTAGAGATGGAGTTTCACCATGTTGGCCAGGATGGTCTTGATCTCTTGACCTCATGATCCGCCCACCTGGGCCCTCCAAAGTGCTGGGATTACAGGTGTAAGCCACTGGGCCAGGGCTGTTTTTTTTAAATGATAAATTTTATATTTAAATAATTTCCTGTCTTCTCTTATTTTACTGAATTTAAAAGAAGCCACACATTTTCAATATTTTGCTTAGAGGTTTCTCCTACCAGATATCCTAGTTCATTGCTCTTAAATTCTACCATTTATAAAACTTTAGTGCATGACACAATGCAGTCAAGTTTTTTTTTTCTTACAGTTTGTTAACAAAAATGGCATTTACTCCAATTTCCAAGAAAATACTCCTTTTTCTTGTCTGAGACTTCATCAAAATGAACTTTACTCTCCATATTCCTACCAACATTCTGATTACGACCACTTAAACAATCTCTAAGAAGTTTCAGACTTCTCCTATAGCTCTCCTCTGCTAAGCCATCACTAGAATCACACTTAATGCACTGGTTCACTGCAATCTATGATTTTTATAGCCTGCTCCTTCAAATTCTTCTAGCCTCCACCCATTACCATGTTCCAAAGCTGCTTCTGCATTTTCAAATATTTGTTATAGCAACAACCCCACTTCTAGGTACCAATTTTACATCTTTGTCTACTTTGTGCTGCTATAACAGAATACCTGATACTGGGTAGTTTATAATAAGCAGAAATTTATTAGCTAATGCTTCTGGAGGCTGGGAAATCCAAGATCAAGGCAACAGCATCTGCCAAGGGCCTTTTTGCTGCAGCCTCCGAAGGACAAAGAGAGCAGGAGAAAGAACAAGAGATTCAATTTGCAGCCTCAAGACTTTTAATAATCAGCATTAATCCATTTAAGAGGGTGAAGCCCTCATGAATTAAGCACCTCCCATTAGTCCCTACCTTCCAACACTATTGCATTGGAAATTGAGTTTCCAACATGTGCTTTTGCGGGGGCACACACATTCAAACCATAACACTGTGAATCAAGTGGGATTGATCCCTGGGATGCAAGAATGGTTCAACAAAGGCAAATTTCTAAATGTGTTACACCACATTAAAGAGTAAAGACAAAACTACATGATCATTTCAATAGATGTTGAAAAAATATTTCACAAAATCCAACATCCTTTCTGATAAAAATTCTCAACAAATTATGTATAGGAGTTTAACTCAACACAATAAAGGCCATATATGGCAAGCTCACAGGTAACATCACAGTCAATGGTGAAAAGTTGAAAGTTTTTCCTCTACGGTCACAAACAATCAAGAATACCCACTCTCACCTCTTCTATTTAATGTAGTACTGGAAGTACTAACTAGAGAAATTAGGCAAGAAAAAGAAATAAAAGGCTTCCAAATCAGAAAGGAAGAGGTTAAATTATTTCTGTTTGCAGACAACATGATCTTATATATAGAAAATCCTAAAGACTCCTTCAAAAACAATTAGAACTAATAAATGAGTTAATTTTTGTATACTGTAGAGCTTTATTATGTGTTAAGTAGTGTGTATTTTTTTGAGATATAATGCATTTACCACAAAATCTACTATTTTTAATTGCAAAATGCCGGGGTTTTAAAAGTATATTCACAGATTTTGCAACCATCACCACTACTTAATTCCACATTTTCTTCATCCACAAAAAAAATTGTAATTCTATTTCTTGCTACCTCCACATCCTGGCATTCACTAATCTACTTTCTGTCTCCATGGATTTGCCTATTCAAGACATTTCATATGAATGGAATTATGCAATAGGTGGCCTTTTGTGCTTCTTTTTTTTGAGACAGAGTCTTGCTCTGTCACGCAGGCTGGGGACCGTGGGGCAATCTTGGCTCACTACAACCTCCGCCTGTCAGGCTCAAGTGATTCTCCTGCCTCAGCCTCTATAGTAGCTGGGATTACAGGCGTGCACCACCATACCCAGCTAATTTTTTGTGTCTTTAGTAGAGACGGGGTTTCATTATCTTGTTCAGGCTGGTCTAGAACTCCTGACCTCAGGTGATCCATCTGCTTTGACCTCTCAAAGTGCTGGGATTACAGGTGTGAGCCACCACACCCGGCCTGACTTCTTTCTCTTAACATAATATCTTCAAGGTCATCCATGTTGTAGCGTCTATAAGTACATCATTTGTTTTTCTAATTAAACAATAGTCCACTGTAAAGATATGCCACGGTTTGTTTATACATTCAGCGGTTGATAGATGTTTGGCTTGTTTCCACTGTTTGGCTATTATGAACACTGCTTGTAAGAAAATTCATATACAAGTTTTTTATGTAAACATATGTTTTCACTTCTCTTGGGTTTATCTAGGAGTGGAATTTCTGGGGCATCTGGTAACTCTTTGTCTAAGTTTTTGAGGAACTGCTGAACTGTTTTTCACAGCAGCACATTATTTTACATTCCCACCAGCAATGTATAAGGATTCCAATTCTTCCTTTGCAGTTTGGATGAGTTTTATTTATTTTTCTTGTCTAATTGCCTTAGCTGGAACTTCAAATACAATGTTGAATCTAAGTGATAACAGTGGACATCTTTGACTTGTTCCTGATCATAGGGCACTCCTCTGGCTGTGCCACCATTGTATGTTGGGTATTTGAAGGACAGATAAATTATCCCTTTAGTCCATAGATTTTTAAATTGAGAGGAACCATACTTGAGGAATTGTATGTGAGGAACATACCTGAAGAGCCTCATCTATGCCAGGACCTAATTTAAATATGATTCTGTCTTTTGGGCTGAAGCTCTAATGGGATACGTTTTTTTCCAAACTTTTGAGAGTCTGGGAAAAGGGTAAGTGTATTTTTCCTGTAAAAAGGATGTGAGTCACTGAGGACCAGAGGAGACTGTGGCAGTCAGCTTCTGAAATGGTCTCCAAAGATACCGACCTCTTGGTATTCACATCTTTGTGTAATCCCCTCCCACACTGTATCATGTTTGGTCCGTGGGATGGCATGCCACTTCTGAGACTAGATTATAACAGACCTTGTGATTTCTGCCTCTCTTTTTCTCTTTTGGATCACTCACTCTGCAGGAAGGTAGCTGTCAATTATGAGCAGCCTATGGAGAGGCCCACACTATGAGAAACTGAGGTCTTTGGAAGGTCCTGAATAGAGAAAAACTGAGGCTTCCTGCCAGTTACTAGGTCTGTGAGTCTTCTTAAAAGCAGATTCTCTAGTGCCAGGCAAGCCTTTTGGCAACTTTAGTCCCTGCTGACATCCTGAGTGCAACCTGAACTACAAAGCCGAACTGCTCCCAAATTCCTGAGTTTTGAGACGGAATCTCGCTCTGTTGCCCAGGCTGGAGTGCAGTGGGGCAATCTAGGCTCACTGCAACCTCAACCTTCCAAGTAGCTGGGATTACAGGCATGCACCACCATGGCAGGTAATTTTTGTAATTTTAGTAAAGATGGGTTTTCACTGTGTTGGCCAAGATGGTCTCAAACTCCTAACCTCAAGTAATTCACTCACCTCAGCCTCCCAAAGTGCTGGGATTATAGGTGTGAGCCACTGTGCCCAACCAACATTTCTTGTTTTAAGCTTCTAAGTTTTGGAATAACTTGTTATGCAGTAATAAATGATAGGAGTGGGCCCACCCTTCTAGGAGGATTAGGCAAGAGAAAGATGAGCAACTGTCTCACATCTATTGATTTGCTATAGTAACTAATATTGAAAAGACTAGGTCTTCCCCAGGACTCTGAGACATGTCATTGTTTGACATGTAATTGATACTGGCTTAGGTACAGAATGACAGCCACGTTGTGGCTGTATAGAGTGTTCTTCAAAAAAGAGCTCACTCTCCCCAGGCCACAATAGGTTTAAGACTGGTTTAATCACAAAAATGGACTATTTTGAGCCTGTTACATAAGGGAGAATGGATAACGTATAGATGTATTTTCATGGTTCCTGTGACATATATGCTACTTTTAAAAATTATTCGTTCTTCACAGAAAGTCCCTGTACTAGCTTTAAGCTAACTGAAACTTCTTTCTTTGTATTCCAGCATCTAAAGAAGACCTATATGTTTTCTAGATTGAATTAAATAAAGTCTATTTCGAAAGATTCATTAGATGGCTTACGTTGTGGCAAGAATACATGACAAAATTCAGAAAGATCCTTAAGCTTACTCTGGCCAAATATGGGCTGAGCTTGAAGGCCAGCTCTGGAGTGACTTCTGGTCAAACCACTTACCAGGCTATATTCTCACATGGTAGTATTTGGCCATCCTAACATAGTATGGGACCGACTAGAATTTCAGATTGGTTGAGTGATTATTTAATGGCAGATGCAGCTTCATTGAAGCCTTTATTCTAATGAAGAAAGTTTAGGGTTGGCAGCCCTGTAGTAGCTCCGTTGGTATTTATAAATGGCGGGGATTATATTTTAGTGTTAAAATCTCAATGTGTTCATATGCACTGGTGTTTTGTGGGTGTTCTCAGCTTTCGTCTCACACAATTCAGTGAAACAAATACCATATTAACATATTAGCACTGAAGCCTGCTTGCCATTCTCCAAGGCTCATGTTTGAGTGTTATCTGGAATTCAGAAATTAGCATTTTTGCGTCCTATGTCCAGAAAGTGTATCATACCCAGTATATACAACTTGAAGACCTGCCATAAAGACTGCATATAAGGTCTGGTGCGGTGGCTCATACCTGTAATCCCAGCACTTTGGGAGGCTGAGGCAGGTGGATCACCTGAGGTCAGGAGTTGGAGACCAGCCTGACCAACATGGAGAAACCCCATCTCCACTAAAAATAGAAAATTAGTCGTGCATGGTGGCGCATGCTTGTAATCCCAGCTACTTGGGAGGCTGAGGCAGGAGACTCACTTGAACCTGGGAGGTGGAGGTTGTGGTGAGCCAAGATCGCGCCACTGCACTCCAGCCTGGGCAACAAGAGCGAAACTCTGCCTCAAAAAAAAAAAAAAAAGGCCGGGCGCGGTGGCTCAAGCCTGTAATCCCAGCACTTTGGGAGGCCGAGACGGGCGGATCACGAGGTCGGGAGATCGAGACCATCCTGGCTAACATGGTGAAACCCCGTCTCTACTAAAAAATACAAAAAAAAAAAAAAAAAACTAGCCGGGCGAGGTGGCGGGCGCCTGTAGTCCCAGCTACTCGGGAGGCTGAGGCAGGAGAATGGCGTAAACCCGGGAGGCGGAGCTTGCAGTGAGCTGAGATCCGGCCACTGCACTCCAGCCTGGGCGGCAGAGCGAGACTCCGTCTCAAAAAAAAAAAAAAAAAAAAAAAAAGACTGCATATAAGAAAAAGAAAAATGATAGTACCTCTACTAATTTCTTAAACTCCTAATTCTACCTTGATTATTTGGCATTATTCCCTTTTTCCCCAATTCTGTTTCAGCAATGTAAATGCAGCACCACAAGATGGCGCTGTTATAACATCATACTTTTGAATTTGTCTATTCATGTGAAATTGACTGTAAAAAGGGATGAAACAATATTACCGCTATTCTGTTCAATGTATACTGTCAGAATATAAACTGAAGTCTGTATGAAGTGTTAAGCTAGGATAGGAAGATATAAACAATTTGCTTTTTGGTCTTGAGTACGAAAGACACAAATCTTGTTTCTCTTCAACATTTTTATCCACTGCTTATATTTAAAGTCTAGATCTGCACTATGCAATGCAGTAGCAACGTGTGGCTACCACACACTTGAACTGTGACTCTTTCAAAGCCAAACTAAGATATGCTGTAATAAATAATAAATAATAAAATATAATAAATAATAAATAATAAAATAAACACTACATACTGCACACATGGAATGAAGAAAAGCAAAATCTCAGTAATTTTACATGGACTACATGTTATTTCAACGATATGTTGGATATAGTGGAGTAAAAAAAAATACTATGAGGATTAATTATACCTGTTTATTTGTACTTTTTTGTGTGTGGCAATTAGAATTTTTTTTTTTGAGACGGAGTTTCACTCTGCCGCCCAGGCTCGAGTGCAATGGCATGATCTCGGCTCACTGCAGCCTCCACCTCCTAGGTTCAAGCAATTCTCCTGGGTTTTCACCATGTTGACCCGGCTGGTCTCAAACTCCTGACCTCAGGTGATCCGCCCAATTTGGCCTCCCAAAGTGCTGGGACTACAGGAAAATTTTGAATTATATATGACTCACTTTATGTTTCTATTGGACAGTGTTGGTCTAAGATCACACAATAAATAATTACCAGAGGAGTCTTTTCTGGCACCAAAACCTAAATATGTCATAGTAGGGTAACCTAACAGTAACCTAATACCCAGATCTCTCATAATTTTAAAAGACAAGTCAAGTTCCAGATAGGGAGATTGGAGGGCATTTCCTAAATGAAGGAGGAATAGATTTCATTTAAACTGACTGTAATACTATCCTTCCAAACTCCTAACCCTCGTGGTTTTGCAGTGACTGACTCCTCATTTGGCTTCTGCCCTTAAATTGACAGGAAACCACTGTTATCAACACAGGTCACCTAGAAAGTGGTCAGTAAATATGTCTGGAATGAATCAATGAATGAAAGGATGACTAGATCGATGCAGGTAGACATCATCTCTGAGTGTGAATGGAGTGCCATTAAATATGGCTTTGCCTCTGCATTCGAACCTGCTGTGACCTTTTCAAATGCCTTCTCTACTAACTTTACTCAAAAGTAAACTTTTCCCTTCCTCCTGAGCTTTGAAGTCTCTCAAGAATCTGTAAGTCTAGGTTTGCAAAATTTACTTTGCTAATGCCTCATTTGTTTTGGTTTCTAAGGCTTATATTTTGGTGCCAAATCCATTTACATATCGGAGACAGATAGGAATGAAGATAATAGTCCAAGAGCTCAGCTGCACTTTGTCATTTGGTTTCCAAAGGCTTGGACTTTATATTCATGTGAGGATTAGAGAATAGACAAAGTAATAAAAAGAAGTGGCTGGTCATTAGAACGAAAGTGAAAATGGAAGAAACTCTTCACTCCTTTCTTTTAAGCACTGATAGTTAAATATCCACTATATTTAGTGTGTGTGTGTGTGTGTGTGTGTGTGTGTGTGTGTGTATATATATATATTTTTTTTTTTTTTTTTTTTTTTTTTTTTTGAGACAGAGTCTTGCTCTGTCACCCAAGCTGGAGTGCAGTGGTGCGATCTCGGCTCACTGCAGCCTCCACCTCCTGAGTTCAAGCTATTCTCCTGTCTCAGCCTCCTGAGTAACTGAGACTACAGGCGCATGCCACCATGCCCAGCTAATTTTTGTGTTTTTAGTAGAAACAGGGGTTTCACCATGTTGGCCACGATGGTCTCAATATCTTGACCTCGTGATCTGCCCGCCTCGCCTTCCAACGTGCTGGGATTACAGGCGTGAGCCACCGCGCCTGGCCAATATAATCCTTTTTATGTTGACAATATGCAAAAGATAGCTCTATCCATGAGTAGAAGAGGCTACATGGTCATATATTAGATATACCCGAATTTTTATTTACACAAAGTACCTGTGGGATAATAGTGTCCCAAAATGTAAAGATGATATTTTACCATTAGATATGTCTGGTTTGAAATTCTAACCTTTCCACATACTGTTTAACCTTGGGCAAGTTTTTAACATCTATGAGCTTCAGTTTTCATACTTACAAAGAGAAGGCAATATTGCCTAGCTGATATTATTAACAAAATGATTAAATTTGGAAACACAGATAAAATACTAATGCAATTTCTGACACAAAGTAAATAAGTGTAGCTATTGTAGATCTTTAATTAAGGCCAAAGTGTTAATGCTTACAAGTATCTGTACGTGTATGACAGTCAAAATAATGAAGTCCCTTAATAAATAATTCTAGAATTTTGATAAGACTGTAATAATCGGATGCTAAATTTTCTCTCTCTTATTTTATTTACTTCTGAGAACTGAAAAGCTTTTTTGTCCTCAGTAGATAAGCAGAGAAAGTAAACTTACTACTAGAAAATAATTCTGTTAAAAGCATGGACTGAATGGACCTTAAAATGAATTCAAAGCTGACACTTAAAAGTTTAGAGGCATTCATGTATCTGTTTGTTTACAGAAACATTTATTGAGTGCCTTCTATGTATAATGAACTCTGCTGGGTGATGTGTAATGCAGTGTTTCTCAACCAGGCGTCCAGGAGAGAACTGAGCTGTCGTAACCTAGTGCATCTATTATATGTAATGAGTTAACATTTTTCCTAGGCACCTAGAATGGTACAAGTTATGCACCTTCCTTGAGGAAATTAGGAAAATTATCACGTAAGTAAGTTTCTGGGTTTTATGGCCAGGTAAGAAGTCCAGTTGAGAAAGTCTAGGTGGCAGGGGGGAAAATCAAACATATATACTAATTATAATAGAAGATAAAATGAAATAAATGCAAAATAAGTGAAATATAGAATAGAATGGAAAGAAAATTACTTTTAGCAAGAGGATCAGAACAAATAAATTACTGAAGGGAATCTTGAATGATGAAAATCATTGCCCTCTTTTTTTGTTTTTTCTCCTCTTTAGAATGTGCAACCTATTGTATTATGCCCTGGGATTGTTTCAGGGATGAAATGGTCGAGAAGCTTATGCGGTTTCTGGAGAAGTGGTAAGGGCTATTGAGGGTTACACTAGCAAATTATTGTGTGAATTCAGAGTGGGAGGCTGATGTCTTCAGAAATTCCTTTGCTACTATGAAAAAAAGTAAATGTCATAATTTATTTTCTCCTCATACTATGAAAACCAGTATCTATTTCACTCTGAGAGTTAGGAAAATCCCATAGAAAGCTTTTTTAAAGACCTAACAATAGGATAGCAGAAGGGAAAACTCAGGGGTGACATTAGAGATTGTGACACCCCAGAGAAAGACATGCATTAGTGACCCAAATTCTAAACACACCTAAGTAGTTATTTATTTTTAAGGACTAGTGCAATTTCTTTCTTTCTTTCTTGCTTTCTTGCTTTCTTGCTTTCTTGTTTTCTTCTTCTTCTTCTTCTTCTTCTTCTTCTTCTTCTTCTTCTTCTTCTTCTTCTTCTTCTTCTTCTTCTTCTTCTTCTTCTTCTTCTTCTTCTTCTTCTTTTGACAAGATCTTGTTCTGTTGCCTAGCCTGGAGTGTAGTGGCATGACCATAGTTCACTGCAGCCTCAAACTCCTGGGCTCAAACGATTCTCCTACCACAGCCTCACTGGGACTACATAAACTTATTTTTTAAGTAAAATATTTCAGTATTTCAAAAGATGAATTTTCTCACTCCAGAGCATAAATTAGAAGCACTCTAAAAAGTGGATGGTGAATTGGAGGAGGGTAAGCAAGCAGATATAGTATAATGCCAATGGATTTCTCTACTGAAAAATTAATTTTCTAGGACCAGGTATATGAGATCATATTCTTTCTTTCTAGATAAACTAACATTTACATAAAGTAACACATTCTCAGAAGACAGATGCACAAACAATCTCCAGTGTCAACACCATCTTCCTGAGATATCTCAATAAAGAAAGGAGAATCCCTAGCCAAAGAGGGTAGTTGAGCGTGATAGTTTCTTACTACTACAGGGAATACAGGGGATAGTGACAGAGTCATTCTGAGAATCTCCTGGCCTCCAGGGAACAAGGAGCTTGTCACTGCTGAGACTGAAGGGAGGAGGGAAGAGGTGTCTAAGAGAGTAACACTTCCCGCCCTTCCTCAGATCCCCGTGTACAGGAACAGTATTAGTGACTTCATATAAATGCCGTGCAGGCCGGGCATGGTGGCTCACGCCTGTAATCCCAGCACTTTGGGGAGGCCGAGGCGGTGGATCACGAGGTTAGGAGATGGAGACTCTCCTGGACAACATGGTGAAACCCCATCTCTACTAAAAATACCAAAAAAATACAAAAATTAGCCGGGTGTGGTGGTGCGTGCCTGTAATCCCAGCCATTCGGGAGGCTGAGGCAGGAGAATTGCTTGAACCAAGGAGCAGGGAGTTGGAGGTTGCAGTGAACCGAGATCGTGCCACTCCATTCTAGTCTGGCGACAGAGCGAGACTCGTCTCAAAAAAAAAAAAAAATATATATATATATATATACACACACACACACACACACACACATATTGTGCAGTCGTTGAGTTGGAGCAGTCAATGCGTATTTACTACCTATTGACTTTAATTGCTTGAATGCAAAGTCTGATGAACAAAGAAATAATGTATTATTCCACATAGGCTTTTGCTTGGAACTAAGGGGTGGGTAAAGAATGCAGACGTGTTTCCTAAGGCCTTAGGAGGGCGTCATCTTAGAAACTCATGAGTCTTGAAAATTCTAGAAGTACAATGAAAGGAATGTCACATTTCCCATTAGCAATTCATTCCTGAGAAGGTGATGTACAGTAGACTTGTGATAATGCTTTTTGGCATGTTGATAAATATATTTTTACTTAAAATTATTTCTACTAAGATTGCTAACTCTTACATTATCCCTTGAGATTTTATCTTCCGTTTCCTTTGCACGATTGTCACTCTGAAGGCTCTGCTGTGTGGAGTCAGCACGGGAGGCATCTACGGCCTGTGGATTCCTTAGACTCTTGCTGGGTATTCTTATCTTGTTCCTGGAAGATTTTCCTGCCATTTTCATGAGCCTGAAAACTTTTCAAAAGCTCAGGATATCAGTAAACTCGCCGTTGTCTGTTTCTGTTGCACTTAATATTCCTTTTCATTTACTTCCTTGAATTTCCACCAGAGGGCACAATAAGCCTAGCTAATACACAGTTTAGCGCTATTCCGTACCTGAAGTGCAGCTTCCTGGACTTGTTTACGGTGGTTCTAATTTCATTACTCCAAGGTGTTGTGGTTAAGAGTGGGGTCTCTGAGGCCAGACTGAGTTTGAATCCCAGCTCTGCTATTTGCTAGCTCTGTGATCTTGGAGAATTCCTTAATTTCCTTTCTGAGCAAGTGTTCTTGTAAAATGAATGTACCAGTCTTCCTTTTGGGCGGCTGCGAGGATTAAATGAATTTAGACACATATCCAAAGTATTTGGAATATGTCTGGCATATAATAAAGCACTAAGTGAGAAATGATCTCAAATTTTAAGAAAATGACATTTTTACTTACCTGGGGGTTACTTGAAAAGCATCAGAGAGTTGAAAGCTACTAAATAGAGCGAATTACTACCATTTTGAGTGTTAGGCGTGTGGCAAGGGCTACGTACATGCATTATTTCTATCCAAGAGATATATGAGGAAGAATTCTATGTTCATTTGTTCACTGACTTATCCCAAGTGCTAGAACAGTGCCTAACACATCGTAGGTGCTCAATAAATATGTTCTAAATGAATGGAAGATAACTTTATTAATCCATGTATACAGGTAAGAAAAATGGAGACTTAGGAAGCTGATAAAAGTTGCCCAGGATCATACAAGTAAGTGAAATATGTTGTACCTTCACCTAAATCTATCTACTTCCAAACCAACTTTCTTTCGACAGGGTGGAAGAAAAATTGAGAGGGTTGAAGAAAATGAACTTTCGGTTGACTTTCATAAATGAACTGCCTGGCTGAGTTTTTCTACTATTAGGAGGGAGACTGTAAGGCATTCTTTTTAGTAAGGTTTAATGAAGATTGTTTCACCAAGATTTCAATGGTACTTTGAAAAAAAAAAATAACAGATTAGTTACTTTCAATTAAGTCTAACAAATATTCGTAAATCATATTTTCCTTTAGACATTTTGAAATCTATTTTCCATAACCGAATGGAATAAGCAAAATATAAAGGAAAAAAACACTTCGTAAGGCTGCTTACATTTAAATTCACATTTTTCGAGAGCTTGATGGCTGATTCACAGTTCATGCTCAGCATGTATCTGTTGAATGCCTGTGTATGAGACGGAAAGAAAACAAATAACTATAGCTGAAGTTTTCTAGTCCTTCGGTATAGGAAGAGCAGGCTGCTGGCCAGCAGCTTCAGTGTCACCTGGAAACTTACTAGAAATGGAGTCTCACCCCCTGACTGTTGCATCAGAATTACCATTTTAATAAGGTCCCCAGGTAATTTATATGCGTATTAAAGTTGGGGAAATTCTGCTTTAGCCAATATGGTTAACTGTGGAAAACAAATGATTGATTCCCACCAACTAATTAATCACATCACATTGAGAATGTTTCAAAAGCAAGAAACTGGAAGGAAATTTATGCTGGGGACCATAAAACCCCGAAATATTTTTTGGGAGAGGGGGTGAAACTCTGCGAGAATGTGTTAAAAAATGAAACTACAAATGAATGTGTTTATTCTTTTTAGAGACTTACACCCATCATGCCCATTTAGTAGAGGTTTCTCCAATTTTACAAAATGATTTCTTGTGTGGATTTACTTGTATGAAAGGTTTGATTTCCCTTTATTTATGGGCTTACATAGCCTGAAGTCATTTTATTGTCATATTATCCTTACACTGTGTGTGAATCATCAAAATGTGTTTCTTAAATCCAAGGCGGAGGTGGGGAGCCAGGCTAAAATGTATGAGACTGTCATTCTCTGTGACAGATGTCTCATGTCAAGTTATAAAACATTTCTGTCTACGAAAAGACAAAGAAATCTGCAGTGATATATACAAGGTTCAGTTACATGGAAATATTGAAAAACATTTCTGCTTAATATACTATACTATATATAATACATGTATACATATATTATACATGCATGCATATATGCGTATTTTGTATGCGTAGACATCTATAGCTATCATTTTAGTGGT
This sequence comes from Macaca nemestrina, assembly GCF_043159975.1. Lineage (NCBI taxonomy): Eukaryota > Metazoa > Chordata > Mammalia > Primates > Cercopithecidae > Macaca > Macaca nemestrina. The sequence goes on along the minus strand of NC_092129.1, from coordinate 72,098,790 downwards.
TTATATGTAATATCATTAAATATAAATCATTTTAATGAAATTTGTTATGCCTTTTCATGTCTTTTCACAAGTTTATAGTCACCAAAATATAATTTTTTATAATAAAAATAGATACTTGTCTTTGTAAATACTTAAATATTTTTTTCAAATTTTATTTTATGTTTATAGAGACAGAGTCTCCCTGTGTCGCCGAGGCTGGTCTTGAACTCCTGGGCTCAAGTGATTCTCCTGCCTCACCCTCCCAAAGTGCTAGGATTACAGGCACAAGCCACAGCTCGGCCTACTTTTAAAAATTATAACGGACTATTAATATTGGGATATCTTGGTAGAGTTTTTTTTAGTGTTCCTTCATATCTGTATAGTCCAGTACAACTAAAAATTGTTAATAAACTAGCAATAATAATGGTAATAAAGTGATTTCCTCCAATGATTTACAAATTTTCTTTCATCTACACATGATTTTTCATCTGTAAAACTGAACTTTTTCTTTTTAAAATATGACCTGGTTACTGCATTTTAGTGGTCACTTGTGCCTCTGTGACTTGAAACTGACTCATCTGTAATATATAGAATATTTTGGTTAGATCGTCTTGAAATAACTTTTGGTTTAGTTCAAAACCAAAATGATAGTGTTGGTTTTCCCATTAAATTGCTATGAATTGGCACAAAACCATAGATTTTATATGCCTAACGTTTTGTCCTTACCTCAAATGTTATTGAATAAACTGGCAGCATTGGTGGGCTCATTGAACATCTGAGGATTCTTTCCCTTCCACCAAAGGAAAGGGGAAGGAAACAAACTGGCATCATCGGTGGCTGCAGTGAATTCACCTGGAAAATACTGTGCTTTACCTTGCTATTTTGTACTTACTTCAATAAAGCAGGTGTTCTATTCTGCTGAAAATAGTTTTATACTTGTTTTTGAAGACAGATGTTCTAACTGCTTTTTTCTCTCTGTCTTGTTTTTCAATGATGAGTTCACAGAAACTGCACTTCTATGCATTGGCAGTGTTGTAGTGATCTTTGGAAATGTAGTCAAATTGGAGAATTCCCTCCATAACAGTAGTTTAGATCATTACCAATGGGAAAAATATTTTTTATACCCTTTTTTTTTTTTTGGTATACTAAAAAATTTTAGTACACTCTTGTTTTGTTTCATTCGAAAATAGTTTTTGTGTATGATGGAGTTCGTAGGCAAGGTCGCAGTCTTATGATTTAATGTCTGTAAGAAAAGAGAACAACAGACATCAGGAAACAAATGCTTTGATTTTGTTGTCTGTTAAATAAATTCCATGGAAATTTGATCTCTGAAGGCTAATAAGCAAGGCATGATGCTCAAATCGATGGAATAATGTGAACATTTTTACCAACAGCAAGACCATGTCAAGAACTCGTTAACTGAAAATGCTGCTCCACTCCCATCAAATCACCCAGTAGAAGAGGGGTGTTTTTAAAAAGTAAATCAGATTATGTGCTAGACACTCTGGAGGAAGAAAATCTTAGGACAAAATAGTCCCATCCTTAAGGAGGTTTCAGTTCAGTGATGACCCTGGGAGTAATGCTGTACAACGGGTTAGCTTCTGAAGTGAATAGATGTGAGCTCAAATTTCATTTCAATTATGCATAGATATATATAAACACACACATATGTGTATATATACACACACACATATACATATAAAGATATATGTATCCCAAAAAAAGAAGAAAAGAAAAGGAAAAGTAATAAAAGCAAAAGCAACCACAAAACATATATGTATCTTTAGTTTATTTTGTCTGAACTAGGTTGATGAATTTTTATTTTTGTTTATTTTATAATGTATTGTCATAGAGTCATAGCTTGCTGTTTTAATTCTTTTAATTTTTCTCTACAGTTATTTTTACCTTTTTCAGTCCTAATATAATTTATTTGAGAATTCCTTTTGTCTCTATCAAGCCTCTTAAAAATATTTTTATTAGTCTTTAAAAAATACCAGCTTTCAGCTTTTTTGTGCATCTCCTTATTTTATTGATTTCTACATTATGAGTTTCTGTTCTTGTTCTTGCAATTTCTTTCTTTTCATGTCTTTGTGCTCCTCCCACTGTTCTAGTTCTTTTTCTTGACTTAAATAACTAAATGACCAACTTTCAATCTTTCTTTTTAAGCATATGCAATTAGGGCTATGAATTTCTTTCCCAATATTACATCAATTGTAGGCCAAAAGTTATAATATGTATTTTTTTCCACTGGCATTTCATTGTAAATGTTTTATTAGTCCCATTACTAAGTTTTTAGACTCAAACATTACTTATAAAAAAATACTTTTAAATTTCTAAATAAATAGAAATTCAGGTCTATCTTTTGGATTTGGATTTTGAACTTTATTTTACCATAGAAAATACAGTGAAAAGGCGGTATACATGATATTGATTTTCTGAGATTTGTTTTGGGGACTAGTGTGTAGTCCAGTTTTAAAAGTGTTCCATGTTTACTTTCAACAAATGTGTATTCTCTACTTGTTGAATATAGACTGCTATTTGTGTTTGTTAACTGTATTATTTAAGCTTTCTAAATTCTTACTATTTTTTGACTGTTTTATGTATCAATTTTCACAGAGGTATATTAAAAGTTAGGAATATATCTATTTCCTCTTGCATTGTTGCTACTATAACAACAGGAATAGTTTCTGAGTAATGTGTCTTTAGGCAATTTCATCATTGCGCAAACATCATAGAGTATACTTACACAAACCTACAGCCTACTGCACACCCAGCTGTATGGTAGAGCCTCTTGCTTGTAGGCTTCAAACTTGTACATCATGTTACTTCACTGAATACTGTAGGCAATTGTAACACAATTGTAATTATTTGTGTGTCTAAACATATAAAAGGTACAGTAAAAATATCATATAAAAGATAAAAAATGGCATACCTGTTTAAGATACTTACCATTCACAGGGCTTGCTGGACTGGAAGTTGCTCTGGGTAAGTCAGTGAGTTAGTGGTGAGTAAGGGTGCAGGCCTAGGACATTACTTTAAACTATTGTAGACTTTATAAACTCTGTATACCAAGGCTACACTACATTTATTTCAAAAGATTTTTTATTTTTTAATAGTAAATTAACCTTAACTTACTGTAAGCTTTTTACTTTATAAACTTTGCTTTTTTAAACTTTTTGACTTTTCTTTTTCTTTTTAGACAGGATCTTACTCTGTTGCCCAGCCTGGAGTGCAGTGGCACGATCATGGATCACCGCAGCCTCAACCTCCTAGGCTCAAGCAATCCTTCCACCTCAACCTCCCAAGTAGCTGGGACTACAGGCACACGCCACCATGCCTCTCTAATTTTACTTTTATTTTTTGTAGAGTATCATTAGTTACACATGGGCATTTCTTTTTTTTTTTTTTTTTTTTAGACGGAGTCTTGCTCATTTCTAAGAGTAGATGTTTATTGCATATTCTATGTTTATACGTTGTTTGAGGGTTCATTCCCCCATATCCTAACCACAATTTATGACTTGTTTAATTAAAAAAACTTCATTCCTGTGGAACTACTGATAGAAGCATCACTGTATCCAAATTTGGAATATTCTCTACCAACTGTCAAACATATAATTTTTATTGACTTAAATTTCCCCTGCAAATAAAATCTTGTGCAGGTTTACATGAGGAGTCAAAGCAAAACGACATTCTCTTTCTCTCCAGCATAGTTGAAGAATGGCTTTCTGAACTAGCGGTATCATTAAGTGCATAACTAGCTAAACAAACCATCGTAGGACCAGAGCATCTCATGGCAGGATGCAATTTTAAATAGCTTCTAGTCTAATAAAGTTTCCTTTATGAGTTTTCCAGGCATGCAGCCAGGTACACCTGATTTGTCTGCCATGAGAATTTTTCTGTTTTACTTTGAGAAACAAGGATAATTATGGCAACTAACATGTTTAAGTGCCTTCTCTGTGTTAGGCGTTAAGCTAAGCACTTTCCATGGTATAAACTCATTTTGCTCATCTAACTCCCTCCTCCACTCCCGACAAAAAACTCCCAAACTCTTTCAGCCAGGTGCCTTTTTTTGCCTCTCAAGTTACTAATGTTTACCCTGGGACTCTCAAAGGTGAGGTAACTTAAGCCTAGGTTTATCTGACTGGCAAGATTGTGTGCCCTTGGGCTTGAACGTGCCACAACCTCCTGTCAACTCCTCCCACCATGGGTACCCAAGATCTTTGCACTTTGCTCCCTCTCTCTGCCTTTCCACGTACTCTTTCTTTTTAGAATAGCTTTGATACTAAACATTGCTATAAATTTAAGTAAAAATGCCATGCCTTTGGAGGACTCATAATTTCAGTCTTATCCCTAACTGAGATAAAATAATACATCTTGTGGAATAAACTTTGGGATCGTTGAGAAGATATTTTGGGAACAGGAACCTTCCTTAAGGCCTCTGGAATCATAACCCACAGATCTATACTCCTTTATGACTAAGACTGACCTTTATGGGCACTATTGGCTTTTCAGCTCTCCACTCCTGGAGCTATGACAACCATCTCAGATGAAGGAAAAAAAATGGAAGCTACAGATGATGTATAAGGGAGTCATAGGAAGAAAATGATAATGTATCTATTCCCAGATGGCAGTTATATTTTAGGATAATCTACCTTTCATCAAATACAGGGTGTGCACAGAATTATTATTTTTATTGCTTTTTAAAAAATCACATTCTTCAACATATTTCAAAACTTCATTTTTTATGATAGCTTTTAAACATGATTATAAGAAAAATGACATATCAGAGGGATAAAATGATATTTTAAATTTCAGTTGCCATCATATGATTGACTTTCATATTGATAACTCTTTTTGCTTATTTATACATGAGCACTGTGTGTCAGTTTAGGGGAAAAACACCTATTTCTCATTTTTTTTCTGTAGTTTTCATTTTATATCAAGTTTATCCTAAGTGTTTTACCAATTGTTCTTTAAATTTATTTGAACTGTGTGTATAGTATAGTATCATCTCTTGCTGTGTGACACTATTGGTTTTATAGCTTTTATACAGCAAAACATTACTCCCTGGAAATAATTGTTAATGTTAAAATACTGAGCACATTATTAAAAGTGACAGGTTTATTCAGGCAGATTGAAGGGCGCGAGCATGGGTGAGATCTGTGTATATTATTTTGAGATATAGCTTTGAGTAATTTAGTCCTTAGTTACCAGAACTGAAAGGGAAAAAAATGATATTTAAAGGTCTAGAACACTCTTAATAGCCTTATTTTTCTCTTATGATTAAAATGTAATGCCAAAATACATCAAGTCATTTCATTTATTATTCTAATATGCTCATTAAGATTATATAGCAATAAAAAACAGAATTAGAAAATAATAAAGGGATAGATTGACCAAATGTTATCCAGAGGCATTATGAAAAACAGACAGGAACATCTACTAATCTGCCAAAATATGTTCTTTTGTTCTTTCCAAATTTTGAGTATATGTTTATCTTTAAAGTATGCATTTCTGATTATTAGATGCTACCATATATTGCTGTTCAAAAAATTTCTTATTAAAATGAGTTTAAAAGATTTAGGCCATCAGAGATGTTCTTTTATTGATAAGCATTAGAGAATACCGGTGTTCTTGCCACTAACACACAAACAAACAAAAAAGGGAACATGCGGAAACTTTGGGAGGTGTTGGATATGTCTATTGTCTTGATGGTAGTACTCTGGTTTCTCTTTAAATCATATTGTCTTGATTGTGGTGATTGTGATGATGAATAGGTATTCAGATATGTCTAAACTCATCAAGTAGTACATGTTAAATATATGTGGTTCTTTGTGTATCAATTACACCTCTATAGAGCTGTTGAGAGAGAGTGAGGAAAAGCATTTCAGGCAGGCAGAATATGTTTCAAGGTCCAGAGGCAGGAGGGGGCATGGCTGGTGAGAGGAAGTCGGAATGGAGGGAAGTCAGGCTGGATGCCTGTTCTCCAGTTCCTGGCAGCTATGGTAAGCTATGGTATGAAATCCCTCAAGTGCCAATGGCAACCTTTCGCAGAAGGTTGTACACAGGGAAAGGACATGGTGTGATTTGCTCTTTTGGTAGATCGCACTGACTGCTTTATGTAGAGTGGAATATATATATATATATATATATATATATGTGGAATATATATATATATGTGGAATATATATATATATATATATGTGGAATATATATATATTCTTGTGAAAATGAGAGTTAAAAGAAGGTAGAAGAATATATAAAAACAATTTTCTCTTTCCAGAGAAGAAGATGCTGATGGCTTCTATCTCTAGGGTTATGAAAAATTGGATTCAGCTTTTTTTTCTTTTGGCTTGGAAAGTTAGCATAGACTTCAGAAAAACAAGTTGTGAGCAATCAGGAACTGTATGTTAAACCTAAAACTTTTCTGGCACCCATTGTACGGTGAGAACAAAGAAAATTATAGTTGAATTAATCAGCAATTATTAACAATTGCTAATTTATTTATTTATTTTTTATTTTATTATTATTTTTAGATGGAGTCTTGCTCTTGTTGCCCAGGCTGGAGTGCAGTGGTGCAATCTCAGCTCATTGCAACCTCTGTTTCCAGCGATTCTCCTGCCTCAGCCTCCCGAGTAGCTGGGATTACAGGTGTGCACCATCATGCCGGCTGTTTTTCGTATTTTTAGTAGAGACAGGGTTTGATCATGTTGGCCAGGCTGGTTTCGAACTCCTGACCTCATGATCCACCTACCTCAGCCTCCCGGAGTACTAGGATTACAGGTGTGAGCCACCGTGCCTGGCAGCAGTTGCTAATTTATTTATTCCTTTAACAAATATTTATCTTTGTACCTAGCATTGTGGTAGACACTGGAAACAGTGAACAAAATATATGTGTCTTTGCCCATGGAATCAGTAGTCTATACTTTCTGAATCAAGATGTTGATAACTTTGGCTGGGCACAGTGGCTCACACCTATAATCCCAGCACTTTGGGAGGCCAAGGTGGACGGATCATGAGGTCAGGAGATCGAGACCATCCTGGCTAACACAGTGAAACCCCGTCTCTACTAAAAATACAAAAAAAAAAAAAAAAAAAAAAACCGGGTGTGGTGGTGGGCACCTGTTGTCCCAGCTACTGGGGAGGCTGAGGCAGGAGAATGGCATGAACCTGGGAGGCAGAGCTTGCAATGAGCCGAGATTGTGCCACTGCACTCCAGCCTGGGTGACAGAGAGAGACTCCATCACCAAAAAAAAAAAAAAAAAAAGATGTTGTTAACTTTTTGAAGTCTGAACTCTGCTGGGTAAGCTCTGTTAATTGCAATGGCCTGTCCAACTTTTCATCCCTCACAGTCCATAAACATTTAGTCACTGAGCTCATTTAGCCCCTAACTCTGTATCTGAATTTTCTTCGTCCCACCAGGGCAATCTTGCCAAATGTTTGTTATGAGAGTAATCTTAGTGTGTGTAAGAACCTTGGTGTGTATAAGGATCTCAGTGTCAGTAACTCTCTGGCTCAGTTATGTCTTGCTGGGCCTCTTTCTCTGTCTTTGGTACCATGAGTCCTGTTAATGGGCTTCCTGGCTTTTATTAATGCTTGAGTGACTGGACCCTGAACCTGACCTAGCCTCCTCATCCTCCCTAGTTCCTTGGCTCTCTGTCAGTAGTCTATCCCACACCACATAGATAGGTACTATGAATGATGATGGCGCTGATGATGATGATGGCGTTGTTGATGATGATGGCTACAACAGCAATTATAGTGCAAACTAACATTGAGTAAATGTAATTGTCTTTGCTCAGTCCTTGGATTACCTCACTTAAAATTTCATTGGGCTTTTGTCTTTGAACACAACTGTTAATTTTGGATCTACCTTTTAGGCTTATGGGTTGGCATGTTTACTTGGAGTAAAAGTACTGTAGACTCAAGTTATTGACTGGATGTTACAAAATAGTTTTAACTTTTCTCTTCTGGTTGTAATTCTTTGTTTTGGCTTAGCTTCAAGAACTTTAAAAAATGTAAACATTTAAAACATTTTATTTGGTGGAACTTAAAACACTTATTTCTATAATTTCACAGTTGCTAAGGTTTGAAAATGTTAACTAAATTTTAGTAACAAAATTAAATTCAACTTAAATAGCTAGCCTGATTCAGTATCAATGCTCACAATTCAAAGTTTTAAAAATGTTTTAGTTGATTATTTCAGTCAACAAATACTTACTGGACAACTACTATGTGCCAAGCACTGTGCTGTGTTCAGGGCATACAAAGTGGAAAAAACAAAGTCCTTGTTAGTTTAGTGAGAACAGATCTCTGGCATGTCATATATGACAACCAGCTGTGCAAATTAGGCACCATTTGTTTGCAGGTTTATAAGTGACTGTGGAACTGATTTATACCAATCAATAAATGTTTCTGAATTCTGAATAGGTAATAGAGTGTATTAGCCTTGTAAATACTTAAAAATTTTTATGCTCCAAAAGTTGCTACTTTGGACTTCTCTATTTTGTCATATCCTTGTCCATAAAACTGCTTCCTTTATGTCCACACAATTTTTGTCACTTCTTTTCAATACTTAGGACGTAAAAACTTATCTGTAACAAATCACTCAGTCAACAGATGCATTTATTTACCATATCCATCAACTCTATGTATAATGCTAATAGATTTGAGAGATGCTTGGAATTCAGAGATTCCCAGAAGAGGGAAGGAAGTGGAGATTTGATTGGGATAGAGAGTGTTGGGTTATCAGGAGAGAGAAAGATGAAAATTTGGGAAGATTTCATGGGAAGAGATGTAATTTGATTTGGACTTTGAAGGATGGCCATTACGATGGATGAGGAAAAGGAAGATTCTCTAGGCAGGAGGGCATAGCACATTAGTGGAGAATATATATTGGCAGTTTATTAGAAAAATAAGTTGGGTAGTACAAGGCGAAATTACGAGAATCTGGACACCACCAAGCAAATGGTTTAGGTACCCACAGAGAATGTGTGAGACAGACTGACATTGATGTCAGAGTGCAGGAAGGCGAATCAGGTGATGATCGTCCACATACATGGAGCCAAGGGAAGGAGGGACTTGGAGGTCACTCTCATTTCATTGGAATCTACTCATAAATCCTGTGTATACATAGCCTTCATAAGAATGAAAGAAGAAAAAGACAAAGAAACCAGCAAAATGTAATTAAACAATATTCAGATATTAAAATATCTTAGTGACTCTCATTTTTTGCACACTGGAAATATTTTTCCTCTTAGCTAAGGGACTAGCTGCCTGATACATTTTATATCCATAAAACTTCAGATTTGGGTTGGTAAAGAGGTATTACACAATAAAAATTTTGGTAAAGATAAAAGAAGGACAGATTTGGGCTGGGCGCAGTGGCTCACACCTGTAATCCCAGCACTTTGGGAGGCCAAGGTGGGCAGATCACAAGGTCAGGAGTTCGAGACCAGTCGGGCCAAATATAAAAAATTAGCTGGGCATGGTGGCGCGTGCCTGTAGTCCCAGCTACTCGGGAGGCTGAAGCAGAAGAATTGCTTGAACCTGGGAGGCAGAGGCTGCAGTGAGCCAAGATTGTGCCACTGCACTCCAGCCTGGAGGACACAGCTAGATTCCATCTCAGAAAAAAAAAAAAAAAAAAAAAGAGAAAGAGAGAGAAGGACAGAGAAGGACAGAGTTTTCACTTTTAGCAAAATAGTGGGATGACTGAGCTATCATCCTCAGAAAATTCTTTTTTTTTTTTTTGAGACGGAGTCTCGCTCTGTCACCCAGGCTGGAGTGCAGTGGCCAGATCTCAGCTCACTGCAAGCTCCGCCTCCCGGGTTCCCGCCATTCTCCTGCCTCAGCCTCCTGAGTAGCTGGGACCACAGGCGCCGCCACCTCGCCCGGCTAATTTTTTGTGTTTTTAGTAGAGATGGGGTTTCGCCGTGTTAGCCAGGATGGTCTCAATCTCCTGACCTCGTGATCCGCCCGTCTCGGCCTCCCAAAGTGCTGGGATTACAGGCTTGAGCCACCGCGCCCGGCCAGAAAATTCTTTAATCTTTTCTGTACATCTGTTTAATATCAGAAAGAATATAGCTAATATCAGAGGCCTTATTCCTACATGATGATATTCTTTTTACTTGCAAAGCACATAACATTGTAACTGTATTCATGAAATGAGACCTGATCTCTTTTGGATACTTTAAGAGACTGCTTCAAAGGTGACATGGAGTCTGGCAAGACATGAGCAACTCCATAACGTCAAATAGCATTGATTGGATTTGTACAGCCCAGATGTCAGAGACCACTCAGCAAATTGAATGTAATATTATTGAAACTCATGACAAAAAAGGAAGGACAAAAAGAGACTAATTGTCAATTAGGATTTGAAGAAAATGTTTGTTTATGGTTACTCACATTTTTAAAGGTTAGATCCATTTTAAAAGTCTGGAAACAGTAAAACATTTTTATTACTTTTCAAAAATGATGAAAATAGGAAACTATGACTATAAATAATATAACTTTAAAATATTTCTACATGCATGAATACCACAGTAATGAAATTTTAATTTTCATTCGGAAAAGATAAAGGAAACGAATTAGTCCTCAATCTACTCCTCTGTGAATTAAATGATGATTCATATGCATTCAACACTGGTCAGAACATTATTCATATAATGGCTACTTTTCCATGTTTCTAAAATTTAGAGCAAGGTAGAAAATGTGAATAGATTTCGGCTGGGCACGGTGGCTCACGCTTGTAATCCCAGCACTTTGGGAGGTGGAAGCGGGTGGATCAGGAGGTCAGGAGATGCAGACCATCCTGGCCAACATGGTGAAACCTCATCTCTACTAAAAATACGAAAATTAACTGGGCATGGTGGCGCACACCTGTAGTACCAGCTATTCAGGAGGTTGAAGCAGGGAATCGCTTGAACTCTGGAGGCAGATGTTGCAGTGAGCCGAGATCCTGCCACTACACTCCAGCCTGGCAACAAAGCAAGACAGATAGAAAGAAAGAAAGAAAGAAAGAAAGAAAGAAAGAAAGAAAGAAAGAAAGAAAGAAAGAAAGAAAGAAAGAAAGAAAGAAAGAAAGAAAGAAAGAAAGAAAGAAAGAAAGAAAGAGAAAGGAGGGAGGGAGGGAGGGAGGGAGGGAGGGAGGGAGGAAGGAAGGAAAGAAAAGAAAGAAAGAAAGGAAAGAAAGAAAGAAAGAAAGAAAGAAAGAAAGAAAGAAAGAAAGAAAGAAAGAAAGAAAGAAAGAAAGAAAGAAAAAAAAAAAAAAAACGGCTGGGTGCCGTGGCTCATGACTGTAATCCCAGCACTTTGGGAGGCCGAGGAGGGTGGATCACGAGGTCAGGAGATTCAGATCATCCTGGCCAACATGGTGAAACCACATCTGTACTAAAAATACAAAAATTAGCTGGGCGTGGTGGCACGCAGCTGTAGTCCCAGCTACTAGGGAGGTTAAGGCAGGGGAATTGCTTGAACACGGGAGGCAGACGTTGCAGTGAGCCGAGATCCTGCCGCTGTACTCCAGCTTGGTGACAAAGCGAGACTCCATCTCAAAAAAAAAAAAAAAAAAGAAAGAAAAGAAGAAGAAAATGTGAATCAATTTGGAAGAACCAGTCATCTACACTGTTAAAATATTAACGCATAAAATCCAAGAGAGAAGACGAGAAGACTAAAGGAACTGAAATATTTGGTCTAGAGAAAAAAATTCAAGTATATGAAATCTATCATGAGAAGAACAAGAAAAAGTCAGCACTAGCCAAAAGATAAATATTTTTGAATAGATATCAGGAAAAACACTTCCTCACAAGTTAGTGCAACTGTTGAAATGTGATCTTCCTTTGGAGATATTTTAAAGATGGAATTAGGTTCATGCATGCATGCATTCATTCATTCATCTCTTCAACAAGTACTTATGGAGCAGCAACAATGTACAAGATAGGCAAGATCTCTGGTCTCTTTGTTCTTACCTTATGGTAGGTGATAGGACAATAATAAATAAACTCATAAGGTAAGAATTTCAGATATCAAGAATCACTGTGAGGAAAACAACACAAGGCAAAAGGAAAGAAAGTGGCCAAGTTAGGGTTTATATTTTCAAATAAGGGAGTTAGGGAAGTCTCTTTTGAGAGGGCCACACGGGTGCTGAAACTTGAGTGATGGAAGGAAATAGCCTTTTGCAATCTAGGGGAAGAGCATCACAGGCAGGATAAGTAGCAAGGGCAAAGGTCCGAAGCTGGGCTTGGACTCAGGATACTCAGGGAAGACAAGAAGGTCAGAGAACCTAGAGAATCAGCAAGGAGGAGGAAGGGTAGGAGATGAGATGGCTGAGGCTGAGTTTCTGCAAGCTTTGTAGACTACAATTAGGAGTTGGGATTTCATTCCAAGTTCAGTAGGAAGCTACTGGCTGGTTGTAAATGAGGTAGGGAACTAGAATAGGTATATTTTTCCAGTTTGCATCACACTTAGGATTTGACAATCATAGTCAACATTTTTAAGATCTTTTCTTTCATAGAAAAGGGCATAATCTAAACTTGAACACAGAAACTCTTAGATTTCCAGCCATATTTAATACCCTAAAAACATCGTGAGTTTTAGTTTATTCCAGAAAGTTGGTGTCTGAAAAGTCCACCAAACAGGGCTATTTTGTGAGACTGTTAATTTTGTCACTTCTAAATACAACTCAAAGACAGCATTCCCCATTCCTTCTGTTCTCCATTTCTTTAAAATAAGAAAGAACATTATTTTGTCATTAAATCCACCCTTTTGACTGATACTAGCCATTAAATTTATATCACTACATTTATTTTATTTTCAGTGTAAATTTCTTTACTAGCTTAATGTTATAGAATCTATTCTTTTCATTTTGGGAAGATTAGATATGAAACGATCATTTAATATTTAGTAAGATAGAGAAAGAAGAAAGAAGTTAGAAAATATTAGTACTTATTACATCTCTTACACTCTATCTAAAGTTTTACATACAGTGCCAAGAAAAAGTGACTCTTCTGAGGTTATCAAGAACCTGTGAACTAGAATCCTGGAATTCGGTATTTCCTCTTACCTTCCTGCAGCATTCTGGACTCTGTCAAACCTGGTGACTGAATAAAGCCTTTCTACACAATCACTTCATGATAACTTTGGCTTTAGTTCCATGGGCCTCTTACTGTCAAGATAAATTCCTTTTAAAGGAATATTACAGGAAATAGATTTGTGCTGCTACACCATCTTCACTTATGTTTGCCTAAATGACACTTATTTCAAAGCCCCCTCTTGATGTTTAATGAGACTCGGTAAAGGACAGATTAAGGACATACTACATTCACTACCTTTAAGTTATCATATTCCTAAGAAGTGCAGGAAACTTGAAGACAATTGATAGAATCTTGATATGATAAATCGTATCTTTCTCACTATTCTTTAAGCTTCTGTCAAATTCCCGATTTCCTCCCAGTGCTTACAGTAGTGATTTATATAGAAGAGATGCTCACCATATTTTGTTGAGAGAATGAATCTGCACTGTTATCATTTAGTATTCTTTACCAAATTCTTGTTTATAAAAATAGCATAGGAAATTATGTTTTACTAGAAGGTAGTAAATATGTAATCTATTCTTATGTCAGCAAAGACTGACACACTCTCTGATATCTGACTTAAAACTGCTACTTATGTTTTACTTTGCCTATTACCCAAAGAATTTGAGGTAGCTTATAAAAATTCAATGACGGAAATCAGTGAAAATGAATTGGTGTTTTTCTATCCCAACTGAAGCACACCGCTCTATGTGATGGGGATACCAAAATGAGTAAGATGTGTTCTCTGCACCCAAAAGCTCACTGTCTACTGGAGGCTGGCAATTAACTATAATACATGCAGTCAGTACTACAGTGCTGATATGAGCAAAGTGCTCTGATCCAATAAGAAAAAAAACAAATGCAATTAGACCACAAAATCATTGCAATTCTGATAAAGAAATAAGAGTCCTGCATTGGGTGGAAGCAGATACAAAAAGAAAACCTGGACTAAGAATAAAAAACAAGCACCCTACTCTAAGTGAGCTCTCCTCTAATAAGCTGGATCATGAAATTTTCCGAGGAAAATCATCTTAGTTTTGTAACACTAAATGTATCATGTTTGTCTTTAGGTGAGGGCAATCAGCAAAACTAGTGCCACTTCATGTAGAAGTACAATTATATAGAACATTTCAAAATAAAGTCTCTTTCTTAGATCGGTACTTGACAAATGGCTGGTCATACAGTTGTATATTGTACTTTCATGAAGATGTTCCTGCAGGAAATAAAGAGGTGTTGTCAGACCAAGAGTTTTCTCATTATCTGATTTGATATGAGAGTTTAACCTAGAACTTCTACACAAATGCAAAGCATGGTCCGTATTACATAACAGACTACCGCTGTCCACTGGAGTTTCGCCTCCAGGTGTGGCATGTATTATTTTTACTGTCTTCTTGGTAACACCCAGCAGTCAATTTACAGACAGCATCACCCATTCCTTCTTCGGCTGTTGGCTCCTCAAATTCCCCACCAGCCTAAAAGGCAGACCATTAAAAGTAGAAATTGGGCTCCTTGCAAGTAAGCCTTGGACAGCTTTAGACTGATAATGAATGTCAGGTGTTTGGGGTTAATCAAGGAAAAATATATGCCCACAAGAGGCAGCAACATGCTGTAAGCTTGATTGGGTAGTACTTGGACAGGGTCACTTGAGAGAAGAAGTTGCTCACAGCAGGAGTCTGTCCAAAGGCTACATGGAAGCCACCATCCAGAAAGGGAGGAGGGCAAGAGGACTCCCAGGAGAGAGGAAGATCAGGCAGACATTTTATGTTCATGTGTGTCTGGTGATGTTTCTCAGCAGCACAGTGGGAAGTTTCCGGACCAGGGAGTTCCAAAGGGCATAGCAGTTTTGGATCTAACTTATTAACATCCAGCAGAGGTTGTGTGGAGTTTCACAGAGTATGCAAAGTAAGCAGGCTCTAAATGGCTACAAATCTGCTTGTTGGGTCTATTTTTTTTTTAGTAACATGAATAAAAAAACGTAACATGAAACTTCTTAAATTTTTGAATGTACAGTATAGCATTTTTAACTATAGGTACATTGTTACGCAGCAAATCTCTAGAACTTTTTCATCTCGCGTGACTGAAACTATACCTGTTGAACAGCAACTCTCCATGTCTTCCTCCACAGCCTCTGGCAACCACCCCTCTACTTTCTGCTTCTGTGAATTTGACTGCTTTGGATAGCTCATGTAAATTAAATCATGCAGTATTTGTCTGTCTGTGAATAGCTTATTTCACGTATTTTTAAAGACCTCCAGGTTCATCTATATGTAACATATGACAGGATTTTCTTTTTCTTAAAGGCAGAAAAATATTTTATTGTGTATATATATCACATTTATTTATTCATTCATCACATTGAGACATTTAGATTATTTGCACCTCTTGGTTATCGTGAAGAATGCTGCACTGAACATGAGAATGCAAATGTCTCTTCTGGATCCTAATTTCAATTATTCTGAATAAATACCCAGAAGTGGGATTCCTGATGCATATGGTAGCTCTTTTTTTTTTTTTTTTTTTTTTTTAATACTGTGTCTCGCTCTATCACCCAGGCTGGAGTGCTGCGGTGTGATCTTGGCTCAATGCAACCTCTGCCTCCTGGGTTCAAGCAATTCTTCGGCCTCAGCCTTCCGAGTCGCTGGAACAACAGATATGTGCCACCACACCCGACTAATTTTTGTAACTTTAGTAGAGACAAGGTTTCACCATGTAGGCCAGGTTGATCTCGAACTCCTGACCTCAAGTGATCCACCTGCCTCGGCCTCCCAGAGTGCTAGTATTACAGGCATGAGCCATTGTGCCCAGCCTGGTAGTTCTATTTTTAATTTTTTCAGGAACCTCCATACTGTTTGCCACAGTGGCTATACCATTTTATGTTCCCACCAACAATGCACAAGGGTTCCAATTTCTCTACATCCTTGCCAACACTTGTTATTTTCTTTTCTTTCTGCCTTTCTTTTATTAATAATGGCCATCCTAATAGGTATAAAGTGATATCTTACTGTGGTTTTGATTTCCATTTCTCAGATGATTAATGATGTTGAGCACCTTTTAATATATTTTCTGGCCATTTGTATGTCTTATTTGAAGAAATATCTATTAAAATTCTTTGTTCAGTTTTAATTGGGTTATTTTACTATTGAGTTGTAGAAGTTCTTACATATTTTGAATATGAATTCCTTATATGTTCGAAAATATGTTTTCTCATTTGGTAGCTTGTGTTTTCACTCTGTTGATGGTCTCCTTTGCTCTACAGATACCTTTTAGTATGATGTAGACCATTTGTCTATTTTTGCTATTGTTCCCTGTGCTTTTGTTGGCATATCTAAGAAATCATCACCAAAACCAATGTTAGGAAGTTTTCCCTTATGTTTTCTTCTAGGAGTTTTATAGTTCTTGTCTCACATTTAAGTCTTTTTTTTTTTTTTTTTTTTTTTTTTTTGAGACGGAGTCTCGCTCTGTCACCCAGGCTGGAGTGCAGTGGCCAGATCTCAGCTCACTGCAAGCTCCGCCCCCCAGGTTCACGCCATTCTCCTGCCTCAGCCTCCCAAGTAGCTGGGACTATAGGCGCCCGCCACCTCACCCGGCTAGTTTTTTGTATTTTTTAGTAGAGACGGGGTTTCACCGTGTTAGCCAGGATGGTCTCGATCTCCTGACCTCGTGATCCGCCCGTCTCGGCCTCCCAAAGTGCTGGGATTACAGGCGTGAGCCACCGCGCCCGGCCTCACATTTAAGTCTTTAATTCATTTTGAGTTGATTTTTGCATACGGTGCAAGATAAGGATCTAGTTTCATTCTTTTACATGTACATATCCAGCTTTCCCAGCACCATTGTTGTAAAGACTATCCTCTCCCCATTGTGTAGTCTTGACACTTACTTTTGACACCAAAATCGCTACTCAGTTTAAATAATCCCAGGTTTTTTGCAGGCAAATTCCTATTTTCCTTTTCACGTATCTTCTAACAAAGATAAGACTGAGTAAAACTACCACGTGGTTCCTCAATCCTGATAGGGCCATTTATTCTTCAATTCATAAGTAGTCAAATGCCTCAACCATTTTTCCCATCAGGCAGTGATGATACCAAATGGGTATTTTATAATTCCTTAAGTTTACTTTAAAAGTTTGAATTAGAAGAACAATCTCAGGCCAGACACGTTGCCCACGCCTATAATCAAAGCATTTTGGGAGGCCAAGGGGGAGTATCACTTGAGCTCAGGAGTTCAAGTCCCCCTAGGCAACATAGTGAGACCCCTATCTCTATAAAATATAGAAAAATAATTAGCCAGGTGTGGTGGTGGTGCATGTCTGTGTGCCAGCTACTCAGAAGGCTGAGGTGGGAGGATTGCTTGAGCTCGGAAAGTAGAGGCTGCAGTGAACTGTGATCATGCCGCTGTACTCCAGCCTGAGCAACAGAGTGAAACCCTGTTAAAAAAGAAAAAAAAAAAAATCTCATGTAAGGCACTGGTAGGTGCACATGCTCATTTCTAGGTGTAATCATTATTATTTAATTGAATTTCCAAAAGTTAAAGAAATTTCAAACTATTTTTATAAAGCCTGATCGTTAAATTTTATCCAGTATTTTTGTGTTTTCCTACAATATTCTTAAAGTTTCAAAATGGATTGTACTAAAGTAAAAACAAGTGTGACTTTTGTGCATAATTGCACAGTTTCAAATTTAACGATAATTCAGAAAACCAATATGTGCAGTTGTGGAGACAAAAGTGACTCCATCTTGGATACCAATCCACCCGTTGAGTTCTGATTAACCCCAGTTCCGGGAGTGTCTCCAGGCTTCTGTTTTATTTACTGTCCCTAATGTGAGAACATGTACTCCTATCTTTAGGCCAAAGCAATCTTGATGTTACTACATGCATCATAGGCTGTGATGCATATAGCATTCTTGTCTGTCATGGAGAGTGCCTTTAATTATCTTGTTAGAGCACATATATCCATTTCCTATGGCAAGTAAGCCGTGGATTAGGGAATAACAGTGCAGAGATCTACCTGTCTTGTGGGCATCCAAGACCACGCTTCTGTTGACAGTAAGTTCCCTCAATAAATCCCTTAATAAATCCACCAATCCTGACAAAAGGGATTTATCTGCGCCCTTCTTCTTGGTTTCTCGGCTCCTTTGACAATTGGGGCCAAGTCATTTTGTTGACTTGGCCTCTTCTAAGAACCAGAGGTAGAATAATAGGTAAATGTATAGTCATGTGTCCTAGGAACTTAACAGACATTACATTTTTTTTTTTTTTTTGGAGACAGAGTTTTGTTCTTGTTGCCCAGGCTGGAGTGCAATGGCATGATCTCAGCTCACTGCAACCTCTGCCCCCTGAACTCAAGTGATTCTCCTGCCTCAGCCTCCCAAGTAGCTGGGATTACAGGCATGCACCACCATGCCCAGCTATGTTTTGTATTTTTAGTAGAGACAGGGTTTCACCATGTTGACCAGGCTGGTCTCGAACTCCTGACCTCAGATGATCTGCCCCCCTCAGCCTCCCAAAGTGCTGGGATTATAGGCGTAAGCCACCACACCTGGCCAACATTACAATTTTTTAATCTGGGCAAATAATGTTAATGAAATAGGTTCCATTGTTATTGTCATTTCTATACAGGCCTAAGCTGAAAAAGGTTAAATGACTTACTTAACATCACCAAGCTTATAAAGAGAAGGAGTCCAAACCTATGAAGTCTAATTTCAGAGCATACTCACTTCCCATGACACCATACTGGTTATGGAAAAGGAGCCTTGAATACACTGACAGAAAATTTTGGAAAATATAATGCATTAAATGATCTTAAATATTAATTAAAATGGAATAAATTATTATTTAAATTATGCAGGGTCTACATTGAGCTACAGCCACTTATATAGGGGAAAATATTTTAAATATTGAATATTTGTTGCTTTTGTTTAGAAACTTACAGCCTTAGTTCAGATCTTATTGATCTTTGTTTTATGCTACTTCTTAGTTTTAAATAAAGCTCTAAGATTTGTTCTCATGATTTAAGAAGCAGGAAGACTAACTATTAATCTACAGTCATGAATTTGAAATGACATAGAGGAAGATACATTCTAAAGGGCTCTTTAATAAGTAATCGAGATGTCAGGATGCCCAAGTTGGTTGAAATACTTCCTGGTGTGTCTTAGGAATCACTTAAGTTTAAGTAACCAAATTAAGTATTTGAAGTGTCAGAGACTCACTGGATCTATTTGTGACCATGGAAATAAAAACAAAGATGGTTGACTATGTTCTGATTTTAACACCCCTCCATGTCTTTACTTTCTCCTGCAAAGATAGAGCCATTTGAATAAGAAATTGTGATTTGTAACTTAACCCTGTCTAGTGTGGTCAAGCGGTAGTAGCAATTAATATGTCCTTTGCTGTTTTAGGAGAAATTTGGATGTATGTTTTTATATTTTATATTGAAACAATATTCAGTTGTGTCACATTATTTAATAATTAATTAGTCAAAATGGCTTGAACAAATTTTACAAAAGTTTAAGAAAAATTTTTCCATAAAAATTTTGGAGATAACATTTAGTAAGGGCTTAATGGTGTCATTATGACAATGAACATTTATCATGTTAATTTTTATACATAAGTCAGTCTAGACTGTGACTTTTCTTTGTAATGGTTTTAATTTGTATATTTCTATTAGCTTACTTTTAGTCATCTTCAGTTTCTAATACTGAATGGCTACTATACTTTAAAAATTAAATTTCTGTGTTCTATCTTTACTTTTTAATACTAGAATGAACAATTTATCTTTTCATAGTATTTTGAAAATTGTGAATCTGGTAATAATCATGATATCATTGTATTGGTCTGTTTTCACACTGTTACAAAGAAATACCCGAGACTGGGTAATTTATAAAGGAAAGAGGTTTAATTGACTCACAGTGCTACATGGCTGGGGAGGCCTCAGGAAACTTACAATCATGGTGGAAGGCAAAGGGGAAGCAAGCTTGAACCTTATCACATAGAATCAGGAAAGACAGAGCTAAGAGCAAAAGGGGGAAGAACCCCTTAAAAAACCATCATATCTCATGAGAACTCACTATCATGAGAACAGCATGGTAGAAACCACTCCCATGATCCAATTACCTCCCACCTGAGCCCTCCCTCTACTGGCAGGGATTATGGGGATTGCAATGGGGATTATGGGAGATGAGATTTGGGTGGGGACACAGAACAAAACTGTATCAATCATTTTTCATGTTAGTAAATGCCAATCACATTTTTGATTCATAAAAGCATTCAAATTCAAAATATTCAAATTATAGTAATTTAACAGGTAAAACCGAGGAGTAATGAGCTAAATAAATAATCGCCTCAATAATTTTTTTTTTTTTTTGAGACAAAATCTCACTCTTGTTGCCCAGGCTGGAGTGCAATGGCGTGATCTCAGCTCACTACAATCTCCACCTCCTAGGTTCAAGTGATTCTTCTGCCTTAGCCTCCTGAGTAGCTGGGATTACAGGTGCCTGCCACCACGCCTGGCTAATTTTTGTATTTTTAGTAGAGACAGGGTTTCACCATGTTGGCCAGGCTGGTTTCGAACTCCTGACTACAGGCGATCCATCAGCCTCGGCCTCCCAAAGTGCTGGGATGTGAGCCACTGGTGAATGTACAGCTCAGTGTTCAGCAAAAGCATATCAAATTTTTATTTCTGTAGCTCTTTTTTTGCATAGTTCCCTCTTTTTCAGAATTCTGCTCTTCATATTCTGCTGCATTAGACTACCTGAACTCTGATTTCTGTCTCTTCAACTGAGCAAGATCACTGTAATTTGTGAAGGCTCCCCCTCCCTCTTCTGTAGTCAGTAATCTGCCTCTAAGCAAAAATCCTGGTCGGTAGACAACCTCCATTGCATCTCATCTCTCGGGGATCCAAGTCCTGTGTTGGCTGTTGATTAATGTTTGAAAACAGTTGTACTATATATTTAGTCCAGCATTCCATGTGTTTAATGTTAAAGGATAAATCTAACCTTTATTACTACATTGTGGTTAGAAGAGGAGGTATTCCACTGTCTGAATTTTTAATTTTCAGTTATCAGTTAGCTCTTGAGTTCTTAGTCTATGTTAGAAGTCTCTTATTCCGAAATTCTGAACATTTATTGCCTTTGAATGACTTTTAAAATAATTCTTGAATTGTTGCTTCTATGATAGTTGGTATTTCCATTAAAAATAGTAGAACTATGTTTTCCCTGTAAAGCTTATTTTGGAAAATCCATTTACATACTTAGAATTTATTATTGTACATAACACCTGCCTGCTCTAAAAGCTATAAATCTATTGTAACTTGATGCTTATTGAAAGACATAAGCTAAAAGGTGGGCAGACATATTAGATCTCCTTTCTTTTATTTAATTTCATGATTTTTATTGTGTTAGAAGCCATTATATGTTTTTAAATCTTATGATATAGTGGGGTGTCCTCTTAAGACTGGGCTCCCCAGAGTTTTTAACCTAGGCTAGTCCACACAGAGACTCTAGCAGTTCATCAAGTACAGCTACGTGTTTCTACCAGTCTGGCTCTAGCGGCAGGCGTCTGCTCTGGGAAAACTGTGATTCCCTCTATGCACCTCTCTCTTTGGTTCTCAGGGCAGTAGCTTGTCCTGTGACCTCAGTTTTCTGATGGATCTAAGAAGAGTTGTTTCTCTGTGTTTTCAGCTTTTGTTGTTGTTGTTTCAAGTTTTCTTGTTGGATGAGAGTGACACCTTCCAAGCTCTTTACATGTCAGAATGAAAACCAGAAGTCTCCAGCAATAAACTTTCTAAATGGTACCGTGCTAAAAAATGACAATTCATTTCCAATTCAGGAAGTCTGTCTTACAGCCTGCACACTAAACTATTATGTGTATGTAAATAGATTCTCCAGTTCACTGAGTCGTCTGGATGCTCGATATTTTCTTGTATTTTCTCCAACTAACTTACTGCTTCTTTTGCTTATAAACAAAATACTTAAAATATAAGGCTACCTCTGAGAAGAGCTTTTTATATGCCATAGGTTTCACTTGCAGACTCAAGTTGTATTGTTTTTAACTCAGTTAAGTGTGGTTTTATTATTTCTGTGATTGTTACTACTTCTAGAATTTTTGCATTTTCCTCAGTTCAATATTTATATTCTCAGTTATTTGTCATTGCCTTTTTTTTTTTCTTTTTGACACGGAGTCTCTCTCTGTCACCCAAGCTGGAGGGCAGAGGCATGATCTCGGCTCACTGCAACCTCCACCTCCCGTGTTCAAGTGATTCTTCTGCTTCAGCCTCCCAGGTAGCTGGGATTACAGGTGCCCACCACGATGCCTGGCTTACGGTTTTTTTTTTTTTTTGTATTTTTAGTAGAGACGGGGTTTCACCATGTTGGCCAGGTTGGCCTCAAACTCCTGACCTCTGGTGATCCACCTGCCTTGACCTCCCAAAGTGCTGGGATTACAGGTGTGAGAAACCATGCCCAGCCTCTCATTGTCTTTGACATCAGTTTTGCCGCTTTTCCTTTTTCTTGTGGAAGGGCATATGCGTTTGTTTTTCTGATCACTGATTTCATTTTTCAGGGTCAGTTATAAACAATACAGCTTTAATTCTTCTCTTGCACTTTTCATTTTCATTTTCTAAAATGCTCTGCTTACTTTGGTCAACTCACTCTCCATTTGTGACTTGATGTCACATTCTCTCTTCTTCTTATGATTTTCTGCTTCTGCCTCATGGCATCATTCTTGAACTTGCCAAGGAAGTTGTTTCTAAGACCTTTCCCTGGTTCCTACTGAAAACTGTATTTAGAGATATTTTTATGCTTTGTGTTTTAGGAAACTTAATGAGGTGATGCCTTTCTGTCTACAAATAGTAAGATCTGTCCCAGGCATTTCACTGCTTTTAGATAATATTTGAGGAATGTCCTTGGTTTTTCTTATAACTGCCTTAGGTGATGACCCAACTTCTAACTCAGATCTGGAAGAGGATGTGGGTTGATTTTACAAACCAAAGAAGTAATTCTACTTTTTAGTGGATTTGCATGTAATGTGACTAACATGAGATCTTACATGCTGTTAGAATTGAGTCGTTGGATTGGATCCAGGAAGAGTTGCTGCTGCTAGAGAATCAGCTGCTCCAGAGAGTCAGCTACAGTCCTTGTGTTCTTTTGGGTAATGCACTGGTCCTTATCTTTCCCTATGTGCTTACCTCTGCTTTCACCTATATAAGTTTTTTGCATGCACATTTCAGGAAGCAAGACATGACTGCCTATTACACTCTATTTGGCTCATGTTATAGAAGTTGTAGTGTCTGAAAGGATTAAAAATACAGGAAATGAAGATAACAATGGGGGTGTGTGATGAGAAGGCATGATTTTGCCCTCCTGATCAGAGAGTCCTCATGAGGTTGGGTGCCTGTTTTCTGATTAGAGTTTCATTTTAAAGTTATTGGCTAGTCCTCAAAAGCTCAGCTTCACAAAAATCACGTCCATCTTGAAGTGGTTTAACTGATACGAAGATAGGTTTTTCTCACAACATTTCATAAAATAAAAATTCGGAAATAAATATATTTCTATTAATATTTCCATTAATAAATTTCTATTAAAATTAGGAAATAAATATATTTCTATTAAGATAGAAAATTAAATTCCCCAGTGCCCCATGTGACTGATTTTCTGGATTATTTTGATTCAAGGACATATTAGAGTAGACACTGTCATGCGCCACGTGGGTTGGTCTTCCGACCAGATTTCCTTTCCCCAGGTCTGGCAGAGAGCTCACAGCCAAATTTCTACCTGGGAATAGACCTTGGCTGAAGGGAGCTGCCTTGGTGGAGGTTATTCTCTCTCCCCTCCAGTGGATAGCTTCCAGTGATTGACTAAGCTGGGAACAAATGCCCAGGTCACTTTTCCCCATTCAGAACATTTCTGAAGTCCTGCCCCAGCTTCAGAGCCCTTGAAGGACCAGCTGAAGTTGTTGCTGTGACTGCATCATGCTCAACTTTTACCTCACTCCATCATGCTTCCCTCCCTTGGGTGTTGTTCTCAAGAGCGTCTTCCTGCTAACTTCCTACACTCAAATCTCTTTTCTCTTCCAGATTCTGTGTTTCAGGAATGCAACCTGAGACAATAGTTGTGTTGCATTTTCCATGTCAGATTGTATTGGTCTGTTTTCATGCTGTTGATAAGGACATATCCAAGACTGGGCAATTTACAAAAGAAAGAGTTTTAATGGACTTACAGTCACTCATGTGGCTCGGAAGGCCTCACAATCATGGCAGAAGGTGAAAGGCACGTCTTACATTATGGCAGACAAGAGAAGAGAGCTTATACAGGGAAACTCCCCCTTATAAAACCATCCGGTCTGGTGAGACTTATTCACTATCATGAGAACAGCACAGGAAAGTCCTGCCTCAGTGACTCAATTACCTCCCTTCAAGTCTGTCCTGCAACACATGGAAATTCAAGAGGAGATTTGGGTGGGGACACAGTGAAACCATATCACAGGTCAACCCTTTGCTCTTCTCTGCCCTGCTCTGCTCTCACAGGCTCATCTCTAAAGCATGTGGGCTCCCATGCTTTCTGGTTTCTGGTTGTCTTCAGCCCACCCTAAAAACTCACAGGAGATCAGAGAGTGGGAGTAGAGTAGGGCCGTGGTATTTACAAATTTCCCATCTTCTTTTTTTCCCTCATGGTTCTGGAAGTGGCTGGGTCAAGACTTGATCTGTCCCTTTTCCATGGCTCTGGGCCTTGGGTCAGTAGTGGCTTCCTGTTGTTACTGGTTCAGCACAACTCTGCCTACAGCTCTGTAAATACTCATCCCATGAAGATTTTCTTCAGTTACTACTCTGTTTTCTTTCTTTTTTTTTCTTTCTTTCTTTTTTTTTTTTTTTTCTGAGACGGAGTCTCACTCTGTCGCCCAGGCTGGAGAGGAGTGGCAAGATCTTGGCTCACTGCAAGCTCCGCCTCCCGGGTTCACGCCATTCTCCTGCCTCAGCCTCCTGAGTAGCTGGGACTACAGACACCTGCCACCACGCCCGGCTAATTTTTTGTATTTTTTAGTAGAGACGGAGTTTCACCATTTTAGCCGGGATGATCTCGATCTCCTGACCTCGTGATCCACCTGCTTCGGCCTCCCAAAATGCTTTTATGTGTGCCAGCTGTTTCCTGCTAGGCCCTTGACTGATGGCATTTGCAAACTTCAGTGTTAACTTACTCGTTCTAATTTCTGTCATCAGGCATTCAGTGATACAACATTAAAAACCTACCAGGTAGCACTTATTCTCTTGTGCAACGAAGCAGAAAAAACGTTTTTGAAACGAGTTTCCTGCTAGCACCATAATTTATTCAAGAATCCCAATGG
The DNA here is from genome assembly GCF_043159975.1 of Macaca nemestrina. Classification (NCBI taxonomy): domain Eukaryota; kingdom Metazoa; phylum Chordata; class Mammalia; order Primates; family Cercopithecidae; genus Macaca; species Macaca nemestrina. The sequence continues at coordinate 72,073,408 of NC_092129.1, read as the reverse complement.
AGCATTCTGATCTGGGGAAGGATGACAAAACGCTTTACAGGGTGTAGGTGGAAGGGTCAGCTGAAGTTCTGCTAGTTTTGGGAGCAGTTGGTCAAGGTTGGTTCTTTTGAAGTAAAAAGAGTTTTTCTTAGATTTGAAGCTATTCTTTGTACAATTTGGAGTTTATCAAAAGGAGTGAAGAAGAACAATTTGGGTAAGGTGATAGGATAGAGGGGTTGAGGGGGAGCGGCTATGAGGGAGAAGACCATGAGAGAGGCATAATGAAACATTCTCAGCCTTTTAGTATGTCTTAGAGAGAGGACAGACTTTATCCTCAGATGGGTAAAATCATAACCAGAATAATTTAAGGCTTATGAATATGTAAGGAAATGAACATAGAGTTTTAAAAAGTTTACTTAAACTTTTTAGAGGAAGAAATGCCAAATACAAAAATGGGATTAAAATAAACCAGCTCAGGGAGTGGTTGGTGCATGCCTGTAGTCCCAGCTACTTGGGAGGCCAAGGCAGGATGCTTGCTCAGGCCCAACAGTTCATGTCCAGCCTGGGCAACATAGCAAGACCCCATCTTAAAAAATATATAAATAAAATAAACAATAAAACATGTGAATTGTTAATAAATAAAACAATCCAGGATGCCTCTGAGACATTTGCATTAATTTTTCAAAGTGAATGTAATGTGTCTGGTTGAAGTAAATGTGTCTTGGAAAAAAAATGAAGAGAGATTGAGGTAGAGTTTGCCTAAATGTGCTATTGTAATTTAAACTAAATTAGAGAGCCCAAGAAAATACCTAACACAATGTTTGAGCTGCAAATAGTGAGTTTCTAATGTTCATATCTCCTTTTCTCCTTCTTAGGTTACTTTGTTATTTGCTATTAGCTTTTCATTGAGAAGGTACACTGAGTAAGAGAAAAGGCCAGGAAGCCACTGTTTCAGAAAAAAGGAAAAGCAACACAAGTCCCAGGAAAGTGCAGCAGTTTATACTAATTCTTTCTCCTTCTCCACTCACCTCATTATGCTGCACAAACTGCATGCTAAAAAGTTAGATGCCGAGCAGTCTAAAATCGACTGTGTACAAGAGAAAGGGACATTTACATGTGAATGGTTTTAGTGGGTGTTGCAAATTTTCAGTCTTCAACTCAATACTCACTTGTGCTAGTGGGATCTATAATGCTTGCTCTACCATTAGAGATTTGGTTGACTGAGGTGGGAGCTGCCTTTCATTTTTACGTATTTATGTATTATAACAGTTAATAATTTCTGTTCTAAAGCAACTATACTCAGTTTTTCCTACTGTGATTCCTTTTTTGCTGTCTTTACAGTTAATGTGGAATAGTATTTTCTTTTTCATAAAGCCAAACGTGTTGATTATTTCATTTGTTTTATAGATTGTCAGAGTATGGCATCTAATGGAGACTGTTTACAATCTCATGAAAATGAAACAAAAACATCAACAAAACCACCACCACCAACAATAAAATCTCACAAAAACAAACGGAAAAGGACCCTATTTTCAGGCAAAAAATAGGACAAATAGATTTGTTTTACTTTTAGGAGTTCATAAATCCTTTTAAAAAATCTTTTCATTACTTATCTGATGAAATACCTACAATGGAGAGTGTGAAATTAAGAGTAGTAACAATTGCATATAGCTTACTGTTTCCTGATTTACTAACTTAACTTATACAATTAATATCCTGTAGGATTGCTACTCAAACAATCTTTCCTTTTCTGATGCTTTCTTACCTGTTCTTGTACTTGTTTTCTTTCTGTCTGCCTTTGTCATATTACATGCCTTCACTTCTTCTTATCTCATTCATCTGCAATCACTGATTTTCTATTTCTAAATTGGCCCCATAATGTCACTTGCTGTATATAAATTCTTTAGTAGTTTGTCTTAGTTTTGGGGACAAATGACAAGCAATAGTATCAGACCCAGAAGGTAAAGGATCAGCCTTATTCTGAAATCTCATATTTTTCACTTCTACATTAGCATTCTTTGCTCCAATTGTAGTAGAAATTTCCTTAATTGTATTCTGCTCATTTATACCATATTGTAGGAAAACATGCTGTTTCTTTATCCTGGAATTTTTTTCTTACCTACAAATAGTTTATTCCTATTTCTTCCTTAAAATGCAACTTAAATATTTTTTTCTCTTAGAAGTTAATACGGTTTGGCTGTGTCCCTACCCAAATCTCATCTTGAATTGAGATGTTCCCATAATCCCCATGTGTCATGGGAGGGACCAGTGCAGATAATTGAATCATGGGTGCAGTTTCCCCCATCCTGTTCTCATGATAGTGAATTCGTTCTCACGAGATCTGATGGTTTTATAAGGGGCTACTCCCTTCACTGAGCACTCATTATTCTTCTCCCTCCTGCAATGTGAAGAAGGACATGTTTACTTTTCCTTCCATCACAATTGTAAGTTTCCTGAGATCTCCGCAGCCCTGCTGAACTGTGAGTCAATTAAACCTCTTTCCTTTATAAATTGCCTGGTCTTGTTATGTCTTTATTAGCTACATGAGAACGAACTAATACAGATATCCTTCCTAATCCACAAGTCTAGTTTGTATGCTCCTTCTCTTTGCATGCCCTTATTCATTTAACAAGTATTTATTTAGTACCTATTATGGATTGTTCCCTGAGTTAGGCACTGAGTGTATTGTGGAAAAGCATAAATGAAGCTCTCAGCCTTATCTGTTACACTTAATATTTTTTCATTTATTTGCTTGTCTTTTACTGTAGTCTTCAATTCTATTGGGAAAAGGTCATGTTTTATTCAACTTTGCCTCTCTAGACCTAGTCAATAACATGATGTATATAATACATGTTCAGTAAATATTTGTGGAGAGCAAGAATTAATGAAGGAGGAAACTAAGAATACGAGGTTTTGGGGAAATTAAATTAAAAACAAAATGGGCTGTATTAGTTTGCTAGGGCTGCCATAACAAAGGATCATAGACTGGGTGGGTTAAATAACATAAATCAATATTCCCACAATTCTGGAGGCTAGAAATTTGAGGTCAAGGTGTTAGCAAGCTTGTTTCTTCTGAGGCCTCTTATGTTGCCTTGTAGATGTCCATGTTCTCCATGTGTCTTCATGTCGTCCTCCCTCTGTGTGTATCTGTGCTTTAATCTCCTTTTCTTATAAGGTCCTCAGTTATAGTGGATTAGGGTCCCACCCTTAAGACCTCATTTTAACTAAATTACCACTTTAAAGACCCTATCTGTCTCCAAATACAGTTACTTTTTGAGGTGTCGAGGGTTAGAACTTCTTCTTCTTTTTTTTTTTTTTTTTTTTTGAGACAGAGTCTTGCTCTGTCCCCCAGGCTGGAGTGCAGTGGTGCGATCTCGGCTCACTGCAAGCTCCGCCTCGTGGGTTCACGCCATTCTCCTGCCTCAGCCTCCCAAGTAGCTGGGACTACAGGTGCCTGGCACCACACCTGGCTAATTTTTTTGTATTTTTAGTAGAGATGGAGTTTCACTGTGTTAGCCAGGATGGTCTCGATCTCCTGACCTCACGATCTACCTGCCTCCCAAAGTGCTGGGAGAACTTCTACATATTAATTTTAGGAAGGCAAAATTCAGTCCATAACACCTCCCAACCCAAAAGATCTTCTAAAAAAAAAAAAGAAGAAAAAAGTTTTATTATTGAATGAGTATTAAATCAGAATGTGAGTCACATCACACACATCACAAGCAATCTGCTAAAGAGATTGCAAAAACAGAAATTTTACCCTTTCATATTGCTGAACAGATATTTGCAAGTCCAATCTGTTACATACATTCTCTCAAGATAAATGATAACTAGCCATCAAGTAAGAGGAGTTGACTGCTCCAGTTCATGTCCCTGATAATTTCACTTAGTAATTGGGGTAACTATCCATGTTTGATAATTACTTTTATGTAAAAAAAAACAATTGTCATATTTTTATGACAGACGGTGTTTTGCAACCTGAATCAAGGCTTCTAGCCTCCCACAGAAACAGGGAGATAAGTACTCTATCTTCCTTGAAGATTACATTACAAAAAGATCCAGACCTTGAGAAAAATATTCCTTTAAAAAAAAAAATTATTTCTATAGGTTTTTGGGGAACAGGTGGTATTTGGTTACGTGAGTAAGTTCTTTAGTGGTGATTTGTGGGATTTTGGTCCACCCATCACTCAAGCAGTATATATTGAACCCTATTTGTAGTCTGTTATCCCTCACCCCTTTCCCATCCTTTCCCCCAAGACCACAAAGTCCATTGTGTCATTCTTATGCCTTTGAATCCTCATAGCTTAGCTCTCACTTATAACTGAGAGCATACGATGTTGAGTTTTCCATTCCTGAGTTACTTCACTCAGAATAATAGTCTCCAGGCCAGACACGGTGGCTCATGCCTGTAATCCCTGCACTTTGGGAGGCTGAGGTGAGCAGATCTCCTGATGTCGGGAGTTTGAGACGAGCCTGGCCAACATGGTGAAACCCTATCTCTACTAAGAATACAGAAATTAGCCAGGCATGGTGGCGGACACCTGTAATCCCAGCTACTTGGGAGGCTGAGGCAGGAGAATCGTTTGAACCCGGGAGGTGGAGGTTGCTGTGAGTGAAGATCACACCACTGCATTCTAGCCTGGGCAACAGAGCAAGACTCTGTCTCAAAAACAAAACAAAACAAAGAACAATCATAATAGTCTCCAATCCCATCCAGGTTGCTGTGAATGCCATTAATTCATTCATTTTTATGGCTGAGTAGTATTCCATCATATATATACATATCTATATCTCTATCTATCTATCACAGTTTCTATATTCACTTGTTGATTGATGGGCATTTGGGTTGGTTCCATATTTTTGCAAATGCGAATTGTGCACTACAAACATGTGTGTGCAAGCATCTTTCTCGTATAATGACTTCTTTTCCTCTGGGTAGATACCCAATAGTGGGATTGCTGGATCAAATGGTAGTTCTACTTTCAGTTCTTTGAGGAGTCTCCACATTGTTTTCCACAGTGGTTGTGCTAGTTAAATTCCCACCAGCAATGTAGAAATGTTCCCTGAGAAAAATACTCCTTTGTGGTAAAAAAAAAAAAAAAAGGCATATTTTAAAGAATCCTTTTAGAAAGAATTTCATAAATCTCAAAGGGTCAGAAACAGAAATTACAATTTTCACAAAGCTTTCTAAAACAAAAGCTAAAATAAAAGGTGGGATAGCAAGGAGTCCCTTCCATTATTTTTAAAAAAGTAAAGTTAAGCCTCTTATTTTTAATTGGTATTTACCCTTAGAAAGACAAAAAGGAGAAGATGTAGTACAACAGGTATTTCAGCCTCCTCTCTGAGGTGGTACTCGCCATGGAACATTTACACATGGCACATTCCACAGCTGTGCCTAGGGCTGTGTTCAAATCCACGGTGCCCATTTGCCCTTCCTTCCTGTCGCTACTGCTCAGAAAACACATTAGAATTTAAGCTGATGAAAGTACAGTTCATCCATTCTAACTTATAATAATGTGAGTCATGTACACACATTCATAATCTAAGTATTAATAGCAACAATTTACTTGCCATCTATGCGTCTTTACACCATAGCAGAGCCACTAGAAAGAAGACAGAATAAAATGAGAAAAATAAGACATAATGTTTACCATTAAAAATTACCTTAACATGTGGATTATTAGCCTCTTCCTTCCTGTAAAAACAAGATGAAGCAAAATCAGAAATTATGTATATAAATGACCACACTGATAAGGTACATATGCAACAGCAGCTGCCTCAGAAGCAATTGAATTTCTCCCACCTTTCATTGCCCAAAGTCATGCTACTTTACTCACAGTAACAAAGAATGTCAATGTCTGGATATGTACTTTTTATCCCCCTAGAACCAGGTTACTTGTGCAAACACAGTAAAGACATTTACAAGATGATATAATGCATAGAAGAATAGCAGGAAATGCAGAAAGTGTGATGGTGAGTGCTTGATGTGATTATGGTCAATTTTCCCTGGAATACTTTTTGTTTCTAAGTTTTAAAAAATAGGATGTATAATAATTATAATCATAATTATATTAACACTAGAAAATTGCTAATTCCATGATTTTCTAGGTAATTTCCCCTAATTTTGTGCTGAGAAAAACATGTATACATAAATTTATCTCCATTCCAGTGCCTGCTCTCTGTTAAAAACATGAAACATTCAGTTGTGAAGAGCAACCGCTGAAGAGAGTAAAATAGTCAACAGGTTTGTACTTATTCTTTATGATTTCCACCATGATCTTGAAGACAGTCTTATTTAAAGCTGGCACTTTATCTTATACATAAATAAGATAGCATTTGGAGTCACGTGTCTGAATTTCGTCATTTTCCACATAGCTACATGGTAGTATTAGACCACTGAGTTTTAATTACATATTTTAACTGAGATGCAAAAATGAAGTGAATTTTTATGCATTCTTTTAGAAAGAACTACGTAAATCTTGATGCCTTTGAGGTTCTTTAAAGTTATGTATGCTTACCCCTACCCACAACCTCCCGGCCCTGCAGCCTCTTCCCATCTCTTTGCTGGCATGAACTTGCTCGTAGCTCCCCCACTACTTTGCTGGAGCATGTAAGGATGGACCACACTGCACTGCCCCAAAGGCATGCATGTGCGCTAACCCCACCATGTTGCTGCTGTGAGCACATGCACACATGGATACCACTGCCCCACCTTCACCTATGCCCTGACCTCACCAATGTGCATACATCCTGCCATGCTGCTGTTGCTGCTGGCCTGTGTGTGCAAGTGTCGACCCTGCTCTCATGGCACCAATGAAGTGCTTTGTTTGGCACTGCTTCACTGGAGTCTTGTTACCAATGGACCTGGAACACTTTGGCTTTTCCAATGCAGTAGGTTCCTAACCTCAAGGGGTCAGACAACAAAGTTGTGTGCCTGGTTCCAGCCCTTTATGGTTAGAGCATGAGTCCAGAAGTGCTAAGTTGAGTGTTGGCCACCTGAAATCTTACAGAAACAAAGCTAGGTGATCGAACCTACCTTAAACAGCAGTCAAAGTGTCAATGGCATCAAGGAATGTAAAAGCAAATTATCTTATCCAAGGAAAGCAGCTTCAAAGATTAAAATAACATCAGCTCACACAAATGAAAAAGAACCTGTGCAAGAACTCTGGCAACTCAAAAAGCCAGAGTGTCTTCTTACCTCCAAATGACCATACTAGTTCACCAGCAGCTGTTCTTAACCAGTCTGAAATAAGACTCTGGGTAAGAATGAAGATTGTCGAGACTCAGTAGAAAATCAAAACCTAATGCAAAGAATCTAAGGAATTCAGTAAAACCATACAAGAAAAAGAAGAACAAAACCTGCCAGGCATGGTGACTCATACCTGTAATTCCAGCACTTTGGGAGGCTGAAAAGGGTGGATCACTTGAGGCCAGGAGTTCAATGCTGGCCTGGCCAACATAGTGAAACCCTGTCTCTACTAAAAATACAAAAATTAGCAAGGTGTGGTGGTGGGTGCTTGTAATCCTAGCTACTCAGGAGACTGAGGCAAGAGAATCACTCAAACCCAGGAGACGAAGGTTGCAGCAGTGATCTGAGATTGTGCCACTGCACTCCAGCCTGGGCAACACAGCTAGACTCTCTCAAATAAAAAATGAACAAAACCTGAGAAATATGGGATTATATAAAGAGACTAAACCTATGACTCATTGGTGTCCCTGAAAGAGAGGGAAAGAGCAAGCAACTTGGAAAACAAGTTTGAGGATGGTGTCCACAAAAATTTCCCCAAAATCCCTAGAGAGGTCAACATTTAAACTCAGAAAAGGCAGAGAACTCCTGTGAGATACTACACAAGATGACCATCCCCACATAGTCATTAGGTTCTCCAAGGTCAATGTGAATGAAAAAATATTAAAGGCAGCTAGAGAAAAGGGGCAGATCACCTACAAAGAGAACCCCATTGGGCTAACAGCAAACCTTTCAGCAGAAACACTACCAGCCAGAAAAGATTGTGCATCAACATTTAGGATCCTTAAAGCAAACAAATTCCAACCAAGAATTTTATATCCAGCCAAACTAAGCTTCATAAGCAAAAATAATAATAATAATAATAATAAAAAAATAAGATCCTTTTCGGACAAGCAAATGCTAAGGGAATACATTACCGCCAGAGCTACCTTACAAGAGGTCCTTAAAGAAGTGCTAAACATGGAAAGGAAAGATCATTACCAGCCACCACAAAAACACACTTAAGCATACAGACCATTGACAGTATAAAACAACTACAAGATCAAGCTTGCATAAAAACCAGTTAACAACATGATGACAGGATCAAATCTGCCCATATCAATATTATCCTTGAACATAAATGCGCAAAATACCCCACTAAAAAGACACAGAGGCATGTTGAATAAAGAAGCAAGACCCGACTGTATGCTGTTTTTAAGAGACCCATGACACATGCAATGACACCCATAGGATCAAAGAAAAGGGATAGATAAAAATATACTAAGCAAATTGAAAATACAAAAGAACAGGAGTTGCTATTCTAATTTCAGACAAAACAGACTTAAACCAAAAAAAAAAAAAAAAAGGCATTACATAATGAAAAAGAGTACAATTCAACAAGACGTAACTGTCCTAAATATATATGCATCCAACACTGGATCACCCAGATTCATAAAACTCTTTCCTAGAGATCTACAAACAGCCTTAGATAACCACACAATACTAGTGGGAGACTTCAACACCCCACTGATAGTATTAGATAGATCATCAAAGCAGAAAACTAACAAAGATATTCAGGACCTGAACTCAATGCTTGCCCAAATGAACCTGACGTCTAAAGAACACTCAAGAACAGAATATAGTATGAGAATATTCTTCTCATCTGCACACAGCAGATACTCTAAAATCAACCACACAATTGGCCATAAAACAATTCTCAAAAAATTAAAAAAAACTGAAATCATACCAACCATACTCTCAAACCACAGAATAAAATCACAGAACAAAATAAAAATCAGTACCAAGAAGATCTCTCCAAACCAAACAATTACATGGAAACTAAACAATATTCACTTGGATGACTTTTGGACAGACAATGAAATTAAGGCATTACTCAAGAAATTCATTGAAACTAATGAAAACAAAATATACAGCATACTAGGATCTCTGGGAAAAGCAAAGTCTTATTTATTTATTTATTTATTTATTTATTTATTTATTTATTTGAGACAGGGTCTTGCTGTTACCGAGGCAGGTCTCAAACTTACAGACTCAAGCAATCTGCCCACCTCAACCTCCCAAAGTGCTGGGATTACAGGCATAAATCACTGTTCCCAGCCTAAAGCATTGTTAAGAGGAAAGTTTACAGCACTAAACACTCACATCAAAAAGTTAGAAAGATTTCAGATCAACAACCTAATATCACATCTAGAGGAACTAAAAAAACAAGAGCAAACCAACTGCAAAGGTAGCAGAAGATGAGAAATAACCAAAATCAGAGCTGAACTGAAGGAAACTGAGAGGTGAAAAATCATACACAAAAATCAACGAGTCCAGGTTTGGTTCTTTGAAAGAATTACTAAGATAGATAGACTGCTAGCTGAACTGATAACAAAAGAAAAACTCCAAATACACACAATCAGAAATGACAAAGGGCACATTACTGTCTACCCTACAGAAATACCAGAAGCCCTCAGAGTATTGTAAACACCTCTATGCGTGCAAGCTAGAAAACCTAGAAGAGATGGGTACATTCTTGGAAACATACAACTGCCCAAGATTGAACCAGAAAGAAACTGAAATCCTAAACAGATCAATAATGAGCTCTAAAATTGAATTAGTAATAAAAAGTCTATCAACAAGGAAAAACCCTGGGCCAGACAGATTCACAGCTGAATTCTACTGGATGTATGAGGAAGAGCTGGTACCAATCCTACTGACATTATTCAGAAAAACTGAGAAGAAGGGACTTCTCTAATTCAAAGTTGATGCCAGCTTTATTCCAAAACCAAAATCTGGCAGAGATACAACAAAAAAAGAAAACTTCAGGCTGATCTCTCTGATAAATATAGATACAAAAGCCCTCAACAAAATACTAGCAAACTGTATCTAGCAGCATGTCAAAAAGTTACTCCATCATGATCAAGTAGGTTTTATTCCTGAGATGTAAGTTTGGCTCTTCTCTACATTCACAAATCAATAAATGTGATTCATCGTATAAACAGAACTATAAACAAAAAACACATGTTCATCTCAATAGATAAGGAAAAGGCTTTAGATAAATTCAACATCTCTTCATGTTAAAAACCCTCAACAAACTAGAGATCAAAGGAACATACCTCAAAGTAATAAAAGCTATCTATGACAATCCCACAACCAACATTAAATGGCAAAAGCTGGAAACATTTCCCTTGAAACTGAAACAAGACAAGGATGCCCCCTCTCACCACTCCTCTTTAGCATAGTACTGGAAGTCGTAGCCAGAGCAATCAGGCAAGAGAAAGAGATGAAAGGTATCCAAATAGAAAGAGAGGAAGTGAAACTATCTCTGTTTGCAGACAATATGATTTTGTACCTAGAAAACCCCAGTCTCTGCCCAAAGACACCTAAATCTGATAAACAACTTCAGCAAAGTTCATACAAAATCAATGCACAAAAATCAGTAGCATTTCTATACATCAACAACATTCAAGCTGAGTGCCAAATCAAGAACACAATCCTGTTCACAATAGCCACAAAAAATAATAAAATACCTTGGAATACAGCTAACGAGGGCAGTGAAAGATCTCTACAACAGCTGAAAATAAAAATCAGAGACTATAAAAGGAATGGAAAAGCATTTCATGCTCATGAATAGAAAGAATCAAAATTGTTAAAATGGTTAGACTGCCAAAAGCAATTTACAGATTCAATGCTATTCTTATCAAACTACCAATAATATTTTCAGAGAATTAGAAAAAAATTATTCTAAAATTCTCATGGAACCAAAAAAGAGCCCAAATAACCAATACAATCCTAAGAAAAAGAGAAAAGCTGAATGTATCACATTATTCAACTTCAAATTGTACTATCAGGCTGCAGTAACCAAAACAGCTTGGTACTGGTACAAAAACAGGCACATAGACCAGTGGAACAGAATACAGAGTCCAGAAAAAAAGACACACACTTACAACCATCTGATCTGCAACAAAATTGACAAAAAAATAAGCAGTAGGGGAAGGACTCTCTATTCAATAAATGGTGCTGGAATAACTGGGAACACCGAAACTGGACCCCTTGCTTATAATATGTTCTAAAATCAACTTAAGATGGATTAAAGACTTAAGTGTAAAACCTAAAACTATAAAAACCCTTGAAGAAAACTTTAAAAATATCATTCTGGACATAGCCCCTGGGAACAATTTTATGATAAAGATGCTATATTACTTAGGGTTCTCTAAGCAGACAGAACTAATAGGACAGATGTATATATAACGTGGAGTTTATCAAGAAGTATTGACTCACACGATCCCAAGGTGAGGTCCCACAATAGGCTGTCTGCAAATTGAGGAGCAAGAAAGCCAGTCTGAGTCCCAAAAGCTCAAAAGCAGGGAAGCTGACCGTGCAGCCTGCAGTCTGTGGTTGAAGGTCCAAGAGTCCTAAAGCTGAAGAACTTGGAGTCCGATGTTTGAGGGCAGGAAGCATCCAGCATGGGAGAAAGATGGGCACCAGAAGACGAAGCCAGTCCGGTCTATTCATGTTCTTCTGCCTGCTTTTATTCTGGCTGCAGCTGGCAGCTAATTAGATTGTGCCCACCCAGGGTGGGTCTGCCTCTTCCAGTCCACTGACTCAAATGTTAATCTCCTTTGGCAATACCCTCACAGACACACCCAGGAATAATACTTTGCATCCTTCAGTCCAATCAAGTTGACACCCAATATTAACCATCACCGATGCTAAAAACAATTGTAACAAAATGAAAATTGACAAACAGGACCTAATAAACTAAGGAGCTTCTGCATAGCAAAAGAAACTATCAACAGAGTAAACTGATAATTTACAGCATGGGAGAAAATATTTGTAGACTATGTATCTAACAAAGGTCTAATATCCAGCATATATAAGGAACTTTAACAAATTAATGAGTGAAAACCAAACAACCCCATTAAAAATTGGGCAAAGGACATGAACAGACACTTCAAAAAAAGACATACACATGGATAACAAACACATGGAAAAACGCTCAACATCACTAATCATTAGGGAAACGCAAAGCAAAAACACAATGAGATACTATCTCACATCAATCCGTATGGCTATTATTAAGTCAAAAAAACAGATGCTGGTGATGTTGCAGAGAAAAGAGAGTGCTTCTACTCTGCTGGTGAAAATGTAAATAAGTTTCACTACTGTGGAAAATAGTTTGGAGACTTCTCAAATAACTCAAAGCAGAATCACCATGAACCCAGCAATCCCATTATTGGGTATGCATCCAAAGGAATGTAAATCATTCTACCATAAAGAGAGATGCACTTGTATGTTCTTTGCAGCACTCTTCACAATAGCAAAGACATGGAATCAACCTAAATGCCCATCAGTAGACTGGATAAAGAAGATGTGGCACATATACACTATGGAATACTAAGCAGCAATAAAAAAGAATGAGATCATATACTTTGCAGCAACATGGATGGAGCTGGAGGCCATTATCCTCAGTGAACCAACACAGGAATGGTAAATCAAATATCACATGTTCTCACTTACACGTGGGAGCTAAACCTTGAGTACATATGGACACAAAGAAGGGAACAACAGACACCAGGGCCTACTTGAGGGTAGAGGGATGAAGGAAGGCAAGCGTCAAAAGACTAACTATTGGTACTATGCTTATTACCCGGGTGGCAAAATGATGTGTACACTAAACCTCTGTGGCATGCAATTTACCTATATAACAAATTTGCCCATATAACTCTGAATCAACAGTAACAGTTTATTAAAAATAAATCTAGAATAACATTTATTAAAAATAAATGGAAATAAAACTGCCTATTCTATAATCAAAGTTACTATGAAATTGTATTTTAACAGTACATGTGAAAATACATTAATAAACATAATAGCACTCTACAAATGTGTAAGTCTTTCATGTTGATGAGAGTTCATTATATTCTGAGAAAAATCTGAGTAAAAGGGAAATTCCTTTCTTCCTTTCTTTCATCCTTCCACAACTACTCATTGAGTGATGAATCTGGAACAGGCATAACTATAGGCTCTTAGTATATAACAGCAAACAAGTTCAATGAAAGTCCTTGTTCCCAAGGTTAATAACTGTAACAAAAACACTACATAATAATAAACCAAGCTAAATCTCTGTCGAGCCGAATTAATAGTTTAATGGTCACTTACAACTTAAAAACTAATTTCATTTTAATTTTGTCAAAAATGGATTAAAGAGTCAGTTATCAAAAAATGTCATCTATCATGGCTTTTAACTGATATTTCAAATGGTAACTTAGGGAGTACAGCAACCGATGCTGAAGGAATTCTATTATGTTTCTTATGTCTGATAGTTCTATATTTTATTTTCCTTAAGAAAAAACTAATTGGAACAAATTAACTAATAATAATACTCAGAAAGTTTAATATTAAGCCATTTAGGGATTATAAACGGAGATCCCATTTCCCACCCTACATGTGCAACATTTGTTTGTCCAGAACAGAAAATATTAGCATTTGATTCCAACTTATAAAAATATCTTGATGACTTTATAACAGAACACAATTAGCTAAATAATTATATTGTCTTCAGAAACCTTTTTTGTAGAGAAATTGTTGAACGGGGGAGTAGTGAGAAAACTAGTAGGCCAATTTGTCCCTTTTAGTATTATCATGGGTAAAACATAGAAAATAATGAAGCCAATGGAAAAGAAACAATTTAAATCAAGTAAAAAGGTTTTCAGAATAATGCTATTGCAACATTAGTAGGAAGAAATTTAAATTCTGTTTGGCAATTTGAAGTAAGCTATTATATAGGATTTTATTAAAATTTGAGAAAATCACAGTTTAAATGGATTTGTAATATTAACTCTAACATTGTCTTTATCAGTTCTATAAACCCATAAGATCCACATGTAAGTTCATATAAATATGAATGTTTACAATACATATCTTTAAAATAAATCTTTTTTATCTTTAAAATAAATATCATAAATAAGCATGAAGCAAAAGCCCTTGTAATCTTTCCTGTTATTTCTTTACAGTCATCCATCCATCTGCTTTCTCTATGATCTCCTGAAGCATTCCACTTGAAAGAAGATCGAATTAATTGAGTTCACCTTTCCTCTAACCTGTTTAAATTCTTCTTCCAGGATCACTTCACAAAATTTACTTTTAAGCTAGTCCCACATTTTAGAAATGACCTTGGTTTTATTGCGTGTCGCTAAAGACATTTATCTTTTTCAGATAGGAAATAAAATAGCTTTTTGTGGGAAGATATGAATGGCCCTAGTTCAGAGTAGGTATTTTCTAGGATAATTTGCCTCTCTTCTGTTTCTGTCTTCTCCAAACTTACATTCAATTATATGCATTCAGATTATTAATTACTATAATAATAACCTTCTATGTGCTTTTTACATGCATGTTCATTACATAAATCAATATTAGTTGAATGTTTTCATTTGACATTACTATATATCAGGATTTTTATTTTACTATTTCACTGCAATTCTTTTTTTATTAACTACTGTGCACAAATTATTATAAAAGGTTAAAGAAAAAAGATGAACAAAACACTAAGACCTTGGAAGAGGCTGAGTGTGGTGGCTCACGCCTGTAATCCCAGCACTTTCAGAGGCTGAGGCGGGCGGATCACCTGAAGTCAGGAGTTCAAGACCAGCCTGGCCAACATGGTGAAACCCTGTCTCTACTAAATATACACAAAAAATTAGCTGGGCGTGGTGGCGGCTACCTGTAATCCCAGCTACTTGGGAGGCTGAGGTACAAGAATCGCTTGAACCTGGGAGGAGGAGGTTGCAGTGAGCCAAGGTCATGCCACGGCACTCCAGCCTGGGTGACAGAGTGAGACTCAGTCTAATAAATAAATAAATAAATAATAAAAAAATAAAGACCTTGGAAGAGTTATCAAAGTAGTAAAGTACAGAAAACTCATTACCAAATAAACACAACAAAAAAGGTGAAATGATATTTCTTCAACTTGAAGTGAATTAAAAACTAAAATAAGAGTTCCCCAATATCGATTTTTGCTTAATTCTGCAAAGTGTAAAGAAAAACTAAAAAATACATTAATTTTATTTTAACTACCAATTTTGGGTTTCACATTATCTGATCTTCAGATGACTTATTGGTGAAGTTTTAAAAGTATAAGATTTTATTTTTTCTCATTCCAGCATTAACAAATTGAGAAGTTTCAGAATACAGATGTAAAAAGAGAAAGATCAAAGTGTAGAGGGACCATATAAACAAGAGATGGGATTAGTAGTATCATACATTTAGGGATTTTGTATGGAAAACATAGTTCTTCATTTAATAATCAGTTTCTGCCAAGTCAGTTATTTAACACATTACTTGTAATAGATTCTGTATGGTGTCAGTTTGGATAAGCTGGAACTACAACACCCAGAATCCTCCTCTCTGTACAGTTTCAGGCTAGAGTTGGCCAAATGAAAATGTTTTACAGGATTTTTCAGGCAGAAGTGACGCAACAACCATTGCTTTCTGAGGGTCAACATTGTAGTTGTGGTGAAAGACAGATGCAGAGGTACCCACAAATTCCATCTTGTCCTGGTTCTTTCCCTCTCCAAGTCCAGTTTTTCTTCTGCTAGCTCTGGGTAGAAAGGGTAACCCAGTACACCACCCAACACAGAATCAGTCACTTTCCATGGACTTTCTCACCAGCTCTATCTGTGCAGTCTCGCTGTGGCAACGGGATGTGCTTATTTTGACATATTTCCTTGTAGACTCTGACTTACCTATGCCTACCAATATTTTAGGAGGGCTGGCTAGTGGCCTCTCCCTAATTCTCCAATGCTCCCTTAAGACCTTTACTTCCTAGGTTTTAATAAAAAATTGTATAAGATTTTATTGCTATAATAAATCCCTTATTTCAAAATGCTCATAGTAGTTCTGTTTTTTTATTAATTCCCCATTGATATTACTAGAGGTTCCAGGGGAGCAGAAACTTAACAATGGGAATCTGGAATTGGTTCTTGATCTGATTGGTTAAAATGACCTCATTGCCAATATCAAAGCAAACATGGTATTTCATGGTATGTGGTGGAAAAAGACTTACTTCAATTATAATTCAGAGTCATCTGTAATCAAATGTCTATAGAAGACAAGATTTTGGTTGACTATGTAGGTACTTCCATATAACTTTTTAGTGGACATAAGAAATATAATGTTTTGTAGGTGGTTTCTAAGAGGAACCAACTTGGAGAAAGAAAATTTAAGTTCAGGATCAAGGCATAAGTAAAAGGTCAGAGCTTCTGTAACTGCCCTAAAAGAAACCTTATTTTCTATAATTACAGGATCAAGTTTCTGGAAACCAAATCCAAAGTCTAATCCTTCACTTGGCTGAACAATAAAACAAATTCAATCTTTATTCTCACAGAGTCTCTTAGGTTAAAGTTAGGATAATGGTTGAGAAGGAGTGGGATCATGGAAAATCAGGTAACATTTGAATGGATTTTTAGGAAGCTGGGAAAATTGAATCATAAATTCTGCCAAGACTCCTGGGCCTATAAAATAACACTGTTCTGTCCTGGAAGTTAGTGTCCCTTAGCTTGTAGACACTGTGATGGTTTCCTGTGAAGTAGTTGTCTTGCAAAGACTGATGATTCCTCTCAAGATCTGCCTTCCCTACAGTATAGAGCTCCTATGGGAAGCCTACAGGTGGAAAGCTCCATTCTCATGCAAAACTCCATCAGCTCTTTTTGTTCTGCTTGTATCTATGACTTGACAGTTCAGACTCAACAGTCATCTTAAGAAACCTTCTATGTGAAACAAACAATATAATAAAACCACTAATCAAAACCCAACAAAAACAAAAACAATTTAAAAAAATACAGAGAAAGAGAGTGAAGAAACAAAAAGAAATGTAATAGTATCCCTGAAACAAGAACACAGTACTGTACAAAAAGCAGTCAGGGAATAAGAAAGAGCTCATGGGAATTAAATATGTAATGCAGAAATTAAAAAATGAGGCCGGGCGCGGTGGCTCACGCCTGTAATCCCAGCACTTTGGGAGGCCGAGGCGGGCGGATCACAAGGTCAGGAGATCGAGACCACGGTGAAACCCCGTCTCTACTAAAAAAATACAAAAAATTAGCCGGGCGCGGTTGTGGGCGCCTGTAGTCCCAGCTACTCGGGAGGCTGAGGCAGGAGAATGGCGTGAACCCGGGAGGCGGAGCTTGCAGTGAGCCGAGATCGCGCCACTGCACTCCAGCCTGGGAAACAGAGCGAGACTCCGTCTCAAAAAAAAAAAAAAAAAAAAAAAAAGAAATTAAAAAATGAGTAAAACATTCAAAGCGTAAAATATCCTACAAAATAGATTAAAAGGCAGATATAAAAACTAGGAGCAAGAGGATAAGAAACCTAGAGGATTTGTATGGTAGGACCAACATCCATATACTAGAAAACTAAAAAGAAAAAATGAGGAAAACAAAAGGGAGAAAATTGTCAAAAAATAATTTCCTGCTGAATGACCTATGTTTCCATACTGAAGATGTTCACAAGAGGTGCTGTGAAAAATAAATGAAAACAAAATCCACATTGTATATTATTGAGAGATTTCAGAATATTTGGAATAAGAAGATTCTAACCACTTCCAAAATTGAAAAACGTAGCTTAAAAGGATCAAGAAACAAAATGTAATTGAATTTCTCATTAGCAACATTGGAAGCAAGATGATGAAACAAAGTCCATGGTTCTTTACCAGGAATCTACTGGAAAATGCATTCCACTAAAATGGGAGGACATCTGAAGGGGACAAAACAGACATAAAATACACAAGAGACATGCAGGGAGACATGTGGGAGACCTATGATTGTGGTCAGGAAGCTCTCAGGTTGATGACCCATGCAGCACCCAGCAGCCAGGCAGTCCATGTTGGACCAGGTCAGGAGACTTTGGGAAGTTGCCTCCGATGGATAAAATTAATAGAATCTATGTAACAGGTTTCAACTTAATGAGAAAAGAGTTATACAAATAAGGAGCATGTGGGAGACGAATTAGTAACATAATAAACAAAGGAAACAAGTAATGCAAGACTGCCAGGAGAAAACAATTATACAAATCATCATTGTATACTGTGTGGCTTAGTATTGAATATAAAACCACATGATGTAACAATACTGGGGAAATGGAGAAATGAGGGTGCTTATGGGTTTGGTAGGGGTAGAGAAAAAGAAGTAAGTCTCTGTTTCCGTACTGCCAAGTCCATAGATTATGACTAAAACTGAAAATTCAGAGTGTGGCAGTCTAAGTAGGTTATATAGAGATAAAGAACTAAAAGAGTTAAAATAGTTGCCTGGAGGATGGAATGGAGGCAAGAGGTATGGAAGGAAGCCATGTTTTTCTTAGTAAGCCATGTACAACTATTTGACTCGTTAAATATGTATGACTTTGTAGAACTGTTTGACTGAATATGTGCATGTATAACTGACAAAATATTTTAAAATTAAAAACTACACAGTTTATTCATAAATAATTAAACATATCTGATCATAAGTGAGATTTGGGAAGATTAACACAAGCTAAGGAGAATAAGTGAATAATTGTAACTGAATATACTATAGTTCATATAAGTTCATCTAAATGTTACTCAACTTAAACTCAGTAATTTGAGCGAATCATTAATGATACATAGATGATAGTAGAAAAGGAAAAACCTGTTTTAAAAGTGATTGATTCATTTATTTCTCCTGATTATGCAGGAAATAACTTTTCCAATGTCATTGTTTGCTGTAGTCAGGTGAGGTGCTTCCCTTGACATCTTGTCGCCCAGGAAAATCTTTCTTGTGAACCTCCAGGCTGAAGTTGGATATTCCTAGTACTCTAGGTGTGCTAATTTCACCATATTCTTGAACATTATTCTTCCTTTCCAATCAGAGTGTGGTGTTTGTGGCCAGTCACTGTAACCCCTTTTTTTCTTGTCTCCATAAATGTTGACCAGCTTGAAAGTCTAACGTCAAAACATAATGAGTGTAATCAAGTGGAGGAAAGAAAAGCTGTTTGAAAATGGTTATTTCTCCCCTACCTAATGTATAGGTTCTTGTGAAAATGTTCTTTCTGTTATTTTTAAGACTGCCTAAGACTGAAATAGTTTCCTCATTGAACAAGCTGTAAAGAATGAATACATCCAGAACAGGGTCAATCTGGTCTTCAAAGATCTCCTAGTTTATGTGATTAACTTCAGTCAAAAGATAAATTATATAGTTATGTGACATCTGAAAGTCACTTTGATAAAACTCGGTACGTGGCGACCTAGAAACGTTAAGACTTTGTCAGAGAGGAGTAATTGTGACACTGTAGATCCTTTTTTTTTTTTTTTTTCTTTGTGGTCAATACTCACTGGATCAAAATAGCTATTACCCTCTGTGCTTCTGTCTGTCCTGGCTTCTTTCATTTAATCAGATGCCCCTTTGGTAATTTCATTCCCCCACCAACCCTCTTTAGCGTTGTTTCCTAGAGAGATATTCTTTTTAACCTAAGATTGTGTTGGTATCTATTCTGTCCTTCCATATGGCAATGGAGGAAACAAAGGGAGTGTTAATGGAGACATGGCTTTGCATAACTCCCACAGAATGACTTCTAAATATGATGTTTACTATAATAATACTGTTGAATTAGGATTTATAGTCCCTTTTCTGAGATGTGTTAAAGTAGTACATGGAAAACTCTAAAATTAAACAAGTGCATCAATTTCAGACATTAGTTTCTTAATAAGCAACACATATCTAGCAGTTTCAGCCCTGCACGAAGACTGTGCAAATCCAATAAGGTGAAAGAATCTTTCCTTCATTAGCTTTGTCTTCCTTTTATTTACCATTATTTCTTACTATATATACAAATACATGTAGTAAATATATCTCTTATAATATATATTAAGAAATATATATATATTGTAATATATATTTGCTAGAAAGAGAACAGAGATTGTGGATTGTAACTTTCCTTGAACGACTCTGACATTCTTACCTTCGTTACCAAGTAGGAAATCCTTACAAAGGTATATTTGTTGTCTCCAGTGGCCCTGGTTTAATAATTTCTATTGTATTACCTGATATCTAACTAGTACATTCATTGAGGTGAAATCCCAAGCCTCTTTCTAAATAGAATTATAGTCTAGACTGATATCTCACAAACAGAAAAATTCATTTACTAAGAGTTTTCTGAGAATAGATAACTTTTTGTTATATCATAGGCTTGGCTATTATTTGTCTCACAAACTTCATCTTTATTTCTGTTACCTATAGGTTTAATTATAATTTGGGAGATTTTTTGGGGAAATGAGTCTCATGGGACTCTTTGAAGTAGGGTAAGAAAATTGCTTTTCTGTTTTCTTAAGCCTAGTCAGAAGGAAAGAATGAGAATGAATTAATAAGTTGGAAATATTCTATTTTTTACTATTCAAAATTAAACATTTATAAAATATTTGGAATAATAAAAGACTTTATTCCATACACATATGAATAATTTGGACTGATGATGATAATGTAATGATTTGCTTGATTTATTTCCTGTGTATCCGTTTTTTAACAAAAAGACAATGAAAATGCTTTTGTCTTGGTACTTGGTGCAAACAACTCATGCAAAAGTTATCAGGTGACAGTCTCAAGAATACAAACATTATGAATACAGAACACGTCATAAGCAAGGGTCAGCTTTGGGAAAGGAACCATAATATAATTTACATTGTAGTGAATGAAAGAGTTCTTTGAATTTTATTCCACAGTCCATGATGTTCTAGGAAGACTTTCTTTTCTTTTCTTCTCTTTTCTTTTGTTTTCTTTTCATTTCTTTTTTTTTATTTTAACATAATTGAAATAGGGAAGTTAAGAATGTGCTTTTCAACTCAATTCCAGCACAATGTTCTATTAATTCAAATGGTACCAATGGAGTGTACATTTTTGTCATGTGGATTCTGGGAAGTCTATGGAAGATGTAACTCAGGAATCCAAACTTCTAAGAAGCTTCTTAATGGCATTTCCATGAGGAGTATGACTTTTACTTTATTTGAACACTGATAGAAAAATTAATATTAAAGAATTCTTATAAAATCCTATTTTATTCAGTAAATAATTGATTGGAATAATTTTCTAAATTAAAAATTTTTAAACTTCAACTTCATCATTAGTGGATGTTACTTAAAGATAAAGCAATTGTATCTAATGCTAAGTTGTACATTTAGTATACTTTTATTTATTTTAAAAATATTTAAATTATTATTTATTTGCAACTTTTATTATATTTTTAAAACTTTTATTTTAGTTTCAGGGGTACATGTGCAGGTTTGTTTTATAGGTAAATTGCATGTCACGTGGGTTTCATATACAGATTATTTCATCATCCAGGTATTCAGCATGGTACCCAACAGGTAGATTTTTCAAAACTCACCCTCCTGCAACCCTCCACCCTCAAGTAGGCCCCAGTGTCTCTTGTTCCCTTCTTTAATATCCATGTGTTCTCAATGTTTAGCTCTCACTTATAAATGAGAACATGCAGTACTTAGTTTTCTGTTCCTGCATTAGTTCACTTAGGATAACAGCCTTCGACTCCATTGATGTTGCTGCAAAGGACATAATCTCATTCCTTTTTATAGCTGTATAGTATTCCATGGTGTATATGTATCACATTTGCTTTATCCAGTCTACCATTGCTGGGCAATTAGGTTGGTCCTATGTCTTTGCTATTGTGAATACTACTGTGATGAACATATGCGTGCGTCTGTCTTTATGGTAGAATAATTTATATTCCTTTCTGTATACACCTAATAATGGGATTGATGGATCAGAAAGTAGTTCTATATCATGTTGTTTGAGAAATCACCAAACTGCTTTCCACAGTAGGTGAATTAATTTACCTTCCCACAAGTAGTGTATAAACATTCCCTTTTCTCTGCAACCTCACTGACATCTCTTCTTTTTTTGACCTTTTAGTTATAATCATTCTGACTGGTGTGAGATGATATCTCATTGTGGTTTTGATTTGCTTTTCTCTAATGATTAGTGATGTTGAGCATTTTTTTCATAGGCTTGTTGGATACGTGTATGTCTTCTTTTGAAAAATGACTATTCATGTCCTTTGCCCACTTTTAAATGCTATTGTTTGTTTTTTGCTTATTAATTTGTTCAAGTTCCTTGTAGATTCTGCATATTAGACCTTTGTCAGATGCATAGTTTGCAAATATTTTTTCTCATTCTGTAAGTTGTCTGTCTACCCTACTGATGGTATCTATTGCTGTGCAGAATCTTGTTAGTTTAATTAGGTTCCACTTGTCAATTTTTGTTTTGTTGTGATTCCTTTTGGTGTCTTCCTCATGAAATGTTTGCTAGAGCCTATGTCCACAATGGTATTGCCTAGGTTTCCTTCAAGGATTTTTTATAGTTTTAGGTTTTACATTTAAGTCTTAATCCATCTTGAATTGATTTTTTGGGCATGGTGTAAGGAAGGGGTCCAGTTTTAACCCTCTGTCTACGGCTAACCAAGTTATTCCAGCACCATTTATTGAATAGAGAGTCCTTTCCTCATTGCTTGTTTTTGTTGATTTTGTTGAAGATCAGATGGTTGTAGGTGTATGGCTTTATTTCTGGGCTCTCTATTCTGTTTCACTGGTCTGTGTGTCTGTTTTTGTACCAGTACAATGCTGTTTGGGTTAGCGTAGCTTTGTAGTATAGTTTGAAGTCAGGTAATGTGATGCCTCCAGCTTTGTTCTTTTTGTTTAGGATTGCTTTGGCTATTTGGGCTCTTTTTTATTTCCATATGAATTTTAGAAGTTTTTTTTTTTCTGATTCTCTGAAGAATGTTATTGGTAGTTTGATAGAACTAACATTGAATATGCAAATTGCTTTGGGCAGTATGGCCATTTTAATATTGATTCTTCCTGTCCATGAGCATGGAATGTTTTTCTGTTGGTTTGTGTCATCTCTGATTTCTCCTCCTTAATTCATTCCATGAGATGAACATCATTCTGATACCAAAATCTGGCCAAGACACAACCAAAAAAGAAAACTTCAGTCCAATATCGTTGATGAACATAGATGCAAAAATCCTCCAGAAAATACTAGCAAACTGACTCCAGCAGCATATCAAAAAACCTAATTAACCACAATCAAGTAGGCATTATCCCTGGGTTGCAAGATTGGTTCAACATATGCAAATCAATAAATGTGATTTATAACATAAACAGAACTAAAAACAAAAACCACATGATCATCTCAATTGATGAAGAAAAGGCTTTTGATAAAATTTAACATCCCTTCATGTATTAAAACCTTCAACAAACTAGGCATTTAAGGAACATACTTCAAAATAATAAGAGCCATCTGTAACAAACCCACAGCCAACATTATACTGAACAGGCAAAAGCTGGAAGCATTCCTTTTGAAACTGGAATAAGACAAGGATGCCTATTCTCACCACTCTTATTCAATGTAGTATTGGAAGGCCTAGTCAGAGCAATTTGACAAAAGAAAGAAATAAAAAGCATCCAAATAGAAAGAGAGGAAGTCAAACTATCTCTGCAGACAGCATGATTTTATACCTAGAAAACCCCTAATGAGTCTCTGCACATAAACTCTTACATCTAATAAATAACTTCAGCAAAGTTTCGGGATACAAAAAGCCAAAGTACAGAAAACAGTAGCATTTCCATGTACCAACAACATTCAGGATGAGTGCCAAATCAAGAATGCAATCTTATTAACAATAGCCACACATTCAAAATAATTTACATAGGAATACAGCTAACTAGGCAGGTTAAAGATCTCTATTTTGATTTTTTTAAAATATTGATCACCTACTATATCCAGGTCCTACACTATTACGTTTGAAGTGGTAAGAACTTTCACCCTCAAGGATTTAGGATTTTCAGTGTTTTAGGATATTGACATATTTTCCAAATTTACCCATTCTACAAACTAAATGCAATCAAATTGATTGAGATGCATCCCAGAGGCTCAGGAGAGAAAGCCCCCTGAAAATGCCGAGGATGTTTTGAAATTGCAAAGCTTCACAGGGATGAATGATTAACTGTTTTTTGTTTGTTTGTTTGTTTGTTTTTGAGATAGAGGTTTGCTCTTGTTGCCCAGGCTAGAGTATAGTGACATGATCTCTGCTCACTGCAACCTGCACCTCTTGGGTTCAAGAGATTCTCCTGCTTCAGCCTCCCAAGTAGCTGGGACTACAGGCATGCACCACCATGCCTGGCTAATTTTTTTGTATTTTTAGTAGAGAAGGGGTTTCACCATGTTGACTAAGCTGGTCTTGAACTCATGACCTCAGGTAATCCGCCTGCCTTGGACTCCCAAAGTGCTGGGATCACAGGTGTGAGTCACTGTGCTGGGCCAACAGAAATGAATTTGAGATGGTTCTTGGGAGATGCACTTTCTTTTCACTATGAAAATGCTTTTAATGGTGGTGTCTGTACAGTGTGTGATATAAAGTCAGGAAGAACTCCAAGTGCACACACAGAGAGGCCTGGTTATCAGAGAAAAGATTGTGAGTAAATAGAGCTCCCACTGCTTCCCCACTTTACCCAGTGTCCATGTCTGAAGGCTCTAGGCCACCTTCCTCTTGGCCTCTTTCTCAACCTTTCTCTCCTCCATGGCTGAGACGTCCTGGTATTACTGATATTGGGACACCAAGTTGTTCATGTTGCTCTCGGCCTTGGTGAACTTCATCTAGTCCATGCTCTTGCCCATGTGCCAGTGCAGAAAGGCTTTGCACTGAAACATGGCCGTGAACTACTCAGAGATGTGCTTGAACAGCTCCTGGATGGCCTTGCTGTTGCTGATGAAGGTGGCAGACCTTTATAGCCCCAAAAGTGGGATGTCACAGACAAATGTTTTTACATGGTTGGGGATTCACTCAACAAAGTAGCTGCCGTTCTTGTTTTGGGCATTAAGCATTTGCTCATCCAACTTCTTCATGGACATGTAGTCCGTGAACACCGTGGCCACCTTTAGGCAGGGGTCTCAGGGAGCCATCATGTTCTTGGCATCAAACATCTGCTGGGTAAGCTCAGGCACTGTCAGGGCCTGGTACTGCTGGCTGCCGTGGATGGTCAGCAGGGTGAAGCCAGGCATAAAGAAGTGCAGGTAGGGAATGGGACCATGTACTTAGCTGGTTTCTGCAGGTCAGCATTGAGCTGAGTGGGGAAGCTTAGGCAGGTAGTGACCCCACTTATGGTGGCAGACATCAGGTAGTTCGGGTCACCATAGGTGAGTGTGGTTAGCTTTAGGGTTCAGAAGCAGATGTTATGGAGAGTTTCATTATCAATGCAATAGGTCATAGCTGTGTTTTCTACCAGTTGGTGGACTAAGAAGGTGATGTTTTAGGGCTCCACCCCCATATCTGACACCTTGCACAAGGGCGCCACACTGAACATGTTCAAGATCCTGTCTGGATACTTCTCTGGGATCTTGCTGATGAGAAGGGTACCCCTCTCAGGCCCAGTCCCTGCTCCCAGGGAGTGGGTCAGCTGGAAACCCTGCAGGCAGTCACAGCTCTCAGCCTCCCTCCTCACAATGTCCAGCACCGAATCCACCAGCTCCGCACCTTCTGTGTAGTGCCCATTGGCCCAGTTGTTTCCGGCACCACTGTGATGGAAGATGAAGTTGTCCAGCCGTAAGATCTGCCTGAAGGAGCCTGAGCACACGAGAGTCCACGGTGCTGGGCTCCAGATCCGTGAGCTCAGCGTGGGGCACATACTTGCCACTGGTGGTCTCATTGTAGTAAACACTGATGCACTCCAGCTGCAGGTTGCTATCCCCACGCTAAGTGCCAGTAGGATTGATGGCATGATCATCACTGATCACCCCGTAGAACTAGTTGCCAAACTGACCGGTTTGCAGGTGCACGATCTCTCTCAAGGTGGCAGCAGTGGGGATAGAGGCGGTAGGATAGTCACAGGAGCAGAGGCTCAGGCGTGCAGAGTGCTGGAATCCATTTTGTATCCGGAGAGAACTATATACGATTTATAAACTGACCCTTTAAATTCAGATCTGATATCCTATATCTGTTGATGTGTTAATATTAGGTTGGTGCAAAAAGTAATTGCAGTTGATGGTAAAACTGCAATTACTTTTTGCACCAACCTATAACTTGGGAAAACCTTTAGATCACTCCTTTTTGTTTATGAACAAATAATATTATTTTGCTACTTTATATGGGGATAAAATATACCTTAGTAATAAGAGACTTTTTTTCCCCAAAATATATCATCTTCATCTCCCTAAAGCCAAACTGTTTTACCAACTTCATTATGATTTGCATTGAGCAGTTTATTTTTCTTGCAAGGTCAGGCAATTCCTGTCTTCACTTGCTGATGGACAGATGCATATAGGAAAAGGCATTATGGTTATTAATGAAGTGAAAGTAGTAATTACAGAAAGATAATCCTGAAGTAGTCTTCTGTAAGGGAGTCCAATATGTCACATGAGTCTTCACTTAGAGTGACAAAATTATAATAGATTTTGGAAACTTTAATTTTCTTGTGCAGGCAATTTCGAATTAGCTGTTCTCTTTGTCTTTATTAGCTACATAGAGTTTCAAAAAACATCATGTATTTACTATAACTTTTGAATCACAGGAAAGTTTTACTCGACTTGAAAAATGACATGGATCTATATATACCTTCACTGCTTATGTATGAAACAAAATGAACTTAATTCTCTGAGAAATGAACTTCCCAGTGGCTTTGGCTCAATTTTCCTTTAATGATGATTCATGTAGTTTCAGAACTCCAAAGGTCACTAAAGGTTGTGTCTGTGCAAATTTGAGAAGTCTGCCAGCTCAGAAGATAACTTGAGGCAGTTCTGTCATCCTCTTGTGTTACCAAAGGATCTGCAAATCTGTAAACATGAAGCTTCATATTCCCCAAAATAATTTCTTCAAGGAGCAACAAGAAAACCGTAGTTGGAAAGATAAAATACAAAATAATGTTGACAATTACAAAAAAAGATATATAGATGATTTCAGTAAATTAAAACAAAAGGGGAGTAAGCTCTTCATTAAACTTTTGGTATTTTTTTCTGATATAGAGTATTAACATTCAACTTATTTTTACTTTGATGAAATAGGACCTCTACGTCTGTGTGTGTGCATATGCATGCGTGTGTGCACACTTGCTCACGTGTGTGTCCCTGTGTGGTGTGGTTTTGTAAAATCACCCAGATGATTCTAAGGCATTTCTCTCTTTCCACCACCTCCCCATAATCATTGATATAATGTCTCATTTTCCTTTAAAGACGAGGTTGGAATATTGCAGAGGGTAAAAACATAAGCCCACAATATAGGCATGCTAGAATGAAAAAGCTCCTTTAGTTTATTATATTTGTAAGTAACAATTTAACCCTATTATCAGGGTTAAACTATAGGCAGTTTCTAACTAAAAATAACCAAACTCAAATAAAAAATAGTAACATTTATTTGTAATAAATAATACCTAGTTCAATTATAAAATTTCTAGTTGTAGAACTCTACTATAAAGTAATATACATACTACTTTCTACAGCAATAAAGAAAACAGATTGCATATTTTAGTGTCTCATAAGTACATGATATTAAAAGTTTACCTTATAACTCTGTTCTATCTTTTTTTCCTGATTGTGTCTTTTGTTGAATTAAAAAATGTATCATTTCTATAATTTGGGGGCTGTTTTTACCCTTCACAAAATAATCATACTGGATTTGTTTTGGAGGGTTGTTTGTGCTTTCCTTTTAAATTGGCTCTAGATGATTTTCAGTGAGGCAAGTACCAGGGTACCCTACTCTTCCGTTGGTGGTAGTTGATTCTCTTGCTTTAACTGTTATTGTTAATGTATTTCACAAGGCATCTCCTTTTGCCTTAGTTCTTCTGCTACTTGCACTCTGATTTTTTAAACAACTCTATCATCTCCAGCACATCTGAGGGATAAGACATATTCCCCCAATGATAGTGGTTCATCATGGCCCTGGTTCTGAATCATGAGATCATGCCACTGTTGTAAGCACATTAGATCCTACAGGGATGTGTGTGTGTGTGTGTGTTTATGCACGTGTGTAATGTATGGTGTGGTTTTATAAAACCCTCCAGATAATTCTGAGGCATTTCTCTCTTTCCCCCATCTCCTCATAATCATTGACATAATGTCTCATTTTTCTTTAAAGGTGAGAATTTCCTTGGCTTATCCTTAAGTCTTCTTTTAACATTTGAGGACATGACTCTCCTCTTTTACAATTCTTTATGGTGCTGCCTTTTTAGGGACTCTCTTTTTTCCCCAGTTTTGGAAATCCTTTCTCTAATCTACAGTACTTCTATACAAGTAAGAGGAATTAGAAGCATGTATCTCAATTAATGTCCTTTGTTGGGAAGAGGCCCCCCAAAATCTAGCCATAAACTGGCCCCGAAACTGGCCATAAGCAAAATGTCTGCAGCACTGTGACATGTTCATGATGGCCATAATGCCCACCCTGGAAGGTTGTGAGTTTATCGGAATGAGAGCAAGGAACACCTGGCCGGCGCGGGCGGGGAAAACTCGCTTAAAGGCATTCTTAAGCCACAAACAAGCATGGGCGATTTGTGCCCTAAGGACATGCTCCTGCTGCACTTAACTAGCCCAACCTAATCCTTTATTTCAACTGTCTGTTCATTTCCCATTGGGATACTTCAGTTAATCCCGTTTCCCATAAGGGACACTTTTAATTAATCAAATATCTATAGAAACAATGCTAATGACTGGCTTGCTGTTAATAAATACGTGGGTAAATCTCTGTTCAGGTCTCTCAGCTCTGAAGGCTGTGAGACCCCTGATTTCCCACTTCACACCTCTATATTTCTGTGTGTGTGTCATTAATTCCTCTAGCGCCGCTGGGTTAGGGTCTCCCTGACTGAGCTGGTCTCGGCAGTCCTTAGCATTAATATTGACAAACAGACAAAACACAGGAAACCATAAAATAACTCTGTAATTACCCCATTGGCACTGAGTTTGCTATTCTAGAGGGTCAGAGGAAAGGTTTTCCTCACTGGAAACAGAGTTCTCATTGGCATGTTGTGGTAACAACACAGAGCTACTAAACAGAAATTTGGTTGCAGGAACAGCTTTATCGCCTTTGCCTTACATTTAAAAAGAGACATTTAAATCATTTATTTTCTCCTTTTTGTTTTTGGGCTTTTTAAACTTTTTGAAATATCCTTCTAGAATTCTCATTGGTCTAATGTTCTACTTTACATGTTCATTTACAATCTCTTGGAAGTATTTCTGTTTTTGTTGTTGTTGTTTGTTTGTTTGTTTGTTTGAGACAGAGTCTCCCTCTGTCGCTCAGGCTAGAGTGCAGTGGTGCAATCTCGGATCACTGCAATCTCTGCCTCCCAGATTCAAGTGATTCTTGAACTCTAGCTGGGACTACAGGCATGGGCCATTACACCTGGTTAATTTTTGTATTTTTAGTAGAGACGGGGTTTCACCATGTTAGCCAGGCTGGTCTTGAACTCTTTGCCTCAAGTAATCTGCCTGCCTCGGCCTCCCAAAGTTCTGGGATTACAGGCGTGAACCACTGCACCCACCCTGGAAGTCTTTTCTAATTCTTCCACTAGTGTGAGGCATTGCTTAACACATTTTTATCTTCTTTACTAAACTGTAAGCATATATAGAAGTCAACAAAATGTTACACATTCTTAACCTCTAACACTTAGCACTGTCTGGCATATTAATAAATGACTGAAGAAACTATATTCCCATTTTTCTTAGATTATTTGTTCTCTTGACTTGTATTCTAACTTTTGTATTAGTTTTTTTTTTTTTTTTTACATATTTTAAAAGCCTCTACCCTTGTTCTTGGCAGTATGTTATTATATGTCATATGAGATACAGATATATAGATATATATACACGCATGTCAATAAATGGATCTATACATAGCTATGTATGTCACATGCCATATGCTTGGGTTTAGACTGTATTGCAAAGTATCTTTGTCATTGTCACTCATCATGTCTCATATATTTGATGTTCTTAAGATTAGAACCGTGGTGGGAAAATAACATAAGGGATATGTAGTCAGCCTTGGTTTACTTATATTTATTTCCTTAGCAGCACATTAAGCGTGAGGATGCCGCTTCCATGTTTCACATCAACATCTTTAGTTATCTTTGCAGTGTTTCTAGTAGCCACTAACTTTCTGTGGTCTTAAAGAGAAAATGATGGCCTTAGCAAAAGCTTTTTTTTAAAAAAAGATCTAGACGTAATGAACATTCTTTCCATTTTTTTCTTTTAGTGTGTTTTACAATTTCTCTTAAGTTTATCAAACATGCATTGTGTGCCTAGTTGGACTCCATCTGGTGTCTCATGTCATCTGCTATTATTTCTATGTGGTTTAAGCCTCTATATTTCTTAACAATTAATTTTAAGAAATGTTATTGCTACTTCAGCTTCCTTGTATTAGTCATTTCACCTTTCTCTAGAGTCATAAAAAACTCCATCAGGGTTGGTTCAAGAAAAATAAATCACAATCAAAGTCGAAGTTCCCAAGTACGACCAAAAATAATGGAAAACAAAAATGTATGAGACGGTGGAGGCCATCAAATTCAGGTGGGGAGTCAGAGAACCCATGTCTGAATCTTGGCCCTAGGATGTATCAACGTGCGCAAGTTACTGAACTGATGAACCTCCCTTTTCTCATCTTCTTTTAATAATGGGGACGTCTTTTTCCATTATGCAATAACCTTGTAAAGCTGCTTCCACTGGCTTGGCACTTACAAAATGCTTCAGTACAACTCAACACACAATTGTGTCATCACCGGGCCTGACCCTGGCAAGATAAAGGGGAAAAGGAATGCCCCTGGCCTCGGAGTTCAGTCTCATCTGGCTCCCACCCCACCTTTGACCCTTTCCTTCAAATCACGGTGCCTTCCCAATAGATCCCAAAGAATGCTGATGAGTGATGTTCTTCGGGTCTCATGTTGGAGAAAGTCTTGATGTGAGGTTGCAGATGAAGGTCTATGATTTGGAGAACATTCTATTAATAGAACTGTAAGCACAGATGGCCCAGAATTCTTTTCAGGGACAGCTTTCTGAACCACATCCATGGCAGCTGGTTCACATGAGATGGTCTTTACCAGTGGAAGAAGGAATCAGGTGGCCTGGCACAATTTCAATTGGGTGGCACTCTGTGAAATTAGACACTATTTAGCATATATTTGCTGGTTTGTGATACAGATTGTCTTGTGATTCTACAGCTCTTTCCTTACAAAAAAGCTTCACTTGCTTGCAGCTTAGCTAGATTACTGTCCCGCTAGCGCCTACTTTCCTTCTATTTGATTAATGGCATTTATGTTTCAGAGAAAGGTAAATTAAAACTAAAGATTAAAAGCAGAATTTGATTTAAAAACAGCGTGATGTGACATGAGACTATGGAATGAGCAAATACTCTACATGCTACCAATGTTGTTTGGTTGAAATTAACATCATATTCAACACTGCTCTTTGCCAATAGTCACTAGGTGAAAAAAACATTCAGACAGGGAGAAGGGTCAGTGATGTCTTTAAATGAGATTCTTTTGTTGAGCTGGAGTAAGACAATGGGACTGCTTTGGTCTGTATGTGTCCCCTCAAAGTTCTGATGCTCAAATCCTAACCTCCAGGGTGATGGTATTAGGAGATGGGCCTTTGTTAGCTGATTAGGTTTTCCCAATGTGGGTTGGGTGTCTGGAGACACCAAATCTACTGGCACTTTGATCTTGGACTTCTTAGCTTCCAGAACTGTTAAAAATACCTTTCTGTTCTTTATAAACCACTCAGTTTATGATATCTTGTTGAAGCAACTGGAACACACTAAGACAGGACCAATGGGATTTTTACTATTTTAAGTAGTGATATGATGAAGAACTATTTTAAATACTGTAATAAAACGAAACCACAGCAACAACAAACCTTACTGATGTTCTGTACTGGAAATGTCTTGTTTGCTGCAAGACTCACAGAACTTGCAAGCTGACATTTCTTCTTGCCGTGAAATTTTTATGTTAACTGCTTGGTCCACAGGCTTGTTTTCTTCCAGTATCTGTCACAGGATTCCTACTGCAGGCTCCGTTTGTGACCTGTGATTGGTGGGGGCTGTGGTGATTGTGGATGGAGAAAAGGAGTCCTTGTTTATTGCTTTTTAAACCTGAATAATTTCCAGAATTACCTAGACCTTATAAAAATTCACATTTCTCGCCTCACAATTCTGATTTTCTAAGTCCAGTGGGAAGCTTAGGAGTACATATTTTTATAAACCTTCTTAGGTGAATCTATTTAGGTTGGTGCAAAAGTAATTGCGGTTTTTACCTTTACTTTCTATAGCAAAGCCCACAATTACTTTTGCACCAAACTAATAATAAAGAACCAGAATTAAAACCAGAAGAAGATGTGCTTCTGGTCTTGCTTCTAGTAACTAGATTCTGGCATTTTTATCTTGTCCCCCATTCCTAGGAACTAAATCATGGGTAAGTTAGTTTAGTGCCCATGTCCTTTTTCTGACACACTGCCCAGAAAACTTTAAAACTGTGCTATTGCTGGGCATAGTGGCACATGCCTGTAATCCCAGCACTCTGAGAGGCCAAGGTAGGCAGATCGCTTGAGGCCAGGAATTTGAGACCAGCCTGGCCAACATGGCAAAATCTTGTCTCTACTAAAAATACAAAAATTAGCCCGGCATGGCAGTGCACACCTGTAATCCTAGCTATTCGGGAGGTTGAGGTAGGAGAATCGGGAGAGTCGCTTGAACGGAGGAAATGGAGTTTGCAGTGAGCTGAGAGTGTGCCACTGCACTCCAGCCTGGGTGACAGAGTGAGACTCTGTCTCAAACACACACACACACACACACACACACACACACACACACACACTCTCACCACAAAACTGTGTGATTTACTTTGTTATCTCCAGTTGCCTTTCTTTCCAGTTATTTTCACCTGGAACAAAGTCTTAAACTTGAACTCCCAATACCCAGGGCCATATGGAGGGGACAGGATGCCTTGCTGTAGATCTCTTTGGATATGCAATCTTGCCTCCTCCTGGGTTCGCTGACACTGTCCATGCTCTGTCTCCACCTGTCAGAACATCTACTTTTGTTATATTGGATGTCCCTTACTTGAGCTTTCTGCACTACCACCAGTTGCCTGACAAATCCTTGCAAATTTAGACAGGATAGTGATCACCTGCAGCATGAGTTAAATAGATTTTTGCATTCACTTACTCCAGTCAATAAATCAGAAATCCTGGGAACTGGTCATAGGAATCTACATTTTTAACAAGTAGCCAAGTCTTTCTGATACAATTACTCCTGGACCACACTGTAAGAAAGGGAACCTAGAACTAGATTCATTTCCCTAAGTTCAGTTTCTATCTCGTGGGTAGATCTTATTTTAAGTCTTAACTTAGGTAAGTCTCATCCATCCTGTTACAGTTAACACACCACCCATGTGTCTGTGTGATGAAATACACTAGCATTAAGTTAATCCAAATGTCACCTCTTCCAATTCTGATCTTCCCCACTTGAGATGTATCTTGCCCTCTCCTGGACTTTCATAACTATTTGTTCATCTCTTTAGGTAGTCTTCATATCTCATTGTCTTTTATAGCCTTTTATCCAACTTAACAGGCTTTGAGCTTCTTGAGGCAGGTCTAGGTCTGGGTTTTCTCTGTTTTCAGCACTTGGCGCAGTGACACAGGCCTGGTACATAGCAGGTGACCAAAAATGCTTATTGAATAAAAGAGATATAGTGCTGGATGCTGCATTTGGACCTGGAGGTATAAGAAAGTCCTGTGATTTTCAGAGGTTTATTCTTTTCTTAGAAAGTAGTGATTTGAAAGCATTTTAAGACTTTCCTTGAAAACGTTAGTTACAGAAAATTTTTCTAAAAAGAAGAATAATTGGTTGTAATGGTGAAAAGAGGGAATATTCCAAGAAGGACCATAAAAATGATAATGCTTAGTCTTTCTGTCTAGTCACAACTTTGGTAGATTGTTTATAGATGGGACTTGGCAGACTGTTTATAGATAGGAATTATTTGGCCAACATGAGTTAGGCCACAACAAAACTGTGTTTTTGAAAACAGTGTGTGCAATACCTTACTCCCCATAGTATTTGCCTGTTTTTAGGTCAAAACAAACTAAATCAGCTAGCTTCAGAAATTGACCCCTCAGAAACATTTTTTCAGAATGTTTGAAACACTCTTTCACGAGAGACCTCGATGTTGGACACTATTTTTCCATTTCAATGCACAGAGAACTGAGTTTTTTCCGAAGCGCTCCATAAAACTCCCTAAGAAGCAAAAGACCAATTCACCTGACCATTTCTTCTACAATGCAGCTGATAACCAGGTTTGGACTCTTGGTTTTATGTATTTCTTTTCCTTTTCATCAAGGAAAGGGACTAAAGGAAATAAGTTTGTGTTAGTTTCTTCACGTATTTCTCTTTCTCCTCTTGGCCATAAGAACAAAAAAGCTTTACAGTGTTACTCACAAAATGAGGTGGTAAAACTAAAGCTGCAGGCATCTGTTTTCAAAAAAATTAGCCAGTATCAGCAAATGTATAATAATTACTAGAAGCCCTAAAGTGTTCACCAGTTGAAGAAGTGGGATATGCGAGTTGATGTAACTCAATAGCAAGTTTCCAGTGGAAAAGTCTATTAAAAAAAATCATACAAGTTAGTTTAACAGACTTTAATATGAAGAATTACCAATCACTTTTTAGGGAACTGAACATTTAAATACGTAAAAGTAGTGATTCAAAGAGTGTTTTAGTGCTGTTATAACAAAATACATGAGACTGGATAATTTATGAAAAACAGAAATGTATTCCTCACACTTCTGATGGCTAGGAAATCTAAGATCAAGGCATTGTCAGGTTGGGGTTTCTGGTGAGGGCTGCTCTCTGCTTCCAAGATGGAGCCTTGCTCAGCATCCTCAGGAGAAGAGGAACATAGTGTCCTCACATGGAGGAAGGTAGAAGGGCAAATGAACCGGAACAATGCATGAAGTCCTTTTATAAGGGTCTTAATACCACTCATGAGGGAGGAGCCCTCAAGATCTAATCACCTCTTCAATGTTCCACCTCTTACTGTCATCACATTGGGCATTAAGTTTCAATACCTGAATTTTGGAGAGGACACATTCAAACCATAGGGCAAAGGTGGTAACTGCAGGAAGTAGGTTTGCCCCTAGGGCTTGGCAAAAAGAAAAAAGACTGGGATTATTAAATTTAGAAGTCAATAGAAGAGCTTGTAAAATTGGGATCTGGACTTTGAGGAGGAATGTTTTGGGTTACCAAGTAGCACCTCAGGAACTTGCAAGAGGGTACCCATGGAACCCGAGAAGCTTAAGGCTATAATATAGATGAACAGAAATCTCTGTTCCTAAGATGCTCACAGTGTAGTGAGGAAGGTAATAACATATGCAAAGGTAATTTGCAAATTGCAAGATATTGTATAAAAATAAATTTATACTACAATTATTTATAATAAATTTCAAATGTATGTATCATGAACATTCAAATGAGACATTCTGGGAGCAATCTAGATGTGATATCTTCTGCCCATTGTCAAACTGGTGTTAGACTATGGGACCTAAATTTTGCTTTGTAATATACAATAATCAGTTATAAACCTATACACCACAATCGGTTTCTAAATTTATTTAATTAGGACCTAGACTTATTAAAAGTAACATAAATTTCACAGTATGTGCCTCATTGATATTCATAATTTGTTTATTATAGCCTAGCTTTCCTGGGTCAACTTCAGAAGGTTCTAGTGACTATTGAGCTTCTTGAGGGGGTTGGATAGGGTGGAGCCAAGAGAGGCGGGAAAGTGTTGCTGTTGTCATATTTTTTGAGAAATTTTTAAACACACAGAAACAGAGATTGATTCATTAAATACAGGGAAGATAATGTAAACTAAGTGTTTTCCTCATTTAGTGATTCTAATTTACTGTCTCAGGGGCAAAAAATTATTTATCACAAACTTCAAGAGTTAGAAAATAGTTCCTTAACAGTCCACAGATTACACATACTTTCAGGTGAAAAATGATTTCAGATAAGTCTTTCTCAGCTGTACTTAAAAACACAGGTGGCAAAATCAATGTTTATATTTTGGTTGATTACAAGAGAACATGAAATTTAATTATGAAATAATAGGCACAGAGAATACTTCCTTTTGGTTAGGATAACAATCTTTCCCTGTACAATTTCATCCCAGAAATCAACTGATTTATGTAAATGCCACATAGATATTCTGCATGTTGTCAAAAAGAAAATATGCTACAAATATCTGCATAGAGGATCTCTCCCTGTAATTAGCTTCTCATTATGCAGCTCATCCCTCAATCCACTCAAATAGTCCTCTATGCTAATTGCACAATATTTCATTGTTAGCAGAAAGTGCAAATAGCATCCTCATCATTTAACAGAAGTTAGTTCCTTAATACAGACCTTTTGTAAAATGAAGCACATTTTCTGGCACATCTATGTTAAAGAAAAATAGTATTCATGACACTTGAAAAAGATAGTAGAGAAGACTTCTCTACTACAAAGGGGTTTTGTGGTAGGAGTGAGAAATCTGTCTCAACTCCAAATACAATAAGGACAAGTGGAGATTTTTAGCCAAGGAGTAGGGTTAAGGGGTGAGGTGGTCAAGTGGATAGAAAATTACTAAGAGGAAACATCAAGGATGAGGATAATTCTTGCTAAGTCTACTTGCCAGGATGATTGCTGAAGGCAGGCCAGAGTGATAAGATATTGAGGGTGGGAGAAGTGGGAAATTGATATTAAGGGTGGTAGATTTTTGCTAACCTGATACAGCAGGATTCTTTCTAGAAGTGGACTAAACCAGATGAACCCAAAAGCCCAAAAGTCAGACCTCAGTTTAGAAGACTTCAGAAAAGACTGACTTAGAGTTAGGTCAAGGAAGAGTCTTTGTCAATAGCATTTAAAATAGTTATTGACTGATTTATTAAATTTCTTATAATTAAAACATAGGTAGGTATATTTTAAGTCACACTTTATATTAGTGTGATCTGTTACGCAACAGTTTGTCTTCTGAATACCTCAGTATTTCTTTGGCTTTCTCATTTTTACCTTTAAAACTTTAAACGAATGGCATTAAAATTACTTGTGGCATTTAATGACATGACTTTTTAGGAATTATGAATTATAAAGATAGTCTATACTTAGAATATTTAGGGTCTTTTTGCAATTATTCTCATCTGCCCAAGAGCAATTCTTATTAATAAACTAATAACAGTAATTCTTAGAGTAAACCTTTGAGTCTTTCCTATGTGACAGATAATGGGTTAAAATCTTTACATTATTATTATTATTATCATCATTATTATTATATAACAGTTTATTTCAGCCATCACCCATCAGACAAGTATGCTATTGTAGAGGACTACGTGCTTGCAAACAGGGTGTTCCTGATAAATCCTGCTTTCGCAAACGAAGCAGGGCGTTCCCGATAAGTCCTGCTCTCGCAAATGAAGCAGGGCGTTCCTTCCCTGTTTACAGGGAGGACAAAGGAGCCAGCTGCTAACAGCAGACACTGGGGGCTTGTTTATGTGTAAACATCTTGAAAATCCAGAAAGTCAGGGAAAGGTCAGAAAAACAACAATGTGTCTTGTGACTTGGCAACATTCCACAAACGACTGTATAAAATAAAGCAGAGTGCGCCATTCGAGGCGGCCGCCATGTTTGTCTTGTCTTGTGTGTTCATTCCTTTGTTTAGGAAACACGCAGACCCCAACATGCTATTGCCATTTTTCTCCATTACACATAGTACTGTGAGTAAGAGCAGTCGTGGCAGAATTGCTAGGAGAGAAGGCATGAACTTTTTTTTTTTTTTTTGAGTCTCGCTCTGTCTCTGGGCTGGAGTGCAGTGGTTAGGCTCACTACAACCTCAGCCTCCTGGGTGGTATGAGCTTTTTCTTTCTTTCTTTTTTTTTTTTTAATTATACTTTAAGTTCTGGGATACATGTGCACAATGTGCAGGTTTGTTACATAGGTATACATGTGCCATGTTGGTTTGCTGCACCCATTAACTCATCATTTACATTAGGTATTTCTCCTAATGCTATCCCTCCCCCTGCCCCCCACCCCAAGACAGGCCCCCATGTGTGATGTTCCACCCTGCCGTGTCCAAGTGTTCTCATCATTCAATTCCC
This sequence comes from Macaca nemestrina, assembly GCF_043159975.1. Taxonomy (NCBI): domain Eukaryota; kingdom Metazoa; phylum Chordata; class Mammalia; order Primates; family Cercopithecidae; genus Macaca; species Macaca nemestrina. The sequence goes on along the minus strand of NC_092129.1, from coordinate 72,035,029 downwards.
ACCTATGAGTGAGAACATGTGGTGTTTGGTTTTCTGTCCTTGTGATAGTTTGCTGAGAATGATGGTTTCCAGCTTCATCCATGTCCCTGCGAAGGACATGAACTCATCTTTTTTTATGGCTGCATAGTATTCCATGGTGTATACATGCCACATTTTCTTAATCCATTCTATCATTGATGGGCATTTGGGTTGGTTCCAAGTCTTTGCTATTGTGAATAGTGCCACAATAAACATATGTGTGCATATGACTGTGAATCGATTTGGTCCTGGAATTTTTTTGGATGGAAGGCTGTTAATTATTGCCTCAATTTTAGAGTCTGTTATTGGTCTATTCAGAGATTCAACTTCCTCCTGATTTAGTCTTGGGAGGGTGTTTGTGTCCAGGGATTTATCCATTACTTCTAGATTTTCTAGTTTATTTGCATAGAGGTGTTTATAGTATTCTCTGATGGTAGTTTGTATTTCTGGGGGATTGGTGGTGATATCCCCTTTATCGTTTTTTATTGCGTCTATTTGATTCTTCTCTCTTTTCTTCTTTATTAGTCTTGCTAGTGGTCTATCAATTCTGTTGATCTTTTCAAAAAACCAGCTCCTGAATTCATTGATTTTTTGAAGGGTTTTTTATGTCTCTATCTCCTTCAGTTCTGCTCTGATCTTAGTTATTTCTTGCCTTCTTCTTGCCTACTTTTGAATTTGTTTGCTCTCGTTTCTCTCGTTCTTTTAGTTGTCATGTTAGGGTGTCAATTTTAGATCTTCCTGCTTTCTCTTGTGGGCATTTAGTGCTATAAATTTCCCTCTACATGTGCTGCTTTAAATGTGCCTGAGATTCTGGTACGTTGTGTCTTTGTTCTCATTGGTTTCAAAGAACATCTTTATTTCTGCCTTCATTTTGTTATTTACTTACTAGTCATTCAGGAGCAGGTTGTTCAGTTCCCATGTAGTTGTGTGGTTTTGAGTGAGTTTCTTATTCCTGAGTTCTAATTTTATTGCACTGTGGTGTGAGAGACAGTTTGTTGTGATTTCTGTTCTTTTACATTTGCTGAGGAGTGCTTTACGTCCAACTGTGTGGTCAATTTTGGAATGAGTGTGATGTGGTGCTGAGAAGAATGTATATTCTGTTGATTTGGGGTGGAGAGTTCCGTAGATGTCTATTAGGTCCACTTGGTGCAGACCTGAGTTCAAGTCCTGGATATCCTCATTAACCTTCTGTCTTGTTGATCTGTCTAATATTGACAGTGGGGTGTTAAAGTCTCCCATTATTATTGTGTGTGAGTCTAAGTCTCTTTGTAGGTCTCTAAGGATTTGCTTTATGAATCTGGGTGCTCCTGTATTGGGTGCATATATATTTAGGATAGTTAGTCTTCTTGTTGAATTGATCCCTTTACCATTATGTAATGGCCTTGACTCTTTTGGTTTAAAGTCTGTTTTATCAGAGACTCTTTATTGGTTTAAATTCTGTTTTATCAGAGACTAGGATTTCATTCCTTGCTTTTTTTTTTTTTTTTTTTTTTTTTTTTTTTTTTTTTTTTGCTTTCCATTTGCTTGGTAGATCTTCCTCCACCCCTTTATTTTGAGCCTATGTGTGCCTCTGCACGTGAGATGGGTCTCCTGGATACAGCACACTGATGGGTCTTGACTCTTTATCCCATTTGCCAGTCTGTGTCTTTTAATTGGGACCTTTAGCCCATTTACACTTACAGTTAATATTGTTATGTGTGAATTTGATCCTGTCAGTATGATGTTAGCTGGTTATTTTGCCCATTAGTTAATGCAGTTTCTTCCTAGCATCGATGGTCTTTACAATTTGGCATGTGTTTGCAGTGGCTGGTGCTGGTTGTTCCTTTCCATGTTTAGTGCTTCCTTCAAGAACTCTTTTAAGGCAGGCCTGGTGGTGACAAAATCTCTCAGCATTTGCTTCTCTGTAAAGGATTTTTATTTCTCCTTCACTTATGAAGCTTAGTTTGGCTGGATATGAAATTCTGGGTTGAAAATTCTTTCCTTTAAGAATGTTGAATATTGGCCCCCACTCTCTTCTGGCTTGTAGAGTTTCTGCCGAGAGATCCGCTGTTAGTCTGATGGGCTTCCCTTTGTGGGTAACCCGACCTTTCTCTCTGGCTGCCCTTAACATTTTTTTCCTTCATTTCAACCTTGGTGAATCTGACACTTATGTGTTTTGGGATTGTTCTTCTGAAGGAGTATCTTTGTGGTGTTCTCTGTATTTCTTGAATTTGAATGTTGGCCTGCCTTGCTAAGTTGTGGAAGTTCTCCTGGATAATATCCTGATGAGTATTTTCCATCTTGGTTCCATTCTCCCCATCACTTTCCAGTACACCAATCAAACGTATATTTGGTCTTTTCACATTGTCCCATATTTCTTGGAGGCTGTGTTCATTTCTTTTTACTCTTTTTTCTCTAAACTTCTCTCATTTTATTTCATTAATTTGATCTTCAATCACTGATACTCTTTCTTCCACTTGATCGAATCGGCTACTGAAGCTTTTGTATGCGTCACATAGTTCTCATGCCACGGTTTTCAGCTCCATCAGGTCATTTAAGGTCTTCTCTACACCGTTTATTCTAGTTAGCCATTTGTCTAATCTTTTTTCGAGGTTTTTAGCTTCCTTGCGATGAGTTCAAACATCCTTCTTTAGCTCAGAGAAGTTTGTTATTACTGGCCTTCTGAAGCCTACTTCTGTCAGCTTGTCAAAGTCATTCTCTGTCCAGCTTTGTTCCTTTGCTGGCGAGGAGCTGTGATCCTTTGGAGGAGAAGAGGTGCTCTAGTTTTTAGGATTTTCAGCTTTTCTGCTCTGGTTTCTCCCGATCTTTGTGGTTTTATCTACCTTTGGTCTTTGATGTTGGTGACCTACAGATGGGGTTTTGGTGTGGACGTCCTTTTTGTTGATGTTGATGCTATTCCTTTCTGTTTGTTAGTTTTCCTTCTAAGAATCAGGTCCCTCAGCTGCAGGTCTTTCGGAGTTTGCTGGAGATCCACTCCAGACCCTGTTTTCCTGGGTATCACCAGTGGAGGCTGCAGAACAGCAAATATTGCTGCCTGATCGTTCCTCAGGAAGCTTTCTCCCAGAGAGGCATCCGCCTGTATGAGGTGTCAGTTGGCCCCTACTGGGAGGTGTCTCCCAGTTAGGCTACACGGGGGTCATGGACCCACTTGAGGATGCAGTCTATCTGTTCTCAGGGTTCAAACACCATGCTGGGAGAACCACTGCTCTCTTCAGAGCTGTCAGACAGGGACATTTAAGTCTGCAAAACTTTCTGCTGTCTTTTGTTCAACTGTGCCCTGCCCTAGAGGTGGGGTCCACAGAGGCAGTAGGCCTTGCAGAGCTGTGGTGGGCTCCACCCAGTTCGAGTTTCCCCAGTCACTTTGTTTGCCTACTCAAGCCTCAGCCATGGTGGACGCTCCTCCCCCTGCCAGGCTGCTGCCTCGCAGGTTGATCTCAGACTGCTGTGCTAGCAGTGAGCAAGGCTCCGAGGGTGTGGGACCCACTGAGCTGGGTGCAGGATATAATCTCCTGGTGTGCGGTTTGCTATGACCATTGGAAAAGCACAGTATTTGGGTGGGAGTGTCCTGATTTTCCAGGTACAGTCTGTCATGGCTTCACTTGGCTAGGAAAGGGAAATCCCCTGACCCCTTGTGCTTCCCAGGTGAGGCAATGCCCTGCCCTGCTTCAGCCTACCCTCCATGGGCTGCACCCACATCCAACCAGTCCCAATGAGATGAACCAGGTACCTCAGTTGGAAATGCAGAAATCACCATATAAAAGAGTTCCTATTTCTCCACAGCCTCACCAGCATCTGTTGTTTCTTGACTTTTTAATAATTGCCATTCTGACTGGCGTGAGATGGTATCTCATTGTGGTTTTGATTTGCATTTCTCTGATAATCAAAGATGTTGAGCTTTTCTTCACGTTTGTTGTCCACATAAATGTCTTCTTTTGAGAAGTGTCTGTTCATGTCCTTTGCTCACTTTGTAACTTTTGTTTTCTTGTAAATGTGTTTAAGTTCCTTGTAGATTCTGGATATTAGACCTTTGTCAGATGGGTAGATTGCAAAAATTTTCTCCCATTCTGTAGGCTATCTGTTCACTCTGATGATAGTTTCTTTTGGTGGGCAGAAGATCTTTAGTTTAATTATATCCCATTTGTCAATTTTTGCTTTGGTTGCAATTGCTTTTGACCTTTTCTTCATGAAATCTTTACCTGTGCCTATGTCCTGAATGGTATTGCCTAGATTGTCTTCTAGAGTTTTTATAATTTTAGGTTTTACATTTAAGTCTTTAATCCATCTTGAGTTAATTTTTGTATAAGGTGTAAGGAAGGGATCCAGTTTCAATTTTCTGCATATGGCTGTCCAGTTCTTCCAGCACTGAATAGGGAATCCTTTTGTCATTGCTTGTTTTTGTCAGGTTTGTTGAAGATCAGATGGTATAGCTGTGTCATCTTATTTCTGAGATCTCTATTCTGTTCCATTGGTCCATGTATCTCTTTTTGTACCAATAACATGCTGTTTTGGTTACTGTAGACTTGTCATGTAATTTGAAGTCAGGTAGTGTGATGCCTCCAGCTTTGTTCTTTTTGCTTAGGATTATCTTGGCTATATGGGCTCTTTTTTGGTTCCATGTAAAATTTAAGGTATTTTTTTTTTTCTAATTCTGTAGAGAATGTCAATGGTAATTTAATGGGAATAGCATTGAATCTATAAATTGCCTTGGGCAGTATGGCCATATTCACAATATTGATTCTTCCTATCCATGGGCATGGAATATTTTTCCATTCATTTGTGTCCTCTCTGATTTCCTTGAGCAGAGGTTTGTAGCTCTCTGTGAAGAGGTCCTTCACTTCCCTTGTTAGCTGTATTCCTAGGTATTTTATTCTCTTTGTGGCAATTGTGAATGGGAGTTAATTTATGATTTGGCTCTTTGCTTGTCTATTGTTGGTGTATAGGAATGCTTGTGATTTTTGCACATTAATTTTGTATCCTGAGACTGTTGAAGTTGCTTATCACCTTAAGAAGCTTTTGGGCTGAGATGATGAGATTTTCTAGATATAGGATTGTGTCATTTACAAACAGTGACAGTTTGACTTCCTCTCTTCCTATTTGAATATGCTTTATTTCTTCCTCCTGTCTGATTGCCCTGGCCAGTACTCCTATTATTATGTTAAATAGGAGTGGTGAGAGAGTTCATCCTTGTCTTATGCCAGTTTTCAAGGAGAATGCTTCCAGCTTTTGCCCATGCAGTATATTAGCTGTGGGTTTGCCATAAATGGCTCTTATTATTTTGAGGCATGTTCCATCAATACCTAGTTTATTGACAGTTTTTAACATGAAGGGATGTTTAATTTTATTGAAAGTGTTTTCTGTATCTATTGCAATAATCATGTGGTTTTTGTCTTTAGTTCTCTTTATGTGATGAATTACATTTATTGATTTGCATATGTTGAACCAGCCTTGCATCCTGGGGATGAAGCCGACTTGATTGTGGTGGATAAAGTTTTGATATGCTGTTTCTGGATTCAGTTTGCCAGTATATTATTGACGACTTTTGCACCAATGTTCATCAGGTATATTGGCCTGAACTTTTCTTTTTTTGCTCTCTCTCTGCCAGGTTTTGATATCAAGATGATGCTGGCCTCATAAAGTGAGTTAGGGATGAGTCCCTCCTTTTCAATTGTTTGGAAAAGTTTCAAAAGAAATGGTATCAGCTCCTCTTTGTACCTCTGGTAGAATTCAGCTGTAAATCCCATCTGATTCTGGGCTTTTTTATGGTTGGTAGGTTACTCATTACTACCTCAATTTCAGACCTTGTTATTGGCCTATTCAGAGATTCAACTTCTTCCTGGTTCAGTCTTGGAAGGGTGTATGTGTCCAGGAATTTATCCATTTCTTCTTGATTTTTTAGTTTATTTACATAGAGATGTTTATACTGTTCTCTGATGGTTGTTTGTATTTCTGTGGAGTCAGTGGTGATATTCCCTTTATCATTTTTTGTTGTATCTACTTGATTTTTCTCTCTTTTCTTCTTTATTAGTCTAGCTAGTGGTTTATTTTATGCTATTTTTTCAAAAAACCAGCTCCTGGATTTGCTGATTTTTTGAAGAGGTTTTCATGTCCCTATCTCCTTCAGTTCCTCTCTGCCTTTGATTATTTCTTGGCCTCTGCTATCTTTGGGGTATGTTTGCTCGTGGCTCTCTAGTTCTTTCAGTTGTGATGTTAGGGTATCACTTTGAGATTTTTCTAGCTTTTTGATGTGGACATTTAGTGCTATCCATTTCCCTTTTAACACTGCTTTAGCTGTATCCCAGAGATGCTGGTATATTGTCTCTTTGTTCTCACTGGTTTCAGACAACTTCTTGATTTCTGCCTTAATTTCATTGTTTACCCAGGAGTCATTCAGAAGTATGCTGTTCAATTTCCATGTGGTTGTGTGGATTTGAGTGCGTTTCTTAATCTTGAGTTCTAACTTGTTTGAGCTGTGGCCTAAGAGACTGTTTGCTACGATTGCAGTTCTTTTGCATTTGCTACTTCCTCATACTTCTGGTTCAACCAGCCCTCATTTCTTCCAGCCACCATGACCCTCTATAACCCTTAGACAGGTCAATCATGCTTCCCCTTAGGGTATTTTTGTTATGTTTTCCACTCCTTTGGATTATCTTGCCTCAGATAACTGCTTGGCTCCCTCTCTACCTCAAGTCTTTGCTTAAATTTCACCTTTGCAAAGTGGCCTCTTCTGACTGTATTAATACTAAACCTTTACCATTTCCCCTTCCACCATCTTGCTGTCCTCTACTTTCAACCTTCCTTTCCATGGTAGGTCATGCTTTACTTCTTCTTTATTACCAGCACTAATTACCTTCTACAACATATAATTTACTTATTATTGTGTTGTTTGTTGAATCTCAGCCTGCTCCCTCCACAACGCAATCTCCTGGGGTCTAGGATTTACATTTATTTTGTTCCTTGATATATCCCAAGTATCTAGAATAAAGCCTAGACAATCATACACGCTCAGTAAATATTTGTGGAATGCATTAAAATTCATCATCAAATTGAATTTTTAAGGGACTTATTGTTAGGAAATGCCAAAGTCTAAAAAGAGAGCCTTGAGTGCTTATAATCAAAGGCAATTATCAGCTCTTCCAAGTATGCCAAAAGGAAGAAAGGTACTAAAGCCATGCAGCCCCAGGAAGGGAATCATCTCCCATCCCCTGCCCCTGACTTCCTCCTCCCCTACCCCCAGGCTCCCTTCAGGTGTGTCAAGAAAGTCTTCAGAACAAGAACAACTGTAACCACCCAGATTGCCTCTGGGGGCCTCATTCTACTGTAGAGCAAGGAATCGTTACCCTTCCTCCCGACAGGGATTAGTAGCACAGACCACTCACAACTCTGTGGCTCTTCCTTTTCTCTATTTTTTCAAAGAAAGCTCTTATTATTATGAGGATATTGCTATCTTTGACGGTGGTACTTTGAGTGTGTTGGGATGATAAGATTTCTCATTAATTGGGACCACTGACTACTTGTTGGGCCACGAGGAACCACAATTGGAACTTACCAAGAAGAATTTGCAGCCCTTAGAGCTCTGAAACTCAGCACAGTACCCAGAAACTGGACATGACTGTTGGTGTTTCCTTGAAAAGAGGATGGTGTATTATTTATTTTCAATTGAGCATAGAATATTTGTGTGGGACTATATGCGTCATGTTTGGAATTGGATGTATGCAGAAAAAGAGAAAGTGTGTGGTCCTGGCCATTGATGAGGATGGTTTGTAAGGAACAATAATTATTAGTTTGAATTTTTAAAATGGAAACAAAACACAATCAGAAACATGTACAAATTATAATAGATTGATGGCATATTACAAAGTAAATAAACTCAAGTAACCAACACTTAGATCAGGAATGAATATGGGCAGCATTTCAGAAGCCCCTCTGCCTTAGGCCAATTACATGCCCTTCCTTCTCCCCAGAGGTGACCACTCTAACATTGGCCTCTAACATCATAGATTACTTCTGCTTGTGTTTGGCTTCAATAAACGGAATCATGCAGTTTGTGTTGTTTGTGTATCTTGTTATTTTGAATAATATGTTTGTAAGATTATTATGCTTTTTTTTTTTTCAAATACCAGGGCTTTTTTTTCTTCCTTTTCATGCTGTGTAGTTTTCAATTACCATGCATACCACAATTTAACCATTCTACTGCTTATGGGCCTTTGTTCTTTTATATACATTTTTAAATACGTGTATACATTTCTACTGGTTATCTAGGAGTGGGCTGTGGATTTGCTGGGTCATAGGGTAAATATTCTTGCATATATTCAGATTTGGTAGATGCTGATAAACATTTCTTAAAGGTGATTGTACCAACTTGCAGTCCCACAGCAGTCTTTGAGAATGTCATCTATTCTGCAATTATCATCAGTTGTTTTAATTTTAGCTACTCTAGTGAAGGTGTAATGGCATTTACTGTGATTCTATTTGCATTTTTCTGCTGACAAATGAGAAGTGAGCACATTTTCATCATTTGCTTTATTTTGTTTTTGTTTTTTGACCATCTGACTGTTCTCTTTTACTATTAAATTTTCTTTCTTATTGATTTACAAGAGTTCTTATATATTACAGCTACAGATCAACCTTTTGATAATATATGAATTGAAGATATACACACACACACACACACACACACACACACACCCCCAACCTATGGATCAATTTTTCACTTCCTTAATATTATCATTTGGTAAACAGAATTATTAAATTTTAATGAAGCTTAATTTCTGTATTTTATTTTATGACTTTTGCATTATTGTGTTTTCATTATGAAGTGTTTGCTAACTACAAGGTCATAGAGATAGTCCTCTACAGTGTCTTCCAGAAGCTTTATTATATACCCTTTTACATTTAGCTCTATAGCAAATGTGGAATTGATTTTTATAAAAAGTACAATGTTAGGAGTCAAGTTTCTATTTTTTTCTATTTTAATGTACATTTAAATAGCACTATCTATTGAAAAAATACCATTTCCCTATTGCTTTGCAGTGTTACTTTTCACAAAAATCAAATGTTCATATATGTGCAGGTCTATTTTCAGACTCTCTGTTTTGTTTCATAGTCTATTTTTGTAGCTTTGCACCAATCTTATACTATTTTAGTATTGCCAGTTAATATTGCCAGTCAACTATTGATTTATCATAACATAACTCTTCTAACTTTATTCTTTTTCCATAAGACAATTTTGGTTGTTTCCTGGACTTTTGCATTTTCATACATATTTAAGATCATTTTGACATATTCCATAAAAAATTCTTGCTAGGATTTTGATTGACAGTTTACTGAATCTATAGATAAATTTGCAGAGAATAAATATGGTAACATTATTGAGTTTTCCAATTCACATACATAGTACATTCTTTAATTTTGATGTTTTAAATTTCCCTGTCAATGTTTTATAGTTTTTTTGTAGTGATCTTACATGACTTTTGTTAGATTTATGCCAACTATTTGTAATTGTTTGATGCTATTGTAAGTGATGTGTTTTAAATTTTACATTTCTATTTTGTGTTACATAGAAATTCATTTTTTTAATTAAAAATGATTAATCAATTTAAAACTTGACTTTTAAAATTATTTTTAATTTTTTTTTATTTCTATAGGTTTTTGAGGAACACGTGGGATTTGGTTACATGAGTAAGTTCTTTAGTGGTGATTTGTGAGATTTTGGTGCACCTATCACCTGAGTAGTATACGCTGAACCCAGTTTGTAGTCTTTTATCCCTCTCCCCATAATTGATTTTTATGTAATAAATTTGTAAATAGAAACATTACTTATTCATTTACTTATTAACTGTACTTATTAATTATAATCCTTATAGATTCTTTTGGATTTTCTATGTTAATACTTATATCATTCACAAATAAGGACTGTTTCATTCTTTTCTTTTAACTCTTATACATTTCATTGTCATTATTCATGGTAGTTCTATTCTATAAGGTGCTATAAGTTATATTCTATAAGGTAGTGACAAACATTGGATTAGTGAATGCTGCATCATTGCTCCAAGGAGAAATACAGGGTTAAGTTGCTGTGCACCTCTGATCACAACTTTTTAAATCAATATATCCACATAACCTTAATATATATTGTTGATTCATTAACACTGAACTCATGGCATTCAACACTGTAATGATGCCTGAATAAAGTTTACGTAGCACATATTTTTCTGCATAAGGCATGTCACAGCCTTCTGACTAAGGAACAGTAGATAGCACTTCAGCACTATGCTTGGGGGCTGTTTTAAACAGTATAATCGCCAGTAAAAATACAATAATGTGGAACTAAATAGACCAAGGAAAGGACACTTGTTTAAGGTGTGAGCGCTGAAACAAAAAGGCGAAGCAAGACCTGTTAACCCTTAGCTGGAAACGTGAGGATTGGTGAGTCAAACTTTGCACTGCTCTATAGGTGCCTGTCAGTGTCTGCAAAAGTGCGGAAATGATTTTGAGTGACAAATTTCTGCCAGTAGGTAAATTTGCAAAAACTGAATTCTTGTAGAATTCAGAATTCTTTCGCAGTTAACTTTTTATCAAATTAAGGAACTTTTCCTTTATTAGCAGTTACCACAGTTTTTAAAACTATTAATATGTATTTTATTTAGTTATAATTAAGTGAAAACCTCTGCCATTTTCCTGAATGAGAAGACAATTTTCTTAAGTCAATTAATTTATGAATTTAATTTAGTTCCAATTCCAAATCTAAGAGGGGTGTGTGTGTGTGTGTGTGTGTGTATTGTGGATGTGTGTTTGTGTGTGTATAAGGGGTGATGGGGAAGGAAACTAAAAAATCATCTTTACAAAAAATTTTTAAAAATCTTAAGAGTGCCCTATACTTTGGGTGGAAAATACAGAGAGTTACACTTTAGATTAAAATATTGGCTTTTACTTTTATTGTCACACTTCTTAGGAATGTATAGTGGACTTTGTTATGTGTACCTAGCTCCCCCTTCAGGCGTGGAGGACTGTCACTCCAGCTGCTGGCTGTGCTGCCATCTGATAGCTCTCAGCTGTCAGCTCTCTTCAGCATTGTCTCTGTTCACAAGAGTCTCTCCTTGTCCAAGAGCCCACCCTATTCCCAGAGCAGCCCACAACCAATAACTGATGTGGGGGTATCGTGGCCCAATACTCTGTCCATACTGGAAGGCTCCTCACTTCAGAGTGTCCCATGGGATCATCTGAGGACTTCATGGAGACTAAAATCCCTCTCTGCCCAAGCTTACTTTCTTTCCTTCCCTTCCCCTGGTGTTGAAACCAAGAGCACTTTTTAATAAAGTCCTGCATGTTAATCTCCACCTCAGAGTTGGCTCCAACCTACCTTCGGGTACTTTTGGTATATAGTGTGTAGGGGCCAGGTATGCCCAACATCCTGCAATGAGGACTGTCTTGCCCAGCAAAGAATAGTCTTGATTTTGTACAGTTTTTAAAAATACACCACCAGACACTTATGTACTTAGAAAACTTTATAATTTTCAGAGCCTAGAACTGAGTTATTTTAAATACACAAATGCAGAGTATATTTTGCAAGATTTTATGTTTTACTGATTTTTATCAGCAATGCAACTACAATGTAAAAAGAAAGAAGTTTGTGTTGTGTTTTGTTTGGAATTTTCCCAATCATTATTCACTGTTGCGAAAACTAAAGGCAGTAGCATTAGTGTTATTCATGGCGTTTGTTTTAACACAGCACACTAATAGTAAACTCTACATATAGCCGTCTCACCCATGATGAGTCTACATTCAGGTACAAACATCTGTCTTATCATGTATTCAAATTCAAATATATTTGTATGTTCATGATAAAATATTGACTTATATGTTATTTTATATTAAATTACTTTTATTTTCTCTCCCTTATAATTAAGACTGTATATTGATTCTTTTGCAATCACAAGTGTTTCAATTCAATAATTTTGTTAAAGCTCCTATTCCAATTTCCCACAAAATGTCCTTTTTAGTTTATTTTTTTAAATTGTGGATCTAGAAGTCAATCAAATACTCGGTTTTGTTCCAATGTCTCTTTAGACTCCTTTATTCTAGAATGGCTCTTCCACATATGCCCTTTGTGACACTGATTTTGTGCAGTGGTTTTGTGTATTGTCTCACAATTACATATGTCTATGATTAGGATTTCTCTGATTGTTTACTCATTATCAGATTCTTTTTGAATCATTTTTTGGCAAGGATACTCATAAATGAGGCCAGGTGTAGTGGCTCACGCCTGTGATCCCAGCACTTTGGGAAGCCCAGGCGGGCAGATCCACGAGGTCAGGAGCTCGAGACCATCTTGGCTAACACGGTGAAACCCCATCTCTACTAAAAATACAAAAAATTAGCCGGGCGTGGTGGCGGGCGCCTGTAGTCCCAGCTACTCGGGAGGCTGAGGCAGGAGAATGGCGTGAACCCGGGAGGCGGAGCTTGTAGTGAGCTGAGATGGCGCCACTGCACTCCAGCCTGGGCAACAGAGCAAGACTCCATCTCAAAATAAAATAAAATAAGATAAAAGATTACTCATAGATGAAATGGTGTTCTTACCAATGCGTTACATTAAGAAGCAAATAATATCAGCTTGTCCTATTACTGTTACATTTGATCACTTGGTATTGGTATTCTTCTGGAAAAACAACTTTCTACACTGTGTAATTAGTTCAACGTTTTTGGGGTAACACTTTTAAACGATATGAATATCCTATTTTACAAGAAAATTTTACCCAATGGTTTTAGCATACATTGATGATTGTTGCCTGAATCAATGATTCCACTGGGAATTCCAAAACAGTAACTTTCTAATTCCAGAATTTCTTCTGGATGTATTAGCTGTCATTCTTTTGTCAAGAGGAGTGTGCTTTTCTTCATTTCCCTTTCTTTTTTGAATATCATTCAGAGCTTTATTTATTTATTTATTTGAGACGAAGTTTTGCTCTTGTTGCCCAGGCTGGAGTGCAATGCTGCGATCTCCGCTCACTGCAACAATCTCTGCTCACCGCAACCTCCGCCTCCCGGGTTCAAGCGATTCTCCTATCAGCCTCCTGAGTAGCTGGGATTATAGGCGTGCATCACCACATCCAGCTAATTTTGTATTTTTAGTCGAAACAGGGTTTCGTCATGTTGGTCAGGTTGGTCTTGAACTTCTGACCTCAAGTGATCCACGTGCCTCGGCCTCCCAAACTGCTGGAATTATAGGTGTGGGCCACTGCGCCCAGCTCAGAACTCTATTTATTTTAAAATTTTATGCCTTATAATATATTGTTTTGATTATTATTTTTACTCAAGTTCACCCACATTTTGCTAATGGTAACCCTTGGATCTTGTTTTGGGGCACTTTCTTACTTTGTGGCGAAACGAAATATTCTATTCTCTCATTGTACTTTTCTCCTTCTGACTGATGTGCTTATAGCTACTGCAGGTGTCACTGCTTCTAGACTATATATAAATCTATTTATAAATCTATAATATAAATCTACCTATCCATCTACTGAGAGTGAGTAGTTCAGACTGATATCTAGAATTTCAATATACAGAATTCTTCCTCTCCATTTCCATATCTTGTTCAACAATATCAACGTACATACTCATTGACTCTTTTCTACAATACAAAAAATATTTTCAGAATTTCTCCGCTGATACCACATCAACAGCAAACTGATCAAGTAAAGTTCACAATTTCTTGGCAGTCCTTTTTGTCTTTAGAATATATGCCCTTTTTGTGTTTAGAATATATCCCTCTTAGGGTATAATCAAGTTACTTCATTAAATATTTTTCTATATGATTATTTTATTAATTTGATATAGATATATAGGCTCATTTTTTTTTCTGACTGGTGTCCTATTTTAGATTTTTTCCTCCAATTCTTGTGAATGTTGTTTTATTTTTGGACTATGAAAGTAGTAACATGTTCAAAAGTAAAGTTTATATAAAAAGATGTGCTCAGAGAAATCTTATTCTCCTCTTGATTTCTTTTCTCATTTCCCCTACCCTTTTGTGGTAATCCATGACATTAATTTTGGATTTACCCTTCCTTCCTACCTTCCTAGGTTTTTTCTGTACAAAGAAGCAAATACACATATATCTCTCCTCTTTTTAAAATAAAAGTTGCATACTTTTTTGCTTTCATCATTTAAGAAGTATGTTAAAAATCACACCATATCAAAAATTACGGACTTAACTATTCTTTCCAGTTGTAGAGTATTTTGTTGTGTGGATGTAATGTAGTTTATTCAACTCTTCTCCTATTTATGAGCAATGAGGTTTTTTCCAGTATTTTGCAGCTAAACACAGTGCCACAGTGAAACCGTAATTCATATGTTTTTGTATTGTTGGAGATATATGTTTAGCATTAATTTCTAGAAAAATGAGATTGCTGCAGCAAAAGGTCAATGCATATGTTGTTTTGTGAGTTATTGCTAAATTCTGTTCCATGTAGATTTCACCATTTTGCATGTGTGTATGCAATTACGTAAGACAGAACCAGTAATGTACCATAGAACCTGTTTCCCACAGTCTTGTTGACAGTGTGTAATGATATTTGAGAATGTGATAGATGCCATACATGATGTCTGTTTATTTTTGTTTCTCTTGTGTTGAACATCTTTTCATGTGTTTAAGTGAGTTTGAACACCTTTTCCTAAGTTTGAGTATCATTTATTTACTTGTCTTTGTGAAAGAAAGAGACACAGTGCGAGAGAGAGAAGAGAAAGAGAGAGAGAGTTGGAGAGTGAGGAGGTTGGGGAGTTATTTGTGCCCTTTGCCTAATTTCTTTATCTGGTTTTTATGTTTTTATATTTGTCCTCATATTTTAAGAGTTATTTATATATTATTTTTTTGCCATGTACTTTTTAGTTTCAATTTTGGCCCTCAGAATCTTCCAAGCCTTATTTCATAAGAAAAATACATAACATGACAAAAAGAGACATGGCATCAAGGCATGTCATGTAGTTTATTTTTCCTTGCATGTTACTTGTATGGAGTCTTCATCTGTAGATTTCAGCTGGTTTAGCAGTCGTTGTCCAATGTGTCTGGAATGCTGTCCACACCTTAGAGGAGCATTTGAGAAATCTGCACAGAGGATACACCATATGGGTAAACAGCTGTGGAGAACTAAAGCAATTTCCATCGACTACTTAGTTAATTCACTCAAGTAGATAAATACTTTATGAAGATTATTAAATTGTTTTATTGAATTTTTGTAGCAAACATAGCTGTGTTCTACTATTACCTAATTTACCTCTATTAAGGAAGTACTTAAAAGAATATGATTGGGTCCTTTAAAACTATACGATGCATTGGACAGTCTTAATGCAAAGTATTAAGATAGAAATACAACGTTCATTGCCATTAGAACAAGGGGTTTTTCACTGTATGTTTTAGATGTTGGTTTAATGAACCTGGTTTATTTTCCTCTGTCATTCCTTTGACAATTTTTATGTATGTCATTTCTTCATTTAATTAATTTAATGCATTCTTTCCGGTGCATTTTTCATTGCCAACTAGTTATCAAAATACAAATAAATGCCATAAAAACTCAATTAATTTATTAGATGTATACACTTGCATTTGTGGATTTCTTCTTAAACTCTTTAATCTGTGAGAGCATCAGCATGTGCAGGCCAGTTGCTTTGAACAGATTGCAGAAGATTCAGGAGCAAGGTGAACCTAGAAAAATTATTTAGAGCTTTGTTTTCAAATGTATACATTCAAATTTGTTTACAGAAGGTTACCCTCAATATAGACATTTTGGTAAAACAGGAAAAGATGAAAAACCCTACCTAGTTCCAACATACTTAAACATACAGTGTGTGGTTATTTCAGCATGGTTTCCTATCTATTAGTCCATACATAATTTTTTAAAATATGTATCTGGCTTTGTGTGTCTCAATTTATAATACTCTATAATATTTTATTTCATCAGATATAAAATAATTTACATGACATTTCAATAGTATTGTATTTTTTTCCGTATTTTAAAATGAATTTACTGTTTAATTGAATGTATTCTTTTCATTTGACTCTTTAAATACTTGTAGCAATAGCTATAGAAGAGAAGAAAGTACAATTAAAACCTTAAATACCAGGTGAATTGATTTTAAAAACTGCTGTATTTATTGGCTTAGTCTCATGTGATACAGCTAAGAATAAAAAAATGATGTAGACCTGAACAGTTGATAGAATTACACATTCTTCTTCAGAAGTCAATGGTAACGTCTTTCAGGATGCATATATTTATGTATTGGTACTCATGTATGAATCATTTTTGTTTAGTTCAAATACTTACTAACTACTTTCTAATTGCATGGGATATTTAAGGATGTGTGGAGAATAAAATAAGTACTTTCTGATTCTAAGGTATTTTAATCCCAGTAGATGGTAAAAATTCATAATTTTTTCATGAAGTACATAACATGTATAAATTTTTGATATAACTTAAAAGTTTAAGATTGGAGTTGGAGAGATTTACCTTTTATTCACTAAGAGAGAGAACAATGTACATTTACAAATTGATAAGTACTTAGAATTACTTTTCAAAAAAAATTAGCCGGGACAGAAAAATAACAGCAAATATTGCTAAAAGACCACAAACTGAAAAACTGTAGTCTAAAGAAACAAAGTTGTAAGCCCCTTACTGGTATACCAATGCTTTTTTAAACTATTGACAGTTTTTGCCTTTTTGAGACAGGGTCTCTCGCTGTCTCACCCAGGCTTGAGTGCAGTGGCGTGATCATGGCTGACTTCAGCCTCGATCTCCCGGGCTCAAGTGATCCTCCCACCTCAGCCTCCCAAGTAGCTGGGACCACACTTGGCAGGAGCCACCACAGCCGGCTAATTTTTGATAGTTTTTGTAGTGGCGAGGTCTCACTATGTTGCCCAGGCTGGTCATAAACTCTCAGCCTCAAACAATCCTTCCACCTTGGCTTCCCAAAGTACTGGGATTATAGGCATGAGCCACTGTGCTCAGCCTTCCCCTCCCATCCCCTCCGTTCCTTCTTTTCTCCCAGGCTGGAGTGCAATGGCATGATCTCAGCTCACGCCAATCTCTGACTCCCAGGTTCAAGGGATTATCCTGCCTTAGCCACCCAGAGTAGCTGGGATTGCAGTTGCCTGCCACCATACTCGGCTAATTTTTGTATTTTTAGTAGAGACAGGGTTTCACCATGTTGGCCAGGCTGGTCTTGAACTCCTGACCTCAGATAATTCACCCGCCTAGGCCTCACAAAGTGCTGGGATTACAGGCATGAGCCATCGCGCCTGGCTCATTTTTTTCTTTTTTACAACACTTTTTTTTTTTTCCTGGTTGGACTGCCACAGCACAACATTTTTCTGGGTCTCTTACTTTTCTTATTTCCCTTCCTCTTTTAGTTCCTGAAGTGTGTGCATTCTTCCTCATTTACTTCCTGAACTGTGTGCATTTTTGAAGACTACTTCCTGAGTCATTTTTCTTGACCCCTTCCTTATTCCTCATATAACTCATGGGCTCATAAAACTTCAACGCTCCAGCTCCCTGTGCACTATTGTACAGAAATCTCCTCCACAGACCAGCCACGGTGGTTCATGTCTGAAATCCCAGCACTTTGGGAGGCCGAGGTGGGTGGATCACCTGAGGTCAGGAGTTCAAGACCAGCCTGGCCAACATAACGAAATCCCATCTCTACTAAAAATACAAAATTAGCCAGGCGTGGTAGTGCATGCCTGTAATTTCAGCTGCTCAGGAGGCTGAGGCAGGAGAATCACTTCTACCCAGAAGGCGGAGGTTGCAGTGAGCCAAGAATGGGCCTTTGCACTCAAGCTTGAGCGACAGAGAGAGACTCCTTCACATTCGTGATTAGCCATGGTTTTTCTTCAAATTTGATTTCTTAATTTGGTAGGAAGGGAAATAAAGATAAATAATTATAATATTTCCTTAGCGAGGATACAAGGACAATTGGGATCATTGTAAACCAATCCCTTCTTACCACATGAAAAACAGAACACATTTTAATTCCTCCCTCTCTTTATATTCAGCCAAGCCCCGATGAGACTTCCTTTGTGGTGCTCACATTCATTTCATTCACTTCAGTTCCAGCTGTCATAATGCAGACCCTTATCACCTGACCCTGATTTAGGGTAACATTCTTCCAACTTTTTCTTCACTATCTGCTGAGTCACCAGATGAATCTTCCTTTAAAAAAAATTAGAAGAATATCACTCTAATATGAAAATTCCTAAAATATGTCTTTCATAATAACTTTCCTGTTTTCGAGTCTTAGAAGTTCTGCACTACCAACTGGCTAATGTCCACTTCCGGCTTTCTGCTCCTGACCTCAATTGAACTTTCCAGATTTTACTTTCCTCATTCTTCTCATATCTGTGCTCTGTTTTGGTTTGTTACATAGCTGCTTGAAGTGTCCTTTCTCTGTTGCTTTCTGCCTTTAAATGTTTAATACCAGTTAAAGTCTCAATTCTCCTGCAAAGTCTTCTTTATGAACTTGAAGCATTTGCAAACACATATTTGTTCCAACTTTAATCATGTATGGCAATGGGATAGCAAATTCAATCCATAATTGTTTATGTGCTGGGTATGGTGGACAACAAAAATGTTACGTTCAACCCATAATCTTGGGGAATGCACAGCCTACACCTGCACTGTTCAAATTCAATCCATAATTGTTTATGTGCTGGGTATGGTGGACAACAAAAATGTTACGTTCAACCCATAATCTTGGGGAATGCACAGCCTACACCTGCACTGTTCAAATTCAATCCATAATTGTTTATGTGCTGGGTATGGTGGACACAGTGCAGCCTACACCTGCACTGTGCAGTTGGGAAGCTGCTTCCCACCTGAGGCTACTGAGCACTTAAAATATGGTTCCTGTGACGGATACATGGATTTTGTTATTTTATTTAGTTTTAATTAATTTATATTCGAATTTAGAATCTGAAGCAATGCAAATAACATTTTTTATTAAACAGCAACTCTTTCTTTTGGTAGGACAATATTTTATTTTTTTGTTGTACCACATAAAACAGTATTGTATTGCAATGTATGTGAATAATATAAATTTGAGGCTCCAATAGAAAGAAAAAGCATATTTGTGATTAGGTAGACATGCATGAGAACTTCTGTTGAAATTAAACCTTTTTATACTTCTAAACAATAATAAATATTTTACAAATATTTATAAAATCAGTATTCAGAAGATTGTAATTGTAATTGACAGTTTTATATAAATTGGCTGCACAAACTACATGAATGGAGTGGATGGGGGTATGGACTTCATTTCTAGATAAATGCATCATCCATCCAGTCAATATCACTGGACTGACTCAAGTCCAAATATGTTTTCTAGGCACTGATAAAACAATGTAATGTATTCGAGTTGTTAAGACAGACAGCCAAAGTCACAGTAACTAATTGTAAGGTAGGTATAATTATGGTACTATATTGGGGATTTCTATTATATCTTAATTGTAATATAATTAAATTATTTTTCTGTTAAAAATACAAGCATGGACATATATTTTTAGATTCAAAATGAAGGCATGCTGCTGATTTAAAAATCAAGAGTTGCAGAAGCTAGCACTATGCCCAGAAGACTGGAAGAGAGAGAAAGAGTGAGAGACAGAAATTGGAAGAAGATATGTGCCAACGATGAATGGCAATTGCAATTTGCTGTGGCAGAGCAAAACCTAAAAAGCTTTTAAAACTGTTGTGAAAAAAGATTTTATGTTAATAAGGTGGATAATATTTAGATGCATTTTCAGGAAATACACAGTGAATTTAATAATAATGTTCCTCTCAGCAGTTACAAATTAAAAAGGAATCAACAAAATTAGTTGCCAAAAATAAGAACGAACAGTTCAATCACCACAATGAAAACATTATAATGTTTAAGTAAATCTGAACTTGTAACTAGGGCCAGCTATTAAATGGCTTATATATTTGTATAAAAAAGAAAGCCACTTTTAGATGGAGGAATGTAAAAGGAGTCACTATGTCAGCTATGGAACTTCTGTTTTCAAATATTGAAGAAAAGCCTTAAAAAGGTATTTTATGAAAAGTGAAATACGTACAATTAATTCACCAAACAGTTGTTTCATAATACAAGACCCTTATAACAGTATCAATGATCTAATGAATCCAAACTGGAAAAATTGAAAGCATTTTCTTTTCACTTTAGTTGAGTCTTGCAGTAGAAGAGACACTGTTCAATTAGCCACGTGGGTGCCTTTTGTATCAAAGGATTTACTTCCAAAGATATGAAGAAGTATAGTTTCACAACTGCACAGCATAGATATTTTTGAGTCTTTCATTTCTCCAAAGAAGAATTTAAGCTAATTATGGAAAAGTTAATTTCTATTGTGATGACACTGCTCTAGTATATTGGAGTTTTAAAACGAGAGTTTTTCTTTGTTCTTTCATTCTGTGCTATGATACGTACAGTCTATATGCAGTTTTTTCAGACAGACTCTTCAAAATATTCAATGGGTATGCTTGTTCGGTATATATGGGTGTATGCTAGGAATCACTGCAGGTTTGGAGGACTGCTGAAAGAAACACAAGACTAGGACTCTAATGATCTTAAGTTCTTTGACCAAAGCTCATGCATTAAATCATGGAAGACTTTTTACAAAATTTACTGTGTTGTTAATTCCAATTCAAGATTTTCTTGAAATTAATAAATGTTTATCATATATTAATAATTAAAGACAAAAGAAATGACAATGTGGTTTATATTCTGTCACTGATACCACACTACATGTGAATAACAAAAATTTGACGCTCCAATAGAAAGAAAAAGCATATTTGTGATTAGGTAGACATGCACGAGAACTTCTGTTGAAATTAAACCTTTTTATACTTCTAAACAATAATAAAAATTTTACAAATATTTATAAATCAGTATTCAGAAGATTTTAATTGTAATTGACAGTTTTATATAAATTGGCTGCACAAACTACATGAAAAACATGAAGAATGCTTTGTTGATGTTGATTAGGAGTTGATTTTTAATTTACACAATAGTCTTTGAATTCAATATTAACAATAACAGTTTGACTTAAGAGTTAGTGAGTTTACTTAACTTGGGGAGCTATTGTTTTAAAGGTATATGATTTTGCTTCAAAATCTAAACAGTTCTTTTTTAAAAATGAACCAGTTTTGTCAATGTGCATATGAATATTAAACAAAAATAATTTTTTGGTACTCAAACTATTGGAAATGTTTTAAATGTATTTGGAACAACTTGAGTATGTGAATCTACTTTTCAATTGTAAATTGTAAATTGTTAGTAATCTCAGTACAGATCAAGTGTTTCTGATGAAAATATTGTGTCTGAATTGAGTTGTCCTTTAAGTGTAAAATATACACTGTATTTCAGGCTGGGTGCAGTGGCTCATGCCTGTAATCCTAGCACTTTGGGAGGCCACGGAGGGCAGATCACTTGAGCTCAGGAGTCTGAGACCAGCCTGGCCAACATGGTGAAACCCTATCTCTACTGAAAATACAAAAATTAGCTGGGCATGGTGGCAGGCATCTGTATTCCCAGTTACTTGGGAGGCTGAGGTAGAAGAATTGTTTGAACCTGGAAGACGGAAGTTACAGTGAGTTGAGATCATGCCTCTGCACTCCAGCCTGGGTGACAGAGGAAGACTCCATCTCAAAACAAAGAAACAAAAAACAAAAAAAAACCCTATCTATCCATCATCTATCTATCTATCTATCTATCTATCTATCTATCTATCTATCTATCTATCTACTTATCTATCTTTCTGTCTATCCAGATATACATACTGAATTTCAAAGACAAAAAATGTAAAATCTATCATAATAAATGTTTTATATCAGTCAAATGTTGAAATGATAATATTTTGGATATATTTGATTAAATAAGTATACTACTAAAATTATTTTTACTTGTTATCTTTTACCTTTTTAATGTAGCTACTAGAAAACTTTCAGTTGCCAATGTGCCTCTCATGTTTCTGTTGGACAACACCACTGTAGACAGCTCATATTTTGACATTGTATTAACTTCTTTAATATTATTCAACTTTTCAAGGTGCCTGACTCACGTTTCCTATTAGACTAAATTCTACTTGAGATCAGGAATCATGTTCTTCTTTTCCCACTTAGGCAACTATTATTGAGAGCTTACACAGAAGACAGAAAGGTACATTTAAGGCCCATTTCTTGCACTCAAAGAACTCATAGTCTAGTGGGAAAAGATATGTAAGTAAATAATCAAAATATGGAGACATAAGAGCTTAAAGATCATAAAGACATAAAGAGCATAAAGACATTAGAGCTTAAAGCTTCAAAGCACCATGGCCTTAGAAAAGAAGGGAAGACTAAAGTATCCACCATAGCATTCTAGCAAGCAGACTGCTATGTCATTACTTAAATGGCTTTGAGACTAGTTTTACAAATGGAATTTAAATCCTTGATTGTACAATGGAGTCAGAGTAGCAGAAGAATGCTAGTGGGAAAGAAATAGTCATAAAACAATTGAAGGTGAAGTAAGAATTTTGAAAGAAAATGAATTAAATTATGTCCAATGTGTTTGGATGGAAGTCTTGGTTTCATGTGAAGTTCATGCTGAGAATAAAGGAATGTGTTTCCACGCGATAGCACAAACTCTTAGCTTTGTTGCACAATTTGGAAGTAACCAAAGGCAGGAATGACAAAATATTCATCTTATCATATCTGCCAGTTTTAAAGATACTCTTTACCTTGCAGTGGTGTTTGAGGCAAGACCATCTATAAACAGAAATGTAGAGCAAGCAAGCAGTTCTCTGAAGGGCTAAGAGGACTAAGGACTCTTATTGCTTCTGCTTTGGCGCCCTCAAGTGGCCATTTGAAATGAGTAATTCAAGGTATTGTATAATATTGTATTGAACTTATTTGCAGTTATGCACCATCCTTGCATTAATTGGCTTCTCCCAACTATGTCACTAATAGATGGCCCTATTGAAGATGAAGGCTTTGGTAAGTTGTTTCAGAGAATTTTCCTTTCCCAGTAAAGGAAGAAACCGCCATTTTGTAAGTGGATGCTTATTTTAGGCAATACAAGGCCTAGACATAGTGATGAAGTACTGGCCCTGGTGTGTTTTGAGAGAAAGACAGAAACAAATCATCCATCTTTCAAAACTTCTGTACAAATATTTCTATACTATCAGAGACGACTTGGAATCTTCCAATGTCCAGAGTGTCCCTTAGATGGTAAGGCTTACTGATGAGAGAAGGGGCCACCTTCTATATCTTTATTTAGTTCTTTAAATGTCCTCTGGGCTGTAGAGATGAGCATCATGAGTCGCTGATGAAGCCTGTCCAGTAGCCAAGCTAAAATATGCTCCATCTAGTCACTGCGCCAAGAATGGACCTATTATGACACATACTAGTATACTATGTGACCCAATAAAAAGTCTCTGTTATTAAAGGTCATAGTAAATGGATATACCTCAGTACAAGGAATGAAAGCAACAGTCATTCTTTTAGGAGCAATCAACTGATTTCAAGGAAAGTTTTTATGCCATATTTTTAATGTTTGACAAAGCATAAATGATGACACTTTCGTGTGATGAGTAAAACTTTGCATTTACTGTCATACCTTTCTTATGAAAGTCATGAACTATTAATGAACTTAATAGTTGATTATTTCATTAACTTTGACACAATTCCTGTAAGGTAAGGTTTTCAGATTCTTCAATTTAATAGGAAAGGAACTGTCAGGACTTAGAAATAAAAATAAAGACGTGGTAGTTGATATTTGGCAGGAGAAACAATTCTGAGTAATCCACTGGGAATTAACAGATGCAGAATCTTAGCACATTAAAAATAAAAATTCTAAAAGATTCACTGCAGAGCCAGATGATATTTTTATCTATTCTCTGATATATTTTCAATGTTCTAAAACATAACATTATGATATAAAAGGTCTTCTCATTAAAGATGACGAAGGAGAAAGAAGAAACAACGACATGCCGGGATTCTGCTATCTGATAGTTCTGAAGAGCACTTTCCATAATATTAATGTACTTTTGTTACTGTGAGATGAATCTAATATTGATTTTTGAAATGACACATTTCTTTATTGTGGAATTTAAACTGCAGTTTAAAGATTTTTCCCCATGAAAAGAAACCCTTCATTGCACTTGATTTGAGGTTTTTAAAAATTATTATTATTATGGATGAAAAACCTTTCAAATAGGCAGACCTCATGTAAGCATATTGGATTTAAATTAAATTGTAGCACCAAGTATCAGAAATTTATTATTAAGAATAATAATTTTTGTAATAATTATTATTAATAAAAATTCTTAATATTATTTATTGAACTTATATTTATTAAATGTCTTTAATGTATAACTGCCAACTCCCATATAATGTCTTGAAATAAAAAACCAACTGGGAATAAGCTGTCCTGGAGGCTTATATTGACACACTTCTTCAAACAATAATCTTGGCTTCTGTGGGCGCCTGGTGTCTTACTAGTAAGGTAGGTAGGAAAGGTCTGTTTTCTTCAATGTTTAGGATTTGTGATGCATAAATAAAATAATGTATGTAAAAGGCATTTTGAAATTCTAGAATTCTGACTTCTAGTTGTAGTTCATTTTTTAATTGTATGTAACTAGACTAGCCAAACCAGCAAATTCAGACAATGGTATCTGTTTGATTATAACATGTTTCCATGTAACAATAAACAACTAATCATTTGTTGGTCTATATCAGAGGGAAAAACGATGATCAAGCTGATAATCTCTGGTTAGCTCACACTGTTATTTAAGGAAAGACCTTTCATCCTAGTGTGTTGTATCCTCTCTGGGGTGAATTTTTGTGTCTTTTTTATTTGTACAAATTTATGGGGTACTTGTGAAATGTTGTTACATGTATATAAGACATAGTGATCAAGTCAAAGTACAATACATTTTTGTTAACTATAGTTACCCTACTCTGCAATCAAACACTGTATTTAATCCTTCTATTTAACTGTAGGTTTGCACTTTTAAACCACTTCTCTTCATCCTCCTCCCCATTTTTACCAGTCTCTGTTATGTTTTCACTCTCTACCTCCATGTAATCAAATTTATTAGCTCCCACATATAAGTGAGAACATGTGATATTTGTCTTTCTGTGCATGGATTATTTCATTTAAGATAATAGCCTCCAGTTCCATCCATGTTGCTGCAAATGGCATGATTTCACTCTTTTTTATGCCCATATAATATTCTGTTGTGTTCTGTTGTGTATGTATACCACATTTTCTTTATCCATTCATCCATTGATGGATGCTTAGGTTGTTTTCATATCTCTGCTATTGTGAATAATACTGCAGTAAATATGCAAGTGCAGGTATCCCTTTCATATATTTATTTCTTTTTGCTTGGGTAGGTACCAAGTAGTGGGATTGCTGGATCACATGGTAATTCTATTTTTAGATTTTGAGAAATCTCCATACTGCTTTCCATAGGGGATGTACTGGTTTACATTCCTACCAACAGTGTATAGGGGTTTCCTTTTCTCCACATCCTCACCAGCAGCTATTATTTTGTCTTTTTATAAATAGCCATTTTGACTTGATAAAATGATTATTGCATTGTGGTTTTGATTTGCATTTCTCTTATGATTAGTAATGTTGACTATCTTTTCATACACCTGTGGACCATTTGTATGTCTTCTTTTGAGCAATGTCTATTCATGTCTTTGTTCACTTTTTAGTGGGATTATTTAGTTGTTGTTATTGAGTTGTTTGAGTTCTTTGTATATCCTGGATGTTAGTTCCTGTTGGATGAATAGTTTTCAAATACCTTCTCCTATTCAACAGGTTGTCTCTTCACTCTTGATTATTTCTTTTGTTGTGCAGAAGTTTTTTAGTTTAATTAAGTCCCATTGGCTATTTTTGTTTTTATTGCCTGTGCTTTTGATATCTTAGTCACAAATTCTTTGCCTAGACCAAAGTCCAGGAGAGTTTTCCCTAGGTGTTTTTTTTTTGTTTTTTTTTTTTGTTTTTTTTTTTTTTAGCATTTTGTATAGTTTTGGGTCTTACATTTAAGTCTGTAATGTATTTTGAGTTGATTTTTGTGCATGATAAGAGACATGGGTCCAGTTTCATTCTACTTCATGTGGCTATCCAATTTTCCCAGCACAATTTATCGAAGAGGGTGTTTTTCCCCAGCAAAAGTTCTTGCTGGCTTTGTTGAGAATCACTTGGCTGTAAATGTGTGCCTTTAATTCTGGGTTTTCTATTCTGTTCATTGGTGTAAGTGTCTATTTTTATATTAATACCACGCTGTTTTAGTTATGATAGCTTTGTAATATCTTTTGAAGTCAGGTTATATGATGCCTCTGGCTTTATTCTGACTTGGTTTTGAATTCCCCTGGGTCTAGCCAAATATCTGGCACAAGTAGGTGCTCAATAAATCACTTTAAGTTTGTTAGTATATTAACAAATTCTTATCAGGTGAAATACATTCTTAACAATAAACCAAAGTTCTAGTAAAGGCTAAATTGACTATAATAGTAGTTACAGCAGAACACTTAATTGGTATTATATGGAAGTTACTAGAGAGACAAAGAAAGCCCAATAGTAAAATTACTGACAATGCATACGCCTGAAAAATGATAGCCCATCATTGATAATGCAATGCAGAGCTCCACTGAGATGAGACTATGTAGTAGAAACCAAGATAAAGGCACTCTGAAAATGAATTTATATATAAACCTATAAAGTGAAAAACAGTCTTCGATGAATAAACAAATGATACATTGAAAAGGCAGAATTTTATGTAACTCCATATGAATTTTACATAAAATTCCAATAAAATGAAATTCTGAGGTATTCAGCAGCTTTGGCAACTGAAGCTCTGAATATTCTAGGCTACCCACAGTTTATTTGTGAACTCTGTGATAAAGAAGAAGAGCTGCACATAGAGAAATAAGTTAGTAAACTATGTTTTGTGATAGATAAATATTTTGGAAATCAGAAGTTTTGTGTTATTGTTATGTCTTAAAAATATATTCTGAGATTTAATTTTCCTAAATAGTGTATTTGTTTGATTCCAATTTCTCCGAGGAAAATGATGGCATTTCAAAGAAAAATACACTTTTGTATGTGAAAATAAGAATTACCACGAAACATTTTATATAACCACTGACTTATATTTTTATTACATAATTTATACTGAAATAAGTTCAATTCTCTAACATGCTAGTCAATATCAGCTACAGCCCACCCTAAACGGGTATTTCCAGCTCATTTTTGAACATTTATTCCTGCTTTATCATATTTTTCTGTCACTGTCATTGAGAAGTAGCTTACAATCAAACAGCTTTCACCAAAGCTCCCTCTTCTTCCCCCAGACTAAGAAAAAAAAAAAAATCAAACAACGACAATAAAGAAGTCAGACATACAGCACATGCTATGTGAGTTCCTTGACATTGACACTTGACATTTTGACTTGCGGTTGCACTTGTTTTGGCTCCATTTACATCTGGTTTCAATTTGAGTTATAACCAGCCACGTTCAGGAGAAGTAACAGAGTTGGAGTTGACAAGACATTAAGAACTTTCCTTTAAGGTAATTGTCTGTGAAATGAAAATTAAAGTTGACATCCAGGAATCGATTCCTTGGTAGCAGAGGTCCAGTGAAATAAGATGTCACATGATGAGAGAGTTACATACAGGAATTTGATTCAGATGATGTGGAGAACTTGTGGTGGTAGAAATGATAGGAATTGAACATTTACTAGACATGGCTATCAAATTTCCATGTCTGAGTGACAGGATAGATTTTTGACAGGGTAGATTTTTGTTGCCATTAATAGATACAAGAAAACGAGGAAGAGGAGACTGGTGGAAAAGATTTGATTTGTCACGACACACAGGGGAAAATGTATAATAGAATTCTAGAAGTATGGAGCTGAAGTTTGGGAAAGATGACCCAATGATGTATTCCTAAATCAAAAAGGCTAACCTCCTAAAGGAGGGGGAGTTAGTCAAGATCTAAAATCTGGAACAGTGCTTTGGGTAAAAGCAACAGCAAGCAAACAAGAATGACCTGAGGAGGATCCATATTATAAAATGCTTCCATTTGTGTTTTTAATTGAGAATAGAAGAAAACAAAAAAAAATAATCAACTTATTTCTACCAGATTATTAAGAGCACAGTTTATTACTTCCCTATGTAAGACAACTGAAATGCATTTGACAAATGTTTACTGATTACCTACTAAGTGCCTTTTGTTTTTCTAGGCACTAGAGCTCTGAGATGAGGTGATTTGAAAGTAGTCCATTGTAGAGGTTAACAGTGTAAGCTTCAGCATTGGAATTATGCTGGGGTTTGATCAGAGGCTCTGCTTTGCCATCTCCTGCTATTGGGGAGCAGGCTAAGCCTCCTTGAGTCTCCGGTTTCTCATTTGTAAAGTGGAGATATTTAATGTCTCTAGAGTTGTGAGTTAGTAAGGAACAAATGTTGAAAACTGTTTATTTAACACAGTGCCTGATGCATAGTAAGAATTAAATAAACGTTTCCATTTTTGGACCAAGGGTTTAGGCCATCTGTTCATTTGGGAAGGTTTCAAAATATCATTTCAGCTTTCCAAAGGGAAGTGACCTAAACTGCAGTCTCTTTTTTTTCACATTTTGGTTCATATATATCTCAGGAGTTCTTTTCTTCATTCCATTCCTAGTCATTCACATTTGCAGCATGAGATTTTTCTTCTGCACAAAGAGTATCTCATGCTTAAGGAAAACTTTCAGACTGTCTCAAGCATAATTTGTCTCTACCATTAGGCTCTAATGTTTTGGCAACAACAAAAATTTTAACCACAATAGTAAACTTGTAGTGAAAACATTTGGATATACTTTTAAAAACAGATTTATTGAGGTCTAGTCTACATAAAACAAAATTCACCCTTTGTAAGTGTATAGTTCAATGATTTTCCTAAACTTATAGTTGTACAACCATCACTACACCCATTTTTAAACATTTCCATCACCTCAAATGTCCACTAGTGCTCTTCTGCAGTTATTCCTGGCCTCTACCACCAGTCCTCAGCAACTGTGAATCTGTTTGCTGACTCTGTAAATTTGCTTTTCCAGCTATTTCATATAAGGGGAATTACACACTGTGTGGACTGTTGCATCTGGATGCTTCTTCAACTTAGCACACTGTTTTTGAGTTTCATCCATGTTGTCACAGTAGAGGTGCATCTTTTATTTTTATTGCTATATAGACTTCACTGTGTGACTATGATTCATGCACTGGTCATTTATTCAGGAACCATTTGGATAATTTCATATTTTGGCTATTATAAATAATGTTGCTATGAAAGTTAGTGTTCATGTTTTTCTGTGAGTGTATGGTTTTATTTCTCTTTTTTTTTTTTTTTTTTTGAGACGGAGTCTTGCTCTGTGCCCCAGGCTGGAGTGCAGTGGCGCGATCTCGGCTCACTGCAAGCTCCGCCCCCCCGGGTTCACGCCATTCTCCTGCCTCAGCCTCCCGAGTAGCTGGGACTACAGGCGCCTGCCACCTCGCCCGGCTAATTTTCTTGTATTTTTAGTAGAGACGGGGTTTCACCGTGTTAGCCAGGATGGTCTCGATCTCCTGACCTCGTGATCCGCCCGTCTCGGCCTCCCAAAGTGCTAGGATTACAGGCTTGAGCCACCGCGCCCGGCCGGGTTTTATTTCTCTTAGATAGATTCCTAGAAGTAGAATTGCCGGGTCAGATGGTAATTTATGTTTAATTTTGTGAGAAACTGCCAAACTGTTTTCCAAAGCGGCTATGCCATTTTAATTCCTAATGGCTGTGCAATAGAATTCCAGTTCTCCGATCTTTGCCAATGCATGATATTGTCTGTCTCTTTTAATTATAATCATTCTAATAAATGAAAATTTATTGGCAATTTCTAGGCATGTTATTGTGATTTTATTTTGCATTTTCCTAACAATTAATAATGTTCAACATTTTCTTCTGTGTTTATTAGCCATTTACATTTCTTTTCCTTCTCCTCTTCGTCCTTTTTCTTCTCCTTAGTGAAATGTGTATTCAAATCTTTAGGTTCAAATATTTTATTTGGATACTTTGTCTTATAATTGAGTTTTAACTGAATATATTTTAAAATAATAAACTTTATAAAAATTATTTTCTGTTTAGCCACCACTCAAAGAAAATAGTGACACATAGCCATGTGGAGGATTTGAGAAGAATTACATTAAAACAGGTTTACATTGCTCATATAAGGGGATGGATGGGAGCACTCTGTGGATGGCTAGTTCAAGGACAGACATCATCAAGGATCAGGCCTCACTGTCCTCATGGTTTGGCTTCCCTCCTCAAGCTTGCACACTGGCCAATGCACCTCTGGGAATCAGGTCCACGTTCTAGACAGAAAGAAGGATGTTGCAGAACAAAAGGCATGGGACACCCCGATTTAGATTATTTTAATCCGGAAGTTATATTGGGTTGGTGCAAAAGTAATTGCGGTTTTTAAAAGTAAAGACCGAAAACCACAATTGCTTTTGCACCAACCTAATAGCTAGTACACTTCTGCTTATATTTCATTAGCCAGCACTGGGCCAAATGACCCTTCCAAGCTGCTACAGAGCATGGGGTTGGGGCTGGGATATTGTCAATGTTCAGGGTGCTGCTCCGGGTTCTTTCATTAAGGAAGAAGGGGAGAGTGGATATTGGACAGGCAACCAATAGTTTGACAGTGCTACATTTATGCGGACATATATTTATAAGATGTCCACCACAGAGTAATTTGTACTTAAAAAAATAAGAAAAATTAATTAGAAAATGGAACTAGCTAATAATGGGATACCTGTCACAGCAGGGACTTTATGATTTTATTAAAACTAGACTTAAAAGGCTATCTAGTGATGAGAGAAAATATTCTTCTTATATTAGGTGAAAAAGCATTATAAAAAACATTATATAAAATAATCACATTATTGGCCAGGTATGGTGGCTCATGCCTGTAATCCTAGCACTTTAGGAGACCGAGGTGGGTGGATTGCTTGAGGCCAGAAGTTCAAGACCAGCTTGGCCAACACAGCAAAATCCTCTCTCTACTAAAAATACAAAAATTTAGCCAGGCGTGGTGGTGTGCTCCTGTCATCCCAGCTACTTGGGAGGCTGAGGCAGGAGAATCGCTTGAACCTGGGAGGTGGAGATTGCAGTGACCCGAGATCGTGGCACTCCACTCCAGCCTGGGTGACAGAGCAAGACTCTGTCTTGAAGAACAATAAACAAAAGACTAAGATGCACAAAGGGTCTGTTTTGTAAGAGAAAGTAATGCCACTGCACTCCAGCTTGGGTGATAGAGCAAGACTCTTTCTCAAAGAAAGAAAACAAAATACTATTTAGGATACAGGAAGGGCCTGTTTTGTAAGAGAAAGAGTGAAAGATTTGGGAAAGGAATCACCTAGCTGTGGCACAGTAGGTCTGATGGCAGGAGATTGTCAAAAAAGGTAAGGTCATCCAAGATGTTTGGGTCATTTTTTTTCCCCTTCCATTGGTGCTAGTAGATGCCTGTTCATCTTTCTATTATAACAAACAGCCTAGTGTCTGACACATATCAAGCACTGTCAGTGTCAGTGTTGACTGAATGAGTCAATACATGAATTAATGAATGGGAGAGGTCCCCTTTGGTAAATGAGACAGGAGCCCCAGGCACACGCTTAAGTATAGGCATACCAAACTGTGGGATTGTCTATGGAACCCAAGGTCAGGTGGGAACTAGCAGTTACTGTGCTGGGATGTTACCCATCCTGACATGCAGCTCCTGAAGCCTGCCCACCCCCATCCTCACTGCTCTCCCTCACCCTCCCCCGCTTTAGGGTCCATCTTGGTTTTGGAAACAGGAGTAGGAGGAGGGTTGAGCCTTTATGTACCTCAGGTGTTAGATAGTAAACATGTAAAAGACCAGAACTGAGCAGATTCTGGTGTCGGCCTTTAGACTTGCTTTGAAGTAAATAAATATTTAAGATAAATGTAACGATATGTCAACTCCTGAAGCATGTTTGGTTTTTTAAAATGTTCTTTCAGTAAAGTTAATTTCTGTGTAGGTTGTACTATATATTATTCCTGAGGTAGATTATAGTCTTGAACATCTAAAGATATAGGTGGATCTTTTCAGGCACTTTTTTTTTTTTTTTTTTGAACAGAGTCTCACTCCATCGCCCAGGCTAGAATGCAGTGGTGCGATCTCGACTCACTGCAACCTCCGCCTCCCAGGTTCAAGCCATTCTCCTGTCTCAGCCTCCCAAGTAGCGGAGATTGTAGGCACGCACCAAGATGCCAGGCTAATTTTCATATTTTCAGTAGAGTCAGGTTTTACCATGTTGGCCAGACTTTTCTCAAACTCCTGACCTCAGTTGATCTGCTCACATCAGCATCCCAAAGTGCTGGGATTATAGACGTGTGCCACTGCACCTGGCCACTTTTTAAGAAATCAGAATGGCAAAGAACTATCAGATGTTTGTAAATCTGTTTTTCAAACAAGTTTGTTAAAAGGCCAAAGGAAACAGAGACCAGATGCTCTGAGAGCAAGGAGGATGGACCTTCCTTGAGGGCCAGATCCTAAACTTGTGAGAGCCTTTTTATGATCCTCTTTTCTAAGACAGTCTTCAGCATAAGTACTCATACTTTCACTTACAAGTCAGGGACATCTGGACAAAAGCCTCTCAGCTACAGACTTTAGTTTATAACCACAAGATTTCATGTGCAGGCAGATGTTACATTTACAAGTATCGTAGGATGGGCTGGTACTGTAGGACACAAACATCATGATGTTTTTATTTCCAGAGACCTTCACAGGGAGAGTCTTATTATGGAGAGTGATCTATTTTTTAAAGATCGATATCTCTGGACTTGATAAACTAAGGAGATATAATAAAACATGCATAACCTAACTAAGGAGAGAGAAAGAGAAGACCACATTGTTCTTACGACAGACGGGGCCAAAGGGTCCCTTTATAGGATGCAGGGAGACTTTGGTATAACAGTGATGTTAACCTTTGCTTCAAAGGCAACTGTGTAATGTGAGAACAACCAACTCTGCCTCGGGATAGTGAGACCGACTTTTCCTATGATCTAGTGGCTATATACTCTACTTACTCACTAATACAGATTCAACGAGGTTTTGAAATAAAGCTTATTTTGCCTGTAGGAGCAAGCTTAAAAGAGATCTGGTTTATCTTATCAATTTTGCTTGACTCCAAACCACTTATTATATCTTAAATCAAATTTCTCTCTTACTTTTTCTTGAGGTTAATTTTCACACATCTATAAATTAAGAAGAGGCCCACTAATTATTTTATTTGCATATTAGCAAAAACAAATTTAGCTTGGAATCTATTTACTACAAGCTTTTTCTTATGGTAATTCTTATTAAATCCTTTCTTTTCCCATGGATTTAAATTTTTGTGTTGAGTAATCCTTTCGCTTCTCAGCAATTTGCATTTTTTTAGTTATATTCACTAGCCTTAAGGCACTCATTTTATCTCTGTGTCCACACACACACAAACACACATGCACACACACACTCACTCACACGCAGACATTAGAACAGTGTATAATTCAGTTTAATGAAATTTTAAAATATTTGATTTTAGATATGCACAATCAACTCATACAGATACTCGCTTCTCATACTAACCATTACTGGGGACAGATAGAAGGTATTAGTAAACCCAGCTGGGAAGATTCGAATTCAAGTTCCAAAATTTGTATGATACTTTACTTGGTTGCCAGAAACAAACAAGCACAACATTAACGAACTAAGCATAAACAGAATGAAATAGAAGTTAAAATGGGAGCTGGTAGAGAAGACTTAAATAAGGACAGTGAGGGAGGGGTCAGAGAGCCTGGAAGATGAACTGACAGGGCAAATGTCATGGTATTTTGAAGAATGTTGAGGAAAAGAAAGACAGATTAAAGACCACTAGGTAAGTTTAGGCTCCTGGGCCTACTAGGAGGTTTCTGGTAGCCTTGAGTGCAGTTTAAGTTGAAAGGAGACAAGAGAAATTTAACTAAAGAAGTTAAAGAGCGGTTGGGGTGATAAGACAATGAGATAAATCAGTGTATGTGTTAAGAAAAACACTTAGAACAATGCTTGGAGAGCATAGCAAAGTCAACAAAGGGTTTTGGGTTGGTTACTTGTGGATGGGAAGACCTGAGATGGTTAGGCGAAGAGTCAGATTTCAGAAATTGAAAGATCCAAGAGCAGAAAGAAAAGGAGCATTGAGGACAAACAATAGAGGCTGTGGAATCAAGAGTGCGTGTTTATACTTGAAAAGAAAGAGGGAAGCAGCATCACTCGCAGACAGAGTCAGGAAGAAGCATCGTGGAGCAGGCGTACATGGATTTACAGCAGGAGGGAAAGGAGTGAGTGAAATTTATGAATTGAGGAAAGTTTAAATGGTGAAGTATCAGCCACTAAAGCAATATTGCAATATTCTCACAGAAGAGCCAATGATACTGGAAAATGCTTTGACAGAAAAGGGAAGGTACAAAATGTGTGTACAATGTGATCTTAATATGATAGAAAAATGGAGAGAAAAGGAGGAAGAAAGGGAGGGAGGGAGAAGGGAAGGAGGGAGGGAAGAGAACTTAGGCTTCTGCACAAACAGAAAACTGGAATGGGAAATGATGCCTGAGTGACAGAGCATTGCAGGCAGCCTGGGCAGCAAGAGCAACACAGAGATGAGAGAGAAGTGAGCTATTTTAGGAAACTGAATCAAAGAAGCTCCACTTCTCAGCTACCAGGGCCATTTTGAACACACTGAGTTTAAAATGGCCATAGCTATAGGGACTCTTCACTTCTGTCACTGACATTTACAAGGACTGTGAGTTCTAATTCTGCTAGCACAGGTGAAGCTTGGTAGTATTCCCTTTAGAATCGGGCCAAGTCCCATTGGAAAGTTAGCATCCTGGCAAGGTGATGGGCGCTAAGGATTGAGCAAGGTGACGGCCAATAAGGATTAATAGTTTGACTTAAGACTGACAAAACAAAGGCTACTAAACAAAGATCTAGAAAGGAGTTGGCGAAAGATGTGTTTCCTTGTAAGAGACTGTCGCTTAAAACGATCACCACTCTAGTATCCAGCAACAAGTGTATAAACTAGAAAGAAGTCAATAGGAATGTTTCACAGAGGTAGGATTCAGAGATAAATAAATTTTCAAAGGAGTTGAATTTTTTTTTTTTTTTTTTTTTGATATGGAGTCTCACTCTGTCACCCAGGCTGGACTGCAGTGGTGCGACCTTGGCTCACTGCAACCTCTGCCTCCCAGGTTCAAGCAATCTTCCTGCCTAGCTTCCCCAGTAGCTGGGATTACAGGCATGTGCCACCATGCCTGCTTAATTTTTATGTATTTAGTAGAGATGGGGTTTCATCATGTTGGCCAGGCTGATATTGAACTCCAGACCTCAAGTGATCTGCCCGCCTTGGTCTCCCAAAGTGCTGGGATTACAGGCGTGTGCCACCACGCCTGGCTAATTTTTGTATGTTTAGTAGAGATGGGGTTTTACCATGTTGACCGGGCTGGTCTTGAACTCCTGATCTCAAGCGATCTGCCCGCCTTGGCCTCCCAAAGTGCTGAGATTACAGGTGTGAGCCACTGTGCCTGGCCAGGAGTTGAAAAATCTTAACATGAAAGTAGAAGTCATTTATAAACCTTGCATTCAACAGGAATCTAAAGTTCACTTAAAAACATGCTTTTATTTCCACATAGATACAGTAAAATTTGAACTCTAGGAAGATCCTTCGTCCTCAAATTCCTCCCTTTGTTGTCAAGCTGCTCAGAATTTATGCATTTAAAACAGATTTCTTTGTTCAAATGTTTTCTGGTAAGAGTTAGCAGAATGTCTAGCTAACGTTGGTAGATTGAAGGGACATATATTTATAAGGGCTTTAATCCACAAGAACAAAGAGAACACAGGAGAAGATGACAGCAACAAAATTCTGGAAACTGGAAAGAAGAGGAACGTGTAATAATCAACTTCTCAGGCTGAAGGAAGCTCAAAGCTAAGCTGGAAGTGAGTCTTAGAAGTAAGCTGATTTGCACTGCAAAACCTCAGAAAGCTCAGAAGCTAGATACATCTATTATCTTGAATAGTGAGATTCATGGGAGGCTGGAACAGAAGGATTGGTTGGTTGTCTACATAAAAATAATTCAGACTTCTATAGCTGAGAATACACTGAGATCCCATGCATGCACACAGAAAGATTTAGGAATAAAGGAAAGTCATCTAAGATAGTTTCTAAGTTCCTGCATGCTGGATTTCCAAAGAAGTTTTGACTTTTGACTATATTCAAAAAAAAAAAAAAAAGCTGTTCCTTCAGATTTTTGGAAGATTGCATGTGTATCCATTACACATTCAAATCCAGCACTATCTTATTTCCCAAATGAAGGTTTATATATCGGCAATCTTTCATTATAAAATAGGAGCTAGAATTTTTAGCTTGAGTCATCCTTCTTAATGGGCAGCTGGTCTCTTTTACCAACTGATATTTCATATTAAATTGTCCCCCAGATATTTCATCAAAAGGGCTTGCAGCACACACCCTACATTTACCTCATGTCTCTTTTGTGGTTCATTGTAAATCTGCACAATGAGGGCGTCTGTGCGGCAGCTGCAAATTTTCTGGTTTTCAATACACACAGCATATTTGTCAGCAATTACGTCTCAGCTTCTCTTTCTGCACTTGTATTCTCCGTACCGAGCAGTGATGCAAATTAATTATTACAAAGATCTGGATTGGGCACTCCCGTCCCTACAATGCAAACTGAAGTCCTTCCAATTTATGGATCATTCTAACCACTCAGGAGCAGAGATCAAGAAAATACAATCTCCATATGTTTTAGAATTATTTGAGTGTCTCAAAGTTTTCTTCCTAAAGGTAGCGTTATGTTATCTTTAATTCCTAGATAAATGTGCCACATCTTCTTACTGCCCTTGAACAATGATTTTCAAAAACTTTCCTAGTACACGTTTAAAGGTAGAAGAAAGTGAGTACCAAGAAGGGTAGTTACATAGTCTAAGATCATGGAAAAGTGAACATTAAGTCCCAGGTTTTAGTTTAAAAAGTGTACTAGCTTTATATTCCAATTAAAAAGATAATTTTGGTGTATTATCATAATACTCAAATTACTGGCCTAAGGGAAAATTATGTGTAAAACCTTTTGTGTAGTTTATACTATTTATTTGAGTATACCTTGCCACACCCTCTCATATGCCTGGGATTTGTGCTTTCCAAATCTGAAGTACAAGGGAAGATTCCTTGTAAAAAATTATGACTTAAGTTGCCTCACATTTCATTTATTTAGGGCAGGGCACAGTGGGCAGTGGCTCATGCCTGTAATCCCAGCACTTTGGGAGGCCGAGGCGGGTGGATCATTTGAGGTCAGGAGTTGGAGACCAGCCTGGCCAACATGGTGAAATCCCGTATCTACTAAAAATTACAAAAATTAGCTGGGCATGGTGATGTGCACTGGTAGTCCCAGTTACACGGGAGGCTGAGGCAGGAGAATCACTTAAGCACAGGAGGGAGAGGTTGCAGTGAGCTGAGATCATGCCACTGTACTCCAGCCTGGGCAACAGAGTGAGACTCTATCTCGAAAAAGAAAAAAAATTTTTTAAAGCTTTTTTTTTTTTCTTTTTTTCTCTTGAAAAGTTACTCTTTTCTGAATTTGGCAGATATTGAAAACTTTCTTATAAGTTCTTCCTGATGACCATCTATAGTTTTGTTCTCTAATAGTCTTAAAATTCAAAATTCCAAATTAATTAAAGTATATAACTATAAATATATTTAGCACAGTTCCTAGGCCTACAGGCCCATCTCTCTTTGCATTCTAGGTTCAAAACCCAGCTCCTTCATTTTCTTGATGTGAAATGGAGCTACTTTATTCCTCAGTTTTCTCATCTAAACAATGGACTTGAATATAGTGCCTATGTTTTAGGACTATTATAAAAATTAAATGAAATCAAGTATGTAAAATGGTTTAGTGCTGGGCAATAGTCCAATGATCAATATTCTTACCTCTCATACTTAGACAAGAAAATTGAGCCCAGAAAGAGAGAAGTTCTAAACGCAATAAATCTTTTAGTAATTTTCAAAATTTGTAACCACCATACCTGTTTCCAGAATTCTCTCATTAAGAAATAGTGACTATTTCTCCTCAGATGGTCACAGATTTTGCAAAATGTTGGCACATCTTTCTACATAGCTATTCTCAACAAAAAGTCAAATGATAGACTGTAGTAGACACCTGGATAATGAACACCGAGAGGGAAGGAAATGTCCATACATTTATTCATTCGTTCTTCACCGATGCAACACACGTGCACCAAGTCCCTACAGTGGGTGTTCACATGTGTTGAAGACCGCTGAAAGCTCATGTCTTTGTCCATTCTATTGTAAGCATCAAATTAGTCCCTAACCTAGCATTAGAGTCTCTGTTTATGCTTTAGATGCATTTATAAGTGCTGATGGTTCAAATCACAACAGCAGAGTAAGTGATTCAAGTCATTCTTTGCAAGCTCAGCTGTACCTTTACTATTGCTAGATTTTTTTTTTTTTTACAGTAGCATGTCTGTTCCACCACCTACAGTAGCTTTTCTAAATCTTCCTTTTGTTCACACCCCTCTACTCCACCACTATCCCTCTGGTCTTTGCCCGTGACCTATAGACATTTTATGAAGTTTGAGATTATTTACTGCAAATTGCCTCAACTGGCTCCCCTCCTTCTCCAAAGGAGTGGATGTGAACCCATCTTCCCTTTCTTCTTCTCAGAGAAGTAGACATCTCTCTTTGCAAAGGCTAATTCCTTGGCGAAGTTCCTGATCCTGTTCAAGTTCTTTGTTTTATCAGCTAATGTTTCTCATCCCCTCACCTGACTCCTTTCCTAATCAGAATCAAAGCAGCACCTCCTTCCCA
Source organism: Macaca nemestrina (assembly GCF_043159975.1). NCBI lineage: Eukaryota > Metazoa > Chordata > Mammalia > Primates > Cercopithecidae > Macaca > Macaca nemestrina. Next base: position 71,996,054 of record NC_092129.1, on the reverse strand, counting down.
CATCACACTGCTCACTAAACTTCATTGTTAGTATGTCAGTGGGAGCTGCCTGTTAAAACATAACCATGTGTTTCCACCAAGAGATCTAACAGCTGCAAGTAAAAGAAATTAGTATGATTTTCAAAACATATTTGACTAATAACTTAGTCACATATTATGAGTAAAATAACATGTTCTGACTATAAAAATATTTTTTAAAAATCACACAATCTTCAAGAGAGGTGTTCTACATAGAAAATAAAGCTATAAAGTTTCGTGATAATATGTTCACTATGTGACCTTCTAAAATTTGCACATGCTAGAAATATTAAGTAGACCATTTATATTCTTTAAGTGTATGTGTGTGTGTGTATATATATATATTTTTTTTGTTTGTTTTTTGAGACAGAGTTTTGCTCTGTCACCCAGGTTGGGGTGCAGTGGCACAATCTCAGCTCACTGCAACTTCTGATTCCCGGGCTCAAGCAATTCTCCTGCCTCAGCCTCCCAAGTAACTAGGCCAGGCTTGTCTTGAACTCCTGACCTCAAGTGATCTGCCTGCCTTGGCCTCCCAAAGTGCTGAGATTACAGGCCCTACATGTTCATATTCTAGAGGAAATTTTAGTTCCTCAACAGGCTAATGAACTATTACAAAAGTTTTACAGGAAATTAGATTGTATCATAGACTTATGCTACAATCTTTCAATACTTTAGGCAGAAAAAGAACAAGTTAAATTCTTTCAATACTTTGGGCTGGAACAAAACTGTTGTAGAGTTGCTTAAGTCACCTGCTTTTAAATATTTATATACTGAAATCTTGAGGGGACGTTGAAGGGCTCATTAAGATGTATTTCTTTCACTTCAGTTGTGATGATTAGATTTCTGAGTCTCTGAACACCAACTACAGATCCATATTTCTCTCTATTTCATTACTCACTGATAATTTTATTTTATGCTGCTTTGGAATTCGTCTTATAAAATGCTATGTATTCTCACATCATGTTATGCTCCTGTTTCTTGATTCTCAATGACATAGCATACACTTAAAACAACAGTCTGCTTTTTCTTTAGGAACATTTTAAAATCAACTAATATTTGAGAATGAGACAAAGGGAAAAATTATCATATTTTAATCAAGCTACATGTTGAAAAATTTATTCTTAAATTACAAAATCCTTTATAACAAAAAGGTATAGAAAATAACTTTTCACTGCCTAAAATATTTACAACGAACAAATTCGAAATTCAAGTAAAAGCAAGTTTTGTATTCAAAACCTTTTAAATATATAAAACCAAGAAACAAATGGCTTTTTTTTTTCCTGTATGCAAACATGAGAAGGTTCCCAAACCTGGCGTGGGTCTGTTTTTGGGTAGCAGGAAGTACTCTGCTGTAAGGGAAATGGCTGTGCTTTAGTCAAGAGTAGGCCGAGGTGGCCTTCCCGTGCAGCATGACTCAGAGGGTTTGGAGCGCAGGCGCACAACCCTGCACACTATGTAACCATGCCACGTGAGGTGCATTAGGTGAACACTCACGTGAGCTCATGCTTGGCTCGGAACCACTGTTATCTGTAAAAGGTATAACTGCCCTGCTGATGCTGTACATATGGCTTGCACCCAGAAAGAGAATAAAGCTATGTCATAGTTGCCTATGATTTCTCAAGTGTTTTTCCAGCTATCCACCACTCACCCACCCACTCCCCTCAGACCTCAGCTTGGGCTAAAACCTGACACTTGGCGTGACATCTGCCTACCATTGTAAACCTCTTCTGTTAGTTAAATCACTGGGAACAGTAGCCCACAGTAAAAGTGCCCTCTGTAATATACCCCATAGTCACCTTAATCCATTGCAATTTGCCTTCTACCCAAAAATGTCTGTATAAGCTTTTTCTAAGGTCAAGAATGACTTCCATGTTGCTCATTTCAGTGAACGCTGTCATGATTTTATTTGATTCTGAGCATCATTGACCCCACTCTCCACTTTTGTCTTTTGTTGTTCATACACAGACTGATTTAAAATAGTAAAATTGGGGCAGTAGAGAACTAGCTAAAGATAGTATGGCACAGCTATAAAATAGACCACATCATCTTTTTAATTTTTTTGATTTGCTTCAGACTTATTATATTTTATTTTTTGACACATTTTAACCACGTATAATTATATGTCACACAGTGACGTTATGATACATGCATATAGCATGGGATGATTGAATCAAGCTAATTAACATATCCATCCCCTTAAATACCTATCATTTACTCCTCCCGTCTAACCACAGCTTTCTAGTCTTGGATCACCTCCCCATGCCTCCCACTTCCAGCCTCTGCAACCACCATTCTACTGGCTGCTACTATGAGTTTGTTTCAAATTCCACATATAAGTGAAAACATGGCTTTTTTCTTTCTGTGCTTCACTAATTTCACTTATCAAAATGTCCTCCAGGTTCAGCCATTCAGTCATGTTGTCAAAAACGGCAGGATTTTCTTCTTTTTTTTCAGGTTTTATTTTAGAATTAGGGGTACATATACAGGCTTGTTACAAAGGTATATTGTATAGAGCTGGGGCTTGGAGTATGAATTCTGTTTTCAGGCTAAATAGCATTCCATTGTGTCCTTCAGTTCCATGATGCAACTGACAGGATTTCACTCTTTCTTATGGCTGAATAGTATTTCATTATGTATATAGACCATATTTCCTTCATTCATTCGTCTATGGATAGACACTTAGGTTGATTCGACATCTGGGTTATTGTGAATAATGCTGCAATGAATATGGCAGTGCAGATGCTTCTTCCCCACGTACTGATTTCAAGTATTTAGGATATCTACCCAGATGCCCTTCTGTTCTTTGAAGCTCACTCTCTCTCAGCTTTTGAGGTTCTGGGCACTCCTGCTTTTCTTCATTCCTTTCTTGCTGATTCTTCTTAGTCACCTTGGCTCCTTTTCTTCCATTTGGTTCTTAGAATACCTGGACTCCAGAATGAACATACTTAGAGATGGCTTGGGATTACAGCTGTGAATAAAGAAGTGAACAAATAAATAAACTATCCACTAATTCTTTTGATTTCAGAGTACTAAGACCCTCTACACCTATACAATGACTCCTCCTCACCAACCTGCTGATACACGAAATACCCTAAGTAGGAAACTCTCAAAAGTCTTACTGTCGAACACCATCACCTTGGGAATTAGGATTTTGTGGGGACACCGGCATATAGACTATAACAAGAATGTAAAATTTAGAAAAGCTGGGTGATATGTCCCTAGCACCTAAACAATGCATCACAGATACTCAATGAATAATTGGTGACTGAATAAATGAACACATACATACAACTGAACTATGTAGCAGGGAACATGTGAACTAGAGCTACATGCTTTTATATGCATGAATATCTCCAACATAGGGTAGAATAATAGTTGCCAAAAATATGTATGATATAAAATATTTATATCCATTTAAAAACATGAAAACAACTTAAATATTAAAGACATAGGAATGAAAAACAATGAATTCAGGATAGTGGTTGCCTTTGGTGACAGAATGATTCATAGTAGGAATAGGTGCATAGCAGGCTTCATAGCAGGAGTGTTAATAAAAGGCTTTATTTTTTAAGTTGAGGGAATCATGGGTATATATTTTATTGTCATTTATGCATCTTTCTGAATGCCTCAGATGCTGAGTAACGTTTTTTAAAAACTTGAATTGTCCTAATTCAAGAAAAATCACTTACTTACTCACTCTCTTTGCCCCATCATGGTATTCAGGCTACATTTTCTTAGTACATGTAAGCATTGATTTTAGGTAAATATCCTCTAAATGATAAAGTTTATATGAGGTTTAATCCTTTATTAAAATTATACTCTAGTAGGGTGCAGTGGTTCATTTGTGTAATCCCAGCATTTAGAGAGGCTGAGGCAGGAGGACTGCTTGAAGTCAGGAGTTTAAGACCAGCCTGGGCAACATAGTGAGACCCCTTTTCTATCAAAAAATACAAAAATCAGCCCAGGTATGGTGGCATGCGTCTATAGTCCCAGCAACTTGGAGGCTGAGGCAGGAGGCTCTCTTGAGCTGGGAGGTCAAGGCTGTAGTAAGCCAAGGTTGCACCATTGCATTCCAGCCTGGGCAACAGAGTGGGAATCCATCTCAAAAAAAATTATAATGTAATCTTATGGTAGTTATTTACTTATAGATATCTTTTACACTTGCATTGAGTGCCCTGAGGGGCATTCTCATTTTTGGTGAGGACAGAATCATAACTATGTATTTAGTAAAAAATTATTGAAATGTTTTATGAAAATTTTAAGCTCCCAAATTAGGTACTCAAATTTCTATCTTTATAATAAAAAATATTTGATAACAGCCATCTGAAAGAGCCACTATTTGCTTTAATTCCCCTAAAAGGATTTAGTACAGAGATATGCATACTAGTGAGATAGATTAAAGAGTCTTTGGAGTAGAATTGATTTTAGCTTAATTCTAAAGCAGGCAAAGTTTGTCTTCATTGTCTCATCTTTTTTTTTTTTTTAATGTGGTAGGAAACTACACCTTCTTAAAATTTTAAGTGTATAATACGTAATTGTTGACTATAGGTACAATGTTTTTCAGTAGATCTCTAGAGTTTATTTATTTGGCTTGACTGAAATTTTAACTCACCATTTCCTCTCCCCCACCCCCAGCTCCCAGTAACCACCATTGCACTCTGATACTATGAATTTCACTATTTTAGATACTTCATATAAATGGAATCAAGCAGCATTTGTCTTTCTGTGACTGGCTTATTTAACTTAGCATCATATTCTCAGGATTCATCCGTGTTGTGCATATTGAAGAATTTCCTTTTTTTTTAAGGTTGACTAGTATTCCATTGTGTATATTGTCCCACATTTTTTTTATCCAGTCATGTGTTGATGGGCATAATAGGTTGTTTCCACATCTTGGTTTCCACATCTTGGCTATTGTGAATAGAACCGCAATAAACATGAGTACTAACATCTCTTCAAGACTTAAATTTCAATCTTTTAGATAAGTATGCAGAAAGGGGATTGCTGGATTATATAATCATTCTGTTTTTGATGTTTTGAGGAATATCCATACTGTGTTTTTCATAGCAACTGGACTATTTTGCATTCCCACCAACAGTGTGCAAGGGTTCCAGTTTCTCCACATTTTCACCAACACTTGTCTTTTGACTGTTCCATCTCTTTCTGTTCTGCATACTTTCTTCCCACCTGGAAAATCCCCTTCTAAACTTTCTGCTGATCCTGAACTTCAGGATCCATTAGAATCTTTATTAATCTCTTAAACTTCAAGAGAGAGTAACAGGGCTTCTTCTTGGTAGAAAACAGAAATGAAGAATCAAAATGTAAAATTTCATCTGACTCAGAACCTTGTCTTTTTTCATATTTCAGCAACATCATCACTCATCTTTTTACTTTCTCTGTTTTTAGTTAGTTCTACTATTCTGGCATGCGTGCATATTACTTGAGCCTCTAATTAATTCCAATTGTTTGAAGTCATTGCCCTATTTTTTCCAGTTTTACCCTATCAGAGTTAAGGCAAATGGATGGGGGGGAAAAAGTTCAAAGTGATTTCTGAACTGAAGACTCAAGGACGAGGCAAAGAATCCTCACCAAGATGATGGCAGTTGTGGAACTCAGAGAAATATAAGCTAATGGCAGCCTACCTTTCTCCCTTCCTGCGCTTTGCGATTTGATTATGTAATCTCACTGCCTTCTGGCCTCCATGTTTTCTGCTGGGAAATCAGCTACTGATCTTATGGATCCCTTGTACCTGATGGATTGCTTCTCTCTCACAGCTTTCACAGTCTCATTTAGATTATGATGTATAGATCTCTGCGAGTTTATCCTATGTGGAATTTATGAAGCTTTTTACACATATAAATGAATCTTTTCATAAATCTTGGGCAGCTTTTGGCCATTATTTCTTCAAATACGTTATTTGTTCTTTCTCTCTTTCCTCTCTCTCTGGGACCTCCATTATTTGTATATTGATACATTTGATGATGTCCCACAGGTCTCTGAGGCTATATTCATTTCCCTTTCTTGAGTTTTTCTTTCTGTTTCTAAGATTAGATAATTTGAACTGACCTATATTTGAATTTACCAATGGTTTATTCTGCCATTTCAAATAGGCTGTTGAGACTACCTGGTGAAATTTTCATTTTAGTTATTTTACTTTTTAACTCCAAAATTTTTATTTGGTTCTTTTTTATAGTTTCTGACTCTGTACTGGTGTTCTCTATTTGGTGAGATATCACTCTCATGCTTTCCTTTAGTTATTACGACATGGTTTACTTTACTTTTTTGAACATGTCTGCAATCGCTGATTCAAAGACTTCATCTAGGAAATCATTGTCTGGACTTCCTTAGAGACAGTTTCTAATGGCCACTTTTTTTTTCCTGTGTATGAACCATAGTTTCTAGTTTCTTTACATACTGAGGAGAGCCAAGATCACTTAGTGGCCATCAAGCAGACCATCCAGAGGCAAAACTCCTTATCTGAGAAATTTAGAGGTAATTAGACTTCCAGGATCTGTTACTGGGCTTCTTTCCTAAAATGTATAAATAACTAGAATGTCTATACATCTCTGGAATGCATTCATATTGAAACTCATTCTGCAACCCTTGTTAATATTAAGGCACCAAAATGTCTATAAATGTAATAATTTATCATGACCTACATGGCCAATATGGTTCAGATTATCCTTAAGCTCCTGCTTTAAGGTCCGTAAATACCCATAAAGGAAAATCCACCATGGCATGCTCAGTCAGTCCTCTCTTGCTGAGGCTTCCCAGTGCACTCTTCTGCAGCATTCTTTCTATCTAATAATAGACTTCAATCCTATCTAATAAAAGGATTTCAAACCTACACTATTGTCGGTAAATTCTTCTTATTACCTGTAAGCTGATCACTTCACATTGCTGCGACTCTGACTCCTCATCCAGCACATGCCTCATACATTGTTTGTTATAATTGGATATTTAAAATAATACATGATAACTTTGAAAATCAGATTCCCCCCTTTCGAGACTGACATAAAAAAATCTGCTAAATCCCAAAACCCTTAGGTTCCTGAGGCAAGAATGGAACGGTTGGTCTTCAGAGCCATAAGAGCTGAGAGAGTGAAGATTTCTGCAGGAAGGGCTAAGGTACTCTTAGAGCTGATCTGCTCTCTGGATGTATTCTCTCTGCTTTTAAAAAACTGGACGAGAAAAATATTTCCTATGTATAGCAGAAAGGCATTCTTATAATAGTCTTCTTTTTATTTTTCTACTCTCAGAAGTTCTTTTGTTTGCTAAACATTTAGTTTACTCTGCCCTCTTAAACTGACTTTGGCATTACATGGTGAACATGTTCCTTTATGCAATTCTTTGAAGCAAAATCAAAACCAAACTAAACTAAACTAAAATAAAATGAGTTGACATTTCCATAGTTATCTATTTACTTTCTTTATATTTTCAGGTTCTATGTGATCTACACCAATTTTATTTTTGGAGAAAAGATCACACTTGTTAGGCATATATTATCATTACAGGTAAAATATTCCTTTAAGTCTTTAGTTCTAAGGAAGAAAAATAGTGAGAACTGTCCCTCCTCATAGTGATTCTATAAGTTATCAGAACAAGGTGAAAAAATTAGTTATAAATTTTCAGCTTTGCTTTTTTTATACGTCCTACAAATAAACTAGAAGTGATTTTAATTTTTTTAAAACATAAAGTTGCATACATGTCTCCAAATGTTTTGTAACTCAGAAGGCAGCTGGAGCCCTCTTTAATCTCTGAGACTTAGATATCTCCAGATCTCCCTTGGAAGTTCAACACCTTTCTATCATATCTGCTTATATCTTGGTGTTCTCCCACTCTTTTGTGCCAGGTTCCTTAACTCATATATGTGAGTCTTCAAAGATTCATGGAAAATGTTTATTAAGAAAAAAACTATGCATGGATTTCAAAACTTTTTTTGCATCAATATAAACTCATACTAACTTGTTATAACATATCTGAACAGGATATAGTTTGAGATACTAAGAAGAATAAGACATTAGTTTACAAAAGTCTGTATCAGAGCAACATGAGTTCTGCTAAAATGAAGAACAAATATCTACTGACAGTAAAGCTTGGGTGGAAGAATAGTGAAATCATTGATGCTTTTTGAAAAGTTTATGGGGACAAAGCCCCAAAGAAACCAGCAGTTTACAAATAGATAGCTTGTTTTAAGAAGGGAATAGACGATGTTGAAGATGCAGCCTGCAGCAGCAGACCACCCACGACAATTTGCAAGGAAAAAAAATTTGTGCCCTAATTGAAGAGGACCAATTTTTAACAATAGAGACAATAGCCAACACTCTAGACATCTTAATTGGTTCAGCTTATGCAATTCTGGCTGAAAAATTAAAAGTGAGCACATTTTTCAGTCAGTGAGTATCAAAACCATTGTGCCCAGATCAGCTGCAGACAAAAGCAGAGCTTTCACTGGAATTTTGAAACAAGCAGATCAGGATCCTGAAGCATTTCTTTGAATTTTAACAGGAGATGAAACATGGCCTTACCAGTATGATCCTAAATACAAAGCACAATCAAAGCAATGGCTACTGAGAGGTGGAAAGGGCCCAATCAAAGCAAAAGTGGACTGGTCAAGAGCAAAGGTCATGGTGTTTTGGGATACTCAAGGCATTTTGCTTGTGAATATTCTGGAGGGCCAAAGAACAATAATGTATGTTCATTATGAGAGTGTTTTGAGAAAGCCAAAGCTTTAGCAGAAAAATGCCTGGGAAACTTCATGAGAGAGTCCTCTACAACAACAATGCTCCTGCTCCATGCTCTCATCAAACAAGGGCAATTTTGAGAGTTTTGATGTTAAATAGGCATCCACCTTATAGTCGTGAGTTGGCTGTGACTCTTTTTTTCCCCCTGATTTGAAAAATCTTTAAAGGGCATCCATTTTTCTTCAGTTAATAGTATAAAAAAGACTGAATTGACATGGTTAAATTCTCAGGATCCTCAGTTCTTTATGGATGGATGAAATGTCGGTGTCATTGCTTACAAAAGTGTCTTGAACATGATGGAGCTTAGATTGAAAAATAAAGTTGATATTTCTTACTTCTTGTTTAATTTCATTTTTCCATGAACTTTTTGAAGATCCCTCATACCTTGGTTTGTTTTGTTCATGTCAGATCAGACTCAGACAACTTTGTCTCTACCTTTTGTTTTTCTTGTAAAAAAATCAATATATACTTTTGTGAGATTAATAATCCCTGTTGAAGGTTTAGAAAAAGATTCTCATTTGAGTGTGTGGACTTTTACTGTCTCACCAAGTCTTCCTCCTCCTTTGCCTTTTGATATCTGCACTTCTTCTGCTCAGACCTGTCAATTCTCCTTTGGTAGCTATTTACATGTCTCTAATTTCTACACCTAAAATTTGCATAATCAAATTCATCAATGATTTTCATTTGGCAGAACCCACCCCAGCTAAAAGATAGTTGGGTTACTGATAATGAAAGCATTTCATACCCTCAGACACAAAACATATCCATTGGAATTCTGAAAATATGAGAACAAGCAAAATTGGAAGTTAGTCTCAGTATTATTTGTCTCAAAATGTCAGCAGTTCTTTAATTAGGTCATACAAAGAATGATGTTAGGAATATTTACAAGATTATCCATGCCATTAAAGCTACTATAGTCCAATATATTTTGGAGTAATTAACCAGCCTTTGTAATTTTTTCTGAGAATTTTATACTCTCCTCCCATAAGCTGAAGATATAAAAGACACAAGATGAAGATGTAAAAGACATTGGGAATAAACCCTGAGCCAAAAACCAGATTTACATTTCTTACTATTTGTCTGCTAACACCAGGTGTAATTCTAAAACTGAACATCCACTATTTTATATAGGAGCTAAAAAGCAGCTTAATTTTTTATGAAAAATATAAAGGGTATGAATGAGCTTTCTGAAACATTAATTTTATAGTTTAGAGCACAGGAGCATCTTACTTCTTGAACTAGGATTCTGGTTTTCTCTGCTTGTCTTTTATATTCTTTATGTTTGTAAATGTATGTCAGAATTCATATATGACTTATTTCCCTTGAAATAAGTATACTTATGTTAAAACAAACAGATGTTACCTGCCTAAAATTAGAAAAAAATACTTGCTTTATAATTGAGTGATCAAAGTCATGTTTGTGTCTGTCATTTAAAGTTGGAACAATTCTGTGTCCATGAGCTCGCTTGAGATTTATCATGCCTAATTCAGTAATGTTGACTCAAATCTTTCCAGAATTTTTGATAATTCTGTCTTCACTCAACAGTTATAGGCCATTTTTGCCTCTGAAATATAGGATGTGAAGAACTTTTATCTATTACAGTGTCTCTTTTATAGATCTGTTCATTTTTATAACCAAGTTCTTTTATTTCAACTTATTCTTTAATCTTTCTTCCTAATCTTTATGATTAAACTTTCAACCTCCCCTAGTAGAATAGATTCTAGATGCTGAGGTATATAACTCAATTGTGCAATTCAGAATTGACCTCAGAGTTTTGTATGTCTCCAGTACAACCGTTTAAACTACTTGACATTAAAATGTTAAGCCATTCTGTCATTTTTGAGCAATTTCCTGAATAATTTCCAATTTCCAAGCTATTTGTACACAGGAAACTGCTGTTTAACAAAGGTTGCACCCAATGAAGTCAGGGGCCTTTCATCTAATTATAAACATCCCTTATTATCTTCAATTAAGTCTGCTGTGACCCTGAAATAACTTTTCATAGTTGAAACCAAACTATAAAAAGAATCTATTGGGTATCAAAAGTACCACTTACCTCCCCAAAGAACGAATTTTTAAGGCCTCTATCAAAATCTCTACTTCAGGGATCTCTGGAGATGCATGTTTGGCAATAGTATCTATTTACTAAGAATTCATTTTCCGTGAGACTTCTAGAAATATCTTCCACTCAATTAGGAGTTGACGTTCTTCCTTAATTAGACTGAAGTCCCGCAGTATTAGAGTACAAAGCAGAGACCTGTGGGAAGAGGCATTCCTTACAGGAATGAATCTTTATGTTTAAGGAATACCCCCTGGGAAGGGCTAAAAAGAATAGCCTTGTCAAGCCAAGGGGTGTGAATTGCTGCTGTGAAGATTTACAATTCTAGAGTCCTCTGTATTTTAGTAACATTAGGAGAGGTCCCATATGGAAGGGGTATGAGCAGATGGTACTGAGTAAGTGTAAAATGTAGATGATATGGTTTGGCCCTGTGTCCCCACCCAAATCTCATCTCAAATTGTAATGCCCACCTGTCAAGGAAGGAACCTGTAATCCCCACCTGTCGAGGGAGGGAGGTGATTGGATCATCAGGGTGGATTCCCCCACGTTGTTCTCACGATAGTGAGGGAGTTCTCATGAGATCTAATGGTTTTGAAAGTGTGGCACTGGCTGGACGTGGTGGTTCACGCCTGTAATCCCAGCATTTTGGGAGGCCAAGGCGGCCAGATTACCTGAGATCAGGAGTTGGAGACCAGCCTGGCCAACATGGTAAAACCCTGTCTCTACTAAATATACAAAAAATTAGCTGGGTGTGGTGGCCGGTGCCTGTAATCTCAGCTACTTGGGAGGCTGAGGCAGGAAAATCACTTGAACCCAGGAGGCAGAGGTTGCAGTGAGTTGAGATCGCACCATTGCGCTCCAGCCTGGGCAACAAGAGCGAAACTCTGTCTCAAAAAAAATTTAAAAATGTGTGGTGCTTTCTTGTTAGCTCACTTGTTCTCTCTCCTGCTGCCTGTGAAGAAGGTGCTTGCTTCCCCTTCACCTTCTGCCAGGATTGTAAGTTTCCTGAGGCCTCCCCAGCCATGTGAAACTGTGAGACAGCTAAATCTCTTTCCTTTATAAATTACCCAGTCTCAGGTAGTATCTTTATAGCAGTGTGAAAACAGACTAATACAGTAGACAAATATGCTAACCACCCTGATTTAATCATTATAAACTGTATACATGTCTCAAAACATCACACTGTACCCCATAAATACATACAATCATCGTCAAGTGAAAATAAAATAAAACAACATAATAGAGAAAGCTATGTCTCTTTCTATATATATATTTTCACACACACACAAACACACACACACACACACACACACACAATTTGCCAGATTACTATTATTTGAGCTTTTAATAAAATGTTATTTAAAATTTAATCTGGATCAACATTTTACATCTTGATTTTTAGAATACTTGGGTTTTTGTTTTGGTTTTCTTAAGCCAGGGTCTCTCTCTGTCACTCAGGCTGGAGTGCAATGGCACAATCTCAGCCCACTGCAACCTCTGTCTCTCAGGCTCAAGTGATCCTCCCACCACAGCCTCCCAAGTAGCTGAACTACACGTACACAGGCCACCATAACCAGCTAATTTTTGTATTTTTTTCTGGAGATGTGGTTTCACTGTGTTGCTCAGGCTGGTCTCAAACTCCTGAGCTCAAGCAATCTGCCTGCCTCGGCATCCCAAAGTGCTGGGATTAGAGGTGTGAGCCACCACGCCCAGGTTAAAAATACTTGTATTATGAAATAAATGTAACTCTAGAAAACATAGACACTAGCTGCTTGAGAAAATTGGTCTGAGGTAATCTCAACTTCAAACAAGTAATAGTATTTTCAAAATCAGCCCATATCAGTTAGCCCTGGCTCTCCATGTTTCCCCTACTCTCTTGCTATACTCAGGCTACAGGACTCAAGAACCAATGATACATCAAGTCATAAAAATAAGGAGGTGACTCAAGTAAAATGAGTCTTCATAAATATTAGAGCATTTTTAGCTTGATAAAGTTTAACAAAGCAACTATTTTATTTCATAGCTGTAGTCTTTAAAACTTAGTTTTACAAATGTCCAAATTGCTATTTAAAATTTTTAATGTCCCTAAGGAAAAAAGCCTAAAAAATGGTTTTTAAAAACATTTTTTATCGCAAAAAATTTCAAACATAAAAATGTAGTTTCATTCATATTTCTGCCTAATCACCACCATTGGAATAGTTTAATCGAATTCCTAGATATGATATCATTTTATCTATAAATACCTAACAGTGTATCTTTAAAGGGCAGGGACTTTAAAAAAAAATATGATGAGAATATCATGATCACACCTAAAGACAACGATTCCAGAGCATCAAATTGTATCTAAATACTGTTCTAGTTTTGCTGGTTCTATTGTAAATGTATTGTTTCCGTTGGCTTATTCAAATAATGATACAAAGTCTACACATTGTCATTGTGTAATATGCCTCTTAAGCCTCTTGATATATTACAGTTTTTCTCCTTCATTTTTTCCTGCCATTGGTTTGTTGGAATTTCCCACAATCTGAATAGCAGCATCCTGGTATTGTTTTAAAGATGCTCATTTACTCTATGAATGTCCTGTGAACTGGAAGTCAGATCTAGATGCTTAACTAAATTCCTCTTGACAAGAACATTTCATAGGTGGTTGTGTGTGCTTTCTGTTGCTCTGCATCAGATGGTACATGGTATCTTGTTTCAATCTCTTTTACTTGATATTAAGATTGATCTGTGAATTCATGTGTGATCAACCTGATCCATCCATCATAAGGTTTCCTACTGACCTTCACCTAAGGATTTTAAAACTGATGAATGCTACCTAGATCTATGATTTGATTAGGAAAAATATTACATGTATTTTAAATTCTTTCTGAATTTGTTTAGAATTATTTCAGAAAGAAGGTTCTTTCATCAACTATTTGATTACTCACAAATGCATTTTGTACAAGAAAGGTAGAATAGATGCTTAATTCCCAAATTTATTCCTAATAAACTAGGACGATTTGTATATCCTTATCAAGAGCTTTCCAACACAGCAGGCATTAGAAAGCAGTTATAATTTGATTTGATTTCCTTATTTTCAAGTGGGACAAAATTGTTTGAGGTTGATTTCTTTCATTTTCACTTGGTTATGAATAGAGTATAATCTTTCGTAAAAATATGATCGGTTGTCTAGAAAGTAATTTTTTTATCCAAAAATTATGTGATTCAGAATATTGACAATGAAAAGCTGGTGAACTGGAGAAGAAGAAATAAAAATGAGAAACTTGTCTTTCACCAGGGTGGTTTGAAATGAGATAGATATTATGGGGAGAAGGGATAGGGATAGGATAAAAATGGAGTGACACTTTTCCTAGTATACGTTCAGTATGGATTTGATTTTTAGAACATGCTATTTAATTAATTAATTTTAACTTTCATTTTAGGTTCAGGAGTACATGTGCAGGTTGGTCATAGAGGCAAATTATGTCTCACAGGGTTTTGGTGTATGAATTATTTCCTCACCCAGGTAATCAACATCATACTTGATAAGTATTTTTCCTGATCCTCTCCCTTATCTCGCCATTCACCCTCAGATAGGCCCCTGTGTCTGTTAGAAAATGCTATCTTTTTTTTTTTTCCATTTTCAGGGAAAGAATATGTTATTTTTTTAATCTTCAAAAACAAATAAAATAAATAAAAAGGGAAGGGCAACATAGAATACAAACAGAAAGAAATGAATAACATAATACACTCAACTGAGAAATAAAGAGCTAACCCAATTACTTGTTGAATCTGATATTTTGACTATAAACTTTCTGGCTAAAAAAAAAAAAAGGCAAAAAAGTTAGTAGTTTGTAGATTAGTGTTTCAGAGGTATAGTTTAGAAATTCTGAAACTTCTTAGTACATATTGTAGGACTGAGCAGATACATAAATGAATTAAGCATAGTAGAAGTCAGGTTTGTTATTATCAGAAAAGAGTATCACAAAATGGGAAGGGTCAGCGTTTGGAGCAGCAATCCATGAAGGGCTCTGGGCATCCCTGTGCATCATTGCTGGGGGTGCCAGGAATGCAACACCCTCATTACTTTTCATCTAGGCCATTTTTCAGCGTTGGATGTGCTAGCAGTTTTGAGAGATGAAGTCATGACTCCCTAGAAGACAAAAAACAGGTTTACTTATTTTGCTACCAAACAGTAAGTTCTTCAGCCCTGCCGCAAATCCACTGTGCATCCAGTTTCCACCTGCGGCTCATGCATCATCCCCACGGGACTTGAGAGCAAGAGGATCCCACGCAAATCATGTTGCTTGCTGTGCTGCGCATAAAATGTCCTTTGTCTCTGACTCAGAAGTCTTGTATCTTCTATCAGCATGCATGAAACAGTGGCAGGCTAACTCATTAAAATAAGGTAAAATCAAATTCCAAGTCTGAATGATGCTAGAATGACATACGGTATTTTATTAGAATTGGAGGGATGGGGATGAGCTCATAGTTATAAAGATAAATGATAGATGATAAATGTATAGACAGCTAGATATTCGTGTGTATGTATAAATAAATGTTTTTACAAAGATAAATATTTTTATGAAGTAGATTGCTACAGGCTTCACATAGCCCTTAGCTCTTTGTTTATAAATACCTTTCCTCTCTAAAAAGATCCAGGGCTCCCTGGAGAACTGGCTAATTCTCAGGCATGGAATGAAAAAATACAAGATGAACCTGGAGAAGCTTTCTGTGTCAGAAAGTAAGAATGTGCTCAAAGAATGATGGGAACATGCGAAAAGGACATAGGAGTCTATTTGAAAGGCATCCCACTGGCCAAACATAGGATAACTCTGAGGATAAAAATAATGGCAGTAAATAATTATAACCCACTGAAATAAAAAATGATAAATGGATAAATGAAGGCATTATTTATAGTAGAATGACAGCTAACACATTTTAAAAGAAAAATAGAGATACAAGATCAACATTTGGCAACCACCATAATAGTTGTTCCAGGCACGAAACATCCATGAAAGCTAAAAACTAATGGATGCAAATTGATGAGAAAGATAATGTTTACATAACCTCAAAGTATCTCTTTCATAAAATACTTATTAGTGACAGAGTGAAAATGGTGAGTATAAATGGAGAAACCTGGCAGACAGCATCTTAACCAAGGGATCAAGATGGAACAATTGTGTACTATAATGTACATTCTTATATCAGGCACTAAGTACGCAACATCACTTTTGTGCTGCTCTGCACAAAACACATAACTGAAATCTAACTCTGAGGAAACATCAGATAAAAACAAAATGAACAATATTCTTTGTAATAAGTGATCTGTGCTCTTCAAAATGTGAAAGTCATAAAAGACAATTCCAGGTCAAACGAGACCAAAGGTACACAACAACTAAATAAAAAAGGAACCTTATATTATATTTTGCACAATAAACTATTTTTTGCCCTCTCTTTAGAGAATATTAATGGGAAGTTGGTGAAATTTGAATAAAGTCTCTGTACATGAGATTATAACATTATATCAAAGTTAATTTCTTAATTTTAATCACTGTTAGGTGGTTATATAAGTGAATTTGTTTTCTGGGGAATACAAACTAAATAATTTAGGAATAAAAGGATATATATCTATGATTTACTCCTAAATGACTCAGAATATATATATATGTATATACACACACATATACACATATGTATATGTATATATAAATTTGTTATATATAACATATGTATGTGTTAATATAATAAATTTATATATACACATATATGTATATAAATACAATATAGATATTATATATATAATTTATATCTCTATCTATGGAGACAGCGAGTAAAGAAAATGTGAAATGTTACCATTTGGGGCCTTTAGCAAATGGTTGACAGAGATTGTTTGTATTATTTATTTATTTATTTATTTATTTGAGATGGAGTCTCGCTGTGTCACCCAGGCTGGAGTGCAGTGGCATGATCTCGGCTCACTACAACCTCCACCTCCCATGCTCAAGCAATTCTCCTGCTTCAGCCCCCCAAATAGCTGGCATTGCAAGCCCGAGCCATCCTGCCTGTCTAATTGTTGTATTTTTAGTAGAGATGGGGTTTCACCGTGTTGGTCAGGCTGATCTCGAACTCCTGGGCTCAGGTGAACCGCCTGCCTTGGCCTCCCAAAGTTCTCTGTATAATTTTTGCAACTTTTTAGTACATGTGAAATTGTGTTTTCTAGAAACATTTATAAAATTTCATTTCTTGCAAAATTCAGTACTTTTTTTTTACTTTTAGATTTAGTCAAGAGGTTTTAGTAAAATTTAAAGTAATTGGAATTAAAAAGAATTATTTCTAATCCTGGCTGGGCACAGGCTTGATAACTTAATCTCTCTGAGCTCCAAAGACATATAATTGCAATATTAATATATATATACACTTACTTTTCTCATACACTTAATACTTTTATATAGCAAACATAGATTGAATCCTGACTTGCTTTTTAATGAAAAGTTTATGGCAGGAAATTGAATAGAGAGATCTGATTATAACCTCAAACTGTAATTCTTAATCTCATGACATACTAATCCAAAGTACTACAAGTGACTTATTTCCACAAATATTTAAAGTAAAACTTTAACTCATAACATTTTTTTGCAGAGTAGAACATGGTTATTGTCATACTAATGTTATTGGTGTTTTGGTAAATTTTCCTGAGTTGGGGATATAGGGTTGGATTATGGTCAGGATACTGTGCCTTGTACCAGCAGTTGATGGTCCCATCTGGGACCCACCTGTCATTAATAAAAGCAGTATGCACGAATTACTGCAGTGCTTTATGTCTCTATAAATATTGGGTTTCATCAAAATATAATTGTAGGCATGGGAAGGTGGGAAGGAGCGCATCCATATTTGAACATCATCTGTCATGAATTGTTTGAGGACATAACATTTAAAAATTATTGCTCCAAAAATGCAAATGATTTGAAGACACCATAACTTACGATTCATAAATGTGTTCATAACTGAACAAGGTTTATGTGGGACATTTCAGTATTTGTAACTTACAGAAGTAAAAAGTGATAAATCTTGCTGTTTTATCATTTATAGATAAAATAATTTTGAGAAAGAAAACATTTTGGAGATAAATATACTACCTTTCCTAGAAGTAGTTCTAGATCATTGCAGATAATGTTTCTAGAATAACTAAACAACCACATTGGATTTGATGAGCATACCACTGCTGCAAAGCACTGTGCAAAGGAGCACTCAGCTCCTTTAAATTCATTGCATTTGTATAAATGGAACTGGTTTGGTCAAAGGCTGTCTTTTAATGAGCGAGATTTTACATTCAAGAGTGAACATAATCCCTTGGTTCAAGAGTCAATGAAATGAAAAAGTGATTAATTCGCCAAATTAGGGCTGAATTTACTTTTGTATTCTTTATAGACTAGGCGCTACTGGATACATTTGACTCATTTGAAAAGTCCACTCCATCACAATTAACTTTTATCATTACCACCTACTTCAGGGCCTGCTTTCCCAGTTGTTTTCAAATATAAATTTCCTCAGGAATATAAATAGGTTTACTTAGTGATGATTCAATTTGAAGTGGAAACTCACTTAGATCTACTGGGGAATACAGAAAATCTATTATATTAGTCTTGGTTATAAGGAATTATAGTAGTTAGTAAAACAAATTATATTCACATGAAATAGAGCATATCATAGATAAATAGCAAAAAATATTTGCTAAATCCTAACAGATGCCCAGATTTTTGGTTCTTTACTGTTCCCTCTATTTTTGTGTGGAGATTTAGAGAGATTGAAAAACTAAGCCATCACCTCACCATCTTCTCAGAATCGATCAATTGAATTAATAATTTTGAATATTTGGGAACAGTTAATATAATAGAAGACAAGGAATTTTAAAATGTGCTCTAAGGCATGGATAGAATTTACGTATTTGAAGGTTATTCTAATTACCATGTTAGAGATTGTTCAGCATGCTGTAAATCACACATATCTCATTTTAACATCGCGGAGGCCAAGTGCAGTGATTCGTGCCTGGGAGGCCAAGGCAGGAGGATCGCTTGAGCCCAGGAGTTTGAGATCAGCTTGAGCAACATGTGAGACCCTGTCTCCACAAAAATAATTTTAAAAATTAGCCAGGCATCGTGGCCTGTAGTTCCAGCTACTTGGGAGGCTGAGGTGGAAGGTTTGCTTGAGCCCTGGAGGTCCAGGTGGCAGTGACCTGTGAATGAACCACTGTACCCCAGCCTGGGCAACAGAGTGAGATCCTGTCTCCAAAAAAATTATAATAAAATAAAACAAAATCATGGCATATCTGGGCCCTTTTTATTATGGTTATTATTTTTTTTTTTTCCAAATTACTATTTGCTGATACAATACTGAGGTAACAGGGACTGGATTGAGGTAGAAGGAACCATGCATAGTTTCAGTTGTGTAGAGCGAAGGGACAGGTAAAGTAACTAGTCCTCTGTCACCGCAGCAGGCCTACACACCACTTTTGTCTTCTGCAGCTAGAGCTCAGGTCAGGTGGCTTTCTGTTCCTTCTGGTCTGCAACCTCCAGTTACCTTCCAAATACTAGGAATCATGGGCATGGCAGTAGAACCCCAAAGCCCCCTAAAAGCCATGAAGAAAATATCCAGACTCAGATATGTGGCAAAAAATTAGGAGCAGGTCCAGATTTTGTGACCCAGAAACTTTTACAATTGGGAGAAACTTTTTTAAAAATGCAAAATAGGAAACCCAGAATTGGGAATAAAAGTAAATATTTGTTTAGAATGAGTAAAAAAACCTTCCTCGGTTACTAATTATAAAGGCTGATAAACACCACAAACATTAAAAATGCAAATAACTCAATATTTTTATTAATTAACTCCCTGACATACCTTTATCAGCTTTATTGGGATATAACTGCATAAAAAATGCACATGCTTAATGTGTACAACTTGAAGCCTTTGGATGTAGGCACGCAACTGTGATACCATCACCAAAATCAAGATAATAAATACGTGAATCCCCTCCAGAAGTTTCCCTATGCCCCTTTATGTGTGTGTCTCTGTGTATACATATGTGTGTATGTGACACATTCTATTAGTGCTTACTCTGAAGGCTATACCTGCATTCTTGATTCGTTTATTGTAGTTATGAATTTTAATAATATATATTTTAAATTCAATGAAAGATTACATCATTGTTTGGAGACTTAACGTAAGTCTACAGTCTTAAATTTTCAGGTGTACAATACCAGTGTTATTTACAGGCACTATGTTGTACAGCAAATCTTCTATTTCTCCTTCTTTTCTTATTCATAAAGATTTAAAAATATAAAAACCATACCTAGCTTCAAGAAACTGACTGTGAGCAAGATTTGCTCTTGAGCCATAGTTTGCCAGTTCCTCTTTTGGTATAAAAAATTTATTTTATCATGCTTCACTTCATTGTGCTTCAGAGATACAGCATTTTTCACAAATTAAAGGTTTGCGACAATCCTACTTCAAGCAAATCTATTGGTGCCATTTTTCCAACAGTATATGCTCACTTTGTGTCTTTGTGTCCCATTTTTGCAATTTCTGCAATATTTCAAACTTTTAAAATTATCATTACGTCTGATGTGGTGATCTGTGGTCAGTGATCCTTGATGTTGCTATGGTAATTGTTTTGGAGCACCATGAACTTGTGCCCATATAAGATGGTGAACTTAATAAATGTTATGTGTGTTCTGACTGCTCCACCAACCAGCCATTCCCCTATCTCTCTCCCTCTCC
The DNA here is from genome assembly GCF_043159975.1 of Macaca nemestrina. Lineage (NCBI taxonomy): Eukaryota > Metazoa > Chordata > Mammalia > Primates > Cercopithecidae > Macaca > Macaca nemestrina. The sequence goes on along the minus strand of NC_092129.1, from coordinate 71,975,474 downwards.
TTGGGCTTCCCTATTCCCTGAGACACAACAGTACTGAATTTAGGCAAATGAGTGCAATGCCCTCTAAGTGAAAGGAAGAGTCACACGTCTTTCACTTTAAATCAAAAGCTAGAAATGGATAGTGAAGAAGGCATGTTGAAAGCCAACATAAGCCAAAAGCTAAACCCCTTGCAAAAAAAAAACAGTTGGCCAACTTCTGAATGTGAAGGCAAAGGAAACGTTCTTGAAGGAAATTCAAAGTACTACTCCAGTGAACATATTAATGATAAGAAAGCAAAACAGTCTTATTGCTGATATGGAAAAAGTTTTAGTGGTCTGGTTAGAAGGTCAAACCCACCACAACATTCCCTTAAGCTGAAGCCTAATCCGGAGCAAGAACTTCTATGGAAGCTGAGAGAGGTGAGGAAGCCATAGACAAAAGTTGGAAGCTAGCAGAGGTGGGTACATGAGGTTTAAGGAAAGAAGGCATCTCCATAACGTAATTGTGCAATGTGAAGCAGCAAATACGGATGAATCTTTCTCTTTTTGCTTTTAATATGTACATTTAAAATTATAAAAAATTTCAGCTTGTTAAGGAATAACTGAAAAATAAAATTCACATATTTAAAGTATATATTTAGCTATGTTGTCCAGGTTGGTCTCGAACTCCTGACCAGGCCTGGGTGAAAGAGCAAGATTCTGTCACAAAAAATAAACAAATAAATAAAGTATATATTTAAAGTGTACAACATGAAGATTCAATATAGGTATGTATTGTAAAGTGATTACCACAGTCAAGTTAATTAACATATTCATCCCTCAACTCACATAGTTCCCCTTCTTAATTTTTGTTTTTTTGATGAGAACTCTGAAGATAAACTCTCTTAGCTAATTCCACGTATACAATACAATATTATTGACTATTGTCACCATGCTGTACATAGATCCCCAGATCTTATTTTTATAACAGAAAGTTGGTACCCTTGGATCAACATAAGATCACGGAATTTTATTTAAGCACCTCTTTTGCTGTATCTCATGAGATTTTTATATGCCATATCTTTATTATCATTTAGTTAAATATATTTTCTGATGTCTGTTTTGATTTCTTTTTTGGTCTATGTATTAAATAGACATTTATTGCTTAATTTCTAAGTAGGCGGGGATTTTTGTAGCTTTCTTCTCATTATTTTGTCTTAATTCTGCTGTAATCAGAGAATATAGTCTGAATTAGTAAATTCTTTGATAAGACATAATTTGTGGACAGCATATGGTTAATATTGGTATCCATTGCACTTAAAACATCATTCATTTGCTTGTTGTTCAGTGCACTATTCCATATATGCTAACTAGGTCAAATTAATGATGATATTCAAATCTTTTCAAACCTTACTAAAATTTTTGGTCCCATTATTCGATCAGCTTTTAGAACTCTATTTCACTTTTATTCCCTTCCATTTCTGCCATATATTTTGAAACCTGGTCTATGAGTACATGCAGACCCAGGAGTATGTCACTGCGTCGTTTCATGACCCCATTATCATTCTGAAATGCCCTTCTTTAACTTTTATAATGCCTGTTTCCTTAAAACATACTTTTCTGATCTTAGCATAGCTAGATGATCTTTTTTTGTTAATGTTTTTCATAGTAAACATTTTCTGTTCTCTTACTTTTAATTTTATACGTTCTTGTATTTAAAATGTGTTTTTTCTATGCTGCATATTGCTGGGCTTTCTTTTCTATTCAATGTATTTTATTTCTTATTTGGTTTATTTAGTTTAACTTATACTTATTGTAATATCTGATATATTACATATATATGTGTGTGTGTGTGTGTATACATATATATATATAAAAAGTTGTGTTTATGTCCATTTGACCCCCTGAATTTATGGTTCTCTTTCTCTGCATTCGTATTTCTTTAATTTATCAAAACTTCTATTTGTCCACTAATTTCTTATTAATTTGTTAGTCACACATTCTATTAGTGCTTACTCTGAAGGCTACACCTACAATCTTGGTTTTTTATCATAGTCATGAATTTTAATTGCATATATATTTTAAATTCCACAAAATATTACGTTTTTGTTTTGTACAGTGAATGTCCATTTATGTTTGGGTTTAACACAAAAAAATTGAGAATAATGACTCAAATAGTTTAGTTTTAAATTCTTGATTATTTTATCTAAATTTTATTTACATACCACTTGGCTTTCCTTTTCTCATTCAGAAACCAAGGTCACAAGCAAAGATCCCAACATTTAAAATGTCAGTGCAAGATCCCTTCTCTGTTTATGAAGGCCGTTTTAAACCAAATGAAATTACACAAACATACAAATAAATGTTTTAGTGAAATAATTTTAACTTTCACCTTTTAGTTTTAGGCAGTGAACATTAATATACAAAATTTTTCATCTTAAAATACTATCCATTTGTTTATAACAAGACATCTAATAACATGTAAGCAGAATATGCTTCAACTTAGGTTAAGTAAATGATACACATAATTGTAAATAAGCAGTAAATGTTTAGAAGGAATCTATGAAAACTTTTGACTCAAAACCATTGAAAATGCAAACTCCCAGTTCTTGAAGATAACAAGTTAATGGATACATTTTCTTTTATAACAGAGAACTGTCTAACCTCAGTGATACTGAGTCTGAATGAAGCATGAATTTATTATTGATGATCTTAGCGAGGCTGGTCCTCCCTAAACGTTCGTTTACTTCATTTTAAAATTCTAATCTGTATTACTGCCTAAGCAAAAGCATCACTGCATGAGCTGTGTAGAATTTGTCATTTAATTCATTTGTGGCCTCTTTTCGAGCCCACCTGTGTCAAACAGTCATGTGTCTATGCTTGGATATGTTAATTAATGTGTTATTTTCTAGGGAACGACTTTTACTCAATAACTTCTGCTGCATGGCCTCTTTGAAGACCACTTCGTGGTTTCTCTGAAATCAGCTACTTTGTTAGTATTTACTGCAAACAAAATTATCTTGTAAAATGGAGAGATCAAGTCAAATTGGTTTCATCTAGTTCTAAATTCCCCCTTACCCGTATGTTCACTCCATCAAGACAATTCTCTAATGCAATTTAGGGAATGGTCCCTGTACCCAGTTTCTTATTTTTTAAATTAACATCTTCAAGTATTTAGCCTGCTTGGCTTCCCTTTTTAACTTTGCCTCCCCTTTTTAACTTTGCCTCATCAAATACATGCTTTCAGAAGCAGTCCCATATTAGAGCCTAAAGTATAAGGAAAAATAAGAACCCCATATATATTTATCACAGTATCTTCTCATAGTGTGAGCCAAGTGGAGAAGTCAATAACAGCTCTATATTTTTTTAAAATATGACTACATATGAATTTGTGTTGCCCAATCCATTTTCACACCATCGTCAACATTCAGATGCCCTGGCCATGGGCTGAGACAATTGCTATTGTACAATAATGCCACATGGTAAAACAGCCTGAATTTATTAAAATTTCTGGTATTTTGTGCATCCCAGATTTTTTGTATTAATTTTAGTTTTTAAAAATATTGCACTAAAATATTATTTATCTTGATTACTGGAATTTCTAGCACCCTTTAAACAGTTGTGCCCCAGGAGAGTCCCTCCTAGGCCACACCCTAAACCCCATCCTGAGCTGCAATCCTTTCCTTGAAAATTAATGTCTGAGCACTCAGCATGGTGAATTTCTTTGATCTTTCTCTTTGAGGAGAGAGGAGCATGTACTTCTGTCTCAGCTCCTTGATCATCATCATCTGTCTCTGGAGAGGCTGCAGATGGGAAAAGAAGATTTTTCCACTTCCGAGTCTTCGGAATCATTTGGCAGGTCAACCAAACTGCCCTCCAGTGGTGTCTGCATTTTCCTCTCATTTCCTCTACTTCTGACTCCTCCTCCTGGACGTCCTTAGCAGGTTGATTTTCTTCTACCCGGCTCATTCCATGATTTCAACCCAGACCTCTTCTCTCTCCCTCCCCCTTGCTACACTTTCCCAGCTCTCTTGTGTCTGTCTCAGCTTCCTGCACCTCTTTTCTCTTGGGAACATCATGCAGCTACCTGCTGCCCTCACTCTGCCCCCATGTCAGACTGTGTTCCCAGGCCTAGGGACTGTGAGAATGATGATGCTTAATGTCAGAATGTTTAATACACATTTAATCCAAATATTATACTAATGTGCTTTAAAAGTGGCCCAGATCATTACTTTCCTGCTTTTTCAAAAAAACCAGGGGGTTAGGGAAAAGATCCAGTTTATAGCCTAGAGGAAGAGGATGGTTCCTTAGTAGAAATAGAGAACAATTTCGATTATTTCTAAACACCATTTTATCTCCTTAATCAAATGAGTTTGTACAAATTACAGAATCTCAAAACCAGAATTTCCTCTAACTCTGTAAAGAGATTTAGTACTCATTAAACATACTAATCATATAGATTCTAAATGTTATTTATTGTAAATATATTTACTCTCCTTTTAACATTTTAAAATGCATATTATATGTTGTTTTACATTTTTAGCTTTACATCATTTAAGAGCATTATATTTTACAATACAATTACTGTAGTAAATTATCATCATCAATTTTTAGAGTACATTATACAATTTTAAAAATATTTGCAGCTCAGAATCACAGGTAAAATATTTTCCACTAAGGTTGTTGTTTCCAATATACTGTCTGTGTTACTCACAATCTAGGCAAACCTGAGTAAGCGGCTAAAATTCCTGTTTATCAGTTTTGTCACTACAATAATGAGGAAACATGATTGATACCTACCTCTCAGGACTGCTCTAGGGATAGAGCGAATTCAGTGTGTACAAAATGCCCAACGCTACAAGTATTAACCATTATGTTTATCATTATTAATAGGGCTAATATTAATATGAGTTCCTTAGTGTGAAAGTGAATTTACCTTCTTTTTTTCTAAATTCTTTCTCACATTGAATAAGTTGGATCATTCTGAATTCAAAACACAGCTCAATTATTGTATTAATGCCTTTAATCGGTATACCAATTAGTAAAAAGGAGTATCACAACATAACCCCAAAAGAAGTTATTATTTATTTTTACTCTTCATTAAAGACCAGGATTTTCAGGGACAGGTAGGGTTTCAAATATGGTAACAGCTTTGCCTTATTATGAAATAAAAATAAGTGATACAAAGTTTAGAATATTCTTTTTGTTATAATGTATTTTTTTTAGATTGGAATAGATAGGAAATACTAATTAGGTAATACCGACAGGGACACAAAATTCTAAAGTTTTGGGTAGGGATTTTCTGACTGGGAAAAAAGCATCTTATAATCCTTGAAGTTTAGACAAAGTGATCTTTGCTTTAGGAAAAGTACAGACAAAAACAAAACTTAAAAATAGAACAACTGCATTCAGCAGGATTCCACTCACTTGATTGTGGAAAGCTAGAACCGAAGGGACGTTGGAAATGGCACAGTTTGACATCTGCATTATGTTATGTGATGCAATGTGATCACATACATGCACACACTAGTTAGGGTAGAACATGGGCTTCAAACTATGAGCCTCAGCATTTCTAAAACTCGTCTTCCATATTAATCCCTTTCGGGTCAAAATGTTTTCAAACTCATCATCTATGGAAGGTATTTCTCATTTCCCACCTAAAAGATGATATCTTACATTATACAATGCAAATGACTTAGTGAAACACACCATCTCAGTGAAATATTGATGTTCTGTACATTTATTCTGATATATCCTTGGATAAAGTCTTAAGATAACTGAATACTTATGTTTGAAGCAGAAGGATAACTGGCATTCTTTTCCAAAATGAAATTAATTTGTTTAAAAGAATTATTAGAAGAATTTTTCTCTCTCGGTTTTAGTCTGCCTTTCCACAAATCAAGTATAGAGGATAATTGTGTCTTTCCACAAATCAAATACATAGGATAATATAGGATTATATTTTGTCAAAATAATAAAGATAATTACTACTTATTTTAATTTTTAATGAACAATTTATATATATTTATGGAGTACAAGGTGATGTTCACTACTTATTAAGGGTTTTTTGCATGTCTACATGCCTTGTCTATTTCAATTCCTACAATAATTCTGTGAGCTAGGAATCACTAGGCCCATTTTATTGATAAGGAAACCGAAGCTCAGGAGGTTGCATAATGCGCTCAAAGCCACAGTTCATAACCTGAACCCAGATTCTTCTCACTCAGGGTTCCATATTTTTAACTACAATGCCACAGTGCAGAATGTTCTTTACCCAGAATGTTCTTTACTTGTTAAAATTATCTATTAATGTACACAGCTGTTTTAACTATTCTCCTTATTTCCACGTATAATGAATGTTAATGACTTTTAGTGAGAAGATTATAGAGTTTCATGTAGGAATTCACTCTGACATTTAAGACTAACAATTCTTTGTTATAATGATTTTTTTTTCTGAATCCCAAGTAGATTATTTTCGCCTTTTTATCATAACTTAATTATTTTTAAACATAAATTAATAGTGAAAGTATGTGATGATAGGCAAGGTATCTATTTATTTCTAAGAATGGTGTCTATGAAGTAAAAAAAAAAATCAGCATGATGGGTGTTTTTTAGGACTTTTCATGATTATTTATGGGGCTTGCATGTGCGAGAGTCCCAGGGACAGTCATGCTGGCAGTAGTACCTGCAGGCACAAGAGTGTCACCCTCAGAAGAGAATGAAATGCTTGCCCAAGGGAAGGGAGGAGAAAGAGCTTACCATCTGCTCTCTGGAGCTTGCAGGTATAGATGAAGGAGAGGCTGGTGTTAGCTTTTCACCTGAAGATTTCTGAGAATCATGCTTGCCTGAAGCATTCGTAAGAGCATGGCAAGAGGGACAGTTGCTCTGTTGTGCCAGGAAGAAAATGGAGGTAACCCCATCCTTTCATTCCAGTTATCAAAACTCTCAAAGCCATAGAAGAGACCTTCAAGGTTCTGTTTTATTATTATTATTATTATTATACTTTAAGTTCTCGGATACATGTGCAGAACGTGCAGGTTTGTTACATAGGTATACATATGCCATGGTGGTTTGCTGCACCCATCAACCCATCATCTACATTAGGTGTTTCTCCCGATGCTATCCCTTCCCTTGCCCTCCACTCCCTGACAGGCCCCGGTGTGTGATGCCACCCCCACCCTTGTGTCCATGTGTTCTCATTGTTCAACTCCCACTTATGAGTGAGGACATGCGGTGTTTGGTTTTCTGTACCTGTGTTAGTTTGCTGAGAATGATGGTTTCTAGTGTCATCCATGTCCCTGCAAAGGTCATAAACTCATTCTTTTTTATGGCTGCATAGTATTCCATGGTATATTTGTGCCACATTTTCTTAATTTAGTCTATCATTCATGGGCATTTGGGTTGACTCCAAGTCTTTGCTATTGTGAACAGTGCTGCAATAAACATACGTGTGCATGTGTCTTTACAGTAGAATGATTTATAATCCTTTGGGTATATACCCAGTAATGGTGTTGCTGGGTCTAATGTTATTTTTGGTTCTAGATCCTGAGGAATCGCCACACTGTCTTCCACAATGGTTGAACTAATTTACACTCCCACCAACAGTATAAAAGAGTTGCTATTTCTGTGTTTTTATGTGAAGAAACCTGAGTTTAGGGGAGAGGGCAGGAGACAAGGTCCCCACCCAGGAGATAAGTAGACAAAGTGAGATAGAGGCCCATGAGCGAGCCTAAGGCATAGGTGGGTTATAGGGAGACGTGTCTGTGTCTCACTAAGACTGTTCTAAAGATCACCCAAAGGAAGCCATCCACATTAGTGGCAGGGAAACATCTAAGGCAATGACACCACTAGCAGCAGAAAAGAAGAGTTTGTGCCGGAGTAAGACTGGGGTCTCTAGATGAAGCCCACATGGTGCCTCCCTACCACCAATACATGGCCAGGTCTGCTAAACCTGAAGATTCTTCAGTTTACCTTTTCTCCTCTCTGCCATACCCCAAGAAAAGCTAGACCCAGAAAAGAAAGAGAAGAAGGTGTGTCAATAAGAGAAGTCCACATACTTTTACCTTCCCCGCCGTCTTCTCCAAGACCCTGATGTGAGAGGAGAAGAGGAACTTCAGTCATTGGCTCTTTCTCATGTAGGTTCCTCCTTGATAGGAAAAGAAGATAGTGTTAGATAAAATTTGAGATCACAGCTTCAAAGATGCCATTATGTGATGGGAAAAAAATACTAGACAAAGTCTTGTTAAGGGCAGTGATTGGAGAAAAATCAAAATGTTCAGTTTTGGCCCCATTGAGTTATCTTCTCTGTAAGCCAGGTGCACTTACATGAGACAAAATTTAACACAATGTGAATTTTGCGTTTTTTCATCCCCTAAGGCTTTCATACTGCACTTAGTAGGTTATTATGATTTTAGTTTATAGTATACACACTAAATATTAAATTTATTACGTCTTGGTTGGGCAGGTGCCCTGTAATTCACACAGTGCCGGGTAACATAGACACTGTGTAACAAAGGCATATACGGTAAGGCTTCCTTTCCAAGCATTTACAATTGGCTGGGGGTAACATACAAGCACTTAAGTTATCCAAAAAGACAGAAGTCAATTAACAATATAAATTCTGCCAACATTTACGTGAAAGACATTTTAAAGAAAATATTGCATTTGTGTAATGTTAGAAAAAATTAAATACCATATGTTAAACCTTCTCATATATTCTTCAGCCAGCTCCTCCTAAATGTTTTCTTTGAGTCGATATTTTAAGTGTAGGTCCCATCATTTGCTTCTAACTGTTACCATTAATTTTAAGTGCACAGAACATCAATGAAAAGAATGAGTGTTTGACAGCCTCTACAAATGGAAAATGTCTTTATTAAGAGCCAAACTGAAGAGGCCAAAGCCCTCTAGTTTGCTGTTTCTGGCATCTGAAGTTCAGACACAAACGACTCTGACCGGTACTTGCTGATGTGACATCTGTCTTTGTCTGCATTTGCTCTAGGAGATGCCCTGTTAGCCCTTTCCTGGACTGCCTTGATTCTGATACCTTGCCTGGACAATCTTATTATTTGTCATCTGGCTGTCTGGCTACTGTGTCCTCTTCCTGTCATCCTAAACTTCCTTTCCTTATCTGAAGCCGGAACTACGCTCATTCGGAAACAGGCACACAAACACACCGAAATAAAAATCTTGAAATTATAGTGACCAATATATCCTTTTACATTCACCTGATTTAAGCAGCACTGTAAATGAGGGAATCATATCTAACATGAAGTCAAGGTATTCTTATATCCAGAAATAACAAGCTTTTGATTCACTTGAGAATATTTTGAGCTGACGTCAAGGCTTTTAATATAATTTTGCTGATGCGGGAGCATAATATGACGAACAAAACGCTTGAGAATGTTGAGGTACGCTCTCAAATATGTTAACATGATCAGATAAAATTTAGTCCTCAAACTGGAACAGAGCAGTTAAGGTAGCATGCACTGGCAGATAATCAAACTCAGGCTCGCCAATTAAATTGTACTGCAGCTGATAACAATGCAGTTGATGATGCCCAGCATATTCCATGCTTGTCACAAATTGCTGTTACTTATGAAACAGAGCAGTAGCTTTCCACTTGAATATTTTCCAGAGCAAAGGGAACTGCGGGTATATGCACATATGCTCACAAGTGCTTGGTGGCTCTTTCTAAATATTTTTAAATGGATGTTTTAATATACAGAGAAGGCTTTGGATTTGTTTTCTGTGATTCAGCATTGTCAAGTACCCCATCATTTGCAACATTAAAGTCAGAAACTTGTCATAGCCTGTCTCCACCAGGAATATATGTGTGCATATATATCTTACACCACTTTTCACTTGTCACATATCTCAGTGGCTGGACGAGAATACAGTGCTAATTGTTCTAACTGTTGGAAAGTAGCTACACTTTAACGCATTATATCAAACAAACATTTTTACAACTCTAAAAGATCTATCTGAGTATGGAATGTGCTGCCCTAAGAGAGTTCTTCTCAATGCCAGAGAAGTACAAGTATACACCAGGTAGTCATGTAGCTGTTATGCTGAATTCAAATTTCAAGTACTAGGTGATGGTTAAACATGTTTTGATTGGAACCTAGTCAGAGAACACGGAAGCTATAGGTCTGATTGGTTGGCCTACGTCATGCTGGCAAAATTCAATGTAAATAACAACTCCTATATATTTTTCTCAGAACTGGTTCCTAAGAGAGCAGAAAATCAGCTATATGAAACCATGGCTAAAGAGATAAATGGCCTCAGTACTCAAATTTGTATACCACGCTTATCTTCAACTGTAGATCACCTGAACAATAGTGAATCAACTGATTGGGAAGAATTTATCTAATGTAAACTATGTGGTCAACGATCTAAGGGATTATTCTGTGAAGAAGAAAATCTGGTTCTAATTTATACTCTGTTCTAGCTGATCGTAGAACCTAAGGAATGGTCCATTTCCCCTAGTATATTCTCTTGTGTCACTATAGATGCTTTCCCAAAATGCTGATCACAATTTTAAATTTTACCTTTTAAGTGTCTATTTGATTAGTGGCTGAATCCCTCTGTCAGACTGAAGTCCATGAGAACAGAAACTCTGTTATTTTTTGGTCTGCATTGTATACACGACATTCAACACAGTACCAGCCACAATGTGAATGCTCAAACATTTACCGAATATATGACTGAATGAATTTAAATCTTCTGGGGCTCAGTTTCTCCATATTGAAAATAAAGAGATCCTTGCATCGTGTTTAAATATTGCTCAAATTTCTTACATCTTTAAGGGTTGTGGACCACCATTTTATGATCCTTATTCTTCAGAAGCATAACAATGTTTAGAAACAGAGGCATGTATGAAATTACTAGAGAAAACAGATATAGCCAACAATCAAGCATTCCCTTGTAGGTTACTGAGTTCAGAAAATGAATGAATAAATTATTATTTTGCATTATGGATGCATTTGAATAATGGAAAGAATGTAAGAAGACATTTTCAGGTTAGCAGTAGAATAATAACAGAGAAAGAAGACAGTGGCAACAATGAGGATGAGCTATGCAAGGGAATGTGAAGATTTTCTCCATATCTGCATGTTTGCTTGATTAAAATTTCCAATTTATTCTATTAATGCTTGTTTCTCTACCTAATTAAATGATGAAGTAAATGTCGTGGCCCGGATATTTGGGACTGGCTTCATCAGAATCATTTAATTATATTTACGGGTTCCTGGAAGTTCAAATGACAAATATCACATCCCAAATCTTGAACAGCCCAAGTGACAATGCAATACTCCTAGGGAGAAAAACATGGCCATACCCATCATGCTGTGTGGAGGCTGATTTTGACAATAGAGATGCTTGCCTCCTTTCAAAGATAAAAGGAAAAACTCCAAGTTCTTTAAGTCTGAAAAGCCGGTAAATAGTAACAGCTTATAATAGTCTCTAAAATGACCATAAAGAAAATCCCAATTGATTTAATGATTAGAAGTGAAACTTAAAGTCAAGAAATTCAAAGCCTCCTTACAAAGCCATGCCCTTCACATTTATTTAAGAATATATGTGATCACAGGCACATATTGTACAAGTCCAGCATCCTTTTGCTTATCCAAGAGAATATACAGCCACATGGCACAATGCTTTTGATTAATACCACTGACATTAAAAATGAGAAATTGAAGTGGAAATAATAGCCTACTAAATGCACACACAATAATAAAGCGTTCCATTTGTTTAAGTGAAGAATAAGAACTTTTACTTATTTTAGGTAATTTTTTGAAAAGAAAGGCAACAAATATTTTTCAACAAGTAAAAGATCATATGTATGTTCTATAGTTTTGACTGAGGGTACAAAATAAAAATGTCCTGGATATTAAAGGGTCATAAAGGAATTTTATGAACAACTGTTTGCCCACAGATTTAATTATTGGTTGATTGTAGTGAATCCATTTTATGAAAGATACCATCTGCCAGTATTTGTAAAAGGAGAAATAGACAATCTGAATAGATCTATATCTATTATAGAAATTGAATAAATAATAACCTTACAAAACATAAAGTCCTGGGTCCTCATGGGTTCACTGGGATGAATTCTACTAAACATTTAAGGAAGGAATTAGAGGAATCATCTAAGATCTCTTTTAGAGATAAAAGCAGAGGGCATACTTCCAAACTCATTCTATGAGGCCAGCTTACCCTAATACTGAAACTAGACAAAAACATGGCAAAAAAGGAAAACTGCAGACCAACATCTGTCATGAACATTGATGCAAAAAATCTCAACAAAATGTTAGCAATTCAAATGCAACAATGTATAAAAAGAATTATACACCATGACCAACTGACATTTATCACAGATATGCAAGGCTAGCTCAACAAGAAAAACCAATTAATGTAATCCATCACATCAATAGGCTAAAGAACAGTCATGAATTTAGACATAGACCTTACATCCTTCCTGAAAACCAACTCAAAATGAATCATATACCTAACTGTAAAATGCAAAACTAGAAACTTTTAGAAGATACTATAGGAGAAAATCTAGATGACTTTGGATATGGTGGTAATTTATTAGATACAACTCCAAAGTCATGATTGATGAAAAAAAAAATGATAAGCTGGACTTCATTAAAATTAAAAACTTCCACACAGTGAGAGACAATATCAAGAGAATGAGCAGAAAACCCACAGACTGGGATAGAATATTTACAAAAGACACATCTTGTAAAGGTCTGTTATCCAAGTTTACAAAGAACTCTTAAAACTCAACAGTAAGGGCCGGGCGCGGTGGCTCAAGCCTGTAATCCCAGCACTTTGGGAGGCCGAGACGGGCGGATCACGAGGTCAGGAGATCGAGACCATCCTGGCTAACACCGTGAAACCCCGTCTCTACTAAAAATACAAAAAACTAGCCGGGCGAGGTGGCGGGCGCCTGTAGTCCCAGCTACTCGGGAGGCTGAGGCAGGAGAATGGCGTAAACCCGGGAGGCGGAGCTTGCAGTGAGCTGAGATCCGGCCACTGCACTCCAGCCCGGGCTACAGAGCAAGACTCCGTCTCAAAAAAAAAAAAAAAAAAACAAAAAAAAAAAAACAAAAAAAAAAACTCAACAGTAAGAATACAAGTCTGGGTGTGGTAGCTCATGTCTGCATTCCCAACACTTTGGGAGGCTGAGATGGGTGGATGACTTGAGCCCAGGAGTTCGAGACCAGCTGGGGCAACATGATGAAACCCCATCTCTACAAAAAATTAGTTGGCAGTGGTGGTGCACCTGTAGCCCCAGCTATTCTGGAGGCTGAGGTGGGAGAATCATCTAAGCCCAGGAGTTTAAGTCCACAGTGACTGCCACGGCACTTCATCCTGGGTAACAAGCGAGATCCTATCAGGAAGGAAGGAAGGAAGGAAGGAAGGAAGGAAGGAAGGAAGGAAGGAAGGAAGGAAGGAAGGAGAAAGAAAAGGAGGAGGAAGGAAGAAAAGAAGGAAGGAAGGAAAGAAGGCAGGAAGGAAGAAAGGAGGGAGGGACAGAGGGAGGGAGTGAGGAAGAAAGGAAGGAAGGAAAGAAGGAAAGAAAGAAAAAAGAAAGAAAGAAAGAAGCGGAAGGAAGGAAAGAAAGGAAGGATTGAAGGAAGGAAGGAAGGAAGGAAGGAAGGAAGGAAGAAAGAAAGAAAGAAAGAAAGAAAGAAAGAAAGAAAGAAAGGAAGGAAGGGAGAAGAGGAAGGAAGGAAGGAAGGAAAAAGAAAGAAAGAAAGAAAGAAAGAAAGAAAGAAAGAAAGAAAGAAAGAAAGAAAGAAAGAAAGAAAGAGGAGGAAGGAAGGAAGGAAGGAAGGAAGGAAGGAAGGAAGGAAGGAAGGAAGGAAGGAAGGCAGGCAGGCAGGCAACCTGATTAAAAAATGAGCCAAAGAAGTTAACAGACACTTCATGAAACAAGTTGTACAAATGACAAACAAGCATGTGAAGAGATGCTCCATATTACATCATTAGGAAAATGAAAACTAAAACAATAATGAGATACCTGTTTGTGTGGCCGAAATCCACTACACTGACAGCACCTAATGCTGGGGAAGATGTGAAGCAGCAAGAACTCCCACTCATTGCTGGTAGGAAGGCAAAGTGGCACAGCAACTTTAAAAGACAGTTTGATGTTCTCTCACAAAATGAAACATACTCTTACCGCAGGATCTAGCCAACACATTCTTTGATATTTACCCCAAAATGTTGACAACTTATGCCCACACAAAAATCTTCATATGGATCCTTATAGCAGCCTTATTTATAATTGCCCACATCTGGAAGTAACCAAGATGTTCCTCAGTAGGTGAATGGATGAATAAACTGTGGTACATCCAGGCAAAGACATGTTCAGTGACAAAAAAAAAAAAAAAAAAAAAAAAGAGCTATGAAAAGACATCGAGGAAATATAAATGTATATTACTAAGTGAAATAAGTCAACATCAAAAGCCTATATGACATTCTGGAAAAGGCAAAACTATGAAGACAGTAAAAAGACCAATGGTAGTCAGGGATTGGAGGGGAGAGAGAGATGAGGGGACAGAACACGGGATTTTTAGGGCAGTGTATATACTGTGTGTGCACTATAATGGTGGGGACATGTCATTATATATTTGTACAAACCCATAGATCCTATAAAACCAAGAGTAACCGTGATGTAAACTATGAAGCTTCGATGACTGTGGTATGTCAATGTAGATTCATCAGTTTTAACAATGTACCACTCTGTAGGGGATACTTATAACTGGGGAGGCTGTACACGTGTCAGGGCAGAAGGAATATGGGAAATCTCTGTACCTTCCTCTCAGTTCGCTGTAAACCTAAAAGTGCTCTTTAAAACAGTGAAAAATTAAAACAAGGGCAATCTGGTTGATATGGAGGATGTACAGGAAAGGTAGAGGGGGAAGCAAGATTAATTTTTGAAATTAGGATCATGAATAAAATGAAAGAGTAATATGATTATAAAGTCTCCTTCAATATCCACAGATACTTTTCTTTTTCCTAAGTGTTAAATTTCTCCATGATCCCTAACATTGTATGAACCAAACATTTACAATCTTGGACTATCTGACAGTTCAGTAATATATCTGATTTTGGAGAATGCATACTAGACAGGCTTGCCTAGAAAGTTCAGAAGGAAATTCTGAAAGCAGTGTTCTTATCTTAGTGGCAAGCCCTCATTCTCCAATGGGAAAATCATGTTTGTATTTAAGCATCATTTTTAGTATCTGCAAATGTCACACACAGACCTTCTGTTTTTACTTCAATAACCTGCACATGGTGTATATTTAGTTAGAGGCCCTGCCAGCTTTGAGGAAACTATTTACCCAAGAGCAAAAATATCTTTACTTAATACATAGATTGTATAGGTTCACTGAATAGCTTGTCTTCTAAAGTAATGATAAGACAGTGATTGTAATTCTTTACTTTTTTATAATAAGAAAGAAACGAAAGTCTTTCTCTGCAGTTAAATTATCATCTGTTAAAAGTAGCAGTATATGCTGTGTCTTAAAATTGAATTTGGCATGTTTTTAAAATGTTTAATCTTGCCTTAATGTAATTTAACAATGAAATTAAGAGAGTTGTTTTTATTTATTTTTAAAAGTTTTTAAAGCTTTATGAGTAAACAAAGCAATTACCCATAATGTTACATTATAGTATGCCTATTTCTATTTTTGTAATGGTTTGTCCACAGACATGTATGTACACTTTACTAACTTGTTCTTTTTGCTTAATATTGTATTAATATAGTATTGCAAACATTTTTCCTTATTTCCATAGTTTTAAAAAGAAATATATTAGTGTCAATAATTAAATTTATTTTGTGCTTCTTTTAATCTCCCTACTTTTGAAACATTAATTAAGCTGTTTTTATTGTTTTGCTTTCATAATGATTCTCTCAAACTCCTTTAGCTTTTCTAATGTAGCTTTTATTTATTTATTTTTGTTGTTACTCTAAATTATCTTCTAAGGAAAGCAGGGTATAACCTCAAAGCCATGTGGCTTCTCCTAGCTCATTATCTAAATTTTAGAATCTGAAATCCCATTTTTTAACCTTTAAATAAACTTTTGTTTTATTATTCAAAATGTTTATTCTACTTTTTTTTTTCAAAAATTTACTCCAGTTATTTAGACTTACAGCACCTCTTCCCTTGTTAGACCCCTCACTGACTATTATAAACAATAACCATACACTTTAATGACTGCTCTGTAATGGGAACACGGTTTTAATGGCCATCAAATGTTTTTGTTTTTTTTGTTTTTTCCGGTCCATAATCCAATTGGAGAGCTTACGTATAATTCAACGTTTTGAAGTTCTGTTTTATATCCTGCTGGGTATTTTGGAGAAAGAATTTCTAGGTGGGAAAGTGAGAGTCCGTAGTTTGAAGAATGTCTTCCTATTGTTTTCACACACAAATGACACATTTCCTGAGTGCCTTGGTTAAGACCTTTTTCCTTTCAGATATCAGGCCATTGGTTGATACTCTATTTGTGATGAGGTTGAAAGGAGTCCCGATTTTAATTCCCTGAAAGTAAGTTTTCTTTATATAAAAGCTTGAAGACTTTTTTTGTAACCTTTAAAGAATTGCACCAAACTATGAAGTGCTGACTTCTTATGATTAATTTTGCTCGGATATCAAAAGCACTTTGAATATCCAATGATACCGGTTTTTTAGTTTGCCTCATGACTTTTACTATAAAACTTTTTCCTACTTCGTTTGTTCGTCAGTAATTTCTATTATTTGAATGTTTTCTTTCTTTTTTTATTCCACACCTGTCATTTTTGTCTCATTCTCTTCATTGTTATTTTTTTCCTTATTTATTATCAGCCCCACCTTCCATCATTTACCTTCACTTTGAAAGAATTGATTTTTATATCTGCTTTCCATAGAAATCTTACTTGTTTATTTTCAAAATTAATTCTCATGCTTAGTTTTATCTCCCTGAAAATAGATAAAATTTTTGCCTTAAAATACTGCCTTTCATATATTGGACATTTCTTTTTTTCTCTCTCTTTTTTTTTTTTGAGACGGGGTCTTTCTCTGTCACCCAGGCTGGAGAGCAGCGGCCGGATCTCAGCTCACTGCAAGCTCCGTCTCTCGGGTTCACGCCATTCTCCTGAGTCAGCCTCCCGAGTAGCTGCGACTACAGGCGCCCGCCACCTCACCCGGCTAGTTTTTTGTATTTTTTAGTAGAGACGGGGTTTCGGGTTAGCCAGGATGGTCTCCATTTCCTGACCTCATGATCCACCCGTCTCGGCCTCCCAAAGTGCTGGGATTACAGGCTTGAGCCACCGCGCCCGGCCCATATATTGGACATTTCTAGGGGAGTATTAGCTCCAGGATTTTTCTTCTTTCTTTCGTTTTTTTTATCCCCAGATTTTTTTCGTGAATCTCAATTGTTTGTTTCTGTTTTGTTCATGTTTCATGGAAAACTAGTACTAATTTTAAGAGAAAAAGGAAACATGGACCCTTGCTTACAAATGTTCTTCCTTCAGTCCATTAACGACCGAATGCACTCCTTTCCAACCCACTAGATTTGTCAGGGTCAGTCAGACTCTTCGCGGTATGTTTGAAGTGTAAATTAATAAAATGATTCTGATAGAGAAAGAAGTTGGCAAATATATCTCTTGAATTTAGAACTGAGGAGCACACTTACTTACCTCCTATCACTACTTCTCACCAAGGATTTCTCCATGTTTTAAATTGGAATTGAAAATGGAGGGAGGAGTTGCTGTTTACCAGCTAAACCACGTAAGACTTCCAAATCGGGGACTGGAGATACTTTGGGGTTAGAGAGCTGTTTCTGATTAATTTTTAAATTTTTACTACAGACACATGCATCTAACTTTAGATAAAAGTGCTTACAAACATTTGTAGAAATTAATGTAAGCGTCTGTTTCTTGTCTCCTTTTTTTTTTTTTTTTTTGAGACGGAGTCTCGCTCTGTCGCCCAGGCTGGAGTGCAGTGGCAGGATCTCAGCTCACTACAAGCTCCGCCTCCCGGGTTTACGCCATTCTCCTGCCTCAGCCTCCCAAGTAGCTGGGACTATAGGCTTGGCTTCTCCCTCTTCTTTCCGGAGCCACCCTCTTCACACTCCCCTCCACTGGTAACTCATGTGACAGCCTAGTATATATCAGTCTATACTTTCTCTGTGTTTTCTTTTCTAAAACAAAATGAGATTTTACATACCCATCTCCATCTTTCATATTCAACAACTCTTTGTGGAAAGCTATCCAAGTGAAATGATTTATTCTTATTAATGGATACATGGTATAATGTATGAATGATGTTTCACTGCATGCTTGTACCATAATCTGTTCAGTCATTCCCTTGTTGAAGTGTTTTATCCCTGTGAGAAATGTTGTATCCTGGTACTTTGACTCCTATGGGATATATTTCTAGAAGTGGGGTTTTCAGATCAAAAGACAAATGATTTTTAATTTAATAGGTTATATATTTCTGCACCCAAAGCTGCTACATATCCTGTAATGGCAATGCACTGTAATAACCTTTACCTGATCTCTGTCAGCAACACAATTTTAAAAAGTTTTTTTAAATAGTCTGATTGGTAGAAAGCATATCTTGCTAATTTAATTGGCATTTCTCCAACGTTTGGTTGCTTTTTTCTAATCTGAGCTTTTTATTTCTTAAAACTTATACTTTAAATATTAATCCTTTGTTTTCTGAATTGTGGTTTTTTTAAACCAATCTATGGTTTATCTAGTGCTTTCTTCCCTGGTATTTTTCGAGGTCTTGATCTTAATGCTATTCTATGATAATAGAATATTATTGAAAACTCTGCAAAATACGTGAATGGCTATTATTATTTGCAATTGTAGCTCATATTTCATTTTCTGTTTGCATATTACCACCAGTATTCCAATGGAGTTTATTAACAAGATGGTCTCAAAACTTTCACTCAGTTTATTCTTTTTCCTGCATACCCTGATTTTTATTTGCTCTCATAATAGAGTCTTATTACTTTACTCAGAGTGGGGAATAGATAAAAAACAACTTTTTGATATTATAAGAAATACTCCTTCCTGAAGTCTGAATTGTACTTTCAAGAGTTCCTTTTTAATGTAATACATTTTAATTTTTTTTAGCAAAGATAAAATAGGTTTTCTTTCTATTAATACAAAGAAAAAGGAATAATTTTTACACCATTCAGTTCTATTTTGAAAGTCATCTTAGATTCCATATGACAGTGACAAATTAATATCTGTTAAACATTTTTACCATGCAATAGGCATGATGCTTTCCACACCATGTATTGTTTGATCCTTAAAACAATACCATGAAGAAGGAATTATCATAATTTTACAGTAGAGGAAATTGGACTCAAAATAACTTGCCAACATCACATAATTAATAAAGATTAGATAGGATTTTAAGCAAATGCTATCCTTACTCCTGTAGCCCCCTCTGTGTGAGTTTAACAGAACAAACAGTTGAATCACGCAATCAAGTTGCAAAATCAAAAGAGCTACCTGCAAACAGTTCTGAGAACTGCCCACCCACCTGGCCTGAGGATTTACAATATAAAAAAGAAAATTGATGTGCGTGGCTCCCTTGTTATTTTGTTAAAGCCTTCAAACGAATAACTGAAGAACTATATGGTCACAGAAAATGAAGTTCACTTTCCATCTAGTCATTCAGGAAGGTGAAGCTCCCAGTTTGGGTGTGTAGATTGTCATGAATTTATCAAAGCTTTCCACTGAATATGATTTTCAAGTGAATGTTTTAAAGTACTTCACATCAGAGAGAAGTCCTGGAAAAGGGACCCAGCCTCTGCCAGGCGTTCCTACACTTCCCTTTCCAGGTTATGTAGGGTGGGGCTTCTCAGTTGTGCTCTGTGCAGCACATCGCTCTTGGGCCTCTTTGCTGGAAAGACATAATTCATAGTTCAATATTTGATTTTCCTGAGAGCACAGATTGGTTTTCAAAGTGGCTATATCGGCTCACTCTTGACAAAAGTGCCCAAATGTTGTCAGTTCCCAGTGTCCTCGGTAGCATTTGACAGGTGTGAAATGTAACTGGTTGCTGTTTAAATTTTTTGCTATGCATTTTTCAATGGGATTTCCTGAAATATTCTTCTTGACTCTTTGGAGACTCTTTTTATTTCTATTATTATTTTCTTCTTGATTTACACATTACAAAGATTTCCTCTCTCCTTATCTTTCTATCTCTAGTATCTGTCTATACAAGACTTTTTTCCCTTAGTCATGACTTCTACTGTCCTATGGTATCAGAGTTTGTCCTTCTCTCTGTGTCTTGAACTAAAAACTCCCAATATATACTTGGTCTAGTGTGATGGTTCATATTGAGTGTCAACTTGATTGGAATGAAGGATCAAAGTATTGTTCCTGGGCGTGTCTGTGAGAATGTTGCTAAAGGAGATTAATATTTGGATCAGTGAACTGGGAGAGGAAGACCCACCCTCAATCTGGGTGGGCACCATCTAATCAGCTGCCAGTGTGACCAGGATAAAAGCAGGCAGAGGAACGTGGAAGGACTGTACTGGCTAAGTCTTCTTGCCTCCATCTTTCTCCTGTGCTGGATGCTTCCTGACCTCCAACATTGGACTCCAGGTTCTTCAGCTTTTGGACCACAGAATGAAGGCTGCACTGTCAGCTTCCCTACTTTTGAGGTTTTGGGACTCGGATTGACTTCCTTGCTCCTCAACTTGCAGATGGCCTATTGTGGGACTTCACCTTGTGATCATGGAGTCAATACTCTTCAATAAAATCCTTTTCATATAGACATCTATCCTATTAGTCCTCTAGAGAAAACTCATACTAGTACAACTAGTTCATCATTGTCCTTCCTATTTAGCAAAGTTCTCATGTTACTTCACCTTAAGACCATTTTCTAGCTTTAGTTGGAAACTGGATTATATAGTTTTTCATGAAAAATCAAGTCTGGGGTTATGGTGGCAGGACCGGCTAATTCCTACAAGGAATTTTATGCAGAAGACAGATGGAGGTGCAAATCTTTTAGAAGGGGATGGCGAACAGGACAGATATTGTGAAGCTTCAACTTTTCAGGAGGAAGCCCCATGCATCTAATACAAACTGTTAGTAAAACTGGTAATAAAGTTTGGTTTGTGTTTCCTTTGGTGTGGTAATAAAGTTTGGTTTGTGATTTAAAGGTTGAATGAATAATATCTCATTTTTAAAAAAATTTTACATTCATGTTTTATTTCTTCTGGAAGTTGTTTTTCTGTATGATATGAGATAGAGATCTAAAAGCAATTGTTCCCACATATTTATTAAATACTGCACCTACTTATTTGAATTATATTGATATTAACATATTTGATGTGTATCTATTTGGCTCATTTTAGGAACTTTATTAAACCAATCCTTTTATTCTGGCATCAGTACTTTTCAAGTAGTACCACTTGGTAATACATTACTATTCTCTTGAAAAATGCTGGATTGTGTAAGAATTTGTACAAAAATATTAGCTTTATTGTGTGTTCAGGAGAACATTAATTTTATTTGAGAATACATTTGCAAAATTATTGTGCAATTCACCTTGTAAACAAAAGTTAAGTATGGATATTTGTTTTTAAAGCAAGTCTAATATAAAAGTCAAGTTTCAGTTTGAAAGACCTTTATGGGATGGTATGGAACTTGTTTTCATGAAACGTTAATTCACAAGTAATATACAATTAAATAGCAACAAAGAGATAATAAATCTAGACATGATTTGAGTGAACTACTGGTAGTGGTATCATGAAAAGGCTGTTCATCATGCATCTCTTTGCTGAGAAGTCTAGCTAGCATGCAGCCCTTACCAATTAACGGCAATGTTTTTTTATCTGAGCTCATTTAAATGCATTTTTAAGAGTCCAGACAATGAGGAATAGATGGCTGTAGTTGCTATCTCTGTGGTACATAGGCATGATCACACTGGATGATTTCACCTAGAAAATACAAGGACATCAGAGTATAACTTGACCTAAAACCCCAAATATTCAGCATTTTGATTTATTCATACTAATGCATATACTCTTCATCTTTTGTCTGGATAATTAAAAAATATCAGTATAGAGTACACTATTGAGATTTAAATGAGTGTAGAATATCCAAGTGGAATATTATTGAAATGGAGGATTAGTGGAAGAGAACTGAAAGCACAGAAAGTTTGCAGTAAGATAAAGGAATATTGGAATTTAAATTTTTAGAAGGTAAAACAGACAAGTAAAAACATGACATAGTCATAGAAGAAACTATCTGAATTTACTATCTTTAAAAATGTTTATAGTTAAGGAGACCAAGAATCTTAAATCATGTGTCTATTTCTAGCAGCTTTGTACAGTACACGTTTCACTAACTCTTTCCCTGAAATAAATAAAGAAAAAAACTAAAATGATTGGATAAAATATTTTTAAAATTTTCGAATACATTAATGAGCTGATAAGAAAGTGAGAAATCCACAAAGACCCAAAACTAAATAAAAAATGAAAGTCAGAAAGCTAAATGGAACAATGAAGTAAGTTTTTGCCTTGCGGACATTTATTAACCCGGGGTAGCACAAACTTTGGATTCCACGGGTTATGAGACACAGAGATCAGGAGACAAAGCCCAAAGACAACCAGAATTTGTGGAACTCTAAGAATAATCAGCAAAAATATTAAAAATAAACAATCAAACACAGTAATTCAAAACAAATAGCTAAATAAAGACTGAATCTTTTGTTCATCAAGGGTGAGCAAGAAGTAGACCCACTGTACAGAAGAGATCTGAAAGATGGTAAGTACTTTTTGAAACCTTCATGTGATAGGAAAGGAAGTGAACCCTTGTGGAGGCTTGCAGCCTGAACGCACACTACATGGCAGATACAAATATATAAAGTGGTTCCAGTGCCTGATATGATTTGCATCTGTGTCCCTCCTAAATTTCATGTCGAATTGTAATTCCCAGTGTTGGAGGTTGGGTCTGGTGGGAGGTGATTGGATCATGAGGGTGGTTTCTCATAAATTATTTAGCACCATCCCCTTTGGTGCTATTCTGGTGATAGTGAGTGAGTTCTCATGAGATCTGGTTGTTCAGAAGTGTGCAGCACCTCCTACTTTCTTGGTTGCTCCTGCTCCAGCCATGTAAAAAGAGGAGCCTGCTTCCCCTTTGCCTTCCACTGTTACTGTAAGTTTCCTGAAGCCTTCCCAGAAGCCAAGCAGTTGGCAGCATCATGTTTCCTGTACAGCTTGCGGAACCATGAACCCATTAAACCTCCCTTCTTTATAAATTACCCAGGTATTTCTTTACAGGAGTGCGGGAACAGACTAATAGAGTGTCTCAGTGAGTTGGCTCAAAGCAAATGCAAATCTTCTGAGAATGAACCTCACTTAATCACAAGCCTATAATAGTTTTCATGTGTAAATCCTCAGGAAATAAAATCTCTTAGTGGAGAAAAACAAAACAAAACAAAACAACACCAACCAAGATCACAAGGCAGTATGAGTAGGAATCTACTGGAATAAAAAAAATTGAAAAAAAAAAAAAACAGCCTTCAAATATTGGTTTATCTAATAAAAACCATCAAATAAAGAAGTTTACTATATTTTTAAAATAGAAAAAGAAATATGAAGTAGAAAAACAAACAATGATCTGATAAAGAGAAGGAATAGATTACTTTCAAAGGAATAACAACTAGGTTGATGGGTGATTTCTTAACAGAAACTATAAAAGCCAGATGACAGTGAAAGAAATGCCAAATTTTAAAAATTTGATTATTCTATGGGTACTTCCAGGTTTCAAATGAAATAATCAAAGCCTTGAAGCTTTTTAAATGCTTGCAAAAAACCTAGGGAAATGTATTATGTGTTGATTCAGTATTCATGGTTGTGACTTAAGCTTTTTATTCATAAAACAGTTAAAAATGAAAGAAAAGATCTTTATTGTCAATTTCATAGATCGAATTCACTGACAGCAGCTCTAAGATCAATCAGAAACTGTTTCCTCTTGGTTATAATGAAATTTTGAATTTGCATGACAAATCGAATAATAATGTTTTCCTCTAACAAATTAAAATCTGATTTTTAGTAGTGCTGTGTGCAAGGGCAAAGTTAGCCTCTGATTGAGGCTCTTATTTTTTTTTTAACACACATGATTGATAAACCAATTCAAGGATGACACTAATTGCTTTTTTTTTTTTTTTAGAAACACAAAATGTGGTCTTCTCCTCTGATATAGTTTTACTAAGTATTCCTTCACTCTTCCGTTTAGAAAGAGCTGAATTACTCAAAGAAATAAACAACAAAGCATTCTGTACTTCATCAGGTAGAACTTTTAGTTTTATGTCCTTACTGTTCAGACTCACAGCAAACATTTCTGCTGTAGTGAAGTGCCTGGATTTCAGAGATCTTAGTGTGACTTGTAACTGTTTCTCCAATTCCCACACCTTGCACGTAGGTTCAAAAGTTCAAATGTTGGAAAGGAACCAGAATTGTTATTGTCCCCTGTGACTTAACCAGGACGTACACAGTCAAAAGAAGCTGCTCACTAGAAGTTCATCTACATTAAATAATTCACATAATTTTTGTATTAGTCCATTTTCACACTGCTGATAAAGACATACCTGAGACTGGGTAATTTACAAAAAAAAAAAAAAAAGAGGTTCAATTGGACTTAAGTTCCACATGGCTGGGAAAGCCTCACAATCATGGTGGAAGGCAAGGAGGAGCAAGTCACATCTCGTATGGAGGGCAGCAGGCAAACAGAGAGAACCTTGTGCAGGGAAACTCCCCTTTTTTAAAAACAACAGATCTCATGAGACTTATTCACTATCATGAGAACAGCATGGGAAAGACCTGCCCCCATTATTCAGTCGCCTCCCACTGGGTGTCTCCCACAACGTGCAGGAATTCAAGATGAGATTTTGGTGGGGACACAGACAAACCATATCAATTCTCATCCAGGAAATTATGCAACATAAGCATGAAAAAGTATTTAGACAATGGTAAATGCACTCAATCAGAAGAGAATCTTGAGATTCTACTAGCAAATGAAGATATAGTATTTTATACACAAAAACTTTAGAGTACTTTCATTTGTAAATATGTTCAATTTAACCTAAAGAAGTTAGAAAATAGTAAAGTAAAATTCTTTTTTAAATAAAACTCTACTAAAGCTTAAAAAATAATTTCAAATGTTATTGAGAAATCCTAACCAGAGCAATCAGGCAAGATAATGAAATAAAAGACATCCAAATAGGAAAAGATGAAGTTACACCATCTCTCTTTGCTGACAATATAATTCTATTACCTAGAAGACCCTAAAGACTCTGCCTAAGGGACCTTGGAACTGACAAATGACTTCAGTAAAGTTTCAGGATATAAAATCAACATACAAAAATCAGTAGCATTTCTGTACACTAATAATGTTCTAGCTAAAAGACAAATCAAGAACATAATACCATTTACAATAGCCATACACACACCCCCCAAACCTCCCATCCCCCCCAACTCCACACACATACATAGAAATACATCTAACCAAGGAGGTTAAAGGTCTCCATAAGGATAACTACACAACACTGCTGAAATAAATCAGAGATGACACAAACAAATGGAAAAAATTCCATACTCATGGATTTAAAGAATCAATATCGTAAAATGGCTATATTGCCCAAAGCAATCTACAGATTAAATTACCAACCCCAATGTTTACAGAATTAAACAAAATCTATTCTAAAAATTAATATGAAACCCCAAAAAGCCTGAATAGACAAAGCAATCCTAAGAAAGAAGAACAAAGCTAGAGGAGGCATCACATTACCCAACTTTAGACTATAAAGCTACAATAATCAAAACAGCATGACACTGGTTCAAAAACAGACACATAGACCAATGGAACAGAATAAGACTAAGAAATAAACCCACACATGTGAAATCATCTGATCTTCAACAAAATCGACAAAAATAAGCAATAGAGAAAGGACTCGCTTTCAATAAATAGTGCTGGGATAACTGGGTAGCCATATGCAGAATGAACCTGACCCCTACCCCTTACCATATACAAATCTTAAGATGGATTAAGGATTTAAATGTAAAACCTCAACCTATAAAAATTCTGGGAGACGGCCGGGCGCGGTGGCTCAAGCCTGTAATCCCAGCACTTTGGGAGGCCGAGGCGGGTGGATCACGAGGTCAGGAGATCGAGACTATCCTGGCTAACATGGTGAAACCCCGTCTCTACTAAAAATACAAAAAACTAGCCGGGTGTGGTGGTGGGCGCCTGTAGTCTCAGCTACTTGGGAGGCTGAGGCTGGAGAATGGCGTGAACACGGGAGGCAGAGCTTGCAGTGAGCCGAGATCACGCCACTGCACTCCAGCCTGGGAGACACAGCGAGAGTCCGTCTCAAAAAAAAAAAAAAAAAAAAAATTCTGGGAGACAACCTAGGAAATATCCTTCTTGTCATGGGCTTTGGCAAAAAATGTATGACTAAGTCCCCAAAAGCAAGTGCAACAAAAACAAAAATTGACAAGTGGGACCTAATTAGACTAAAGAGTTCTGCATAGCAAAAAAAAAAAAAAAAAAAAACCAACAGAATGAACAGACAGCCTACAGAATGGGAGAAAATATTTGCAAACTATACATTTGAAAAAGATCTAATATCCAGAATCTACAAGAAACTTAAACAAACCAACAAGCAAAAAATAAATAATCCAATTTAAAAATGGGCAAAGGACATGAACAGATACTTCTCAAGACATACAAGCAACCAATAAACATATGAAAAAATGCTCAACATAGCTAATTATCAGAGAAATGTAAATCAGAATAACAAAGAGATACTATCTCACACCAGTCAGAATGGCTATTACTAAAAAGTCAAAAAAGTAACAGATGCTGACAAGGCTGCATAGAAAAGAAATGCTTTTGATGGAAATGCAAACTAGTTCAGCCACTGTATAAAGCAGTTTGGAGATTTCTCAAAGAACTTAAAACAGAACTACCATTCAACCCAGCAATGCCACTAGTGGGTATATATACCCAAAGGAAAATAATTCATTCTATCAATAAGACACAAGCAATCATATATTCATTACAACACTGTTCACAATAACAAAGATATGGAATCAACCTAGATGCCCAACAATAGTGAATTGGATGAAGAAGTTGTACACCACAGAATACTATGCAGCCATAAAAAGAAGAAAATCATGTCCTTTACAGCAACACGGATGTAGCTGGAGGCCATTATCCTAAGCAAATTAACACAAGAACAGAAAACCACATACCACATGTTCTCATTTATTAGTGGGAGCTAAACGTTGAATACACATAAAGATAAGGATGAGAACAGTAGGCACCGGGGACTACTAGACAGGGGTACATGGGCTGAAAAACTACCTAATGGGTACTATGCTCACCACCTGGTTGGTGGGACCATCTGTATCCCAAACCTCAGCATCACATAATATACCCATGTAACAACCCTGCACTTGTACCCACTGAATCCCCCAAAAAAAGTTATTAAAAGGAAAAGTAAAAAAAAATCCTCAGATGAGTGGGCAATAATCGCTTTATTTATAAGTAAATTGTAGAGAAAATATTCTTTGTCTTACCTCATTAGAATCAAACTTATATGATATTGAATTTTGTAGTCTATAATTCACTAAATATTGCTCTCATTATTGAAACTGGATCTTGATTTTCTGTTCCTCAAAAAGAATTGGCTTCTTCAAATCTTTTCACTGTAAATCTTCATGGAAATAGATCCCACAATAGGCAAGTTTTTGTTTTGTTTATTTTATTTTTTGTTTTTCCATTTCATGTAATATGATGTTATAATAATACTAAATGGATTTAAATGAAAATATTAATATAATTCTATCAGTGTGAGCCTGCTGGTCTCCTTCCTAGATTTTTTCTTTCAACCAGTAATTAGCATAAATAGAGTCAGGTGGGGTTTTACATAGTTGAAATCAGTGCATTGCTTGTGTGTGTATGTTGATATTACCATGACGTATCAACACTTTTAAAAATGTTGTCAAATTATAGCTTAAATAAATTAGTGTTATTTTTTTCTAACTAATTTGACAAAAACAATAAATTTATAAGCCAATGTAAACATCAGAGTTAGCATAGTAGTATGATTAAAATAATGAATTCTGGTGATAGACTACCTGGAATAAATTCTAAGTCAGCTCCTTGGACAAGTTACTTCTTTGTGCCTAATCTTCTTTGAATTCATCTGTAAAATGGACATATTTTGTCACTTTCATTAGAGAATTGTTATGAAGATTAAATGAGATGTAAAAATTAAATGCATGGAAAGGCCTTAGAAAACTTCCTGACTCATAATAGATGAAAGGATTAGGCATCAATAGATAATCAACAGAGAAATGAACATGAAAAAAAGGGCAAACTATTTGGGTACAACCTTATTAAGGTGCTTACACTAGCATTAATATTTTTTCTACAAAACCAAATTGTTCTAATAATATGCAATATAATTTTACTTTATATATTTTCCATAATATTATTTCACACAGTTTTTTTGTCACTGCAAAGCCTTTAATCTTGTAAAAGCCACATATCATTCCATCTGGCTGATATATATTACAATATTTAGATTGTTTCAGTTTAGCATTGTAAATATTATAAATTTCTTTGTCATAATATCTTTTTACTTGTCATGATTTGTTTCTTTAGAGTAAATTCCCAGAAGTGGTATTACTGAGCCAAAGGGCATGGACTTTTTCAAACCCCTTTTATGTCCAAATTTTACTCAAGAAAGATACAGGAAATAAAAACAAGTGGAACTATGGAAGGACAAGTCTCTGTCTGGAGGGAGGAGGTGGAAAAATGCTTATGGAATTAAGGTAAACTGGAACAAGAACAACAAAGCGAGGACAGGCACACACAGGAGATGGAAAGAGAGACAGAAGACTTCGCAAATTTGCTTTGGGCCGTCTGTGAGCTTTCTTTCTCATTCATTCGTAACTGGAATTCATATCAGAAGTAAGACTGGAATCACACAACTTTTGATATAAATAAACTTTTTGTTGGAAGATATGCTGGATAATGATCAAGAAATTCACAAAGCTTTGGAGCACTGAGATAGCAAAGTAGATGCATGACACCTAAGCATTGACTGGTAAGTATGACCATGAGATCATTTAATTGAAATCCCAAGTCCTGGGCAAATATCTTAGAAGAGCCACACTCTCGTAAAGGTTGACTGGGGTTATGTGTGCGCGTGTGTGTGTGTGTGTGTGTGTATACACATATATATGTATATATATGTATGTATATGTATATATGTGTATGTATATGTACATATACATTCTTATATATGCTCCTATGTTTTCCAAGGGGGGCCAGGCTTGACAGTGACTTTCGGCAGGAAGAACCAAGGAAAGAGAAGTCATCTAATAGATTTAAAATCAGAACTTTAGGTCCTCTACAGAATCAGAGACCTAAAAATCTGGCAGCCATGGACATTTCCATGTGAAATTTTCAAGGGGGAACATGAGGGAATTTGTCTGAGTCGAGGCCTAGGACATATGAAGTATTGGTACGGATACCTTCCTATGCACCCCCCCCAGCAAATGCTTAATTTGTCTTTGTGTCTGAGATGATGACCATTTAATGTAAAGTATACATGGAAGTTGGGAAACCTTAGAGTGGAGAACATAAAAGCTTACAAAAATGCCTTTGTGCTCAAGCTCCATGGAGAGAGGGAAAAATCTCTAAGAAAAGAAATGAACTTGAAAGAAGTTAGAGAATCAAAACCAGCATCAAGAAATTGTCAGCAAGGGAACATGATGGGAAGAGAGAATTCTCAAATAATTGTTTACTATACAATGATAATTACTATTTATTGAAGCTTTGCTACTATACAGCATGATCATAACTTCTCCTATTTTAGTTCTGTGATTAAGCATCTCTGTTTTAGAAATGAGGAATACTAAGATTTAGAGGTATTAGTTAATTTGCCCAAGATTGCATAGCTATTGAGTGGCAAAGAAAGGATTTGAACTCAGACTGTTTTGCCCTGAAAAAGCAACTAATCACTCCTATGAAATATTGAACCTTTTTTTTTTTTTTTTTGAGACAGAGTCTCGCTCGTTGTCCAGTCTGGAGAAGCACCAGCTTGCACTGAGAGAAATGAGAAGAACTGCAGCAGAGCTTCAGAACTGTGATCTGTTACAAAGTAAATGGTCATCGACGAATTACCACTTCAGATACATTTTGAGGTAGATGACCTTGTTAGTCCCTTTCAATGAGAAGATTCTATGATTCTAATATTTCTTAAGATGATCCTCTGAAGTGACTCAATGGCTTAAGAGACAAACATTACTCTCTGATTCATTGTAGCCCTTCCACTGTTTGGCAAACTAGCTAAGTGATTTGGGCTTATTTCTAAAATAAAAGCAGTAAGATTAGTAAAGTGTAGTTTCATTTCAGAAAAAAAGCCAAGGAAATAAGGAAAAAATATATTTGGAGGAATAATTAAAAAGACTTAGGACATAGTGGCATTATGAACTAGGCATCTTAGATGTATATTTTTATTACACGTATTTGTATGAATAAATGATTTAGATGACATGGCAGCTTTGGATTTTTTCAATTTCTAGTCTCCTATGGGATTTCAGATAAAATACACATAACTTTAACTCTAAGGAGGCTTACTCGGGAAAAAATAGTTGCATTTATTTTGTGGTGGTTTAAAAAGAGAATGTAGAATTTGCACAGAGACCTCAGCTCCTGCTCCATTTCCGTTGGTAATTGGCTCTGTGACCATGGACTCATCACTGAATTTCCATCAATCTCAATTTCTATACCTCAGAAATTCTTTCCTTTCATTTCTGATATTAATTCATTTTTTAAAATCCATTCATTTAAATAAAAACATCTATTTTATTTGACAATGTATTGTAACTAGTAGGTTATGTTGTGATTGAGAAGATATCGTTTCTACTTTAGTTCACTTAAACTGAAGAAGAAGGGTTTCCCAAAAAGGAAAAAAACCAATCATCTGAGAAGTATGAAGAGATACAAGTGAATGAAGTTCTAGATGCTGAGCAAGGGGCAAGCTTGACAAAGTAAGAGATTCACTAAAGAGTGGTCAAGTAGGATGAAGATGGATTTTCACTTGGATTTGGATTGGATTTCACTTTTGGACTGTCACTAGTAAATTAGAGCAATTTTTTTTAGCTTTTGTTTTCAATTTTTGTGGGTACATAGTAGGTGTATATATTTATGGGGTACATGAGATGTTTTGGTGCAGACATGCAGTGCATAATGATCACATCATGAAGAATAGGGTATCCATCCCCTCAAGCACTTATCTTTTGTGTTACAACCAATCCAATTATACTTTTTTAGTTATTTTTAAATGTACAATTAAATTGTTATTGAGTGTAGTCACCCTGTTGGTCTGTCAAAAAGTAGGTCTTATTCACTCCTTCTAATTATTTTTTGTATTGATTAACCATCCTGATCTCCCCTCAACCTCACTCCCATTTCCCTTCCCAGCCTCTGGCAACCAAAGAACATTTTAGGTGGTACAAAAGGGCAAGATCAGTATTTAAATGAGCTGAAGGATAAATGCACGTAAGAGGAGAGAAAGTAAAGATGATTATTCACAGAAATTTTGCCATGAAGGGAGAAAGGAAGGTAGGTAAGTTTGCTTAAGCAAGAGTTTGTGTTGCTTGAATTATTTTATTATTTTACTTAATACTTCCAGTTTTCAGTGATCACATCCCTCTTTGACATTTTTACTAAAGGATTAAATGAAAGCATTTTTGCTTTTACACGGAGCAGTAATGACACAGAATTGTGACATCATTACAGTGAGAATTGTAACAATTTCCAAAATGACTCCAATGAAAACACTCTAATTAAGGGGATATTTGGGGAATGGAGCTCTACATCAGTTCATAAGCCTGACCTACCCCCCAATTATCCACCCCTTTATTTCTTTATTTTTATCATCGCATTTTAAATTGTTTCCCACATCACACATCAATAGTTAAGTGCTTTATATTGAGAATCTCTTGTGTGCTAAGGATTATTCCAGCACTCAAATGAGAAGCAAGCAAGTCAGAGGAATTACAGAAGTTCTAGATGCTATTATCTACCTCAGAGAACACACCAAAAAAAAAGTCTACATGCTTAGGAATTTAACATGTGTAAAACCACAGTGTCCAAATAGAACACATTACTAAACCATAAACAGATTTAATTAGCTACAAGTTTTCAGAAAGGAAGATGAGATTTTAGGGCTCACACAACTAAGAGGGTAAACACTGCAGCCCTTAGAAAGAGAATCTTATCGCAGAAATAACGTCAGAGAAATCAAAGAGAAAGGTAGAATACGGAATATTGAACTTTTCTTGAAGCCCAGGTCTGGCATGATTTAGGGCCTTTAAGTGAAAAGAGACATATTTTGCATGGGAATGCATATGCTTTGATATATAATGTAATATGCAATATGTTGTTAATTTTCTAAGATCATTGGATAAGATTTGCTCCTTGACTGGAGTAAATTCTCCAAATGGGAAGGAACAAAGTCTGCAAATATAGTAGAAGGAGGGAGGGTCAATAAATAGGTTTTCTCTGAGAATTATACAGATGTGGATTCAACAAATAGCAATTCAAGAAGAGCATCCTTCATGTGCAAAGGACAATGGCATCTTTTGGCACAGGGTATGTGGTGTGAACTTGCCACATCTCTCTCATTAAATTTAAACTTCATGGGCAGCACCTTCTGGGGAAAGTGCACCTCTTG
The DNA here is from genome assembly GCF_043159975.1 of Macaca nemestrina. Taxonomy (NCBI): domain Eukaryota; kingdom Metazoa; phylum Chordata; class Mammalia; order Primates; family Cercopithecidae; genus Macaca; species Macaca nemestrina. The sequence goes on along the minus strand of NC_092129.1, from coordinate 71,942,742 downwards.
GCTGAGATTAGAGAATCTATTTCTTTTCTACCAGGGAGCAAAGGGCAGGACAGATAAGGTATGCCTCTCCTATGCAGTGGGGACCATGTTCCTGGCCAAGGAGACAAAGGTAAGCTCCTTCATAAAGATTGTCACAGATACGATTTGGCTGTGTGTCCCCACTCAAATCTTATCGTGAACTGTAATCCCCACATGTTGCCACATGTTGGGAAAGTGGACTGGTGTGAGCTGATTAAGTCGTGAGGATGGACCTCCCCCTTGCTGGTTGTTTGATAAATATCTGGCACTTTTACCCTCTCACTCTCTCTCTCTCATGCCACCATGTAAGATGTGCCTTGCTTCCTCTTCCCCTTCCACCACAATTGTAAGTTTCCTGAGGCCTCCCCAGCCATGTGGAACTGTGAGTCAATTAAACCTCTTTTCTTTATAAATCACCCAGTCTTAGGTAGTTCTTCATAGCAGTGTGAAAATGGACTAATATAGTCACATTTTTTCCTGAGAAAACAGTCACATTTTCCCTAATTTATTTCACATTTCCTATCCTTGGATTCTTGAGAAAGAGGAAAAAAATACCATGTATTATTTTTAGGTTTTTTTAAAAATCACATTTCTTAATGTCATTTGCCAAGTCCACCAGCAAACAAGTGACACACACTATAGTTTGCTTGTGTCCTGTTCCAGTTTTTGACTTAGATATACAGATCGAAGCCTGTGGTCTTAGGTGGTGGCATAGGTAGGACAACAGGTTAGTTTTGTGTCGGACTTGAAGAAGGCCACATAGGAAGGAAAGCTCCCTAAGACCCTATAAGCCCACAGTGAATGATAAATCGAGGTGCTTATTCTTTTTGACTCCTCCAGAAAATTGAAGGAATAACACACAAGATTTGTCATCATTTCTGAATCATTTAATCCTGAAATGAAATCATGCCTTTTATCTTGGGAATTACTTTGAATACAGACCCATTTGGCATCTAAAAAGTTAGTCTCTTTGACTCATGCATCACATTTCTCAGACAAAGGAACACATTCTTCATTTGGGAAAATAACTTTAAAAAATTCTTGCTACTTGAAACAAGTCCTTGTTAGAGCAGGCTAAAGCTTTGGTTTAGAAATCATATATGAATTCCCTTTTGATCAAACAGACACTAACCTCAAACAGGACCCAGGTTTGAAACTGAGAAAATCTCAGAGGTGAGATTCTCTGGGCCAGGGGATGGCCAATGGATTAAGAATTCAGGATTATCCACAGGGCAGTCTGTTTCTCACAATAAAACTGAAAGGCATATCAAGGAGTAACAAGGTCACCGTGCTATCAAAATGCAATGCGTAATCTCAGAAAGTTCTCAAGAATTAGTGTGTTTCTCTGAAATTGTCTAATTCAGAATGGAAATCTGAAATATTTTGCTGCTTTCAAGGCTAGTTGCTGATGAAACAGGCTGAAAGCCTGCACCAAGTACTTGCTTTTCCTTCTCCTGTTCAATAGCCATCTTTAAAATAAAAATGGAAAACTAAGACAAAGACTTAAAAACAATCCTTAAACTCCACATTCACCTCCAGCTACCATCCTATGTTTTGAGTCTGTCACTCACATGCAAGTATTTTGAAAGTGCGATTGACCCTCACGGTGTTCAGTGAACCTGTTAGCAACTCTGGATATGAAGGGATGGCTTACTACTCTTATCAACTGGCTTTACAATAGATCTTTAAATCTAACATGAATCCTTAAAAATATTTCTCCAAGCAGAAAATGTCATGTGCCAAATTGTATTAGTAGAGAATAGTTATAATAGGGCAAGAAGAACTTTTTGCATCTTTAAGGTCAAAGACCAAGAGATGATATGAGTCAAAATCTTGTTTCCTAAGACAACAGAAATTCCTCTATTTTGAGGTTATTGATTGTCTTACACTTATTTTTCACTATAAACAAGAGAGGAAGAGCTAGCAAAGAATCATGCAATGGCCCTGCATTTGTAACTAAGCTGGAGCCAGGAAATGGCATTCATCTGTGAAAGAAGTCACTTACTGCCAAATGAGTTCACTGACATTTGGGACAGCAGTGGAGAATTTGAAATGGTTAACCTAACACATTAGAAGCAGGATTCTTGGAATGAGCCTTAAATAACAGAAATCTCATTATTGCAGGTCAGAAAAGCTGAATTTTGAGAAGATAAAATTTTGAAGTAGGAAGATACGGAATGATTTTTCATTATTCATTTCATACTTTCAAATGTAATTGTCTCTCAAGTTCCTTACACTTAACCTGAGGCACATTTTCTGTATTTTTTATAATTGATTATGAGACTCGCTACTTGAATCTTTCTTTCTGATTTGTTTATTCTAGGATACTTTCACAAGAAAAATTAATCTTCAATGTTTTAAAATAAAATATCTCTAAACGTTTACAATGTTAATGAGTAGCTTACACAAATTCAATTATACTTCTCTCTTTTTAGTGATTAAAATATTATAGACTATATTAACGTATGTGCTATATGTTATGGTATATATTATACATTGATAAGTCCATATTTAAGTATAGGTTTAAATATATATATAAATATATAAAAGCAATTAACAACATATAATGCAAGTAAAAAGTAGTTTAAGGACTTTTTTAGAGTAATTTAAAATTAATTCTATTTTGACCTATTTGCTAGCTTTAAAAAACATCCTCAAATAAGGTATGCTGCCACAAATGTACCCATGCAATCAGTTTATACAGTTTATACGTTAGTGCTATGTTCACAGGAGAATTTTATTCAAATGAAAATAATCAATTTGGCAAACCCAATAAAATGCCTAATGTTTATCAGGTATTCACAAATATTAATTCCTGTCTTCTCTTAAGAAACAATATTCCATGCAGATGAGAAAGTAATTCATTACACAATAAGCAAGAAGTTGTTCCGAATAAGAAGACAGTAAAACATGGCATATACATTTTAGTCAAATGCAGGAGCTCAAGTAACAAGTGGAAAGATATTTCATAAACGGAAGAAATTTTTAAGAATCAAAGAAGAATATGTAATTATATTTTGGCTGATTTTCATTTATTTAAAATTTAATGTACCCTTTGAAAAGTCAGTATCATTGGAAAGAAAATGCTCTTCATTTTACAGCAGAAGAATATTAGTGTTGAGAATAGTGTGGGAGATATAAATCCTGTGGAATCTATTAAAAAGGATTCAATGGTAGAATAATATCACCTTTCTTTATTATGTGCTTACTATAGTTAAGTGACTGAGAATGAACTAGTCATGTCCAGCACAATGACTAAATCATTTGCATTTATGGTTCTTTTTCAGGGTAGGCACTATTTTCTCTCATTTATCCATCCAGAGTATTCACTGAATGAGATATCAGTTGATGACTCCCTGATTTTTAGGGTATATGTAAGGATGCCTTGAATTTTCCCCCAGTCCAATGTATTTCTTTAATATTCCAAAGTTTCCCTAAATTTCTTTAAATCTCACTAGGGTGCTAGTTGACAACAAGTAAAATGCACATGCATCTTCAGACTCCTGCACTGGTCAAATTCACTTAAGTTATGAATCATCTCACCATCCCAGAAGCTCTCTCTGTGTTTGGGCAACACATAGAGTCACACGTGAAACTTATATAATGATGCTATCTATGGCTCCTCCCTCCAAATGATTCCCGGGGCCTTTAGAAATATTATAGATGTGATAATAATTTGGTAGAGGAGGATAGAGGAGTGGTCAACATTACAACACAGCTTCAACTTCAACGTTAGTCACTCCAGTTATTAAAAGTTCTTTAATTGTCCCAGCTTTCAGATTTGCTTTCTGCCTGTTGCTCTCGAGTGGTACCCAGGTTCATGCCTTCTTTCTCTCTTTTGTATTGCTCTTTCCCCCTCTTCTTTTCTCTAAGTATCAAAAAAGAAAACAAAACCCAAAAGAACAAAAACAAAATGAAACAAAAACCCAAATCATTCTTTTACAAAACAATTTGGCCATATCCTACAAGTCTGGCCAATTCTAAGGTTGCCTCAACTCCTAATATTACCTATGCCTTGGCGTTCTCTTCTTTTACCAAAGCTATTCAAGACATTTATCGCTACAAATAGTGTTATATCCCTCAAAATAATTCTCGTGCCCCATATTAAGGTTATAAAAATTTCACCAACAAACCCTCCTTTCCTTTTTCCTTCCCTCCACTCTTATGTAAAGATAAACTCTTTAGAATACACTAGAGTTTTCCAAAATAAGACACTGAAGATACAATTTTCCTGTATCTTTTAGTTCATGAGTGAATGGATTGTTAGTAAGAGCCAGTTTCAAACATTACCTTATGATTTGCATGGCTGCTCTCCTTTTCATTTGAACTTAACAATACATAGGGAACGATAATTATGTGGCTGCAAAGTTAAATGTCCCATTAAAAGTCCTTCACAAACTGTATAAACACAGAACTTATTCATTACTCAATGTAGATGGCCAATGTATACCAATCCTGTTTTTAATTGTGACTCTGCCTCATCGACAGAAACAATTCTTTATACTCAAATTATTTCTCCAGTATGTGACTGTTCTTTAAGCCTGGCTTCAACACATTGCTGCATGACAGTTCAAACTAGAGCATTCATACTGACAAATCTACAAGAAATTTTCTTACCTACGTACATAACAAATGGTATTTTAATGTGGCAGTTTTATCATCACTGACAAGTACTTAAGAAGTACCCACTGTTGTGTTTCTCTGTTCGAATTGCCAGAGAATCTCAGTGGATGGTTCCAGAATTATGAAAGAAAAATAATTTGGAACACAGAAAGAGCTAGCCAATAGCTATTATTTTTCTGGTACTAATGAAAATGTAGCTAGGTTATATAATTAGGAGAGTAATGATGTATAGTTTTGTTTTGTTTTTATCAAGAAGAGTTCAGTTCACCACTGAGATATCCAGTGATTTCACATGGCTGACTCAGAGGCTATAAAATAGGCAGTATTGTTGTGCAAATTAGTTAACTTCTCATGGGAAATTTTTTAGGAGTGTGGAAAAACAGTAGAATCCACAGAGCATTACAACAGAATGGAACTTGTATACAACCTATGGCAGAGACATTAATTTCTCTGCCATATATCACTTCCCTCATGGGTTCATTTGCTTCATTCACAGCCATGGAAGAGAATTTCTCTATATAAGGAATGACTCCATCCACCTTGGCCTCAGCTAATTGGGTCAGGACTCATAGGGAAGGCAGTTACTCCTGTGGTTGACTAAGAGCCAATCACATTGCCTGTCTCTTGAGAACTTCATGTGAGGGCAGATAACGGACTTGGGAGCTGTGTCTCCAGTGAGGCCAGTCAGCATCTGGTAGAGAAGGTACTGAATATTTCATTGTTCATTCCTACTGCAGCCTGCTCATTCCCATTTTTGGAGACTCCTGGAATCTCAAATTTAAGTTTCAGTTATTTGCAGTTGGGGATATTGGAAGAATACTTAGAGTAAGTCATTGTTGAACTCCCTCACAAAAATAGAACGAATTCTTAAATGGAATGTGTTATCCTGGATTGGATCCTGGAATAGAAAAAGGCCATCAGACAAATGCAAATCAAAACCACAATGAGATACCATCTCACACCAGTTAGAATGGCAATCATTACAAAGTCAGGAAACAACAGGTGCTGGAGAGGATGTGGAGAAATAGGAACACTTTTGCACTGTTGGTGGGATTGTAAACTAGTTTAACCATTATGGAAAACAGTATGGCAATTCCTCAAGGATCTAGAACTAGAAGTACCATATGACCCAGCCATCCCATTACTGGGTATATACCCAAAGGATTATAAATCATGCTGCTATAAAGACACATGAACACGTATGTTCATTGTGGCACTATTCACAATAGCAAAGACTTGGAATCAACCCAAATGTCCATCAGTGACAGACTGGATTAAGAAAATATGTCACATACACACCAGGGAATACTATGCAGCCATAAAAAAGGATGAGTTTGTGTCCTTTGTAGGGACATGGAGGCAGCTGGAAAACATCATTCTCAGCAAACTATCACAAGAACAGAAAACCAAACACTGCATGTTCTCACTCATAGGTGGGAACTGAACAAGGAGATCACTTGGACTCTGGAAGGGGAACATCATACACCGGGGCCTATTATGGGGAGGGGGAAGCGGGGAGGGATTGCATTGGGAGTTATACCTGATGTAAATGACAAGTTGATGGGTGCTGACGAGTTGATGGATGCAGCACACCAACATGGCACAAGTATACATATATAACAAACCTGTACATTATGCACATGTACCCTAGAATTTAAAGTATAATAATAAAAATAAATAAATAAATTTAAAAAAAAAGGTCAATAGTGGGAAAACTGATGAAATCTTAAAGTCTGTACTTAGTAGTATTACATCAATGCTAGCTTCTTAGTTTTGATAAATGTACCACAGTTATGTGCAGTATGAACACTGGTAGAAGGTGAATGTAGGCTGTACAGCAACACTCTTCTATCCTTCCAACTCTTCTGTAGATCTAACATTATTTCAAAATAAAAAGTTAGATAGATATCAAGACAGATGATGATAGACAGATAGACAGGCAGGCAGACAGAAAAAGATAAATAGATAAAAATACAGAAAGAAATTTGGAGCCAGAAAAGTGAAACCCATATTCTATGATAGTGAAAGGCAGAAATTGCCCTAAAATTTTATTCTCATTACTTAGAAGACATGTGTTTTTTTCTTTATCAGAATTTTCTGATGTGGAATCCTTTAAATATTGGTTCTTCAGAACATTAAGAGGTTGAAAACAAAAAAAAAAAAGGTGAAAAGTAAGAGTTTTCCCATGATTAAACTAGGTTTAAGAAACACTGGGATAAACCAAGGTTTATTCCCTACAAATTTTTCTGAGCCTTCTTTGATGGGCTATTTCACGGGACCATTATTCTAAGGAAACCATACTGGGAAATGTCCCATCCCCATGAAGTCCACCTAGACTTTTTTCAATCACAAGTACATTTTGTATATTTCTCACAGAAAAATTCATGAGACAGTAAGTACATGACAACATACCTTGATAGCGGCTCTCACAGGCCCAGCACTTCCCAATAGTGTTGGTCATGCTGATATTTAACCTTAGTGTTAGTTATGGTGACCGTGAGGAGAATTAAGAGTAGAACCTGAGGAGGACAATCACTGATTGCCTTGTGAAATGCCTCATTTGAGGTCTCTGCATAGCATTCAAGACAGGGGTCATCTCCCTTACATCAAGGGCGTTGGAGCCACTTCTGAAAGCCAGGAGGACTCAGGGAAGTCCAGGGGGCCCAGGGTCTCCAGAGCAAAATCATCCTAAGTTTCAAATAGCCCTTCTTCCCTATCAAGGCCTTGACTTTGACTTGGAGGAATTGCCTAGGTTCAGAATTAATTCTTAGAAAACTTGTCACTTTTCTAATGAAGTTTGTGCCTGACCTTCAGCCCTGTTTGCCCCTTGGCTGCAGGAGATGAATATCTGTCAATGCAGCTAAGGAGGCTCTTGGACACTCACACTTTGCTATAAATTGTGGATTAGTCTGCCTGGGCCTGCCATTTGGAGGAGGCTTTGCAGAAGAAAGGGCATAAGGAATGCAGGACAGGCAGGAAGGCAAGCAAGCAAGAAAGCAGTCTTGGCTGGAAATGAGTCTCGTCTATCCCAGCCCCTGAGGGGCTCAGAAGTGGCAAGTATATACCCTAGAAGTTGTACCATCTTGAGACAAAGAAGCTGGTCTTTTCTCCTCCTGGATCAGTCAGTTATTAACCTCTAGCTGTCCTCTTGAAGTAAGAAGTAAGGTCCTGTTAGAAGAGGCAGCACCTGCTGAGCGCAGTGGCTCACTCTTGTAATCCTAACACTTTGGGAGACTGAAGCGGGCGGATCACCTGAGGTCAGGAATTTGAGACCAGCCTGGCCAACAAAAATTAACCAGGCATGGTGGTTTATGTCTGTAATCCCAGCTACTCAGGAGGCTGAGGCAGGAGAATTGCTTGAACCCAGGAGGCGGAGGTTGCAGTGAGCTGAGATCACACCAATGCACTCCAGCCTGGGAGACAGAGTGAGACTCCATCTCAAAAAAAAAAAAGGAAAAGAAGAAGAAGAGGCAGCAACTATTCAGCTGAGGGCGATTCTTAGGTGAAGCATGCCACTGTGAGGGAAGCAGAGTCACTCACAGTACCTGGAGGCTATATAGGTGGACTGGTAAAGGTGATCTGGGTGGGCCCCAATAGCATCTCTACAGATTCCCCAATGCCAACCTTGAGCTACTCTAACCTTCATTGATTCCCCAGCTCATAGCTCCTCTACACTAACAGCCCATGCCCACTGTGTTTAATCTGCTGCATTTTGCTATGCATATCAACAATTTTATAGATTATCTTTTTATCTGTCCAGCTCTATTTCTTGGCATCGAAAGATAAGAATTGGGTAGTACATTTGGTTTTTATACCGTTTAAGTCACAATGTTGAACTTTTGGTTGAGACATAAACACTCAGTGATTAGTAGAATAGACAAAGTGTCTATGATATATAACTATTAATACCATACTTCTTCTAAGCTTACAAGAAATACTTTATTGATTAGAGAACAGCAGAAATTGATTAAAACTAACAAAAAGTTAAAAAAATCAATGGGAAAGTATTTATGAATAATGAGAATTCTGTATTAGTAAGGATCAAACATTACATGCAGCAGCCAAAACATTTGAACAAATGACACAGTAAACTATCAAATACTCTCCATTAGGCAAACTGTGAGACATAAAAAATATAAGATGTTACATTAAAGAAAATCTAAAGACATTGTAGCTTGTATTTGCTTAACACAGCAGCCATAGAGTTGATTTTTTTTTCTTCTGGTGAATAAAAGATAGCAAAGTAATCAGAAGTGGTAGCTATATTTTTAAAGAAAGTAAGTAGAAGTGGATGATAACACAGATACATGAGGCCATTTGAGTAGAGAGAGGTGACGTTCCAGAGGACTCAGAAATTGCCACACCTGTACAATAGAAGGACATCCCATGCTCACGGATGGCAAAATCAATATTATGAAAATAACCATACTGCCAAAAGCAATCTACAAATTAAATGCAATTCCCATCAAAATACCACCACCATTCTTCACAGAACTAGAAAAAAAAAAATCCTAAAATTCATATGGAAGCAAAAAAGAGCCTGCATAGCCAAAGCAAGACTAAACAAAAAGAACAAATCTGGAGGCATCACATTACCTGACTTCAAACTATACTACAAGGTCATAATCACCAAAACAGCATGGTAGTGGTATAAAAATAGGCACATAGACCAATGGAACAGAATAAAGAACCTAGAAATAAACCCAAATACTTACAGCCAGCTGATCATTGACATAGCAAACAAAAACAAAGTGGGGAAAGGACACCCTATTCAACAAATGGTGCTGAGATAATTGGCAAGCCACATGTAGAAGAATGAAACCAGATCCTCACCTCTCACGTTATTAAAAAATCAACTCAAGATGGATCAAAGACTTAAATCTAAGACCTGAAACCATAAAGATTCTAACAGATAACATTGGAAAAACCCTTCTAGATATTGGCTTAAGCAAAGACTTTATGATCAAGAACCCAAAAGCAAATGCAATAAAAACAAAGATAAATAGATGAGACTTAATTAAACTAAAAAGCTTCTGCACAGCAAATAATAATAATAATAATCACAGAGTTGAAAGACAACCCACAGAGTGAGAAAAAAAATCTTCACAATCTGTACATTCAACAAAGGACTGATATTCAGAATCTACAAATAACTCAAACAAATCAGCAAGAAAAAAAAAACAATCCCATCAAAAAGTGGGCTAAGGACGTGAATAGACCAAGCATGTGGAAAAATGCTCAACATCACTCATTATCAGGGATATGCAAATCAAAACCACAATGCAATACTACCTCACTCCTGCAAGAATGGCCATAATCAAAAGAAAAACAACAAAAAAATAGATATTGGCATGGACACAGTGAAACAGAAACACTTTAACACTGATGGTGGGAATGTAAACATAGTATCACTATGGAAAACAGTGTGAAGATTCCTTAAAGAACTGAAAGTAGATCTACCCTTTGATCCAGCAATCCCAATACTGGCTATCTACCCAGAGGAAAAAAGTCATTACATGAAAATGAATCTTGCACACACTTGTTTACAGCAGCACAATTTGCAATTGCAAAAATATGGTATCAGCCCAAATGCCCATCAAACAATGAGTGGACAAAGAAAATATTATACATATGTAACATTTATATTATTGAATTTATATGTATTGAATAAAGTCAATCATCTTCTGCCATAAATAAACATTTATAGGCTAGGCGCAGTGGCTCACACCTGTAATTCCAGCACTTTGGGAGGCCGAGGCAGGTGGATCACCTGAGGTCAGGAGTTCAAGACCAGCCTGGCCAACATGGTGAAAACCCACCTCAACTAAAAATACAAAAAAAATGACCTGGTCGTGGTGGTGGATACCTGTAATGCCAGCTACTTTGGGAGGCTGAGGCAGGAGAATTGCTTGAACCCAGATGGCAGAGGTTGCAGTGAGCCAAGATTGTGCCGTTGCACTCCAGCCCGGGCAACAAGAGTGAAACTCTGTCTAAAAAATAATAACAAATAAATAAACATTTATATTTATGGAAGAAAGTCAATTTCTTTATCCAATTAATGAGTGGATAAAGAAATGTTACATATACACACACACACATGCGCATTTATATATATATATATATATATATATATTATATATATATATATATATATATATATATATATATATATATATATATAATGGAATACTACTCAGCCATAAAAAGGAATGAAATAATGGCATTTGCAGCAATCTGGATGGAATTGGAGATTATTATTCTAAGTGAAGTAACTTGGGAATAGAAAAACCAAACATCACATGTTCTCACTCACATGTGAGAGCTAAGCTATGAGACACAAAGGCATAATATTGAGACATTGGACTTTGAGGACATGGAGGAAATGGTGGGGTGGGGGTGGCAAGGGATAAAAGACTACACATTGAGTACAGCGAACACTGCTTGGGTGGTGGGTGTACCAAAATTTCAGAAATCACCTCTAAAGAATTTATTCATGTAACCAAACACCACCTGTTCCTCCCAAAACCTATTGAAATAAAAAAATTAAAAATTAAAAAAAAATAATAGAAGGAATGGGCATTACTCAATATTACAGATGGAAAAATTCTAAATATAGTCATACTATTCATACATGGTTCCCACCTGACCTTTTAAAGAGCTAAATATTTTAGACATTGAGACAAATCTTCAATGAGACACAAATGCATTATTTAGGCGAGCAGGTGCTAGCTTCTGCAGTCATTTCAAAACCTCTCAGTAGAATCAAAGGAAATATGCTTAGCTCACAAAGAGCAGTTTTAATCTCCACTACCAGGGTTCAATCACGGAAACAAAATTTTGCTTAATTCTTGTCTTTTTCAAGGCCCAGCTCCCATGAATTTCTTTCTCAGTTCTCTAGACAAGAAATTTAAGTAAAAATAGAAAGTGTGATTCTATTTAACTATCTCTAAGACACTGGGAATCAAGGGAGCACAAGTCTTTAACTCATGTAGTAGAACAGCACTACTGGTGATATGGTTTGGCTGTGTCCTCACTCAAATCTCATCTTGAATTGTAGCTCCCACAATTCCCACATGTCATGCGAGGGACCTGGTGGGAAGTAATTGAATCATGTGGGCAAGTCTTTCCTGTGCTGTTCTCATGATAGTGACTAAGTCTCACAAGATCTGATGGTTTCATAAAGGGGAGTTTCCCTTCGCAAATTCTCTCTTTGCCAGCGGCCACATAAGACGTCCCTTTGCTCTTCTTTCATTTTCCGCCAAGACTGTGAGGCCTTCCCAGTCATGTGGAACTGTGAGTCCATTAAACCTCTTTCCTTTATAAATTACCCAGTGTCAGGTATGTCTTTATCAGCAGCATGAAAATGGACTAGTACGATTGGTAAAGAGATTCATGACATGTTGGCAAAGAACATGGCCTGGCTTCAGAATGTGAAGGTCAGGAAGTCAGAGCCAGCTTTGACACAGAGGGCTTGGCTGATCAGCAGCGGTCAGCTTCAGCAGGTGGTGGCTACACTTTGGTGGGAACATCGTGCCCAGAGGCACCACTTATAATTGAGAGGACTGAATGGTGAGTCCTCATGAAATATTTCTTATGGTCTCCATGAAAATGTTGGAGACACAAATCTGCAAATAATCCCTAGAGATCCAGAGATTTCACAATCAGGGAAATATCAATCAATTAGGGTTTTCTGGATGAAAACTTCAGACAGCAACACATGTGATCCAACAGGAAAGAAAATCATTAGAGTGATGGAGGGTAGCTCACAGATTCAAGGAGAAAGCAGAATAAGGCAGGAATCAGCATAGCTCTGGATGCCAATAGATATCCCCTTAGATCTGCTTCCTGTGTGAATTTTTGTTCTGTTTTCACTCTGTGCATGGCTTACATTCCAGAAAGATCAACTCTTTAGTCTAGCTTCAGTCGTGTGCTCATTCTTTGGCTACAGAAGAGCTAAGTGCCTTGATTGGCAGACTGTACTTAATTGGACACTAAATAGACTGTATTCTATGGAACAAAGATAATCCTCCCAAAGAGAAATCAGGATCTTGTTCCAAAATTAGGCACATTTTAGGAGGAAAAGGTGTACAGAACCACTGAAGTTTAGTTAATTGTTAGTATACTTAAATAAGTTGGTGTGGAACACCAATGAAGATAATTTCAATGAAAAGATACTCAGTTGTGCAAGACCAAAATGACCTACATTAAACAAAGTAAGAGAACTGAGACCAGCAGCATGAAAAGAAAAGGAAGGCAGCTCAAAGTAGATCGGAAATGAAGAGAAAAAGAATAGAACTAGAGACCAGTCTTTCAAGTTCCTAAATACAATGTGACATCCATCCTTGAGGGTAGAATGTCTTCATGGATGTTTTACTCATATTTGATTTCAAAGCTTAGTCCCTCTTAAGTATACAGCAGATAGATGTTCTATAAAGTTTTGCTGAATTTTTGGCGAATAAATAAATAAATAGACTAGCAAATGAATGGATGGGTGGATAGATAAAAGGGAGGACAGCTAACAAAATAATGCTAACTTGGCCAATAGAAATAGACAAAATACACCATGGTAGTGTGCTTCTGTTAGAGCAGAGGTCCATTAAGTAAAGTCGGGTCATTAGGTTAACTACAAGGCAAGTTATGACTCATACTTAAATTTCGAAGGTGTCTTATAGAAATCAGAGGGATCTAATTGCTTTCAATTCTGCATACTCAAAGAACACAGTTGCACAGTTGTCGGCCTCAAACAACTTGTGTGAGTGAGGAGTCGACTTCAATGTCTCCTACAAAATTATTTGGTAATTTCTCCAAAGCTTTTGGAAATTACCCAAAATATACCAAAATCCTTTCATCTTGTAAAGTTATGTACAATCGATATCTAGCCATTTTGTTTGCTGTTCTCCTCTAAAGTTTTCTAGAATAGTAGCTAGACTAACCTCATAAAAGCATGTAAAGTAAACCTGAACTTTGACATGCAATGGGAAATAATAAGTTAATTCAAGTCCTTCACAGAAATCCTGGTGAAATTGCCACAACTCAGCCAGGATCATTGCTGTGTTTTAAGGGTTTTATTTCTTAGAACATTTCCTAGTTCAAAAAAGGAAAGAAGAGAGAGCTCAATAATATAGTCCTTTGTAATTAAAATCTTTGAGATGAGATTATCTGATTTCCTCTTTTATAGCAAAGTTTTGCTTGTGACAAGTTTTCTGAAAACCTATGAGCATTTCTGGCTTGACTTCAGCTTGCTGTTTTTAATGTGACTTTTTCCGACAGACCCAATTAGAAGTTTGATATGTTTTTTGTTGTACCGTTCAGTAATATACTAAATACCTTCACATTGTTGTGCAACCAGTCTCTAGAACTAGTCATCTCACAAAACTGAACCTCTATTACTCATTAAACAATAACTCTCCACTTTTTTCTCCTCCAAGCCCCTAGCAAACATCATTTTACTTTCTGTTTCAATTAGTGTGACTATGGTATATTTCACTTAACCTATAACCAGCTAACTATGTCATAGCATGTGCCACAATTTTAAATCTCCTTTTTTTAAGACTGAATATATTCCATATATTCAAAATAGCTTGTTAAGTGGGGCAAACCCAATGATTGTCTCACCCTCAGTAGGTAACTGGGTGCTTAAAAAGTGCCTTTAAAAGCAGGAAGCCACATCCTCCAAGGGCGAGACAAGTGGCCTTAGAAAGTTGCAGCTTTAAAAGTCAGGAAGTTTGTACAGAGAATAGCAGCACTGGAGGTGAGCAACCAGAGGGAGTCACAGGAGAGCCAAGCAGATGGTGGCCTGCCACAGGAACGCCTGCCCACCCAGGTATATCTCTCCTCTTTCTTCCTTTTCTTTCTTCTGTCATTCCTTCTGCCAATATTTACAGAACAACTTTGTGTTAACACTATTTTAGGCCCTCAGGATGTATTAGTGAACAAAGGAGATTTTTTAAAATTCTGCTCTCAAAATGTTGGGATTACAGGCTTGAAATACCGTGGGCCGAGGTGGGTGGATCACAAGATCAGAAGTTCGAGATCAACCTGGCCAACGTGGTGAAATCCCGCCTCTGCTAAAAATACAAAAATTAGCCCGGTGTGGTGGTGGGCATCTGTAATTCCAGCTACTCGGGAGGCTAAAGCAGGAGAAATGCTTGAACCTGGGAGGTGGAGGTTGTAGTGAGCCGAGATTGCACCACGCCATTCCAGTCTGGGTGACAGAGCAAGACTCTGTCTCAAAAAAAAAAAAAAAAAAAAAAAAGAAAAGAAAAGAAAAATGCTCTGCTCTCACAGAGTTTACATTTTGGTGTAACATTTCTCATTTCTTCTTTCTTCTCTCTCCTGTTTTCTGGAATCAGCTTTTAGAAGTAGAACCAAAGTTTTTGCTGTGGCCAACAATTCAAAACCCCAGTCCCAGAGCAATTAAAAAACAAAAGGTGGCCGGGCGCGGTGGCTCATGCCTGTAATCCCAGCACTTTGTGAGGCCAAGGCGAGTGGATCACGAGGTCAGGAGATCGAGACCATCCTGGCTAACATGGTGAAACCCCGTCTCTACTAAAAATACAAAAAATTAGCCGGGCGCAGTGGCGGGCGCCTGTAGTCCCAGCTACTCGGGAGGCTGAGGCAGGAGAATGGCGTGAACCCGGGAGGCGGAGCTTGCGGTGGGCTGAGATCGTGCCACTGCACTCCAGCCTGGGCGACAGAGCAAGACTCCGTCTCAAAAAACAGAAAACAAAACAAAACAAAACAAAACAAAAAGGCTTCTGTCAACCCAGTCAGTGCTGGGCCTCAAGGGTTCTACTAAATATCCCCAGATTTTTTTGTTAAGCATTCATCACCACTCATGAAAACATAAGTCTCTAACTCTCAGGGATGAACTAAGAGGCCACAGAAAGGAATGGGAAAATGGTTAAGACCATGGAGTTCGAAATTAAATTCAAAATGAGCTCTACTACAGTCTGCTTGTCGACCAAGAAATATAACTGATGGATAGGGTGATTCTAGGCAGGCTGTTGGCTCTGGGTGTAGAAACTAACAACAAATTATTTCCCAATTTAACTTGTGGTCTCAGTTTGATGTAAGCTGTTCACGGAAAATAAAGTGAACCATTCCAAGAGTAGGCTATTTTTCATATCTTCTTAGGCTTTGTACCATATCTGAATTGCACATAAATTGCATTAAGCCTTCCTACATACAAGTCAACTAAAATCAGCTAAGTTTTTGACAATGTTAAGTTGTCAGGTTGGCAGTGTAATAGTTCACTAGTGTAAACGATGAATTGGAAATTTTAGTGAGTGAATGCCTATCATGAATAGGATTAACAATTCCATGAGCCTTTGAGCGTGTAATTACTTATGATCTGCAATATTTATGTTCCCTTTGGGCATCATTATGTTTTTCTATGTGAGTAATCTTATAATCCATACATCTATAAAGGTCCAAAGATATTCACATATGCTTATATTTAATTTCATTTAAAATATCTATATTACACTCAAAAATTCACAGAAGGATAAATGAGAATAATGTGAAACTGATTACTGGAACAGAAAATAAATATAATTCTTCAAAAATGAGATTGGCTTCAAATGTTACATGATAATTTCACATACACTGTAAATATATATATAATTTTACATAAAGTATGAAAATATTAACTCTTCTATAAGTAATTATCACTGCTATTGATTTGCTAATTATTTTTAAATACTTAATGTATTGATTTAAGTTATAAGCGTTGTGGTATATGCATAAAAGAAAAAATCTCTCCCTCTCAGACAAGAAAAAGATACCACGGTCTATACATAACCAGAAAAGCTACATACAGATTAAACTATACAAGGGTCCTAGGGCAGTAAAGAATATCTAAATCTCATATTTCTCATTATTTGCTGTTTCCAGTTTGAAGATATTACAAACAGTATTGCTAGGAATATTCTTGTACATATCTGCTGGTGATTACATACAAGAGTTTACTTTTACTACCTTCTCTGACTAGGACCCATAGTACAAAATTGAATAGAAAAAACAACTGTACCTCTGACATACTCTTAATTTTTAAAGAGATGCTTCTAATGGTTTCCCATTCAGAATTATATTTGCTGTAATGTTTTGGTATAAACCTTTACCAAGTTATATATTTCTACTTTGTTAATTTTTTTTTTTTACCATGAAGGGGTACTGAAATACATCAAATGTTTATGTACACCTATTGTCATAGAGTTTTACGTGCTTTAATCTGCTCATATGAATACCACTTTTAGGTTTGCTAACATTAAAATACTTTTGAATTCCTGGGAAACTCAACTTAATCAATTCGTGTTATCTTATAAACACAGGTGAATTTGGTTTGCAAGTACCTCGTTTGGGGTATTCAGAGGAAGCTGGTAGAATAGGAGGTCCCAGGCTGCTCTCCCTGGCATAGAAAGCTCAACTACAACTATCCACTGATAAGAACACCTTGGTGAAAATCTCAAAACTTGGGAATAAGCTTGAGACACCTGAATGGACCATGAAAGCGAAGAAGAACAGCGTTAGACAGGTGTTGCCTCTCCACATCCTCCAAGTCGACGTAGCACCACACACAGAGGATCCCCTGGATCAACAGCAGGAAAAGAGAACAAAAAACTCACATCCAGGTCCCCTAGCATCCTGCGAAGCCGAAGCCCACTTTGTCTCATGGGGAACACAGGGAAGAAAGGCATGACTAGACCGCCTTGGGACAGATAGAAACAAAGCAAGGAGGCACTGCCCATAGTGACCTGCACCCAGATCTTGGTGGTAGCTCCATATTACTGCCAGCAGAGGTGCCGATCCGAGGTACCAGCAGCACAGCCCACCAGTAGAGCCAGACTGGTTGCTCCCAGAGCATATTAATTAGGCTTGAGTCTTTGTTTGTTTATTTATTAGAGACAGTGTCTCCCTCTGTCACCCAAGCTGGAGTGCAGTGGCACAATGATAGCTCATTGTAGCCTGGAACTCCCAGCCTCAAGAGATCCTCCTGCCTCAGCGTCCCAGGTAGCTGAGATCACAGGGACATGCCATCATGTTTGGTTATTTATTTTTTGTAGAGATGGGGTCTCACCGTGTTGCCCAGGCTGGTGTCAAACTGCTGGCTTCAAACAACTCTGCCACCTGGGCCTCTTAAAGTGCAGGGATTATAGATGTGAGCCACAGAGCCTGGCCTGGCTTGAGTTCCTAGATGGCTAGCCTCCATCCCCAGCCTCAAGGCCCCTTTTAGCAAAGCTCAGGCACTAGACTTGTATATCCAGGCTTTCAAACAATGACTCAGTGCAGCCTCAAATCCTACCCTAAAGCTCTGCCCAGATGAAGAGGAAAAACTCAACCACACATTTCTACCAAGCAAGAAAAAATGTTCAACATCACTAATCATTAGGGAAATGCAAATTAAAACCACAGTGAAATATCATCTCATACCCATCGAAATGGTGATTAAATGTCTTATTAAAAAGACGAAGATTACACATGCTGTTGGTGAGAATGTAAACATAGCCATTATAGAAAACAGCATGGAAGTTCTTCAAAAAACTAACAATAGGATTACCATATAATCCAGAAACTACATTGAAGAGATATCTGCATGCCCACATTCATTGCAGCACTATTCACAATAGCCAAGTTATGGAATCAACTGAAGTGTCCATCAGCAGATGAATGGATAAAGAAAATGTGGTATATATACTGTATTAGTCCATTTTCACGCTGCTGATAAAGACATGCCTGAGACTGGGTGATTTATAAAGGGAAGAGTTTTAATTGACTCACAGTTCCATACGGCTGGGGAGTTCCATAGTCATGGTGGAAGGCAAAGGAGAAGCAAAGTTATGCCTTACATGGCAGCAGGCAAAGAGAGAGTGAAAGCTAAGCAGAAAGGGAAACCCCTTATAAAAGTATCAAATCTCATGAGACTTATTCACTACCAAGAGAACAGTATGGGGGAAGACCCACCCCCTGCTTCAATTACCTCCCACTGGGTCCCTCCCATGAAACATGGGAATTGTGGGAGCTACAGTTCAAGATGAGATTTGGGTGGGAACATGGCCAAATCATATTATATATGCAATAGACTACTATTCAGCCACAAAAAGGAAGAAAATTCTTTCATCTGCAACAGCATGGATGGACCTGGAGAACATTATGCTAGGTAAAAAGTGAGTCTGAGAAAGACAAAAACCACATGTTCTCACTTATATGTGGAATCTGTAACAACTGAATTCATAGAAGCAGAGAGTAGAAGCGTGGTTAGCAGAGGATAAGGGTGGTAGAATGGGGCAATGTCAGTCAAAGGATAGAAAGTCACAGTTAAACAGGAGGAATAAATAAGTATTTAAGATGATGGGTATATTCATTCATTTGATACAATCATTGCACAACATACATATGTCGTGACATCACTGTGTATCCCATAATTCTATACAATTACAATTTGTAAAAAACAAAATTAAAAATAATTTTAAAAATATTTTGTTTGGCCGGGCGCGGTGGCTCAAGCCTGTAATCCCAGCACTTTGGGAGGCCGAGGCGAGTGGATCACGAGGTCAGGAGATCGAGACTATCCTGGCTAACATGGTGAAACCCGGTCTGTACTAAAAATACAAAAAACTAGCTGGGCGTGGTGGCGGGCGCCTGTAGTCTCAGCTACTTGGGAGGCTGAGGCGGGAGAATGGCGTGAACCCGGGAGGCGGAGCTTGCAGTGAGCCGAGATCACGCCACTGCACTCCAGCCTGGGAGACACAGCGAGACTCCGTCTCAAAAAAAAAAAAAAAAAAAATTTTGTTTGGGATTTTGCGTCTATGTTTATGAGTAAGATTGGCCTGTAGCACTCCTTTCTCATGTGTTTTTTAATCTAGTTTTAGCATCAAACGTTATGCTGACTTCATAGAATGAGTTAGATAGGAATCCTTCTTCAATTCCCTGGAAATGGACCCGAGATTGAACTAATCTGTCCCTTAAGTGTTTGCTTAGCTATAAATATACAAGGGGCTGGGCACAGTGGCTGATGCCTGTAATCTCAGCACTTTGGGAGGCCGAGGTGGGCGTATCACCTGAGGTCAGGAGTTTGAGATGAGACCAGCCTGGCCAACATGGTGAAATCCCGTCTCTACTAAAAATGCCAAAAAATTAGCTGGGCGTGGTGTAATCCTGGCTACCTGTAATCCTGGCTACTCGGGAGGCTGAGGCAGGAGAATCGCTTGAAGCCGGGAGGCGGAGGTTGTAGTGAGCCAAGATGGCGCCATTGCACTCCAGCCTGGGCAACAAGGGAGAAACTGCACCTCAAAAAAATAGATAAATAAATAAATAAACAAACAAGACACTGCATCTGGGGCCTCCTTTGTGAAATTATATCTGTCTTAGTCAGCTCAGGCTGCCAGAACAGAACAGCATAGACAGAGTGACTTAAACAATAGAAATTTATTTTCTTGCTATTCTGGAGTCTAGAAGTCCCAGGTCCTGAAACCAGCATGGTTGGCTTCTGGTTGGGGCTCCTCCTTGTCTTGTAGAAGGCAGTCTTTTCAATGTGTCTTCACGTGGCAGGAAGAGAGACAGTGCAAGGTTTCTGGTGTCATTTCTTACGGGGGCCCAGCCCATCCTGAGGACCCCACCTTCATGACTTGATCTAACCCTGACTACTTCCCAGAAGCCCCATTTCCAAATACTGTCACAATGGGGATTAGGGCTTCAACATATGACATGTAAGAGGACACATTCAGTCCACAGCAATGTTAAACAACTTGTAAAGTTTCCTTAATAATTGTAAAATAATTTATTCTTTCTATTCCTACTTGAATATATTTTTCATTGTGCCTATAATTTTAAATTTTTTAGCATAAAAGATGATCTCCTTAGTTTATTATTATAATCTCTTCTCAATGTGCAATTAGTTCTTCATTCTCATGCTTAATATTTTGGTATATACCTTTGCACCTTCTTTCTACTTTTCTGGATTAATTTTGCCAAAGTTCTTTTTTCAACTTCATTAATATATTTCAGATAGCCAAAAGAGGTTTGTAGATCTTTTCTATAATTTCCTTATTTTCTACTTTATTGATTTCTGCTATTGCCTTTAGTTTGTCCAATATAGTTTGTTCTAAAGAAAAGACATTATGAATTTTTTTTTTTTTTTTTTTGGACAGAGTCTTGCTCTGTTGCCAGCCTGGAGTGCAGTGGCACGATCTCGGCTCGCTGCAACCTTTGCCTCCCAGGTTCAAGCGATTCTCCTGCCTCAGCCTCCTGAGTAGCTGGTGTTATGCCCAGACCGTTTATTCCCCGAAGAAGACCACCAGAGTCCAGAGTCAAAGCTAAGCAGCAAGGATCTTTATTACAGGTTCGAACCTGGAACTCTCCCTCGCTCGTGAAACGAGACGGGCAGGAGAGCTCCCCCACTCAGCTCCGAACAATGTTATATAGTCTAAGAAAAGTGGGCATAGAGTTATTATACAAATCAGATATATGATTGGCTAGTGTTTGAACAAGGCGATTTGGCTAACTATGATTGGTTCCTGCCATTTCTGATATTTTGGTTCAAACTTTGAGGCGGGAGAGCAGGTTTAGGGCAGCAAGAGTTTATCTTACTTAAACACGTCTTGTGACCTTGCCTCAGAACTTACAAAATCTCTGGTATGTGCAAAACAAAATCTCTGGTACGTGCAGAAAACCAGGTACTCACAGAACTTACGAAATCTCTGGTATGTGCAAAGATTAGAGAGCAGAACAAGGGTGTAGCGGGTGGGGGGCGGGTACACATCTATCTTTGTGTCCTTTCACTGGGACTACAGGCATGTGCCACTATGCCCAGCTAAATTTTGTATTTTTAATAAAGACAGGGTTTCACCATGTTGGCCAGGATGGTCTTGATCTCTTGGCATCGTGATCCTCCCACCTTCGCCTTCCAAAGTGCTGGGATTACAGGCGTGAGCCACCATGCCCAGCCGTAAAAATTTTTAATCATTTTATTTCTTACTTTCACACTAATTTAAAGGAGGATAAAAAGATGACGAGTCTCTTATGGGTGTCCACCTGTACCAGTTGTCAGTTTATTGCCTCTCTGCCACAAAACCACTGTTCATTGCCCTGCTGAGGATACTGGAGCTGGAGCTACTAAATAGTCTTCCTTTGCCGTTAGAGGGTCTGGAAGGGATGCTGCAGGAAGAAGATTCTTCCTGTAAGGTGCCTGCTTTTTGTTCCTGTTGTTCCTACAGTGCAAGGCTAGGCTGTGGTACACCCAGTGGAACTCACTGCCAACTGGTTTCAATGACGTCCCTATGGATACTTCCCAGCATCTCCTGTGGGTGATTTCCCAGTGAGTCCTACAGGGACCCAAACCCACTTCCCAGAGAATTTCATCTCCCTCCAAATTCCTCATAAATGTCATAGGCACTGCAGCAGGGGATTTTCTGCCCACCAGCACCCCAGAGGGAGCTTTCCAGCTTCCCAGTCCCAGTCCTTGGCCTCCACCTGCTATAATGGATCAGCTTAAGCCTGGGGCAACTCCGCTAACTTCAGCCTCCACCGGATTTTAATTTCATCCTCTCCATTGAGATCTGAATCCCATCCTTAGAGAGGGGTCCTCTTCCAAGTTGTTGTCTCCCTTAGCATTAGGTACTTTGTAGAACTCTCTTTTGTCCCCTTTTTAGTAGCTAATCCCCTGCAAAGAGACAATAATTTTTTTTTTGCATGAAACCTCCCTGTTCAAATTACTTGGTTGTTTCTGTTTTCTGAGTGAACCCTGACCGATACAAACCTCCCCACAAAATAAATATATACACAAGAATATTTATAGCATCACCATTTAATAGACAAAAATGGAAAGCTACTAAAATACTTATTGTCAGGCCTCTGGGCCCAAGCCAAGCCATCACATCCCCTGTGACTTGCACGTATACGCCCAGATAGCCTGAAGTAACTGAAGAATCACAAAAGAAGTGCAAATGCCCTGCCCCGCCTTAACTGATGACATTCCACCACAAAAGAAGTGAAAATGGCCGGTGCTTGCCTTAAGCGATGATATTACCTTGTGAAATTCCTTTTCCTGGCTCATCCTGGCTCAAAAAGCTCCCCCACTGAGCACCCTGTGACCCCCACTCCTGCCCGCCAGAGAACAACCCCCCTTTGACTGGAATTTTCCTTTACCTACCCAAATCCTATAAAACAGCCCCACCCTTATCTCCCTTCACTGACTCTCCTTTCGGACTCAGCCCGCCTGCACCCAGGTGATTAAAAAGCTTTATTGCTCACACAAAGCCTGTTTGGTGGTCTTTTCACACAGACTCGCATGACATTTATTAATAATAGAAAGGTAAATTAATTACAGTGTATTTATACAGTATATACTTGATTTCTGTTGATGTATAACAAATTACCTCAAACAAAGTCACTTAAAATAGCACACAGTTATTTATTTCTTATTTTTTATTTTAATTTTAAGTTCTGGGGACATGTGCAGGATGTGCAGGCTTGTTACATAGGTAAACGTGTGCCATGGTGGTTTGCCGCACCTATCAACCCATCACCTAGGTATTAAGCCCTACATGCATTAGCTATTTTTCCTAATGGTTTCCCTCCTCCCACCACACCCCCGATAGACCCCAGTGTGTGTTGTTCCCCTCTCTGTGTCCATGTGTTCTCATGGTTCAGCTCCCACTTACAAGTGAGAACATGTGGTATTTAGTTTTCTGTTCCTGTGTTAGTTTGCTAAGGGCAATGGCTTCAAGCTCCATCCGTGTCCCTGTTATGCCCAGACCCTCTATTCCCCAAAGAAGACCACCAGAGTCCAGAGTCAAAGCCAAGCGGCAAGGATCTTTATGACAAGTTCAAACTTGGTCCCTCCATTACACAGCATACAAGAGGGCCCCGAACAATGCGAGTGTTTGCTTTTTATAGCCCGAAAGTTACAGGGGAACAAAGGAATTCTTTTGGTTCCCGCGCTTTCAGTAAAACTTTGAACGGCTGCCTCCTTATCGGAGACTTTTCCAGGTGGTGTCTGTACTGGGCTCAGGAAGTTTGAGAGACATATGGCGATATGTGGTGGGATGGGAGGATGGGATGTGTTTGTACTGGGCTCAGGAAGTTTGAGAGATATATGGCGATATGTGGTGGGATGGGAGGATGGGATGTGTTTGTATTGGGCTTGTTTGTTTTGAGCCCGGGGCTGAGGAATGTGCCCGGCTCCTCTCATGCCTACAAAGGACATGATCTCATTTCTTTTTATGGCTGCATAGTATTCCATAGTGTAAATGTACTACATTTTCTTTATCCAGTCTCTCACTGATGGGCATTTGGGTTGATTCCACGTCTTTGCTATTGTGAATAGTAAAACAGCACACATTAACCATAGTTTCCATGGGTCTGGAGTCTTAGCACAACTTAACCGGGCCCTCTGCTCAGGGTCTCACAAGATTTTAATCAAGGTGCGGGCCAGGCTGTGCTCTCATCTGAGGGCTGTATTGGGGAAGAATCTGCGTCTAAGTGCATTCAGGCTGTTGGCAAAATTCCCTTCCTGTGGCTGTGTGACTGAGGACTCTGGCTTCTTACCGGCAGCCTGCAGTTCCCTGCCACATGGCCTTCTCCGTGGGGAATTTATAGCAGACCTGGTGGCTTCTTCAAGGCCAGCAGGATGGAAATGGCACTTCATCTTCTTTGACATATTCTATTGGTTAGAGACAAGTCACAGGTCTTTCCTCACTTGAAGGAAGGGGCCATGGCTCATTGTGGGCCTTTAGGGTGTGTCTGCCACAGAGTAGAATTCTTGATTGCAATGGGAATTAACATGGATGGAAAAAAACAATGCTGAGTCAAAGAAGCCAGACACAAAAGAGCATTTACTGTAGATTTCCAGTTATGTCCAGTTCAAATTCAGGCAAACTGATCTACACTGTTAGAAATTAGTGCAGTGGTTACCCTTGGGGGTTGTGTGTCATGCGCCTCCGTGTGAAGAGACCACCAAACAGGCTTTGTGTGAGCAATAAAGCTTTTTAATCACCTGGGTGCAGGCGGGCTGAGTCCGAAAAGAGAGTCAGCGAAGGGAGATAAGGGTGGGGCCGTTTTATAGGATTTGGGTAGGTAAAGGAAAATTCCAGTCAAAGGGGGGTTGTTCTCTGGCGGGCAGGAGTGGGGGTCACAAGGTGCTCAGTGGGGGAGTTTTTGAGCCAAGATGAGCCAAGAAAAGGACTTTCACAAGGTAATGTCATCACTTAAGGCAAGCACCGGCCATTTTCACTTCTTTTGTGGTGGAATGTCATCGGTTAAAGCGGGGCAGGGCATTTGCATTTCTTTTGTGATTTTTCAGTTACTTCAGGCCATCTGGGCATATACGTGCAAGTCACAGGGGATGTGATGGCTTGGCTTGGGCTCAGAGGCCTGGCAGTGTGTATTACTTGAAATGGGGCAAGTAGGGTACTGATAATGGCTTCTTTCTTGATCTAGATGCTGTTATTTGAGCATATTCACTTTGTGAAAGTTCATGGAGTGGTACTGTCAAGCTAATTTTTGTATTTTTAGTAGAGGCGGCATTTCATCTTGTTGGCCAGGCTGGTCTTGAACTCCTGACCTCAGGTGACCTGCCTGCTTCGGCCTCCTAAAGTGCTGAGATTACAGGCATGAGCCACTGCGCCTGGCCACCACTTTAATATCTCTAAATATCTGTCTTTTATTTATTTCCACTGTCACTGCCTTCACTCGAGTTTTCATCTTTTCTTATATATATTTTTTTTATTTTTATTTATTTATTTATTTTTGAGACTGAGTCTCACTCTGTTGCCCAGGCTGGAGTGCAGTGGTGCGATCTCAGCTCACTGCAAGCTCCGCCTCCTGGGTTCACTCCATTCTCCTGCCTCAGCCTCTTGAGTGGCTGGGACTACAAGTGCCTGCCACAACTCCCTGCTAATTTTTTTGGTATTTTAGTAGAGATGGGATTTCACCATGTTAGCCAGGGTGATCTTGATCTCCTGACCTCGTGATCAGCCCACCTTGGCCTCCCAAAGTGCTGTGATTACAGGCGTGAGCCACTGCACCTGGCCTTATATTTTTATTTTTGTAATAGTTTCTCAATAGGTCTAATATACAACACTGCACCTGACACATTTTCAAAACCAGTTACCTACACTTCTTTCAAGGTGATCTAGTTTAAATTATCAGAAGATCCTCTTACCACCTTCAAAGAGCCCTAGAAACCTATGGACTCTGTCAATTAAAATAGTAACTACCGTCCTGGGTGGAGGTGTGTGGGACTATATACTACAGCTGTGCAAAAGTTGTTTCCCAATTGCCTCCACCTCTGAGACTATATTGAGTTCAGTGCCAAATGCTGTAAAATCTACAAGTTAAAGATAGCTTCAGGATACATAATGATTTCTTCGAAAGCAAAAGAGGTTATTCATCAGCTAGGTGCTCACCTCTGGCAATAGAATGATACATAAGTCAAGTATCACTGGCCAAGCGGCTCTTTCCTTTGAAGCTGTATATTTCTCCACAGCAGTCAAGGAGTGACCACAGGCATCTTCGCACTCACCCTTTTAGTGTCTGATTTTTACAATGTGTATTTCCCCTGCAAGTTGTGTTTCAACTGACATTTTACGTTATCTTATCCTGGAGAAGTGAAGAAGTACTATTATCATCATATTTCTTTGTTCTTCTGTTTGTGTTTTGTTCCTTGGGTGTCTGGATACCAGTGGCTCTTTTATAAAGTCACTGAAACTCCAGTGAGGGCTTGATGAGTGGTAAGGCCCATAGTCAGGACTCTGTTCACGTCTCCTCTCATATCACATCTTGCGATGCCTCCCGTTTTGTCTCACCCTTCCATTTAGACATTTCCTTTCTCCATGAAAACTCCTGACGTGCTCTCCTAAAAGCAAAGTCCCAGCTCCAGCACCTACGCCTGCAATTATAAGACTATATTGATGATAGGATAAAGTGAATGGTGCTTTGTTTTTTGAAGAAACTGACAAACTCATTCCAAAATGAATATGGAATGCCAAAGTCCTAGACTGACCAAAACAGGATTGAAAAAGAAGGCAATGGTAGAAGACCTCTGCTACATTATTTTAAGACTTATGATAAAGCTACAGTAGCCAAAGCATTGTGGCACTGGGATTAGTATAAATAGCTAAGCCAAGAGAAGAGAACACACAGCCATAAAGAGACCCACACATATACTATCCATTGATATTTTTTAAATCAAGAAGCCAAGTCAGTTAAATGAACAACATAATTTTTTTTTTGAGACAGAGTCTCACTCTGTTGCCCAGGCCAGAGTGTGGGGTACAGAGTGCAATGGTACGACCTCGGCTCAATGCAACCTCCGCTTCCCAGGTTCAAGCAATTATCCTGCCTCAGTCTCCTGAGTAGCTGGGATTACAGGTGTGTGCCACCATGCCCAGCCAATTTTTGTATTTTTAGTGTAGATGGGGTTTCACCATGTTGGCCCGGCTGGTCTCGAACTCCTGACCTCAAGTGGTCCTCTCGCCTCTGCCTCCCAAAGTGCTGGGATTACAGGTGTTAGCTACCATGCCCAGCCAAGGAAAATATTTTTAACAAATATTAAGGCAACAGGATGTTCAATGGGAAAAAGCCTCAACTACTACTACTTAACTCCATTTATAAACACTAATTTGAGATCATACATTTAACTATAAATGTAGAACCATAAAACTTCTAGATGCAAACATACTCCACAACCTTGGGACAGGTGAAGATTTCTTGGGGAAAAAACACAACAAAAACTAACCATAGAATAGAAAACTAATAAATCAAAGTTGTCAAAATGGAAGTATCTCTTCATCAAAGGACAATATTAATGTTTTCTAACTCCTAACACTTATATCTTAAATTCATACTGTGGCCTTTCCATTGGGAGCTGCCTTAAATTTTATTAAGATAAAATCCTATGTTATACATTTCTATATTTATATGTCTCAGTTCCCCCATCATAGTCTCTCCTGCTTCTTTCATTTACTCTGATTTTTCAACCAGATCTTCCTCTTTCAAGCTGCTCATTACTCTTGAAAGTATAACCCTAATTTGCTGTATGCTTATTCTTAGTAATGACAGTTTTTAATGGAATTCAGGAATCATAAACTAACACCTAGACGTAAATTTGGCCCAAATACTTGGATTGTTTGGACAAAATATACTTTTAAAAAATGATATGGCTTTATATAGGAGACTCCGTCTCCAACAGATCAAAGCTTCTACCAGTCTTATGATAGAACAGTGTGCAGATTCTCTTGCATGTGTTTTAATGACCTGACTCTTGAAATCCTTTGGGTTTGACCCTCATTGTTGGAGGTCTGACTAGTGGTTTCCCTCAGACACTAGTGGGCTAGCAAGAGGTAAGCTGGAAAGAATGAATCTCTCTCTGCATAGGCTGAGGTTAAAAGGGCCTTCCAGCTGAGGGAGGACTCTGGAGGTTCATAAACTTTCCTCAGGGCATGAGAATCTGAGAGAGCTGGTCAGTCCTCTTGTATATGGGAAGGTAGCGATTCCATTCAAGTTGCTGAGGGCACTTAGGAGGCAGTAGGACTGACTTACCTAGCTCAGGGAACAGTGAGAGAGCTGGCTAGGTGAGCTGTGATCTCCACAACACCCCACTTCAAAGCCAGCCCTTCACCACTTCCACCTCTCCTAGGCTACAGAGAACCAGCAATTCAATTGTAGCTTGTAAACTACATTCCCCTCTAGTCAAGAAATATGGGAAATATTGTATGTAATTCTACATTCTTGAGTAGCCTCAGAGAGTAATCAAGACAGGCAAGGGGCTTACAGTAGCTGTGGGGATCAAATTATTGCCACAATTTTCCCAACTCCTTTAAATTTTATAATCTCCTCTCTTAATGAACTACTTTCTGAAGGAAGGCTATCATAATCGTCTGAAAAGATAAACAAAGAAAGAGTTTCAACAGTAGCAGTATCCACAGAAGTGCAGTTCTAAATTCTGGTGGGTATCTGGACCAGATAACGAAGTTAAGTAACTCTTACATTATTTTATTGGAATAGGAAGTTTGGAATTTGATGAGGCTTTAGTACACTATGCTGATGAAGGGAACACTGGGTTTTGCCTTCAGTAAAGTGTATTTTAAAAATAGTTTTAACATCTTATTTTCCACATATTTTCCACAACGTTTCTTTATTTTAAGTTTTGTCCTGGTAATAATTTAAGAATTGAAATGAGTTTATTAAAATGAGATGGAGCAGGATGAATTCACATTGAGTAATCCAAATTCCAAAACAATTTTCTGTGCTCTGAATCATGGTTACAATTTGTGATCAGATTCCTTTTTATCTGAGCTGAATTCTGAATTTAACTCATGGACTTACTGGTTATTTTTCCTCAAATCTTAATCTGTGATTTCCTTGCAAGCATTTTTGGCATTATAAGTGAAAAATAGGTAAACAAATATGGCAACCGTAAGCACGGAACGGAGACCCATTGTGTGAACTCCTGTAGCTATGTTTTAGGAAAAAATAAGCACCGAGGGTCCATGTGCACTATGCTTTAGTGAATATTGACCCTTCCTGGAACCAGGAAGAGCTATTTCTGTCTCTGAGTTGATCTGTCGGTCAGATTGGTAAGCAACTGATCTTTGCAGTTTGGCGCTTGAGCAGAAATGAACTGTTGACTAAGGCTGAGGCAGGCTCTTGAGGCCATTCAACCCCCTTTAAAGGAGAGATGCTGGCCCTGTACTGGTGAATGGACCGAAGGAAAGAAAGGTCACTGAACCAAGAGAGACCAAAGGCAAACCCTGACTTGGGCAGCTCCTGGGCTACAGAGGGCCCTCGGGACAGAGTCCTGATGCAAACCAGCTACTGCTTTAATACCCTGAGTGTTTGATTCCTGGAAAAGTGAATCTTGCTTCTCAGCCGGTCTGGGACTGTAGATGTACCATGCAGTTTTTAAACACTCAATTCAATGTCCTGAAGCTGAATCATTTTTGTACTTTCTAGGCAGTGAGGCTGATGTCCCTGTGACTCCTTGATTCTGGGGGGAAGGTGAGCCTCTATTCTGTCTTATAGTAACTCACCAACCATATCAGGCAACAATAATGTAGGCATGAAAATTGCATCAGCCTATGACTTGCATGTCAACGTATGTGTGGGCACTTCGATTGCTCTGGTGTGAACCTCATCAGATTCTGTAACAGACTTGGGCTCTCAGCTCTATTCTAATGCTACATT
This sequence comes from Macaca nemestrina, assembly GCF_043159975.1. Classification (NCBI taxonomy): domain Eukaryota; kingdom Metazoa; phylum Chordata; class Mammalia; order Primates; family Cercopithecidae; genus Macaca; species Macaca nemestrina. Next base: position 71,912,919 of record NC_092129.1, on the reverse strand, counting down.
TTTATAGTCACATACAGAGGCTTCATTTGCAAACCTGAGAATGAGTTCCTGGGTTCCCATGAGACTGCATAGTGACATTAGAAGTTATGAAAAAGGGAGGAATCTAAACCTTCATCTTCATGCTCCAAAGTCATTCAGTCACATGGGTGACCTCTCCCAGTTCTAGGAAAACCAGAGAATATTTGCATATATTCTTTATTCATCACCCATCCTTTTAGAGTCATGTTTTCTTTCTGATAATACGGACTGTTAAGAAGAGTCACGGCCGGGCACGGTGGCTCAAGCCTGTAATCCCAGCACTTTGGGAGGCCAAGACAGGTGGATCACGAGGTCAGGAGATCGAGACCATCCTGGCTAACACAGTGAAACCCCATCTCTACTAAAAAATACAAAAAACTAGGCGAGGTGGCGGGAGCCTGTAGTCCCAGCTACTTGGGAGGCTGAGGCAAGAGAATGGCGTAAACCCGGGAGGTGGAGCTTGCAGTGAGCTGAGATCTGGCCACTGCACTCCAGCCTGGGCGACAGAGCAAGACTCCGTCTCAAAAAAAAAAAAAAAAAAAAAAGAAGAGTCACTAATTAGCAATTTTTCTTATTACAAATACATGATGACTAATGATATTAATATTCTAGTTCATTCAAGCTAACGGTGGACGGAAGTTTTTGGCTACCTACGTGGACAGTGTCCATTGAGAAACAGCCTCTCCTGTTTAGCCCCTGCTGTTTGTGCCCCACTGAGAGTCATGGGACAAAGAAAAGTGATATTTATACTTTGTCGTTTGTTCCAGTACATCTTGTATCATCAATACTTACTTATTACTTCCCAAAAGGAAGTGTGAACCTTGGTAGCTTGAATTACCTTTCCACCTGCAACATCACTAAATTAGTATAATCCATACAATATCACTTCATTACAAATTATTCCCATTATCATTTAGTTTCCAAACATTTTCCAATTAGAAACAAGTTGGTAGTTATGTCCCACAATTTAGTAAATAGTATTCAATTTGGGAAGTAAAATATTTTTACTTTATTTGTAAAAGTCAGTATATAGTTTCATCATAATATTTTAAAATATTATAATTATAACCTCTACATATAACCCAACTTCTACTATCATCGTTTGTTTATTTACAACTGTCCTTTACTTTTCAGGAATGTTCTCAGCCCAGCCTCTCCTATAAGCAGCTGCTCAACAAGAGCTAAGATCTTTTTTTTAAACCAAGATTCACTTCTTTTTCTTTTTTCTTTTTGTTTGTTTTTATATTTCTTTATTTTTTAAATTTAAATAGTTTTGGGGAAATTTAATTTAATTTTGGAGGGTTTTGGTTACATGGATAAGTTCCTCAGTGGTGATTTCTGAGATTGTGGTGCACCCCTCACCTGAGCTGTGTACACTGTACCCAGTGTGTAGCCTTTTATCTCTCATGCCCTCCCACCCTTTCCTCTGAGTCCCCAAAGTCCATTATATGATTCTCATGCCTGTGAGTCCTCATGAGACCTAATATCTTAAAATGGGAATTTTCTCAGTTCTCTTCCATTAGTTTTATCTTCACTACCTACACACAATTTCAGATTTACCCTTCTGTGATAAGCTCTCTTTTTTGGTATATGCCTGTTGCTCCAAATCCTTATTTCATTAATATCTACCCAAATTTATAAGGGTATAGCTAACATTTCTTTATAAGAATCAAGGTAAGGGGAAATGTCTTTGAAGAAAAATTAAGAATAATGGCATAGTAATTTCCTTAGAAGTCAACTACAAACTTACAGATAATGGCAACTTCTAGCTCAAAGATTCTATGTTTTTAAAGCAGAAAGATAAATGAAATGTAAATTGAGAAAAGTACCTTAACAAGTGTGATGCGTGTGTCTAAGATCCCATGCAAAGAAAATTTAAAAGACAAAAGGAAATCTGGAGAGATCTAGATGCATTTTCTGTCTCTGGAACAGATGAGGTTAATATGTAGGTAGGACATGAGACAGAATGAGATACCCGAGAGAATGAACCCATAACTCTATAGAGAACAGAACAGCAAAGGGGGAAGAAGCAAAATTATGAAACGAGGGCGAGTTTCCAAGGAACAAGAAAAGAAAGAGCACAATTGTGTGGGGGAAAAATGAGACAAGTTAAAGTCTGAAAGGAGATGCATCTTGCCAGAGATTTGCAATTACATAAGGCAAAAGAGAAGGACCAAGGAAATGTTTTCTCTCTAATAGTCAGGGAGAAAAAGCTGTTAACAGAGGGTTGTGAAAAGGCAGATGCTTTTCATGTATCCTTTCCCTCTTTCTCCTTTCCAAAAACTGCAGCTGTTGTCAGTTAACCAGACAGGAGACCATTTGAATGTGGAACACCAAACAAGAATAGGGAAATCAGTAATTAGAGTATATTTTTCTAAAATCTAGATCTACTCAAATGTGCAGGTCTAAGGGTCTTAGGAACTCATAGATAGGACTATGGAACTCTTACTCTCTGTCTTTGAGATATCCTGTAGGATAGTTTCTGCTTCTGAAGCCCCAAACCAGAGTGTGCATGTGTACGTGTGTGTATGTGTGTATGTTTAGTATGAATATTAATATAGAATACAATAGTATTCATAGTCATATATATTTTATCTTCTATATAAAAATGTATAGAAGAAAAGGTGTAACTTTGATTACTAGAATGGATAGATTCACCTTAATCCTTTCAGAAGTGTTAGAAAACTAAGTATTTACAATTTACCTTCCCAGGTATTGAAAATATAATCACAGTTAAGATGTCTAGAAACATTTTGAGTTTTCTTAAGTGATTATTAAAGAAAATTTGGTGTCCTTCACTAAAGAATGTAGTTTCCAACTTACAAATTCAACACCTGAAACAGTTAATATAGTATGCAATATACATTCATTCATGAATAAAATAAGCATGTATCCAGATCTCACATGAAGTACAATCTAGGGAAGGTAACATTACATTTCTGATATTTCTTTGATTGTTTTCTTCCCTCTCTTCTCCATTATCTTTTTCTGAAACTTCTATTTATCAAACCCAAGACCTCTATTGATTTTCTACGACTCATCCTTAATCTCTAATTTATCTCTAATACTTTAAGAATTTGTTTCATTTTGACATACTTTTTTTTTTTTTTTTTTTTTTTTGAGACGGAGTCTTGCTCTGCCGCCCAGGCTGGAGTGCAGTGGCCGGATCTCAGCTCACTGCAAGCTCCGCCTCCCGGGTTTACGCCATTCTCCTGCCTCAGCCGCCGGAGTAGCTGGGACTACAGGCGCCCGCCACCGCGCCCGGCTAGTTTTTTTTTTGTATTTTTTAGTAGAGATGGGGTTTCACCGTGTTAGCCAGGATGGTCTCGATCTCCTGACCTCGTGATCCGCCCATCTCGGCCTCCCACAGTGCTGGGATTACAGGCTTGAGCCACCGCGCCCGGCCTCATTTTGACATACTTTTAAACTAAATTTTATTTTAATTTAGGCAGTTTTGAAGTCATGAGCTTTTCTTCTCTGTTCCTGAATGTCATGGTTAATACTGAACGTCAACTCGACTGGATTGAAGGATGTAAAGCATTGTTCCTGCATATGTCTGTGAGGGTGTTGCCAAAGGAGATTAACATTTGAGTCAGTGGACTGGCAGAGGCAGACCCACCCTCAATCTGGATGGGCACCATCTAATCAGCTGCCTCAGCATGGCTAGCATAAAAGCAGACAGAGCAATGTGGAAGGACTAGACTGTCTGAGTCTTCTGGCCTTCATCTTTCTCCGGTGCTAGATGCTTCCCGCCCTTGAACATCAGACTTCAAGTTCTTCAGCATTTGGATTTTTGGGACTTACACCAGTGGCTTGTGAGGGGCCTCTTGGGCCTTTGGTCACAGACTAAATGTTGTACTGTCGGCTTCCCTACTTATGAGGTTTTGGGACTTGGACTGGCTTCCTTGCTCCTCAGCTTGCAGATGGCCGTGTGATTTCACCTGCTAATCACGTGAGTCAATACTCCTTAATAAACTCCCTTTCATATATATATCTATCGTGTTAGTCCTCTCCTTCTAGAGAATCTTGATTAACACACTACATTAGGTTCTTTATTTTATTTATTTATTTATTTATTTATTTATTTATTTATTTATTTATTTTTGAGATGGAGTCTCGCTCTGTCTCCCAGGTTGGAGTGTAGTGGTGTGATCTCGGCTCACTGCAAGCTCCGCCTCCCGGGTTCACACCATTCTCCTGCCTCAGCCTCCAGAGTAGCTGGGACTACAGGTGCCCGCCACCTCGCCCGGCTAATTTTTTGTATTTTCAATAGAGATGGGATTTCATCGTGTTAGCCAGGATGGTCTCGATCTCCTTACCTTGTGATCCGCTGGTCTCGGCCTCCCAAAGTGCTGGGATTACAGGTATGAGCCACCGCACCCAGCCTGCATTAGATTCTTGCTTTATATGTGCAATATTATTCATTTTCGGTTAGACTTTATCTTTTATTATCTAGCATCTATTTTCACTACATATTCAACTTTTTAAAAACTTTGGACTTTCTTCAAGTTTTCTTCAAATACCAGGAGATCCTTGGTTGTTCACTTGTAGACACCGTTTATGATAGCCCCTTCCACCATTAACTTAAAATCTCTTGGACAAAACGGAAAGGGAAAGGAAGGGAAGGGGAAGGGGAAGGGGAAGGAGAGGAGAGGGGAAGGCAGGAGAGGTTAGGGGAGGGGAGGGAAGGGGAGGAGGAGCTAGAAAGTCTGACTACGACATGTGGGATTTCTCCATGTGGATGAAGTTATTTGAAGGCAGGTTTCTCTTTAGGCTGAGCAGGTGTAGGAAGCCAGATGTAACCAAGGAGACCCCACATGGAGAAAGGCTTAACTCTGGATTCCACTCTCACAATTGTCATCCTAGTTCTCCCAAGGCAACTACTCCCCCGGCTCTGACCCCATTTCTTTAGAGAATGACTCTGTAATTATTTTTCTTCTGGGCATCCAGGAATTTCAGCATTCTGTAGCAGAAACAGGGGATCAATAATCTTGTATGTAAGTCTTCAATTTATGCCCCTGTATTCAGGCCCTTCCACAAGCTTGCCCTCAGTTATAGTGTTTCCAAATTCCTGACAAATATTAATTTTTGGTATTCAGGAAAGATCAATCAGAATTGGCAGGAATTCTCAGGAATTTCCAAACTTGTAAGCAGTTTTGCATTTTTCATAACACATTATTTATATATTTTAAAATAATAAAAAAAAATCAAACTGCAACCATGAAAATTTTTCTGTGATGGGATCACACTGAATGTTTCAGAGATTTTCTGTAACAAAAACAGCATAATAATAAATACATGGCTTGTTATTATATACCCATATATTGTGATGAAATATCTTTCAATAACATGTGAAAATAATTTCTTCCTGATAAAGACATTTGATAACACAAAATGTCACAAAAAGGCAACTCCACCAATCAGCGTTTCCTGCTCTTGCTTTTGACTTGACATCAATAGTGCCATGGGCTGAATTGGGTCCCCCTAAATTTTATATGTTAAAGTCCTAACCCTACAGAATGTGACCACAGAATGTGGATGTATTTGGAGATAAGGTCTTTAAAGAAGTAATTAAATTAAAATAAGGTCTTTAGGGTGAGCACACTAATTCAGTATGACTAATGTCCTTATAAGAAGAGGAAATTTGGGAACAGATTTCCTGGATTACATGGAGGGGGGACCAAGTGAAGACACAGGCCCGAAAGAGAGGCCTCAGAAGAAACCAATCCTGCTGACACCTTGATCTCAGGCTTCTAGCCTCCTTGTGAGAAAACAAATTTCTGTTGTTTAAGCTCCCCATTCAATGATTCTTTGTTATGGCAACCTTAGGCAATCAGCACAAGAAGATGACTCCAAGTGAGCAGCGCTTTTACGTTGATTGTTAAGCTTTAATTCTTGCATTCCTGATTTTGCAACTGATTTCTCTTTGGATTCAGAACTTGTAAAAGGTTATACATTCTCCCAGAAATATCAGGAAGAAATATCCACTTGTATTTGTCAAATCTGAGCTTTCCCATAGGACAGTTTATCTGCTACAAACTGTCCACATTAGTTCAACATTGAAGTTGCCCTATCAATTTCCTGGATCCGCTCTTCAATCCACTGCCCGTCTTTCCCCAGAAATGTATTGCAATCTCTTGACCATTTATGGCTCCTTTCTCTTATTTTGATTGCATGGGATAATATTTCTTTGGCAAGGAAAGGGAGACATGTTCATGAGCTTAATATACCACATTAAACCTGAGAAACTCCAGGAATATTACGTCTCTCCTTTTTTTTTTTTTTTGGTAGATTTTGTGTGTATCCACTGAAAGGAAAGGAGAAGATAGAATATTATTTTCAGATCTGTAGAGAATTATTTCTAATATAATCTTAGTCTCACTTCAAACTCATGTATGTAGCAATAAGGCTGAAATTTTGTAACTGAAATTAATTTGTATCCCAAACCGCCCTTATATTAAAAAATACTAGAATAATAATTTCAGTCAATTTTATAATTATCTTAGTCAATTCAGGATTACCCTAGATAATCTAGGTTTTGACACTTCCTCTCTTCCTGGAATTAAACTCAGTGTCCCAACAAGCATTTTATTTCAGTGGTTTGCTGATGCAGCCTTCCCTAAAGCAATGGGCACTAGACTCAAGTTCCATTCTTTCTCACTTCCACCAGTCTAAATCCAGATCTGTATTATCTCACCCTTGATAAATTTAGTGGTCTACATACCATTTTTCCAAGCTGTAGGGTGGTCTCCACATGACTTCAATCACTACATGATTCTGGAGTAGGGATCTTAAATAGCAGCTGCTGAGCACTGTGAAATTTCATGCATGGGCATGTAAGATTTGGTGAATGCTCTGAAAGTACTATATTGTGTGTGTGTGTGTGTGTGCGTGTGCGTGTGCATGTATACACATATGTATTTCTGGAAAAAGGTCCCTAGTTTTCATTAAATTTTCAAAATAATAAAAAATATTGTACTACTTAATTTGACCCATTCTTCTAAGTTACCTCAGTCATCACTGGACTCTAAGTATAAGAAACATATTTTCCTAGTTATTTACTCTCCCACTCATCCACCAAACTCTTTTGTATTTTTCTTTTACTTTCCTCACATCTCCTCACTTATCCTTACTTTCAACTCTTTCCCTGAGAAAATAGGTGTAATCAGAAGAGGCATTCCATAAACTTCCACCACTTCATCCTTCCATTCATCCACCTTGGAGCCAACCACTCTGCCTGTTACTGTGGTTGAAGAGAGCTTGTGCCAAGCAAAGGTCAATCCCTCTATTTTTGAATCACCCACTTCCCTCTCTTCTCAAGGACATCACTCAAGTAAAACCCCACTTTACCTTCTGCATCACCAATTTTCCCTTTCTTGCATCTTTCCCCTTAGCATGCAAACATGCTTTTGATATTTCTCCCACAGAAAGCCAAAGTACTTGATGGTTTGGCTATGTCTCCACCCAAATCTTATCTTGAATTGTAGCTCCCACAATGCCCACGTGTTGTGGGAGGGGCCTGGTGGGAGGTAATTGAATCACGGGGTGGGTCTTTCCCATGCTGTTCTTGTAATAGTGCATAAATCTCATGAGATCTGATGGTTTTACAAGGGGGAGTTTCCCTGTGCAAGCTCTGTTTTTGCCTGCTGCCACCATTGTAAGACATGACTTGCTCCTTCTTGCCTTCTGCCATGATTGTGAGGCCTCCCTGGCCATATGGAACTGTGAGTCCATAATTTATCTCCTTTGCATTTATCATTTTCTAAAGCAATATATATTTTACTTAACTATGTTTTACCTGACTATTTTATTATCTGTTTCAAATCAAAGAATGCAAGCTCCATGAGGGCAGGAATTTTGGTGTATTATTCACTGCTTTATTATCAGAACTTAAAATGGTGCTGGGTAGATAGTAAGTTCCTTATAAATATTTGCAGAAGAATTAAATAAATGAATCTTAATCTACACTGTAGCAGCATTTGATTCTGTTAATTATACCCTCTTCCTTGAAAGATCTTCTTCACTTGTTTTCCAGATGACATGCTCTCCAATTTTTCTCCTATTTCAATAGCTTCTTCTTCCAGTCCGTTTTTATCCCATTTGTTCCTCAAAACTCCAAACTCTTAATGTTGGCACGCCCCAGAATTATGGGCTGAACTGTGTCCCCAAAAATTCATATGTGAAAGTCCTTAATCCTAGTCCTTCAGAATGTAAGTAACCTTATTTTCAGATAGGGTTTCTACAGAGGAAATCAACTTAAAATGAGATTATTAGCATTGGCCCTAATCCAAAATGACGGATGTCCTTATGTAAAGTGAATATTTGGAGACATGCACACACCAGGGAGAATGCTAGCTGAAGGTCATGATAGAGATAGAAGTGATACTTCTACCAGCCAAAGGTTGCTTGCAAGCGACCTGAAACCAGGGGAGAGGCATGGATCAGATTCTTCCTCACAGCTCTCAGAAGGAGCCTACCCTGTTGACACCTTGCTCTAGCACTTTTTGTCTCCAGAACTGTGAGACAATAGATTTCTTTGTTTGAGACACCTGGTCTGTGGTGCCTTCTTATGACGGCACTCAGAAATAAAAACACTCAAGGATTATGTGTTGAGGTTTCTATTTTTGCTGTGTTTTGTTTTTTAGTAACACTTCATCTCTTGCTGATCTCATCCAGTCTTGTGTTTCTGAATCCCATCTATATGCGAGGTCTCCCACTTGCCCATCTGCAGCTCAGCATCTCCTCTTCATGACATCTCCAACTCCCTACCCAACATCCGCCTTAGTGCATCCAAACTAAGCTCACCTTTCCCTGAAACCTTGCTCCTCCCAGTCTTCTCTGTCTCACTTATTAGCAACCCCATCCTTCAAGTTGCCTCAGGTGATTTACCTTTGATATCATTCTTGACTTTCCTCCTTCTTGAACTCCTGGCCTCAAGCAATCCTCCTGCCTTGGCCTTCTAAAGTGCTGGGATTGCAGGCATGACCCACCATGCTTGGCCTCTCCTCCTTGTTGTCTTCAGTCTATTTGCAGAAAACCTGACTCTCTTTTCAAGATATATTCAGATACCCCTTCTCAATACCTCCAGTGCTTCTGCCTTGGTGGCACCATCATCTGCCACTTGATTTATAGCACTTGCCCCCTAGTTTGTCCTCCTGCTTCCACCCTTAGCACTCCTTTACTCTATTCCCATTAGAGTATCCAGAAAGATCCTGTTAAAATGCAGTTCAGAAAATATCACACCTCTGTCCAAAACTCTGCAGTATCTCATCTCACTTCACAAACAATTACAGTGGCCTGTGAGGCCCTACAAGGTCCAGTCCTTAGTAACCTCTTTGACCTCCTCTCCTACTCAGTCCCTGTCCAGCTCACCCTGCTCCAGCCACATGGGCTTCCTTGCTGTCCAGATATGCCAGGACTGTTCCCTCATTTGCACTTGCTGTTCCCTCAGCCCAGAACAATCTCTCAAATAGCTACATAGCACATCATAATCATTCAGTGAATATTTCTTCAATGAATTTCTTGAAGCAATAGGAAATACATTGAAAAGATTTATATTAATAAAATAAAATTAAAACTCTTTAGTTTCACTCAAATTATGGTTCCATTTCATCTTTACAAGCTTCTTACGTACACTTAATACTCAGAAATTGTCTGTTTTCACTGCAGTGCTTCTCATAAAAATGTCACTTAATAAATATGTAATAATTTGAAGAATCAGATAAGAACAAGAGATACAAGGAGCTCAATTTACTTCAATTTGTGAAAACTGCTTTGCAATTACTGGTAGTTCTAGACTAGTTCCTCCCAATGTAGCCATTTGTCCTAATTGCAGCAAACAAAACCAAGCAAAACTTTGCCTTCTGGGAATAATGCTTCTTCATTAATGGTAAGGCTCTGACTCTCACTCTCTTTATTATTTGTTTAAGCTTTTTGGATGAGAATTTAAGATCCAAGCCTGGAGTTTTTTTTAATCACTGTATAAATTTATTCTTTCCTTGTTTTATATTAATAGAGTCTTAGTTTTAAGTTGGGTACATGATTACCCAGAAAAACAAAACAAAACAAAGAAAACATACTACATTTCCCAGACTCTCTTGCAAATGACTGGCCATAAGACTATGTTCCAGTAAAGGGGATGTTAGTATAAGATATCAGTTCAAAGAGAACTGGCATATACTATTTGCTCCCTTTTTTCTGTGCCTCTTCCTATAGCCTGTTGCCTGGAATGCATACATGATGGCTGGAACACTAGCTGTAATTTTGGATCATGAGGAAAAGTGCCACACCGTTGGAGATGAGGGATGAGCTGAAAGGGGTGTATGTTATTGAGAGTTTTGCTGAGCAGAACCATCATAATAACCCTGACACCTTCTTCTTGACTTATGTGTGAAAGAAATTTCTCTTTTATTTAAGCCACCATTATTTTAGAACTTGCACACAATCAAATACCACAAAAGCTATCTAGTGCCAAGAACTTTAGAGCTAAAATGAGTTACTGCTGAACCATATAAAATAATCAAACAAAAAAATTATCTGCAGTGATAATCAAAAGTCTTTATTTTCTCTATTTGAGTTCTTAAAATTATTTTGGAAAAATAGTTATGTCTTTAGATGTACTTTCACAGAAGGAAGCTCATATGACCAAAGCAATATTCTGAGTAATTATGGCAAAAATATTTATTATTGAACAACTGTTTCATTCACTTCACATTTTACACATACTTAACACAAGCAGAAAGGGAAGGTTCAATGTCAGAAGCAGGGGTCATTCTCCTTAACTGAAAGACTATCAGGAGAGAGCCTTTGGTGATTAGCAATCCAAATTTGAGATTTTTAAAAATACCATTAAAAATAAAGGTTGCCTATAAAATATGGGGACACATAATTTTTCTGAAAATCTTTTTGGAAGAATGTCTTTTTATCTTCATTGTTACTATCTTAGACATTTTGAGGTTTATTTAACACAGCATTCCATCTGCTTAACATTCAAATTTAGCCACACTGATTATCTGTTCTACTCTCCTGAATAGTTAAGTACACTCTATAAATAAACACATCAATTTTGCTCTATTACTACTCTTCCAAAAAAGTCTTATATAATTGGAATTAACCTAGCATTTACTTATCATTAAATATATTTTTTTTTGTTAGAAAGGATATACAGCATATGAAATTGCAGGCTTTTTATGAGTTAAAGACAAAATGTAGAACTCTCAAATAATATTTACAATGTAAACATCACAGTTATTACATTAGCTAGAATACATCACAACATTCACAACACAATACATTTTATTTGGTTTGGATATTGAAGTTTTTTTCTTGAATTACTGATGTAGAACTCAAAATTTAATTATGTTGCGTATCGTTTTCCTTCAAGAATTCTGAAAAAGAAAAAATTGTTGCTTTAGGCATAAAATATATTTTATTTCTAGCATCTTAGTTTCATTCACTGATTTACTTATCTGATAAACACTTATTTCTCTTTGTCCCTTGTTAGCAGCCCGTAGCAGGGGATCATGTCCTGGGACGTATCAAGAGAGCAGCTTCTAGAGGACTGATTATCAGAGAGGAACTGGAATGTGAAAAGACGTCTAACTAACCATTATTAATGATTCACTTGTAATTTTCACAAATGGACGACCCACATGATTTCCTCTTCAAAGAATTTGTCCAAAGTCACCCATTTAAAAAAGAAAAGGATGGAAGATGGAATCTCATAAGTGATCTTATCATTTACAAAGCACAGTGTGATTAATCAATTCTCCTTTATATTTTAGTGCCTACTCTCTTTCTTAATTTGATGGAGAAGGCTTCTCATAAACACTCTTTCAAAAAGCTGTATGTAATTAACGTTCTTCTTTGAGCAAAGGGACTTGTTTCTCTGAAATGTCTATAAAAGATAAGGAGTTTATGTGAGTCACATTCCTGCCTCTGCCTTTCTCTTAGAGGTCGAAGAGTAATTAGTGGACAAAAGCAGTCAGTTAGTCTTCCCAGACACCATGTCCACTCTTGATGACACTTGAAAACCTTAGATAACTCCATCAGGAACTGAGGTAAGGCCGTGAATTGCCTTTAGTTCGAGCATGGGTGATTTCAATCTCCTTAACCTAGTCAGGGATTGGAATCTGGCTCGCCTTCAGGCTTTATGAATAAAGTTTTATTGGAACACAGTCACTCTTATTCATTTTACGTCTAACTGTGGCTGCTTTTGTGCTACGATAGCAGAGTTAAGTCATTATAACAGAAACTAGATGGCCCACAAAGCCAAACATATTTTACTCCATAGCCCTTTGAAATCCGCTAATCTTTCATATGGTGACAGCATGAAATTTCTTTAAGCACTTGCCCAGTATTATAGATTTTTTATGAGCTAATGTAGATAATAATGTGACATAACTCAGGAAAGAAATATGTCTTGAACCCACATTTATATAAAATCAATTTTGATAGCAAGCTTATTACTTCACAAAGAAAAAAGTCTATCCATGTTTTTTCTGCTAAAAAAAAAAAAAAAAATTTTTTTTTTTTACAGAGAATGCTATTGGAGTCATGTAGGTAAAACAAACTTACAGGTAAAACAAGCTGAATTTTACTTTTGCTGTGAGAAGTTTGCCATGTTTCAAGGAATATAGTTAGACCCAGAATGCCCTGATATTTTCATGATAATGGGCCATGCTCTAATTTGGTGGTATTTCCCTGTACTTACTTAAGTGAGGTGCTAAAAGTCAATCGTGGGACTAAACCTTCAATTAATAAAAGCAGCATGGGTTGATCCTCAAAAGGAAAGCCCATTTTTTTCTTGTCAGTCTGAGTCAGTCTCCTCTGTTTTTTTTTTATCTTGATACAAATGTAGAAATAACCCCAGGTGAACCAGGAACACTATTCAGATCTCAAAACGTTTGCTTATCGTGAGTGTGCTCTTTTATGAGATCAAAAAATTGCATGAATCATTCTAAGCTGTTTACTGGGTTGGGGTCCACTGTTGTAGGAGTGTCTGTCTTGGATGAGGTCTCATGATGAGAAACTCTTTAACCCTAAGACGTTTCTTACTAAGCGACTCTTAGCTACTTATATAATCAGAGACTGCCGTAAGAATACAGAAGGAATGCACAAATATACCCACCACTGGGAAGTTGTCATCAGCTTTGCTCCAAAGGGCTTTTTCATCATTTTTCTAGCACTTCTGGAAAGTCAGGGGATTCTCCCTCACTGCTGCAGAGCAGAAAAACATTGTGCATATTAAGGCTCTCAGATGAGAAAGGTTCTAAAGAAACTATTTTGACATAATGGCTGTGCTGTTCTCTGTGCTCTGAAAGTGTATTGGGGGCTAAACAATTACCTTTGAAGTTTGTTAGTACCTATGAATTATTTATCCATCTTAAGAGTTTCTAAAATTATTCTTACAGAATTATCATCTGTAACGGGCAAAGAAAGTCATCTTGTCTGATCACACCCAAACAGAATTATCCTTAATACTCATCATTTAAACAAAAACAATTGGAATAAAAAGACAGAACACTACACTGTTTATGTATTGTGTCCAATGTTTACACACCACAGAGAGATACCGATTTTACAGAATCTAAATATACAAAATACCTAATGGTTTAATTTGATTAAATAAGAGTATTGAATATGCACATGAAGTGAGTTTCACATGTTACCAAATTGCAATTGACTATGCTTTACATGTTTTAAAAATCATCACTTTTGATGAAACTTGCTCCTAGATTCAGACTAGATGTCTCTATAGTCATCATTTTTAACACTGGCAGCACAGTAACGTCAACTGGGGAACTCTTAAAAGAAATGAATGCCTAGGGCCACACCACGGAGGACACTGATTTCCTGGCAATTGGTTTGGGGAACGGCCCAGACATCGGTATTTTTAAAGTTCTGCAGGGTAGTCTAATGTCAGCCAAGGTTGAGAATCACTGCTTCATGTAGTATAGATAGTGAGATACAGAGGTCTTCATGTGCAGCTTCTATTTTGAAAGTCAGTCATGATTTCTCATTTTAGCAAGTTCTTTTTCTTTACCTCCTCTTTCCATTCAGAATTGAGTTCAAATATTTCTTTACAGCCATTTGTTTTCTAAGGCGGGTATAGTTGTCTGTGAAGACTGCATCTGAGTGACGTTTGACTGGTACAGGGTCTTCTGAGATGTTACTGCTAAGGAACATGAGGAAAAGGAAATCAAAGAGTTTTCACAAGAAATGATAAATACACACATGTTCCAAGTTTTTTGGAGCCACATAAAAAGGAATTCCCACGGCCAACTAATTTTCTATCATAAAAAGACTGAAAGAAAAATACAACTGAACCTAAGGATGAAGGCGAAGCAAGGAATCATCTGTCATATTTTGGCACGACCTGGGACTGTTTTATGACACATTCTGTACAGCTGAGCAAAAAATTCATCCAAAAATAAAAATTTGGGGATAGCTGAAGTTGTGCTCTGCCACTGGGAGAAAACCTTTTTAAAAAAACATAGTTACTTCTTTAGAAGCTATGCTACCCTGAGCAACGTCATCTAAATATTTGACTGTTAACCATTTGGCATTCTCCATTTAGTTTGAGCAGGAAGTAAAAGGAATATTCTATGGTTGACCTTAACATTTACCTCAGTCTATTCTATGTCTTCTTGATTGTTTTACTGAGTCTTGTTCAATTTGATTGCAGATTGGTAAACGATTGCTACTTGAGAAAAACGTGTGTCTGGAGTCAATGAGTACGATATTATGAAATAGTCTTAATCCATGGGCTTGATAGATATTATTGAACAATACAAGTTATTTCATTTAACTAAATTAAACATTATCAATGAGTTTTCAATTTCAAACAAGGTAAATAGCTTGTTAAGAGTGAAAATACAATATTCAGGTTGAATAAGAACACATTTTATAAAAATAATAAGTTTCTTTACCTAACACGTTTTCCCATAAGAGACTCAAGGTACTTTTTGGCAGAAAGTTGACCCAAGAGTTTACTGAAGTCACTGGTGAAAACTCCATCAGCATGCCTGGCATTTCTAAAACAAGGAAGAAAAAAATAGCTATTATTTTGTAAATGGCTTTCTAGAATATTATTGTGGCTCATTAAATAACAAAAAATTATGGGTTTATTATGAAAGCTTCTCATTAAAACTAAAGTTCAAAAGGAGATTTCTTAACTCCCTAACAAAAGAGATCTAGTCACTTATATCAAGATATACCCTGTATTTCTAGCCCAAGACACTGAAAAATTAAAGAAACAGGCATTTCTAGAAGCACATTTCAATATTCCTTCATGGTTGAATCTTTATAACTACTTTTTTCTAAGAAATATTGGTGTAAAAATATGATCTATTTAAATAGGCTGCTATTTGTACATGGTGCTTGTGTCTGCCCCACTGAATAAAGACATACACAATGGGAAAATATTCTGATTTTGGGAAGTTCATAAACCCCAGTATAGCTTTTTTTTTTCTTTTTCCAAAATACTTGGAAACAATACCTCTTAAGATAGAGAAGGCATTAAAGCCTATCATTCTACCTTTTCTCTTTCAAATGAAGAACCTTTTATACTTTGTCTATACCAAGTCCTGTAGAGCTACTTGGTCTGTACTTGAAATGATGCTCAGACAAGCAGTTCTATCAATGAACAGCTCTAACTATCAGATACCTTTTCTTTATATAGAGACAAAACTCCTCAGCAACTCTTCATCATTGGAATGCTAAATGCTGGAGTTTTATCAGAATTGGTACAATCTGTAATGTTGTAATTATGTGCAACAGAATGGAAGTGAATGATGTGTTCATCCTGGCTTGTTACAACCTTTCAGTATGAAAATCATGTACAGCTGTAAGAGCTGCAATAAATCAGGATGAATGAAGCCATGACATATGGAAACCTCTAGTGTTTTGCTATTGGAATAGCTTCGTGGTGAGATAAAATTAGCACGTTTGTAATTCTTAAATACATTTGCTAAAATAAAACTCACTGGATAGTTTTATAAAAAATAAACTCACCTGGATACATCATAATAGGGTGTGTCATTTTCAGCTAATGCATTTTGCAAGATGTCCATGTCTTCTTTTAATGAAACTTGATCAGGTTCATTTGCTCCCTCAAAGGGTAGTCTGTCACCCAACCTGATAGGGAAAGTTACACGAGAAGTATAATACATTCCTTTTTCAGAAGACAGTGCGAGCGGTTCCGCAACCATTTAAAATAAGATACTTAAACTCTTGGGAAGTATTACCCAGTCACAATATGAGAATAACATAATTTGACTTAATGGCTCACATAGTTAATGAGAGCATAAATAGGAAATTCCTATTGTCCTACAAAGTAGATGTCATATGACTTTTATAAGCTGAATATACAAAACGTAAGAGCTACTTAATTCAATCTTATCGAAGCATTAAGCAAACTATACTTCTTTGGTGTACTTTACTATGCCAAGAATATCTTCACTTTGCAAAGTCAAATTTCACATGTAGAAAGATTTTATGCAAAATAGAAACTTGGAAAAAACTAATACTGAATGAAAACTGGTAACAATTTATGTATTTGGTGATGTTCAGTATCACCTGTTCCAAACATCTCTGAAGAATGGAATATTAATTGCTTCTCTCTCTCTCTAGACCCTCAAGCTTTGCTTCAAACATTTACCTTGGCATGATATATTTCTCTGTATTGGCAAAATTCAAAGAATGTCTCCATAGATGAATAGCTCATCTATGAAGATGAATTTGAATTCAATAAATTTTATGGGACCTTCCGGTTTCTAATCTTATGTATTAACACAACTTTAATAAGGGATGTACAATGTTACACTGAAGGACTAAGAATAGTCATATGCATACATGGAATACAACTATATTTGTAGATGCCTGCATATTTCAATTACTGACAACTCTTATACTTTTGTGTGTACAGATTTTCACTGTTAGGGCAAACCTCCAAGGAGCGTGTCAGCTCCTGGACACTGCGTATCTTTCAGTGATTTGGGAGTTGGGAGTCACTAGCAAGTAGTCCTCTGTGGGTCTGAAGCTTAGCAATCAACAGAAATGTCAGCATTCTTATGATTGTTCATCTGCTGTGATAGAACTTCAGATGAAACCATTTTATTTAGTTATCGAAGCAACACAGGAGCTGTATTTAAACAAATTTCACAGAGAACACTAATAGCTAAGAGGTTATTCTCTCTATTGAGCATAAGTCTACCTTAATCAAAAAATCAAGAATGAGCAAATAAGCAAAAAAAAAAAAAAAAAAAAATACCAACTGAATTATTATTTTTCCTTTGGAGATATAGCAGTGCCCGTAAACCGAAAAGAAAAATTCAAGCTAATGTAATTTTCATTTACTGTTTACTTCTTTAGCATACATTAATAAAGTTTTAAATATGAGTTGTATTATACTTTCTAGATTTGAAATACATAATATAACATATAGAACAATAAAACTAAGGATTTATGGTTCAAAGTATATCAAAATTTACCCATTGGGGGAGTGTATCTCAATAGATCAATTACCTCATATTTAATATTGGCAAATTGACTCTGCCTAGATAGATTTCTGTGCAACATGATTTTATACATGTTTCACTAATCAACTGCTAATCTTATGATTATTTACTGATTAATCTTGAAAAATAAACTAAAATGTGGTTGGCAACTAAACTGCTTTTTCTCCACCAGAAATTGAACTGACTTAACAATGGATAAAAGCTTATTATTCATCTAAAATTGGTGTTGAGTAAAAAGAAAGTCAGAGCCTCCTTTCACCATGTTTGGGAATGTGATCCTCCACTCAGCCCATAAAACTAATCACTGACAGTGTCTCTCATGCCCTGAAAGTGAATTCCAGGATTCAGAATGACCTGACGTTGACCTCTCACTCAACACATCAAGCAAAAATGTAAATTAATAATACATAATTTATACTATTCAGTTGTCCAACAAAACATATAGGAAATTCCCATTTAGATGAAGAAGGAATGCTCAGATGTCTGAATTGAAAGGGAGCTTACCCGAGAGCAGAAGGTGCCCTGTAAAGAGGCCACGCCGACGTCTGTGAGAACAGCACACTGAGAAGGGTCAGAAGCACAAGGAGCTGGGCCTTATTTCTGGTGTCCATTTCTGTGCCTCTAAAGAGAGAATCACCTTAGTTCTTCCAACCACAGATGTCACCAGCAAGGTAATTCTGAGTGCCTAGCAGTAATTTTCAATGGCTCTTGAAGATTTTGTAAAGAGTAATTTTCCTCTTGTAGAAAGAGATAAATTGCAAGATGATACATTCAAAAATCAATATTTCTCTCAGTGACAGGTACTTGAATAAAAAGTAGAATCCTTTTCACCTGCTGTCTGGGCACATGGTTGGCCCCAATATCTATTGAATGCCATACTTCTATAGTGCTGGAAATAACCCTGGGGACAATCTTTTCATAACAGGGCTGTACCACCCAGGCTTAGTGTATTTTTTGACGAAGGAAACAGCTTCAAGACATTGATTTTCTTCGCTTTAAGATTTCAGTATCTGATTAATATAAGACTGGGATATCATCTATTTAATAATTCTTCTGCTCGTGTTTGTACAAATGTATAAATATAATATGTATATATACATGTAATTTTTTAAAAGATTTTGGATCTACATTACTTTTTCCTCTTTCAATTGTAGATATTACTGGAAACTTATATCCTTACACCTGAATTTGAACATCTTAACTCAGTAGTGAATATTAATACTCAAAATATCACTGAATCATATATTGTCACTGAAATGAATTTTTCCATCAAAGGAAAATATATGTTAAAAGCAAAACTTGCATTTCTTGCATTTAATCAACTTACACATTTCATTTCTAGTTTCTAGATTAAAAATTTAGGAGTTCAAGGTCTGTTTCTCTTGATGCCTATAAAAATTACAAAATTTAAACTTAAGGCAAAAATTAAATGCATCTTAGATTCACTTAACCAACATATGAAATAGGAAAAAAAAAGCACTGTAAAAATAAGTTGAAAATTTCAAAAGCAAATGTGCCCACTGAAATTTTCAGTCAAAAATCTACATACAAGTAAACTTGATTTGAATGAATTATTTCTGAAAATCAGTATTCAGTAAAAGAGCAAGCAGAGTAAAGCATCTTACAAACAAAAAAATTCAGAAAATCTATCTATATGAGAGAAATTGAAGTATTTCTATCCTTACCAGGTGACTTGAGAAACTTGTCTTTTTGCTATTGCAAAAGCAGAGCACTATCAAATTCTTTTCAATAGAGAGAAAAATTCAGTATGTTGTAAGAAAAGTTTCAGAGGCAGGAGGGAAAAAGAAGAGGAAAGGTAAAGTTTTCACTTACCTTGCCCACTCGTGCTCCCCCGGAGCTGCCTGTTCTGGTTTGTTTTGGAGCTGTCTTAGGTGCTGAAGTCCTGGGAGTAAGAGGAAGGCTCCACCAGTTCTCTGCCCTTAGCAATGGCTAAGGGTTGGCTGTTACTGCCTGCTGGTGCTTCTCACTCTACCCTGACCAGCATTTCAAAGCCCATCATTTTATAGGGCTTATACTTGGGACTGAGCAATCACAAAGCGCTCTGAAAGACGTCACAGTATGACGGCCATGGGATGAATAGTGCTTGAAGTTCTTACTTAATTGTCATTATGTCTAATTTATATAAGTTTATAGTGAGTAACTTCAAGATGTAAGATAAGAGGAAATTTACTTTTGTTTAAACAAACAAAGTAGCAAGCTCAATGTGAAATGTTTTAACCTTTACTTAATTGTAGTGAAATAAGAAAATGATTGTAGTGTTATAGCCATGGCCACTGGGATTCCTTCAGAAAATAAAGACTTCATGTGTAGAAACAAATGCAGAAAGCAACAAACACTTATGTTCATTATGCTTATAAATGTGTAATTATACTTTATTACCTAATATCAATTCTGTTAATATTTTTAATTTGTATGCTATTCTTATAGATCCAGATTTAATCTTTCTTGAAATCTATCCTAACTTTAAAAGCTCTAGAGATAACTTTCACCTTTCTATTATTACATTTCCTTTTTGTTGAAACTAATCCCAAGATAAATGTTTCAGAAAGTCTCTAAGATAGTAAGATATACACGCTGTTGTACAAAGCAGTAGAAGTAGTGCTATTTCATATTTGTGTAGAAAGCAGTAGAAGTAGTGCTATTTTGTATTTGTATAAAAAGGCACAATTCCCAATGCACTTTTACATACACTGTGTCAAATGATCCAAAAAATAAATTGTTGTCAGACTATATACCTCAAGGAATTTAATTATCTTTTCTTTTTAAAGGTTTTCCTCATCACTTTTATAAGTCTTTGCATAATGTAGAATTAGTTTTCTACCCTCACCCCCAATGCACACACACATACTCAAACCAGTTTGGAACATCTCTGATTCAATCACTTGACAGGTGGCTTCAAATAATTAGTTGAAAAACATTTATGTAGTACTTTGATAAATACTTCACTTCTATTTGTGGATTTGTAACTAAAGGTAGCTTAGTACGCATTCAATCAGAGTTTAAGGTAAAAAATGCAGCCACATGAAAAATTTCCTAAACAACAGAGTAAAATGTCGTTTTTCCTTTTTTGTTAAAGAATTTCTGCCATGTGTATTATTTTTACATTTTGTTTGTAAGTTTCATAAGAAAGAATGACTTTACAGTCCTCTTTCTTCTACTTTAAGATTTTAGTATCTATTTGCTTCATTCAAAGTCAGACTGATCCAGTAAAAGACTATCCTGCTATGCTTAATCATATTTTCTAATCCAGTTACCAGAAAAATTAAATGAATTAAATTTCAAAATGTCTGGAAATTTGTTTCCCAGTTGACAGCTCTGACTTAAGCCAGAGTTCCTGTGGCTTAATTCCAGGAAATCTTTTTTTACCTGATTATTACAAACTAGAGGTTGAAATGGCTCTCATATGGAATTTTTTTATCCTTAGCTCTTCATCACCCAATTCTTAGTGAATCAATTTTATTTAAGAGCAGCAACGGCAAAGCAACTTAATTGAGGGTCACAGACAAATTACTGCTGAATGATAAGAAGAAAAATTTTAAACATAAAAGATGTAAAGCTGATTATTATTTGGCCTAGGCAAGCACTTAGCATTTACAAAGAGTAACTATAGTGGCTTTTTTCAATAGAAAAGACAGTTGCTTCTATTATAATAATAATAAACTAAAATAAAAAGAAATAATTCAATTTTATTACCTCTGAATAAAAATAAACTTAATCAAAGAACTGCATTTTCTCTTACAAATTTAAACTAGAAAGCAAAACAATTTGAAAATGGAACCATAGCACCATCTGCAGGTTCAAAGTTTTAATTCACAGATTTTATAAAATTGTGTTTATTTTTTTCTTTTCTTTCAAGGAAATGAATTGTAAACCAGAGGTCCTTTAACCGGCTTAACTTATGGATGCTTACAGAAAAAATAAACATAAAAAAAAGTACTGCAGTTGAATTTATCCTGAATTCTCGGTTACCATAAAACTTAGTAAATAAATACAAAAATACAAATGTGAATTTACTCTTTAAATCTGTCTTTTCCGTACTTTGACATATTCTTCCATAATTTGCCTACATTTCTGGCAACGTTTATTTTTGCCTTACGCCTTCTTAGTAAAGTGGTGTTTGTAATAAGGGGAACTATAATTCATTTGTATGGGTAGAAAAATCTTCAAGATCCTTCTTTTACAGATAAGTAAACTGATCTCCAGAAAGTTTCAGTAATTTTTGCCACTCAGGTGGTTAATAATAAATACGAGACTGGAAGATAGACTGTCTGATTTTGAGTCAGCACTCCTTCAGTTTAGAATTGGTAATATTCTGTAATTGTTACTATCACCATTTTGATGCTAGCAGGTCAGATATGGACATTGACAGCTCATAAAAATATTGGCATCTCCTCTCCTCTTTTTCACCAACAGAACCAAGAGCAGGGAAATAAAACTGGCATTCTAAATTCAAACGTAGTGGATGCAAGGGAATTAGATGGAAGGGATTTTTAAGCTCAGGATATTAGCAGAAATCCAAATTTGCCTTTTTTTCTTTAGTGCAATATGCTAATAGAGGGTCCATATTCTTCTTATGGATTAAATGCCTAAGCTTATGCTCTTCTGCCTCTTTGTATGATGGTTTTATCTGCCTAATTTCCCCTGTTTCACCTCCAGTCCTGAGACCTAGCCAGTGTCTACCATGGTAATCCTGAGTGGGTGAGTCTAGATCAGAGGTCTGGAAACTACAGGCTGTGAGCTAAATAGACTGACCCCTCTGGGTTTTGTTTGTTTGTTTCTTCATTAATTTGTTTTTGTTTGTTTATGTCTTTCAAGCTAAGAAGGGTGTTTATATTTTTAAATGGTTAAAAAAATTAAATGAACTTTTTGTGACACATGACAATTATATTTTATTATTTTATTTTATTTTGAGATGGAGTCTCATGTACTCTGCCATCCAGGCTAGAGTACAGCAGTGCAATCTTGGTGCACTGCAACCTCTGCCTCCTGTATTCAAGCGATTCTTGTGCCTCAGCCCCCAGAGTAGCTGGGATCACTGGTGCGCACCATGTTGGCCAAGTTTTGGTCTGGAACTCCTGAGCTCAAGTGATCTGCCCGCCTCAGACTCCCAAAGTGCTGGGATTACAGGTGTGAGCCACCTTACCTGGCCAAAACTTATATATAATTTAAACATCAGTGTCCACAAATAAAGTTTTATTGGAACATAAAACATTTCATCATATATGTATTCTCTATAGTTGCTTTTGTGCTACAACGGCAAGGTTGGATAGTTGCAACAAACTGCACAGCTCTCAAAGGTTAAAATAAGTACTATTTGGTCTTTCACAAAAAACGTTTTTCAATCCTCTAGATCCTCCTCTTTGGTAGATATTTAAGATGACATGTTTGCTTTAATATTCTTAAATCCAGTATCTTTCAATAACTTGTATTAGGAAATACACATTAGTGTATATATATTTTATATACCTAATGTATAATGTATTATGTGCTGTATATATGTATATATACATAAATAAATATATCCTATACAATATATTATACATGTATGTATGTATAACATACAGAATGTATACATACATTTAATATACATGTATACTTTTACTAAAAGTATACATTTGCATAAGATGTATATACATACGTATATTTGTATAGCATATTAAAAGTTTATATATTTAAAGCATATATATTAGAGTATATATAAACACTTTCAATTCTTTTAACTTAGAAAATTTGAATTTATTTTCAGGATTTTGTATTCTTGTCATATTAGTGATTTGATGAAAATAATGTTACAAAAAAGGTCAATTTTCCCTTTAAAGTTACCTATTAGAATTCATTCTGGAATCTAAAATTATATCAGCAAATATAAAGAAAAACAAGTAATGATCTAAATATGATTGAGGACAACTTCTCCCTTAACTCCAGAACCTTGTTATCTGTCCCACTTACTGATGCTGAGAAGTTTAGAGAAAATTATTCCTTTGTCTCAGAATTTTCTTGCTTCAAATCGAATTAGATGTAGAAAGAATAATGTGTAAGTGCTGCAAGTCATTTGAACTTTATTAGGGTTGTATTTATCAGATGATTTCCTGAAAATAGATTTCAAAAAGAAGGCTGTAGAGAAATCACAAGAACACAAAATACTAGGATGTGGAAGTTGAAAAATAGAGTATTAAAGATTTTAAAACCAATTTTATCTACTTCACAATGTCATCTCTTACATATGTGTTCCCCCACCACGAAGAGTAGTTCTCCCTTATCTATAGTTTCTCTTTCCGTGATTTCAGTTACCCATGGTCAACAGCAGTCTGAAAATATTAATGGAAAATTCCAGAAATAAACCATGTATTCGTTTTAAATTGTGTGCCATTCCAAATAGCATGATGAAATCTTCTGCCATCCTGCCCATTCCAGTCCGGGATGTGAATCATCCCTTTGTCCAGCATATCTATGTTGTCTATGCTACCTCCCAGGTAGTCACTTAGCCAGTTTGTTGACAGATGGAAAATATATGGTTTATATAGGGTTAGGTGCTATCACCGGTTTCAGGCATCTGTCGGAGTGTTCGGAGATGATTGTACACATTTCATGTAACCAACCTTTAACTTAATCACACCCTCTGTTTACTGTATGGATCAAATGAAAAACAACTATGTCTAATTTCTGGCTTTTAACCTTAAGAAAGGTGCACTCTAGATGTTAGAATGAAGATTTGGCAAGAATATTTTCTGAGTGAGTTCTTATGGCCCCTCTACCACTACATCTTTTCTCCATAGGCCAGGGAAGCACCTCTGAGATGGGGAAGCTGGTATGAGTTTATGGTAGAGTGGAAGGGGTGTGGATGACAGAACCCTGTGTTATCAAGTGTAGGGACTGAACAATAGAGGTTAACTTGGCTTCATTTCACATCTGGTTGACATAAGACAAAGCAAATCATGGAGAAACACTCTGGATAATGGTACAGGAGACAAACCTGGATGACAGTTGCACACCCTGCTTGGGAAAACCTGAAATGCCATCCAGGGAACAAAGAGTGGAAAGGGCCTAGCAAGGGACAGGTTTTAAACAATCTACCAAGAGCCATTGTGGGTGTCCACACCCAGGGACCAGATGTCACTGAATATTTCAATCAATGACAGCCAGCCCTAGATCATCTCCGAAGTGACCAGAGGAAGCCTCCCAGGTTTCATATTGCTCTGTCCTCCCTCAGAACCTTAGATGCTGCTCTGAGGGAAAAGAGGAGACAAATCCCCTTTCCAAATGTGGAAAGACAAAATTTGAAATGACAGAAAATCTGAAATGACAGAATTTTAAATCTGAAAAGTATTGCCTTTACCTAGAAATGATTAAGTTAAACTTTTTTTCCCCCTAGACTTGGAGTCTCTCTCTGTAACCCAGGCTGGGAGTGCAATGGCACAACTGTAACTCACAGTAGCCTCCAAATCCTGAGCTCAAGTGATCCTCCTGTCTCAGCCTCCCATGTCGCCAAGATTACAGGTGTGAGCCACTGCACCTGGCAGAGGTAAACATTTTTAAAAACAAATTTTTATGTTCATTATATTCTGTGGCCTGTGAAAATATATACTCACTGTTACTTTACAAATGGCCTTGAATAGTGTATGGTCATGGTTTGCCTGGGAAGAGCCTGCTAGGGACCCTATACCCTACTTAGTGTTAAAACCAGTTTGAAAGAGGCCCTGGGACGAAAGCTTGGTAACTTTGAGCTCTGTCCTAGAATGGAGCACGGGGGCAAGATGGAGGCCTGCCCTGACCCTGGAGGCCACAAGTCTCACTCCCTCTCTTTGTTCTTCAGTTGTTCTAGCTGGTCTCCAGTTTTGCCATCTGGTTCCTCACCTTAGGCTTCTCCAACCCATTCTGTGGACCTAATGCTAAGCCTGTTTCTTTCAGTTTGCCTCAGCCCTAGAGGACCTCCCAAGAGCCCTGAGTTTCGGCTTACTCTTGGGCGAGATCTGACGCCACAGGCTCTCCCCCCAGCTCCTGCCTCTGCTGGGCACCCTCTCTGCTCTTCTCCACTGTTATTGCTTCCTTGAAGGTGACCTTTATGGACTACATCTTCCACACCCTGGTCCTCTGGCTGCTGGCTGGGCTCAGCAAAAAGAGATGCGCTGGTTGGAAATGAAAGGACCAAAGAGGAGAGAAAGAGAGCTCTGGGTATTTATTCCCCTAGGCCATGGCTTGGAAGAGGCTACATTCCTCCGACAAGATCCAGTTTCTGTAGGGTGGCCTCTCTCCTGCAGCCCTAGAGGGGCCAACGGCTTCCTGCTGAGGCTCATTCATGGATTACTTGCTACCTCACTACTTCTACCTCTTTATTAAACTCTCCTCAATTCTACCTCCTTATTAAACTGTCCTCAATTCTTCTTTGAAAAGAGCCTTCGGAGTCCTTCCTGGACCCTTCCTGTTGTATTCCCACTCCCACACCCAATATTTAATTTTAGGATTGGATAGCTTCAGAAGGCCTGCACGTTTTAAAATTTTTGGTAGTTTTCATTTGAGTTGGAAGAATTCTTAAAATAATCAATGTGGGAGCTTGGAGGAAGGGCCTCCTAGCCCCAGGCAGGTCTGTCCAATTGGTGAACAATTGATTTTTGAAGACTAGCTGAAACACAAATACATTAGAAGTGCATTCAGACCCTTGACGCTCCTCCAGTCCCTCCAGGAAAAGAAGCTGGATCCTTTGCTGACACAATTCCAGAGAAAAGGTCAATGTGCTGCCAGAAGCCAGACACCAAACCATCATGGGGTCTTTGTGAGGAGGTGTAGAGTAGCCTTGGGAAGGAGACTTGAGGCAAACTGGGCCTTGTGTCTCCAGGGCTGCTGGCGCCTGACCCTCAGGAAAGAAACTCCCTCTGTCAAGGAAGCAGGAGCTGCAGCTATTTGATAAGCTTTTAAAATCACCATTCTTCTTAATCATCATTCTAATATCCTGTATCTGTAGTCACTTCCCTGTACTTCCAAGTCTGGAACACTAATGTTTTCATTTCTGACTCATAAAACCATCATTTTCAGCTAGAAAGAATTTAAGGTAATTTAGTCCTGTCACTTTGTTTTGAGACATTTTAGCAACTTCATAACTGAAAAGAGGCAAGTGACTTCCAACAAGTAACGGAGCTGAGATCTGGACCTTTCACCTTTCTCTTCAAGTGGGTTGCGAGGACAGCAAATTCAAAACCCACAGAATAGAGCATGGAGAGTGGGGAGGGCGGCGTGGTTGCCTTGCTGCTGTGACCCTCTGGATTTACCGGGATGCTTGAGCAATGTGTAGTGATGATGTTAACAGGTAGTTCAATCGAGTGATTTACATTTGCTTGGAAATAGTTCTTATCCCCAAATGACAACCAAAAGAAATGTTGCTGAGATGCACCCTAACGGGGAGTCGCTTCCTAGGTCCACACTCCTTTCTGTGGCTGCAGTGCCTCTAGGGTGTCTCAAAGAAATCCCACGCAAGAGCCGGGCGCAGTGGCTCATACCTATAATCTTAGCACTTTGAGGGGCTGAGGCGGGTGGATTACTTGAGGCCAGGAGTTCAAAACCAGCCTGACCAACATGGCACAACCCTGTCTCTACTAAAAATACAAATATCAGCCAGGCGTGGTGGTGCATGCCTGTGTTCCCAGCTACATGGGAGGCTGAGGCAAGAGAATCAAGCAAGAATCGCTTGAATCTAACAAGCAGAGGTTGCAGTGAGCTGAGATCACGTCACTCCACTCCAGCCTGGGTGACAGAGCAAGATTCTGTCAAAAAACAAACAAACAGAAACAATCGAAATACCATGGAGGGAAAGAGAGAAAGCCACTTTTTCTGTCAAAATAGGGCTGAGTCTAAGTACTAAACAGAGAAGGCACAGGGTGCTTCTTTCTTCTCTGCATTCACAAGGACTATTCTTGGCATTTTTCTTAGTAAGGAAATGAGAAACTCTTTTTGCAGTCATCAGAGTTTCTAGAAACAGATATCCATGACCTCTTCCTCTGACCATCATACTTATGTGTATAACAGGTATCAACGACCTCTGCCTCTGACAATTATACTTACACGTATACAATCATACGTTACGTGTGATGGGGGAAATCAATGTGGGACTTCAAGTTCTTTGGATGACAAAACTGAGAATCCACTAAAGAAGGCCCGCCCTCCATTCTCCCTCTCCTGTGCAACTTCTACAGACTCAAATAGGGTTCCACTAGCTCCAACCTTTTTTCTTCCAAGCTCTTTTCCATAATGCAGCTAAAGTGATCTTCCCCCAAAATTTCTCTAATCATATCATTCACTTGTGTAAAATCTTTCTATGGTTCCCCATTGCTCTTGAAGGAAACGGGCTTGCAAGCCTGGATCGCGCTATTCTCATCAATGGCCCCTCGTTGTCCCCTCCCCATCCACCCGCAATCTATTCTCAGCCACTTAGAACAACTTTCAGGTTCTCAAAAGTACCGTATTCTCCCATGTTTCTGGCTTTTCACACATACCATTTCCTCCCTCAGAAACACCCACTCCAATCTCTTTTTATCCTTCGGGTCTCAGCTTACAGTAGAACATTTTTTTCCAGGAAGACTGTAACCCATTCTCCCATCAAATTTGGGTGAGGTGCTGTGTTTTTGGGCTCTCGTTTAACTCCGTATTTCCCCCAGCTTAACACTGAGCATGTTGGATCATTACAGTGTATGCCATATCCTCCACTGCCAGACACTTTTAGCATGCAAAAGCTTGTTGCTGTCAGGTAATAGGTGCTCAGTAACTAAGATAAGAGAATGAAAGAGATTGAAATTGTGCTTATTTCAGCTCTATTTGATTTGGACCTCAAGTCTTTTAAAAAAACTTTTATTGTTTTACTTTTCAGTTCTTTTGGTCCGGTGTTCAATACTTCTTTCCCATCCTCAAATAACACTTAGTCTTAGTACAGGATGGCTATTACTCAAATCCTACCAACTTTGTTTTTAAAGATTCCTCAGCCATGTCTATTTTTTCTCTAGAGCTAAGTTTCATTCAATGATGGTTGTTTTCTTAGTCCTTTAAGTCATCTGAATAATGCTTGATTCATATATTGGGATGTATTTTTAAATGCATAAATGTTGGTCTAGGTCTTGTTAGAAAAATAGTGTAACTTCACAAAAGAAAAGGGAGTATTTTCTATTAAAAAAATCATACAGTTTTTAAATTCTATGTTTCATTACCCCTCTAGAATGCCTTTCTAGCCTTGTTTTTATTGCCTTTTATCTGTATTTTTTGTGATAATATAATTTACAGCACACTTACGTAATCAATTGATTTAATGATGCCTCTTACTGAAACCGTCTTTTGTATCATTATATCCCCAATACCTGGTACATTATAAGTTGCCCCCAAATGAGTGCTGATCAGAATAAATATTCAAAGGTGGAAAAGTGGGAAGGTTTTTGTTTTTGTTTATTTTTGCAGCCAGTATTACTTAATCTTAATGTTGAATCTCCTCCTTTTTGCTGAAGCAAAAAGAAAACAATCTGGAAATGTTCTTAAGTGAAAAAGGAAAAAGAATTCCAATTAATGTTTTTAACTTTAAAGCCTTTAGAGTAGTTCCAGGATCTAAAATCTCCACTTCACTCAAAAGCAAAGGGGTTCTATTTAGACTGTTGAAGAGTTTTCCTTAGCACAAATGGACATATTCGATGTCAAAACTTCATAGTCACTTTACCTAGACTGGAAACATTGCCAAAGTTGGGATTTTTTTTCTTTGTTCTATGAAATAATTTCAAGTCAATGCATCACACTAGGGAAAAATTATTCAGCAATTCACTGTTCTTAGAACCTTGGTACACTTATGCCGCCCTTTTTCATTTCTATAGCTCCTATACATTTATCACAGGAAAAAAAAGTGACTGGGGTTTTCCCAAAACTCCTCTCTCAGCTTCGTTAACTGTCTTTATAAACTTGACCTATAAAGACCTTTCAAAATTAACTTCATGTTTCTTAAATTATTCTTATTAAGAATGTGCTTATGGCTAAAGAAAAATAGATCTATAAATCAAATGTAACTAAATATGCTGTAAATTTTTGTATAAAAAATTAGTTTTTCAAAAGTAAAAAATAGTTGCCCTTTTGTTCTCACTTCCTAGCAAGAGGGCTCCATCTAAAAAGGATTTCATCTGGGAGAGGTGTACTTGTTTAAAACAAACTGGAGCCTCTTTTGGAAGAGAGTAACTTACTGAAATGATGTCAACTAATTATGCATTTACGTCAGATGTATACTTTAATTTCCATCACTTCATAAAAGTTAGAACTATTTTATTCTTCTTTTTCAAGTTTAGGTTTCTATTTTTGTACAATGTCTACTTTTGGTTATTTAAGGCTCTTTTGTCAGTTTGCCAAAAATTCTATATGATTAAACAGTAAGAAGCAAATTTCTAAGCACTTTCAGAAAGTGAAATGGAAATTATCATGCTTTTTTGATAGGAATAATGATTATAATATTTCAGGCCAGGTGCAGTGGCTCACGCCTGTAATCCCAGCGGTTTGGGAGGCCGAGGTGGGCAGATCCCCTGAGGTAGGGAGTTCAAGACCAGCCTGACCAACATGGAGAAACCCCATCTCTACTAAAAATACAAAATTAGCCGGTCGTGGTGGTACATGCTTGTAATCCCAGCTACTCAGGAGGCTAAGGCAGGGGAATCGCTTGAACCTGGGAGGCAGAGGTTGCGGTGACCCAAGATTGTGCCATTGCACTCCAGTCTGGACAACAAGAATGAAACTGCATCTCTCTCTCTCTCTATATATATATATACACACACACACACACACGCACACATATACAGATATATATATATTTAAAATGTTTAAGAAGGAGTCTGTATTTTTATATTTTTAATTTTTTCTTCTTACTCTGAGTCAAGAATTCTAAAGAGAAAGAAACTTGGAAGTGAATATAAACACCTTCCTCAGATAGATGAACAGCCAGTTGGATTCAATTTTCACCAGACTAAAGAGTTACATACAAATAAATGAAACTGCCTAACAACTTAGTATTTTTAAAAACATAGACTTGAATATTTATCAAATTTATGACATTAAAAATATTTAAAATTTCAAGTAAAATAAAAAAAAATGCAAAGGAAATTATGGGTTTACTCGAATACATGTACATGTACAACTTCTGTTTAAAAATATTAAATTTAAAATGGAAAAAGACACAGAGGGAACCCTTGAAGAAAATATAACAGAAAGTTAATATTTTCCAAACCTAAAGCATTCATTACAAATTGGTAATAAATATTAAATGCCTAAAAAAAGGACAAACAATATGAATAGAAAATTCATGCAATACAAACTTAAAATGATCAATTAACATAGTTAAATGTTCCATCATAAATTGTTGCCTTTCATCAAAAATGAAAGAGGCTTAAGTTAAAATTATGGAAACTCTCATGTGGCAAAATTTTTAAATTTCCTTTATTCATTCTTTACTGGCAATGTGGTACATCAATCTATATCAAAATCATTAAAAATATTCACAATTTATTTATTTTATTTTTTTTTTTTTATTTTTATTTTTTTTTTTTTTTGAGACGGAGTCTCGCTCTGTCGCCCAGGCTGGAGTGCAGTGGCGCGATCTCGGCTCACTGCAAGCTCCGCCTCCCGGGTTCACGCCATTCTCCTGCCTCAGTCTCCTGAGTAGCTAGGACTACAGGCGCCCGCCACCGCACCCGGCTAATTTTTTGTATTTTTAGTAGAGACGGGGTTTCACCGTGGTCTCGATCTCCTGACCTTGTGATCCGCCCGCCTCGGCCTCCCAAAGTGCTGGGATTACAGGCGTGAGCCACGCGCCCGGCCCAAAATATTCACAATTTAAACCAATGATTCTAGCTCTAGAAAACTATGCTAAGGAAGTAATAAAAATAATCCTAAAACAAAAAAATTAAAAAAAAATTTAGAATAGTTTTATTTTTAATAGTGAAAAGGTATACTATTCATTGCAGATTATAATTTATTAAAATATTCTAAAAACTACTTATTGTAGAATATTTTAATAAATTATAATATCCGATCGATATAAAATAATGTAGCCATTTTTTTAAGGGAAACTATTTGGCAATGAAGAAACCACTTCTAGTGTTAAGTGTAAAGAGAAATATAAAACTCCCAATATAATTTTATTTTTTTAAAAAGTATCCTTCATGTATTAAAAAAAAAGGCCTAAAAATAAACCTCCAAAATGTTAACAGGAGCTGTATTTTGGATGAAGCCATTGATAATATTTTCTCTTTTTCATTCTTTTCTGTATTTTGCAAATTTGTATTTTTATTTTGAGCTGTATTTAATTGAAATACCTTTGTTTCTAAAAGACTAGAAAAACTGTAATTGTGCCTTATATTTAAAATTCTGTGATGCATTATATATTTTTTATCAACATGGCTTTAAAAACAAAACTAAATTTTGTTCTAACATGTTAATTACATTTTTTTCTTTCACCATTAAAACGGTAATGTCTCACACATTAGTCCAAACTTCTGAATACTCAACAAATGGTAGCTAAATGTACTAATCCATTTGGGTTATTTGCTTTGTTTCTTTTAAGCACACACTATGTGCTGGGAAACACTGTAAACTTAAGGATTAATTTACATTATCTCACTTGATCTCAACAAGTCTATGAGGTAAGCGTTATTCACTCCATATTCAGCAGGCAAAAAAATATGGTATAAAGAAGTTAATTAACTGGCACACAGTCATCCAGTTAATGAGTGGAGGAGCCAGTATTTGAAAGGTAGGAATTCCATTAACGGTTGGTGAAATCCTGAAAACCTCTAGTGAAAACCTAGGAACTTGTCAAGGAATTGGCAATGTCCACTGGAAGATAAAAATCACAATATTAAGGAAAGAACAACAAAATAATTGTAAGTTTACTAAAATATAGCTATTTCCATTTTCTCCATATTTCCTTTCACAAGTATACATTTTAATTGCTGAAATTGTAATAGATGTTAAACATGTCTACAATATATGTTCAACATATGTCTATATATGTTGTTAAATATATGTCTATGATAGTTGTTAATGCTGTTTTTCCTTGACATTTAAGCAATTTCCATGATTTAACAAAATTTTTATAATTATTTATATTTGTGTTTATATAGCTGTCTTTATGTCCCTTGATATAAGACCTATGGTTTTCCCCACTAATGTTTTCTTATTTTCTGTTACAAATAAAGATACTCTAGATGTCTTCATGAATATGGCTTTCGGCTTTCTTCAAATTATTTCATTGGGATAAATTCTTAGAAACAGAATTGCTATGTCAACTGGTTCAAACAGTCATAAAGCTGGCTGGAGAAACAGAGAGGAAAATAAATCACTTAAATAAACCCTCTTAATTTTGTACAAGTGAAACAATACTTCCTACACTTCAACAGCCACTGGCTAAAAGAAGAGATACAGCTATTATATTAGCTGCTCTGTATGCCTCTTCCTTGTGAAACCTTAAACAAGATATGGATTATACCAGGTCTTGAAAGAGCAGTTACTAATTTCTAGTAGTAAATAAGAGGGGTTTATTCTTTCTTTCACAATAACTTGCTCTTTTATGACTTAATAGCATTTTGAATGAAATAGACGATGCCTTGTTCCTCTCCTAGATCCCTTTTACAGCGTGGAGAGTGAACATTTCTTCATAAGCAAGTAGTATGATCATATTATCGTACATAGAAGGAGCATAGTGTAATGGCTAAGACAGGAGCTCTGGAGCTGCACTGCCCTTGCTTGAATCCCAGTTCCACCACATAGATACAGTATAAGACCTTATGCAAGTTATTCAATCTCTCTGGGAGACTTTAGAAATAGATATAGATATCTCCAATATTTTTCTTAATATACAATATATAATACTAAATCTTAACTCATATATAAACACATACATACATAAGAGGCATAGTAATTTTATCCTCATGATCTAGTCAAGACCTTAAGAAACTTCTGCCCCAACTCTGTATTGCCAGAAAAAAAAAAATCTTTTAATTTATTTATAGCTAACAACCCCATTCACAAGGTACCTCATTCAGTTAAAGAGAAGTACATTTTGAAAGCAATTTATCTTAGCATATTGTTCCAGGAAATTACATTGCTCAAAGCCAGACAGTCTACGAGTGACTTACTCAACTCTTTCTTTTGTATTATTCAAGATAAGCTTTTGGTTATACCTGCTTTAAAAATACTTGTGTTAAACTTATTAACACACTGCATGATAAAAATGCAAAGTTTCATAATTTCATTTGGAACGTTCACAACATCATTTTCTGTTAAGATCTATATCTTTCCTAGGAATATATACCGTGCTTACTTCCAAGCATATATGAAGCCAGGTTCTCTACCAATTAGCACTAAATCAGCATCTCAACTTTCTTAAGAGGAAGTAAAAACCACCCTTGTTGACTGATTCTTAGAGCTTATGTTTTTATTCTTTAACGTGTCATACAGAATTTTTTTATTCCGAGAAGTAGGCATGGAGTACACTCTCAAAACTAAAGATCATGCATGTTCATGAATTTCTTTTTTTTTTTTTTTAAAGATATTAATAATGGACGTGCAGCCTATTCTTTTCCCTCAACCTTTTCTAAGGCAAAGTTTCTTTGTTAAAAACTGCAAACCCTGTTTTCAGAAAAATGCATCCATGGCCATATACACCCACCGATGTACACAATTTACAGGATTCCTAGAGCTCTCTTTCAAAATTTATCAATTCCCTTTGGGGTCTTGAACCTGGTCAGGAAGTTCTCTCCAGATACCCTTACAGGACCATGGAAATGAATCCTGCCTCATTGATATGGTGGGGTTTGCCTCAATAGGATTATTTTCACTGATTTTTTTTCTGTCATGATGGCAACTCCCTAAATTAAGACACACCCCCATAAAATTCCTTACTGTATTTATCTTAAGGGTATTACTTAGCAATTTGTTCATTGCATCACATAGGATCCTTTTTATGATAAAATTCAAATATTGTTAGGACCTAAAATCAGAACTCACTGTGCTTCTCTGGAATGAAAAATTTGTCTTTATCTTATGAGCACTGTGAATATGTATCTGTTCCTATTCCTTTCATTAAGTGCACAGCTAAAAAGCTAAGAGCTAAATCCATGGCCCTTTGCTGGTTTTTATGATGCAAGACTCTTTTTTTTTAGCACTAACCTTATTACTGGCTCCACCTTACTTCCCCTTGGCCCCAACTCTATCACCTACTTTATATTTATGTTATCTTGTTTAGAGACCCTTTTATAAAAGTTGTATAACAAGGCAAAGGGGAAAGAAATAAAAGATGGAATGAAAGAATAAAGGGCTTTTTTAAAAACTGTTACATTCCTTTACATTCAATTTCATTCAAAGTAAGCAATTCATCCATGGCTATACCACCCTGAATGTGCCTGATCTCATCAAAGTAAGCAATTAATTAAATACTTAATTCTGAAATTAAGTAAATAGTTAAATATTTTAAATTTTCTATTTCAAATTGTTATAATACTTTAGAAATTTTATATTAAAACAGAAAAGAGTAATAAAAATTATTTCATCAATTTGTGTGATCCATTGGTGATTGCAAAATCTCAATTGCCAAAACTTCTAAACTTTAGAATGCATGAGGTAAGCATATTTGGAGTTCCTCTTCACCTCTATTTAGACATTTTGTTTACCTCTAAACATCAATATCCATGGATATAACTAAATGGTTAATATAAATGTAGTGACAGAATTCATCATTTGGTGATTCAATTCAGTAGCAAGAATTAACTCTAGACTACTTAAGTTATTAATAAAAAGTATCTACTAGGAAAACTTCAACTTTCAATATTACTACCAAATAAGATCTTACTTATTATGAAATATCCAAAGGTTCTATTAATTCAAACCAATACACATTTATTTCTTAATAAAGGCTCACTTACCAAAAAGTTTATCTATTTATAATATTTACAGCTTTGAAATAAAGACAATCTTCTCCTCCAGTTCTTTCAACAATGCTAAACATTTTTGCCTTTTTAGCATTTGAGCCTCCTCTCTACCTGCTTTACAAAAAAATTCGATGGTATCCTTATAATTTACACCCTTCTTTGTACATTTTCTTCTCCTATTAAAGAGTCTTATTCTTTTATGTGCTTTAGAAACATTGGAGATAAATTTCCCTTTTAGAAACCTTCTTTCAGCAGCATTACCTCATAAGCATTGCCTGATTTTATAAATCATCTGTAGATCAGGGATCTGGCATATGTTGTTTTATTTTAAAAAACAAATTTCCAGTAAATGCATTTTTCAGTTTACACTTAAGAAGTCAAAATGTCAAGATGACTCAAAAACAATACATTAAATTGCCAGTGAACTTTACAGATTTGATTTGGTAAAGATAGCACAAGATTCAATGAGACCGAGAGTCTACAATATGCCTGAGTGAGCAATCAGAGATCATTCAGGAAGATAACGTCAAAGGCCAGACCCACGCCACTTATGCAAATACCTTGGGGTGGAATTAACCTAATAGAATGAAACATTTTTCGGAAAAAAAAAATGTCAAAGCATGTGGGAAATGTTACTGAAGTGTCTTTTCCAATGAGAATTTCCATGAGGTATAATCTGTGGAAAAGCGTGCATGCACATAGGGAAAGAAAAAGGACAAATGTGTCACTGCACACAGTTCCCACCTCTTGTTTCCACCAAGAAAGAACACTCCTCATGACTATGTTCCCTTCCAGGCAGGTGAATGGAAGTGTCTAAACACCAACATTGCAGTTTTGCCAAGCAACACAGTTGTCTTTAGTGTTTAACACACATGAGCATCTCCTCACTTCAGAATCTTTTAGGGAGGAATTTGAACCATAAGTTTTGCACTTAACCAGAAATAAGTTTAATGAATTCGGAGATTTATTCTGAAGAGTTGGAGGATTGAAATCCTTAGAATAATATAGTTACAGTTTTAAAACTGAAATATGATGTGGGAACTTTTTAACCATCAGTAGGAATTCCACAATCTGGTCTCACAAGGTATTTATGATTGAGGAAGAGTATGCTCTTAAAAGCAATCATCTACCTCTAAAGGAAGTCTTGAATCCTACATTTCATTTCATAGCATAAGAAAAGCAGAGACAGGAGAAATCACCACAGTATTCTGGTGAAGGATTGATAGACTCTCTTTTTAATTTTTAGGACCTGGCTCTTTATGCAAGTAGACTTTATATGTCAAAATGTTAACAAGCAGAAGCACTTCTGGAGTGATGGGATAAGGTCTTCTGAACATTTTCTCTGCCATAAAAACAGTGGAAATAAATGGCAAAAGAAAAAGCAACTTGTTAAGTACTCTGGAAATTAACCAAAGACTTGTGACAACCCCAGGAGCATTTATTCAAGAAAAGCAACTGAATTTTGTTAAGAACAGAGATCTAAGTGACATTTTAACTTGCCTAAGTCCTTGCACAAGTCCTTCTTGCCAGCTCCAAGGTAGCCATGAAAATCAGCAGGCTTATAGAAACCAACAGCCATTTAATAGTCATCAGAGAAGTCAAAATGGGTTAGAGCTTCTCAAAAAGCTCCATGCCTCAGCAGTAGTCACTATTTGACCTGACTGGCAACTTATTGAAAACCTCATTCACAGGGCTTGTCTTTATATAACTTCATTCAGAGCTCACTAGGTGGAAAACTCCCTTTTTCCTCCAAGGCGCTTGTTAAAAACAATCAGCAGCAACTGTCTGATTTTGTAGCTGCATTATAAAGAGACACCAGTTGGAGTAAAAAGAGGCTGAGCAAAAAGTGTTTAAGAAAACCATGGAAGACCAGGCATGGTGGCTTATGCCTGTAATCCCAGCACTTTGGGAGGCCAAGGCAGGCAGATTGCTTGAGCTCAGGAGTTTGAGACCAACCTGGCAACATGGTAAAACCCCATGTCTACAAAAAAATACAAAAATTAGCCAGGAATGGTGGCAGGTGTCTGTCATCCCAGCCTCTCTGGAGGCTGAGGTGGCAGGATCACCTGAGCCCAGGAGGTGAAGGTTGCAGTGAGCCAATATCATGCCACTGTACTCCAGCCTGGGTGACAGAGTGAGACCCTGTCTCGAAAAAAAAAAACAAAAAACCACAAACAAACAAAAACAAAAAACAAAACAAAACAAAACAAAAAAATAAAAACAAAACCACACACACAAAAATAAAAAATGAAGTATCTGTAGGAAAAAGCTCTGACATATTCCTGGGGATCTAGAAATCCACACACATGTGAAGGGCCATGCGTATGTCCAGGAAGGCTCTGAGAAAGCACTAATGTCTTAACTTTAGCTCACCTTACGGTTTTGCATTAAGAGCATCTATTCCTTGCATCTTACATGTTCTGACAGGGGCTGACATTCCTTGGCTTGTGGCTGCTTCACTCCAAAATTCAAGATCAGAATT
Organism: Macaca nemestrina; assembly: GCF_043159975.1. Taxonomy (NCBI): domain Eukaryota; kingdom Metazoa; phylum Chordata; class Mammalia; order Primates; family Cercopithecidae; genus Macaca; species Macaca nemestrina. Next base: position 71,874,952 of record NC_092129.1, on the reverse strand, counting down.
TCCAGAAATCTCTTTCTGTTCTATTTTCACATCACCTTCCCTTGTTTGTGTCTGTGCCAAATCTTCCTCTGCCTTTCTTATAAGGCCACTTGCTATAGTAAATAAATACTACACACTTATAATAAATCTGAATTATTTTGAATCTATATTTGAAAACTTTAGTTTTTAAAAAACTAATTTCAAAATTAAAAAAATTTTGAAATCACATTGTTCAAAGACTAGCTTAGAAAAGTTTTTCCCATGTAAATATTTAAATATTTATTTTTATTGCATGCCACTATTTCATTTTTTGTTTACATTCTTTATTCATTTTGAATTTATTTTGAATCAAAGAGACTTTTCTCTACAGCTAATTTTCTCCCAAACATTAATTAATCAATTGTTTTCATTTGTTGAAAATACCACTCCCATCATAACTAATTTCCCATATATGCCTAGTTCTATTTTAGTATTATTTATTTTCTTCTGTTGATTTGCATGACTTTTAATTTTTATTTTAGCTTTAAGACCAGTTTGATATCGGCTAGGCCAAGGATATTCTGTTACTTTTCTTTGTCAGAATTTTGATGACATTGTTTCTTATTTCCACATGACATTTTATCTTCATCTAAGTTAAAAGACAAAAGCAAATATAAAAAAGAAAGTCTGTATGTCAGGATTCTGGCTTTCATCACATTGAATTACAAATTAATTTGGGTATAAACTATCTTAAAATGCTACACTTCTTATCCACAAATAAGACAAGGCTTCCAAACTTACTCGTATATTCTTTTGCATCCTTCACTCTGTAGTTTGTTTTTTAAAGTCATTTCTGCAAACTAGGCCACATGGTGAAACCTCATCTCCTCAAAAAATATAAAAATTAGCCAGGTGTGGTGGCATATGCCTATAGTCCCAGCCATTTGGGAGGCTGAGGTGGGAGGGTGTCTTGAGCCTGAGAGGCAGAGGTAGCAGTGAGCTGATATCGTGCCACTGCACTCCAGCCTGGACAACATGGAGATACCCAGTCTCAAAAAAAAAAAAAAAAAAAAAAAAAAAAGAGGCATTTTCTGGTGCTTACTCATGATGCTTTACACCTCATTCCTCATTGGGAGTGTGCTCTTCATTAACTTAAAGTAATATTCTTTGTCCTATTTCACATATTTCATCTTGACCAACTTTTTTTCATGCTAGGTACACACTAGCATACTTTTGCCTATCCTTTTACTTTCACATTTTCTGAGCCACTTCACTTTAGGCAAGATTTATTGACTTGCAGTTAGAATTTTGGATTGAAAAGAAGTCTTCTATCTTGTGTATATGTGTGTCTCATTGTATTTATTTTTATAAAGATTATAATCTATTTTAATTCTGATATCTTATGGTTTAAATTTTTGTTTTCATTATTATTTTCTGTTTCTACCATTTGTTGAATAACCTATGCTTTATTTGTCTACATGCCTATTTTCCCAAAAGAGATCTTCTATATTTAATTTCGCCAGCAGTTGCTAACATAGTTTCAGATAATATGCTTAGACACATATTTCTCAATTTATCAGCTTCAGAAATAAAGCAGTATGTATTGAATCCCTGTATTAGTTAGAAATCTTTCTGGCAAGTTATTGTAACCTAATCTAATGTTGTTTATATAAAAATGAAAATTTGATAAAATGCGATTGTGGTATCTAGTAGATTCCAATAAAGGTTTCATTACCTATGAAGGAAAGAGAGATATAGCTAGGCTTCAGGGACTGCAGGGACCAACGTAACCAAATGCAAGTCTGGATGCTTCCCACTTGCAAAGTCCAATTAACAAGAGTAAGGTCTGGTAGAAAGTGATTTTACTAAACAAAAGTAGCAATGGAGACATGGCCAGATTCCCATCCAAAGCAACCACTTCAATTGTGAGGGGCAAGGCAAGGATTTAAAAAGGGAAAACTTGATATGGATGGCATGCAAGACTTGTGCAGAGTATAATGTCTATGTGTCTTGTTCCAGTGAATATCTTGGGTTTCAGTCCACCAGGGAGCGTGGGCTGGTGTCATTTCGACAATGGCCAAATTGTTAAGTAGCCACTTTGAAGTAATCTCTGGAATTTTGCACCTGAGTCCACATTTGGACTTTCTGTCTCAAGATTGGCCCCTGGAACTTCTAAGATGGCACATAATTAGATGCTAGAATACAGTTAGATAAATGTGAAGGGAGTATATATGGTGAGAAAGGGTGGAACATGGAATCTATTTTAAGGCTAAGGAAAATGTCTCTGCAGTTTGCTGCAAGGTTATATCTTGAAATCCAAAAAAAAGAAAAATGCAAGTTTTAAAATGCATTTTGAAGTTAAGCTGCCTGGTTACACTAAGAATTTCAACGTGATTGGCACATCTACTTTTTCCTGCCTCTCTCTGAGGGCTAGTTTAATTCACTTCTTTCCATTTTGAAGAAAGGGGCCTTTAAATTTTACTTTTTTTTTTTTTTTTTTTTGAGACGGAGTCTCGCTCTGTCGCCGGGGCTGGAGCGCAGTGGCCGGATCTCAGCTCACTGCAAGCTCCGCCTCCCGGGTTTACGCCATTCTCCTGCCTCAGCCTCCCCAGTAGCTGGGACTACAGGCGCCCGCCACCTCGCCCGGCTAGTTTTTTTTTTTGTATTTTTTTAGTAGAGACGGGGTTTCACCGTGTTCGCCAGGATGGTCTCGATCTCCTGACCTCGTGATCCGCCCGTCTCGGCCTCCCAAAGTGCTGGGATTACAGGCTTGAGCCACCGCGCCCGGCCTAAATTTTACTTTTTATAGTTTGAGCCATCTGGAAGATATTTGCCCGACTCTGTCTGGATCCCTACCCCAAAACACTTTGCAAAGGCCACTGGATCTACCCAAGTCTGCGATTTGCCCAATTAGAATGTGGTGGAATCCCTTGTTTCCCTCAGACCCTTTTGGTCTGCTGAGCACCTGTGGTGTAGGTGCTCAGCAGATCACAAGGTTTGAATATGTAGGCTTGAATATTCAGCACACCAAGTGGGGAAAGCAGGGGGAGTCTGCAGTCTGAGTTTTGACTCTGCAGTTTCTTCCTTAATTTGTGTTTTTCTAACTGTGGCCAATTCCATCCTACTAGGAAACGTTCCTGAATTGTGTGGCAGCTGTACCTTGGATTTCAGCTGGGTTCTCTGCATTATACTTAGATGATTTGGTGATAAGACATTCAGCAAGCTACTTTGGTGATAAGACATTCATATTTAAGAGCAATCATTTAACTTTTGAAATTTTTCATATGTACATATACAGACTTAGGTATTTATGTTTTTGCTGTAACACTATATATGTATTCCTCAGGTTGTACAAAACCAAGAGCTAAAAATAGCAGGGCTTATAGAAAAATAAGGTTAAAGACAAACCACTTAAAAAAAAAAAAAAACTGTGGAAATTTGTCACTGGAGCACTAACCAAAACTAACGATCCTAGTAACAATATTAGCATAGTTAAATTTCCAAAGAATATTTGCACCTAGCATCAGTGTGAGTCAATCCTTATAGCTCTGCAAAGCATTTTTATAGCGGTATTCAGATATTGTTAGAGTTCTTTTTCTTAATTTGAAAAGTTATATTCCTAACTGCTTCAAAACTTGAGTGTCTCTCCAAACCAGATATTCAGAGATACAACGGTTTTCTCCAATTAACTCATTCTCCACAAATCATACTGTGTCCCTAAGCTGGAAAGCACATGTTGTTCTTGATTCTTGATATGCTTGTCAATCATCAAAATTCGACTCTATTTTGTGCTATTCTTTGTGAATTATTTTTAGTTAATTAATTATCTATTTATTTGAGACAGGGTCTCACTCTGTCACCCAGGCTAGAGTACAGTGGCATGATCACAGCTCACTGAAGCCTCAACCCCCTGGGCTCAAGCTATGCCCCCACCTCAGCCTCCCAAGTAGTTGGGAATACAGTCTCCTGAGTAGCTAGGATTACAAGCCTGGCTAGTTTTTTTAATTTTTAGTAGAGATGAGGTCTTGCTATGTTGCCCAGGCTGGTCTCAAACTCCTGAGCTCAAATGATCCTCCTGCCTCACCCTCCCAAAGTACTGGGATTACAGGCATGAGCCACCATGCCCTGCCTCTTTGTGAATTCTTAATAGGAGTTTTTAGTGTTTCCACTTTCAGTGTTGTTGAGGGTTTTTTTTTTTTTTTTCTACTTAGGATTCTTTATGTTCATTTTCACCAGTGAATTTCTTAATTTCTTTCTTATAATGATTTTTCTAATTGATCCTGTGAGCTCTTTATGTAAAAGCATTAACTCCTTGTCATGCATTTTGTCAATTTTTTTCCCTCAATTTGCTCCTCAGCTTTGAACAAGTACCTTAGGCTACTCCCATCATACCCTACAGTCCTCTACTCTCAGATTCACATTGACCATTTGACTGATTTCTGTTACTTAATGGCACCCATTGCCATTCCTCCTGCCCAACTGTAGTCAATAATCTAATTTAACTTTCAGCCCTCTTGTTCTCTATTTTAGCTAAGCAGAGGCTTAACTATGAAGCCTGCTTTTTCCTTTTTTTTTTTTTTTTTCCAGACAGAGTCTCACTCTGTTGTCCAGGCTGAAGTGCAATGGCATGATCTCGGCTCACTGCAACCTCTGCCTTCTAGATTCAAGGGATTCTCCTGCCTCAGCCTCCCGAGTAGCTGGGATTACAGGCCCACACCACCACACCTGGATAATTTTTGTATTTTCAGTAGAGGTGGTGTTTCACCATGTTGGCCAGGCTGGTCTTGAACTCCTGACCTCAAGTGATCTACCCACCTTGGTCTACCAAAGTGCTGGGATTACAGGCATGAGCCACCATGCCCGGCCTGAAACCTGGTTTTTCAATAAAGACTCTTCTCAGTCTTGAAGTCTCTGAGTCCCTGGCACTCTGAGGAGCCCACAGATCATAAAGGTGTCCATTTCTGCTGCAGATTTTCAGTAGTGTCGGAGTGACGGCTATTGACAGCAGGGATTTGTCACTGGCAGCAGTGACACCTACTGGCCCTGCAGCTGTAGCTCCTGGTCAGGCATTTTGGAACTAACATCTCGCCTTTCCCCAACATACCTTACAAAGCCACCACATATGCTAGAGCACTTTCATGACCGTTCTCTATTTTACTTACACCACAATGAAAATCTCATTAAATCTATTCTTCCAGCATGGCTTCAGCTCTCGGAACCACTCTCAAGCTATAGCTACAATATTCTAAGCTCTTCTGTGGTTACAGACACAAAGTCTATACAACAAGGATGAGAGGCCGGGCGCGGTGGCTCAAGCCTGTAATCCCAGCACTTTGGGAGGCCGAGGCGGGCGGATCACGAGGTCAGGAGATCGAGACCATCCTGGCTGACACGGTGAAACCCCGTCTCTACTAAAAAATATTAAAAAAACTAGCCGGGCGAGGTGGCGGGCGCCTGTAGTCCCAGCTACTGGGGAGGCTGAGGCAGGAGAATTGCGTGAACCCGGGAGGCGGAGCCTGCAGTGAGCTGAGATCCGGCCACTGCACCCCAGCCTGGGCGGCAGAGCGACACTCCGTCTCAAAAAAAAAAAAAAAAAACAAGGATGAGAGATGATCAGCATTTTACCACAACAAAGCATGGACGACTTGCTTTTCAAATCAGATTAGGCTCACGCTTTGGGTCTCCCCATGTCATCTCAGCACAGGGACAGAGCTACAGTGTGTGAGGCCCTGGACAGGGCCTTATCTTGTATTTTAAAAATTGGTTAAAAATGTTTTACAAAATTCACGGGCACAAATGAGGTATAGTGATCTTTCCATAATTTTTTTTTTTTTTTTTTTTTTTTTTGAGATGGAGTCTCACTCTGTCACCCAGGCTGGAGTGCAGTGGTGTGATCTTGGCTCACTGCAACCTCTGTCTCCCAGGTTCAAGCGATTCTCCTGCCTCAGCCTCCTGAGTAGCTGGAATTACAGGCTCCCACCACCACACCTGGCTAATTTTAATTTTAGTAGAGTCGGGGTTTCACCATCTTGGCCAGGCTGGTCTCAAACTCTTGACCTCGTGATCCACCCGCCTTGCCCTCCCAAAGTGCTGGGATTACAGGAGTGAGCCACCGTGCCCAGCCTCCATAAATATTTTAAGTGAGTTGAGAAGAAGTACTTAGACAGTTATTATCTACAGATTCTTCATTCTGAGTTAAAGTCACCCCAGATCAGCATGTCAGTACCATTCCGGCTGTCCACTATCATGTGATTCTGTGAAAGAAATACGCTCCCATCAGCAGCAGTGACCTGATTGCCAGGCTGTCCTCCTGAAACTGGGGTTCAACCCTGGAGACCCCATAGATAAAAGTCCTGCAGAGCTCCTGAGACATCTGGTTGACCTGACATGCTAGATACAGGGTCAAAGATCACCTGAAAGGGACAGAAAAAAACAAAAAAGGACTAGCATCCACGCAGGTCTTGGTCTAGGTTCATGTGCCCTGTCCAGATGGCATTGCCAGCCCTGGCCAGTTCTACACACTGAACTGTGATTTAGAAAACTTCAAAGAAGGTATTCTGAAGTGTGGGGCCCCATGAGACATGGGTCCCGCTTGCCTGGGTGAGGGTAGAACTATCCCAGTGTCTAGACTATACGGTCTATTTCTCATCAGCCATTTTTTTTTAAATTTTTTATTATTATTATTTTTTTAGACGGAGTTTTGCTCTTCTTGCCCAGGCTGGAATTTAATCGCACAATCTCAGCTCACTGTAACCTGTAAACTCTGCCTTCCAGGTTCAACCGATTCTCCTACCTCAGCCTCCTGAGTAGCTGGGATTACAGGCATGCGCCACCACGCCTGGCTAATTTTGTATTTTTAGTAGAGACAGGGTTTCTCGCTGTTGGTCAGGCGGCTCTCAAACTCCCGACCTCAGGTGATCTGCCTGCCTCAGCCTCCTGAAGTGCTGGGATTACAGGTGTGAGCCACTGCGCCTGGCCATCACTCATTCTTTGAATTGGTATTGGGATGAATTTATTTCAAGTTGTAACGTCATAAAAAGATATGAGTAATCTTAAATAATGGAAGTTTATTCAAAAGATACTGCAGCCATTTTACTCCAGGTCTTTATTATTTTAGTCTCTCCTTTCCCTTCGAGGTTTCTCAGTGGCAGTTCTCCCATTCTCTCCCTTCATCCCCACCCTCTCACGCAAAGCAGGGCAGATCTAGTTCGGTCGGTTACTCACATCTGATACGGAATGCTCTGATCCAGTCCCACAGGGCCAGCATAGCAGGCTTGGTCTCCATACAAGTTCATCGCCACTTTTCTCAGAGAAAACCGTGTACCTGGCACGTGCCAGGAAACTTCATGGTCTGTTCAGTGCAAGACTCCTGATACATTTCATCCAACTGTCTTCCAAAAGGGCAATGCCAGTTTACCTTGCCACCAGAAATATGTGGGAGCATGCCCTTCTTAGTACATTTGCCAGCAGTGAGGAGATTCATTATTTCATAAATAATTAGTTAATACGGGCCGGGCTCGGTGGCTCACACCTGTAATCTCAGCACTTTGGGAAGCTGAGGTGGGCGGATCTCTTGAAGCCAGGAGTTTAAGTCCAGCCTGGCCAACTTGGCAAAACACCGTCTCTATTCAAATAATAATAATAATAATAATAATAATAAGCTAATGTGATAGACGAAACAACTAGAGTGTTGTTTAAATGTACATGGGCACTTTCTTAGTAGTAACATGCAGTATAAACTTGTTAATCAATTAATTTTTCTCTTTGGTGAATTGCTTATTTTGGTTCATTACTAATTTATCTATTTACAGCTGAGTATTTTCCACATCTATTTATGTGTGCTAATCATAACTTCAAGCTATTGGCCATTTTTGCCATATTTATATGAACTTAACTTCTTTCTTCTTTTTTCTGTTCTTGCTTGTTTTTAGACTTGGATACATTTATCTTTTAATGAACAGAATTTTAAAATTTTTTAAATAATCAAAACTGCTAATATTTTTCTTTGTAATTTATTTCATCCCTTTGGCTCTTAAAAAGTGCCCCTTTTCTATTTCATAGATTTGCTAAATATTTATTTCAAATTTCCTCTATTTTTAAGATAGCCATTATTTAAAATGCTTATTCTCTAAAAACATTAATTAAATAATTCTGTAATTATATATTTAGCTAATGAGATAAGAATCTAAGTTCATGTTTTAAATAAATAATTTACTAATTCTTCCATCTGCATTAATTTTAAAAATCTTGTAAAATTTATTTGTGACATTAACCTTTCTCCATTATACATTTGTGTATGAAAAAGGATTTGTGTCTCAGTCCATTCATTTACAAATAGTCTAGATGAGGTTTAAATACTAAAGTAAAAAGGAGACTTTTCTTATTCAATAACTTTTAATAAGCTCAAATTCTGCAGTATAATTTTTCATCTAATGTGTTTTCCTGATTTAATCTGAATTTTATAATTTCTTGACTCCTTGCTTTTTAGAACAGTGTTGGCTTTATTTCATAAATGAATTTTGAATAAAACTTGACATCAATTTATTTTTATTTCATAATCCACAAAACATTTCAAATTAAAGAAATACAACATTAAAAGTCTCCAGTTTTTGCTTTAATTTCACATTTCATACACTCACAATATTTAGGAAATAGTCATTTTGACTGTCTTATAACTGGGATAAGGGTGCAGCAACAATTCTGCCAGATGGTTAAATGCCCCAGAGGATTTCTGGTCTTCTCTTCCTAATTTGGAAGATATAAAGCAGTTTTTACTCCCAACATAAATTCTTGATAAAAATCATATTCTGTTGATTTTTCATGTTAGACATTAAGGATGACATGTAAGTTTAAAAAAAAAAAAAAAGTAGCCTTGATACCAAGTTAATATTCTCTTGAAATCTTACTTGGCTGCTAAATTTCTTTGTTGAAAACCAACTTATAACAAATTGGTTATCTTGTTAGTCTTTTTCCCTTTTTCTTTTCTTTCTTCCGTTTTCTTCCTGTTCCCTCTTTCCCTCACTCTTTCTTTCTGGCATGTTTAATTAGAGAACATTTTCTATAAGCATTATTGAGAATAATTGTCCTTGAGGAATGATGGGTAATGTAAGCGAAATGAAAATAATAAAGAAAATGCTACATGGAATCTCTTATTCTTGAACCATGTTCAGACACTATTAGCTGTGACCACTGCAATAGGAAATGAAAAAGAGAGCACTTTTTCACCGAAAATCCCAGTGTTCAAAGAAACAAAGAAACGGCCACATAAACTAAATATTCACAATACTGGAAATGAACCACAGGCTTTTTGAGTAATACTCCAGTTAACTCATGTCCTTAAATGAGAAGGGCAGCCACAGACATCTGCCCACTGGAGCTCTCTGGTGCCCACATTTAGGGATGCATCCTTCCTTACAAGGGCAGCCACCTGTGGAAGTGGGTTCTTAAATAACTGTGTGCACCAAAGACCATCTGGCATGGCTTAATCACTGTACAAAGACTCTGCAGAGAAGTTGGAATTGAGATTCGTAGAGAAGCAAACAAGGGATGATGCCTGATGATTAAGAGTCAATCCAGGAAGGAGAATTCTTCATGGGTAACATCTATTTCAATAACAAACTCTCTCCGCAGTGACTCATACTTATTTGTCTGTAAAGTTACAAAAGAAGATCCCCAGAGAAAGTGCTTTCCAAGTTGCTAGATGTAAGTTTAAGAAATAAAATTTTTCCCTTAAGAAAAATGTGAGCTTGGTTTTAAACTTGAGGCTTGTTTTTAGGCCAAATGAATTGGGTTTTTTCCTGTTGCTTTTCTAACAACGTAATGACAACGGTGAAGAAAAGGTAAATCATCATGTTAGTAAATCCAAGGGTTTTGCCTCAAGAAATTAGATAACTATTCTTGGGAAAAACACATAAAAATTTGTCCAGAAAAAATTAGTGTCAAAAATGAAACATCCAACGACACCAAAAGAGTTCAGTTTCCTATGCTTGAGTCCCACACTTTTCATAATGAGTAAAATCAAGGAACTTTAGAATGTCCTATGTTCTGTCATTTCGTGCCCACATATTCCATTAAAAATCCAAGATTGGCCAGACATGGTGGCTCATGCCTATAATTCCAGCAATGTGGGAGGCCGAGGCAGGAGAATCATTTGAGTTTAGGAGTTTGAGACCAGCCTGGGCAACATAGTGAGACTTCATCTTTACTAAAATTCAAGCAAATTTAGCTGGGCATGGTAGTGCACCCCTGTAGTCCCAGCTACTTGGGCACTAAGATGGGAGGATTACTTGAGCCGGGGAGATAGAGGCTGCGGTGAGTCCTGATCATGCCACAGCAAATCCAGCCTGAGCAACAGACCAAGACCCCGTCACAAAAGAAAAAAAAAAAAAAAGAAATCCAAGATTGTAAAATGTCAATATAATTCACTTCTCATTCTAAAGAAAGTAATATCCGAATTCCTTAGAAGATTTCTCTTTAAAGTGACACTGATTTTTTTTTCTCTTTCTAGTCACATTGGAAGTAAATGAGGATTGTAATCCACAAATATCTAAAGTTTTAATTTTAATTAAAATATATATAATGCATCTCAGTGGATTCTTACATTAGAATCACTGTTTTTAATAAGCCTCACATTGAATACAAAATACATAAATATAAAACCCTTGGGAGAAAATATTACATTTTTTGAAACAAAAGGGAAAACATGTGCTCCAAGAAAATACGTTTTACATTGTAATGTCCAACTCGCACAACCATGCTTCAACTTGGAACTCGTTAGTTATTTGGGCCATGCCCTCAAAATTCTGTTTAGCCTCTTTACGATTTCCTTTCAATAAAAGACAAGACAAGAAAGAAACAAAAACCAAAAGCACCCTACTCAGGAATCTGGAAACGCCTTGATGATGGACTCATAGGCAGGTGGGGGCGGTGTTGAAAGGCCCACTCGAAGACTGTTACTGGACCAGTAATCAGGACGGCTCAGACTGTGGGAAGTGCTGATGGTGGGAGAGATACTGGAAGAAGGGAGAGTCACCAGCTGACTCTCAGTTTCCACAGGAAGTGGTGGACATTGCAGAAAGGGATGGAAAGTAGAAGCTCTGAAACTTGATTTTCTTGGAAAGGAATTTGCTTGTTCCAGGGAAGCTTGTCGCTGGAAAGTGAGACTGGCCAGGCTGAGGTTGCTGCGACGTTCACAACCACTGTGGCGGTAAAATCCAGTTCTGTTGAGGCCATGGGAGTAAGAAGACCTAGATCTCCTGCTTGAACTCCACTGTGAGATGGGAGCACTGGCTCTTCTTCTTCGAGACAGACAAATGAACACAGCCCAAATAAATCCTCCAAGTACCAGCCCGATTGCCATGGATACGGTGAAGGACATGATAAGGTCCTCTGAAACAAAGAAAGTAAATTACTAAATCCATTTTTAAATAGGTTTTCAACCAAAAACAAGGGTCAGCATATATGCTGTAATTCATAGAATACTGATTAATTTAAACATACTTTGAATCAGGAAAATAGAAGACGGTGTTAGGTGGATATGAACAAATGAAAGCTGATAATGCTTCCATTCATTCAAGCAGAAAGATACAAAATAACACTTTCAGCTGTGGCATTCCAGGTCACTTAAGCTGTTTTATCATCTTTAAGAAATAAAAGATAAAAGTAGTCTTACTTGATGTCATTAATTTATGGCATTTAGCTCATACATTTTTTATAGAGTTGCAAATGTAGCCCAAAGTTGATTTCCTTTTGAGTTATGGTAGTAACTAATGTGCTGGATTGATAAAGAATTTTGTCAACACTTTAACGTTGCCTTTTCCTCTGTCTGCTTTCATCAATCACATTGATTTCTGCCACCTGCAGTCTTCATGATGCCTCACTTCCTTTGCTCTGTCTGAGATAGGAAGTGCTGGAATAGAACCATCTGGCCAGCTGACTGATTTATGTCATATTTCCTGAACTCCCAGACAGTCACCTGTATCTCTGACTCTTTGATGACTTGACCTGTGCAGACTACTGGGCTCTTTCTTGTTTCCCAGGTTCCAGCTCATGCTTCTATTATGCCCTTGGGATGATGAAATTCCTGTAGCCCGAACCTCCATAGAGTCTCTGCTACACACCAGTATTCTCTAATTCATAGAACTTGTAATTTGTTCAGATTTCCCTTTCTGGGGAGAAAAATGCCTTTTCCTAATGGAAATGCTACCTTATTGTCTCTTGTAAACTAAATACATATTCTCAAATGAAAATGGGTAACTCAGTCTCCTCTTGCCACACCACTTTGTATAGAAAAACTCTGGATATTAGAAGACTCCTCCAGCCTCTTGGTCCCCCATATTTCCCCACCGTGATGTAATCCACAAGTCATGTTGGTTTCTCACTGTACCAAAGCCTGTCATTCTCTCTAAAACTCTGTGATTTTCCACATATTTTTCCTTATATCTGAATTCAATTTTTTAATCTTCTGTCTGGAAAACCCATTCTTCAAGCTCTACTTCAAGTATCACATCTTCAATAAAGACTCTGACATTTCCTAGACAAAAATGAATTGCTGCTAAGTGGAAAGGTAAGCTATCATATCTAATTGCTTATCTAGGTATTCTGTATTGAGAGAGCCATAGCCTGAAAATTAGCTGATGGGTGTTGTGAGACTGGGGAAGAGGGGGAGAAAATAGCCACAGAAGTTTTGCTGTTCTTCGCATCAAGAGATAGTCTATTTCTCTACCCCTTGAATCTTGTGGGCTTCATGACTGGCTTTGATGAGTAGGATGCAATGGAATTGAAGCTATACAAGTTCAAGCCTAAGCTGCAAGAGGCTCAGCTTCCACCCTTCCTGCTCTTGGGACCCCTGCCATTGTCAGCATATAAATAAGGTCAGACTAGCCTGCCAGATGATGAGAGACACATGGCCCAGAAACCCCTACAGCCCTAGCCAAGAGCCTGCTAACCTGGACATATGAATGGCATCATCCTATATAATTCAAATGCTAGTCAACTCACCAAATGATTGTGACACATGAGCAAAGACCAACAGAAAATCCACCAAGCTGACTTCATCTCAAATTACCAATCCACAGGATTGTGAGCTAAGCAAATTATTACTATTTTAAGCAACTATGTTTGGGGGTGGATAGTTACATGGCAAAAGTTCTCTGATACAGGGTTCCAAACTCAGCTCTGTTCGTAATATGTTTTGTGATTTTTAGGGAATTTGTTTAGACCCACTGATTTCATTATATACGTGTGTGTGTGTATATATATATACACACATATATATATACACATATATATGAAGGAGTTAGATTTTATGATTGCCAAAGTTCTTTTTAGCATATTGTTGTAATCTGTGATAATATATAGACTACCTAGAATGCAGAAATAACAAAACAAACTAACGTTAATAACTACAAAGGAATAATCACTGCTGTCTAATTTTAGGATATAGTTCAGTGTCCTTATACCGTATATTGTCATATTTATCTCCTGTGGAAAAGCTATATTTATTGTGTCCTACTTTCACAGTTATCTGTACAAATAGTTATATCGACATTCTCTAAAACAACGGCTTTAGGCAAAGGTCCCAGGCACATTTTTTAGTGTATTATATCACTTAATCCTCAAACATCCCAATAAAGGAAATGCTAGTGTTATTCCCATTTAATAGTTGTGGCTACTGAGAGGTAAGTAGCAAGCCCATAGTCCCACATCTGGTGAAGGTCAAGTGAGGATGTGAGACCAAAGCGTCTTAATTAATAGCTAAATTGTTTATTTATTTTCTAAGCGTAAGGTAAGAAAATATTAATCTAAAATGAAAATAAGCAATACAAAGTTCATAAAAATTTGTCGATTCAATACCAGAGTATCTTGTAACCTGTTATGAACAGAAATACTTGAGAGAATGGTGGTTAAATAATATTGTGGGTTCTACAGATATATTTCCATGAATCAATAGCCTTTAGTGGAGACTTTTAAATATCAACAAGTTTAGCTGTGGACGCACAAAAACGGAGTTTCAGCTAAAACAAAATAAAAAATGTGTTGGACATAAATTCTTCATTTTATAGATATTGAAACGGAAGCTAAGGTTTATGTGGTAGAACTAACACTTGATTTACTGTAATAACTGATTGACAAGTATCACTGGTTAGGGAACTATTAGTTACACTCGTGTGTGATATAAATGAGAAGACAAATACTCAAATGTACAAAGTATATGTCCTTGCTATTGTGTGTAAATGTACGTAACCACTACTAGAGTCTGACTATCTCAGTATATAAGCAGGCATAATAGATAAAATTTAGAAAGAGATATTTCCTTGATTTCAGCAAAATGAAGTTAAAAGCAGAATCTGAAAGGAGAAAATATATTCAGTTAGTCAATGAAAGCATTTAAAGTTTACAAGAGTCCTTACACATGGTCTCTGTGTGTGCCCTTTGAGATTCTCATCTTCTAATAAATCAGATATTCCAAATATAAACGTTATTTATAGTGGAATAATAGCAAACTTTAGATTCAAGAAAAAAATAGAAACTATTTAAATCAATGAAATCAATGAAAAATAATTTCTTGTCTATTATTGTGATTCAGGCCAGGCGCAGTGGCTTATGCCTGTAATCCCAGCACTTTGGGAGGCCGAGGTGAGAGGATCGCTTGAGCCCAGACCAGCCTGGGCGACATAATGGGATCTGTCTCTACAAAAAGTAAAAAATAAATAAATTAAATAAAATACAGCGATTGAGCAAAACAGCAATTAGCAAAAATACAGCAATTAGCAAAAAGAACAAAAATAGATGGAGTAAGAAATACATTTAAATTTCAGATGACTGTTTTATTTCCAAAATATATTATTGTTCTGATGTAAGAAAACTAAGATAATATCCAAACTCTAATGGACAAGTTATTATAGAATATATTGAACCATCACAATCTTCTTAAATGACAAGTTTCAGTTTGGGGAGTAAAAAGATTATTTTTGTGGCACTAAAACTGTAACAATATTTCCATAAAAGGAATTTGACAACAAACCTATTTAAAATGATCATTCTCTGTGGCTTGGTAATACTTTGATTTGATACTGTAAACCTATTGTCTATGCCCAAAATTTGGGGAAATGACTTAAAATATCATCAAATACTGGGTTATATAGATATCCAAAAAGGATTAAAAAATGAATTTAAAATGTACATGAGAATCATAAGAATAACATATACACACAATAATAGGCTATTTAAATTTTGAATGAATATAAAGTAGGATAAGATGGAGGTGCAACAGAAATTATAAAAATTACAAAAAAATTTCTTTTGATATGGATTTAATTTTTGCTCAGTAGAGTTCACGTATCATGAAAATAACTTTTTAATCCACAAAGTCAGTAAAATACACACATTAGAAATTGTATTAGTCTGTTTTCATGCTGCTGATAAAGACATACCTGAGACTGGGCAATTTACAAAAGAAAGTGGTTCAATTGGACTTACATTTCCACATGGCTGGGGAGGCCTCACAATCACGGTGGAAGGCAAGCAGGAGCAAGCCACACCTTGCGGGGATGGCAGCAGACAGAGAGAGCTTGTGCAGGAAAACTCCTCCTTATAATAACCATCAGATCTCGTGAGACTTACTTACTATCACGAGAACAGCACAAGAAATTCCTGCCCCAATGATTCAATTACCTCCCACTGGGTCCCTGCCACAACATGTGGGAATTCAAAATGAGATTTGGGTGGGGACAGAGCCAAACCGTATCAGAAATCATTGCACTAATTCTTATACCTTGCAGAATATTAAAACACATACAAATAATACTGCTGACAGAAGAATTTCTAAGACTTCCTGAGATATGTGGTAAAATGCTTATCTAACTTCTTAAGCTCCCTTAAGTCCAAACAGCAAAGGCAAATGTAGAAATGAAGAAAGGCAATGAGAAAGCGATGCTGAGTCAAACAACAGCAGTGGTCTTTCATACACTTTTTTTTTCATTTAATTATAGTTAATGATTTTTCTGACCTGTGCACACTAGAATTTAGAAACTGTGTGATGAAAGCAGCATCTACTGGTGATACAGCTTTAAATTTTCATATATGTAATTCCATTCTGGCAGACTTTTAGCAATGTATTTTGGGAGCCTTTTTAAAACCTGGTGTAGAAGAAAATATAACTGAAAAAAAAAAAGACATTGGCACAGATATTGCTTTTTAAAAAATGATTTGCCTTCTTACTTCTCAACAATCTTAGGAGAAGAAAAATGAGCCATAATCTTTCTTCTTATAATTGCAATATAATGCAACTTATAAGACCAAATGGTTACTTTTAAAAATGTAACTTTCCTTTTGAAAGCAGAAGGAAAAAACTCTAACATTGGTAAGGTATGCCATATAAATTAAATATATGTCATCCTAATTTGTAATATGTACCTACAAAACTAGCAAGTAGATGGCACATAACAAGCCCTCAATGAACACTGCTAATAGTTGTGTAATTTACTCAAGTCATTTGACCCTTCTTGGCCTAATAATAACAGCCACGTTCGTGTCTTTCAGTTTTAATATTGTAATATTGAGTATGATTTTTAGTAAATATAATCAATACTTCAAATGCCTTCCACTGGTATTAAAATTTAGTAGAGGTCACCATCTAGTGGCTTGAGTTGAATCATTCCAACTCTGAAAGTGATTTGATCAGTGACAGCAGAATGAAACATTGTTTAAAACATTCAGACACCCTTTGCAGTTGTAAGAATGGTAAGTTCAACGTTCACCAAAGCAGGCCATGAAGTCCTTCGTATTGTAGAGTGTACAGGAGAATGGTTCAGGAAATAGAATGACTTTTGACAAGAAGGATTTTTAGAGACAGTAATATTTAGAGCCTAGAAATTTGATTGATTATAATAATGTAAACAGCCAAGGAGTATTTTCCATTGTATCTCATCTGCCAGAACATCTTATTGGGTCTGTTTTCACAAACAAACAAAAAAAAAATCCAGAATTCAACTTCTCACTACCCAGTCTGTGACTTCACTGATCCAAGTGGCCACATTCCCACATCTGTGACATGGACTATGGTCTTCCTGCTTCTGTCCTTGCCATATCCTCACACCCCAAAAATATGCTCAATACAGTAGT
The DNA here is from genome assembly GCF_043159975.1 of Macaca nemestrina. NCBI lineage: Eukaryota > Metazoa > Chordata > Mammalia > Primates > Cercopithecidae > Macaca > Macaca nemestrina. Next base: position 71,857,870 of record NC_092129.1, on the reverse strand, counting down.
CAGAGAACATTTTAAAATGTAAGTCAAATCATATCACTCTTCTGTTCTAAATCCTCCACTTTTCCCAGAGGAAAAACAAATGCCTAAGAATGTCCTAAAAGTCCCTACTTGACAGGCTCCCAATTATCTGAGCCCATCTCCTCTACTCTTCCTCTGGGTCACTCGCTCTGTCTGCACTTCCCTCCTCACTATTCCCTAAGTAAATCAGATGGGCTGGCTCCTGCTTAGGGCCCATCACTGGTTGTAATCTACTCCTAAAATTATTTCCTCAGCTATCTGTATGGTTAATTTCAGGTCTGTTGCTCATATGTAACTTTCTCATTGAGGCCTACCCTGGCTGCTCTACCTAAAATGACACCCTGTCCCACCTCTGAAGCCTAAATGGAACTCTTGTTTTTCTTTTTTCCTTTCTGGTTAATGGAAAATAAATTCATTAATTTATACTCTTTAAGAAAATGTGAATGAGATGCATAAGCATTATGAGCTGGAAATGTCATTATATTTGAAAGATAGGAGGATAACATATATCTGGAATGCTTTAAAAAGCTTCATGGGGCCGGGCGCGGTGGCTCAAGCCTGTAATCCCAGCACTTTGGGAGGCCGAGACGGGCGGATCACGAGGTCAGGAGATCGAGACCATCCTGGTTAACACGGTGAAACCCCGTCTCTACTAAAAAATACAAAAAACTAGCCGGGCGAGGTGGCGGGCGCCTGTAGTCCCAGCTACTCGGGAGGCTGAGGCAGGAGAATGGCGTGAACCCGGGAGGCGGAGCTTGCAGTGAGCTGAGATCCGGCCACTGCACTCCAGCCTGGGTGACAGAGCGAGACTCCGTCTCAAAAAAAAAAAAAAAAAAAAAAAAAAAAAAAAAAAAAAAAAAAAAGCTTCATGGAAAAAATAAATTGTAGATGCCTTTTTGTGAATGGTAGTGGTCAAATAAACAAAAGCCTTGGAGACTTGAAAGTAGTTTTGATCAAAAGCATAAAGCACAAGCCATATTCTGAATATAATTAGTTAACAGTATTGCTAGAGGAGAGGGTAAATTCAAAAGGATCAAGGTAGCACACCGCTTTCTGTATATGATAGACTAACATGTATCAAGCCACTGAGAGCAAGCATACAATAGAGAATAAAATATTTTCTTAAATTTGTTTGAAGCCATCAGAGACTTATCCAAACCATTAAATCGAAGGAGCAAATTCCAGGAGAAAAGAAAATCTCTCTCCACAATAATCTGTAAAGAGAAACAAAAATATCTGAGTAGAATGCTGTGCACTATCAGTAAGCTTAGAAAACATAAGTTGGTGTTCAGGGGCTGCCCAGGAAATTGGACCCTAGGAAACATCCCAGACTCTGGAATCAGGTGCCCTAGGATCTACTCCCTAAGATTAATGGTAAACAGGTAAAAGACCAGACCTCACAAAGATAAAAATATAGATCAATCCCAAGTTGGACTGAGGTGATCTTTCCCTAACTAACTGTCAGAAGGCAAGTTTTACATATAAATAAAATAGAAAGTTATATATTTAAATAAATTTATATATACCTAGTAATAAATTACAAGTCATCCTAAGAGGCAAGACAAAGTAAACAAAAACTAAGAGAACAAATACAAAATTGAAAAATATCTGTAAGTTATGAAGATATTTGAATTATCAGACAAAATATTAAAATAACTGTTGATTAATATGTTTAAAAAATTAACAAGAAAAAATTTTCAGCAGAGATTGAGGATCTTATAGATAATAAAATATCTAATGAAAATTATAAAATATTTTAACTGAATTCTGATAAAATTGTGAAATATCAAAACATGTGAGATGTGCCTAAAGCCACATTCATAAGAAAATTTATAGCTTTATAGGTATATATTTTAAAATAAGAAAGCCTAAAAAAATCAGTTATTTTGGTTTCCACATTAAGAAGCTAACAAAGGATCACTAGCTGACACATAAGTAAAGTAGCATACAGTAAATAAGAGAAAGCAGAACTTAATGAAACAGGCAAAAAAAAAGAAAAAAGAAAAAATGGAGATTATCAAAGACAGATACGAAAAAATCTAACAAAAATTAATAAAATACTAGTTGGAATGACAAGGATGGAAAGAGGAGAGAAAGAGAAACGGGAAAAGAGCGGGCAGGAGCAAGAGAAAGAGACTGAGAGAAGAAGAGAAAATCACCAATATCAAGAGTAAGAAACATTAGAACAGATTATACAGGCAATAAAAACATCAAGCTAGGATTCCAAATCAGCTTTTATGAACTGACCCTTTCAAGTAATAATGACTATAAACATTGAAAACAACACACACAAAAAAAATTCTACCTAAGGGCCTTAAGAATGACCAAATGCTTGCAGCTACTAGAGAGGAATTGACACCTGGAAGAAAAGAACACCAAGTATTAGTCAAGCTCCACTTTTCAAACCTTTTAACCTGAGGGCAACTTCCAATCTGGGACAGGTAGTGATCATTGAAAACCTGCACTGTTTCTGATCTTAAGAAACAAAGGACAGAGATTATGGAAATAAGAGCTGCTAAGAATGTGAGAAGGAAATCCTGGAGAAGAGAAAGCCAGAGAGGAGAATCCCCAGATTTTACTTATAAACATTTCACATATCTTTGGTTGATTCCTGAATCACACATATACGGGACATATTCCAAACAGCACTAGAGAAAAATAAAATAAAATAAAGTAATATTTAAGCTGCTGCCCAAGGGACAGGCTTTACAGGTTTCTGTAGTTGTAGTTCCACAGAGTTATTTGCCTGTGAAAATAAACTAGGGGGAAAAACATACATCACAACACTCTTCAGAGTAATACAGCAGAATCCATTCAAAATGTTCAAGATACAATATGAAATTACTTGGCACATGAAGAAACAGGAAAATGTGACCCATTCTTAAGAGAAAAAAAAGTCAACAAAAACAAACTTTAAGATGACCCAGATATAATTAGCAGACAAAAATTTTTAAGCAACTCATATGTCCATGTTCAATGATTTCAAGTAAAACACTCACAATGAATAAAATGATAGGAAATTTCAGCAAAGAGATGGAAACTATAAGAAATAACAAAATGGATATTCTAAAACTAAAAAAAATTGAGAACTGAAAAAAATTTATATGATGAGCTTAACAGTGAAATTAAAGTGAGAGAGAAAAGAATCAGCCAACTTAAAAGTGTATTAATAGAACTTATCCAATTTGAAAAATGGAGAAAAATACTGGGGGGAAAAAGCAAGCCTCTAGGACTTGTAGAACCGTATAAAAATATTTAACAGATGTGCAATTATAATCCCCAAAATAGAGGAAAGGGTGAGTGGAGCTAAAAAAATTTTGAATAAATGAGGCTGAAATTTTTCAAAATTAGTGAAACAAATTAATCTACAAATCAAGAGTCTCAGTAACATCAAGCAGAATATATATAAAGAACTATGCACATCATAGTCAAACAGCTGAAGATCAAAGGTTAACAAAACAAACTTGAACACAGCCAAATTACAAATAATAATAATAACACTACATTCATAAAAGACAATTATTTGAATAACTACTTGCTTTTAATAAAACACAATGATATTTTAAAGTGATTTTAATAAAAGCTGTCAACTCAGAATTTTATATCCAGCAAAAGTATCCCTTAAGTATAATAGTGAAATAAATACTCTTTCAGGTGAAACAGAATTCAAACTAATCACCAGCACACCTACACTAAAACATGTGCTGAAGAAAATCCTTAGTCTGGGGAAACTGAAAACTGGGATCTTTAAGAAGAAATTGAGACCATCATAAATAGTATCAGAGTAAATATAGAAGATTCTTTCCCTCAATTTCTTTAAAATTCATTTTTCTAGTTAGAGCAAAAATTAAAATATTTTCATATGGAATATATAGTTTATATAGATTTAATATGTAATAATTATAAAGAATTGGGACAGGATATAAATAAATCTATTAGCTTGATTGATTGATTTAGTTTTTAAGAGATTTTAGAGGCAGGGACTTACTATGTCACCCAGGCTGGTACCAAAGTTTTTTGCTCAAATGACCCTCCCAACTTAGTCTCCAAGTAACTGAGACTACAGGCACACACCAATGCACCCAGCTATTAGATTGTTTTTTATATTGAAAATCTTATGTATTCTAAAATACAACTACAAATTATATTAAGCAAGATTGCAGAATTTAAGATTTATATATAAAAATATGTTTATATACTAGCAGCAAACTACTGGAAAGTGTAATTACACCATTACAATAGCATCATTAGCATAACATACCTAGGAATCTTTTTTCACAAAATGTATGTAATATATCTGCACCACAAATATTGAAATACTACTGAAAGAAATTAAAGGTCTAAAAAGTGGAGCGATATACTATATTTGTGAATTACAAGCCTCAATATTATTAAGATGCCAACTGCCCTTATATATAAATAAATTTATATAAATAAATCAACTAAAATTCCGATAAACAGGCTTTTTGTATTATTTTACAAATGACACTAAGTTATATATGATGACAATACAAAGGAACAATAAAAACAAAGCTGGAAGCATCACACCACTTGATTTTAAAATATACTACAAAGCTATAATAGTCAAAACAGCATGGCACTGGCATTTACATAGACATTTAGATTAATGAAACATAATAGGGAGGAAGCCCAGTAATAAATCCATGCATTTGTGACAATTGATATTTGACAACAATATCAAAAATGCTCAAAGGGGAAATTATTGCCTCTTCAATAAAAGGTAATGGGAAAACTGTATATCCACATGCAGAAGAATAAAATTGAACCCTTATCTCATACATATAGAAAAATCAACTCAAAATGGGTTAAAGATACAAACCTAAGACCAGAAACCCAAAAAACTACTAGGGGACAACATAGGGAAAAAGCTTTATATTGATCTGGGCAATTATATTTTTGCATATGACAGCACAGGAAAAAAGCAAAAACAGACAAGTAGAATTGTGTCAAACTACAAAGATTCTGCACAGTAAAGGAAACAACAGAGAGAAGAGACACCTACAGAATGAGAGAAAATATTTGCAAACCATATATCTGATAAGAAGCTAATATCTAAAGTATATAAGAAGCTCACACAACACAAAAGCAAGAAAACAAATAATCTGTTTAAAAAATGAGCAAGGACCTGAATAGACATCTCTCAAAAGAAGCCCCACAAATGACCAACAGTTAGATAAAAAAATGCTCAACATAACTACTCATCAGGGAAATGCAAATCAAAGCCACAATGGAATATCACCTCACATGTGCCAAAATGCCTATTATCAAAAAGACAAAAAATAATGAGTGTTGGTGAGGATATGGAGAAAAGCAAACTGTACACTGTTGATGAAAATGTAAATTGATGCAGTCATTGTGGAAAATAGTATGAAGGTTCCTCAAAAATTAAAAATAGAACTACCATAGAATTCAGTAATCCCTCCAGGTGTACATTAAAAGGAAATGAGATCAGAATCTCTAAGAGATATCTACACTTCCATGTTCATTGCAGCATTGTCACAATAACCAAAATACATAATCGATCTAAGTGTCCATCATCAGATGAATGGATAAAGAAAATATAGTGACATAGATATGCATATGCGCACGCACACACACACACACACATATATGGTTTCTATAATGGAATGTTATATTTCAGATGTTCTTAGACTTAGGATGAGGTTGTATTTAGATAAATCCATCGTACATTGAAAATACCGTAAGTTGAAAATGCATTTAATACCCCTAACTTACCAAATTTCATAGCTTGGCTTAACCTACCTTAAATATGCACAGAATACTTGAAATAGCCTAAAATTAGGCAAAATCATCAAACAAAATCCAGCTTTATAATAATAAAAGGTAAAATTTTTAACTTTAAACAAATTTTTATTACATAAAAGTTGTCACGTAATTGGATATTTCTCTACTTTGTACACGATTGTTCTCACTCTCCACAGAAAGGCTGCTTAACTTCTCATCTGGTGGTGGCAAGCACCAAAATCCTTATTTTAACAGAATAGTAGTAAAAATACCTCAGTGATTTAAGTTGAAAGCAGTACATTGGTACATGGGTCTTATACCCAGCATCAGGAATATACAAATGTCTTTTTATTCGAAAATACAAAATAAATTTTCTGTAATCATGAACAATGATGGCAGTAAACCATTATATATTTTGTCAACTAAACCAGTAACTGATGGTTACAGTGATTTCTTAAACATCAGTCAGCCGTTCCTTCATTTTCTCCGACTGACTTCTCTGAAGTTACTGGTGAGGAACACTGCCTTGGGCTTCCTGTCATAGTTCATTAATAAAGGTAAAGCACTATCCTAGGAGTTAGAACATGCTACCTCTCATACCACCTCCCATTCCATCCATTGCACCCATTCCAGGGTCCTTCTCTTCTTTAGGAATTTCTGTGACTACAACTTCTACTGTAGTTAACAGAGAGAGCACACCAGCAGCATCCGATAAAGCAGCTCTCACAATCTTTGTTGGGTCAATACTTGCTTTTTCCACCATATTCACAAAATCTCTGACTATAGCATCGTAACTAACTTCTGAGGAACTTTGCATAATTTTCGCAACTATCAAAGATCTTTCAACACTTGCATTCTTAGCAATGGTCATTGCTGGAATTTTGAGTGTTCTTTCAATAATTTCTATACCAATTTTTTTATCTTAATTAGCTGGAGTCAATGAGTCCAAGGCTGGAATGCCCCAAAGCAGGGGAAATTTTTATAATAATAATAAAAAATAAAATTAATAAACATTAAAGATCAAAATTCAAAATTCAAATTACAATTTCTACTGAATGCGTGTCACTTTCATATCATCATAAAGTCAAAAAATTGTAAGTTGGGTCAGGCGCGGTGGCTCAAGCCTGTAATCCCAGCACTTTGGGAGGCCGAGACGGGCGGATCACGAGGTCAGGAGATCCAGACCATCCTGGCTAACACGGTGAAACCCCATCTCTACAAAAAAAATACAAAAAACTAGCCGGGCGAGGTGGTGGGCGTCTGTAGTCCCAGCTACTCGGGAGGCTGAGGCAGGAGAATGGTGTAAACCCAGGAGGCCGAGCTTGCAGTGAGCTGAGATCCGACCACTGCACTCCAGCCTGGGCAACAGCGCAAGACTCCGTCTCAAAAAAAAAAAAAAAAAAAATTGTAAGTTGAACTATCATAAGTCAGGGACCATGTGTATATAACAAGGGAATGTTATTATTCAGCATTTAAAAAAAACCTGTCATTTTCAGCAACCTAGATGAACCTGGAGGACATTATGCTAAGTGAAATAAACCAGGCACAGAAGGACAAATACAGCCAGCCTCCAGCTTACCATGGTTGGATTTGGGATTTTTTGACTACGATGGTGCAAAAGCCATATGCATTCAGTAGAAACTGTACTTCCAGTACCCATATGACCATTTTGTTTTTCATTTTCAGTAGTGTTCAACGAACTACATGAGTTATTCAATACTTTTTAATAAAATAGGTTTGGTGTTAGATGATTTTGCTCAACTGTAGGCTAATGTAAGTATTTTGAGCACATTTAAGTTAGGCTATGCTAAGCTATGATGTTCAGTAGTTTAACTCTAGTAAATACAGTTTTAACCTGATATTCTCAACTGACAATGAGTTTGTCTGGATATAACCCCATCATAAGTGGACGAGCATCTGTACTGCATGATTGCACTTATTTGTGGAATGCAGAAAAGATGAAGTTATAAAAGCAGAGAAGAGAACTATGATTGCCAGTGATTTGGGGGTGAGGAAAAAAGGGAGATGCTGAGCAAAAAAATGCAGTTTCAGTTGTGCAGGAGTTTGGAGCCCTAACATAAAACATAGTGTCTGTTATTACGAAATTATTTCTTATACTTGAAATTGGCCAAAAAAGTAAATCTTAGATGTTCTTACCACCACAATAAAGCTAACTACCTGAGGTGATAGTTGTGTTAATTAGCTTGATTGTGGTAATCATTTTACAACATATATGTATATCAAAATATGTTGTATACCTTAAATATATTGTTTTTATTTGCCAATTATACCTCAATAAAGCCTGGGAGTGAGAAAATACAAAAGGTCCAGAAAAGCCAAAGTAATCTTGAAAGAGAAAAACAGTTAATAATGTATTGTATAGTTTTATTTATTTATTTATTTATTTTTTGAGACGGAGTCTTGCTCTGTCTCCCAGGCTGGAGTGCAGTGGCCGGATCTCAGCTCACTGCAAGCTCCGCCTCCCGGGTTTACGCCATTCTCCTGCCTCAGCCTCCCGAGTAGCTGGGACTACAGGCGCCCGCCACCTCACCCGGCTAGTTTTTTGTATTTTTAGTAGAGACGGGGTTTCACCGTGTTAGCCAGGATGGTCTCGATCTCCTGACTTCGTGATCCGCCCGTCTCGGCCTCCCAAAGTGCTGGGATTACAGGCTTGAGCCACCGCGCCCGGCCCTTGTATTGTATAGTTTTAAATAGCTAGAAGATATTTTGAATGTTCTAGCACAAGGAAATAATAAATGTTTGCAGTGAAGGAAGTACTGATTATCCTATACTTGTTTTGATGTTTCACTCTGTACCCCATAAGTATGTACAATTATTATGTGATAAAAATTGTTTAAAAAAATAAAAAGAGAACAAAGTTGGAAGATTTATGTAACTTCAAGACTTACTATAAAAGTCAACAAATGAAAATGAAACAGAATGGAGATCTCAGCAATAGGTTTACACTTATATGACCATTTGATTTTCAACAAAGGTGCCAAAGGACTTGAATAGAGAAAGTCTTGGCTGGACACAGTGGCTCAGGCCTGTAACTCCAGCACTTTGGGAGGCCAAGGTGGGCAGATCACTTGAGCCCAGGAGTTTGAGACCAGTCTGGGCAACATGGCAAAGCCTTGTCTCTACAAATACAAAAAGACAAAAATTAGCCTGTTGAGGTGGCATACACCTGTAGTCCCAGCTATGTGGGAGGCTGAGATGGGAGGATCACTTGAGCCCAGGAAGTTGAACCTGCAGACAGAGTGAGACCCTGTCTCAAAAATAAAATAAGATAAAATAAAATAATAAAATAAAATACAGAAAAAATATTTTCAAGAAATTGTGCAGAAAAAGCTGGATATCAATATGAAAACAATCCCTCAATTTCTACACTATATGCAAATATTTAATTTGAAGTGGACAATTATGGATCCTAAATATGAAAGCTAAAATTTTAAAGTCGTAAAGCCTTTAGATTGGGAGGGGGCATTTGGAAACTTTTTGGGCTAGTGATTACGTATCTTGATTGGGCTTTGGGTTACTCAAGCGTGTGTGTCAAAATTCAACAAATGTTCTGTTATGATTTGTACACTTCATTTTTATTCACCTTATATGTTTCATTGTATGTAAATTTGACTTTAAAAGGAAAAGAGTTGTAAAATATAATTGAATTCCTGTTAATGATATGCATACTAAAGTAATTGGGGGAACTGTATTGATGTCTTCAGTTTACTTTGAAATATATTGACTAATAAGATGAAAGAGAAAATGACTTTTATAAAAATGTTACAGATAGAATTCAGATGGTAAGGTATATGGGGGTTCACTGTAGAATTCTTCTAATGTTTACGTATATTTGAACATTTTCATAATAAAAGGTTGAAAAACTAATGAGAATGGCATAAACAACATTTAAGCAATATATTTTGAAATTTAATTCAAATGGTCAAATTCCTGGAAAATACAAACTCCTTTAACTAACAGAATTGATAGAAAATCTAAGTAATCCCGGTAATCCCAATGAGATCACTTGGACACAGGAAGGGGAACATCACACACTGGGTCCTGTTGGGGGGAGGGGGGAGGGGAGAGGGACAGCATTAGGAGATATGCCTAATGTAAATAACGAGTTAATGGGTGCAGCACACCAACATGGCTCATGTATACATATGTAACAAACGTGCACATTGTGCACATGTACCCTATAACTTAAAGTATAATAAATAAATTAAAATTTAAATTTAAAAAAAAGAAAATCTGAGTAGTTCACCATTGTTAAATAAATGGAATGTGCCATTTGAAACCCTCCAACTGAAAATACTACATATAGTTACAATAGTGAATTTTCCCAAGCACTTAAACAATAAACAATGCCATCTTATACAAACTTTTCCAAGTAATAGAAAAGTAGGGAACATGTCCCAATCTGTTTTACAAGGCTTGCATAACACTGATACCTGACAAAGCTGTCAGAGAAAGGACAATTACAGGCCACTTTCTCTCATGAATTTAGATGCAGAAGTTTGAGGTCAGGGATGTATTAAAAAGTCCAGTCTCATGGGCTCCATCTCACATCTATTGAATCATAATCTCTGAGCATGGAGTCCAGTGAGAGATGAGTTTTCATAATTCTAAGTAATTCTGATATAGTTTAAAGACAAGCATTTGTAAATGTTTTTCAAACTTTCTAGGAACTGAGATAAGGGAACTAATGAATAGACTATTAATATGCAACATAGACGTTTCTTTTTAAAATACAAATTGAAAAAATGAATTTGTGAAATAGTATTTGTTTCCAAATTTTGGGGAGATATAGTGGAAATTCTTGGGACATATGCCCAGCCCATAAACCTGTTCCCCTCTCAACTTCTTTGGGAACATCCTATGCCCATCTGCTGGGGTGCCCCTAAGAGCCGTATTTTTCTACAGGCCAAAGAACAGTATTTTCCACTAGTAGCCAGGGATCCCCGCTCTTGACAGCACTCGATCCCTAACAAATCAGTTCACAACCCTGCATCTCATCAATTACTTTAGAGAGTATTAAGTCTGTTAGCAAGGATGCACAGAAGAAAGAAAAGTCAATGCTTCACATTTAAATTACTAAATAATTTTTAAAACATATAGAATAAATAATAGCTTGAAAGTCAACATTTTTACTGCAATAGTTGGATATTTTGAAATAGAAAAGAGCACTTTGAGTTGTTTTGTTTGGTTCAGTTTCTAAATGCTAAGAGCCTAAAGGACTTAAGAACATAACTTTTGATCATAAACAGTATAGGAAAGAATAAACCATGGCCTATGAGTCCATTTCCATGCATCTAAAGAGGAGGAGCTTTGGAGAAGCAAAGAGAAGAGCTGTATAGAATATGACCTGTAAGGGTTTTGGAGAAGCGAAGCATCACTCTCCATCCCTCCCTGTGATGAGCTACAGATTGATTAGGGAATCCCAGAGAAACTGGTACTCATTTTCAGCTTCCTGGGGAAGACGGCAAGCCGCTCTGAGAAACCCTGGGTGTCTAAAGGGCAGATAAGGAAGTGAGGTAGGGAGTGGGGGACATGGTGTTACTGCATCCAGGCCAAGGGCACCTGATGTAGCCCAACCTCCTAAGGAAGGCTCCTGCAGTTCTAGGGTTATGGGACAAAATTGAAAATTGTTCTGTGCCATTGAGACAGATGGAGAAGTACCTGAATAAGGGCCAGTAGACCAGAGGGATATACAGAAAGGAAAAGCCGTGCTGTTAGCTAACATTACACAGATCATGTGAGCCAGATTTTATAGTAGGAGATTTCAGCAGTGAAAATCAGAGAAAGGGTAATGTCTCAAAAGCTGATGAGAAATACATGTCAGTAGATGTCAGCAGAGGCCAGAACTTGATCAAGCACCAAAGGTCCCCTCTCTCCAATACACAGAATATAACCCCTCCACCCATCCACACCCCCTCTCAAACCTTAAAGAAAATTCCCAGAGGGAGGAATATGGAGAGATTATAAATCACTGGATTGCAAGTGATCAGGTTAAATTAAATCAAACTTTTACGCTGACATTCAAAATCTTGCAGAAATCTGCCTCCAACCTGCCTTACCAACTATGTCCCTGAAACAACCACACACAGACTCTCTAGTCAAGCTGTTCTTTCCTCCACAAACTTGCCTGGGTGTTTTTACTTCTCCATATTTACTGATGACATTTTTCCTGAGCTCCCCAAACCTCTTGAAATGCCTTATTTACGTCACTGACTCCTAACACATTGCCTAATACGGTCAGCGAATGCTTCTGAGTGAACTAATGAACTGAATGAGAATGAGATGACGAGCGAAAGAAATGAATGACTAGAATGTCCTTCTTAGAATTATCTCCCTGTCTGAAATTTATCTTTCTAGGTAGAGATAGCACCTCATTTTTTTTTTTTTTTTTTTGAGAGAGAGTTAGGGCTGATTTCTGCCACATATTGTGCTAACTCATATTATCAACCATTGCTATTTTATCATGTGTCATCTTGTGTTATTCCACAACTATATAGGTTTGTATGTGCATATGTATAGATGCATAATCACCTCCAACAGCGTAATCCTTTTGAGGCAAACGTTGTACTTTTGGTGAGAACTGAATTAAGTGAATAAATGCAAACTCCTGCAACCGTATCTTCCCCCAACGTTTCATAATGCTAGCCATAAGGAAAAAAATGCAAAGTAAGACAGTGAAACAACCAAAACTACATCTTCTACAGGACTCTCAAGTACTAAGAGAATAACTGAGTTCAGTATTTGTCTCCTATTGCCTTAGAGGAGGACACGGCAAATTTTAACGGGCCATGTTTCCTGCAGCTTTTATGGGAATGTTTATAGAGAAAGGAAGTGCATTAAAGAAAGCAAAAATAGAGAGTGGAAGGTGATAGTCTGCATCTGTGTGGTCACTTTCAGGCCAACTTTGTTGCCAACCCTTGCACTTAAATGCTTGCACAGCTTTAGGAAGTTTTAGTGGGTGATAGCTATGAAAATGCAAGCTATTGTTTTTGGTAATAACCCGATATTACTATCCCATCATTTAGCGCTCATTAAAGTAAACCAGAAAAGTCCTATCGAGAAAACAACTTTTTATGTAGCTTAAAGTGCTACGTCTGAGCGATTTATATGGTCAATGTACAAGTTTTCCTTTTCTAAGCTATTTTTCTTTATTTTCCAAATTCAATGTCCCAAGCAGATGACTGATTTGGGAAGCAACAGCAATGCATTTCACTGCATTGTACAAGATTCTCAAAATAATATTTTTGAGGAGTCAGTGGTCAAAATAGACATCAGTTTGGATACAAAAAAGCAATGGAAATTTAAAAGATTGACGTTTCTATTTCAGGAAATGTACATAGTTTATGTGTTTATACTTTTGTTCACATTTTATACTTTATATTTTTACCCCAGAAACAATAGTACAATCTCTTATATATTTTCCTAAAATCATCAAACATTATATCTGCTCTCCATATTTCCATTCGCTTTGCTAATGTTTATCAATGTAACACTCCCCTTTCTGGTTTTCATTATTTTCATTACAGTCACATAACAAGAGAAAGGAAAAACTAGTATTTGTCTTTGAAATAATAGGTTTTAATTCCCTCTTAAACACAGATTTCTATATTAAAAATATCTAAATTTTTAGAATCAATAGGTGGACTCCAACTAAACATTCTCTTATTAATATCCAGTTTATTTTAATGATTATTAACCATGTTTTAGTCAGTGAATAATGATTTGTTGTTTTAAATAAACCTGAAATTTAATTTTGAATGGCTTGAAAAAAATAGATTGACTTCTACATATTAATTTTTGCCAAAAAAAGCTACTTTACTTTTGAATAATTTATACAGATAACATTTTTATAATGATGAATTTGATTTAGACAGACTGTAGGTCTTTTTCAGTGTGTATTTAGCACTTATCTTCTCTAGAAGTGAGGACAGCAAATAATATTTTAACAAGCATATAATCAGACATCCACAATTCAAAGACTTCTGTCTAGTGCTAGCTATCTAAAATAACCTATTACCAAAGCCTTTCTTTACAACGTACTAGAATAATCTATTTTCTTCTTAATTTTGTTACATAAATTTATTAGGAGCTCACCAATATCTTTCGTTTTCAGGCTTCCAGCAAACATAAATGTAGGTGAGAAAAAAAGAATGAGTTAGTTCTTTTTTTTTCTTATGCTGAATTTTTAGTATCTTTTAAAACCAATAAATATTTGTCCCCACATTTTTCATCTAAGAAAGTACATAGGTTAAAGGACTGGAGTGAATTCTTTTCATGCAGATTTCTGTCATGGTAGACATACAGATTGCTGGGAAAAGTCGCCACTACTGCCCACTGTCTATGTGAAAGTTCCCAAAACCCCGCCTTGAATCACAGCAGAAAGTCTGCGTCGTTCACTGAGAGGATTAAAAACTTGTTCTGGGCATATAAACAGATCTGTTCATATATACTATTTTCTTCATTAAGGTGTTTTTCTGAATTTAATTTAAATTGCCTCCTTTAATATAAAAATATCCCTGAACCCAAGAGTACAGTCAACTTCCCATGTGAGCCCTTCTTCTTTGTACCTCTAAGCCTGGAGCAACTGAGTTTTGACCTCAGTACAGTCCCACTGTCAACATCAGGGAACACTGGACTGTTAGCTGTGGCTGGACTCAGACAAAAATACTCCAAAAAATACTTCTGTATTGTTCTTTTCCCCCACCCCCGTAATAGGCTTCCACTGAATGTTACACGTGATGTTATTTCCACTTAATCTTTTCTACTAAAGTTTTCTCAAATTTCATATTTTTCCATATTTTATTTGTTATACTCTAAAGTCATTCATTTATTTTACCTGTGTTATCGCACTTTAAATTCACTCATTTAAGTACAGATGTAATTAGGATTCACTTTGGAAATTAAAGCATATAACATTCACAACATAGGTGAAAATAGTCTCTACGGAAAATCTTGATTTCATAAAATAAAATATATAATCTACAACCTTCAAACAAATGAAAGTTAATTTTTCCCACACAATCTATATGCCATATTCTAAGCAGGAATTACCTCCACCTTATGTTTTTTATTTTTATCCTCATTATTTCCTAATTTTATTTTGTAACACCAGCCAAAATCTGTACTTAACACCTAGATTCTTCTTGAATATCTTCATAGAACACTATAAAGACATATAAATACATTTCTATATATTTCTATAGAGAAATACATTTCTATATATTTCTATAGAGAAATACATTTCTATATATAAATATATTTTTATATATTTCTATATATAAATATATTTCTGCTAATAAACGTATGAAATAAATTTCTGTTAATAAACATATGAAAACTTTAAATAATCACTTTATAGTAAACAAAATGTCTCAGAGATGTTCAATGTTTTAATAAATCACGCGGTGCATTTCTCACATCCTAATTTTAAATTTTAAACAGTAAAAGAAATACCTTACCCCAAAAGTTTCCTGGCCATGGACTCCCTAAACTTGTTGTGTTATTAGCCATAATATCCACAAGAAATAGAAGAAAGAGAAGAAAAAGAGAAAGAAAAATCAGTATGTCGAAAAAAAGCAGTTCGATTCTATGTCTTTGTAGTACAGCAAGAGAAAAATAATTTTTACACAACCCCTCATATACTTGTGTTGGCATAAAAGGAAATAAGTGTATCATGTTTCCTGCTTTTATACTCAAATTAGCAACTGTTTTTCTTATCTTGGAATTCCACATGGTTCCTGAGACACAAAACAATGTCCTTTTCATCATTTCCTCAGCTAAGTTCCTAAGTTCTCTCCTCTCAGCCACCTCCAAAACTGCTTTTAGGATAACAGGGGTGTGTGTGTGTGTGTGTGTGTGTGTGTGTGTGTGTGTGTGTGTGTGTTTTCTCATCCCATACTGACATAGAAAGGAAGACTCCAAACTCTCAGCTACAGCACCTTGAATTAAATGTATACAGAATTGAGAAATAGACCACGTTCCAATGCGTGAAAGCTAGATTTATATAGTAAATTTGGGGGAAGAACTACTCAAAACTCAGATACTTACTGAATTCTTTGTTGTTGTTGTTGTTGTTGTTGTTGTTGTTGTTTTTGAGACTTAGTCTCGCCACTGTCGCCCAGGCTAGATGGAGTACAGTGGCATGATCTCGGCTCACTGTAACCTCCGCCTCCCGGGTTCGAGTGATTCTCCTGCCTCAGCCTCCGGAGCAGCTGGGATTACAGGCGTCCACCACCACAACCCGCTAATTTTTTTTAATTTTTACTAGAGATGGAGTTTCACCATGTTGGCCAGGCTGGTCACGAATTAGGCATGACCTCAAGTGATCCACCTGCCTTGGGCTCCCAAAGTGCTGGGATTACAGGCATGCGCCACTGCGCCAGGCCACCAAATTCTTGACATGTCTGTTTCTCTATTTGGTATACAAATTTTGAAAGTTATTTCTTTAATTCATTTCCTAAATATCTAAGTGTAATTTATATACAATTTGTGTTACTCTTTACTTAGTATTTAGTATGAAAAAACAGTTTCTACATTGAAGAAATATATTTAAAATCAAGGAGGGAAACCATAAATGCAAAATTTTTCATTACAAAGTTTGTTAAGTGCTATAGCAAGGGGTGTAGAATGTGAACTGCTATGGCAAAGGGTACAATGGTCTCAGGAATTTGTTTTTCATAGAGAAGTTTGAGAGCTGATATAGGAAAGAGTTACATGAAACATTTTGAGAGACACAGGTTAGTTTAAATTTCAAGAGTCTTTCCGCAAGCTTTGCTTGTTTAGACTGGATCCTCTGAGGACTGTGAGCCACTGGAAATTGTGAATAACAGTGTCAAATTGCACCTAATAACTGCGCTAAACTGCATTCCACGATCTGGCTTCATCAATCTTTGAGTATCTCTAGCCTGAACTCTTGTATATATCTTGCACTAATCATATTCTAACTTAATAGTCGTTAGAATATGACTTAGTGCAAAGTAGTATTCCTCTTTGTGAAGTCTGTAATATATTCCCACGTAGTTCTAAGAAAACAACAAAAAAAAGACAGTTATAATAATTTTTGCAGTCCTGCTTCTTCCAAAATGGGGTTGTTTCTGATCAGTCTCATTTTTTTGTGAATTTAAGTATAAATGTATTAGAAATTAAAATATAAATCATCTAAGATAATTATAAAACGTCATAGAAAATTTAGAGAATTCACTGAGCAAATATATTCACCTCTGTAATATTCTTGCTAAAGTTTATTTTCAAATAATCCAGTAAATAAAAACTCCTACTATTACTTAACAGACAAAAAGGGCTTACATTTCAACAGTTGTCTTTACCTTTCAATATTGTTGACAAAGTTCATAAAAATAGAAAATTAAAAGAACATGTTATTTCTGAAAGAAATGTAATCTGGATGAAAGTATATTGAACTACTAACCACTTTACTGTTCTAAAAGCATCGAGTATGATTCTTAATTACTAAATGTATTTTTAAATACACATTTTGCATTATTAAAGACTACCTGATTGCAATAAATCCTAATTTCAAAGGTGTATATAATTTCCCAAACACTGCATAGATTGCATTTTCCTTAAAATAAACCAAAATGAGTGGAATGGGGTAACTGACATTGTCTCAACTGCCTTCTGTGCAGAAACAGAGCTCATTCCATTTCAGGGCTGGGATACAGGCTGACACTTCCTTTCATTGTTCTATGTTTAACTATGTAGATTTTCTCCCAGTAGGTTTTCATTTTTGCAGATGGCCAGAACCCAGTCAAAACTCTAAAGAAAATGTGTTTCTTAAATCAGTTTATGACCTAGGAATAACTTGCCTGTGGGTAGCACTGGCTCTTGTCCATGTACGTAGTTTGCTTGGTAAGGATTCGTACCTTTCTCTGGCACAGATCCATCTAAGTGAATGTTGGTGTCTATGTGATTTTTGAGTCCCATGACTTGTCATGCCATAACAGGAAATTGATTTTTATCTTCACAAAACTGTTAGGTTTGCTTTTCTACTGCTCATTATTTCACAACCTGGCTCTTTAGGTCTGGGTTCTTCAGTGGTCATAAAATACATTGAGAAGTTTGTTCTTGCCTCAGATATTCACAGGACTTCCTCACTCTCCTCATTCAGGTCTCTGGTCAGAAGTCACCTCTTCAACAGGCACTCTCTAACCACCTGTCTAAAGCGTTCCCACTTGAACCATGCTCTGTCTCCTGACCCTAGGTTGTTTATCACTCTCTGACATGATGCTATATATGTGTCTTAGTCTGTTCCAGCTGCTGTAACAAAATATCCTAAACTGGGTGGCTTTAAAACAACAGAAGTTTATTTCTCACAATTCTAGAGGCTGGGAAGTTTAAGATCAAGGGGTTGGCAGGTCGGTGTCTGTTGAGGGCTCACTGTCTCGTTGACAGTCATCTTCTCGCTGTAACCCCACACTGTACAAGGAGTGAAGGGTCACTTTCAGCCTCTTTTATAAGGACACTAATCCTATTCATGAGGGCTGGATAACTAATCACTCCCAAAGGTCCTACCTCCTCCTACCATCACCTTGGTGTGGAGGATTTCAACATACTAATTTTGGGGGAACATAAACATTCAGGGTATGTAAAAATGCTTTGCTTTTCTGGTTGTGTTTTGTCTCTTCCACCAGAAATAAGTTTCATGAGGGTAGGAGCTTTATTGATTTTGTTCACCAACTGAAATCCAGTGGCTAAAATAGTGCCTGGCTCGCAATAGGCTCTTCATAAATATTTATTAAATGGGGAAATGAAATAATTTGAAGGGATCTCAAGATGAAAGTATTTTGGACACTCCAAGTTAATAAAAGTGTCACTTAACACTAAAAAACAAGTTAAAAATCTCTATTCACCTGCATTTTAATATTTTTAAATTGTAACTTATAACTTGATATCAAATGATGCAAAAGAACATCATTACATTTAAGAGAAGGTACACATTTGACATTGAATTTCCTTTTTTAGCTTTACCTTTTAAAAATATAATAAGTTTTATCTTCCCAATATTAAATTGACTCAGTTTCACTAAACTGGGAGTACTCTCAGAACCTATAAGAACTCCCCACAAAAAATTAAATTTTTAAATCTATTTTTTAATTCAAGTTTTTAGAAAGTAACTAGGAGGATGAATAAAAATATGAACATGTCATTTTAACAGAGTTATGCCTTTTTTCTTTTATGTTTACACGGTATAAATGTTGGTCCTCATTTCCTTCTCTAGTCTCTGACTAGACGTCCAGTACTATGTTGAACAGATGTGGCAAAAGTGGGCATTCTTGCCTTTTTCCTGATCTTAAAGGAAAAGTTTTAAGTTTTTTTCCCATTGATTATTATGTTAGCTGTGGGCTTTTCATATATGGCTTTTATTGTGTTGAAGTAAATTATTGCTATATCTGTTTCTCTGAGGGGTTTATCATGAATTGATGCTGAATTTTCTCAAATACTTTTTCTTCATCTATTGAGAAAATTGTGTATGGTTTTTAAGCTTCATTTTGCTAATGTAATGGGTCACATTGATTAACTTTCATACGTTGAATTTCCTTTCATCCCAGAGATAAATCCCACTTGGTCATGGCGTATAATCCCTTTAATGTGCTCTTGAATTTGGTTTGCTAGCATTTACTTAGGATTTTTGCATGTATTTTCATCAGGGATATTGGCCTATATTTTTCTTTTTTCGTGGTAGGTTTGTCTGGCCTTGGTATTAGGGTGATGGCCTCATAAAATGAGTTTAGAAGCATTCCCTCTCTTCTGTTTTTTTGCGAGAATTTAAGACAATTGTTATTCTTTGAATGTTTGAAATCAGTACATTTGCAGGCTACAAAATCAACATACAAATATCAATGGTATTCTATACACAATGAAAAATCTGGAAAGGAAATTAAGAAAACAATTCCATTTACAATAGCATTAAAAAGAATAAAATAGGAATAAACTTAACTAAAGAAGTGAAACATTTTTACACTGGAAATTATAACATTCTGATGAAGAAAATTAAAGAAGACTCAGGTAAATGAAAAGACATTCCAATGTCATCAACTGGAATAATTAACATTGTTACAATGCTTACTTGCCCAAAGTGATCTAAAGACTCAATGCAATCCCTATCAATATCTTAATGGTATTTATTACAGAAATAGAAAAAAAAACCTAAGATTTAGATGGAATCACAGAAGACCCTGTATAGCCAAAACAATCTTAAGCAAGAAGGACAAAGCTGAAGGCATTCCAGTACCTGATTTCAAAATATACTACAAAGAAATAGTAATCAAATCAGTATGGAATTAACAGAAAAACAGAAAAACAGACCAAAAGAAGATAATAGAGAGCCCAGCAATAAATCTATGCACCTACAATTAAGTGGTCTATGAAAAGAATGCCAAGAAGACATAATGAAAAAGTATAGTCTCTTCAACAAATGGTATTGGCAAAACTAGATATCTACATGCAGAGGAAAGAAATTGGACCTTTATCTCACACCATATACAAAAGTCAACTCAAAATGGATTAAAGACGTAAATATAAAACCTAAAATCATCAAAAGACTAACAAGAAAACACCGGGGAAATGCTTCTTGACATTGGTCTGGGCAACAAACTTTTTTGCTATGACATCAAGAGTGCAGGCAACGAAAGCAAAACTATACAAATGGAATTGCATCAAACTGAAAAGCTTCTGCACAGCAAAGAAAACCATCAACAGACTGAAAAGACAACCTACAGATTGGGAGAAAATATTTACAAACCATGTATCTGAGAAGTGGTTTGTAAACATGTAAGAAACTGAAACAACAGCAATAATAAAAATGCAATAACATGATTAAAAAATGGGCAAATAATCTGAATAGACATCTCTCAAAAGAAGGCATACAAACAGTCAGCAAGTGTATGAAAAGGTGCTCAACATGATTAATCATTAGGGAAGTGCAAATCAAAACCACAAGGAGTTATCACCTCACACCTGTTGGAATGGCTATTATCGAAAAGACAGAAGAAAACAAGTATCAGTGAGGATTTGGAGAAACTGGGATCCTTGTACGCTGTTGGTGAAAATGTACATTGTAAAGCCATTATGGAAAGCTGTACAAAAATTCCTTAAAAAATAAAAAATAGAACTACCATATTACCCAGCAACTCCACTACTGAGTATGCAGCCACAGGAAATGTAATTGGTGTCTCAAAAAGATTCCTGCACTGCCATGTTCATTGCAGAATTATGCAAAATAGCCAAGATATGAAAACAACCTAAGTGTCCATTGACACATGAATGAATAATGAAAATGTGGCACATTTATACAAAAGAAAATTATTCAACCTTTAAAAAGAAGGAAATATTAGCATTTGTGATGACATAGATGAACCTGGAAGATGTTATGCTAAGTGAAATAAGCTAAAGAAAGACAAATACTGTATAATCTCATTTATAGGTGGAATCTAAAATAGTCAACTTGGCCGGGCACAATGGCTCACGCCTGTAATCCCAGCACTTTGGGAGGCTGAGGCTAGAGGATCATCTGAGGTCAGGAGTTCAAGACCCGCCTGGCCAACATGGCAAAAGCTTGTCTCTACTAAATACACAAAAATTAGCCTGGCATGGTGGTGCACACCTGTAATCTCAGCTACTAGTGAGGCTGAGGCAGGAGAATTGCTTGAACCCAGTAGGTGGAGGTTGCAATGAGCTGAGATTGCACCACTGCACTCCAGTTTGGGTGACAGAGCGAGACTCCGTCTCAAAAAAAACAAACAAAAAATAAGTAAATAAAATAAAATAAAATAGTCAGATTCATAGAAGCAGACAGAATGGGGGTTGCCAGAGGCTGAAGGAAGGGCAAATGGAAGATACTGGTCAAAGAGCACAAAGTTTTGGTTATACAAGATGAGTAAGTTCTGGAGGTTTAATGCACAGCCTTGGCTATAGTAAACAATACTGTACTGTACACTTGATATTTGTTAACAGGGTAGATCTTAAGTGTTCTCATGAAAGAAAAACATGGTAGCATGAAATGATGGATCTGTTAATTAGTTTGAGTGCAGTGATCATTTTACAGTGCATGAATATATCAAAACACGTTGTACACCTTAAATACATAAAATTTTTATTTGTCAATTATATCTTAATAAAGTTGAAAAAAATTGTTTGAGTTGATGTTTACCCTGAGGATGGGTGTGAGACTTCAAGGTGCAACTATAGTTTAGAGTAGTCAGTGGCATTAGCAGTGACCAACATACCTTGAGAAATAAACTTTCTAAAGAAACACACTTTAGGCCGGGCGCAGTGGCTCATGTCTGTAATCCAAGCACTTTGGGGACGCTGAGGCGGAAGGATCACCAGGTCAGGAATTCGAGACCAGTCTGACCAACATGGTGAAACCCTGTCTCTACTAAAAATACAAAAATTAGCCAGGGTGGTGGTGCGTGCCTGTAATCCCAGCTACTCAGGAGGCTGAGGCAGGAGAATCGCTTGAACCCGGAGGTGGAGGTTGCAATGAGCCGAAATGGCGCCACTGCACTCAGCCTGGGCGACAGAATAAGACTCTGTTTAAAAAAAAAAAAAGAAGAAGAAGAAGCACACTTTAAATCAAGATATCAAAGAATTCCCAAAGATAAATTCTAAGAAACATGAACTTAAAATTGGAAAACAGTCAGTATCCACATGTACTAGGCAGAATGACTTCCCAAAGATGTTTATTCCCTAATTTCTGGAACCTGTGAACGTCACATTACATGGAAAATGGACTTTTCAGATGTAATTAAGGGAGATTATCCTGGATTATCTGGGGCAGGAGGGGCTCCAGTTAATCACATAAATTCTTAGAAGCAAAGAACTTCCTCTGCTTGGAGTCAGAGAGATGTGGTGGAAGAGAAGAGAGAGATACAGTGAGCATGAGACAGCACCACATGGAAGGCAGAGAGATGATTCCCAGCATGCCCTGGCTGGTTCCAAAATGTGCGAAGACCAGAAAAATGCTTCTAGGAGCCAAGGGCAGCCCTCAGCTGACAGCCAGCAAGGAAATGGGTATCTCAGTCTTGCAATCACAAGGACCTGAACTTAGACAACAACCTGAATGATCTTGGAAACAGATTCTTCTCCAGAACCTTGAGTAGTGGGTACAGCTCTGCTGACCTCTTGATTTTAGTCTTATGAGACTTGGAGCAGAAAAATCAGCTTCTGAAAGTGTAATAAAATATAGTCATCTTGATGAGAAAAACTATCAAATGCTTAAGGATACACTTAATTTTTATTGTATGATACCTATATCAAGAAAATGACAAAATTGAAATTGTTCATGAAAGAAAACTTAAATTTATAAAAAAAGACACTATGCTCTTGGAATGGGAAGATCACATAAAGATATGTGTCTTCCCTTATATTCAAAGTAATACTGAGGCAGGATAGGTCCATCAAGGAAGTGACCATATTCTCAGGTCACTGTGGTGACCGTACAGTCAACACAATAAGCCTCAGCATTCACGTCGTAATTGAGTTTATTCAAGAAAAGTTATCTTCAGTAGGAACTTTCCCCTGTAGAAAGCATGCACATTCTGATTTCACCTGTCCTCAAACTGACCTTTTGCTCATTTTAATAGTAAAAAAGACACCCTTGGGTGGAGATTTAAGATGCTAATGAGACCTGCTACATATGAACAAACATGTACAGCTACTGCACATGTGCACCCCGAGGACCACCAAGAGCATGCTTTCTAGTCGCACCTTTTTTCACCTCCCTATGAATAATCATGTCAGATTCCTATAAATGGAGTCTCCCGAGTGCCAGTCTTTGCTGTCTCATCCTTACAAGCAGCCTGCCATGAATTCTCTCTCTCTCAGGGTGCACTACCTATTCCGCACCCAACTTTCAAAATCTTCTTTTTCTTTTGCAATAAATTATGCTACACTTCTTTTGCTGTGCGTCTCTTGTTTGAATTCTTTTAGACTAAAAAGATAAGAACTGAGGTATCACATCAGCCTTCAAAAATACCAAAGATTAATTTACAAAGATTTTGTTAAGAAAATGTATTTTATTGGATTTGCTGTTTCTAAAGTTCTCACGAAAAAGTAAATATGCAAGAAGGTTTAAATGAATATATACTTTGATGCATAAACTGCTCTCGATAGATCTATTCCATAGAACTATACCCACAGCTTACTACAACACAGGTCGTGGTCATAAAATTCAGTATCTTTGTGAAATAAATTTTTAAATTGCAAAAAAATTAGAAACAGCCTAAATATCCATTAATGGGGACCAGTTAAATCATGTATGGCATGACTACACTGTCAAATTCTAGGCATCAATAGATTTAGACAAAACCATACAAAACAGAATAGGACCATCTCTAAGACATACAGTTAAATGAAAAACCAGACTACGTAACAAAAATAGTAACATTTTTATTTGGTTTATAAAGGCAGTTGAATAGGTGTATAGTAAATATGATATGTTATTACATGAAAATACAAAGAAGAAAGCATCAAAATGTTAATTAACAGTGGTTAAGTCTGTGGAGGAAAATGGATATGGAGTGGAATGTTAAGGAGGATTTCTACTTTGTTCTATACTTAACACATTTTACAAATAAATTTTAATGTGTACCTTGAGTTATTATCTTTAAAAAGAAAATGTAATGCATTATTAGTTCATGAGTTTCAATTTCTCATTGTACCTCCGAAAAGCATTCTCTTCTTATCTCAGAAAATGGATTTTTAACTCTTACATAGCCTCCCAGCTAAAGCCTAATGTTCCAGTCTCCCATAGAACCAGGCGCGGCAGGCAATTAAGTGCTGGCCAATCAGACATAAACGGAAGCGCCGAGTGCCACTTCCTGGTCCTGACTTAACGTTAGGATAAATAACCCCTCACCCTGCATTTTTCATTTCTCCTTGCTGGAATGCATACGATGTGGAAGTTGCTGGGCAGCCATCTAGGACCGTGAAATGATAGCGACAAGTTGAGAATGGTAGAACCAAAAGAAGGGGGCTTGGGTTCCTGATAATTGGAGTTGCCATCCAGTCTGGATCTCCTACCAATGTCATTACATGAGTAAGAAATACTATTGTCTTCTTGGCTGGGCGCAGTGGCTCACGCCTCTAATCTCAGCACTTTGGGAGGCTGAGGCGGGTGGATCACGAGGTCAAGAGATGGAGACCATTCTCGCTAAACATGCTGAAACTCCGTTTCTACTAAAAATACAAAAATTAGTTGTGCGTAGTGGTGTGCACCTGTAGTCCGAGCTACTCGAGAGGCTGAGGCAGGAGAATCAATTGAACCCGGGAGACGTAGGTTGCAGTGAGTCGAGATCGTGCCAGTGCACTCCAGCCTGGCAGAGTGAGAGTCCGTTGAAAGAAAGAGAGAGAGAGAGAGAGAGAGAGAGAGAGAGAGAGAGAGAGGAAGGAAGAAAGGAGGGAGGGAGGGAGAAAGGAAGGAGAAAGAAAGAAAGAGAAAGAAAGGGAGGGAAGGGAACTAGTATTATTTTAGTTCTGTGCCACAGCAAGCAAAATTATATCTGCCCTACCATGATATTTACTGGTGCTTAACAACGGACTGGATAACACAGAATTTATAACAGTAACTTATCTTGGTTTATATGACAAACATGATGATATCACCATATATGTAAAACTCTGATGGATTGTATATTCAAAACAAGAGTCAAAGCCATACTGAACAAAAAATTATCAAATTGGGGCATATTCAAAGGCTATTCAAACATACATGTGCACTGAGTTGTTTGCTGTCATTGATTTGCTATTTACAGTTACCTCAAATTTAAAGTGTATGGGTCACATGCTAGGTAAGTAAAAAAGAATTAATTTATTCATTTATTTACTTATTTTTGAGACGGAGTCTCGCTCTGTCACCCAGGCTGGAGTGCAGTGGCCGGATCTCAGCTCACTGCAAGCTCTGCCTCCCGGGTTCACGCCATTCTCCTGCCTCAGCCTCCCGAGTAGCTGGGACTACAGGTGCCGCCACCGCGCCCGGCTAATTTTTTGTACTTTTAATAGAGGTGGGGTTTCACCATGTTAGCCAGGATGGTCTCTATCTCTGGACCTCGTGATCTGCC
Organism: Macaca nemestrina; assembly: GCF_043159975.1. Lineage (NCBI taxonomy): Eukaryota > Metazoa > Chordata > Mammalia > Primates > Cercopithecidae > Macaca > Macaca nemestrina. The sequence continues at coordinate 71,831,990 of NC_092129.1, read as the reverse complement.
TGCCTCAGCCTCCCAAAGTGCTGGGATTATTGGCGTGAGCCAATGCGCCCGGCCAAGAATTTATTATAAAGTGCTTGGAAATGAAACTCTAGATACTCTTATTTGACTTAAAAATAAAAGTGTTGCTTCATTGATTATCACCTGAAAGAAATGAAGAAACATTCAAAACTGTTTAAATTTGAAAATTCGGGAGGGTAATATCTAAAAAATCAATTAAAATGTCTTTATAAAAAAAATAGAAGATAAACAGATTTTGGAAATTAAAATTTTTATCTACTATGTCTTTTTTTTTTTTTTTTAAAGTAACATGTTTTTCCAACCTATGGATACTATATTACAGATTTACTCCAGTATAGTAGTTAAGAGTGTGGTCCCTGTGTGGATTTGAATCACAACCCTGCCGCTTCTTTTTGTATGACCTTGAACAAGTTAATTTGTCTCCCTGTACGTCTGTTCCCTCACCTTTAAGCAAGTATCTTTACTGATTATAAGATTGCTTTAAGGGTTTAAATGAGTTATCAAATATAAAAATACTTAGGTCCATATCCACTGAAACTAGGCCGCATAAAACTTAGAAACTAGGCCTCATAAAAAAAAGAACTTAAAAAAATTAACACCAGGTGGCTCTGGATAGGGTCCCACCCTGCCTCAATAGGGTCCCACCCTGATAGGGTCCCACCCTGCCAATTCCGGGAAACAACCTCATGGGGTCCCACCCTGCCAATTCCGGGGGTCCCACCCTGCCTCGAAGTTCCCGGAATCAACAACTCCAGGAAAAAACCTCATAAGGTCCTGCTCTAACCAATTAGAACAAGACACCTTGCTCAGGCCATAGACAGACCCAATTACCACGCGCCTAAAGCTTTGTTTGAATTTCGCGCCCTAAGCTGTGTTTGAACTTGTGTTTGCCTATATAAACAGCCTGTAACAAGCAGTCAGGGTCCCAGGGCCAACTTAGAGCTTGGGACCCTAGCGCGCTAGTAATAAATAACTCTCTGCTGTGAATCTCGTGTCGGTGATCCTTCGCGGCGACCCCTGCCCAGGAAGGAATCGACAGTTCGGTTCCAACACCACCATACACTGATCTGCCACACATGTGAGTTACAGTTTTTTTAATCAAATATTTATAGAAAAAGTGAAACAAAATTTATCTATAACTTAAATGAAATGCAAAGGTTAATCAATATCCAACTACATATCAACATTTTGACGAAAATATTAAAGTTTGCATCAAAGGTTACTCAATATGGCTGCATGAGTTTAGGAGCTCTTTCATGGTTGAGTTCAAGAGTTCATTCATTGCTTTGGTTTGCCCAATAACTGCATCAAATAGACTGTTCAATATTTCCTCTGCATATCGTCAAGGTATAACCAAATTCGGAGAGAGGAGATGATCAATCACTGCCTCAAATACATTGTTCAATATTTCCTCTGCATGTCCTCAAGGTATAACCAAATTCGGGGAGAGGAGATGATCTGGCCTGGGGACAGGCATTGAGACCGTTGTAGTATGTTTTGTGCTACAGAACACCTGAGCCTGGGTAATTTATAATAACAGAATTTTATTGGCTCAGAGTTCTAGAGGCTGAATCCAAGATCAAAGCATCACCATGTGGCAAAAGCTTTCTTCTTGTATCATCACATTGATACAGAACTGCTGTGCTCCCAGCTAAACCCCCCCACACTTAAGCCTGGAACTAAGTGAAAACAGCTGACCCCAGTTTTCTGCCCAAATGTTGCCCTTTTGGCCTGCCACGCCCTAGCCTGTGCCCATAAAAGACTGCAGCTGGCAAAGCAGCACAACCGGCTGAGCGGTGGGGATACAAGTGGCTGACTTAGATGGTGCAGCTTCAGGGACCTTCTTCGGGTACCATCCCCTTTCCAACTCCCGTCCCGCCGAGAGCCACTTCCATCACCCAATAAAATCCTCCACATACACCGCCCTTCAATCCATTTATGTAACCTGATTCTTCCTGGATGCTAGACAGGAACCCGGGGGTCTAGAGAGCAGGGGCTTGGATGCTTCTGCCAGGCCTGCTTAGAGAGTGCTTCTGCCAGAGTGGAGCGAGCCGCAGGTTCCAGCGTTCCCCCCGGTTCCGTACTTGCTTGCTTTCAAGCTCCCTCTAGAGAGAAGGTGTCAGCGGCCAGCTGAGTGAAATGAGCCACTGTAGTTCCTTCCCACGAAGGGGGTCAAAGTCAAGGGAATAATCCCATCTCAACATGGCGGGAGGTAGAAGGGCAAGAGTGAAAGAGGGGAGTGAACTTGCCCCTTATAACATTATTAATCCCATTTATGAGGGCAGAACCCTCACGACCTCATTAATGCTTAAAGCTTCCATTTCTTAATACCGTTACAATGACAATTAAATTTCAACATGAGTTTTGGCGCCGGCAAACATTCAAGCCACAGCAGGAAGCCACCTGGTAGGGCCTGAAGGATTCAGTAGGGCTGAGAAGCAGTGATGCTTCACTGATTTTCCCTTGTAGCCGGAGGAGCGGCAGACAAAACTCCTCAGACACAGAGTAACAGAAGGAAGGGGTTTATTCGGCGGGGGGCATCCGCAAGACTTCAGTCTCAGGAGCCAAGCCCCCGAGTGAGTAATTCCTGTCCCTTTTAAGGGCTCACAACTCTAAGGGGGTGCGTGTGAGAGGGTCGCGATTGAGCAAGCAGGGGGTACGTGACTGGGCGCTGTTTGCACCGGTAATTAGATCGGAACAAAACAAGATAGGGATTTTCACAGTGCATTTCTATACAATGTCTGTAATCTATAAGATAACGGAACCAATTAGGTCAGGAGTCCATCTTTAACTACCAGGCCCAGGGTGTGGCTCCGAGCTGTCTGCCTGTGGATTTCATTTCTGCCTTTTAGTTTTTACTTCTTTCTTTGGAGGCAGAAATTAGGCATAAGACAGTATGAGGGGTGGTCTCCTCCCTTACCCTCACCCATAAGAATATTTGACTTTGCTCATATGATCACAGTTTATAGTAGGAGTCCTACAGCCTAGACGTATTTTAATAAGAAAATTACTTTAGCATGACATGATTTGCTGTATTGAAATACAGGTTCCCGGCCGGGCGCGGTGGCTCAAGCCTGTAATCCCAGCACTTTGGGAGGCCGAGACGGGCGGATCACGAGGTCAGGAGATCGAGACCATCCTGGCTGACACAGTGAAACCCCGTCTCTACTAAAAAATACAAAAAAACTAGCCGGGCGAGGTGTTGGGCGCCTGTAGTCCCAGCTACTCGGGAGGCTGAGGCAGGAGAATGGCATGAACCCGGGAGGCGGAGCTTGCAGTGAGCCAAGATCACGCCACTGCACTCCAGCCTGGGCGGCAGAGCGAGACTCTGTCTCAAAAAAAAAAAAAAAAAAGAAATACAGGTTCCCAAAATAAATTTGAAAAATAGTGTTCATTCTTGAATATCCCCTAAGTCATTTATTTAAAAACTCATTCTAAAACCCATTAGGATTGATGGAAAATATTTATATTAAATTTTAGAAATCAATTTCATTTTTTAGATAAAAAATTTCCTTGTCACTCTGATTTTTGAAACCTACATTTGATAGATTGATATTCAAATTCTCATTAGGCTAGAATCCCAATTGCTCAGACCCAGAAGATACTACTCATTTGAAGCAGCTAAATATTAATATATAGTCTCTTGAAACACCAAGGACTTCAGTTCTTTGTTTTCCATCTTTAGTTTCCCCTTTCAGTGTAAAGATCTTTATCCTTAAGTAGAAAAAAGCAGAAGAGGTGAAGATTTCGGTTTCTTCACTACACCATTGGCTTTTATTTCCTTCGACCTGGCTCTGATCACAAATTTTTAAAAATTATGTTATTAGATTTGCAAATCTCATTTTGTGTTTTTTACATTACTGTAAATGTATAGCATATTTTTGTACATATTTTCCTATTTTTCCTTACTTTTTCACATATTGCTTTAAAAAAAAAAAAAAAAAAAGGCTGAGCATGGTGGCTCAAGCCTGTAATCCTAGCACTTTGGGAGGCCGAGGCGGGTGGATCACAAGGTCAGGAGATCGAGATCATCCTGGCTAACACAGTGAAACCCCGTCTCTACTGAAAATACAAAAAATTAGCCGGGCATGGTGGTGGGTGCCTGTATTTGAACCCGGGAGGCGGAGCTTGCAGTGAGCCAAGAATTGCGCCACTGCACTCCAGGCTGGGGGACACAGTGAGACTCCGTCTCAAAAAAAAAAAAAAAAAAAAAAGGGAGAAGGCCTTTCTCTGTCACACAGGCTGGAGTACAGTGGCACGATCACAGCTCACTGCTACCTTGACCTCCTCCGCCCAAGCAATCCTCCCACCTCAGCTTCCCAAGTAACTGGGACTACAGGTGCAGGCCATCACATCTAGCTTTTGGTTTGTTTATATTTTGGTAGAGACGGGGTCTTATTTTGTTACCCAGGCTGGTCTCAAACACCTGGACTCAAGTGATCCACCTGCCTCAACTTCTCATAGTGCTGGGATGACAGGGATGAGCCACGATGCCTGGCCATATATTGCCTTTTTCCTGAGTTAGCTTCAGCTCCATTTTTCAAAAAACCTTTTCTTATCTTTTTCTGAATTCCTGTTGAAATTTTAATTGTGAAATTGTCTAACTGATTATTTTCTTTTTTTTTTGAGACCGAGTCTCGCTCTGTCGCCCAGGCTGGAGTGCAGTGGCCGGATCTCAGCTCACTGCAAGCTCCGCCTCCCGGGTTCACGCCATTCTCCGGCCTCAGCCTCCCGAGTAGCTGGGACTACAGGTGCTGCCACCTCGCCCGGCTATTTTTTGTATTTCTTAGTAGAGACGGGGTTTCACCGTGTTACCCAGGATGGTCTCGATCTCCTGACCTCGTGATCCGCCCGCCTCGGCCTCCCAAAGTGCTGAGATTACAGGCTTGAGCCACCGCGCCCGGCCTAACTGATTATTTTCTAAATGCCTTCCATATGTTGAGTTTTTCTCCTTCGATCATGATACATGCTGTGTGTCTCCTTCATATGTTAAAAATCTTACACTGTCTCTCTGGCATAAAATAGTTACTTAATAACTATCATATTTAGCTTATTTATTCAATAATTGATATGATGTATGACTTATTAACTATTTTGATTGTTGAATATTAATTAACTTAATAAAATTAAGTATTGAAATGAAAATAATAGTGATTTTCTATTATACATTTATAAAAATACAATGTATATTTAAAGATGCATGATAAAGTTTGTTGATTCTTGGGAGGATGGAGTATATCCTCATTGATGGTTTGAAGGCTTTTGAATGAAATATTAGAGCAAACTTAGAAAGTATCTTCATCTGAGAATTAAAATGTTCATTCAAAATCATTTTATTTCACAATCTACTATACTTACCCCATACTTCTCTAAATGGAATTCATCAGCACGGGATTGTTTCACTTGCGTCCATGTGAAGAGACCACCAAACAGGCTTTGCCTGAGCAACAAAGCTGTTTATTTCACTGGGTACAGGCGGGCTGAGTTTGAAAAGAGAGTCAGCGAAGGGAGATAGGGGTGGGGCCATTTTATAAAGTTTGGGTAGGTAACAGAAAATTACAGTCAAAGCCGGGTTGCTTTCTGGCGGGCAGGGGTGGGGGTCTCAAGGTGCTCAGACGGGGAGCTTTTGAGCCAGGATGAGCCAGGAGAAGGAATTTCACAAGGTAATGTCATCAGTTAAGGCAGGGACCGGCCATTTTCACTTCTTTTGTGGTGGAATGTCATCAGTTAAGGCAGGAATAGGCCATTGAAATTTCACTTCTTTTGTGATTCTTCGGTTACTTCAGGCCATCTGCATGTATACATGCAGGTCACAGGGGATATGATGGCTTACCTTGGGCTCAGAGGCCTGACAGATTGTTTCTGTGACCTGTTTCTCTAGGTAATTGCACATGTTTCATAGAGTGAGAGCCAGTAAAGGAGTGGGTTGTGTTGATCTGGGGATGTCCTTTAATTTTGCTGCTTTTTTCATGCAGAGGTCCTTAAGCTTAGAGGATTGGGTTGACCATACTCATCCCTTCATAAGATGCTTCATCATCAGTTCATGATTTCTTTTCTTTCTTTTTTTCTTTTTTTTTTCTTTTTGAGACGGAGTCTCGCTCTGTGGCCCAGGCTGGAGTGCAGTGGCGCGATCTCGGCTCACTGCAAGCTCCCTGCTCCGGGTTCACGCCATTCTCCTGCCTCAGCCTCCGGAGTAGCTGGGACTACAGGCGCCCGCCACCATGCCCGGCTAATTTTTTGTATTTTTAGTAGAGACGGGGTTTCACCGTGTTAGCCAGGATGGTCTGTATCTCCTGACCTCGTGATCCGCCTGCCTCGGCCTCCCAAAGTGCTGGGATTACAGGCATGAGCCACCGCGCCCCGCCGGTTCATGCGTTCTAACATGCTTTTGTGTTTATTTTCACCCATCATTTATTATTATTTATTTACTCCTTTCATCCTCACTCAGCACTTCTATTTCCCTTACTCCAACCATTATTCTAATGTGTGACCTATGTATCATTTACTTGGATGGATCCTCTGAAGCATATAGAGGGTTTGAGTGGGTGCATACATTTTTAATAGGCATCATTGTACTTTAAGCTTCATTTTGTCTCTTACCTTTTTCCACATAGCACTGTGTTTTTCAGTCCCATCCATTTTGCTGTGTGACCATCTGGTCTGTTGTATGGTGTTATGCCCAGACCGTTTATTCCCCGAAGAAGACCACCAGAGTCCAGAGTCAAAGCTAAGCAGCAAGGATCTTTATTACAGGTTCGAACCTGGAACTCTCCCTCACTCGTGAAACGAGACGGGCAGGAGAGCTCCCCCACTGAGCTCCGAGCAGTGTTATATAGTCTAAGAAAAGTGGGCATAGAGTTATTATACAAATCAGATATATGATTGGCTAGTGTTTGAACAAGGCGATTTGGCTAACTATGATTGGTTCCCGCCATTTCTGATATTTTGGTTCAAACTTTGAGGCGGGAGAGCAGGTTTATGGCAACAAGAGTTTATCTTACTTAAACACGTCTTGTGACCTTGCCTCAGAACTTACAAAATCTCTGGTATGTGCAAAACAAAATCTCTGGTACGTGCAGAAAACCAGGTACTCACAGAACTTACGAAATCTCTGGTATGTGCAAAGATTAGAGAGCAGAACAAGGGTGTAGCGGGTGGGGGGCGGGTACACATCTATCTTTGTGTCCTTTCAATGCAGTTATTCATTACAGCTTTCTGTGGTGAGTGCCTCCGTTTTTTACTTATTAATGAGGAACACATTTTAAAGGTCTCTTTCATAGACACACCTTGGGTCATGTTTAGAGTCATTTGTTCCCTGCTCATTTTTATTGTCTTGTTTCTTTAAACATTTTATGCATAATCATTGGAGTCAATTTTGATTCTGATTCCAAGTTCTTAGGAGGTAAATGTAGTTTTTTGTCCTTTTAATCGAGTTTCATTCATACTTATTTACTTCCTCATGTATTTGGTCCTTCTTTGTAAGTTCATGTTTGGCTGAAGATTATGAGACTCCTGAGTGTCAGTAAGGGAGGAGACCACCCCTCATATCATCTTATGCCCAATTTCTGCCTCCAAAGAAAGAAGAGGTAAAAACTAAAAGGCAGAAATGAAATCCACAGGCAGACAGCCCGGCACCGCACCCTGGGCCTGGTAACTAAAGATCGACCCCTGACCTAATTGGTTCCGTTATCTTATAGATTACAGACATTGTATAGAAAAGCAGCGTGAAAATCTCTATCTTGTTTTGTTCCGATCTAATTACCGGTGCATGCAGCCCCCAGTCATGTACCCCCTGCTTGCTCAATCAATCACGACCCTCTCACATGCACCCCCTTAGAGTTGTGAGCCCTTAAAAGGGACAGGAATTGCTCACTGGGAGGGCTCCGCTCTTGAGACTGAAGTCTTGCCAATGCCCCCGGTGGAATAAACCTCTTCCTTCTTTCATTCGGTGTCTGAGGAGTTTTGTCCACGGCTCGTCCTGCTACAGCAGGACTGAGGCTGCTTTCCTCTAGAATAGATTTGCATTTTTCTCTCTGCGGACAGTGAGTGCCCTTCCAACCTGGGGCCACTTTAATTGTTATCATGGTGTAAGGTAAATTTTCCACAGGTGTTGTAAATTTTAAGCCCATACAACATGAGGGCAGATCAATGATTACAAATTCTCAGGGAAAACACCTCTCTGGAAGCCTTGGAGCTATAGCTGAGCAGAGCAGACATTTTTCTCATTATCTCTCTTTGCCTACAGGCAGATTTGTTTTTTAACTACTCTTTCACTTAGGTGGGATTTTGTTAAGAATTGCAGCTTAATGCAAGGGTTTCAGGCTCCTCCCTTCCCCTCCCCTCCCTTCCCCTCCCCTCCCCTCCCCTCCCCTCCCCTCCCCTCCCCTCCTCTCCCCTCCTCTCCCTTCCCCTCCCTTCCCTTCCCTTCTCTCTCTCTCTTTCCCTTTCTTTCTTTCTCTCTCTCTTTCTTTCTTTCTTTCTTTCTTTCTCTTTCTTTCCTTCTTTCTTTTCTTCTTTTCCTTCCTTCCTTCTTCCTCTCTCCCTCCCTTCCTTCTTTCCTTTCCCTTCTTCCCTCTTTCCCTTCCTTCCCCTTCTTTCCTTCTTCCCTCTCTCCTTTCTTTCTTTTCCTTCCTTCCTTCCTTTCTCTCTCTCTCTCTCTTTCTTTCTTTCTTTCTTTCTTTCTTTCTTTCTTTCTTTCTTTCTTTCTTTCTTTCTTTCTTTCTTTCTTTCTTTTTCTATCATCTCTCCCTTTCTCTTTCTTTCGTCCTTCTTTCTTTCTTCGAGTCTCGCTCTCTCACCCAGTCTGCAGTGCAGTAGTGTGATCTCAGCTCACTGCCACCTTCGCCTCCCAGATTCAAGCAATTCTTGTGCCTCAGCCTCCAGAGTAGCTGGGACTACAGGCAGGTGCCACCATGCCTGACTAATTTTTGTCTTTTTAGTAGAGACAGGGTTTCACCATGTTGGCCAGGTGGGTCTCAAACCCCTGACCTCCAGTGATCTGCCCACCTTGACCACCCAAAATGCTGGGATTACAGACATGAGGCACAACACCCAGCCCAAGGCCTATCTTTCTTATATCCTGTTAAATCAAAATTTTCAAAACTGTGAATTCCTTCTTTCAATGGTTGTTCCTAAGCAACTCTAACTTTAGAGCTTGCTTCCTTCTCCAGTTTCAGTTCCATATTGTTTGTTATGTCTGTTGTCATTAGTTGTTTTTGTTTTTGCCTTTGGACATGTCTCTTACTTTCCAGAGAGCTCAGAAATTCATTTAAAAGTATTGATTTTATTTTTATCCTAAGAGATATGTTCATTGATTTGGAGGAACACAGGAATGAGGAGAATGTGTATGAGGGGAGGGGAGATGGAATAATTTCATTTCAGAAAGGTTTGTTTGTTTGTTTGTTTTCGTCTGCAGAATGGAAACTAGATTGAGAGAGGTGTAGCTGAGGAAAACAAGTAAATAAATATAGATGACTACTATTGCACTCATTCGGGAAAAGTATTTATGGTAATGTGTTCTAACCTAGTGGCAATAGAGCTGTAGAAAACTCTCATAGTCAATAAATATTTAGGAGATATAAATGAACAGATGTTGTTGAGAATTGGATGGGATTGATAGAACAGAATTGCTGGCATATGTAAATGATGGTTAAGGAGACCTGGATGAGGGTAGATTCTTGGGAAGCTCAATGGTTTAAATTGGGGCAAGCTGACTTTGAGGTGTCTCTGGGATATTCAAGCAGAGATTTCAGTTAGGCAATTTCATATAACGTCCAGGGTTCTGAAGAGAAGCAACTTGTGGATATAAACTTGAGTGAGTCTTTGTGTGTGTCATTATTTTTGCTTTGATGGTCATTGAAGAGATGGGTGTTGATGTGTTCAGTCTGAGAGCACATAGAGAGGAAAAAGTGATTCTAGGATTGAACTTCGAGAAACTGATACTTAAAATCTAGGTAGAGGAAGATGAAGCAGAAAGATAAGATAAAGGTAGCAGCAAAAGAGAGAAACCCAGATGGGTGTACTGGTATGGATGCTAAGGAGAAAATATATTTTAAAAAGAAAGTGAAACTCAATATAGTAAGTATCAACTTTTCCCAAGTTAATCTATAGATTTCATAAAATTATTATCAAAATCTCAGCAAAATTTGTAGTAAACATAGACAAGTTTACTCTAAAATTTACGTGGAAAGGCAGAGGCTATAGACTAGCTGAAACAATCTGAAAAACAATAAAGTTGAAGGAGTCACTCTACTCAATATAAAGGTTAACTACATAGCTTCAGTAATTAAGACAATGTGGTATTGGTGAGCAGTAGACACACAGATCAACAGAACAGGATACAGACCCAGAAGCAGAAGCACACAAATATGCACAAGTGATTTTTTATGAATGTGCAAAACCAATTCAGTGCAGGGTCATCATCCAACAAGTAGTGCTGGAGCAACTGGACATCCGCAGACAAACAACAGCAAAATTTAAGCTCAAGTCTCACGACTTGTGCAAAAATGACTAAAAATAAATCACAGGCTTTAATGTAAAACTATAAGAATGTAAAATATATAACCAAAAAAATGTGGATTTTTTTTAAATATAGGAGTAAACATTTGGAATCTAGGACTAAGTGAGGAATTCTTAGATTAGACACCAAAAGTATAATCCATAAAAGGAAAAACGTATAAATTAGACCTCATCAAAATTTAAAATTTTGCTGTCTGGAAAAAACCTAAGAGGATAAAAAAGGAAAGCTACAGGTTTGGTGGAAATATTTGCAAACCATATATCTGACAAAGGACCAGTACAAGAGTGTTGATAGCAGCTTTACTCATAATAGCCTCAAACTGGAAACAATTTGCATGTCCTTCAATCAATGGGTAAATGGTCGAACAAATTGTGATATGTCCATACCATGGAACATTACTCAGCAATAAAAAGGGACAAATTGTAGCTCCATGCAACAACTTGGATGGATTTTGGGGGAATTATACTGATTTAAAAAAGCCAATTCCAAAAGGTTATATAATGTGTGATTCTGTTTATAAGACATTCTTAAAACGACAAAATTTTAGAGAGAGAAAACTGATTAGTGGTTGTCAGGTATTAGGAATGGAGGGTGGTGGTGGGATGGAAGTAAGTGTGCTTATACAAGAGCAATAGGAGAAAATCTTTGTGGTGATGGAACTGCTTTGTATCTTGGATATACGAACTTACACATGTGATAAAATTGCAGAAAAATAAGCAAATGCATGCACACACACATGCACACAGATGTATGTAAAACTGGAAAAATCTAAGATCAGTAGATTGTATCCATGTCAATATCCTGGTTGTAATGTTGTACATTACAAAACTATAGTTTTGCAAGATGGTTCTATTGGGAGAAACGGTAAATGATTCAAGGGATCCCTCCATATTATTTCTTAGAACTGCATGCACATTTGTAATTATCTCAAAATAAAAAGCTTAATTTAAAAAAAAGAATGGGAGTATAGAAATGCACTACAAGAAATACACAATTGGATTTAGTAAGGAATTTCAATGCTTTCTGAAGACTGACATGAATGATGGCATGGTGAACAAAAGAAGACAGAGAGAAGCTCATTAGGAGTCAAATCCATCTACCTTCCCAAACCTCAAAGAATCTTGGGACATGAATATGCCTGGCTTGAGTAAAAGTATGTGTGAGATATGGGAATGTAAATAAAGAGATTAACTATAAATATGTTCATTGTGAAGACTACTGCCCATTTCCCCCACAAGTCCCCAGCCTGAGAAGGGCATCTGACAGCCAGGTATCCAGGCATTCTCCCATACCATCTCCCCAAAGCCCACTCCTCTACTGCCAGTCTCCACTCCTCTCCCTCCTGCCCCTCCTCACACACCCCTTCCCCACCCCAGGTAACAAGTGATGTCCTTTCCAAAAAGGTTCTGTGAAGTTTTTAGGGAAAAGTAAGATACCTAGTCTAGTGGGTCCATGCTCCAGAGTAAAGCCCATGAACCCTAGCATTTATGGGGTTTCATAGAGTAACAGCCATCTCCTCATCCACTCATAGCCAAGCAAAGGTCTTCTCTGTAAAATGAGGATTCTAGTAATATTTGGTGTGTATGAGTATGGCAAGAATTAAATAAGAGAGTAGATATAAACCCAGATTCACAACACATAGCAGGCTATGCAAGGTTTGGTTAGTTAAAATACAACAAGAACAACGACAGTGTTAAATCTAAGGGGGAAAGAGCAAAATGGAGAGTATGGCTGAAGACTGCAGGTGGGAGTGGGGAGTGACTAGAGATGGCTAAGATGCTAAGCGCAGTGGCTACCACAGCCTGTGGTCCTCTCTTCTCAACGCAGCCACTTCTGCTATGCCCCTTCTGCCCTCGTTTAGGTTTTCACTTGGCCAGAGGGTGCTCCATGGTTTTGTTTTTCATGAGGACTCACAGTCAGATCACCTGCCCAGATTCTTTCTGTGCCTGTCTGCCATGACATCAAGGCAGATGGTAGAGTTGGAATTGGGAACTCTTTCCTCCTCTCAAATAATTGGAATGTTGGAAATGGCTCTAAGGAGTGAAGGAGGTAAGCATCTCTTTGTTTTTTCCCTTCCATAATCTTCTTCTGTGAGACACCAGACCCTGGGCTAGACTTTCTTGTCGACATTCAGGTATAGAGGAGTCGCTGGTGGTCATTGAACTCCTGTGAGCCTTTTTCCTAACCAGTAAAATGGGATCCAACAATTTAATCTAAAACCAGTATCACTAAATTTTGTTTGCCTTAAAATCTCATTTTACATAATAATTAGTTACCCAGTGCCAAAGGGCTTACAATAGAACACTTCTATGGGAAACCATGAGAGCTTCATTTTTATCTTTAAAGTCAGTTCTAATTTGTATTTCTTCTTAAATATAACAATTTAGACTCCCACCAACAGTGTAAAAGTGTCCTATTTCCCCACATCCTCTCCAGAATCGGTTGTTTCCTGACTTTTTAATAATCACCAGTCTAACTGGTGTGAGATGGTATCTGATTGTGGTTTTGATTTGCATTTCTCTAATGACCAGTGATGATGAGCTTTTTTTCAGCCACATAAATATCTTCTTTTTAGAAGTGTCTGTTTAGGCCGGGCGCGGTGGCTCAAGCCTGTAATCCCAGCACTTTGGGAGGCCAAGACGGGCGGATCACGAGGTCAGGAGATCGAGATCATCCTGGCTAACACGGTGAAAACCCGTCTCTACTAAAGAATACAAAAAACTAGCTGGGCGTGGTGGCCGGCACCTGTAGTCCCAGCTCCTCGTGAGGCTGAGGCAGGAGAATGGTGTAAACCCGGGAAGCGGAGCTTGCAGTGAGCAGAGATCCAGCCACTGCACTCCAGTCTGGGTGACAGAGCAAGACTCCATCTCAAAAAAAAAAAAAAAAAAAGAAGTGTCTGTTTATATCCTTTGCCCATTTTTCGATGGGGTTATTATTTTTATTTTTATTTTTTGGAGATTCTGGATATTAGCCCTTGGTCAGATGGATAAATAGCAAAAATTTTCTCCCATTCTTTAGGTTGCCTGTTCATTCTGATGATAGTTTCCTTTGCTGTGCAGAAGCACTTCAGTTTAATTAGATACCATTTGTCAATTTTGGCTTTTGTTGCCATTGCTTTTGGTGTTTTAGTCATGAAGTCTTTGCCCATGCCTATGTCCTGAATGGTATTGCCTAGGTTTTCTTCTAGAGTTTTTATGGTTTTAGGTCTTACTTTTAAGTCTTTAATCCATCTCAAGTTAATTTTTGTATAAGGTGTAAGGAAGGGGTCATTTCAGTTTTCTGCATATGGCTAGCCAGTTTCCGCAACACCATTTATTAAATAGGGAATCCTTTCCCCATTGCTTGTTTTTCTCAAGTTTGTCAAAGATCAGATGGTTGTAGATGTGTGGTGTTATTTCTGAGGACTCTGTTCTGTTCCATTAGTCTATATATCTGTTTTGGTACCAGTACCATGCTGTTTTGCTACTGTAGCCTTGTTGTATAGTTTGAAGTCAGTTAGCATGATGCCTCCAGCTTTATTCTTTTTGCTTAGGATTGCCATGGCTATACTGGTGCTTTTTCAGTTCCATATGAAATTTAAGGTAGTTTTTTCTAATTCTGTGAAGAAAGTCAATGGTATCTTCATGGGGATAGGATTGAATCTATAGATTACTTTTGGCAGTATGGCCATTTTCACGATATTGATTCTTCCTATCCATGAGCATGGAATGTTTTCCATTTGTTTGTATCTTCTCTTATTTCCTTGAGCAGTGGTTTGTAGTTCTTGAAGAGGTCCTTCACATCCCTTGTAAGTTGGTTTCCTAGGTATTTTATTCTTTTTGTAGCAATTGTGAATGGGAGTTCACTCATGATTTCGCTCTCAGTTTGTCTACTATTGGTGTATAGGAATGCTTGTGATTTTTGCACATTAATTTTGTATCCTGAGACTTTGCTGAAGTTGCTTATCAGCTTAAGGAGATTTGGGGCTGAGACGATGGGGTTTTCTAAATATACAATCATGTCATCTACAAGAAGAGACAATTTGACTTCCTCTCTTCCCATTTGAATACCCATTATTTCTTTCTCTCGCATGATTACCCTGGCCAGAAGTTCGAATATGTTGTGGAAGACAGTGTGGTGATTCCTCAAAGATCTAGAACCAGAAATACCATTTGACCCAGGAATCCCGTTACTGGGTATATACCCAAAGGATTATAGATCATTCTACTATAAAGACACATGAGCATGTATGTTTATTGCAGCACTGTGCACAATAGCAAAGACTTGGAACCAACCCAAATGCCCATCAGTGATAGACTGGATAAAGAAAATATGGCACGTATACATCATGGAATACTATGCAGCCATAAAAAAGGATGAGTTTGTGTCCTTTGCAGGGACATGGATGAAGCTGGAAATGAACCCACCATTCTCAGCAAACTAACACAGGAATGGAAAACCAAATACCACATGTTCTCACTCATAAATGGGAGTTGAACAATGAGAATACATGGACACAGAGAGGGGAACATCACACACCGGGGCCTTTCGGGGAGTGGGGGGCTAGGGTAGGGATAGCATTAGGAGAAATACCTAATATAGATGACGGGTTGATGGTGCAGCAAACCACCATGGCATGTGTATACCTCTGTAACAAACCTGCACATTCTGCACATGTATCCCAGAACTTAAAGTATAATAAACAAAAATTAGATTTTAGCTAAAATTTTCATTCTGTTTTTAGTAAGTTTTCCAGTAGCCTACCACTATTTATGATTTTTCTGTTTATATTCTGGTCTTTCCTGTTTTAGGAGCTGGCACGTGTCTTAACTACGTCACTGGTATTTTACATCCTTGGTTCTTTGCCTACTGATTTCCTTCTTTCATTCCTTCCACTCTTTCCTCCATGTTTGCTTCTCTGAATTTAAATTTCTTCATTTGTTAATAGGGGTGACAATAACACTCATCACACAGAACTGAGAAGTGACCTAATGAAATGACCCTTGTAAAGCATTTAGATCATTAGGTCAATACATAGTAGCTATAATTAGTGTCTGATATACATAAAGCCCTATTATTAATGTGTTATGAAAGCATTTGTATTAGAAAATCTCTAAGCAATTCTAGCTATTATTTTAATCTAATTTCGTGGTAATTATTATCTAAATATAGTGAGTTCTTGTGTATTTTTTAAGTGTAAGGCTATTAACATGAGAAGATAGTTATTTAAAATGAAACAATGGTAGTAGACTTTAACAGAGACAAAATAGGTTTATTAAATGTCTCAATCAGTATTTTTGTAGAAATTATATTTATGCAATAGAACTGAAAATTAAATGACTAGTAGAAACAGAGAAAAGGGAAACAGTAAAACAATGGCAGAAAATTTTTTCAGTAAATATTACATTTTGAGCATAAATTATTAATTTTCACATTGGAATGGTAGTATAATTAATGCTTTTGAATAATTTAAAATAATTTTACCTTGAAAAAAATGTAGGTAAATAATAAAGAAGATAGTTGTGTTTTCCCATAGGAAGAAAAAATATATCTTTATTATACCAATTTGTTTCAAGGGAATTCATGACATGTAGAAGCTTATGGCTAACTGGCTCAGATAAATCATCCAGATACAAAATGTTCCCAATAGTGTTGTCTGCGGAATGTACTTTTTTGTCATCAATAAAAATACTGTCTGAGCTTTGGAAAGGTATTATAGTAAATATAATAATCAATTTTTTTTCCTCTGACTTTTGCTTCCATCAGTCTCTTCTCTATCTCTTACTGGTCATTGAAATTTTGAAAGCAAAATGCAAGCCAGTGCTGAAGTAGTTGTTTTTAAGTATATTAAAGACTCATTTCCTCTTACTTGGTTCACACCCTTATGAGAGGAATTACAGGGAAGGACACAGTAGAGAAATGTCCTTGAACGTGTGTGTATAATCAGTGGAATTGTATTCCACTGGGAGTGATTATGTTTTTTTGTTTTTTTTTTAATCACACACAGTTTACATTAGTGGATAATGAACCCCCATAAATCCAAAGTTCTCAATGCCCAAATACTTTTCATCTCATAACTGAGACTGTGTTAAACACTCTGAAGTGCAAACTTTTGCTTGAAACAACTCCAGTTTCTTTATTATTATAACCCGAATTAACCCTCATCAAACTGATTTTAGGTGTATCATACAGGCAATAGATATGCTTCCTTCAAAATAATAGTAATCTTTTAATAAAACTTGGGAGTTCATGATTTAAAGGAGCCTTTAGAAGATTGTTTTTGTAAAATAATGACTAATTTTATAATAGAAAAGGATCAAACAATAAGTGACACTTTAAAAAAAGTAGAGATGTATTGTGTGGATCTATATTTTTACGTGACTTTAAATTTTATTTCAAACAGATTTTATTGTATGTTTTAGCTTGTTAAAAATGTATTTTGTGAAGAACATCTTTTTTAAAAACAATTATGAATAATAGTTTTACCCCAATTCATTAGGTCTTTAAAACAAAAAAAAGTTTTGGTGTGTAAATTATAGATGGTTCCCAGCTTATGATGGTTTGACTTATAATTTTTTTACTTTACAATGGTGCGGGCTGCCATTTGTTTTGCTTTTTGAAAAAAACTGACAATGACTTTGTCTTGAAATAATAAAAATCGCATTCTGCTTTCACTTTCTTTTTTTTTTTTTCTTTTTTTGAGACGGAGTCTCGCTCTGTCTCCCAGGCTGGAGTGCAGTGGTGCAATCTCGGCTCGCTTTCACTTTCAGTATGATATTCAGTAAATTACAGAAGACATTCAACATTTTATTCTAAAATAGGCCTTGTATTAGATGATTTTGTCCAACCGTAGGCTAATATAAGTGTTCTGAGTATGTTTAATGTACGTTAGGCTAAGCTATGATGTTCTGTAGGTGAGGTGTATTAAATGCATTCTTGACTTACAATATTTTCAACTTATGATAGGTTTATTGGAGTAAGTCCAAGAGCATCTGTACATGTAACATGTAATTTTTGACATGGAGATAATAACCCAGGGTGTAGAAGGTATAACCTCAGCCTTTTTTCACCTTATAACTACAAAACATACAGAGAGAAAGAAATGATGCTATGCAACGAAGAAAATAAGCTGTGAAGTAGTGGTGTTAAAGGAAACCCTTTACATTACACATTGATGCTAATTGTCTCAATTAAAGACAAAAGTGTTACCTTTTTCACATTAAGTGAAAAGAAGCTAGGCACCAACAAAGATACATTGTGATGCCATAATATTGCTCTTAGAAATTGACATTTCAAAGTGATTGCCATTAACACTCATTACTATGGTTACAGTCAAGAATTCGGGTTTTTTTTTTGTCCTTCTCACAGTAGTTTCAAAGTGGTTGAACGGAACAGAAGACCTACAAGTGGGCAGGTGATGCTATAATACTGGAATAATTATAAAAGAATCACAAGAAAGCTTGTGTATTCTATATCCATATTATCCAATATGGGGGACACATTTGTCCACCATAAATTTAAGTTAATTAAGACTAAATTAAATTAAAATTCAGTTTTTCAGTAATGCTAGTCATGCTTCATATGCTTGTAGCTAGCAAGCTTTCCTTCACTTGTAGCTAGCAGCTGCCATATGGACATCATAGATACAGATTTCCTTCAGCACAGAAAGCTCTATTGGACTGTGCCATTTTATAATCACCAGATTTTTTTAAGTTACCCATGAAATTATGTATTATGTATTTGGGGTTATCCATATTTTGTAAAATAGCGATGGCATAGTAGAAATATTCTTCTATAGTACTGAAAGGCTACGTAACCTCATGAGAAGAACACAAAATTCAGACTCACATAATTCTAGATTCTAATCTTAACTCTGCTGACTGACCTTGCACATCCTCCTTTTGGTTTCTAAGTCTTTGTTCCTTTATTTGCAAAATGAGGTAGGAAAATGCTTGCCTTATAAGAAGTTTATAAATATTAGAAAGAAGGTACGTAAAGGTGCTTCCTACGGTGCCTGACACATAGTTGGTATTTACTTATGGTTGTTATTGTTTTTATTAATTAGCAAAGGAGAAGACAGTAAGCTGTAGGTGGTCACACAAATCATACTTTTGCATAAAAGATGAATCTTTATTTTCTAGAAAAAAATATCTTCTAAGGTCAGTTCATTTTCATAGTATCACACCAAAAATATTTGTGATCATAGTAATCACAGAATAGTGAGGAAATGACCAAGCAAGGATAGGAAAATATATAACCACAAAGGAATCAGTGAGTCAGGAAGAGGATAACGAGAATTTTAAATGGTTTGAAGCGGAAAAGACAGAGATAATAAAGAAGGACACAAATATGCAAGAACAGAAAGGAAGAAATAATCCCAGATACAGTTCCTCCTGGAATTATACCAGAAAGATATGTGAAAACATAACGACACAATCAAATAGGGAAGAGAAAATGATTTCTCACTACAAGACTGTGAGGAAACATCTTTTCTGTAAAATTATTTTTCCTGTGCTAGAGAGGCATATACATCTAAAAGATTAAAGAGAAAAAAAGAAGGCAAAACTGCTGCAGAATATCTACTCCTGGTGTGCTTTCTAACCTTAAGCATGTTCTTCTAAACTGATGTGCCACTGTTTTTAATACATAAAATGAGTAGGATGAATTAGACATTTAATCCCTCCAGATTTAGTATGTATTGCTCATGGTAAGAAGTTTGGCTTTGACGACCAAAATGCACGCTCTCTGAGATGTTTCATCACAAAAAGGCACTCCTGTAAAGTCATGTGGCTCAATTGCCAGGAGGGGCATATATGAAGGATAACACAGTAATGGAGAACAGAAGAGTCACATGCCACTTGTGGCCAAAGCTTCCATAATGGAGAATTAAGGAGTCAATGTGATAAAAGTGCAGAGCTAGGGAGGGATCTCAGGCATTGCCTGTATATTCCGTGGGGAAAACCAGCTGCTTGAATTTAACCTGGACACTAGAAGAGATAAGATATTTGGAAAGGAAAGCAAATCATCCCTTTTATAGAAGATCGGGGCTTTTTAACATCCAGAATTTGGGTGAAACAAGAAGCAGAGTGAAAAATTTGGGCAGAAAATTTTGAGACAGCACAGAGTCCTCAGACTCAGAAATAAATTTCCATTTGATCTGGGGAAGTAAAGTCAAGATCAAATAAAGATAAAAATGAGACCAATTAATAGAACCCAACACATGTGTATTGAATCCCCATATTTGGCATAAAAGTATTAGGTGCTGAGAATGCAATGATGACCAAAACTATCACAATCCCAGCCTTTTGAAACTTAGCAACCATCTGTGTCTAAAAACAGGTAATTTTATTTCAGTCACTGTTAATATTGTTAGCTTAACAAACACATATATTCTTATTGATAAAGGCATTTGTTTGGAAAAATCAGTCATGTAAAGAGCCTATTGTAAAACCTCATCTGCCATCTCATTAAGTACTGCAAGGAGTTAATGAAACTCACCAGAAGATGGCAATACATAGCTTCCTATCTCTGCTGTTACAATTGCTAAGGCCAAAAGCTAAAGCTAAAGACTCCTATGACACCTCTATTACAATTGCAAATAACACTTTTTATTTTAGTTGTTTTTATCAGGGATTCTATGTATATTATGATCACCAGGCAGTATAAGTATTATTAGATTTACAGGATTGTATTGATAAGTAGGTAGCTAAAAAGTGCAATGTTATAAAAATCTCAAATCTGAAGGCCCATAGCAAAACATCTCTTTGTTGCATCTTTTCCAAACTTAACACTAAAATACATTGCTCTCTTTATCCTTTTCTTATTTTGAATAATGTAGAAGATTCAACAGTGGCAAAATTTATGAATATAAAGTATTAATACAATGGTCCTATAAAAATTAGTTGTTTTTACATTTGAAACTTTAGCCTCAATATGTATTTATTGTATCATAAAAATATTCAAGTGCTTTTATTTTTCTTGAAAGGCAATTCAAAATTTTAACTTTAATTAGTTATGCTAAGTAGGTCTTATTTTCTGTTTTAAACTCAAAATAAAAATATTTCAGTGATTTGGCCAGTTTTTTTTTTTTATGGAACTAGCTAAATATTCAACTATTGAAGTCAACTGAGTTATCCTTAATAAGAATATAGCAATAATAATCTAAAATTATGAGTGAGTCAGTTATATTCATTAAAATGTGGAAGAAACCTGTTATCTATTCAAGCAGAAAAGGATTATTACCCTAGACTTCTAAAAGTGGTTGAATAATAAGGATGTGTGTTTAATTTCGGTTGATGTTGTGATTGACTACAGTTAAAATTCTAAAAAAAAAGGGAGACATAATAAAAACCGTAAAAGTTTGATCTTCTTTTTATGGAAGTAAAAAATACATTATAGTTCCCAATAGAGAGGTTGAATAGGCAGTGTCAAAAATAAATGCACTAAAGTTCTGGTGTACTATGTAGAAAATGGCCAAATACTTAAGCAGTATTTGTTACATCTTTTCCAAACTTAACACTAAAATACATTAGAGCACCAAAACCAGTCAAAATTGTGGGAATGAAACTCAAACAACATCCACAATTTAGGAGAAATTTTACTCACTATAAAATGGTAGAACTGGATAAGAAATGAAATCAGTGACTTATCATTGTTCTGACATGCTAAAAACAGAGAGAATGGTTTTCCCCTTCTTTGTAAAGGGAAGTTCTATTTTTGTGGTGAATCCAGAAAACCAGACATGCATTATTAATGGGAGTAATAGTAATAACAACAAATTTTTTTACAGGTTTGAAAAAAGTTTCAACTAAGTAGATCAAAGGTATATATTTTTACAGGCAAATCAATTTGTAATCCAGATGTCTTGATTTTTATTGATGCTATATCTACCCTTGGTTCATTAAGAGTAATATTCTGTATCTTGAAGGTATATCATCTCTAATGAGAAAAATTCCTGACTCTTCCATAGTTTTCTTCTCCGTTGATATTTCCAGGAATCCTTTGAAATGTTATCAGTTATAATATGAATCCATAAATGTTACCAAATTTGATGAGCAGCCTCTGTAAAACATTAAATAAGAGTTAATATACCAAGTAACTTAAGTTTAAACATATTAAATATATAAGGATAAGCAGTAAGAAAAATAATACGATATTGCTGTAAGTAGGCTAGATAATAGGAGGAAAAAAAAGAAGAAATATACTAAATCTGCATTGCTCATATCTAAGAGTCAATAGATACTGTCTAAACAAACAGAGACTATGGAAATACTAAATAGAGTTAGGTAGACGTAACATCAGCAAGATAGGTGAGTAGGCAATCTCAGCCCTTGTCTTCTACAAAAACAATAACTTAACCACTATCCAAAGGCCAAAAATAACTCTGGAGTTATTAGACTCTGGAGAGCTCCAGAGTCTAATAAAGAAGCTGTACCAAGCCTGTGGAGCACAACAACTGAGGATAGCCTCACAGAAAAGAGTAGGAAGCATTTTACTTGTGTCACCTCATATCTCAGGCCTGCATAGCTCAGCACCAAAAGAAATCTTCTTGGTTGCCACTTCATCCCCTGGTGAAAAAGGAGGACAGAAAGATACCATGGTCCTTACCACTGCCACAGATACCCACAGCCTTCACCACAGAAAATGCTCACAGTCTTTGCCAATGCAGATCTCATCTAATTGAACTACATGGAGTCCATGCCATTGTGCCCTGCCCTCCTGCTGTGGCACCATCACATGCACAACCATTGCCCAAATCTGATGCCATCCACCCTGGATCTGATGTTGCCCATATCCTTTGAATCCAATGCAAATGCACCCCAAATCAGATCCATCACTACTGTGTGCCCCCAGAACCAGTGTCCCTATGGATCCCTGAAACCGGTGCCCGCAAATGTTCCCAAAATTTGTGTACCCCACCCACCTAGCACCCTGTTACTCACCAGCAGGTAAAGATCTTTCCCCATAGAAGTCAGTTCATAAAGTCTGGAATAAGGTGAGTCTTCCATCAAATACACAGATGTTAATTCAAGGTTTAAATAACAAGAAAAATCAGGAAATATCCCCAAAACAGAAAATTTCCAGTAACCAACACCAAAGAAATGGAGATCTATGAATTGCAAAATGAAGAATTCAAAATAGCTTTTTTTTTTTTTTCCCTGAGGTGGGCTCTCACTCTGTCACTCAGGCTGGAGTGCAGTGGCACGATTTCAGCTCACTGCAACCTCTGCCTCTCAGGCTCAAGTGATCCTCCCACCTCAGCCTCCTGAGTAGCTGGAACTACAGGCATGCACCACCATGCCCAGCTAATTTTGGTATGTTTTGGTAGAGGTGGGGTTTCACCATGTTGCCCAGGCTGGTCTTGAACTCCTGAGCTCAAGCGATCCACCCAACTTGGCCTCCCAAAGTGTTGGGATTGCAGGAGTGAGCCACCATGCCTAGCCCTCGAAATATTGTTTTAAAGAGGCTTAGTGAGTTACAAGAGAATACAGATAGACAACTCAACAAAATCAAGAAAACAATACATGAAAAGGATGAAAAGGTGCACATGGAACATTCTCCAGGATATATAATGTTAAATTACAAAACAAGTCTGAAAAAATTTAAGAAGATTGACATCATTCTACATAACTTTTCCAACCACAATGGAATAAAACTGGAAATCAGTAACAGTAAGAAAATCAGCATATTCACAAACATGTACAAAATAAACAACACAAATATGTGGAAATTGAGTCAAAGACAAAATCAAAAGGGAGTTTTAAAAATACCTTGAGAGAAATGAAAATGGAAACACAACACATCAAAATTTAAGGGATGCAGCAAAAGTAACACTAAGAGAGAAATATATAGCCATAAACACCTATAATAAAAAAGAAGAAAAATTTCAACTAAACAACCTAACCTTACACCTCAAGGAATTAGAAAAAGAAGAACTAAGCCAAAATTTAGCAGAAGGAAGGAAATAATAAAGATACACACACAAACAAGCAAGATTAACAAATTATCATGATAGAATAAAGAGGAACTACATATTTTATATGAATAAATGAAAATAGTCTAAACTTATCTATTAATACAAAGAAATTTCAGATTGACTCTCAAAACAAAATTTGAGTCTGTTGTATACAAGAGATACATTTAAAATAGAATAACTCTGAAAGTTTGAAGTATTTTTAAATAAGTAAAAAAGTACCAAGAAAATATTAACAGCAAAAATAACAAATTCACACTCTTGGTATCAGACAGGGTAAATTAAGGTAAAAAAAATAAAAGCATTAAACAAGACAGAAGAGTATCTTACAACTATAGAGTGAGAAATGCACAATGAACTTATAATAGCTATGGGATGTTTATCAACTAATATCACATCAAAACTCATTAAGCAAAATGTAAACTAAAGGAAATAAAAAGAAATTAGAAACACATTAAGAATGGAAGTCTTTAATTTACCTACTACATCAGTTTGCATCCAGTCAAGAGGGAGGAACCCACAGTTATTTTAACAGAGATAATTTAATATAAAGAATTCTTAACTAGGTATTTGTTGTGGTTATTTCTCAGAAACAGGAGGGACCCCCAACCAAAATTCTGTTGAGCTGTCAAGACTGATGATGCCTCACACACACCAAGAGAGTGTAGAAAAGTTTATCATCGCATCATGAGGTGGTCTAGGAACAGCAGGGCAAACTTCCCAGAAAGGTCTAAAAAGTCTTTAGAAAACGGAGAAAGAAGACAAATAGGTATTTTTGTGATATTTAGAGGGTGGGGTGGGGCCAAGGTGCCAATTCTGGTGTGGGCGGAGTTTGTATAGTTTGATTTTCCCTCTAGAACCAAAGGAGGGAACACCCAGGGTTTCTCATCAGCTCGTCCATAGGTGAGCAGAAAGGAAAGAAAGGAAGGTGACAAACATCAAAATATATCGAGTCAGGCCCTTTGTTACAGTATTAAAGAACTGAAAGGCCAAAAGGAACACCAACACAAAGGAATCAAGGAGAGTGCAACTTCAGGAAGCAGCTACCACTCCTAAAGCTGACGAAACAAAGGAAAGATATTGGAGTTATAAAACTTACAGGTTTCAAAGAACATCTCCATAGAGCTAAAACTGAAACCCTGAGTAAGGAGCCCTGCTTGGCTGGTGCTGGTATCTCCAGGCTTGGTGGAGGGTCCGCATGGGCATAGTACCAAGATCTCTGAAAAAATAAATGGGAATGTGGTAAGTTTCAGCATGCTTGGATTTCTCAAATCTGAAGACACGATCCAAAGCAGTTCCTGGGCTTACTATTTTGAAGAAGAGAAAGTTTCAGTGGCTTCTGCTTGATCTTTCCTACCATAGAGGTCCTTCTTCCATAGGTCAGAGAGTCAAAGCGGGATTCTACAAGTTACTGCATATGTCTTTTCCAGTTATGCCTTCCAGAAACGGAGAACTAGACACAGATGGACTAATGAACGAATGTACTTCAAATTTTGGAAAAAATTCCATTCAACATCTGTCCACTATAGACCTCATGTTGATTGGTGAAGCAAAACAGCATTTTGAATCCTTAGGCATTTACATCAACTTGGAGCTAGTGTCCAACAATCTGTATAAAGTCCAAGTATTTCCCTTTTCCTCTGTACACAACGACTCTAGAACATGTCTTGGAAAGAAGATCTACAGTATAATGTTGTGTTACTTCTGCATGTCCTTCCTCAAAAGAATTTGATCTTCCCTTCATAAGAGGCTGTAAGTAAAGTAATTCTTCTATTTGGAATTCAAACTTAGAAATATTTTTCTGTTATTTGGATCAAGAACATTTAAGTAGGCTATCAATCTATTTCAACCCTAGGGATATTGTGATCAAATGCCCCCACCAAAGATTCCTTAAGGACAAAATATGCTGATATTTTCAACGTGTTATCCACTAAGGTAAGTATATTCACCTTGTCTTTGGTGATTAGGAGCCGCCATAACCTCTGCCACACCACTATCCACACCATTATCCTGAGCAAAATCAATGAGCCCACCTCTCACCATCATATCCAAGGCGTCAAAGGACAGCCAACACAGAGCTTTTCAAGGATGCTGCTACTCACCTCACCAGGTATTTCTCAATGCCTTAGTGATAGGACCCCTTACGTCAGGGGCATTCAGGCATCTCAACCTCATTCAGTGTAAGCCACAAATGAATCTAAATTTTAGTCAACTAACTAAATAAACTATTTAGGGTTTAGAGAAAAGTGGGTTAAAGAGTTAATATTTATATTAACTATTTCAAATAATGTTAAAGAACCTTTTAAAAAGCAATAAAATGCCTTCTTAAAAACACCACTAGAAAGTCAACTAGATCACTATAATCCAGCCTCAAAAATATTTTAAAGATCTTATTTTTCCCCTTTGTGCTTTCAATATGCTGAATTCAAAAAGTAATTACTATACTTTCCTCACATATAATTGCCTCATGTATAAGCAACAAAAAAAAATATAGTACTATCAGGGATACAATGATCCTATGTGACCTAAGAGGCTGCAGATCACAAATCTGAGTATGGAATAGTAGGTTTGAAGTAAATAAAGAGCCTTGGCATTCCTTGTAGTTGTATTACTTCAACCTCTGCCTCCTTCCTCAATCACCTTTTTCTCTGTGGTTCCATGTTTTCTCCCCTTCTAAGAGGGACACTTGTGGTTGGATTTAGAGCCCACCCCAATAATCCAGGATGCTCTCATTTCAAGATCCTAAATTTAATTACATCTGAATAAAACCTTTTTTTTCTCTCCCAAATCAGGTTACATTCACAGATTCCAGGTGGACATGTTTTTGTAGTGGATGGAGAAGGGAGGGTCACCATTCAACCCACTATATAGGCGAATTAATCCATTTTCAAAGTGCTATAAAGATACTCCCTGAGACTAGGTAGTTTATGAAGAAAAGAGGTTTAATTGACTCACAGTTCTGCATGACTAGCGAGCCCTCAGGAAACTTACAATCATGCCAGAATGCGAAGGGGAAGCAAGGCATGTCTTACCTGGTGGCAGGAGAGAGAGAGAGAGTGCAGGGGAAACTGACAATTCGTAAGAACAGCATGAGAAAAACTTCCCCTATAATCCAATCACCTCTTACCAGGTCACTCCCTTGACACATGGGGATTAAAATTTCACATGAGATTTCAGTAGGGACACATAACCAACCATATCAATAGGATAGTAGAGTTCTATGTTAGCTAGGGTAAGAAACTCCAACTATTTTACTGACTACCTCCAAAGCTCAGCTTATTGATCACTCTAATTGCTGTCCAATGCACATTAGTGGGGAGAGGAAGACTGCTCTATGCAGTCACTCAGGGATACATGCTCTATCATCATGTTGTCCCACCATCATCTGGAAGCTTGTCATCTTCATTCAACTGGCAAAGGGGAAAGAGATCATGGATAGTTGTATAGGAGGTTCTAGGGTCCAGGCCAGGAAGTGGGGTTCATCATTTTTTGCCCATATTCCATTGGTTCAAACTCAATCACATAGCCCTCATTTTATTGCAAATGAGGCTTCTTGTTGAGTGCTCAAAAATAAGAGGAATAAGTTTGAAGTGCAGTTTCTGCCACCAGCCATATGTTAAAAAAAGTCAATATTATAAATCTAGTTCCTATATACATCAAAAACTAGACCTTAAAAATAGAGAATTACCTTACTTTTTAAACTCCTATGGAATATTAAAGGCCATTGACCTTACATTAAACCACAATAAAAATCTCAGTAAATTAAAATAAGTAAAAGTAGAACTAGCAGTATTCTTACTTTCAAATGTAATTAGACTAGTTTCAGTTCTTTTATGGGCATGGAAGTCCACTGCAGTGCATCCTTTCTGCTAGTTACAACTAAAAACTCTTGGAAAATCCACTCCCCAATCCACCAAAGAAAAGCCTACCTGAGGACTATGAAAAATACTAAGAATTTAAAAACAGAAGGGAACAAATAGAAAACAAATAACAAAATAGTAGACTTCAGTTAAACTATATAAGTAATTGCATTACGAGTTAATGTTATAAGATAGTACTGCTAATAGGAAAATAGTAAGTCATTTTACCATTAAAAAATTTTTAGCAGCCACATTAAACAAATAAAAAGAAGCCCATCTATCCAGATATTGTTTAAACATGCAATCAATCTAAAAATCATTAATGAAAAATATTGCATTCTTTCTTTTGGAACATCTTTGAAATCCAGTATGTATTTTACAAGTATATAGCAATTTGGACTAAGCACATTTCAAGTAGCTAATAGCTACTGTATTGGACAGTAAAGCTCTAAACCTTCCAGTTAAAAGGTTGACATTCACAGAGTGGGTAAAAGTAAGATCCTGCTGATTGATTATTGGTTCAGTTTCTCTGGAGAGCCCTGACTGATGCCTTCAGACATTATGCAAGACAATTGACCCAGTTTCAGTAAGAAATCAATGGCAGGAAAACTAAGAGGGAAAAGGACAACTGCTCTATACTAAAGAGATTTAACAACCAAATGCATAATTCAACCATGTTTGATCCCATGTTAAAATCACTGTAAAAAGCATTTTTGAACAATCATGAACATTTAATTATAGATTGAATATTAGATGCATCAAAATGCTATTGCTAATTTTGTTACTGATAGTAGTACTGCAGTTGTGTAAGAAAATGTCATTTTTAGAGATACACGCTGATCTGTGTAAGGATGAAATAACCTGATGTCTACAATTTGCCTAAAAATGATTTATCAAAGGAAAAAACTCTTAAGTATGGGTGAAAGAAATATAGCAAAATCTTGAACATTGTTAAAATTAAATAATGGGCATATGGGAGTTCTCTCTACTTCTATATTTGTTTAAAAATGTTTTATTATAAAAATGTAGAAAGCCACAAATAGAATCTTGTTAATAAAGAGGAAAAGAAATACCTGCTTTAAGAGAGCATATTCATGAGCCCCCATCCTTTCTGACATCACCATGAAATCAAAGAATAGAAGCACAAAAAAGGAATAACCACAAAATGAGACAGATATTAGGAGTGAATACCTTGAGAAGGGGAGAGACTCCAACAGATTTCCAGAAGACTTTAGGAATTGTGTGTGTGTGTGCGCGCATGTAAGGATGAAACCAGCTAAGAAAGCCACAATCAGGAATACCTAACACGGTTTCTATAGAGCAAACTAGGAACTGTACCTCAAAGTCAGGAAGGTAAGCAGAGTGGGAATGAGAAGTAATACTGAAAAGAAGTTAATTGAAGACCTGTACACACAACAAATACTCCAGGTGGTACTCCTATACCTTTTCCCCACCTGATTGTGCCAACATAGGTGCCCTAACTAAGATGATTAACTGTGTCCGCTTGCCTAAGATTTAAGGAAGGTGGGATGGGGAGAAGCAAATCCTACGACTCCTCCCAAAGAATTTTAATGAGCTTTCTGGAGAAGACTAAGGCTTCTATTGACAATGTTGATGCCCAGGAGGAAAGTTCTCTTCCATCTGCTAATCCGCAACTAGATAATCACTCAACAAAAGTGATGCCTATTAGATGACACACAGCCCACCCCTTCCCCACACAGGACTTCATTAGAAATTCTTAATAAGAAAAAAGAGAGAAAGAATAAAGACATTTATATATTATAGAAAGAAAACCCCCACCCTTCTCCTGTCCTCCTTCTTAAATGTAAACAGATACTCAAGGATTGGCAGTTGTACGAGAAGAATTGGCCATTTAAAGGGGAAAGACACACATACGTTAATAAACAAACAAAATTGTTCTTAGAGGAAACCAATAGAGGAGGCCAGATTAATATTGTAAGAGTGATTTAAGTTATTACATCCATGAGGGAAAACATAAGATAAGAAATAAATGTTCTGCAAGTTCAGCAGCCTAACTCTCTTGGTACATTGCTAGGGGTCTAGTGATACGAAACATGGTAATATCCCTTCTAGAGTAACAGGCTTGTGCCTTGCACAGCTCACTGTGGAACCAGAAGTGTGATATGTGCTGAGCTTCCTAGGATTTTGGAGGTAACAATACCACCTTTAATCAAGTTGCTCTAGTCCACTTACTGTAATTGATAAAGCTACTAGTTTTGAATAGGACCTAGAGAAAGAAAAGGCTCTGCAGCAGGTCCGGGCTCTGGCAGCCATCCCAATCCTTGGGCCTCATGATGCAGCAGGTAACAGAAGTCTCTGAGGCCGACAGAGATGTTGTATGAAGCCTCTGAATAGCCCCATTAAAAGAATAATAGTACAGACCCTTAGGATTTGGGGAGTAAGATCTTCATGCTCTCTTCTATAAACCACCATCCTTTTGTGGTTTTTTTTGGCAGAGTCTTACTCTGTCACCCAGCTGGAGTGCAGTGGTGCAATCTTGGCTCCCTTCTCGCTCTGTCATCCAACTGGAGTGCAGTGTTGCAATCTCGTTTCGCTTCAACCTTCACCTCTCGGGATCAAATGATTCTGGTGCCTCAGCCTCCAGAATACCTGAGATTACAGGTGAGTGCCACCACACCTGGCTAATTTTTTTGTTTGTTTGTTTGGTTTTTTTTTGTTTTTTGAGACGGAGTCTCGCTCTGTCGCCCAGGCTGGAGTGCAGTGGCGCGATCTCGGCTCACTGCAAGCTCCGCCTCCCGGGTTCACGCCATTCTCCTGCCTCAGCCTCCCGAGTAGCTGGGACTACAGGCGCCCGCCACCGCGCCCAGCTAATTTTTTGTATTTTTAGTAGAGATGTGGTTTCACCGTGGTCTCGATCTCCTGACCTTGTGATCTGCCCGCCTCGGCCTCCCAAAGTGCTGGGATTACAGGCGTGAGCCACCGCGCCCGGCCTCACCTGGCTAATTTTTTGTATGTTTAGTAGAGAGGGGGTTTCACCATCTTGGCCAGGCTGGTCTTGAACTCCTGGCCTTAAGTGATGCACCTGCCTCAGCCTCCCAGAGAGCTAGGATTTACAGACGTGAGCCACCGTGCTCAGCCAAACCACCATTCTTGATTAGAAAAGAAGGATTTTATGGTTTTGGTGGAGTTTGAACACCTGACCATGGCACCATAGGTATACTGGGTTGAATGGTGTCCCTTTAAAATTCATATCCCTCCTGCAACCTCAGAACACAATCTTATTTGAAAGTAGGATCATTGCAGATGTACTTAGTTAAGATGATACTGGAATATGGTGGGCCCTTAACCCAATGTGATGGGTGTGCTTACAAGAAAAGAAGAAGACACAAAGCCAGACACACAAGGAAAATGCAGAATGCCATGTGACAACAGTGGCAGAGATTGGAGTGATGGGTCCACAAGTTAAGGAACACCAAGGATTGGCAGTGACACTGGAAGCCAAGAGAAAGCCATGGACAAAATTCTCCTCTAGAGCCTTCAGGGAGAGCATGGCCCTGCCAATATCTTGATTTGGAATCTCTAGGTTCCAGATTGTAGGAGAAAAAAATTCTGTTTTTTTAAGCGACCTAGTTTATGGTGCTTTGTTCTGGCAGCCCTAGGAAACTAATGCAATGAGTTACCATGCAACCTGTGTTTCATGTGAAACCATAAACTTGAGTATACACAGCAAAATTACATTGTAAAGTGGAAGTGGTATCCATGAGGGCTGGCCCCAGTGTGTCTGGAAGGCAAATGCATTGCATGAAGCTCAGACTTTCAGTTTACTACTTTGCTGCCTCACTCTCGTCCCAAACTGAGGACCTCCTGCAGAATTTCCTACAAAAAGTTACAAGAAAATCTTGGGTCTTATACAAAGATGAATTCCTGCTATGCCAGCCCAGTTAAAAGTAAACAACTGATGTACTAAAGCTCACATAGAAATGCCTCTGGAAAAATAGTAGTGATGGCAAGTCCTCCCGGCTGGCAGGCTTTCAAGTGTTGCAGATGATAGTTCACTTTGTGTAGAAGAAGAGAGGACTGAGCTATTGATCCACCATGACTCTTGGACAAACTAGCAGTTTTGTCACCTGAAGAGAAGAAAATTAGAAAATTGATTATAAGAAAATTTGGAGGAGAACTATATAGTGGTTTGGAGGGGAACTATATATGTGTGTGTATATATGTTTGTGTATATATATAACTAACTATATATGTATATACTTACATATACATATATGTATATATAACATATATGTACATATGCACATATAGCTATATAACTATATATACATATACACATATGTATATACACATATATACATATATACTATGACATATAGTTATATATACACATATATACATATATATAGTTATATATACATATATATAGTTGGAGGCCTTGTAAAAGGAAGAGAGTATGAAAGTATTTGTTTTCCACTTAATGCTTACCAAGGGCACACCGAGGTGGAGAAAATTCTCAGTAATAAGGTGGACAAGATTATTTCTCAATGGATGTGAGTCAGTCTCTTTTCCACTTCCTGTGCTGCTGATGGGGCCTATGTGCAAAGTGACCATGTGACACAGATGGAGCCTAGGCATGAACTCAAAAACATGGACTTCCCATCACTAAGGCTGACCTGTCTACTACAACTGCTAGGTACCGAGTCTGCAAACAGCAGCAACTAACTGTGACTCAATACAGCCAGCCACCTACTGGATTCTTCCATCATACAGAGGACAGTGCTTTGTCCATACATATAGGAATGGAAGCAAAATTTATGTAGTCATTTGCCTCCTCACTCATAAACTTCATTAGTATCTCCTCCACTCATCACTGTTAAGATTGTCTATACCATCTGCTATGGTCTGAATGTTCTTGTCCCCTTGAAATTCATATATTGAAACCTAATCACCCATGTGATCATATTAGGAGGTGAGGTCTTTGAGAGGGGATTAAATTATGAGAGCAGTACCCTAATGGGTGGGATTAGTGACTTATAAAAGGAGCCCCAAGAGCTGCCTTGCCCCTACCATCATGTGAGGACAAGGCTAGGAGGTGCCATCTATGAGCCAGAAAAGGGGCCCTCACTAGACACTGAATCTATGGGTGTTTAGATCTCCTCCCCTCCGGAACTATGGGAAATAAGTGTTTGCTGTTTGTAAGACTCCTGGTTTATAACAGTTTGTTATAACAGCCCAAACAGACTAAGACCTGATAGTATACCATATATCACCTCTGATCATGGGATACAATTTATAGCAAAGAAAATGTGATAGTCAGTTCATGGCCATGTACTCCACTGTACTTACATGTGCTTCAATAAAATATACTCTTATATTTCATATTGACAAATTCTAGTTATATACGTTTATGGGGTAAAAAGTAAGTTTATAATTTTTCATGTAATATGAGATGATTAAATGAAGCTAATTAACACATCCATCTCCACAAATATTTAACATTTTTTGCGATGAGAACATTTGAAATTTCTCTTAGTGATGTCAAAATGTCTATATTCACCATGCTGTGCAACATTCCTCCAAAAAATCAGACTATTCCTCCTATCTAACTGAAGATTTTTACCCTTTAACTATTATCTCCGAGCTTCTGGTAACCACCCTTCTACTCTGTACTTCTATGAGTTCAATTGTTTTAGATCTCACAAATAAGTGAGAACATGCAGTATTTGTCTTCTGTGTTTGGCTTATTTCAATCAGTGTAATGTTCTCTGCTTCCATCCATGTTGTCACACATGACAGGATTTCTTCCTTTTTGAAGGATAACTAGTATTCTATTGTGTATATACACCACATTTTGTTGATTGGTTTATCCATTGATAGATGCTTAGATTGATTCCATAACTTGACTACGGTGAATAGTGTTACAATAAACATGGGAGTGCAGACATCTCTTAAACATACAGATTTCAAGTCTTTTGGGTAAATACCCAGAAGTGGGATTATTGGATAATACGGTAATTCTACTTTTAGTTTTTTGAAAAGCCTCCATACTTTTTCCGTAATGGTTGTCCTAATTTACATCTCCACCAACAGTGTACATGGGTTCCCTCTTCTCCACATCTTTGACAACACTTGTTATCTTTTGTCCTTTTGATACAGCTATTCAACAGGTGTGAGATAATATTTCATTGTGGTTGTAATTTGCATCTCTGTAGTGATTAGTGGTGTGGAGCATTTTTTCATATATCTGTTGGCTAAATATATTTGTATGTCTTCTTTTGAAAAATGTCTGTTCAGGTCTCTTGCCTGTTTCTTAATTTTATCTTGTTTTCCTTGGATAATTTAGATAAAACATTTGGAAAGCATTGCTAACACATAAGTCAGAAAATGTGGAAGAAAATATCTTCAAATAATACAATTTCCATTATAATCTATTTTATTTTTTTAATTTTACTTTAAGTTCTGGGATACATGTGCAGAACATGCAGGTTTGTTATAAAGTTATACATGTGCCATGGTGGTTTGCTACACCTATCAACCCATCATTGAGGTTTTCTTTTCTTCTTCTTTTTTTTTTTTGAGACTGAGTCTTGCTCTGTCACCCAGGCTGGAGTGCAGTGGCACTATCTCGGCTCACTGCAACCTCTGCCTCCTGGGTTCAAGCAATTCTCCTGCCTCAGCCTCCTGAGTAACTGGGATTACAGGCGTGCACCACCACGCCGGGCTAATTTTTGTATTTTCAGTAAAGATGGTGTTTTGCCATGTTGGTCAGACTGGTCTCGAACTCCTAACCTCATGATCCACCTGCCTTGGCCTCCCAAAGTGTTGGGATTACAGGTGTGAGCCACCATGCCCAGCCCATGTAGGTTTTAAGCCTGCATGCATTAGGTATGTGTCCTAATGCTCTCCCTCCCTTTGCCCCCACACCCCCGACAGACTCTGGTGTGTGATGTTCCCTTCCCTGTGTCCATATATTCTTATTGTTCAACTCCCACTTATGAATGACAACATGTGGTGTTTGCTTTTCTGTTCCTGTGTTAGTTTGCTAAGAATGATGGTTTCCAGCTTCATCCATGTCCCTGTAAAGGACATGAACTCATCCTTTTTTATGGCTGCATAATATTCCATGGTGTATATGTTCCACATTTTCTTTATCCAGTCTATCATTGATGGGCATTTGGGTTGATTCCAAGTCTTTTCTATTGCAAATAGTGCTGCAATAAACATACGTGTGCATGTGTCTTTATAGTAGAATGATTTAGAATCCTTTGCGTATATACCCAGTAATGGGATTGCTGGGTCAAATGGTACTTCTGGTTCTAGATCCTTGAGGAATTGCCACATTGTCTTCCACAATGGTTAAACTAATTTACACTCCCATCGACAGTGTAAAAGTATTCCTATTTTTCCACAGCCTCACTAGCATCTGTTGTTCCCTGACTTTTTAATGATCGCCATTCTAACTGGCATGAGATGGTATCTCACTGTGGTTTTGATTTGCATTTCTCTAATGATCAGGGATGATGAGCTTTTTTTCATATGCTTTTTGGCCTCATAAATGTCTTCTTTTGAGAACTGTCTGTTCATAACCTTTGCCCACTTTTTGATGGGGTTGTTTTTTTCTTGTAAATTTATTTGAGTTCTTTGTAGATGCTGGATATTAGCCCTTTGTCAGATGGGTAGATTGCAAAAATTTTCGCCCATTCTGTAGGTTGCCTGTTCACTCTGATGCTAGTTTCTTTTGCTGTGCAGAAGCTCTTTAGTTTGATTAGATCCTGTTTGTCAATTTTGGCTTTTGTTGCCATTGCTTTTGGTGTTTTAGTCATGAAGTTTTTGCCCATGCCTATGTCCTGAATGGTATTGCCTAGGTTTTCTTCTAGGGTTTTTATGGTTTTGGGTTTTACATTTAAGTCTTCAATCCACCATGAGTTAATTTTTGTATAAGGTGTAAGGAAAGGGTCCAGTTTCAGTTTTCTGCATATGGGTAGCCAGTTTTCCCAGCACCATTTATTAAACAGGGAATCCTTTCTCCATTGCTTATGTTTGCCAGGTTTGTCGACGATCAGATGGTTGTAGACGTGTGGTGTTATTTCTGAGGGAGTCTATTCTCTGCCTTTGGTCTACATCATAACCTGTTTTCTAACGATGGTCCATAAATTTGTCTAACCTGTCTCTTTCATAACCTCCTATGTGGGGTCCCTCATTTCTGAGTTTGTGTCACCTTCCACATTTTAGTCAGTACTACTTCGGGAGATTGAGTTCCAAAAGTACATGAGATCATTTATAAAATGGTTCTTTTTATTTGTACTGCGCTTCCCTCCTTCATAATAAACTACCTTTAAAATCGTCTCTTTACATGTAAATCATCAAGTAATAACTTGGACATGATGGTTTTGGCAATAGCTGAGACTGAATAAAAAATGACAACAGAAATAGGAGGGAGGAAGATTAACCAAGAGCAACAGAGGAACTAGCAAACAGATAAAGCAATCAAAAAGAAACAACTGCACTGCCTGACAATTTAGGAAGAGGGACAGAACAGGGCACAGTAGAAGTGATATGTTGGATTTGTTTCTATGGAGGATTTGT
Source organism: Macaca nemestrina (assembly GCF_043159975.1). Classification (NCBI taxonomy): domain Eukaryota; kingdom Metazoa; phylum Chordata; class Mammalia; order Primates; family Cercopithecidae; genus Macaca; species Macaca nemestrina. The sequence goes on along the minus strand of NC_092129.1, from coordinate 71,796,070 downwards.
TTCCTGGAATTGTCTTAAGGAAGATTAACCAAGTGGAGAATGTCAGAATTTCTGCTGCAGTAGCAAATTGGAGGAGATAGAAGTAGAGAAAGAAATGAGGGTGGAAGTGTGGTATCTAGAGAAACTAAATGAAGGACAAAGTGAAAGATGCAAATACACATAGAAAAAGAACCCATGTTTGTTTAAGGTCAGAATCTTTCTCCTTGCTACCCAGGTTGAATACTTATGATTTGTCATTGATTTCTCTCTCTTGGCTTCTATATTGAGTCAACTGCTCAGTTATTATAGCTTTTACCTATGAAATGTCTTTCAGAGCCACCTTCTTTTCCTTTCCACTATGATCAGCTTAGTTCAGATCCCAATTTCCTCCCCGCAGTAAACTGATAACACTATTCTTGGCTTGGCTTTCTGTTTTGGATGGATTGTGTCCCCGCCAAATTCATATATTGAAGTCCTAACCTTCAATGTGACTATATTTGGAGATAGGGCCTTCACAAAAGTAATGAAGGTTAAATGACGTTAGAAGAATGGGGACATTAATCCAAAATGACTGGTGTCCTTATGAGGAGACATAGAGACACCGGGGATGCTCAGGCACAGAGAAAAGGCCATGTGAGGACACAGTGAGAAGGCTACCAGCCACCTGCAAGCCAAGGAGAGAGGCCTTAATAGAAACCAACACTGGTAGTTCCTCGGTTTCAGACTTCCAGCCTCCAGAACTGTGAGACAATAAATTTCTGTTGTTTCAGCCACTCAGTGTCAGGTATTTTGCTCTGGTAGCCCTAGCAGGCAAATCTGTCCTTTCCCTGAGGTTGCATAAAGCTTTTTTAAATGCAGCACCCATGCTGTTACTTCCTTCCTCACGAATTGTTAATGACTCCACATAGAGATGAATCACCTTGGTCTTAAAAGCCATTCTTCCTGGATTCAGCTTTTGCCAGTCCCCCATTTCAACAAAATGTGACTCTTCATCATTTCTACACGTCAAATAATTTCTTACTTCCATGCTTTTTTCAATTTATATATCTCTATCTGGAAATTTACTTCTTTTCTTTAACCCAATAACAGTCAGGAGTAGCAGGAACCCAGTCTAAAGAAGTCCCGGGAGCCACCTCTAGTAAATGCAGACTGATGCATTGTCAGAAAGTCCTTGGGGCAGCAGCTGAAGCAATACAGGCTGTAGGAGCCCCAGAAAGATAAAAATATCTCTGTCATTATTACTGACCTTCCTGTTCTGTTAGTATTTGAGTCTTCAAGAGAGATAAGACTTCCAGGTGCATTGCTTCTGGCTCTTAGCTTGCCTGGCTTCCTGTCATTTAACCTGCTACACTTCCCATTAGGTTTCAGCCCAGTCCTGGCCTCTAATATCAGACCTGGATTAGCTAAAACAATATAAAGAGGACTGCAGGACTGTAGCTCAGCAGCTAAGCAGCATATTGGTTATGCTGCCAGCCCAGCTCTAGCCTTGATTCTCTTTAACTAGACCCTTCTCTGAGCCAATGAGTGGCTGTCTTTTTCCATAATGACCAAACTACTGCCTAATACTCCAAATTTGCCACAGTCGAAATTACCATGATGCATGTTCTTAGACATGCCTGATGCCTTCCTGCCTGGAGATGTGCCAGTCATTCTCAGCCATTCTTACATCACCTTGATTCACTCTGGATGTTATCCTGGGCTTAGAATCTTTGTTATTCCACCCATTCTGATTGGTCCAGAATTTCACTCGGAACTTATCCTATGAGAAGGATGCCCTTTTAATTTCAGACCTGTTAGAACTCCAATTTTCTCATGAGAAATCTTTGGAAACATTCCACTGATCTTAACATCCTGATGATTTTTCCATCTTTATTCACATCCAGTCTGTGAATAAATCTTACACGTTTCCAAATGTATCAAGAATGTGATCACTTCTCACCACCTTCATCACCACCACCCTCTTCCAAGCCACCATCCCCTTTCACTGTGTTGTAGCAATGGACTCCTAATTGGTCTCTCTCCTTCTGACTTCAATCTGTCCATCTATTCTCAACACAGTAGTCAGTTATCTCCTGTAAACACAAGTCACTTCACGCCATTCTTGTGTTCAGGGCTATCCAGGGGATTCCTACCTCTCCTGGAATAATAACAAATTCCCTATAATGACCTACCAGACTTATACAGTTCATCTTCACCACCACCATCATTTCTATGACTTTATCTCCCCCTCACCCACTCCATTCTGGCTACTCTAGCTTCCTTCTCCTTCCTTAAATAGAACAGGAAGTTTTCAACCTCAGGGCCTTTGCCCTTGCTCTTTGCTCTCCCCAGAATGTTTTCCCCAGCTATCCTCCTTATGATATCCTCATTTACTTTTCTCAGGACTATTTTCAGAAATTCAGAAAAACTAAAATTTCAGCCACTGACTTGACACATCTTTTATCTCTTCTCTGCTATATATTTTCTCCCTAGCAGCCATTATTATCCAATATGGTATATATTTGTATGGACATTGTTTGCTGTCTACATTCTCCACTAGAAGATAAACTTTATGAATACAAGATTTTCTTTCTTTCTTTTTTTTCCAGTGCACTGCTCTAGAAAGCACGAAAAACATTGCCTGGCACATATGTAGTAGGTACTTAATAAATATTGAGTGACTGAACGAATCTTGTATGCCCTAACTTGGCATATCTGCCTGGATTTTGAGACCTACCTTTGCTGGTCTAGCCTATCATTTTATGCTTTTATCCTTATCATGACATATGAAGTGAATGAAGGAGGCAGTTGAGGAACCTGCTCTGCAGTGTGATGACTTGGTCATCTGAATTGCCCAAGGCTAGCTCTGGATGGAGATGGAATGAAGTCCACTGCCCCTACAACCATAGCAGTTGTCACAGTGGGAGCCCCCCGGGACACACAGTAATTCTGTGCTTGGGGAGCTGAAATTAATTATATCCATTTTAGGCCCCACTGGTTGCCAGAAGGATTTTAGAACATAGGCAGAGAAATTGCAAAATGGTGCTCAAAGATAATCGGGGGGGAAAAAAAACCTTTTAGAGTTTAACATATCTGATTACCAAAAATATCTACCTCTATTTAATCAAAATATTTCCTGCTTTGTGAACTCATTTTTCTATTATTTGATCTTCAAGAAAGAGAGAATATGACTTCTCTATCATCCATATGATCATCTTTCACATACAGAACATTTTCAGCCATGAAGCTGTCCTAGAAGTTAAGCAATATGAGCCATCATTAGTCAATATCCTTTCTGTAACTGGTGATATAGCTGATGACAATCAATAGGGTTAATTAAGATACATAGTTGGTCTATGCTTCTCGTCATTGAGGTAGGAGAATAGATAGATAGATAGATAGATAGATAGATAGATAGATAGATAGATAGATAGATAGAGTGGCATTATATTTAAAAGGCTTTTTGTTTTGTATTATTTTTTGGAATACTAGGTGTTGTCCTAAGTATCTGAAGGCGTCTTGGTAAGATTAGTGAGTCAAACACTTCTGGTCTGTAGGCAGCATTGACTGGCTGTCTCTCTAGCATTTATTGTCCTCTCCTGTCTTCTTTACAGTACCCATGATTTAATTCAGACACTGCCCAGAATACTTCCCATTTGTTCCTGTCCTTTTCCACCCTGCTCTGTCCTGGAAGAATGACCAATGTGAACAACATCACACTGCTCCTGCATCCTCAGGCTTCTGGTTTGTTTTAAACAATGGGGAATCCCAATAGAAGCAGGAGAAAGCAAGAATATCAGAGTGCTAATTTTGCTAGTTCCCTCCCTAAGCTCCTCTGAGGTTACCTGTGTTCTCCCAGGGTCATTGCTCCTATCAACATGTTATTCTCTATAGGACTCTACCTCTGCGTTCCAGTAAGCTCTCCCTCCCTGATTTCCTCTGGGCCTGGGATCAGTAGCGGCTCTGCTGTTGCTCACTCCAAGTTCGCTGGCTATGACTTATGGTTCCACTATGCCCCATTCACACTTTGTAATTGGCCCTTTGAATAAAACAAACCAAAATAAAATGCGCTTCACTTCATATTACCCTCATGTGTGACTTCTGACTTCTCGTTCCTTTTGGGGCCAAATACAGGTATGTACATTTTGCTATGTAGGCCATTTGCTTCAGGAAGATCTTATGCCATTGATGGGTCTGACTGGGTGAAAGGTAATCAGAACATTTTATTTTTCTTGGCCACAGTGATTGGGAGGAGGCCACTAGGCACAGAACCTAAGCTAGCCTAATCAGAGCAATATTCAACACATTTGCCTGGAACTTTTAGACATAAATACTTTCTCTCTCAGTGGGTGAATCAAAAGTATGTGCCAGTCTAATTATTGCAGGTACACATCCCACAAACATAAGGATCAACCTCAGAATGAACTCAACATGTGGACAGCAGAAGAGAAGGATAGAAAGAAAACAGATCATTGATGTAAACTTGGATGAATCCTGAAACTTATCCTTTTGGATTTTTCCAAGCTAATAAATCATCTTTATTTTTATTTTTGCCTGTGTCCACTGGCTTTTCTTTTCCTGGCATCACAATGCATCTGAACTGATACATGTTCATCCAGAAATATGATTATGGTGATATCTCACAAATTTTCCAGCTGGAAATAGATATGGGTAATAAAATAAACCAGGAAGGAGAAACTCACAAGTAAAGATGGTCTTTTCTTTTCAGAGGCTCCTTGAAGTATTTCCAAGTGGTGGATAAAACTGTGTGTACTAGTGAGTTCACTCAGTCACTCTGGAACACTCTTGGTAGGAATCCAGTTAAGAAATGATTTAATCCACATGATCCTCTCCCACTGCAAACCCAGCTACAACCTGATGTCATTACTGGCACAGTTATCTTGTAAACAAAAGCTCAGTTCTAAATAGTATTTGGCAAAGTCATTATGCACAAGTCAGATAGACTGATAGTGGCCTACAAAAAAGCTTAAGATCCAGAAAAAGTTAAGAATCTTTGGGAAAAAAATAAAAATAAGGACAGACAAAAGGTAGATGATATTAACACAGGATGAAAAGCAAAGAAAAGTTGCCAAAATTCCCAAATACTTACACAAACTCAAGGGGAATATGAAAAGCTCTACAACATCTCAGAAGTGGATTATCAGGAGATTTCAGAGCTGTCTACTTACGAGAAACCATTTCAGACATAAAACTGTATATCCAAACAGAGCCAAAAGCACAGTGACATAAGTGTTTTAGAGTAGTTTAAAAATATGAACCAAAAAGAAAGGATAATATTAAGAGCTGAAGAGAAAAAAATATATTTTTCTATTACTTTATACTATGAAACATGGGATTATACTAATTGATGACCCGTTGAAGATGAGGATGTCTCAGAGATTTGAGCAATCAGTTTCTAATGGGTTTGGTAATAACGTAACTTTATAATTGATGGTATGTAGAATTCCAGAAGGCATAGTGAGATTGGTATGTTCATTCATTTATTTATTTATTCAACAAACATAAATTGTTTTAAATGCTAAGAACATAAGAGTTAACAAATAGACTAAAATAGCTACCCTCATGGAGCTTAAATTTTAGGGACAGACACAAAATAAATTAGAAAAGTAGAATGTGTGTGTGTGTGTGTGTGTGTGTGTATATATATATATATATATATATATATATATATATATATACACAAAGTTAGTGCTGACTGCTGCAGGAAAAAAGAAAGTATGGAATAAAGGTAGAATGTTCAAAGAAGAGTGGAGAGTATTTAAAAATTTTATACAGGACATTGAGGAAATTGTTCACTGAGAGGGTAATGCTTCGATTGAAGACATGAAAAAAGTTAGAAGGCCAGACGTGTGAATATGAGTAACTTTCAGGATTGAATTTGCCTACAGAGAGAATATCATAGAAAAAGGTCCTGCAGTGGGAGCTTGCTTAGTAACCTTCAGGAACATCAAGGAGGCAGCTGCAGGTCAGTGAGTGAAGGGGAGGGTTGCAGTTGGGGCTAGGTAGTTAATGAGGAGATGGGGCAAATCATGTAGGGCTTTCTAGATCATAAGAGGACTTCACTGTAAGTAATATGAAATGCTATTAGAGGGTTTTGAGCAAAGGAGTAACATCATCTGGTTTATGCTATAATAACATTTATGTGACTGTTACATTAAGAGTAGCCTGAAGGCAGCCAGGCACGGACGCTCACACCTGTAATTTACCTGGCACTTTGCAAGGCTGAGGTGGGTGGATCATGAGGTCAGGAGTTCAAGACCAACCTGGCCAAGATGGTGAAACCGTGTCTCTATTAAAAATACAAAAAATTAGCCGGGTGTGGTGGTGGGCGCCTGTAATCCCAGCTACTCAGGACGCTGAGGCAGAGAATTGCTTGAACCCAGGAAGTGGGGGTTGCAGTGAGCCGAAATCATGCCACTGCACTCCAGCCTGGGCAACAGAGTGAGACTCTGTCTAAAAAAACAAAAGAAAAAGAAAAGAAAAGAGTAGCCTGAAGGTTAGAGATGGTGTCTAGGGTAGTAACGGTGGAGCTGATAAGTAACAGATTTTAGATTCATTATTAGACTTTGTAACCTACAGAAAAGTTTCTAGAGTATTACACAGAACTCCCTGGATGCCTTTCAACCAGATTCATCAGTTCGTTGACATTCTGCTCCATTTACTTTCTTCATCCATCCTTCTCTATGTTTCATTATATTATGTTTTCTGAACTACTGGAAAGTATGTTAGGGACACCATGCCCTACAATTGCTAAATATTTTAGAGTCTTTTCTAAGAACAAGGACATTCTCTGAATATGTTTTAAAAATAGAATCAACATGTTTGCCAATGGACTGAAGGTGAGCCATGAGAAAAAAGAATTGTCAAGTATGACGTCAAGACTTTAGGCTTGAGCAACTGAAAAGGATAGAAGTTACCATTAAATGATGTGAGGAAGCCAGACAATGGGGCAAGTTTGGATGAAAAGGTCACAGATTTAGTTTTGAACCAGCTTTATTTGGGATGCCTCTTCAACTTCCTGGGAAGGCAATTGGATATACAAGTCTGGAGTTCAGAAAAAATATCTGGGCGAGATACTGAAATTTGGGAGTTCGTTACATATACATGATATTTAACATCATGGAATTGAATAAAATCCCCCAGGAATTAGTGTAGCTGGGAAATAGAAAAGCACCAAAGATGTAGCTCTTGGTCCCCCAAAGTCTAGAAGTTGAGGAGATAAGAGGGATGCCGCAAAGGAGACCAAGAAGCAGCCAGAAGAGAGAAAGTGAGGAAAGAGGTAGGTTCAGAAGCCACATGAGAAAACTGTCTTGAGAAGGAAAGAGGAAATAACTAAATGCTTCTAATAGGTCAGGATAGGGACAGAGAATAGGAACACTAGGTTTAGCAAAGAAGTCACTGGTAACCTAGCTAAGGTGGCATGCCGGGGGTGAAAGCTGGCCTGTGGTGAGTTCGGAAGCAAATGGAAGGAGAGAAATTGCCAATAGTGAGTGTAGACAACTTTTTCAAGAAATTTTTCTTAAAACTAAGGATAGAAATGAAGTAATACATGGAGTTTAGGTAGTGAACAAGAAAGTTTGTTGTTGTTAATATGGGAGGAATAGCATGTTTATATGCTGATGGGAATCAGCTAGCACGGAGAAAAGAAAGTCATGATGCTGGGAATAGAGAACAACATTGTTGACAGGAAGGGATAGAGTGAATATATAAGTGGAGGAGGTGGCCTTAGCTAGGAGCTTAAAGAGTTCATTCCTAGCAACAGAAGACAAATTGGAACATATGCAGGCACTGACAACATGTATGCATATGCTAGTGGCAGCTTCTGGAAATTCTCTTTGATTGCTTAAAATAATAAATAGGAAACAAGGTTAATAGCTGAAACTTTAGATATGGGGGAAGATTTAGGGGAAGTCTGGAAAGACAGGAAAAAGTGTGAGATTTGTTTAGGAAAGTGGGAGAGTATATTGATCAGAGAAACAGAGCATTTAGGGGCATTTGATTTAGTGATCATAAAGGCAAAGACCAGCTAGCATAATGTAGTGTTCCCCCAGCCATCTTCAGCAGTGTGGGTGCAGGCACGGAGTAGGCAGAGCTGAATTTAACAAGGGATGTGTGTTAGCCAAGTGAGTATGACAAGGCAAGAGGGACAGAGCTTGAGGATAAATTCAAGAGGTGAGTAGGATGGTTACATGTGGAATTTAAACCATTTTAAAAGGGATGAACATAAAGTGGGAGATAGACAATGAAAAAAATGGCAAAATCAACTGTCACTGAGCGGCCACATATGGTTAATGTGGGTTATGCAGTACATACACCTAAGGGGACCTCTATCAGGTGGGTACCATCCATAACTGGAATTTATGATTCATGTATGCTTTATAATTTTCTGAAAGATGGCACTCAAACATCTTGTTTACCAAAAAAGTGATCTTTTACAATAGTTTCCAAAAGATGGAGTTCAAATATCTGCTGGGCACGGTGCCTCATGGCCGTAATCCTAACACCGTGGGAGGCCAAGGTGGGAAGACTGCTTGAGCCCAGGAGTTCAAGACCAGCCTGGGCGGCGATGAAACCTCGCCTCTGCAAAAAACAAAAACAAAATCAGCCAGGCATGGTGGCAAGCACCTGAAGTCCCAGCTACTCAGAGGCTGAGGTGGGAGGATTGCTTGAGCACAGGTGGTTGAGGCTGCAGTAAGCTGAGATTGTACCACTGCAGTCCAGCCTGGGTAACAGAGTGAGACTCTGCCTCACACACACACACACAAAACAAAAACAAAAAACAAAAACAAAAAAACTTGAAGAATTCAAACAAAGGCATCCTAAGGGTCATCAGGCCATCAGTGACCCTGACAATGGATGTGAGGCCCTATTAAGTTGAGGGGTTATTGGAATTGGAATGCAACAGAGAGAGTACTGGGAACAAAAGAGTCAGTGATCAGAGAGTAGAGTGTTTCCAGTTGAGATTATCATCACAAATAATTGTTACTGTTAATCATGACAAGGTCAAGACTATGATCATGGGAGTGGGTGGCTAAGTAGAGGAGAGACAAATGGTCTAAGAAGACCAACTCCTGAAGGAAGCATGGGGAGGAAGGGACAAGAACATTTCACTGGGGAATTAATATTTTAAAATTTATTCAGCAATGCTAAAATGTTTCATCTTTTAAAAAGTACTAAAATCTTAACTTTTAAAATTCTAAAACAATATTAATATTAGAGTTATAAGAGATTTAAAAGATTGAACTTATTACAGTAGAATTTCTATACATTTTTCCCCTTCCTTCCTTCCTTCCTTCCTTCCTTCCTTCCTTCCTTCCTTCCTTCCTTCCTTCCTTCCTTCCTTCCTTCCTTCCTTTCGACAGAGTCTTGCTATGTCACCCAGGCTAGAGTACAGAGCACAATCTCGACTCACTGCAACCTCCATTTCAGGAATTTAAGCAATTCCCCTGCCTCAGCCTCCTGAGTAGCTGAGATTACGGCTGTGTGCTACCATACCCAGCTAATTTTGGTTTTGTTTTTTTTTTTTGGTGTGGTTTCAGTAGAGACAGGGTTTTACCATATTGGCCCACCTGGTCTCGAACTCCTAAACTCAAATGATCCACCCACCTCAGCCTACCAAAGTGCTGGGATGACAGACATGAGCCACTGCGGCTGGCCTAGAATTTCTGTAAATGTTAATTTAGTAAACGTTTGCATTCACCAGTTCCACCCAAGTCTGTGTTTGTACTGGATACTGTTTGGCAAACAACCTTCATTCACACCTCTTTCTGTGCTCTCTCCTGTATCTCTGGAGCTAGAAGTCCAGGCACTACATTTCTCAGGCTCCCTTTCCTGAAGAGTTTGGGTGAAATTTGCATTCTGCCAGTGCTCTCACATGAGATTTGGAAGGCAAAGTGGACACGGAGAAATTCTCCCTCTAGCGGCAATGGCAGCAGTTTTACAGAGGCTGGCTGAACACCCAGCTCCCTCACCAGATCTAGCCTCTGAGCAGGGGTGGCTGTGATGCTGTTGGCGGTTTGCTGCAGTATCTTGACCTCTGGGTGGCAGCAGCAACTTGCCGAACTCTGGATTGCCCTTGCAATGGTGCTACCTGAAAGCTGAAGGCAGCCTGATGATGATCACTTCTCTAGCCTTTCCAACACTCCTTAAGTTGCTTTGATTTTTCTTTAATGAATCTGGACTGACACAATATTTCATGCCAAGATTGGTTCCAGAGCTTCAAAGATGAGAATCTTGTTGTTTGACCTGGTTGCATTTGCTTACAGTGATGACCTAATTGCCTAATTCTAGTGCAAAATAGAATTATGAGGAGACATGGCATGTGGTGGCAAACAGCTCCTTAAATTAACTCCTACGGTTGTCAGAAGAGAAGGACCTATTGAAATCAAGAATTGAGGAGACTAAGTTGACCACTGCTCTAGAGTCTGAAAGTAGGAAAGAGAATGAGGAGGACCATGGGGTATGTCATCTACTTACGACTGCACCAGAGACCATAGAAAGAAAATAGCAAGCTGGGAAACTTTACACTTTTGGATCAAGGCCTGGTCAAGAACTAGAGGACTTCTAGGACCCTTGTAGCCACATTGTTGATATAGCCAAAAATCAGACCTAAAGTCTGCTTCTGCATATTGCAAAATTACAGCCTAAGATAAATTCAAAGACTTGCCAAGTCTCTTACGTGACAGTTAAAGTTCTTATGGTAAAGAGTGGGCTATGAGAACTGGAACAGGGGCATTTGGAAGATTTGGGTGAATCTGAGGACTTTGAATGCAAATCCTCCTGAGGCTTACTTGTCAGGAAAATAAGTCCCTCCGTCTTCGTTTGTCCTTTCTCCCTTGTCAAAAGACTATTGATTCCACTTGAGGCCATTACCTAACAAGTGACTCCTAGATTTCTGAAAACCAAGCCAGACCCCTACTGACTACATCAAGACCCTGACTGATAAAATGCCCCTTAACCTTTAAAAAGTAAGAGAGCTACTTTGATTGAAGTTTCACTGCACTGTGTGTATGAGTTGGTTTTGAAGAGATTTAAGACTAAGGGAGGGAGGTGGAAGAAGAGAGCCATTTGCTGAGTTGCACACGTGTTCATTTGAATAAAGATGCACTTCTGGTAGACCCTGGGGCCACTGCTTTTGACAAATCCACAACATATTTTAATTATGGCCATTTTTTAATAGTATCAACACAGTTACATAAAGTAGGAATGACAGAAATAGAAATGATTATTCAGGTCAGGCACAGTGGCTCAGTCTGTAATCCCAGCACTTTGGGAGGCCAAGGAGGGCAGATCACCTGAGGTCAAGAGTTCGAGACCAGCCTGGCTAACATGGTGAAACCCTGTTTCTACTAAAAGATACAAAAAATTAGCGAGGTGTGGTGGCACATGCCTGTAATCCCAGCTACTCAGGAGGCTGAGGCAGGAGAATCGCTTGAACCCGGGAGGCAGAGGTTGCAGTGAGCTGAGATTGCACCGTTGCACTCCAGTTTGGGCAACAAGAGTGAAACTCCATTTCAAAAAAAAAAAAAAAAAGGAAAGAAAGAAATGATTATTCTCTGATTTCATATGGGCACAATGTCTTGTATTTCACAAATGTATAGAACACCATGATGCAGGCATTGGGATAAAGCTGGGCTGAAGGCAATCTGCAATTGTTGCTATCTTTGGTACCTCTTGCTAATGCAGAGAGGGGACCTTGGGGACCCATCTTCTGTAATATATAAGAAGAAGATTTTTGTAAAGTGAAATAGAATGAAAAGACGGATGAGGAGGACAGGCCCTGGGCCTGGTGGAGGAGGAAGTCAGGTTGCTGTCCTGGCAATTGTCTCTCAGCCTATGATGGCCCTCGTAGTATATTTTGTTGCTCTCAGGATCTGGTGTCCTAGCTTTATTAGGCAATTGTGAAGTGAAATGGAGAGTGATTGTTTTCCTTTATTTGCCAACTTCAGAAACATCTAGACTAATAGTAATAATAACTAGAACCATAATAATGATGCTAATTATATCTTTCATTTATTGACCACATACCAGGCACTGAAGCACTAAGTGCTTTTCAGGCATTAGCTCACTTAGTCCCCACAACAGCTCTACGAATGAGATACTATTAGAATCCTGAATTGCAGGTTTATAAACCTGAATTCATGAGAGGTTAAATTCCTACCTAAAAATCACATAGGCAGTCAATGGTAAAGCTGGGACTCAAATCCAGGCCTTTCTTGCTTTAAAACCCAAGACTTTAACCGTTACACTCTTCTAAATCCCTTTTGACACGTCTTAGTCTGTTCGGGCTGCTATAACGTAATACTATAGTACAGGTGGCTTATCAACAACAGACACTTATTACTCACAGTTCTGGAGGCTTTAAGTCCAGGATTAGTCACCTTCAAATTCAGTGTCTGGTGAGAGCCCACTTCCTGGTTGATAGATGGCTGTCTTCTTGATGTATTCTCACATGGTGGAAGGGGCAAGGACCTCTCCAGGTTCCTTTTATTAGGACACTAATTCTATGCATGAGGGTTCTACCCCTATGACCTAATCGCCTCCCAAAGGCCACACTTCCTAATACCATTGCACTGGGGATAGGTTTCAACACATGAATTTGGGGATGGGGGGTACATACATATTCAGTCTGTAGCACAACATGGCCTTATGCCCTGTAAGTTTTATCTATTAAGTATCTCTCAAATCTGTCTACATTTTCCCACCACCATCACTCTAATAATAAATACCATGGTCTTTTCTAAAGGATTACTGCACCACCTTCCTAACTAGTCCATGGTTATTGATTCTGGCTCCACTTCTAATCTGTTTTTCACATTTTAGCCAAAGAGAAAATTTTAAAACATAAATCTAATCATGTTGCACCGAGAACAGTTTAATGACTTCATGTAAAGGACCATCCCTTTGGGGCAGTTTTTAAGACTGGCATAGTCTGCCCTTGGCTCTGTTTCCAGCTGCACTGGGCCCACCATTCCCTAAACCTCCTGGCCCCTCCCTTGCTTTTTCTTCTGCAGCCTCATTAAGCTTCCTCAGTTCTTGCAATGCACCATGTGCTTTTCTTCCATAGAGCCTCTGCATATGCTGTTCCCTCTGTCTGGAGCGCTCTCCCAATTCCCCACCTGCCCACGTTCACCTAGTTCCTGCACCTCACTGTTTAGATGTCACTCCCTTAGCAAAGCCTTTCTAATTCCAGAAATAAATTAATTCCCCTCCTTTTATTTTTTATTTTTATTTTACTTTTTTTGACCGAGTCTTGCTCTGTCGTCCAGGGTGAAGTGCAGTGGCACAATCTCGGCTCACTGCAACCTTCACTTCCCAGGTTCAAGCAATTCTCCTGCCTCAGCCTCCCGAGTAGCTGGGATTATAGGTGCCTGCAACCATGCTGGCCAATTTTTTTTTTTTTTGACAGAGTCTCACTCTGTCGCCAGGCTAGAGTGCAGTGGAGCAATCTTGGCTTACTGCAACCTCCACCTCCCAGCTCCAAGTGTTTCTCCTGCCTCAGCCTCCTGAGTAGCTGGGACTACAGGCATGCGCCACCATGCCCAACTAATTTTTTGTATTTTTAGTAGAGACAGGGTTTCACCATGCTGGCCAGGATGGTCTCTTGACCTTGTGATCCGCCTGCCTTGGCCTCCCAAAGTGCTAGGATTACATGTATGAGCCACCATGCCTGGTAGTTTTTGTATTTTTAGTAGAGATGGGGTTTCACCATGTTGGCCAGGCTGGTCTCAAACTGCTATTCTCAAGTGATCTGTCTTCCTTGGCCTCCCAAAGTGCTGTGATTACAGGTGTGAGCCATTGTGCCTGACCAATTTCCATCCTTGAAAGCTCTCACAGCAACATTTGCCTTTGTTTGGAGAATGGGGTTTTACAAGTATTTGTGTGGTTCTCTGATTAATGTCTGGCTTTCCCCCATCATACTGTAAGCTCCGTGAAGGCAAGAACCAGGTCAGAGTTTGCTTACCACGGTAGCCCCAGCGCTTAGGACAATATTTGTTATGTGGTAAGCGTTCAAGCAATAGTTGTTGAATAAATGGAGCTACAACAGCCTTCCCTGGGGTGTGGGAAACTAACAAGCCCTTTGCAAAAGTCTAAAATGTGCTTAGTCCTTTTACAGAGGATAAAGTTTAGCTGAGAACGGGCGTTCAGCTGCATAGGGAACCAATGCCAGCACGACAGCTCTATGCTTCTGTCTGTCTCAGCCTGTGAAAACAGAGATTAGGCCTTGTAGAGGAGTTTTAGTGGGTGGAAGCAATGTTTCAGGCTTGTGTTTTAAGTGGCTCACTTCTCAAGTAAGTAAACCCAAAGAAAGTAGTTGCTTAACATGTAGAATAGCAAGTTGGTGGCCTGGCGCAGTGGCTCACACCTGTAATCCCAGCACTTTGGGAGGCCGAGCCGGATGGGTTACCTGAGGTTGGAAGTTCGAGACCAGCCTGACCAACATGAAGGAACCCCATCTCTACTAAAAATACAAAATTAGCCAAGTGTGGTGACGCATCCCTGTAATCTCAGCTACTCGGGAGGCTGAGGCAGGATAATCGCTTGAACCCGGGAGGCAGAGGTTGCAGTGAGCCAAGATTGCACCATTGCACCCCAGCCTGGGGAACAAGAGCGAAACTCCATCGCAAAAAAAAAAAAAAAAAAAAAAGAATAGCAAAGTTGGTACAGTAACTTTCTGCCTCTCTTCAAAAGGCAGCAGGGTGGATTGGTCCTATGAAGGTGGGGATTGAGAGGACGAGCTGAGCCATTCTGATCTGTTTCTTCTGAGTGGGAAGCCTGGAATTCTGGACCCCATTTTGTGGCCACTGCACACAGAGTGCTGACCTGGAATAATTATGCTCTGGTGGTCGTCTCCACAAGGGGCTCTGGGCACGCCTCAGGATTGTTGCCCTCAGGCAGAGGCAGGGCATGCATTGAGACTGATCCCAAACACCCCTCCTCCAGGCCCAACTTCTGGATGCAGCAAGTTCTGCAATTAGAGATCCATTATTTGGTCTCTCTTTCCCTCTAAAAAAAAAAAAAATAATAATAATATTAAGTCAACACAAATAAGAGGAACACATCAGATTGATGTATCAGATTTGTTCTATCAGGTTTGTGTCAGATGTTATTATTTTGACGCGATCCAGAAGGAGAATTTGAAGAAAATGGAAAGCTAGGCAGTGGGAATGTTGGCAGCAGGTAAGGGAAAGGTAGACAGCAAAGAGAAACTTCATCTACTTTATAAACTGCTCCTTCCATTCAGCAAATTTAGAGGATAAAAGACTGTTTTTTTCAGATTGGAGATTCAAGGGGGGAATTATTACTTTTAAGATTATTGCAACATAGCTTCGATTGTTGTAGCTGCAATCGCCCTATTGGGCTTGGACTTTACTGTTGTTGAAAAGAGACTGTGTTTGATTTTGCTTGGATACCATAAAATCACAACAAAATAAATTCTCCTGCATGCTACCAGGCAACACCAAGATCTCTTACACCACGAGAAGGACTGGTGGCCAAAGATGCAAATGGCTCTGCAATGTACAGGGTGCATACAGTGCATCTGAAGAACCTAAAAGTGATTTTTAGAATAATCTTAATAAACAGTCAAGAATTAAAGATGTCAAGCGCTTTCTCAAGAAGTTTAAACTTTATAAATAACATTTAAAAAAATCTATAAAGCCTGACCAGTCTTCCTCAAATTAAGTTATTTCCTACTGACTTGGCAGCCAAAACGGTTTAGGATCTTTTGGAAGTTGATGAAAAAGGAGTCGGCGGATTTTGCTCTTTGCTCTGCATCACGCCCTTCCTGGGACCATTAGGGAACCTCCCAGGCTTTCAGGATAGGTTCCGCTCAGAAAGGTCACCCGGGCAATGGAAACCCCGGGCAAAAGTTAGCTGGCAGGACAGCGCAGCTCCTCCAGGCAGCGGAGGCAGCGCGTCCCGGCTCTCAGGGACATTTCCTTCCCACCTCGACCCCCGGGAGGTGGTCCCGGTATAAAGGCTCGCTGAGAGGGTGGGTCACAGCACAGCTTTGCAGCTGCGGAGAAACGCCCAAGGCTGTGTATCTCCAGGAGGTAGGGAAGCCTGCGAGCCTCCGGGTCCCCGCCCCCAGCTTTCCACGCACCGGCGCATCCCGGAGACGGGCGCTGGGCTCGGGGCACTGAGCCGGGGAGGGGGTGTGGCGGACCAGGGCGGTGCAGGGACCCTGCCCAGAGGCCCAACCGGCCTGGCCGACCTTCCTTCCCGACAGGAGCGGTAGCTGCGAGGTGGGGAAGGCGGGGGGGAGGCCTCACCCCACAGCGTGCGGCCGGGAGGAGGAACCGGTCGCGGAGGGCGGGGAGCCGGGCTCAGCAGCCCGGCGCGGGAGTGAGTGTGGGCGAGCCAGCCAGGGTGAGAGCGGGCGCCGGGCCGCGGCCGCCGGCCGCAGCGGGCTGAGATTGTTGTCCTCTGTCACCAGGGCGGCTGGGCTCCCGCAATCCTGCACACCGGGCCCGATCCCGGCGACAGGGCGGGCGGACAGCAGCGCATCCCCGGGGTCCCGCCGAGCCTGGGCGCAGCGAGCCGGGAGGAGGCGTTCGCTTGCATCGCCTCGCTGCTGGGAAACTGAACGAGGCCGAGAGACAAGGTAAAAGGAAAGACAGAGACTGGGAGACAGGGAGAGACAGAGACAGGGAGAGGAGAGAGAGGTGCAAGACGAACACATTGTAGACAAATTGTCAGCAAGTTTGTGCCTGCACGCTGGGGCTCTACGTGCTTGATGGGAGGGGGTGGTAGCAGTGATGTGTGTACGTGTGCGATACTCATAGATAAGGAGACTAGGAGGTTGGGGAGCCTCTTTGCATCTCGTACGTAGATGTCCCTATTAATATCCCCCTCTCTGAGTTGTCATTTCCGCTTGTGGCACGTCCCCTGGGCTCCAATGGTGCAGAAGCAAAAGGCAGCCACCCTCTTATTGTGATGGTCGGTACTGTTGCTACTATCAGATGGGAGAGGTAGGGCGTTGAACAGATTCTAGGAGCCTCCCTTCCTCCACCCCCTGACTATTTTTGGAAGGGCTGGGGGGAGGGAAATGGCTTGAAGGCTGCGCGGAGGCCCGGGCGCGTCAGACTCCAGCGGCGCTGTCATGGTGCAGTTGTTTCCCGGCAGAGCCTGCATTGGAGGGCAAGATAACTTTCATCTCCTCTTTGAAAGATACGTTTCACATAGAGATCTTGCATTGCTGGCGGAGGAGTTCTGGGAAATGGTGGTGCACAGGCGGCCAGGTGCATCGCAACGGGCAGGCATCCGTGCAAAACGAAGCAGCCATCAGCCGCACAGGAAGGAAAGCCCCTTGGGAAGGGAGGCTGGGTGTGCTGACTGGGATCCCAGGCTTTGGATGCTGGAAGTTCTGCCCCCTTCTGTAAATAGAGTCAGGTCCAGCCCAGAGGAAAATATCAGCAATGAAGCCTTAGCATCCCAGAATGTTCACTTCTGAGCTTTTCTTTTTGGGGTGGAAAACTTGTATCTGAAATGTTCCTGTGAATGTTAAGAAAGTTAAAAATTAATTATTTTTCTCTTCTTTAATGCCCATCCATTTTTCGTCTTGATCTGAGAATGACTTTCCCAAAGACACATTCATATACAGAAGCCAGACCTATGCAAGAGAAAGTATAATAATTTTCAATGAGGCAAAGGTCATTAATATGACCTACATCTTCATAAAATGCAGATTTAATCACAAGTCATGACGATTGTTCTTTGAGAGGCTTTTTATTCCCCATGGTGAAAAAAGATTTGTAATATGGATAAAAAGTACCTGACATCACCAGAACAGTGTGACAAAATACATATCTATTTTTTCTTGTCTGTTCATCACTTTGTGGCAGATTTAGAACAAAATGTGAGAGATCTATACTAACTTAGTATGTTTCATGCTGAAGATTAAGAAACAGCTTCAGACTGACCCAGATAATAATATTTGCTAGGCTTTGAAAATATTTGCCTAGCTCTTATTTTATAGACTCATTTTCATCTTTGTGAACTAATGATTTTCACAAACTGGTTTTCTTCTGTCCTCATTGACCTCATTTAAGAACTCTTTTTTTACTTGATTCCTTCCTGCCAGGGAGTGGGGATTGGAGAAAGCTAGTTTGCCATTTAAAAATGTTCAAGAATTGTTTGGTGCTGCACTGGGCCTACTTTCTGATAACTATGCTGCACACACAGCATCTTGGAAATGAAAGGAGGCGTGACTGTCACAGGATGTAGGAAGCCCATAACTGGGCAAGGTTGGTGGCATTTTCACAACTCCAGCTCTAGCTACTGCAGCCACACCCTGTGGTCTGAATGTGACAGGCATGCAGGGCCCAAACACCTCTGCAGGGTCCTCTGTGTGTCTGCTCTTAAATGTGTACTTCCTTGTGGTCTGATCTAAGGAGAACTAATGTTTGGCAAGGCATGCAATGTATCCTCTAGCAAGGGATGGAAAGAAGGTTGCAGATGTCTTTGGGTGTAATTTATACTTTAGGCTTACAGTAAACAAAATTTAATTATGACACTGAATATCTTTCATGCTGATCTGCTATACACTTTGTCTTTTGCTTACTTGTTCATGTTCTTCTAGGGAAAAGATCATTTCTTATTGTTACTCTGTGTAATTCATACTAGTGAATAAGAAACAGCATTGTTCCCTGGTAACCTGCACACATATATTAGTAGTATACTTGTATTAACTCAGAGATGTCCCTATTCTTCTCTACCTTTCAGCCATCTTAGTGTTCATTAATTAGTACCATTATTAATGGGTGAATAGAAAAAAAAATTACATTTAAAATTAAACAGCACGTGAACTCTCTTCAGCAAAAGACTTGAATAGAAGGGAAACTGAAATTTATTCATGACTTTAAAAATTTTGTTCAATAGTGGGCTTCAATATTAGTGCTATTCTTATACATGTTTAGACATTTAATTAAGTAATGTCTGTGCTTCCTTCTGTTGTGAATCTGTTTATGTATTTATCTTCTCAGTTCATTTTCTTTTTGGTTAGAAATGAGCCACGTTGTCTCTGGTTGTCGCAGGGCTTGAAATTTTCTGCAGTAGTTTCCTAAGACCTAGAAATTCAGTCGCATTGCTTATATATATTCTTGTGGCTTAGTAGTATTTCTTCAGTGCTTTTCTTAGTGTATTCCTTTTTAGTAACACAAACAAGAAACTGATTCAAGAGCCAATGTCCATTCTGCCAAGAGACAGAAAAAATTGAGTTGTGGTATTTCACAACTGTGCTTTTTCACAGAGTAATGTTGAGAAGAGTATGTCTTTCAGCTGGGAGCATCCCAAATAGCAGATAGTCCAAATTCCCTCTGTGTCCTGAATTTTAAAAAATGCAGCAGATGGTTATTGATTGGGTGGGTGTTTTTTTTGTTGTTTGTTTGCTTCCATAGTAGCCTGGACTTTTCCATTACAATACTTGCCCTCCTTTGTTGTAACGTTGTTTATATCATCTTCCTCTACCGGCACATAAGTTGTAAGAGGGGCTTGTTTCTCCTGTTGACTGCTGTTTACTCAGTACCGTGGTCCCTTACAAATAGCTACTCAATACATATTTATCGTGAAATAATAAATACAGGAGTCTTACCTTTCTGCTAATTATGAGGTGGATGTATTTAGCTGCATCATAATCTTAGTTCCTTCCCCTGGAAAAATTTGGAGATGGTGCAGGGACTATTTATTGGTATACAGCCCATCAGTGTCCACCAAATTCTCCCATTCCATCCCAATGCCTAGCTTCACTCTTCATTCCCTCTCCTTCATGCCCCCGCAGTATCCTGCACCTATTAAAACTGTTTTATTGATCTTGGGAATAGTGAGTTCATTGATGTTCTGGATCTGCCTCTGGTGTTCTGGTTCTGTCGTGTCCATGGCCAGAACACTGCTACATAAACAGTCAGCTGGAGGATCTCATGACCTTGCACCAGCCGTTGTTTTAGCTGTGCCTTGTGCTGCCATTGGTTTTGGAACTGAAGAGCACACTTGGGAGTACCTCTGCATTTTAGGGTCATCTCTCATATTGCAGGTGGAGAAACTGGGACCAGGGGAAGGAAAATGGAAACTAGTATTTGCAGAAACTCTGCTACATGCCAATCAATCTGCTGGAAACATGACATACTTATTTTTTAAAAAATAAATTTAAGCAGGATAAAATTAAACCTAATTTGGCGTAAGTATACCTCATTTTACAGATGAAGAAAGAAGGACTCAGAGAAGCTCACTTTTCTTAAACCTGCATGCACAGCAAGAGAGAGAATTAAGATTCAACTCCAGGTCTTTCTTAGTCCAAAGTCTGCGCATTTCCTGGTGCCAAACTCTCCTCCAATAGGTAGTTGTTGAGGACCTTCATACACAGAACCAGCTCAAAATCACCCAACTAGCTGGGATAAAGTTTAGCCTAGAACTGATATTTCCTAATTCCCAGTCTCCTTTTACTAGCTTCTTTTTATTAACATCATTTTAAATTTCTTATCAAATCATGTAATAAGACAAAGTGTTAGTAAAAAGCAAGAAAATCATGATTTCACAATATAGGAAATATGTGTACATGTGAATGATGAAAGCAAAATGTTTAATGTCTGAAAAAGGAAGGATATTGCATCCACTTTGTTTTGCATTGAAGAGGAAGAGGTTTTGTAGGGATTTTCTCATAGATGTAAAGTATTATGAACTTGATTCAATGAAACAAAAAATATATATCAGAGGCCTAGGATGTGGTCAGGGATACACTTGGTGTCAATGAATGAGATTTTGCAATGTTATAGCCTCTATACCAGTGAAATGTTCACAGTTTGTTTAGAGTGAGGTAAGACTAGCAGTAGTGAAAGGTAGAAGCCAAATTGTACCTATGATAGTGTGGATTACTAGTGTTAGAGGCCTCAGTGGAAAATAATGGTGAATGTTGGTTGGTGTGTTTAGGAAAAGCTTCAAGTGGTATGCGGATCCTGGGTTAGGTATTTAGATTTGTTCAGCTGAAAGTGTTCTTCAGAGGGGTGATGTGAAGGGGCAATGAAGAAATTGCTCCTGAGTTGTTCCAAGATATGAAGCATGAAGGGGAGAGTGTTTGGCTGTAAAACTTATACAGCCCCTCTTCTGCTGCGCTCAGTTAATGGCATCCCCAATCCTGAGAGTCATCTGCGACTCCTCAGATATACACCCTGGAAATCCCACCTATACCCACCCCCACCCGGGTGACCAGTCACCAAGTCTTACAAATTCTGCTCCCTAAAACTGTGTTATATTTGATTCTGCACTCACTCTGCTCCCCTCTGTCTGATTTCCGTCTTCTGTCATCTTCCACCTGGATTCCTGAGATACCTTCCCAACTGATCTTTCTGGATCTTCCAGTTTTGTCCTTCTCGAATACACCTTTTAAAAAACCATAGCTAGAATAATCCCAGTTATACCTTCTCACTTCCAGCTTAAAATCTCTCAGTGGCTTCCAGTTGCCTGCTAGGGAGCCAGAACCAAACTTCTGAGCATAGCACTCAGGGCCCTCTGCCATCCGGACACCACCTCACTCTCCACCCTCTTTTTCCAGAATGTCACCTTGTAGAGTTTCTCAGTGTCTGACTGGTGGTAGTTCCATGTCCCACTCATGCTGTTACTCATGCCCAGGCCTTTGCTCAAGCTCTTCACCCTGCCCAGGATGTGTCTTTCATATGTTTCACCTGAGTGACTAACCCATTTACTGAGACTCAGCTCGGGTGTCTGCTCCTTGCCAAGAAGGACACCTTTCCAGAACACCCACACTGGCAGAGCCGCCATCCTCTGTATCCTCGCATCTTGGTATTTGCACTTAGCCCTGGTATTTTTATATTATCTTTTCTATGTTTTATCTCCCACTGTGTCCTAAGCTCCTCAAAAATAGTCTCTGTGTCACATCCACCTTAGTAAGCCCAGCATTGAGCTCTGGCACTCTGAATGTGTTAGTTATGCTGTGAAAGTAAAACTGGATGAATAGTGGGCACATGCAGGGAAATTCTGAGTTTAATGTAATGAGAGAGAGAGAGGGCGTGCACAATATTTCAGAATTAATCTACCAAGCTATGTGAATGTGAATTAGAAGAGGATAGAGGCAGAGTGATTTCTGTTGCAATGATTTACTGAAATCCCTTTTAATTCCATAATTCTTGACTGAAGATGGGGACTGTGTGTTAATCATCTGTGAGCTCCAGTGCTGAGCCCAGCTTGGAGTGGTGTATCTGAAATGAAATGAATGTCTTTAATATACATGCAGATACATGATATAGATAATAGAGTGGTTGATTGATTGATTTCAGAAAGTTTTATTTTTGCATTTGAAAACCTAACTTCCTAACAGCTTAGGGGAGTCATTTTTAAGGTCCTTCAGGCACTGTTCACTATGTATTATTCTCCCAAATTAAGATAGCTTTTGTATGTGGGCAGGTGGAATATTTTTCCCCAGGAGATACAGGCTGCTAATGGGCACACAATTCCAGCAGGGCTATAGGTATGTATGTGACAGCCCAGCCACAGGTAATTCTTTCTCTACGAAGACTCCCTTGGAGAGTCACCCACTGAGAAGTACCTCTCTAGCCTATAAGACACCAAGTTGGGTCCTACTTCTAGTAAATACTCCTTTCAAGTAGCCAAGAGAAGTTTGCCTCTATCTTTCCTACCAATGACTGCTGTTCACTGCATCACTGTCCTGTGTCTTGCTTAGTAATTGCTTTCTTGCTCCAGTACATCCTTCTGATGCATTGCACTTAGAGCAGCAGCAGTGTGCAAAGGTTTACATCCCTTTTTTTTTTTTTAAGATAATAGGCTAAAGAGCATATTACTAGCTTTGCATTCATACATCTGACCAGATACCAATATATAATAGTATTAGCAATGCCATTTTAAAATAAATTGTAATTCATAATTTCACTCTATTACTTAAGAAATCCTTCATGAGCAGTGCTCTTTTATGGACTATAATCCAAATTATAATATGATTTTTTTTTTTTTTTTTTTGAGACGGAGTCTTGCTATGTCGCCCAGGCTGGAGTGCAGTGGCCGGATCTCAGCTCACTGCAAGCTCCGCCTCCCGGGTTTTTACGCCATTCTCCTGCCTCAGCCTCCCGAGTAGCCGGGACTACAGGCGCCCACCACCTCGCCCGGCTAGTTTTTTTGGTATTTTTTTTAGTGGAGACGGGGTTTCACCGTGTTAGCCAGGATGGTCTCGATCTCCTGACCTCGTGATCCGCCCATCTCGGCCTCCCAAAGTGCTGGGATTACAGGCTTGAGCCACCGCGCCCGGCCTATAATATGATTTTTATAGCACTCACAGACTCCTCTCATTTTCTTTTTTCCTTCAGGAAGGTGGACCATCTCACATGTATGAGCTTTCTTTAGGAATTTTGCTTTTGCCATTCTCCCCTTCTTCCCCTCTTCCCCTATTCCTTTTTTTAACTTTCATCATCATAACCTAGAAATGCAATGGGGACTGTGGCCGGGTATGGTGGCTCACGCCTGTAATCCTAGTACTTTGGGAGGCTGAGGCAGGCAGATCATGAGGTCAGGAGATCGAGACCATGCTGGCTAACACGGTGAAACCCCGTCTCAACTGAAAATACAAAAAATTAGCCGGGTGTGGTGGCGGGCACCTGTAGTCCCAGCTACTCAGGAGGCTGAGGCAGGAGAATCGCTTGATCCCGGGAAGTGGAGGTTGCAGTGAGCTGAGATCACATCACTGTGCCCCAGTCTGGATGATAGAGTGAGACTGTCCCAAAATGAAAACAAAAACAAAAACAAAATCTTAACCAACACAGATAATTTAGAAGGAAAATGTCCACTCTGCTTAGCTCACCCCACCCCTAGCCTTACAACTTTTGAGTCTTTATACCTAGGGAGGAGAAAAACTAAATCAGACCCATTTGGCTTCTAAAATTGGAGTACTTGAAACTCAAATTTTTAGAATGAAATGGTTTTTACATTTATGCTGTTTTAATTCATCAAATTGGTATGGGAAACTAGGATTTGGTCCTATTCCTGGAAAGTGTACAACACAACAGAGCAAAACATGTGCAAAGCAGGCTAAATTAGCAGATAAGAGAATCCGTGCATGTTGAAAACTACAATGGAGTGTTTTCAGTATAAGGCAAGCCACTTCATAGATCAATGGAAAAACTTTAGAGTTTAAAAAGAAAACATAGAATGAAAGTGAACGTTTCTTCTTTTAGCAACCCAATTTTATTTTATATATCTCATTTATGTATTTATTTTATCAAATATCATGGGAATTCCTAACATTTGCACAGTACTTTATAGTTTATAAGTGCTTTTCACTAAGTTGTTTCACTTGAAAATAGACCAGGCATTCAAATTAAATAGAAATATTTCTCCTTTTAGCACTGTGGTGACCTTTGTAGATTGTTTTTTTATGTTGTACCTTTTCTTTTATGTTTTTCAGGTTCTTCAGTTGATTTAAAAGGACAGTGTTAAAACGAAAGAAGAAAAAGCAGTTCAGTCTTTGGGAGAACTGCCTCCTTGTTGACTGCTGCAAATGCCTGGAATTCATTAATGAAGGATTAGATCTAGAAAAGTCCAAGCATGTTTTCCAGAGTGGTGTAGCCCTGTGCTGCCTCCAGTGAAGAGTCTCTTGCTGTTGGCTTCGTGCTTCTGGAGAGACCATGGCAACCTCCAGAGGGGCCTCCCGGTGTCCTCGGGATATCGCCAATGTGATGCAGAGGCTGCAAGGTAAGGGGAAGACATTTCAGGGTTTAAAATAATTCAAATACCATCTTAACCCACAATCAGTTAAATTTTGTTTGGGGTTTTACTCAGTTTCATGGAACTATAGCCCAGAATGGGATGGATGTCTTTTATTCCAGTGTTTTCAAATAGGAGCATGCTGTCTTCAGATGCCATCTTCATTACATAGAACAAAAAGATAAAAATACAGCCTTTTTTTTTTTTTTTGTAATTTTATGTCTGCATTAGCATGTCTTGTGTGGTTATTCATTGTCCAGTTGGGAATTAAGAGTTATTGCCAAATGTACTGCTGCTGTCATTCAATAACACCAGTGACAATACATTCCCCAATTGTCTTGATAGATTACAGACAAGTTGTGGACATATAACTATATGCTATTGTCAAATAAGTGAACCAGTGGCATTTCCCAACTAGAAGACCCTTGGATATTTTTATATTTATATATATATATATATATATATATATATTTTTTTTTTTTTTTTTTTTGAGACAGTGTCTCGCTCTGTCACCCAGGCTGGAGTGCAGTGGCGCGATCTCGGCTCACTGCAAGCTCCGCCTCCCGGGTTCACTCCATTCTCCTGCCTCAGCCTCCCGAGCAGCTGGGACTACAGGCGCCCCCCACCACACCTGGCTAATTTTTTGTATTTTTAGTAGAGACGGGGTTTCATCGTGTTAGCCAGGATGGTGTCGATCTCCTGACCTCGTGATCCGCCCGCCTCGGCCTCCCAAAGTACTGGGATTATAGGTGCCGGGCCGATATTTAGAAACTTTTTAAGAAAAATGAGGCAAAAGAGGCCCAGAGAGATGAAGCGATGTGATGAGATGAATGGTTCGTGGCAGGGTACAGACTAGTCCTGTATCCCTCAGTGGTGCTCTTCTCTGCTTTGGATTTTCTTTTTAAGATGGAATTTTGCTCTCTCTTCCAAGCTGCAGTGCAGTGGCGCTATCTCGGCTTACTCCAACCTCCGCCTCCCTGTTCAAGTGATACTCCTGCCTCAGCCTCTTGAGTAGCTGGGATTACAGGCATGCGCCACCATGCCCAGCTAATTTTTGTTTTTTCAGTAGAGACAGGGTTTCACCATGTTGGCCAGGCTGGCCTCAAACTCCTGACCTCAGGTGATCTGCCTGCCTCGGCCTCCCACAGTGCGGGACTACAGGCATAAGCCACTGTGCCCAGCTGCTCTTCTCTGCTTTCTAGAAGAGAACTAACAGGGAAATGCTATAGAAACTCATAGGTGAACAGATTCTAATTGTCAATTTTCTTTACATTTGTGTTTCAATATTCCTTGAAACACATATAATTATCACCTGTAGTTATCTAAAAATATTTTTTCTTTGTCATAATCCCAATGATATATTCATTGCTTCATTGTCAGAATTCTAATGATATATTCAATGTCATAAGCCCAGCCTTCAAGTGAATGGTTTTAAGGTATAAAAATACCCCGATTTAGAAGAGTTTTGTGCTAGTCTTTGCTAAGAGAACTTAAAAATAATGTTGTAGCTTGACTTTTAGGTTTTCTAGTATCTCCAACAAATGATCATTGTGGTTTCGCACAGTATCAGTGATATTAATTTGTCACAGACCCACTTTCTTTGCTTACAATGTATTTGCTGTGCAGAGCAGTATTTCCAGTTAAGCATTCTTGACCTTCAGATACATACCAGGCTCTTAAATCTGGATATCCATGACCCAGAACGTGCTCACAGCTATAGAAAATCAGGATATTGGTGGAACTAGGAGTTTCTCCATGTCTGTCCAGAGACCACCAACTTGATTGACAGCTTCTGTCTTCAAGTGACCTCCCTACTAATGTTTGTCTGCCTGGACCGGTTTGTGATGCTTCAGTGTAAGTGGTATGTGTTTCCTATTTCTTGCTGACCAATCCCTCATGTCATACCAGAGCCTTGTTAGATAAAAGATCCTTGCTGAATTGGGTCTAGATCTTTTCCATGGGCTGAAAATTTCTCTGCTTGGGTCTGCCCAGCACCCAAGGATCTCAGATTTCAGTTGTACATTGTCACATGGGTAGATGCAGTGCTGAATTTGAGTTCCATTCTACTGTCTATGTTTGTCTTGGCTGTTTGTCTGAGGGTAAATTACTGAACCATTTTGTGCCTCAATGACATCATCTATGAAATGATGGAATGGAAGCCTGTGAATCCCTTACAAAAGTGTGGGGAAGATAATAAGGTAATAAAGCAGATTTTCCTTTGAGTGTATTAGATGTGAACATTCTCTGCATGACATACATGTTGACCATAAGTGAAAGTTGCAAACAGCAGATTTGAATAAACTCAATCAGAACCAGACTGTGTTCCTACAAACACTCTACTCTTCATTCTGATATTAGTTTGAGTGGAAGTCCTTTTATTAAGATAATTGGGTTGGGGTGAGAGGAAAGTGAAGAGTATGGATAATTTAATGTTGTGTTTTATTATGTTTTTATAGTAGATTTAGTTTTGCTTGAGAAATCTGTGGCGTGGATGAAAGAGCTGGAGCCTGCCACCCTGTCACACACTAGGCCTGTGACAGTGGATGCCTTATTTAACATCTACTTGTCTAGGTGCCCCATTTGCAAAATGTGGATTGCTCCCATCTGCTTAGCCCCTCTCAGAATTGTTGTGAAGCTCGATGAGATAATTTACTAAAGGAGCTTTAAAAATGATAAATTCTGTGATATGGTGAGTCATTCAAATAGTCACGGAAGAAAACTAGATGAGAAGGCACAGCTTGATAATTTGTTGCAATTTTTCCTGCAAATTTTTCTAACTATCCAGATTTTTGGAGGAATGTTAGTCGTTTTGTATACTCTGTGCTGTATAAAACTAGTCATTTTATTACATAACGAAGTAACTATACTTATTGCATTAATTAGCTTTCCTTTCTATAAAAGAGAGAGTTATAAGGTGGCATAAGGGTACCTGACAAAGTTAGAAGAGTAAGCCTTAAAATTCAGAAGACAAAACTCCTGAGCACGAGATCCTTATCACCAGCCTTTGGTATCAATTACTTCATGTCTATAGGTTATGTTGGCTACAAAATGTAAAGTCTGTACTGCTACAAAATATAACACATCTAGCCTGCATCAAAGGAAACTCAGTGAAATGGCAGGAAGTGAAAGTGATCTGGTGAGTGTGTCTTAACAAGTTGATCAGCTGGATTAATTCTGCTGATTCAGTTGGTGGGGTGCAGGTCTCTTGCTCTCAGTTGTCACTGTGCATATTTACTACTGCTTTAAGTCCAAAGAGGGGCCAATCTCCACAGAAAGAGGAGATCTGTCCCCTGTCAAGGGTATTTAGTAACGCTGCTTACCCGCTGGAACCTCCAAACAAGAGCCCAAGATCCTAATAAATGGAGGGCTGGTGTTATTGCCCAGATAATGAAGACAAATTTGAAGAAAAGTAAATTTCCATTAGTGTAAACAGAACCAGAGTTGCTAATTTTCAAAGTTTAAATTCATAAGAACATTCTCCTAGAATCCTTTTTCTTTGTCTAGATATATATAATGAGTAACTAATGTGTTTGGGGTTTTTTTCCTCCCATTTTTGGGTTTCATTGTTATTTCAGACCTGTGCATAACTAATAAAGAGCATGGAGCTTTGAATAATGGCAACTTGGCATTACTCCCTTGCTTATTTAGCTTACACCCATAATTGCTGACTATTTTTCCTGCTTTTAGTTTTTATTTCTGGGACTAGGAAATTAAAGCACACACAGAGATTGCTACATAATTTAGCTGCAAGAGTAACCGTTCAATATTTCACCTTTGCCAATATTTGTGCTTGTTTGAGCATAATGTTTTAGGCTGGGATACTGAATTATGGATGAGCAGTCAGACTGCAATGCGGAGTTTCATTTGCTTTTAAGAATAATGAATGTTTCTGGAACTTTAATCAATTTAAATATAACCTTAAAAGCAAATACAGGACAATAGTATAATAAAGGAGTATTAAAACTTTAAATGCACATAATTAGTACATACATTTTCTGCTTTTCAAGACTAACTAAAGGGGATCCATTTAACAGGTGGCTTATGGAGTTACTTAGTTTATAGTCACAACTAAGAAAATAAATGGCTGAACTCTTCAGATTATAAACTTCTTTTAGATAGTGACAACATTTTAAGGCTTTTTGTAATCTTTCATAGTTACTTAAAAAGAACTTGTTGGCTGACTTTTATTAACTACATTTTAAATGTGAACATACTATATTAAACTTTATGTTTTTAAAATGAACATATCAGTGTTGGTTATTGTAGGATGGGGTGACATCAATGCAATCTTATAGAACAAGTGATAAATGCCAGAAAACATTAAAATGTGTATGCTTAGGTGTTGTATATACAAAAAAATTAATAGGAGAGTAGGATTATTTACTGCAAGGACAAATTTTGATTTTTAAACCTTGTGAATAGATTCAAAGAGAAACAAACAAACAAAAAAGGATAAGAATTTACCCTTGGAGATACAGCTATGAAATTTGCTAATTGTTCAGTATAAGGTAATCACAATCTCCTCTTGAAAAATTTTTATGAGTAATAAAACCTTAAACCTTTTTTGTTTTAAGTATAATATTTCCTATAGGTTCATTACACAAAAGAAAACTTCAGACTAACAGAAAGTATACTGAAAAGTAGAATGAAATAATAATGAATAATTGATGAAAATATAACTTTCTTTTAATTTAGCATAATTGGCTATGATCATAGCTTGGGAAATAAAAAGCTTGGCATTTTGTGAGGATTGAAACATTTTTATAATGCCTTGATTAATTTTTATACTTATGATTGTTGGCTGCTTGTATATCTTCTTCTTTTGAAAAGTGTCTGTTCATGTTCTTTGCCCACTTTTTAATGGCGTTGTGATTTTTTCTTGTAAATTTAAGTTCCTTATAGATGCTGGATATTAGACCTTTGTCAGTTGCATAGTTTGCAAAAATTTTCTCCCATTCTGTAGGTTGTCTGTTCACTGTGATGAGTTTCTTTTGCTGTATAAAAGCTCTTTAGTTTAATTATATCCCATTTGTCAATTTTTGCTTTTGTTGCAGTTGCTTTTGGTGTCTTCATCATGAAATCTTTATTCCTGTGTCCTGAGTGGTATTGCCCAGCTTGTCTTCTGGGGGTTTTTATAGTTTTGTGTTTTACATTTCAGTCTTTAATACATCTTAAGTTAATTTTTGTATATGCTGTAAGGAAGAAGTCCAGTTTCAGTCTTCTGCATATGGCTAGCCAGTTATTCCAGCACCATTTATTGAATACTGAAGACTTTCCTCACTGCTTGTTTTTGTTAGGTTTGTCAAAGATCAGATGGTTGTTGCTATGTGGTCTTATTTCTGGGTTCTCTGTTCTGTTGCATTGATCTATGTATCTGTTTTTCTACCAGTACTATGCTGTTTTGGTTACCATAGCCCTGTAGTATAGTTTGAAGTTGGGTAGCATGATGCCTCCAGCTTTGTTCTTTTTGCTTAGGATTGCCTTGGCTTTCATATGAAAAAAAGCTGAACATCACTGATGATTAGAGACATGCCAATCAAAGCCAAAACTATCTCACAACAGTCAGAATGGCTCTCATTAGAAAGTAAAAAAAAAAAAAAAAAGAAAAAAAAAAGAAAAATAACTGATATTGGCAAGCTTGTGGAGAAAAAGGAATGCTTATATGCTGTTGATGGGAGTGTAAATTAGTTCAACCTTTGTGGAGGACAGTGTGGTGATTCTCCAAAGACTTAAAGACAAAAATATCATTCAACCCAGCAATCCCATTACTGGGTATATACCCAAAGGAATGTAAATCATTCTTTTATAAAGAAACATGCACTCGGATGTTCATTGCAGCACTACTCAGAATAGTAAATACATTGCATTAATCTAAATGCCCATCAATGGTAGAATGCATAAAAAAATGTGGTACATATATGCCTTGGAATACTATGTGGCCATAAAAAGAACAAGATCATGTTTTTTGTAGGGACATGGATGGAGCTAGAGGTCATTATCCTTAGCAAACTGATACAGGAACAGAAAACCAAATACTATATGTCCTCACTTATAAGTGGGAGCTACATGATGAGAACACATGGACACATAGAGGGTAACAACAGACACTGTGGCCCATTGGAAGATGGAGGCTAGGAGGAGGGAGAGGATCAGGAAAAATAACTAATAAGTACTATGTTTCATATCTGGATGATAAAATAATCTGTACAACAAACCTCCATGACACAAATTTACCCGTGTAACATACCTGCACATGTACCCCTAAACTTAAAAGTCAAAAAAACTTCATACTTTATTACTCTAACTTAATGACTCTTATTAAAACACAAAACAGTGTCAAAAACTCATTTATTATATTTAGGCTGAAATCCCTTTGGGTTTAATCTCTCTTTTCCCACATAAATGTTGTGTAAAATTATCTCAAATTTAAGTATGATACAATACAGTGATCATTTCTTTATGTTTTGGAGCATCATAGTTAAATACATTTTTGATAAATAAATGAATAAACCATTATGCCTAACTTAATGAACCGAAGATAAAATTGGTTAAGGCAATGAACCAATTAAACCAATTAAATTGGGTCCTGCTTTACCTGCCCTCTTTTTGAAGAATGTATATCTGAATTTTGGTTTTAATCAAGAGTGGTTTTTTACTATAAAATCAGTTTAAAGATACACATCTTGCCTGAATGAGTGATGTGTTTGTTGTTTTTGTAAACACAATGTTTTAAGCACATTTTCCTTTTAAATGGTATATTACTTGTTCACATTACTTTTATTAATAAATTTATGAAGTCTTTACATTTGTGTAGTGCTTGGTCCTCTAAGCCTCTCTGTTTGCAGACCTATTTTGTCCATTGTGCTTTATGGAGAAAGTGCTTCAGGCCTTCAGGGTCTTCAGTGACCTATAAAATATTGTCTCTCAAATAGAAAAAGAAAACTGTTAAAAAAAAAAAAAAAGAGCAAAGGTTTATAAATGCTAAATTATGGCAAGCAGTCAAATGTAAATCAATTCAAAAATTATATATGTGTCAATATATTTTATATGGCATGTAAGTACACTTTATTGCACCTTTGATATAGTGTGTGGCAGGCCTCTAAAAGTAAGAGTGTCTAAGGCTTACAAACAAAACATAAAGTATCCCTCTATATCATATTGCCTCCACATGAGTTTTTGTAAACATATTACCTTAATTTTGTTACTCTTATGATGTAACATTAAACACATGTACCAAAATTACTTCTTTGACCTCCCTGTTGAATTCCCAACTTCTTTGGCTTAGATTCCATATTCTAAGTCCATTTTAACTGTAACAGCTCTTTTTCCTCTAGCTCCCCTAGATATCCACCTATGTCAGCCAAGTGTCACTACTTTCCATGCTCAGAAGATGTCCTGACTCTTTCATCTCCTTCTGGGGCACCTTCTGGAATGAGCTCAAGTCACTGTTCCTAAAACCTGACTTATCTTCAAGGCCTAACTTCAATGCAACCTCCTCTGCAAGGGCTTTATTGCCAATACAATCAGAAATTTCCTCTCCTTCCTCTAAACCCCTCTAGCTCTTTATAGCACAATA
Source organism: Macaca nemestrina (assembly GCF_043159975.1). Classification (NCBI taxonomy): domain Eukaryota; kingdom Metazoa; phylum Chordata; class Mammalia; order Primates; family Cercopithecidae; genus Macaca; species Macaca nemestrina. Next base: position 71,763,792 of record NC_092129.1, on the reverse strand, counting down.
TGACAATTATCTCATGTTGCTTGTATTGGGTTGCACATATGTATCTAAACTATTCACCCAGAATATAAAAACCTTGAGGACAGGAATTGGGTCAGACTCACATCAGTGACCTACACATTGTCTAGCATAGTGCATTTCATAATATGGACACTTCATAAGTATTTGTTAAGTGCATATAATATAAATAGTTAATATTATATTGATTTTCAATGGGGGAAGTTGGGAGTCCAGAATAGAGGTTATTTTTGACAAGTCAAGAGACAGATGATGGCTTGAACGGTGAATGGGGAGAGGGATGGTAACATTCTGGATATATTTTGAAGGTAAGATTAAAACAATGTGTTGATGGATTAGGTTTGGTGTATAAGAGAAAAAATTAAAGTTGGTCCTCTCATTTTTAGTTTTGAAATAAAGAAAAACCATTATGGGGAACAGCATTGAGGAGGAAAACTGAGAGCTTATTTTGGACATGTTACATTTTAGATGCCTGGTAGACTTCCAGGAAAGGAGTTGAGTATATGTATGTAACTGTAGAGATCAGTGGAGGAGACACAGCAGGAGAAAATATTTGGACGTTGTCAGCACAGAGGTAGCGTTTAAAGCTGTGAGATTGGTTGGCACCACCCAGGGAGCCAGGACAGATAAGAAGAAAAGAGGTTTGTGAAATGGGGCACTCAACACTGAGGGAAGTGGGGAATGAGTAGAGTCCCATATATGAGACTAAGAAGCTGCAGCCTGTGTGGTAGGAAGAAAAAAGATAAAAGGAAGGTCTCAAAGCCAAAGAAATAATGAGTTCAAGGAGGGAGCGATCAACTGTGTTAACGTTGTTAATTTTCTTTACATGTACATGTTTCTACATGTTCATAATGTATAAAAAGATTATGTGGATTTTATATATAAATATCAGGTCTGAGCAGGTGTACGTGTGCCTGCCTATCATTTAAAATCATTTCTGGAAAAATAAAGAATGGTTTTGTGCATTGCCCATAAGGAGGTTCAGGATGCTCAGAAATTCACTGGTTAAGAGTAATTCTGTAAGAACTCGTTAAATATGATTCTACACCTTATGTAGAGCCCATTTAGAAATAAGTCCTAAGGGTAAGACGTCTCTTCTTTCAGGCCCTCCCTCAATCGGCCTCCCGCTCTTGTGGAGTTGGGGACCGTGCTATGGGCTGACGATGACCCTTGTGAAATTCTCCTCTCGGTACCATCTTGAACGCTTGTGTGTGGCTGCCCCGCCTCTCAATGCCTTCTTTCCTTGGGCACCCCTCCCCTTAGACGTCTCCACTTGCACCCCTTGTCATTATTTCTCTAGATTTTTGCTATGTAACAAAACTAGTATTATTCCTGCTTGTGTTTTGGGGAAGATCTTTATGGAGTCAGAAATGTCTATTTTCCTTGCTTTGGTCATTGTTTTATTACCTCTGCCAGGGCTCTGATTCTTTTTTTTTTTTTTTTTGAGACGGAATCTCGCGCTTGTGCAGTGGCGCGATCTCAGCTCACTGCAAGCTCCGCCTCCCGGGTTCACGCCATTCTCCTGCCTCAGCCTCCTGAGTAGCTGGGACTACAGGCGCCCGCCACTGCGCCCGGCTAATTTTTTTGTATTTTTAGTAGAGGCGGAGTTTCACCGTGTTAGCCAGGATGGTCTCGATCTCCTGACCCCGTGATCCGCCCGCCTCAGCCTCGCAAAGTGCTGAGATTACAGGCGTGAGCCACCGCGCCCGGCCCAGGGCTCAAATTCTTGAAAAGAAAAGAGAAAGTATGATGCTACAGGTGACTGGATTGTCTGAAACATTGTAACTCTGGGATTTCCTCTCCATCAAAACCTGGATGGAACCCTCCCCAAAAGTAAGACAATTGAATGGGGGAAATTGCATCTGCGTTTGGAAAAACTCTATTAGCCACTGTGCTTGCTGGCTAATATGTGACCCTGTCTATGTTGAATCAGACCTGAGGCCTTGGGTTGGCCTCAGTAATAGGAGAGAAGACCACACCAGTGCCCATGAAATTTAGAGTTCCATGAATGTATAATTTAAGGTAATATGTACTTATAAAGCGGGGAACCAGACTTTCAGTTTCTCGTGGCAGATCCCTCATATATCTTAAGAAACTTAGAAAAACAATTCACATCCCAGGTTGTTATTATTCTCTTTTATATTCTTTCAGATTGGGGCTAATGAGGATATTGACACTTTTGTGTGTGTGTGTGTGTGTGCTTCTTACACCTAAATACCTAGTTTCTGATCTTTGTGTGACAGTCTGTAGTTTAATTCGGCAATTGTTAATCATAAGTATTCAGTGTTAATCATAGGTATTCAGTTAATCATAAGTAGTAATTTATTTTGAATAGTTGAGAATTTACTGTATAAGAATATATGCAGCCTTTCTATACTGCTGAGGATAGACAATGATAATTTTCTATTTGTTTCTTCTCAAATAAATACATGGAAACATCTCAAAGAAGTTGGTGACTGCCCCAGACAGATTCAGTATCAAATTATCCATGTGCAATTTTGACTTATTTTGATGTCGTGAAGTTTGTTAAGTATTTAACAAGTGGTTTCTGTGGTAACTTATGTTCCTTTTTGTTTTTCATTGTTCACAATGACTCTTAGATTAAAAACAATTCCTTCCTCTGCTGATATTAATCTTTCATATTTAGTAAACAGTGATCTCCACCCACATTAAAAAAGTTATTTACCTAGAATTATGCAATTGCCTTCCATTCATTTGCTTCCTTTCTCCTCACATGTGTCACTGGCACTTTGAGTCCCTTTCATCTGCCTATTCTTTATTCTGCTGTTGACTTGTTTACTGACTTGGGAAGAATGTTGAGATTCTCAGGACCCATCTTGATGTTCTTTGTCGTTGTCATTGTTGTTATTCGTTGATGTTGTATCTGTTATATGTTGTTGTTGTTGTAAGTTAAGAGCCACTGTGTTCACCTTGCCAAGAATTACACTGATTCCATATTCACGGCCTGCCTTTTCAGCTTCTTCGCTTTTCTGGGGCTTCTCACGGATTATTTTCATTTTATCCAATTTTGGCTGATATGAGCATTCCTTGCTTTACTATTCAACAGAAAAAAGTGGAATTTTTACAGTACATCCAGAAACCTAGGAATTCAACTGGACCACATCCCAGTGTTGTAATAAGACAGATCTTTAAAAACGCAACTCCAGTTACATCCATTGTCTTTTTCCCTATTTAGAAGCTTGCAGGGACTCACTATAACCTTCCAGATAAACTCATCATGGCTGGAAGGGTGTTCATTGCCTGACTTCGATTAACCTTCCGTTCTTCATTTCTATTCAGCCTCCATAAACCATGGGGTTGCAATCCCCCGAACAATTTCTAGATCCCTTCAAGCCAATCTCAATCTCATTTCCCTGCCTTACATGTTCTTTTTACCTTTTGCCTTTCTCAAGCTTCAAGACTCAGCTCAAATCCTGCCTCCTCTGTGAAGCCTTTCCTAATACCAGCAGCCAGAGTGAGAGGATTCCTCGTTTGTACTCTACTTTGAACATGTTTCTGTTAAGGTGTTGACTGCATTAGTCTGTAAGGGTTTATGTAAGCATCTCTGTGCCCCATTAGTATATTAGAACCTTGAAAGTAGGCATCTTGTCTTATTCAACTTTGGATATCCAGTACTAAGCACAAGTAGGTACTCATGTTTTTTCAGCTGACATTTAGCAGGTACTTAGTTTATTCAATCATACATTCATGCATTTAACAAATATTTGTTGGGCATCTACTGTGCTCAAGTCTTTTGAAAACAAATGTAAGAGTAACTTAAAGACTTTGTTTCCTCATGGAGCTGTGGTCTACGAGAGTGACATAGTAATTGGGGAAATTTAAAAACTGAGTGGTAGATACTATGGGTATTTATTTAATGAATAGTTGAATAAATAAAACTTCCACAAAAACAGAGACACATATAATTAAGGAAATTAACCAGGGTAGCAGACTACTGGATGGTCTAAATTATTTTCATGTCATCCTTTACTCTGCAAAAACCTCTTCCCTTTAAAAAGTGCAAGTCCTTATAGGCTGGTGTGGTTGTTTAGATGGGAAGGAACTTAGAGTTCATAATTTGCTGTTCTTATTTTGCAGATGAAATAACAGAGTTCTAGAGTTGTTAAGTGGCAAACCAAGTTCCTAAGTATATATTTGAGGGATTTCAGTCTCCGACAGAATTGAGGGGTAACTCAGTATTCATATATTCAAGCATATTCTTTCAAGGTTGTTCTTTTGCATAGCTGTTAATGACCACAGGATCATTATGGATAGGAGGCAAGATTGGCTACCTTATTTTCAGTACTCAGCACAAAATAAACAGTTATTAAGAGCAATTAATACACAGCAGGGCATAAAACTGTGTGCACGACCCACCAGAGTGCAGGACCCTGTGCAAGCACTCAGCTCACACACCATGAAGCTAGTCCTGGGAGGAGGTCAGAATTTGGAGGACTTGGGACCCTGAAGACTTTAGGGTCATTGCAGAAGAGAAATTAAGAGGTAGAAAAGTATGAAGAAGAATGGAAGCAAAACATCAAAGGGAGCCATTAGCTGTTTCAAATTGTATCTGGAATCAGTCTTGTAAAAGGGAGACTCTCTCATCCTCATCTCAATGCTCCCTTGACCAGAATCAACACTAGCTCCTTTTGTTGTTGTTGTTGCTGTTTTGAGACAGGGTCTCACTCTGTCATTCAGGCTGGAGTGCGGTGGTGAGATCACAGCTCAACACAGCCTCAACCTCCTGGGCTCAAGCAATCCTCCCACCTCAGCCTCCCAAGTAGCTGGGATGACAGGCATGTGCCACCATGCCTGGCTAATTTTAAAAAAAATTTTTATAGAGACGAGGGCTCACTATGTTGTACAGGGTAGTCTTGAACTTCTGGCATCAAGCAATCCTCCCACCTGGACCTCCCAAAGTATTGGGATTACAGGCATAAGTGACCGTGCCCGGCCCAGCACTAGCTCCTGAGCGCTGTCAGGCAACCTCTCTACGGCTTACTTATGCTGGGAGCCCACCCATCACTTACAACTTTATCTTTCTGGGTTCAAAATACTTATTATAAAGATGATTTCATGGTTATTTAATGAAGTGAAGCTTGCCTATACATTTCTTTACAAGGAAAGATCATTTTGAATATTAATTATTTCAATATCAAGTTTCCCACCAAAATCATTTAGGTCAGACTGAATAATCATGATGAGAAACTAGTAATCACTTTGCTTATTTCTGGATATATTCATGCTAATTATATGTCTTTAATTTCTCTGTTCCAACAATTAGTAGGAAATGTGATGCATGGCGTACAAAAACACTGGTGAAAATTTCTGTCTCTGGACTTTGTCTTATTCAGTGAAGATGTAAACAGTTCCTAAACAGTGCTTTGCTCTTGTGTCTGTCAAAGTCAAAAGGTGTGAAAACACTTTGTTGAGAAAGAATTGCCAAACTCTTGAGTAAGAGTCAGATATTCTGAGACCATTTTGTGTTCTAATGGTATGACACGTCTTTGAGTATATAATGATTCTAGGTAAACACCTATGCATAATTAATGAAGTTAATAACTAATTAATATAAAGGATGTTTTAATCAGACTGGAAATGCATGTGTACAAATAATACTCTAACAACTTTTATTTGATTTTATGTTTTTGTTTCTTATGAAATATGGCTCAACTGTGTGATAAAATGGCTCCTTCTCAAAATAATAACTCTTGTCACCATAATAATAATCAAATAAGGAATGTTATTTCTGATATATTTGAAAGTTTTGTATATTTTCTTCTGTTACTTTGTGCTTTAAAAAAAATAGTTTCACGACAACACTGAGTCTTGAAATCATCTTTATGCATTTAATATGATGATAACAATAGTTGTATAAAACTCCATTAAACATTTATAAATATATGGAAGATGGCTAGTAATATTAAACATCCCACTTTGGCAATTTAACATTATCTATACAATGATCTGCGTTTTTTTAAAAGTAAACGTCACTAGCAGGAATAGATCTGCATTTTAAAATAGTTTCCTAGGTGACACTTAATGGTTGAAATGTTGTGATCTTGAAAGAGTTATAAAATTTCTTAATTTTTGATGGAAAAAACTTTCTTTTTTATTATACTTTAAGTTTTAGGATACATGTGCACAGCGTGCAGGTTTGATACATAGGTATACATGTGCCATGTTGGTCTGCTGCACCCATCAACTCCTCATTTACATTAGGTATTTATCCTAATGCTATCCTTTCCCAGCGCCCTAGACAGGCCCTGGTATGTGATGGACCCCCCACCACCCCCCATCTCCAAGTGTTCTCATTGTTCAGTTCCCACCTGTGAGTGAGAATATGTGGTGTTTAGTTTTCTGTCTTTGTGATAGTTTGCTAAGAATGATGTTTTCCAGCTTCTTCCATGCCCCTGCAAGGGACATGACCTCCTCTTTTTTATGGCAGCATAGTATTATTCCATGGTATATATGAGCCACATTTTCTTTATCCAGTCTATCATTGATGGACTTTTGGGTTTGTTCCAAGTCTTTGCTATTGTGAATAGCACTGCCATAAACATACATGTGCATGTGTCCTTATAGTAGCATGATTTATAATCCTTTGGGTATATACCCAGTAATGAGACTGCTGGGTCAAATGGTATTGCTAGTTCTAGATCTTTGAGGAATTGCCACATTGTCTTCCACAATGGTTGAACTAATTTACACTCCCACCAACAGTGTAAAAGCATTCCTATTTCTCCACATCCTCTCCAGCATCTGTTGTTTCCTGACTTTTTAGTGATCACCATTATAACTGGCGTGAGATGGTATCTCATTGTGGTTTTGATTTGCGTTTCTCTAATGATCAGGGATGATGAGCATTTTTTCATGTGTCTGTTGGCTGCATAAATGTCTTCTTTTGAAAAGTGTCTGTTCATATCCTTTGCCCACTTTTTGATGGGGTTGTTTGTTTTTTTCTTGTAAATTTGAGTTCTTTGTAGATTCTGGATATTAGCCCTTTGTCAGATAGGTAGATTGCAAAATTTTCTCCCATTCTGTAGGTTGCCTGTTCACTCTGATGGTAGTTTCTTTTGCTGTGCAGAAGCCCTTTAGTTTAATTAGATCCCATTTCTCTATTTTGGCTTTTGTTGCCATTGCTTTTGGTGTTTTAGTCATGAAGTTCTTGCCCAAGCCTATGTCCTGAATGGTATTGCCTAGGTTTTCTTCTAGGGTTTCTATGGTTTTAGGTCTAACATTTAAGTCTTTAATCCATCTTGAATTAATTTTTGTATAAGGTGTAAGGAAGGGATCCAGTTTCAGCTTTCTACATATAGCTAGCCAGTTTTCCCAGCACCATTTATTAAATGGGGAATCCTTTCCCCATTTCTTATTTTTGTCTGGTTTGTCAAAGATCAGATGATTGTAGATGTGTGGTGTTATTTCTCAGGCCTCTGTTCTGTCCCATTGGTCTATATATCTGTTTTGGTACCAGTACCATGCTGTTTTGGTTACTGTAGTCTTGTAGTATAGTTTGAAGTCAGGTAGCATGATGCCTCCAGCTTTGTTCTTTTTGCTTAGGATTTTCTTGGCAATGTGGGCTCTATTTTGGTTCCATATAAACTTTAAAGTAGTCTTTTTCAGTTTTGTGAAGAAAGTCATTGGTAGCTTGATGAGGATGGCATTGAATCTATAAATTACCTTGGGCAATATGGCCGTTTTCACGATATTGATTATTCCTATCCCTGAGCATGGAATGTTCTTCCATTTGTTTGTGTCCTCTTTTATTTCGTTGAGGAGTAGTTTAGTTCTCCTCAAAGAGGTCCTTCACATCCCTTGTAAGTTGGATTCCTCAGTATTTTATCCCCTTTTTAGCAGTTGTGAATGGGAGTTCACTTATGATTTGGCTCTCTGTTTGTTGTTGGTGTACAGGAATGCTTGTGACTTTTGCACATTGATTTTGTATCCTGAGACTTTGGTGAAGTTGCTTATCAGCTTAAGGAGATTTTGGGCTGAGACAATGGGGTTTTCTAAATATACAATCATGTCATCTGCAAACAGGGACAATTTGACTTCCTCTTTTCCTAATTGAATACCCCTTATTTCTTTCTCTTGCATGATTGCCCTGGCCAGAACTTCCAACACTGTGTTGACTAGGAGTGGTGAGAGAGGGCATCCTTGTCTTGTGCCAGTTTTCAAAGGGAATGCTTCCAGATTTTGCCCATTCAATATGATATTGGCTGTGGGTTTGTCATAAATAGCTCTTACTATTTTGAGATATGTTCCCTCAATACCTAGTTTATTGAGAGTTTTTAGCATGAAGGGCTGTTGAACTTTTTCAAAGGCCTTTTCTGCACCTATTGAGATAATAATGTGGTTTTTGTCCTTGGTTCTGTTTATGTGATGGATTACGTTTATTTATTTGCATATGTTGAACCAGCCTTGCATCCCAGGGATGAAGCCAACTTGATCGTGGTGGATAAGCTTTTTGATATGCTGCTGGATTCGGTTTGCCAGTATTTTATTGAGGATTTTTGCATTGATGTTCATCAGGGATATGGGTCTAAAATTCTCTTTTTTTTGTTGTGTCTCTGCCAGCCTTTGGTATCAGGATAATTCCAGCCTCATAAAATGAGTTAGGGAGGAATCCCTCTTTTTCTATTGATTGGAATAGTTTCAAAAGGAATAGTACCAGCTCCTCTTTGTACCTCTGGTAGAATTTGGCTGTGAATCCATCTGGTCCTGGACTTTTTTTTGGTTGGTAGGCCATTATTTATTGCCTCCATTTCAGAACCTTTTATTGGTCTATTCAGAGATTCAGCTTCTTCCTGGTTTAGTCTTGGGAGGGTGTATGTGTCCAGGAATTTATCCATTTCTTCTAGATTTTCTAGTTTATTTGCATAGAGGTGTTTATAGTATTCTCTGATGGTACTTTGTATTTCTGTGGGATCGGTGGTGATATCCCCTTTATCATTTTTTTATTGCGTCTTTCTTCTCTCTTTTCTTCTTTATTAGTCTTGCTAGTGGTCTATCAATTTTGTTGATCTTTTCAAAAAAACAGCTTCTGGATTCATTGATTTTTTTGAAGGGCTTTTTGTTTTCCTATCTCTTTCAGTTCTGCTCTGATCTTAGTTATTTCTTGCCTTCTGCTTGCTTTTGAATTTGTTTGCTCTTGCTTTTCTGGTTTTTTTAACTGTGGTATTAGGGTGTCCATTTTAGATCTTTCCTGCTTTCTCTTGTGGGCATTTAGTGCTAAAAATTTCCTTCTACACACTGCTTTAAATGTGTCCCAGAGATTCTGGTATGTTGCGTCTTTGTTCTCATTGGTTTCAAAGAACATCTTTGTTATTGCCTTCATTTTGTTATTTACCCAGCAGTCATTCAGGAGCAGGTTATTCAGTTTCCATGTAGTTGTGTGATTTTGAGTGAGTTTCTCAATCCTGAGTTCTAATTTAATTGCACTGTGGTCTGAGAGACAGTTTGTTGTGATTTCTGTTCTTTTACATTTGCCGAGGAGTGGTTTACTTCCAATTATGTGGTCAATTTTAGAATAGTGCCATGTAGTGCTGAGAAGAATGTATGCTCTGTTGATTTGGGGTGGAGAGTTCTGTAGATGTCTGTTAGGTCTGCTTGGTGCAGAGCTGAGTTCAAGTCCTGAATTTCCTTGTTAACCTTCTGTCTCATTGATCTGTCTAATGTTGACAGTGGGGTGTTAAAGTCTCCCATTATTATTGTGTGAGAGTCTAAGTCTCTTTGTAGGTCTCCAAGGACTTGCTTTATGAATCTGTGTGCTCCTCTATTGGGTGCATATATATTTAGGATAGTTAGATCTTCTTTTTGAATTGATCCCTTTATTATTATGTAATAGCCTTCTTTGTCTCTTATGATCTTTGATGGTTTAAAGTCTGTTTTATCAGGGAGTAGAATTGCAACTCCTGCTTTTTTTTTTTTTTTTTTTGCTTTCCATTTGCTTGGTAGATCTTCCTTCGTCCCTTTATTTTGAGCCTATGTGTATCTCTGCACATGAGATGGGTCTTCCGAATGCAGCACACTGATGGGTCTTGACTCTTTATCCGATTTGCCAGTGTGTGTCTTTTAATTGAGGCATTTAGACCATTTACATTTAAGGTTAATATTGTTATGTGTGAATTTGATCCTGTCATTATGATGTTAGGTGGTTATTTTGCCCATTAATTGATGCAGTTTCTTCATAGTGTCAATGGTCTTTACAATTTGGCATGTTTTTACAGTGGCTGGTAGCGATTGTTTCTTTCCATGTTTAGTGCTTCCTTCATGAGTTCTTGTAAGGCAGTACTAGTGGTGACAAAAATCTCTCAGCATTTGCTTCTCTGTAAAGGATTTTATTTCTCTTTCATTTATGAAACTTAGTTTGGCTGGATATGAAATTCTGGGTTGAAAATTCTTTTCTTTAACATTGTTGAATATTGGCCCCCACTCTCTTCTGGCTCATTGGGTTTCTGCTGAGAGATCCCGTTAGTCTGATGGGCTGTTAGTCTGATGGGCTTCTCTTTATGGGTAACTCGACCTTTCTCTCTGGCTGCACTTAACATTTTTCCTTCATTTCAACCTTGGCAAATCTGACAATTATGTGTCTTGGGGCTGCTCTTCTCTAGGAGTATCTTTTTGGTGTTTTCTCTATTTCCTGTATTGGAATGTTGGCCTGCCTTGCTAGGTTGGGGAAGTTCTCCTGGATAATATCCTGAAGAGTGTTTTCCAACTTGGTTCCATTCTCCCCATCACTTTCAGGTATACCAATCAAACGTAGATTTGGTCTTATCACATAGTCCCCTATTTTTGTAGGCTTTGCTCATTTCCTTTTACTCCTTTCTCTCTAACCTTGTCTTCTCACTTAATTTCATTAATTTGATCTTCAATCGCTGATACCCTTTCTTCCACTTGATTGAATTGGCTATTGAAGCTTGTGCATGCATCATGAAGTTTTCATGCCATGGTTTTCAGCTCCATCAGTTCATTTAAGGTCTTCTATATAGTGTTTATTCTAGTTAGCCATTCGTCTAACCTTTTTTCAAGATTTTTAGCTTCCTCGTGATGGGTTTGAACATGCTCCTTTAGCTCGGAGAAGTTCGTTATTACCGACCTTCTGAAGCCTACTTCTGTCAACTTGTCAAAGTCATTCTCCTTCCAGTGTTGTTCCATTGCTGGTGAGGAGCTGTGATCCTTTGGAGGAGAAGAGGTGTTCTGGTTTTTAGAATTTTCAGCTTTTCTGCTCTGGTTTCTCCCCATCTTTGTGGTTTTATCTACCTTTGGTTTTTGATATTGGTGACCTACAGATGGGGTTTTGGTGTAGATGTCCTTTTTGTTGATGTTGATGCTATTCCTTTCTGTTTGTTAGTTTTCCTTCTAACAGTCAGGTCCCTCAGCTGCAAATCTGTCGGAGTTTGCTGGAGGTCCACTCCAGACCCGGTTTGCTTGGGCATCACCAGTGGAGGCTGCAGAACAGCAAATGTTGCAGAACAGTAAATATTGCTGCCTGATCCTTCCTCTGGAAGCTTCATGCCAGTGGGGCACCTACCTATATGAGGTGTCTGTCGGCCCCAGTGGGGGGGGTGTCTCCCAGTTAGGCTACACGGGGTTCAGGGACTCACTTGAGGAGACAGTCTGTCCTTTCTCAGAGCTCAAATGCCATGCTGGAAGAACCACTGCTCTCTTCAGAGCTGTCAGACAGGGACATTTAAGTCTGCAGAAGCTGTCTGTTGCCTTTTGTTCAGCTATGCCCTGCCCACAGAGGTGGAGTGTATAGAGGCAGTAAGTCTTGCTGACCTGCATGGGCTCTGCCCATTTTGAGCTTCCCTGCCATTTTGTTTACCTACTTAAGCCTCAGCAATGGAGGACACCCCTCCCCCAGCCAGTTGCCACCTACCAGTTCAATCTCATGCTGCTGTGCTAGCAGTGAGCAAGGCTCCATGGGTGTGGGACTTGCTAAGCCAGGCACAGGAGAGAATCTCCTTGTCTGCTGGTTGCTAAGACCTTGGGAAAAGCACAGTATTTGGGCATAAGTGTCCTGTTTTTCCAGGTACAGTCTGTCACGGCTTCCCTTGGCTAGGAAAGGGAAATCCCCTGACCCCTTGTGCTTCCTGGGTGAGGTGACGCCCGCCCTGCTTCATCAGCTTGCCCCCCATAGGCTGCACCCACTGTCCAACCAGTTCCATTGAGATGAACCAGGTACCTCAGCTAGAAATGCAGAAATCATCCGTCTTCTGTGTCAATCATGCTGGGAGCTGCAGATTGGAGCGTTTCCTATTTGGCCATCTTGGAATGGGTCTGGAAAAATCTTTCAAAATCAGCTTGTTTAACTCTGATTTTTCGTTCTTTTTTTTTTTTTTGTGACAGAGTCTCACTCTGTCACCACACTGGAGTGCAGTGGCATGATCTTGGCTCACTGCAACCTCTGCCTCCCAGATTCATGTGATTCTTCTGCCTCAGCTTCCTGAGAAACTGGGACTACAGGTGTGTGCCACCACACCCAGCTAATTTTTATATTTTTAGTAGAGATGAGGTTTCACCGTGTTGGCCAGGATGATCACCTCCTGACCTTGTGATCTGCTTGCCTTGGCCTTGCAAATTGCTGGGATTATAAGCATGAGCCACTGCACCCTGCCCTGACTGATTTTTAGAGACAAGAAATTGAGGTTCCTAAAGATGGACTGGTACAAAGTCATGCATTTAGTTAAGGCAAAATAGGACTGGATTCTAGAGTGTCTGACCCTCTCCAGAGTTATGAAATTGCAAGCATTTTCCCTTGTGATAAAATTATATACTTCATTAAGAAACATGGCCTTTTTAGCTCTCTTCTGAGTTAAAAAGCATGACTAATATTTAGTGTGTGCTTAATTTATATAAAATTATGAACACTGCATTTACCTGTAATTAGAGCACTTATTATAAATAGTTAGAGCTATTGAGGCCATAGCCAGTATCTTTTTCAACTTTGCAAAATGAGGTAAATAGTCACTAAATATTTACTGAATGGATATTAATGAATTCACCTTGTCCATGGTGTGCCTTTGAAAAGAGAGAGAGAAAGAGAGAGAGAGAGAGAGAGAGCAAGAGAGTGCACATGCTTTAGTTCGTCATTTTAGTGTTTTTTATTATTTATTTTTATTTTTTATTTATTTTAAGTTCCAGGATGCACGTGCAGAATGTGCAGGTTTGTTACATAGGTTAACATGTGCCATGGTGGTCTGCTGCACCTATTAACCCATCATCTAGGTTCCTTCCCCTTGCCCCTCACCCCTCAACAGGCCCCGGTGTATGTTGTTCCTCTCCCTGTGTCCATGTGTTCTCATTGTTCAGCTCACTTATGAGTGACAACAGGCAGTGTTTGGTTTTCTGTTCCTGTGTTAGTTTGCTGAGGATGATGGCTTCCAGCTTCATTCATATCCCTGCAAAGGACATGATCTCATTCCTTTTTATGGCTGTATGGCATTCCATGGTGTATATGTACCACATTTTCTTTATCCAGTCTATCATTGGTGGGCATTTGGATTGGTTCTATGTCTTTGCTATTGTAAATAATGCTGCAATAAACGTGTGCATGTATCTTGATAATAGAATGATTTAGATTCCTTTGGGTATATACCCAGTAATGGGATTGTTGGGTCAAATGGTATTTCTGGTTCTACATCCTTGAGGAATCAGCACACTGTCTTCCACAATGGTTGAACTAATTTACACTCCCACCAACAGTGTAAAAGTGTTCCTATTTCTCCACAGCTTTGCCAGCATCTATTGTTTCTTGACTTTTTAATAATCACCATTCTGACTGGCATGAGATAGTATCTCATTGCGGTTTTGATTTGCATTTCTCTATTGATCTGTGATGTTGGCCAACAAATATATGAAAAAAAATCTCGACATCATTTTTTTTCTGTTGCTTCAGAAGGGCTGTTGCAAACAGTTTTCTATAGGACTTCCTTACACACTGTAGTCACATGAACTAGTAAATTTTAACTATCAGGCTATAGGTTAAAAAAATAAGGACACTCTCTTTTGAAAACTTTGCCATATGATTCATTCATTTCTTTGCATTTGTGTGCTCTTTTATTGGTAAAATGCAGTCAGAGTGGCAATTTAGTAGATGCTTTATTCCTAAGACACATATAAATGGAGCATCTCCTGTGATCCAGATACTGTTAAAGGTAAGATTCTAACTCTGCAACTGACAGCTATGTGTTGGCCCTTCAGGAACTGTAAAGTTGTGACCAGATTGTAATCGCAATTTTGCTTTTGCAATATTTTGCAGGGAATTGCTGGTTTAGGTCCTTCCTGGGCTAATGCTGGGTAGTCCCTAGAGTCTCCCTGTGTTCTTCTACACTTCGTCTTCAGCTTGGACCCTGGCCCTTCATCACTTTAATCCTCATGCCAGGTTTTAGGAACTAGGCCACATTATGACAGAAATGCCAATGAGATCCCCTTCTTGCCACACTACAGATGGCCACTGGGTCACAGACAACAAACTGTGGCTCTTTCTCTCCAAGCACTGCCAAGCCACAGACTGCGAACATGGAGGGTATTTAAACCACAGATTTGTAATGTTAACGCACTCTTCATTATCCTAGGGGAAACTGGCTCCGGTTTCGTGTCCAAGACATTTAGGAAGAATAGTTGTTAATTATTACTTTCCTGAACTTAATATTTTAACTTTGCTTTGGGAAGGTAGGAACCACTTGAATAGCATACTCTGCCTATTTTATTTAAAACCAAGCAATACTCTAATGAACACATACACATCCAAGAAAAAGAAAAAAGTACCTTTTTAAATTAGCAAAAATCCCAAGCCTTAATCACAACTATAAAAATATCTTTAAAGATGTGCATTTAGAAAAGTAAAATTGTTTCTGTAAAGAGAGCCTTTCTGCTCAGAAAGCTATGTGTGGAGTTTTAACCTGGAATTGGTTTTAATTGGCTCAGTTATTGGAGCCTCAAAGATGAAGCTGTATCATGGAAGTGTTGACTCAGCCTTAAGTACAGGCCACCAGACTGAAACGCTCTAATGCATTTCTTCTTGGCAGGGTCGCTTTACAATCAGCCACATATTAACATGAACTTTTATATGTTTGATAAAGATAACTATTTCCTGTTATCCAAAATAGCTTCTGATGTGGGTCAGATTATTGATGGGGAACATTAGACATTCCCTTTACATCTCAAGGACAATCAGTACTTTGAAGTACCAAGTAACTTTTGTTTCTGATTTAAGAGAGGAAACATGATTCCATTTTTTATTTCTTCATTCCTAGTTAGCTATTTAATAGTTTAACATAGAAAATGTGATGCCTAGAAAATACGAGATTTCATCGTTGCTTCTTTAGATGAGAAATTAATTCAAATGGAAAACTAGTAAGATTTCTGTATTTTAAGCAAAGATATTCTTTATAAAATATAGTTGTTAATTTTTAGAATTCTATTAACATTAACCAAAAAAATCTTTTCTTTCTTTTCTTTCTTTTCTTTCTTTTCTTTCTCTCTCTCTCTCTCTCTCTCTCTTCTCCCTCTCTTTCTTTCAGATAGGGTCTTATTCTGTTTCAGTGCAGACTTGACCTCCTGGGCTCAAGTTATCCTCCTACCTCAGCCTCCTGAGTAGCTGGGACTATAGGCACACACCACCACCCAGCTATTTTTTTTTTGTATTTTTTTGTAGAGATAGTGGGAAGGGGGCCTCACTATGTTTCCCAGACTGGTCTCAAACTTCTGTGCTCAAATGATCTGCCTACTTTGACTTCCCAAAGTACTAGGACTATAGGTGTGAGCCACTGTGCCCAGCCCCCAAAAATTATTGGATAGGTTTCTAAAATTTTTTTCCAAAATTAAAAAAGCTGGGATGGGCACAGTGGCTGATGCCTGTAATTCTAGCACTTTGGGTGGCTGGGGTAGGTGGATCATTTAAGTCTAGAAATTCAAGACCGTCCTTGGCAACATGGCAAAACCTTATCTCTACGAAAAATAGAAAAATTAGCCAGGTGAGGTGGTGTACACCCTGTAATCCCAGCTATTTGGAAGGCTGAGGTGGGAGGATCATCTGAGCCCAGAGGTTGAGGCTGCGGTGAGCTGTGATTACACTACTGCACTCCAGCTGGGGTGACAGAGTGAGACCCTGTCTCAAAAATAAATAAATAAATCAAGCTTAATTTCCTCAGATTGTATAGTGGTGCAAGTTTCTTAAAATTCAACCAACATAGAACAGTATAAAGTGATAATCCCTTCCCAATACCACTACACACACACACACACACACACACACACACACATGCACATATCTATATCTATATCTATATATAAAAGGTTAGAGACTTTATCTGAAAATATTACTTAGTAATGGAAAATTTATGTAAACTCATCTCTCTATTTTATATCTAGAACATATATGCATATATACATATATATGTTCTAGGTATAGATATACATAGTTATATATACAGATATAGATATATATACACATATATAGATACATTTATATTATATATAGATAGTACATCTATATATGTATATATGTATATATATAAAAAATATGTATGTGTTTCTATATGTATATAAAATAAATAGATGAGTTTGTATAACCCTTGAATTCCTGGGCTCAAACCATCCACATATATGTATGTATAGATATACATATCTATATATTTTAGAACACATATACATATATATTCTAGATATAGAATAGACAGATGAATTTGCATAAATTTTCCATTACTATGGAATATTTTCAGATAAAGTCTCCAACTGTTTTCTTCAAATACAGCCAAACTACCTAACCCAGAAACAATAACTCCTGTCATATCCACATCCCCCAACTTGCATGGGAAGTTCTGAAACGGAACTTATGTCAGGAGATGCTGCTTCATTTCCTTTGATCAGACTTACTATCCTGTGGCTAAGGACAGAACAGTCCGTAGCATTTTCATTTAAAATGGCGTAAACTCATTTTTGCAAATGACAACCACCTGTGATATGTTAAAGCCAAATTTAGTCATTATGTTGTGGAATATAGCATGGAAATCAGGGAGGAAGACCAAAAATGTCTCCCTCAACTCTGATGTAATATATAGGCATAGATACTGGAGTTAATTTTCCTATTCCTTGAGTCACCCAGGCAACTGCCTCAGTTCTCAGCCTCATCAACTTGTGCTGTGAGTGAGAGTGAGAAGTTGGGAGAAATTCTCAAAGAATTGGGCGCCAAGAAGCTAAAGTCCTGTCTCATGTTCCTGGCAATGATTGTTTTACCTGCAGGCTAGTGATCTGAGTCTGAAATACAAAGATCCTCTGCCCTGGTTGACCCCTGGTGCTGCTTCTCCACCCTTACTTGGCTCATATTTGCTTCTCCTGTTCTTTTCTTCATTTTATGGGTATGACCTGTTTGTCTTTCCTTGAAATGCAACAAAAGGGGGCACCTCTCCATTTAAGCCAGCTCTTACAGGAGAACTTCTCTTTTTTGCTGCCTCAGAAAGGTACACACACACCTTCATCAGTTTTTGTTATGTCTCTCCCTCCTTTCCTCTCTCTCTCCCTTTTTCTTTCTTTTTTTCTTCTTTCTATGAATAGTAGCTACTTAAAACTCAACAGGTATGAATAAAAAGAGGAAACAACTGTGGGTCTAGTTTCAGATCACAAGAAATCTGTATTCATAACTTACGTGTTCCAGAAAGGATTGAAAATAACAAAAACACATATAACCAGAGGCATTTTGTTTAAATGAGGAATTGAGTAACATGGGCCTGTGGAAAGTACTAATTAACATCACCTTCATTCTTCACTTTGTGCAGATGTGCCTGTATTACCTTGGGGGGATGGTCATTTTAAAGTATCATAACTGGGTGACTTGAACCATAGCAATGCATTGTCTCTTGGTTCTGGAAGCTAGAAGTCCAAAATCAAGATTTCAGTAGGGTGGCTCCTTCTGAGGGCTGGGAGGGAAGGATGTGTTCCAAGCCTCTCTCCTTGGTTTGTAGATGGCTGTCTTCTCCCTGTGTCTTCTTCACATTGTCTTCCTATGGGTATTTCCATGTCCAAATTTCCCCTCTTTCTAAGGACACCAGTTATTGCAGATTAGGGCCCACCCTAATGATCTTACTTTAACTTGAAAGACTTTTGTCTCCAAATAAGGTCACATTCTGAAGTCCTGGAGGTTAGAACTTCAACAGATGAATTTGGTGGTGTCAGCGGGTGGAGGTGGCACAACTTAACCCATATCAATATCCAAGTCTTTCTCAAGCTGAGGGTTGACGAAGTTGGGACGGAGGCAGAGAGGAGAGTACAGAAGGTGTATTAGGCAACTTACCTCCAAGCTCCTGACTTTAGCATCAAAGGAGCACAGGCACTGGATCAAAATGAGTGGAGACCCAGGGGCAAGACCATCCAGGACAAGGAGCATGTGGGTAGGCAAGTTCAGAATGGCCAGGTGAACCCTGGGGATGAATTTCAAAGGCAGGTGTTACTTTTTACACACAGTCTACTTCTGAGTATAAGGGGGTCAGTAAGGAATCAGTAATGAGTGGACATTCCCCTCCCTCCTGTTTAGATATTCTCATTTTATCTACTGCTGGGATCTCATCATAGGAACCAGTCATCTCAACGACATTTAATTTCCATTCAAACTGCAACTCCGGTTAGATTCTCAGAACTATTGCTAAGTCTAGTGACTCCACAAGCATTTCGATGATGGTTTGTCGTGTTTTCTGTGAGTGTTTAAGGGCTCCTCCTGCCTGTGGCCTGAACTTCATTTTTACCCATACCTCTTCAGCAGGATAGCAGTCTGCCTGGATTCTTTACATATTGGGAAAGTTAGGCATCTACATTCTAATCCTGCTGCGAAGTTTCCTCATCTTGTGTAGGCTACAGTGGGCTGTCTTGTATTTGCCTTTTTTGCCCTACCAGATATCTCAATGGTGTTGACAGTTAAATGTCAACCTCAACCTATTGCTCCTTATTCTTTGGTTTGCCTAAAATATATTTATTAACCCATGGATAAGGATGAGTACCCACTTAGGTGAATCTCAATTTCTTCAATTAAATTAACCCTGTGCCTAGCCAGGTCTACTATTGATCATGGCCTTGACAATGATCACATCATCCTTAAATCCTGTCTCCCAATAATTATCAAATGCTTTGCTTCCTATTTTTAGGCATCTGACTTGACTCACTGTTGACCTCTGCCAATGTTTCTGCTTTTGATTTGAATGGCTGCTCCCTAGCTCGGTGTAAACCATTCAGCATATATCCCATATCCATTCGAATAAGCAAAGCTTCCTCACTTCTCAGAGTGAGAAGTTTCTTTGGCTGTTTTCTTAGATTTGGAAGGTTATCTTCCCAAATTGTCTGATTTTAAGCTTGCAACTTTAAGACATTGTAAATACATGGGAAAAATCACAGCATGTTTCCCATTTAGAAAAGATGAAACTGTGTGTTCAGACCTTCACTGGACATTTAGTTCTTTATTAAAATATTATTTTTACCATAGCTTCATTTAAGTAAGAATTTTTAATTTCACAGTGCATACATTCATATTCTAAATTGCTGAAAACTTTTCTGACTCTATCTCGTTTTTTTCTTTATAAAATAAAGAGCCATCTAGAGGAAAACTTTCCTCCAGTGACCCCAGTTCCTTCCCATCTCTTCGTTTCCCTGAACATCAAGGAAAATTTAGACCTGAAGCAAAGCCAAGAAGAAAGGGGAACGTGAACATGAAGACTGGAGCTAAATGACTGTCATTAGTTAAAAGAGAAATACAGAAGTAGATTTTCAGCAGATCCTTTGGTTTCTTGTTTTGCATTATTTGCCAGCAAACAGATACTTCTACCCTAAGGAAAAAAGTTACCGTAGCTTCTACTCAGCCATAAGCAGTCTTAAGATTCTGCACTTCAGTTTCTATGTAAGACAAAGGAGAAGATGCCAAAAAGAAAGGTTTCTGCTTGCTTTTTAAAAAAAATAGGAAAAATTTTTAAATTGTGAGGTTTTTTGAACAAAATTATCACCCTTTACCAGCCATTTGAATAAAAAGTATTGCTTGGATTATACATTTTATGTTCTGGTGTCTAAAAGAAAGCCATGCATAGGTGAGATCTGTTTGGACTCTCAGTTCCTTCTCACTTGGGTCATGGCAACTGTTCCTTAGCCTCTCGCCATCTGTTGTTTTGTTTCATCACTTCTTCTAAGGTTTGTGCCACATCAGAGCTATCCTCTTGTTAAACTGTTTGCCTTTGTTACTCACTATATGTGAAGTCATAGGGCTTGTCAACTGCTACTGCATTTAATGGAGTGGTCAGTCCTGATGAGTATTACTGGACTTTGCTGGCTGTTGTTGGCACTAAAGGGGAGACATTTTGTAGAATGTACAGAATCTCTTCAGGTCTCACATTATTTTTTGGTTCAACCCAAGCTGCACCTTTTATTTTCCAGGTAGTTCTTGTGTCTCCAGTTACCTCATCTTCTACGTTTCACCTACCAGATATCATTTCATATATTTCATCTTCATCCATTGATTTGTAGCACCTTGTTAGAGTGTTTGTGTCTGACTTTATATGCTATAGGATATGTATATGATTTCATAATGCCATTGCTTTTGTAGGATAAGTAAACAATAGAAGACATAACAATGTAAATAAAATAATATCCTTCAATACACTTGACTCAAATGAATCTGGCCAATGGATTTTAATTCTTACTATAGAAAGGCAGTAGAATTTTAGTTACATAATGATAAGTTTTATAATTAGTAGTTTGGGATTCTTACCAAAGGAACTGACCAAGCCTCTTTCAACTTTTCACAATTTATTCATCTTTATCTAAAAATTAGGCAAAAAACCCTGATGTATCTGGCTCTGGTAGACAGAGTGTCCAGACCACTAATTCCAAGCATTTGTTGTTCTTTTGTCATTATTCCTTTGGGAGTCAAAGACATTTTTAGTTCTTTGATCTGATAGTGTCACCAATGTAGGATTGCTCAGCATGTCAAGGGCAGGAAGTGGGAGGAGTTCTGGAAAGCCCTGTGGGTGTGTGATAACCTAATGCCATCAGATAAGTAGATCCAAATAGTACTGCACAAAAAGCATTCTTCCTCTGTATTCCAAGCACTTACTAGAGCAGCCTACAGTGATGTTTTCCTTGGCAGGCTTGTGTAGTCATTATTAGCCAGTGACTTGTCCATTTTAAAATTGGTGATAATTTGAGGACTCAAGAGGCTGGATTTACTTTTTTAATACACTCAGAATGATAATTTTTCTCTCCTGTGAATTTGTAGTATCGAAATTATTAAAGAAGCAGTACGTTTTCTTGGAGTGTGCTGTTTGTTATCTCACAAGAAGGGTGAAAATTAAATCCAGATGTTTGTTCTCTGTTTGATTATGGTGTAAGACTCAGAATAGGCCTCTGATCTATTAAGAAAGATAATAACATCACTTAAATTTCTTATTATTAGGTTTCTCTCCGGGACAAGGATGAACAGCAGCAAAACATCTGGATTAACATGGAAGCACAGCTAGATGAAAAATAACACTGTTAATTATACCATAAAATACTCTTGTTGGCTATTGTATTATGTGTCAGATAGATCACATATTGAATATATATTTATATGTTACCTGCTTCTGTACCCGCATACGGAGACCAGACTTACCCAGATTCAAGAATTTTGAATTCTTCAGATTCATCCACTGTGATGACTAATTGCCACGTTGCCCTTCTTCTTGCACTCTACAAATGGTAGACTTTCTTTTAACTTTGCAAATGAAGAGGATACTACATTCCCATGATGCTATTTTGAAACTCTTGAAGCTAATTCATTATGGGAAGTATTGCTAAGAGACCACTGAGTTTATGAAAAACTGGCAAATATGACTTAATTAAATTACTTAAAGAGTAATTATTTTAATATTTTAGGCCGGGCTCACGCCTAATATTTTAGGTGGCTCACGCCTGTAATCCCAGCACTTTGGGAGGCTGAGACGGGTGGATCATGAGGTCAGGAGATCGAAACCATCCTGGCTAACACGGTGAAACCCCATCTCTACTAAAAATACAAAAAAAAAAAATTAGCTGGGCGTGGTGGCTGGCACCTGTGGTCCCAGCTACATGGGAGGCTGAGGCAGGAGAATGGCATGAACCCGGGAGGCGGAGCTTGCAGTGAGCCGAGATCAGGCCACTGCACTCCAACCTGGGCGACAGAGCGAGACTCTGTCTCAAAAAAAAAAAAAAAAATTTGATGTGTATATTCAGTTTTTGTATTAGCCAGTTTTCACACTTCTGACAAAGACATACCTGAGACGGGGCAATTTACAAAAGAAACAGGTTTAATAGACTCACAGTTCCACGTGGGTGGGGAGGCCTCACAATAATGGCAGAAGGTGGAAGACACATCTCACAAGGCAGCAGGCAAGATAAAAGAGCTTGCCCAGGGAAAATCCCCTTTATAAAACCGTCAGATCTCGTGAGACTTATTCACTATCATGAGAATAGAGTAGGAAAGGCCCGCCCCCATGATTCAATTACCTCCCACCCTGTCCCTCCTACAACACATGGGAATCATGGGAGCTATAATTCAAGATGAGATTTGGGTGGGGACACAGCCAAACCGTATCAGTTTCTGCATCTGAATATCTGAGCCTAAGCTTTTTTCTCCCTAAGGCCCAGGAAATATTTCCTTTTTCTTACTTTGTTTAAATGTAATAAAGGGGTGGTGCTTTTATTACCACTTCATCAATGCAGTGATACTACTACTAAATTAGATGGAGCTCGTGGATCAATTCGTAGTCTTAGAAAAATGAAAATATGTATGTATTTATAAAAATCATCATCATATAAAAAGTAAATAATACTCACTACCAAAAATGCTATAACGAAAGAAAAAGGGAGATTTTTCTAGAGGAGAAAAACTTCATTTAACTATAATATATACTACATATTTAAGCATGTATTTTGGGGATTTTTCCTTATAAATATATTCATAACAGCTACAACAAAA
The DNA here is from genome assembly GCF_043159975.1 of Macaca nemestrina. Classification (NCBI taxonomy): domain Eukaryota; kingdom Metazoa; phylum Chordata; class Mammalia; order Primates; family Cercopithecidae; genus Macaca; species Macaca nemestrina. Next base: position 71,740,802 of record NC_092129.1, on the reverse strand, counting down.
GAAGGAATTCATTACATGTAGCTATTTCTTCAGTGGACACGCAGTCTGTAAATGTATAATAGTCAACGTGGTCTCTGGAGTTTGTGCTTACTCATTCTGAACACAGCAGATATCTGGCTGCTGAATTAAATCCAATTCAACAGACATTTATCTTGCACTTGCTAAACTGTAGGAGGCCAAAGCAGGAGGATCACTTGAGGCCAAGAGTTCAAGACCAGCCTGAGGAACATAGCGAGATGCCATTTCTACAAAAAATAAAAATAAAAAAATTAATTAGACGTGGTGGTGCACATCTGTAGTCCCAGCTACTCAGGAGGCTGAGGCGGTAGAAGGATCACTTGAGCCCACAAGGTTGAGGCTGCAGTGAGCCCTGATCATGTCACTGCCCTCCAGCCTGGGAAACCAGAGTGAGACACTGTCTCTAAGAAAAAAGAAAGTTTGAGACAAACAGGAAAGTGCTTTAGGTAGTTTTAGTTACTGTAAGATGCATGTCTATTTAATGTTTAAAAATAAATTAACCTCCATATGCTCAATGGGAAAACATGTTGCTCAAAAATCAAATGTCTGTTGGTTTACTAAAATATCTAGAGCCTCCCAGAGCAAGTGAATGTAAATGAAATATACCACTTCATATCAATTTAACAAAAATCTTTTATGCTGTTAGAGAAATACCTATGATTGGAGAAGAGGGTAAGAGCGATCTTATTGAATTTTATTTTGTCTACCAATTTGGTGCCCACATTTTCCCCAGACATATGGAGGCCCTCATGTTCTTGGCACAGAAGATGAGCAGTTTTTGCTTGTGCCTTTGTCTGTGCCTTTAGAGAGAACCAGTCCTTTGTGAAATAAACCAACTGCTCTGGTAAGTTGGAAAGTCTGTAATGCCAAATGTACTTGATTGTCAAATTCAACAGGAAGGGAAGATGATAGGAAGAAAGATCTCTTTTCAACTAATTTTTAAACATGTTGTTTTGTGAATACCATAGTTAACAAGATATAAATCCTTTATATATCATGCTTCCCATACCTTTTCCTTTCATTCTGCTTATGTACAATATTTACCTTGAAAGTAACTAAGCAGTGAACACTCCTAGTCACCATGCATAGTGGAAAGCTTCAAGAAATAAGAATAATAATAAAAAAGTTAAAACTATAAGCATAACTTGGCTGGGCATGCTGGCTCACTCCTGTAATCCCAGCACTTTGGGAGGCCAAGGTGGGCGGATCACTTGAGGTCAAGAGTTCAAGACCAGCATGGCCAACATGGTGAAACCCTGTCTCTACTAAAACTACAAAAAATTAGCTGGGCATTGTGGCACACCCTGTAATCCCAGCTACTTAGGATGCTGAGGCATGAGCACCTCTTGAACACCCTGGGAGGTGAAGGTTGCAGTGAGCTGAAATCACTTGGGCAACAGAGTGAGATGCCATCTCAAAAAAAAAAAAACAAAAACAAAAACAAAAAAACACAAAAGACTATAATCATAACTTTGTAAAATAAGAAAATAGTCAAAAAATACCTCATAATGCAAAACTGGCCTTAAAGTAAATACTGACAATTATTCTATCTAAGTTTCACCCAGGGACACAGATCACAGGGTTTTTTCATTTGTTTGTTTGTTTGGTTTTTTTTACATTGCCCTTTTTGCCAGGCACACTCTTTTGGAAGAGAAGTGCAAGGAATAGGAAAGAAATCTGTAGAATCAACCCCTCGGTTGGAGCCCTCAGTTCTCCACTGTGATGGCCTGATCAGGGCAGCTAGCTCCATCTCTCCTCTCATTCTATGTACAAGCAGATGCAAGGACAAGGTCCCCATTTAGCTATTCAGGATAGAGAATATTTGAAACATAATAGCATAGAATTTCAGAGTGGGGCTAGACCTTGGAGAACATAGACCCAACAGCCACACTGTACAGGTGAGACAGCTGTGACCTTGGAGTTTACTGCTTTGTCAGAGCCTAAACTCTAGGTTGGCTGCTGCTGTAAAGTTTCCAGAGTTCCCACTAGGGGCAGATGTAGAGCCAATTGCATTTTCCCACAACAGCTCTGTTAACAGATTTCTGTTTCAGTGTTTCCAAATTTGAGAAAGAATATATAGTTTCTGGCAAGGCAGTTTGGAATAGCTAGTGGCAACATTTTTAAGTATTACGATTAAAAAAACAGATTGCTCATTTATTCATTTGCCTACTATTTAATAAACTTCTACAGTCCTACTTGAGATAAGGGGTGTCAGCAAAAGCATGCTAAAGAGTTGATGTTGCATCTGAGACCTGCATGAGAAGGACAGAGCCTTCAAAGAGAGGAAGGTATTCTAGGCTGAGTAAATAACAAACATAAAGGTTCTTGCAGTAAATTTAACCAATGTATCTGGAGCTTAGATGACGATGCATGAAATCAAGCAGTTGTGCTTTAAAAAGTTCACATCCAGTAGAGATGTTGAGAAATCAGTTTTATTGAACAGGCTGGAGCTCAGGAGAGAGTTCAAGGCTGAGGATATGTGTTTGTGATTCGGGAGCATAAAGATGACATTTATCCGGATGAGATTTACTGAAGGAAGAATGTAGAAGTGATTGTTGTTCACTTGGTCCTCTCCAGTATTTTTAATTCAGAACAAAAGACAGGAGACCGCAAAGGAACCTGAAAAGGAGCAGCAGTATGGTAAATCGCAAACCAAAAACAGAAGACGATGGCTGGGCATCCAGGGGATTGGAGTTTTAAGAATGAGGGTGTAAACTAGCAATGGTAATGTGCTGAAAGGTCATGTCATATGAGAACTGAAAATTAAGCTTGGAATGTGGTACAGTGAAGGTGTGGCATTGATAAGAATGTTTTCATTAAAATAGTGAAGATGAAAGTCTGATTGGCCTAGGCTCAGGAGAAACTGGGAGTTGAGGAGGTGGAGACTGACTCAGTAGAAATTCCTTGGAAGAGTTTTTTAGTACAAGAGAGTAGGGAAATTGATGGTAGCTGGAGGGAGATGTGACATCAAGGGAAGTATTTATTTTAATGAATTGTTTGTAGATAAGTTTACAATAAATATGTGACACAATTCTGTAATTTAAAATAATTGACCCTGTTTCTTAAAAGCTGGGTCTTGTGTAGCATCAAAACAAAGTTTCCTGAAGATTTCATAGATTTATTGGATATTAAGTTTAGAATAACTCCTAAAGGTAGTATAATCTGACCTCTTAGAACCACTTCCCTGTCCATCTTTGGATAGAGCAAACATCCAAAACCCAGTTCTTTATGTATACCGAACAGAAATGTGTCTCTTTGTAACTTCATTCATGTGTCCTAGTTTTATCCCATTGGGCCTCAGGGGACCTTGTCTGGCTATTCCTGCACATGAGGTGACGATGGTCTCCCCAGTGTTCCTCTCTTACAGGTCAACACTCTTATGTCCCCCGTCCACTCTTTGTATGATTTGGTTTCAAACTCAAAAATCAGTCTTATGACTATTCCTTACAGTGATCCCTGTCCCACACAGAATGGCAAGACCAGTAGAGTTTATGGGACTTTACCTCTTCCCTTGACTTTGTGCACCTGACAGTGGCTCCTCCCTCCAGCTACTGAAGCCTCTCCGGAATCAAACTAAATGAAATTGAGCAGAATGGGGCGGGGGCCGGGGGGCGGGGGGAGAATTTTGTCCTCATCTAAAACATTGGTAAAAAGAAGTTAATGAGAAGGTGGGTGGGTTCTGCTCACTATGGTTTTTTCCAGACCTTAGCGATTAAAGAGCTCTTGTTTGTGGAGCCCCACGTGCTGTGAACACATCTAAGTGCTCTACTTAACGATTTCATACGATTTTCACAACCCTGTAAGTAGGCATTTCTGTCTCTGTTTAATAAATGAGAAAATAAAGGCCCAAAACTCTAAATATAATAAATTGCTCAAGGCCACATTTACAAATGGCACCATCAACATTAAAAATCATAGTCTGTCTGACCTCAAAGTCTTAGACTCAACCTGGCATTTCTCAGTGCACTGGGATTATAACCCTAGAGTGCCTTGAATGTTTTCCGCCCTCTATGTCTTCAAGCTGTGTCATTTCATAACACATTTCATTAGAGTATAATTTTCTTTATGGTACAATAAATCCTCATTTAATGCTATCAGTAGGTTCTTGGAAACTGCAAACTATGACTTCAAGTGAGATGACTTTTAAGGAAACCCATTTGACCACAGGTTAATTGATATAAACAGGAGTCAAGTTTCTGTGGCATATTTCTGGTTGCAAAAATTTCACCAGACTTCTAAATAAAGACCAGAACACTTCTCATATTAAACATTGAAATAAACGAGTTGTACATACATTTAAGAAAGATAAATACCTACATATTCCAGTTCAGGGTTGCGGGTGGCCAGAGCCCATCCCAGCAGCTCAGGTGGGAACTGCCGCAGCCAGGCTGCTGTCGCATTGCAGGGCACACTCACACCCACACCCACACCCACACTCACTCACACTGGGGCCATGTGGACACGTCAGTTCACTTAATAAATACACAGATGATTATATAAGGGGTGACATGATGGATAATCCTGAAGAGTGGCACTAATGAATTCTCTACCCTCTCATCTGTGAGTGAAGGTGGAGAGGATATTATCAAGTGAAGGACCTTCGTATTTTTTCTACTTTTATTTTAGATACAGGGGGTACATGTGCAGATTTGTTACATGGGAATATTGTGTGACACCGAGGTTTGCAGTACAGATCCTATCATCCTGGCAGTGAGCATACTATCCAAGGGGCAGTTTTTTTAACTCACCTCCTCCCTCCACCCCTCTGGTAGTCCACAGTGTCTATTGTTCCCATATTTATGTCCATGTGTTTTCAATGCTTAGTTCCCACTTACAAGTGAAAACATGCAGTATTTGGTTTTGCACAGTTCTGTTCCTGTGTTAATTTTCTTAGGATTATGGCCTCTAGCTCCATCCATGTTGCTGCAAGGGACATGGTTTTATTATTTTTTATGGTTGCATAGAATTCCATGGCATATCTGTGCTACATTTTCTTTATCCAGTCTACCATTGATGGACACCGAAGTGGAGTCCATGTCTCTGTTATTGTGAATAGCACAGTGATGCACATATAGGTGTCTGTGTCTTTTTGGTAGGATGATGTATTTATTTATTTTTTTGTGGGGGGTGGGGGAAGTATATACCCAGTAATAAGACTGTTGGGTCAAATGGTAAATTTGTTATAAGTTCTTTGCGAAATTTCCAAACTGCTTTCCAAAGTGGCTGGACTAATTTATGTTCCTACCAACAGTGTGTAAGCATTCCCTTTTGTCTGCAGCCCTGTCAGCATCTGTTGTTTTTGAGTTTTTAATAATAGCCATTCTGACTAATGTGAGATGGTATATCATTATGGTTTTTTTATGGTGAAAAGTAGGGGCCCAGTTTCAATCTTCAGCCTAAGGCTAGATAGTTATCCCAGCACCATTTATTGAACAGGGAGTCCTTTCCCCATTGCTTGTTTTTGTTGGACTCCTTGAAGACGATTGTAGGTGTGTGGCTTTATTTCTACATTTCTAAGTTTATTTCTAAATTTTATATTCTGTTCTATTGATCTGTGTCTGTTTTTGTATCAATATCATGCTGTTTTGGTTACTGTGGCTTTATAATATAGCTTGAAGGGGGGTAGTGTAATAACTCTGGCTTTGTTCTTCAGTAGCATTTCTGTACACCAACAACATGCAGTCTGAGAGTGAAATGAACACAATCCCACTCTCAATAATCACAAAGAAAATGAAATACCTAGGAATGCACCTACCCAAAAAATTAAAAGATCTCTAAAAGGAGAATTACAAAGCACTCCTGAAAGAAATCAGAGACAACATAAATAAATGTAAAAACATTCCATGCTCATAGATTGAAAGAATCAACATCATAAAAATGGCCATACTGCCCAAAGCAATTGACAGATTCAATGCTATTCTTATCAGACTACCAATGACATTTTTCACGGAATTAGAAAAAACTATTCTAAAATTCCTATGGAACCAAAAAAGAGCCCAAATAGCCAAAGTAATGTTAAGCAAAAAGAACAAATTCAGAACCTGACATTTTTAATGAATTAGCTAGTATGTGAGATGAGTTTCAAAGGATAAGTGAATTAGATTGTCCATTGGCAGGCACACAACTAGCATAAGCAATGGAGTGGAGGTGGGAAACCTTAAGGTAAATTAGGAAACGTCCTATAATTTATGTTAGATGGGACAAAGGATGTTTATTAGTGATCAGTGACAGGCAAGTTAGGAAAGCCAGAACCACACCGACAAAGGTAAGACTATTATTTTGCACTTGGCAACAAGAAACCATATAAGACTTTTTTTAGAAAAAAAAGCAATATTTTTAGAAACTATGGGAAGCTTGTCTTTTTTTGGTAAATACAAATTACATTTGTAATTATTATAAGAATAATATAATAATAATTGTTTTTGTCTTTTTGGCACTGTAAAAAAAATTTAACATATAAAATTAAGTAGTATGCTATGACTTATGTGGAAAGTTCCAGAAAAACCAGATGGATTTTCTCTCATACGCATCTTAATTTAAATGTGTTGTTATAATCTGAGATTATATTTTGTTATGCCTTAGGTGATTATTTCATTCACATGAACACAGTTTACAAACTTATGGTACAAGACGTAATTTTTTTAGCTGGGCACAGTGGCTCACACCTGTAATCCCAGCACTGTGGGAGGCCAAGGTGGGAGGATTGCTTGAGGCTGGGAGGACCAGCCTGGCAACAAAAAATTTTTTTTTCTACCAAAAAAAAAAAAAAAATTGATTTAGCCAGGTGTGGTGGCATGCACCTGTAGTCCCAGCTACTCCTGAGACTGAGGCAAGAGGGTTGCTTGAGCCTGGGGTTCAAGGTTACAGAGAGCTATGGTGGCACTACTGTGCCCTAGGATGGGTGATAGAATGAGACCTCGTCTTTAAAAAGAAAATGTTTAGGGGCAAATTGGTTCTGATTCCTCCACTGAGTGAAGTATGTTTTTATATATTGAGACAGTAGGTTCAAACAGCAAACTGGTGGAACATGAAAGAATGTGTATTGAAAAAATGGATCCAGCTAAGGTTTGCTAAAGTGGTAGTTTCATTTTGCATTAATGTTTGAAGTGGGTAACTGCAATTCATGTGAATTAAGGGAGCCATGCTAGATGGTCATGCCGGGCCTTTGCTGCCCTTCTAAGGGGTGTCCCTTAGGGCTGGTCACATGCACATGTGATTCTTGCTTGCCCCAAAGCTTCCAAATATTAATAGTGATATGAATTGATGGGTGAAATGTTGACTGCAGAGTTTTTAGAAGAAAGTTCCCATATGGTTCTATTTTTGTACCTTTAACATTGTAACTTCTGACCTGCACTTCTACCTGTTTAGATCCATTTATTATCAAAACTCATTTTTATGACTGATTTTCTGATAAGAAGATGAAGAATTTTCACATTAACTGGTTTTTACTTAAAGCCACCATAAAAAATAAGACTTTAGGCCGGGCGCGGTGGCTCAAGCCTGTAATCCCAGCACTTTGGGAGGCCGAGACGGGCGGATCACAAGGTCAGGAGATCGAGACCATCCTGGCTAACACGGTGAAACCCCGTCTCTACTAAAAAAAATACAAAAAACTAGCCGGGCGAGGTGGTGGGCGCCTGTAGTCCCAGCTACTTGGGAGGCTGAGGCAGGAGAATGGTGTAAACCCAGGAGGCGGAGCTTGCAGTGAGCTGAGATCCGGCCACTGCACTCCAGCCTGGGCGACAGAGCGAGACTCCGTCTCAACAAAAAAAAAAAAAAAATAAGACTTTAAAATAAACAATATTTACATTAAATTTCATGGTAGAAAATGGTTTTCTGAGATTACTAGTAGCCTTTCCCAGATAATCAAAACTAGTAATAATATATTTCATGATTACATATTTCTTCCATAATCCCATGAAATGACTAACAAATACCCATGATCTCTACTAAAAGGAAGGATTAGAATAATACAGCATTTGGCCAGGCATGGTGGCTTATGCCTGTAATCCCAGCACTTTGGGAGACCAAGTTGAGCAGATCACCTGAGGTCAGGAGTTCAAGATCAGCCTGGCCAATGTGATGAAACCCAGTCTTTACTAAAAATACAAAAATGATCCGGGAATGGTGGTGTTGCTTGAACCAGGAAGGCAGAGGTTGCAGTGAGCTGAGATCATGCCTCTGCACTCCAACCTATACAACAGGACAAGTCTTTGTCTAAAAAAAAAAGAAAGAAAGAAAGAAAAATAATACAAGCACTTAAAACTCCTGGCTTTCCTGACTGATTTCTTGCTTGCTACGTGGCTGTAGAGGGTTAAGCCTGGCTTATTTTCCAAAAGGTGCCCTTAGTGCTAGGTGCCCTCCCAGGAGCCCACGTGGATGGACCTTTGCAGGGAAGGTGTCCCTATCAGCCTTTTTTGGATGCAGGGTGAAGAGGAAAGACAGTTAATTACCTAGAAGACTTCAAAATGCACCTGGATTTGTGCACTGTCCTCTTCTCTCCTCCCCTCTAATGTTCATCAGAACTGCAAAGCCACGAAGCCTGGATATGTGAGTTTCAAAAGAGCTCCTCCGGAAGTCTGACATCCCACACCTCCCTCTTTCCCAACCCTTTCTGTTCATAATGTAGGGGCAGCTTGACTTGCTGAGAGGATTTTTTTCTTCTCCAAGTCTAATCTTGACCTTGCTTGTCCTAGAAACTAGTTAGCTACTGATCAGGCCTCTCATTGGCTGTCTGTTTACTTGGGGAGTAAAAGCACACACACAAAAATCCAGACCAAAGAACTTTCTTCCCTTTCTGTGTGACATTGTATCACTGATCATTTCAATCTTGAAAATTGTCATCTCTATTTAGCCCAGTATAGCTTAAGCTTCTTCAAGGCACAGATCATATAAGATACTTCTTTATCCTTAATGCCCAGTACAGACCCTCAACAGGACAGTTATTTTAAAGTTTCTTGTGGGTTTGTTGTTGACATTTATGTTTTATTCACTGCTGCCCACCTTAGTACTAAGTCTGATTTGAGACATCTGTATCTGATGAACCAGCTGGGGGTTAAAGAAGTTAAAGAACTTGAATGTCAGCTAGACTGTGTAAATCTGTATGTTCTTCAGACAGACAAGAGATAAAGGTGAAGCAGTTTTGAAATTTTACAGCATCTATGTCTAAGATAAGTGTCCAACTAAATCCTGCTATTATTCTTTAACAGAAAAACATTTACAACACAGTGTAAAAGCTTGGTTCTTTGATTCAAGGTGACCGTCCCTCTTACTTAAATTGATGTACTATTCCCAGTCATAATTTATAGCAGTTGAGTTCTGCGTGGCAGGAAAGGAAATTCTTCTGGACCATGATATTAGAACCACTTCTGTGATTACTAATGGCTATCCTGGTTTTTCCAATAAGTGAGAACTCAAGAGAATGGAAACAAATAAGGTCGCCTGCCACCACGCCCTAGCTTGCACCTTACATATCAGAGAGAGGTGTCCTAATCTCATACAGCAATATTGCCACAGCAGACCCTCTACAAGAGAGGATGTGGGAAGGGGAAAGAGCAGAGATTAAATAAGAGGAACTTGCTAAAGAGATTTAGTTCCCTTTATTCCCTTCTGCCTGAGAACTCACCCCATGAAAGCAGCTCCTTTTCATTAGTTTTTTCATTATTCTACAGGCATCCTTTACTTTCCTACCTGTCACTATTTTGGGTGAATTTGATTTTCTCCAATCTTGATTTTTTAAAATGTTCCTTCTTTTCAGTGATATTTATCACAGTGAAAATTTGGAATAACTTGGCTGAGTGCTGTGGCTCACGCCTGTAATCCCAGAACTTTGGGAGGCCGAAGCAGGTAGATCACGAGGTCAGAAGTTTGAGACCAGCCTGACCAACATGGTGAAACCCCGTCTCTACTGAAAATGCAAAAATTAGCCAGGCGTGGAGGTGCATGCCTATAATTCCAGCTACTCGGGCGGCTAGGGCAGGAGAATCATTTGAACCCAGGAGGCAGAGGTTGCAGTGAGTGGAGATCACACTACTGTACTCCAGCCTGGGCGACAGGGCAAAACTCCGTCAAGAAAAAAAAAAAAAAAAAAAAAATTGGAATAACCTAAATATCTAAAAACAGGATATTGTTTAGATAATTTAAGTATGTCCATTCAAAGGAGCAGCAGCTAGCCCTTGGAGTAGGAGTTCTGGTAAAAGATTGTAAGGAAGGATATTTTTATTTTTCCCTGAGACTTATCAAAAGTACCAAAATGAATGCAAAAGTTTTGGAAAAAATTCAACGTTGGTAAACTTGAAAATAATCATACTCCTACCCTTAAGACTATCTGCCAAATAATAGTGATAATTGGATCAGATCAAGTGAACAGCATTAAAGACTGATACACACCACTCTGAAGCTCAGTTAGGGAGTGGGCTTCTCTAAAGATGAGTGAAATGGTCCTGAAATAACCTTTTACGAAGATTCTATGACTTGGCCCATGGGAAGCCATTGTAGATGTGGAGAACGTTGTAATATAGATCCATTTCCTTTCTGAAGAACATCAGAGAATCAGGGCTGAAGAAGAAAACATAGAGCTGCAATTATTATCTGTGACTTAGAATAAATAGACTTAGCAGTTTGTTAAAACAGTAATGTGCTACTAAACGGGGGAGTCTTCTGGGAATGTAGGGATGATTCAATATTATGAATTATATTAATATAATTTACCTTAGTAATAACCCAAAGAAAAAACTCTATACCCATCCAAGTGCAAAATAAGTTTTATGAAATTTGCACTTAATTCTGAGTTTTATAAAATCTTCATAGTGTGGTGTGAGTGTATGTGTGTGTGTGTGTGTATGTTTGTGTATAGGCTGCATCAGTGCTAAGTTTTAAGAACATTCCCACCAAAGTCAGTAGTCACATACCAGCCAATATAATTGGGTACAAATAAATAACAAAAATAATTGGAAGTGGTATGGCAAACTTACCATTAGTTACATATAACATCAATATATGACTGGAAGACATAAAAGAATTAACTAAAAAGCTGTGAAAAAACAGTAAGAGAATTTAGGAAGGTGGAAGATGTCAAAGGTGGAGGAATTCTATGAAGAAAAATCTGACACAGTCTTTTGAGGAATATATAGAAGAGAACTTGGACTATTGAAGACAAAACTTGTTCCTGGACAAGAAAACTCACTATAAATATGTCAGATAACAAATAAAGCTAAAATTGCACTCTTGAGCAAGACTTTCTAAAAATCTGAATTGTTAGAAATAATTATATTAATTCAGAAAAATAAACATTATATGGTATATAGAAAAAAAGTCTACAAAACAAGAGTTATGAGGGAAACCTAGTTCTATTAGATATTGGAATATACTTGCCAACCATAGTAATTTATACATATATATCCTCAGGGTGGAATATGTAGTTCAAAATAGACCCAAATATGTAAGAGATGAGAATATTCATGAAATCATTTGGAGACACTTGGATAGGGAAGCAGAGGAAAGAAGTTGACTTATTATCTCATGCCTTTATATTTCACATAGCACACACATACACCCCAAACGCACACACATACACACAAGCACATGCAATTTCAAGTAGACCAAAGGTTTAAACACATTTGTCTGCAACTGACATTTTGTAGGCTAAAATCACTTGATTTTTATTGATTTCGTATGGCTTAACCTAAATTTTAAAAGATGAAACCATAGAACTATTTTAAAAATCATGGCGGTGTTTTTCTTTTTCTTTCATAATCTAGTAATGGGGAAATCCTTTCTTAGCTTGTCAGAAACACAGAACCAAAAATAAACGGATTTGTACATTTCAGTGCTTAAAAATATCTGCACAATGAAATGTATAAATAAAAAGCAAATGAGAAAGTTGGAGAAAAATGTGTCACAAATATGACAGAAGTTATATAATTTTGTAATAGACAAAGGTCTTTATAAATCATTACACAAAAGAAAACTAGTCATTAGAAAATGGGAGAGGACAAAAGGAAACATCTGCACTTAGGCAATATTCCTTTAATTAGAGATGTGCATGAATATTGAGTCAGTAATTTTGCTTCTATGATTTTATCCCATGGATCTCTTTGCATTTGCATGCAAAACTAGACCACAAAGTTGTTAATTGCAACATTTTTGATAATGCTAGTGTATTAGTCTGTTCTCATGCTGCTCAAAAAGACATACCTGAGACTAGGTAATTTATAAAGGAAAGAGGTTTAATTGACTCACAGTTCAGCATGGTTGGGGAGGCCTCAGGAAACTTACAGTCGTGGTGGAAGGGGAAGCAAACATGTCCTTCTTCACATGGCGGCAGCAAGGAAAGAAGTGCTGAGCAATAGGGGGAAGCCCCTTATAAAACCCTCAGATCTCGTGAGAACTCACTCTCAGCAGAACAGCATGAGGGTAGCCTCCCCGATGATTAAATTACCTTCCACTGGGTCCCTCTCATGACACATGGGGATTATGGGAACTACAATTCAAGATAAGATTTGAATGGAGACATAGCCAAGCCATATCAGCTAGAAACATCTTAAGTTTCCCTGTAAGGAACTCTCTAAAAATAGTAAAATGCATTCATACCATGCAACATTATGCAGCTATTATAATATGATGAAGATTTAAATGTAATGTAATGTGAAGATGCAGAAGCATGTGTACATTTTTATTCCAGAAATATTTTCTGCATATGTAAGAGCGTAGGGGTACATATAAATATTGTATTAATTTGCTATATTTAATATTACATGAAAAACATAAGGCTGGTGCAGTGGTTCATCCCTGTAACCCCAGCACGTTGAGAGGGTGAAGAGGGAGGATCGCTTGAGCCCAGGAAATGTACAGCAGCCTGGGAAACTTAGCAAGACCTGGTCTCTACTAAAAATAATTAAAAAAAAAATAGTTGGGCATGGTGGTACACACCTGTGGTCCCAGCAACTGTACTCTCAGTGAGGCTTGACAGCGCCATTGCACTCCAGCCTGGGTGACGGAGCAAGACGCTGCCTCAAAAAACAAAATAAATAAATAAAATAAGTAGGGATACAGAGAAGCAGATGTTATTTTGCACCAAGGGGAATACATTAAATATGTATTTTGGGTTATCTCTACTTAGATTATAAATTGTAAATCACAATAAATTAAGTAGAAAAAGTCAAAGTATAGTATGATCCGATTTTGTGACCTCTTTCTCTGTCTCTCTCTCTCTCTATATATCTCTCTCCGTTTCCCTCTCCATATTTGTTGAAACTTTGTGGCCAGGCACTACTGCAAGTGTATATTACATGTGTCATCTTCTTTAAATCTCACCAGAACCCTAAGGAAAACTTTAATTATTGTGCTCCTCAATTTAGCAGATGAGGATATTGAGGCACAAGTGTAGTAATTTGCCAAAGATCACAGAGCTAGTGAGTGCCAGAGCCAGGATTTGAAAGCAGGCAGTCTGGTTCCAGAGTTTCTGTTCACAACCCTCAGGCAATAATGCTTTCGTATACATTACCTCTAAATCCATCACAAAGATGCACACGGAAAGATGTTTTTCTCTTTCCTTGTATGGCTATGACTAGTTTTTAGGCAATGTTGAGTAGGATAAACATGTTTGTTAGGACTCCCCACCTCCAGTCCATCTTTGCTTCTTTACTGTCTGCCCAAGGCCCACACATGGTCTAATCCACCCACATCTGTTCTCAGGAAAAGAGCTGATAAATTCAATCAAGTAGAGGATCATATTACCAGTGAGGCATAGTGCTCTCTTCCAATGTCCCTTTTACAACAGCAGGGAACCATTGATCCAAGACTGACAGGTTCATCTGAGTCACTGCCAGCTTTCAGGGGATTGGAAGCTGACAGGGGGATTTGAGGTAGGAGAATTTCTGGAACCTGTAAAAGCAGACACAGCCTGTTTACCAGTCTCTGGAAGTAAGGCGTCTTCTGTTTCTCTAAGTTTTCTGATAAAGGTCCCACGCATTGAAATTGTTGTAATGAAACAGGCAACATTTATAGATTTCCTATTATTCTGCCCAATCCTCAAAGTAACCTTAGAAAGCTGGTGACACTCAAAATAATGCCACAAACTAAGGGTTATTTATTCCTTAAGGATGTCTTTGTTGTTCCTCTTTGTTGGAAATGCTATTACAGGCTATTTAATTGACTGCTAAGGATGCTCATTGCTACTGGGTCATCATTGCTTTAGTCTTTTCAGGGGACAGCACTAAAAATATGCATTTTTTTAAAGATACAAAATTGTGCAGTCATTTTCATATTTCCAACTCAAATTTAATAACTCCTATACGCTTAATCTAAACATACAGCACATCTTTAGAACAGGATTGGAACACCTACCATGTATTGGGAAGAGTCAGATGACCTACTGTAAAAAATAGTGACCTGTCATAAAACCTGACTTTCTGCCCTGATGTAGCAAACTTCCAGGTAAGACAGTCGGTTATGCTCTGTGGACCTGGATTTCTCCCTATGCAAAATAAGAGTGTCGAACATGATGATCCTTATATTCCCTCTCAGCTCTAACATTTTCTGTATCTATGAACACGGACTCCATAAATAGAATATGCATTTTTATCTGCCTAACAAGCATTTGTTGAAGGAGTGAATGAATGGACAACATGCTTAGAAACAACACTGTTACTAAATATTTATTTTTGGTGTTTTGTGATTAATAAACATTTGTTAAATGAGAAAAGAAATAGAAAGCTGGTGACACTGTTTTTATTCTCATAAATAAGGGAATGGGTCTCAGGACAGTGAGGTAATGATGCCCAACTAGTAACAACAGAGATGTCACTGCAAAGCCTGTCCTCCCAGGGAGACAGGGATGGGTTGGGGATGTGAGAAAGGGAAAGTTGCGATGGTCCTAAACACTCCTCCACCCTGAGTGACCTTCATTTTAGGATGTGACGCATGAAGCCAGGGCACACTAGAAGTCCCAACACACGGTGGTTCCTTAATGAGGGTCACTGATTTAGGATCTGAGTAACGGTAACTCAAAATGTGTGTTTAATGTATTCCCTTTGGTGCAAAGTAACTTTTATATTACTAAGTAGCAGCTTATGTATTGGTCTTTATCAACAAAATAATTATAAAATGTATAAGATTTATAATAGTTTGGAATCTCTCCACTCTAACAAAGTACCAACTTAATTCTAATAGCACATCATGATTTTGTTTGTATTCATAGCAAAACAATTACTAAATATAATAATCTGATGAAAAATTTGAAATATGATTGCAACTTTCTACAAAGTATTTAGAAATTATGAAATAAATTTATATTGTAGAATTATAAATTTTAGCAAATTTTGAAAAGGCCACAATATATATAAGTGGCCAGTATACTCTTTAACGAAGATGAAGTATTTTAAAAAAAGATGGAAGTAATGGAGACTGAAAACTCCAAAAAAGGGAAGGATGGAAGGTGGCTGATGATTGAAAAATAACCTATCAGATAGTTTTCACTGTTTGGGTAATGGGAACGCTAGAAGCCCAGTCTCCACCAGTACTCGATATTCTCTTGTGACAAACATGCAAATGTACTCCATGAATCTAAAATAAAATAAAGTTAGATATATATATGTGTGTGTGTGTATGTGTATGTGTGTAATGTGTGTGTGTGTATATACATATAAAAATTTGGCTTTTAAAATTTAACTTAGTGCGTGTACAGACTTATGCACACACATGTATACATACACATATTTGAATACTTTTGGGGGTGAGTGGGACTAGCTATTAGGTAAATACTGATATTGTCACTATAAGGAGGGATGTGAGAGACACTGTGAGAATATTTAAGACAAGGTGCTACAGATTTTGAGAGAAGGGAAAGAGAACTTTCGGATATGATGATATTGTGGAAGATCTTAACTTTCTTTGAACTAGGTGCTAAGGAGAATTTTTACCAGCTGCCACAGAAGAGCTGAAGGTATTCAGAGGGGCAGGCTAACTTGCAAAACTTCCCTCCGGGCAGGCAGCTGGAGGGAAGTCCAGGCTGTGTTTGGGAAGTGGGGGGTGGAAGGGGATATGATTTGGCAGAAGCAAGCTATATGTCATACAACTAGCTCTATGTGGGTTATTGGTGACATGACTAGGAAGTAGGTTGAGGCCAAATTGTAAAAAGTTTTGAGTACTAGGATATAGAGCAAAAGGGCTGCTAGGCACTGGTAACCCATTTTAAGGTGGCAAGGGAGTGATATTATCAGAGTCAAGCTCTGAAAAATTAATCTAGGGTACTCAAGAAGAGTGAATCGGATAGCAGAGACTGGAGTGGGGAAGACAAGAATAGATGCATCAGAATCAGCAGGGGGCATTTACAAAAATTCAAACCCTGGATCCCAGCACTGGTAATTTTGACTCATTGAGTCTGGAGTGACCCAGGTGTCTGCAATATTAACAAAAACCCCAAAGTATTCTTAGGCTGGTGGACCACTAGGTACCCTTTAAGAAACATCAAGGGAAAGTGATGAGGTGTTTGCACTAAAACTGGAAAGGGAGGTCTGAGGACAGGACAAGGAATGAAAGCAAAGGTGATGGATGAGATATTGGTGCAGGGAGGAGGCCATAAGGAGTGGGAAGTTGGTGTGCTTATGTCTGCTATAGTACTCACAGCCCAGTAACTGTGTGTTTACATGGTTATTTTCCTACTCTGAATTCTCTACATCATCCTTTTAGGATGCAGTGGCTACTCAGTAAATATTTGTAGAATGACATTATTCTTTGCACCCTCAGAGACTCCTGTGTACTTACTGGTGAGACTTCCGGTCTCTCTCCAGGAAACTGGGAGGTCATTTGATTTGAGGTACAGGCCGCAGGTTGTGGCTGATGGAAAAGCCCTCTCAATATTCCAGTCCCTGGTCCACCAGGGCATCCCCTCATACCTGTGCACATATAAGTCCTAGTCGATTCAGGCACATACATGGTTTAGCCTGCTGCACTTGGCCAGGAATTCAGAGAGCTGTCAGTGCTATGTGGAGGGCACTCTCAAGGAAGCAGGTCTTTGCACACATCAGTGGTTCCTGCGGCCTCCTTGGAAGACGTATTGTTCATTTTAACTAGCTCTGCTTAGGTAGGTTTTGCTAAAGTTTACAAAGTAGAGACTAACTGATCAGTGAAGAATGGAACACATTGTATAAGAAGCCAAGAGAAGAGCAACATTACAGGTATTAACAGATGTAGCCCAATGAGTGCCAAATACTCTTCCTGCAAATGTTTACATCTAAGTGTACATGTGTTGTGGTCATTTGTGGCTCTGTAACAAATTGCAAAACTCAGTAGCAAAAAACAATCACTTATATTATTCTCACACATTTTGAGCATCAGGAATTTTGGATAGGACTCAGTAGGAATGGCTTATCTCTGCTCCACAATGCCTGGGTCCTCAGCTAGAAGGCTTAAATACTGCTGGCTAATATGCAGAAGACTGAAACTGGACCCCTTCCTTTCACCATATATAAAAATCAACTCAAGATGGACCAAAGACTTAAAGGTAAAATCTGAAACTATAAAACTCTAGAAGAAAACCTAAGAAATACCACTGTAGACATAGGCCCTGCCAAAATTTCATGATGAAGATTCCAAAAGCAATTGCAACAAAATTGCAACAAAAAAAAACTGACAAGCAAGGCCTAATTAAACTAAAGAGCTTCTGCATAGCAAAAGAAACTATCAACTGAGTAAACAGACAACCTACAGAATGGGAGAAAATATTTGCAAACTATGTATCTGACAAAGATCTAATATCCAGAATCCATAAGGAACTTAAACAAATCAACTAGCAAAATAAATAAACAGCCCCATTGAAAAATGGGCACAGGACATGAACAGACATTTCTATAAGAAGACACACATGCGGACAAGTATATGAAAAAATGCTCGACATCACTCATCATCAGAAAAATGCAAATCAAAACCATAATGAGCTGCCATCTCACACCAGTTAGAATGGCTATTACTAGAAAGTCAAGAAATGAGAGATGCTGGTGAGGTTGTGGAGAGAAAGGGAACACCTATACATTTCTGGTGGGAATGTAAATTAGTTCAGCCACTGTGGAAAGCAGTTTGGAGATTTCTCCAAGAACTTAAAACAGAATTACCATTTGACACAGCAATCCCATTAGTGGGTATATACCCAAAGGAATATAAATTGTTCTGTCATAAAGACACATTCATGCAGATGTTCATTGCAGCACTATTCACAATGGCAAAGGCATGGAATCAGACCATCAGTGATGGACTGGGCAAAGAAAATGTGGTATATACACACCATGGAATAATACACAGCCATAACAGGAATGAAATCATGTCCTTTACAGCAACATGGATGGAGCTGGAGGCCATTACCCTAAGCGAATTAACAAGGGAACAGAGAAACAAATACCACATGTTCTTACCTGTAAGTGGGAGCTAAACATTGAGTACATATGGACACAAAGAAGGGAATAACAGACACCGGGGTCTACTTGAGGGTAGAGGATGGGAGGAGGGTAAGGATTGAAAAACTACCTATTGAGTACTATGCTTATTACCTGGGTGACAAAATAATCTGTATACTAAACCCCCAATACATGCAGTTTACCCATATAACAAACCTGTGCATGTACCCCCTGAACCTAAAATAAAAGTTGGAAAGAAAAAACAAAAGTGACGCAGTAAGAAAGGAAAAGAAAATGCTGGTGGCTGGAATCTTATGAAAGCTCTCTTCTTATATCTGGCAGTTGATTCTGGCCTGTGGCTGAGACTTTAGCTGGAACATCTGCCACGTGGCCTCTGCCTGTGGCCTGGGTATTCTCACAACATAGTAGCTGAGATCCAAAGGCAGGTGACTCAAGAGAAAGAGCCAGACAGAACTTTTTGCCTTTAAGACCTAGTCTCAGAAGTCACACAGTCTCACTTCTTACATATCCTACTTGTCACGGTAGCCCCAATAGCTCTCCCAACTTCAAGGGGAAGGAAAAAAGTTTCTACCTCTTAATGGGGTAGTAACAAGGTTCTGGAAGAGCATGTAAGACCAGAAATATTACTGTTGTCATCTTTGGAAAATGCAATCTTCTGCAATATGACTTAAGAAAAGAAATACTCTCAGTTACTAAATTTAAACCAATGGAGACTGTTTTGCGAGAAGTAGTAAGTAAAATATCGTTATCTTTACTATAGATTTGCATTTCTTGGTTATAGGCATATGAAGTCAAATCTCTTCTGAAATAAATTAGAATATTAAATTAATATCTGTTTCCAAAGACTTGATGGATTTTGAAATAAATAACCTGGAAACAAAAGATGGCTCTTTTTTTTTTTTTTTTTGAGACGGAGTCTCGCGCTGTCACCCAGGCTGGAGTGCAGTGGCCGGATCTCAGCTCACTGCAAGCTCCGCCTCCCGGGTTCACGCCATTCTCCTGCCTCCGCCTCCCGAGTAGCTGGGACTACAGGCGTCCGCCACCTCGGCCGGCTAGTTTTTTGTATTTTTTAGTAGAGACGGGGTTTCACCGTGTTAACCAGGATGGTCTCGATCTCCTGACCTCGTGATCCGCCCATCTCGGCCTCCCAAAGTGCTGGGATTACAGGCTTGAGCCACCGCGCCCGGCCCCAAAAGATGGCTCTTACTGTTAAAAAAAAAAGTTAATGAAATAAACGGAGAAGTGACAGTAATATAAAATGTTATTAGATAAATTCATAAAAGAGATGTATGCATAGTAATCAGAGGTCAAATTCTTAATTATGAAAGTTAACAGGAAAACAGAATTATAGACTTTATAGGGTTAAGAAGCCTTAAAAAATTTCAAAAGGAAATCTTGAAATCAAAGTTAGATACTGGAAATTAAAGAAGATGAAGGGTTTTTGTTTTTGTTTTTTTATTTTGTTTTTTGAGATGGAGTCTCACTCTGCTGCCCAGGCCGTAGTGCAGTGGCACAGTCGCTGCTCACTGCAACCTCCGCCTCCCATGTTCAAGTGATTCTCCTGCTTCAGCTTCCAAGTAGCTGGGATTTACAGGCACATGCCACCACGCCCGGCTAATTTTTGTATTTTTTTGTGGAAACGGGGTGTCACCATGTTGGCCAGGCTGGTCTTGAATACCTGACCTCAAGTGATCCGCCCACCTCAGCTTCCCAAAGTGCTGAGATTACAGGCATGAGCTACCACACCAGGCCAAGAATATGAAATTTTGATATGATATTGTGGTAATGAAAGCTGTTAACATTGGGGGAGACTGGATGAAGGTGTACATGGGATCTTCCTTTGTATTTCCATGTAACTTCCTGTGAATCTGTAAATATTTCATAATTTAAAAACTTTTTAAAAAGTGAAAAAAATATAGTTTCAGATTTCATGAATTTAACAAAAAAAAAAGTTTACAATTGTTTCACTGCCTATTGTAGCAAAAAAACCCTATTTTTGCTATCTAGATTTATATATTTAGTAGAAAGAATGACACTTTATGCATATACTCTGACAATCACAAAAACACTGCATCATATCACAGAATATACAGGGAAAAATACAGGATGTAGAGTAGATGTGGAGTTTGTTATTCCAAGAAACATTTGTTTCTGGTTGTTACTTTCTAAGTAAGGCCTGTCGGATACTATAAGCATTTTGCAAGTAGGCAAGGTATAGTATAACAAGTAAATTATTTTGTTGACATATTGTTCACAAATCTAAATTAAAACAAACAAACCAGAAAACTCAAGCTGGTAATAATGGGGAGTTGTGATACAGTCTAAGTGAATGTAGGCCTTCACTTCAACTCCCGTCTGGAAAATCACCAGAGTTTAGAAGCATTTTCATAGTTAGAGAATTTTTTTTGTTGTTGAGACGGAGTCTCGCTGTGTCGCCCAGGCTGGAGTGCAGTGGCGCGATCTCGGCTCACTGCAAGCTCCGCCTCCCGGGTTCACGTCCTTCTCCTGCCTCAGCCTCCCCAGTAGCTGGGACTACAGGCGCCCGCCACCATGCCCGGCTAGTTTTTTTGTTTTTAGTAGAGACGGGGTTTCACTGTGTTAGCCAGGATGATCTGGATTTCCTGACCTCGTGATCCGCCTGCCTTGGCCTCCCAAAGTGCTGGGATTACAGGCGTGATACACAGCGCCTGGCCGAGAATATTTTTATGATTTAAAATGAAGTAATGATGTCATTTTTTAGACTCAGTTGTTTTCATGGGTGTTGGTGAGTTCTTGCAAAGTGGCAATTGTGTTCATATTTCTGCCTAAAACCATGGGCCCTAGGTTAGCAGTGTGACTTCTTTAAAGCCCTGCATTAATTATGTTTCTAATAAAATTCTTTCTATTGTTGAGCCACTTGCAATAGCAAGTTTTATTCTTTGTCAAGAACAAAAACACTTTATTAGCTCCAGTGATTATAGCCTTCCTATCTGAAGCTCGAATTAATTTAAAGAAATAACAAAAAATGCCTTCTTAACATATGAACAATTTTGATTGACAATAAAAGCTGGCATTTTATATGTGTATGTGTCCCTCAAGTTATTTTTAAATTACTAAAAATGCTGTTTGCTTTAGACCCCAATCTGTTTGCCATGTATCTTTTGTTAGTGCTTAATCATGAAGTCAAATTGTGTCTCCATTTCCTGTTTGCTTTGAGGGAGATCTACTCTTCTTTAATCTAATCGGACTAAATGTGATTGCATTCAGGGAAGCACAAATTCAAAGTTGGATTTTTCCACTAATTCTTGACAGCCAGGTTTAGAGGAGTGTAAAATAATTTTCCCACTTCCTGTAGCTAATTTTAATAGGAAGGTGAAGAATCTGGCTATCTGTCCTTATACCTGCTGTGATTCAAAACATGACAAGGTTTTGAAAGCCTTTGCTCTGTGTGTCCCTATGTCACTTGGAAAATACCTGTATCTTTTTGGGGTAGCCTGCATCCCATAGTAGTTAATTCTTTAGTTATTTACCTCTGAGAGATATAATAAGGTAGGCCTTAGAAGTTAATTTGGTGGCAAAAGGAGGTTTAGAGAGGAAAACACACCAAATTGCATACGATTTGTCATAAAGAAACTTGAGTACGATGTACTCTTGGAAACTGAGTGACTGGAAGAAAAACCTAGCACTGTCTAAATACATGGGAGTGCTGCAAACTGCGTAGCAGGACTCAAAAACCAAGACTCTGCTATGTGCTAGTATTTCTGCTGTAAATGCCTACTAATTTGTTATTCCCAATCTGTAGTTGGACCTTGAACACTGGCTCACGCAAAGCAAGTTTTATTGATTTTGTTTCTATCCTATAGATACAGAATGTGAATGCATACCAATAACTGCACAAAGCAAGCAGCTAATGCGGATTAGATTTAACATTAGCAAAGAAAGATGAGTTGATATATATATATATATATATATATATATATATATATATATATATTATATATTTTAAAACCACAGCAGGAACAATTTAATAGCTGACTGAATTGCTACCAGAAAGACATGCACAGGCATGTTTGCTGATTAGCCAAGGTCCACTTTGTTCTTATTTGGCAGATTATGCAATAGCCGTTTCCCAGAACATTACTAATAATGCTGCAAGAATTATAAGGGAAAGTTTGTTTACACTGAATATTTTAAAAGAGATTACAGTCACATCAAGTTGCTAAGATAGAAAGTAATAATAATAATAACATGTAGCATGCATTAAACGCCTATTACATTCCAGGCACTGTGCTATGTGTTTTGCATATACATTGTTCATTTAGCTTTCAAGCAACCCTGTGAGGTAGCTGTTAATAATTTCCTCATTACAGAGATGATGAAACTGATGTTCTGATAGGCTGAGAAACTTGTTCAAGGTTGCACAGCTAGTGAGCTGTGGCAAACCTAGGCTGTTCTGACTCTAAAGATCATGTTTATGTTGACACCACAATCTTAAAATGGAACAACATCCTATTGGATTACTGAACTGTAGTGAAATGCAATATAACTTCTCTTTTTAATGTTTTAAGCAGTTTGCATAATTAAATTATTGAACAAATATTTTAAGATTCTAAAGCTATGGTTTTTGAACTCCAGTTCGGATAAGAATGACATGAGGAGTGTGTTCCAATGCAGACCTCTAAGCCTTGTCTCAGAGAATCTCAGAGCATCTGATGCAGAACCCAGGAAGCTCCATCTCTAATGAGCATTGCATTCTGATGTCATTGGTCCATGAAACACATTTTGACAGATACAAATCTAGAGGCATGTAGTTCAGGCCAGACCACTAAATAAAAGCTTCTTTCAGAATTGGTCTGCTCAATGCAGTATGATATTACGAAAAACTTTATCAGGTGTTGCTCCTTGAAATAGTCCTTTAGGACATTTATTCCCAGGTTGAAGACCACCATCCTATACCATGGGAGTTAGAGAAAACCTCATCAGCTGTGCACGCCACCGTCATGTGTCATTCAGGGATGGGATTATAGCTAAGATAGAAGAGTTCTTACATTTCATGTTTTGATATATTCATTCACATTATTTTTCTTAAGAAAGCATAATTCCAAAGGTTATTCTCTTAAAGTAAGTACTTCCATGGTGGCTTAAAGAATCTAAAGCCACAGAAATAAAAAGCAAAACAAAATTAAAAACAATCAGACAAAACAAAAACAAACAAACAAACAGAAAACAGCTAAGAGTGAACTGAAGTTTCAAGAGTCCTGTTGTATAAGGATTTGACTGAATGGTGCCTGTCCCAAGAATCTGAAAGTGTTAGTGTGCCTGGAAAAAACAGAAGTTAGATTACACATGGGGGCAAATTACTTTGATTACCTTAGATACTTCAAATACCTTAATGCTTTCACACAAACATATAAAGTGTATATCCTTCAAGGGGGGTTTTCCATGGTTGAGAAACAACTATGGTATTTACTTAGCACCTATTATACTCATATCCTTTCCTTCCCTCAAAGCTTCATTTAGTACAATTAATGAGATAAGATTTGGATTGATTACCAGACTGCTTAAACTTAATCAACCAACAAAGACTGAAAAGCATCATAAAAGAAGTAAGAGCAAGAGGAGGAAGGGCTCCCAGTCCTTGTTGTTCAATTACAGCAATTAACTGTCAGGTTCAGAAAGGAAAGGCAAGTACAAGAGCAAAGAGGAGGTAACTACACAGGGCTGAGCTTGGAGATGCCTTTGCGGAGGTGCAGACACATTTCTGAGGCAACTCTCCAGATCTCATCTATGAAAACAACCTATATATAAAAAACATATTATATAATATATTTTATATATTATATATAACATATTACATATTATATATAGTATATATTATATAACATGTTATATATATATTATATATAATGTTATATATAATATATAACATATTTGTATAATGTTATATATAATATATAACATATATTTATAAAATATGTTATATATAATATATAACATTTTATATATCATATATAATATTATATATATATTTCCTCTCTAAACCTACTCCTTTTGCCACCAAATTCTAAGGCCTGCCTTGTTATATCTGTCATATATATCTATATATATCCCATTATATATTCCATGACTATAGATTTGGCCCATTTTCTCCATTCTTACCCCATTATGAGGCTCAAACCATAGTTACAGTCTGGGACTTCATGTAATTTGTTTTTGAGAATCTATAACTCATAAAGAGATGACTCAGAGCTTGGTCAAACATCTCTAATGTTTTTGCTTCCCCCCACTCCCACAACCTGTAAAGTTAAAATATGTTCTGTGGTTCCAACAGGTGAAGCAGAGCTTTGATGCTATTATGCTATATCTAAAAATGAACCTGTTTTGTTTCTTAGTCATAGAAGTTTAGTGTATATGATACATACCCTTTTAGGATAGGTAGATGCTATTGTTAGTTAGTTTTATCATTTTCTTCATTTTCTTCAAAGTTTTAAAAAATAATTAACCTAATTCTTGAACACATGAGTTAGAGTGTCAAGGTAACAGACTTTTATAGGGAAATCCGCAGAAAAGTTTTAATTTATGACAGTCCCAATACTACATTCTTGACATTTCTTGAAGAGAGGTTCTAAA
Source organism: Macaca nemestrina (assembly GCF_043159975.1). NCBI lineage: Eukaryota > Metazoa > Chordata > Mammalia > Primates > Cercopithecidae > Macaca > Macaca nemestrina. The sequence continues at coordinate 71,715,765 of NC_092129.1, read as the reverse complement.
TCTTCTTGAACATTTTTTACTGTTTTCAAAATTAGAGAATGGTAAGTTGGGGTCATCTGAGGGAAGAAGAGTTGTGAGCAATGGAATTTCAACCTGCTTTTTAATCACTTCTCTTCAGTTCCTCTCAGTTGAAAACGTCAGCCTCCTCTATAGAGACCTCAAGTAGGTACTGCCCAGAGGGGAGTCTCCACCTCTAAGTACCTCACCCTTAGAAAAGTAATCCTTTCTCTTTCTTCACCCTTAATTTTTCATTGCTGGAGGATATTCAAGTAGGTGTTATCTAATTCGAGCAGTTGACAATGAGGTGTGAATGTCAAATAGACATGCCCTTCCCAGAAGGTGTTTACATTCCTAAAATGTTTATTAGACCAAACGCAACTCCTTCTTTCAGAATTTGTGGCTGATTTGCTTTTGTATGCTCTGTGGGCTTTTCCTGCCTTCCCTCATAAACCAAATGACCTGGAAAACAAACCAATATACATCATTCACACACAACACCCATGAACAAATACCAGGAAATAACTTTTATTCCATAGCTTTTGGCATTACACCAATTCATTCCCCTTACCTCTGCTCTCTCTCCTTCTTAAGTTACTCTTCATCCCTAGCAAAAGTTGAGTTGCCCTTCAGGAAAGACTTTTTCTGTAATGAATCTTTCCAACTGCAGAGGAAGGAGCTTTTGAGTATCCGGCAATGATGCGTATTATTACTGACATTCTGGTTTTGTGACATTGGGTGGGTCATAGACTCTGGACCTGTTTCCTAATCCATAAAAAGTGCTCTTATTCTAGAAATCTATTATTCTGGGAGTTCCCTTATTCTGTTTATTGGCATTGAAGCTCTTCCAATCCAAACAATTTCTCCCATAAGGCACAGGAAATGAGCACTTTTACAAAAAGCAAGACATTTAGGACTGAAATGAGTTGTTCTAACAGCTAATTAGATTGCTCTGCATTTTGGATACACATAATTAATGGACCCCGCCTTTAAGACCAATAGTGAGAAGAACTGAATTGGCAAAATGGACAAAAATAGAACATACTTTGGTTTGTAGAAGTTTGAATTTTGGTAAGATGGTAGTAAGATTACCTCCATTGTTACACTTCATTACAGGAAAATGCTAAGTATTATGTTATGCAATGATAATAGAAATATCACTCAGACACCTCAAAAGTGTCATTAAAGATGTAGCCATTATACAAAAATATATTGATTTCTACTTACCTTTTCAAATGCTTCAGGCAAAAGGCCAGTCCAAGATTGCGATGATAACGCTGCCTCAACACCTACCCCTTCCTTAATTCAGGAAGTGACTAGAGTTTTGTCATTGTAATTGCAAATATGATAATTTCCTGGGAAGGAAATGTTTAAAAATTGTGATGATGCACAAACTAGCATTGAAAAAGTTTAAAAATGCATTGAAAATAACAAGTTAGTTGCATATAGCAAGTAAATAGAAAATGATTACAAACTAAATTTAGTTACATGTTACTCTTTCCTTTTTAAATTATTTAAGAAAATACACTAAAATGTGGATCTTTTTCTCTGCCAGGGAGAATGCCTCTTCTGTCACGGTAATTGACCCAATACAAATACAGCCATAATAAAACAATTTTGTTTCCTGAGACCCATTCTCTTTCTCTCTTTGTGGGTACTTTACAGTCATGGATTTTGGGTTAAATCACACCATTTTATTAGTGACAGGAAGGTAATTTGCATGCTTTCTTCCTTCCTTTTTTTAGGGTAAAAAGTATGCACATATAGAAATTAAATATAAATCCTCCCCCTTCATCATGCAGCTGTCATGAAATGCCTCTGAAGGATTGTAGGTGTGTAGCTCTAAATTTCATGGTGCTCCAGGATTCACATACACATATTCACATACACATATTCTCCATTCCTTCAGAAATTGCTAGCATTTTTGTTTGTTTGTTTCTGCACATTGAATTTTTCTTTCTTCCCTTGATTTTCCTTTTCTGAAGACCCAGATTCAACACAAGTGTCAGTTCTCAGCTAGAGGTCATTGCCAAGGCTATTATTTAAAAAGCAAGCCTAGTAATCAGTTCTTTGTTTCCTGGTCTTAAGCAGTCTCAGAAGACAAACCCAGTAGGGGTCATTTTCATTCCTTTGGGTTAAAAGAAACCTCAGAATGGAACACATTGTAAGGTAATGTTTACTGGTTAAATTTGTTGAAACTAAGTAATTGAGATGGAAAGATGTCAATTGAAAAATATCTCTGTATTACTGTGTAGGTCAAAAAAGACCAGAGTAAATATCAAATTAAATAAGCAACTTGATTTCTGAGCAGAGTCCCCTCCTTGCTTTCAGACCAGTGGGATGAATCTCCCTTTGTGTGTCCCTTTCTGAGACTGGGCAGGGCGGTCTCATGTGAATTCCTCCACATCTGGGTGCCTTTAGGGGAGAGCTCCTAGATAGATGCTTACCTTACTTATTGCTGTGAATAGGAGTTTTTTGGTTTGCTTGTTTTTCTTTCTCTTTGGTGAGGTACACTACAAAAGAAAGACTTCTTATGATAGTAGGGACTGAACCTTCCTAGGTAGCTCCCTTTATGAATTTGTAGAAGGAAGGGGATACCATTGTTTCAATTGCCTCTGATTAACGGAACAGCTGTTAGTAATCTGCAAGACCGGCTTCCTGGTGGGCATAGGTGAAGCACACCATCCATCCCAAAGTTGGTTGGGATGAAGGACTGGAAAAAGCCCAGTGCTGAGACACTAGAGGCCTCAGCAAGTCCGGCCTGTAGTGCCAGCAAGGCTGCACCTCCCAGAAAGGGTCAAGTTGACCACTTTGGCCTTTAACTAGCAACCTTTTTGTTTTTCAGAGATCTCACTGGCTCCCCCATCTGCCTAACCCAAAAGGTATGTTAACTCCCTGGCTATCCTGTTCACAGGAGAGAAGCTAAATATCATACACAGAGAAGGAAGAGTATGAGTTTTATATATGATATAGTAATGATTTATAGGCAGAGACTCAAAAGATTTTTCTGAAAGCATGGAAATATTTTGATGTGTTTGGGACAAATACCTACATAATACAGAGGAAATATTACTATTTTAACTTCTATATTGCTTGGTGCTGAACAAGAACATAGGAGCAAAAGTACACGGAAAATGTAAGATTGTGTATTTTATTTTGCTGTGACTTCATAATGATCTATTTAGCTATTATTAACATGGAAATAATTGAAGAATTCAGCAGAGTTGTCACACAGGGTCTAGACAACACGAAATAATTGCTAGACTTACACTTTTCATTTTTAAATTATTTCAGAAACTAAATTGTAAACTAAATGGTAGGTCAGTGTATTCAGTAGACTGAAGTAACTAAGAACACATCTTCATGACGGGCTAAGACCATATTCAGATCACCTGTAATTTAATAAAGGTGTATTTAGTTTATGAAAGTATGGCCTCAAGACTTGTTTCTACAGCTATTTTATTAGCATCGAAAATCAAACTAACATATCTTTACCATCAAGGAGAGGTGGTTTATATTCCCAAATTGTTTTAGGCAGAGTGCAAGAATTCACACTTTTAGGGCCATCTCCAAGAAGATCTCTGAATTAATTATATGTGTGGCTCTCCACTGGCAGAGTATTTGAGAGTATTTTGGATGCAGCTTGTGTATATTCTTTTTTCTTCCTCCATTTCTTCTCATCATTCCTAAAGCTGCTTATGACCTACTTTTTCTGTTCTACTGCAGATATGCAAATCTAGTTGTCATTTCCCACAGTGTGATTATTGATTATCTTTATTTTTAAAATTTTAAAATATGGTCTTTTCCCGTCTTTATTCAACTTACTTAAAAAATTTAAATGTAACAATAGACTAAGCTATATAAGCACGGATATATGTGCTTTTCAAACATAAACTCCTGTTATCCTACCAACAACCTTATGAGGCAAGTGTCATCATTATCTCCATTTCACAGATGAGGAAACTGAAAGAAGGAGAATCTAGATAATTTGCCCACAAGGTGATGATGAAACTAAACCCAGGAAATTGGATGCATGCTGTGAACCACTGCACCACAACATTTTCTACAGCTTATGATCCATACAGTGAGCCCCAGAGTTGATTGTGCATAAGAATCACCTGGGAGTCTTGTTAAAGCCTATTGCTGATCTGCTTCTGTAGGTCAGGATTGGAGCCAGGAATTTACATTTCTAACAAGTTCCCAGGTGGTGCTGCTGCTGCTGCTCTGAGCGCTTTAAGGACCACTGATGTGTGATAATACTGAGACCAGGAGCAATAAAGAACTAATTCATTAATGTTACTTAATCTTCATTATATGAGTTAAAAATACTGGCTTTCAAAAATGGCAACTTATTACAGCTCAAAATCTCTTTTTTTTTGTTTAAAAGTTACCCCTGGATATTATGCTTATCTCATTGTTTTTTAAATTGAATAATGTAAAACTTTATTTCACATGTTTTAAAGACCATTTTGTGAATTGCTGGTCCACATCTTTGCTTACAAATGTAATGGGACTGAAAGTTTTCTCATTGATTTTATTTAAAATTCTAAGCCAGGTGCAGTGGCAAGAGCCTGTAGTTCTAGCTACTCAGGAGTCTGAGACAGGGGGATCCCTGAGACCAGGAGTTGGAGGCTGCAGTGTGCTGACTGTGCCCGTGAATAGCCACTGCACTCTATCCTGGGTACACAGAGAGACCCTGTCTCTAAATATAAATAAATAGGCCAGGCATAGTGGCTCATGCCTGCAATCCCAGCACTTTGGGAGGCCAAGGCAGGTAGATCAACTGAGGTCAGGAGTTCAAGACCACTCTAGCCAAGATGGTGAAACTCCATCTCTATTAAAAATACAAAAATTAGCCGGGTGTGGTGGTACACATTTGTAGTCCCAGCTACTCGGGAGGCTGAGGCACAAGAATTACTTGGACCCAGAGGTACAGGTTGCAGTGAGCTGAGATCGTGCCACTGCACTCCAGCCAGCCTGAGCAAAGGAGCGAGAGACTGTATCTCAAAATAAATAAATAAACAAATTAAATAAAAATTTAACTCATATTTTTAGCATGTATTTTCTCACTATACTCTTTGCCTTTATGTTTATAATACATTGAGTATGCATTTTTTTTTTTTTTTTTTTTTTTGAGACGGAGTCTCGCTCTGTCGCCCGGGCTGGAGTGCAGTGGCCGGATCTCAGCTCACTGCAAGCTCCGCCTCCCGGGTTTACGCCATTCTCCTGCCTCAGCCTCCCAAGTAGCTGGGACTACAGGCGCCCGCCACCTCGCCCGGCTAGTTTTTTGTATTTTTTAGTAGAGACGGGGTTTCACCGTGTTAGCCAGGATGGTCTCGATCTCCTGACCTCGTGATCCGCCCGTCTCGGCCTCCCAAAGTGCTGGGATTACAGGCTTGAGCCACCGCGCCCGGCCAGAGTATGCATTTTTTAATTCTTATGTAATTAAACCTATTCCTCTTTAGTTATTTTTAGGCCTAAAATGTCTTTCTTCATTATTAAGCATATTTACTGCATCTTCAGGTAGTTATTATAGTTTATTTTAATTCCCTAAGCCATTTGGAATTTATTTTGGTGTAAAGTGAGGTTCTCAATGATTTTTTGTCTACTTTTATTTGCCTTCTGGTTTTCCATAAACTATGCATTGAATGATCTTTCTCGTTTTGTCTAGATAGACACAAGTCTCTTTCTGGACTGTGTATTTCATTGCATCCTATGGCGTGTTCTTTCTCTCTTACCACATTGCTTTAATTAATGTACGTTTTAAATCTTATTTTTAATATTTGATAGGACAAGTGATGTGTTCCCTTCTCTTGTTGTTTTTCTTTTTCATATCTGAGATTTTCTACATGAGGAAGTCAGACCGCCCTCCTTTTCTCCAGAAAGCACCCAGGAAGCTATTTTTTGACAGTAAAGATCACTTTTTTTTTCTTGGATTTTGCACAAAAATCTCTAAGTGCAAAGTTACTGCTATAATAACTAGTTAGCATTGCAATAGCAGGAGAGTTTCAGGCTCGGGGCATCATGGCAGATGAAAAAATACTCTGTTCTTTTATTCTTTTATCCTTCTCTGTTGCCTTTGCTTCAGCAGATGGTAGAAGGACTCAGTGCTAATAATGGAGCCAAAAAATCAATAGAAGCATCCAAATTATCTGTTATATATACTTCACCAAAGGCGAATTAAGATCTTTACTATTAAAGAGAAATGTCAGCACTGTGTAGGTTAGGAAAACAAAATAATGTACAGTTTTATATTATAATGGGAAAAGAAAATATTTTTCATTGAGTTATTAGTAGAATGATTAAAATGGTTATGCTTAGCATTCATCCATCTACAAATGAATGGATGAAGAAATTGTGGCATATATATAATGGAATATTATTCCGCTTTTAAAAAGAAGGAGGTCCTGTGACTTTTGACAACATAGATGAACCTAGAAGACTTGTACTAAGTGAAAAATACTGCATGACGCTTACACAATAAATGTAAAAAAAGTCAAATGCATAGAAACAGAGTAGAACAGCAGTTAACAGGGGCAGGGGGAGGGGACAGGTTAGGGAGATGTGGGTCAAAGTGTACATGGTTGCGCCACACACACACACACACACACACACACACAGAGTATGTGAAGAGATGGATATGTTAGTGTTCTTGACCATAGTAATTATTTCACTATGTATTTAAAAACATCATGTAATACACCTTAAACATATTCAATAACATGTTAATGTTTAAAATAATATAGAATAATGTAGAAAAACAAAAGATGCTTGGCAGTGCCACAAAACAAAGGGTTTGTGGATTGTTATTCTACCTGAGATTAGACGCTTAAATAATGGAAGTCACTCTTACAACTGCAGTTGTTTGTGAAATTAATATTTGAGTCCGGCCAAGCTCTAGGTGGAGTAATCCCGTAAAGACACCTTGCTGAAAATGCATCTGTGGTTTCTCTTCCTGCCTGATGTCCATTTGGCATCCACACTCTGTTGGTAATTCCACTAAGCCTTATCCTACAGCACTGTGAATTTAAGATTTAGTGCCAAAATGCTCTTTCAACCATGCTTTTAATTTAATTTTGAAAGGTAGTGGATGGACTCAAATCGCCTCTGAATCTATATTTTGCTGCCCTTGGGTCTTCCTGTGTCCCCTCTGCACCTCCCTTCCTCTCACACTTCTTAATTGCTGCTATGTTTTTTTATGTGGATATTTTTTCTCAAAGCTGGTATTGTTTCTTCCTGAAAAGAAACAACATTGGCCTTGACAGTGCAAAACGAAAATACAAAGAAAGGTCATGCTAGTTGCTTGCTTCAGCTTGAGAAGACAGAACATGTTTTTCTCAAACCCGCCAGCAAACCCTGTATTACCCCCACGTCATCCCTTGTTCCTTCAGTCTTATCTCAGTGGACTGGGATGCTTAACCTTCGTTTTCAAGAAACCTTGGTTTTCACACACACCCCAGGTTCAACACTGGAGGGGTAAGGAGCTAGAAGCTGCTACGTTTGCTTGGTGCTTCTTCCCCTGTTTTCCCCTATACACAGCTGTAGTGCTGTGGAAGAAAAAAATAATTTTCAAGGATGTAAAGAAACTAAGTTTACAAGGACATTAGTTTTAGGTTTTGTATCTTCTTTTTCTCCTTGCCCCTGTGTCCTCTGCTCCCATCACCCATGTATGTAGTCAGCGCTTTGCACATAATTTGTGTGCAGTAAATGTCTCTTGAGTCATTTAAGAAGCCTGGTCCTCATTTAAGGCTACAAACCATGTTTATTCTAACTTTTTATCCCCACAGTTCCTCGCCCTTAGTTGGCACTGAGTAACTGGATTTCCAAATGGAAATAAGGCTTAAGTGAAAAATTGGAAAGGACAAGAAATCCTATTTGTAAAGCAATTGAAAACCATCTCCTCTTATTTTTTCAGTTTTTAAGAAATATGTCCTTCCTTAGAGCCTCCTTTTTTTTTTTTTAATTTCAGCAGGGAACTTGTCTGAAAAAGGGAAGGTTTTAAAGCAAAGTTTAGCAACCTTTGACCCTTTTCTGGGTCTTAAGTGAATACCAAATAAGAATTTACAGTGATTCTAGGAGGCATTCATTATTATTTATGTCTCTATTTTACATACGGCTAAATGAAGCTATAAAGTGGCGAAGTCACCTTTTGAAATTCTCGCAGTAAATGATGATGCTGGGATCCTGAGTTGGATCTGCTGCACTCCTAGATCCCCAAATCTGTGAGTCAGTTTGATTTTTTCCCCTATAAATCATGAGAATAGTTAACATTTTTTATAAGCAAACTTTTGGGGGTTAACAAATTTGATGTTATAATAAACATTCCTCTTCAGGCACGGTGGCTCACGCCTGTAATCCCAGCACTTTGGGGGGCCAAGGTGGGCAGATCACTTGAGTTCAGGAGTTCGAGATCAGCTGGACAACATGGCAAAACCCGTCTCTACAAAAAATACATAATTAGCCGGGTGCGGTGGCGTGCCCCTGTAGTCCCAGCTACTTGGGAGGCTGAGGTGGGAGGATCACTCAAGCCTGGAAGGTTGAGGCTATAGCGAGCCCAGATTGTTCCACTGTATTCCTGCCTGGGTGACAGAGTGAGACCCTGTCTCAAACCAAAACCAAAACAAACAAAAAACAAGCATTCCTTACCCTACATGAATCAGAAACATTTTTACCAATGATTTTGTTTGTGATGTTGTTTTAACAGGCATGAGTAGGATACAACTGTTTCGTGTTTTGCCTTGAAATCCCAGGCCAAGGAATTATTTGATTCTAGACCTGGAGAGTCTCACACATCTGTAAACATTTCTTGCTTAAAAATCTAGTCTTCAATTGTCTTAGGCAGCATAAAATGGAATTTAAAAAATACTCTTTGTACATTCTTACACCTATATTTGTTTGTCCTTTGTATCGCTCTTTCTTTAACTGATATTTTACGTGCTTAAGTAATGTCAAACCTCTCCAATATTGTTTGCAAGTTTCAGAAAAAAAATGGTGTGATTCTCTTGGCAACTTGCTATGTGTATTTCTAGTATGGCAATTATAATTTGTAATGAGTGTTTTGCAATATTAGATATATGGGAAAAATTCCAGAAAGCTCAAAGAACAAATCAGAAATAAACAAGATTTTATCTTGTGTAAATATAAATACTAGAAATTAAATGCCCAGGTAACAGTGATCTAAAAAATGTCCATTTAGTTTCTTCTCCCAAATTCCAAAATTAAATTTCTAAAGTAACAATTCTGGAAGTTTTTATAAGTTGGATAATTTTTTTTCCAACAAAAGTCCCTTAAAAGTTATAGCAATTTTTAATTGTTTTCCAGCTTAATTGAGATTAAATAAAAATTGTATATATATATATATACGCACACACAATATATCTTTTCAAGGTGTGCAATGTGATTATTTGATATATTTCTTATTGTGAAATGATTACCACAATCAACACTAGGATTTTAACAAGATAAAATGCCTAATTTTCTAAATACCAGATGAAAAATGTCCCTCTTTTTTTTCACCAAAAGTGCATCTGAAGCACTTTTTGTAAATCGATATGAACACTGTCTTTGTAGACACGCTGGCACTGGGGAGCGGTGCATTTGGCTGGTAAGCAGGGGGTAAGGATGAAGAATGAGGGAAGAATAGTATGCTTTTATAGAGATGTTGCTATAGTGATAATATCAGGAGAATGCCACTAGGGAGTTGGAAGTTCCCTGGGTGAAAGCTGAAAGCTGTGTTTGGTTTAGATACGACTGAATTAGGATAATTTGCCAAAGTCAGTAAAATAGGTGAGATATGATAAAAACAAACTGCAAGACTCCGGGTATGATAAAAGGTACTATTTTGTTATTGTTGTCTGCATGTGTGTTTCTCCCTCTCTCTTTCTGTTTCTCTCTCTTTGTGTGTGTGTTTGTGTGTGTGTGTGTACTCTTTTTCCTTTATTATAATTTGAGTTGAAATACTTGGTACCAAAAAATGAATGTGTGGAGTAGACATTAAAAGAACTCTAAAAGTTTAAAATCTTTTCTTCCTATTGTATCTGAACCTAAAACTAGTGGAAGTGAAATGAATAATACTGATTTACACTCATCATTTTGGAAAACCTAAAACCAGTATTTATAGTGAAAGCCTGAATAGTGAAAATTTAGATGATTGATATTTAGGGTTTTTTTTAAAAAAAAAATATATATATATACCTTAAGTTCTGGGATACATGTGCAGAATGTGCAGGTTTGTTACGTGGGTATACATGTGCCATAGTGGTTTGCTGCACCCATCAACTCATCATCTTCATTAGGTATTTCTCCTAATGCTATCCCTCTTATCCATTTGTCTGTCAATAGACAGACTGATTCCACATCTTAGCTGTTGTGAATAGTGTGCAGGGCATATGGTGGTGCAGATGTCTCTGTGATATACTGATTTCATTTCCTTTGGATACATACTCAGTAGTGGGAATGCTGGGTCATATTTTTAATTCTTTTGAGAAACCTTCATACCATTTTCCATAATGTCTTTAATAATTGACATTCCCACCAACAATGTCCAAGGGTTTCCTTTTCTCCACATCCTCACCAACACCTGTTACCTTTTGTTGTTTTGATAATATGCATCCTAATGCATGAGGTGATGTCTCATGGTGGTTTTAACTTGCTTTCCCTGATGTTTTGTGATGTTGAGCATTTTTTCTTGTAATTGGCCATTTGTATGTATTCTTTTGAGAAACGTCTAGTCAGTCAGGTCCTTTGCCCACTTTTTTGTTTTCCTGCTATTAAGTTTTTGAGTTTCTAACATGTTTTGCATATTAATCCCTTATCAATTGTGTGGTTTGCAAATATTTTCTTGACTCCCTAGGTGGTCTCTTCACTCTGTTGATGTTCCCTTTGCTGTGCAGAAGCTTTTTAGTTTGGTGCACTTCTGTTTGCCTATTTTTGCTTTGTTGGCTGTGCTTGTAAGGTTATATCTGGAAAATCATTGTGTAGTCCAGTATCAAGAAGCTGTTTTGCCCGTGTTTTCTTCTAGTACATTTATGATTTCAGGACTTACATTTAAATCTTTAATCCATTTTGAGTTGATTTTTGTGTATGTTGTAAAATAAGGATCCAGTTTCACTTTCTTGCATGTGAATAGCCAGTTTTCCTAACACCATTTCCTGAAGGGACAGTCTTTCTCCATTGTGTATTCTTGATGCCTTTTTCAAAGATTAATTGACTGAATATTATATATGGGTTTATTTCTGTGCTTTCTGTTCCATGTATTGTTTTTTTACACCAGTACCATGCAGTTTTGATCACGATAGCTATATAATATAATTTAAAATCAGGAAGTATGCCTCTAGCTTTATTCTTTTTCCTTAAAATTGCTTCATGGTCTTTGATGGTTCCATACAATTTTTGGGACTTTTTTTTTCTATTTCTATTAAAAATGCCATTGGAATTTTGATAGGAATTACATTGAATCTGTAGATCATTCAAGGTAATATGAACATTTTGACAATATTGATTCTTCTGATCCATAAAAGGAAATATCTTTTCATGTATTTGCCTTGTCAGTTTTTTGCATCAATGCTTTATTGTTTCATTATACAGAGCTTTTATCTCCTTGGTTAAATAAACTCTTAAGTATTTTATTCTTTTTTATGTGATTGTGAATAGAATATTTTTAAAAATTATTTTTTGAAAAAAATAAAAAATGTCTTTTTGGATAGTTCATTCTTATGTATAGACATGCAACTGAATTTTGTATGTTAATTTTGTACCCTATAACTTAATTTATCAGGTATAACAGTTTATTTGGCGGAGTCAAGGGTTTACTCTATATGAGATAATGTCATCTGCAAACAAAAGTTTACTTATTCCTTTCTGATTTTGGTGCCTTTATTGCTTTTGCTTGCTTAATTGATTTGGGTAGGAATTTCAGTACTATGTTGAATAGAACATAGCACTATGTGAGATTGGGCAGCCTTGTCTTTTCCTTGATCCTGGATGAAACATTTTCAACGTTTTACTATTCACTATACTATTAGTTGTAAGCTTTTCTTATGTGGTCTTTATTGTGTTCAGATACATTTCTCCTGTACCTAATTTTTTGAGAGTTTTTAATCATAAAAGTATGCTAAGTTTTGTCAGATGCTTTTCATGTATCTATTGAGATGATCATATGACTTTTATTTTTCATTCTGTTATTATGGTGTATCACATTGATTAATTTACATATAGTGAGCCGTTCTTGAATCTTGGGTATAAATCTCATTGACCATGGTCGTGTTGAATTTGGTTTGCTAGTGTGTCATTGAGAATTTTCATGTCTATGTTTATCAGGGATATTGGCTTGTAATTTTCTTTTCTTGTATTCTGATCTGGCTTTAGTATCAGAGCAACACTGGCCTTATAAAATGAGTGTGGAAGTGGTTCATTCTCATTAATTTTTTAAACAGTGTGAGAAAGATTGGTATTAGTTTTTCTTTAAATGTTTGGTGGAATTCACCCATAAAACCATCAGGTCCTGGGATTTTCTTTGTTGAAAGATTTTTTCTTACACTTCAATCTCCTTCCTCATTATTGTTCTGCTCAGATTTTCTATTTCTTCTTCTTTTATTTTTCTTTTTGAGATGGAGTCTCACTCTGTCACCCAGGTGGGAGTGCAATGGTGCCATCTCAGCTCACTGCAACCTCTGCCTCCCAGGTTTAAGTCATTCTCCCACCTCAGCCTCCCAAGTAGCTGGGACTGTAGGTGCATGCCACCACACACCCAGCTTATTTATTTATTTATTTATTTATTTAGTATTTTTGATAGAGATGGGGTTTCACCATATTGGTCAGGCTGGTCTCGAATTCCTGATCACAAGTGATCTGCCCACCTCGGCATCCCAAAGTGCTGGGATTTGGGGTGTGAGCCACCACGCCCAGCCTTCTATTTCTTCTTGATTCAGTTTTGGTAGGTTGTATGTGTCTGGAATTTATCCATTTCTTCTAGATTATCCAATTTGTTGATGTATAACTGTTCATATATTCTCTTATGATCCCTTATATTACTGTAGTATCAGTTATAATATCTCTTATTTTATTTATTTGAACCTCCTTTCTTTTCTTTAGTCTAGCTAAAAGTTTGTAATTGTGTTTATCTTTTAAAAAACCAACTCTTAGTTTCATTGATTTTTTTCTGTTGTTTTCTAGTCTTGATTCCATTTATTTCTGCTCTGATCTTAGTTATTTCCTTCCTTCTCCTAAGTTTGGGGTTAGTCTTTCTCCTTTTGCTAGCTCCTTGAGGTATAAAATTAGGTTGCTTAAAATCTTTCTTTTTTAAAAAAATAGGCATTTATTACTATAAACCATCCTCTTAGAACTTATTTGGTTGCATCTCTTAAGTTTTTGTAGGGAGTATTTCCATTTTCATTCATCTCAAGATATTTTTTATTTCCCTTTTATTTTTTGGCCCACCGGTTGTTCAATGAATTGTTTAATTTCCACATACTTGAGAATTTTCCAATTTTCTTCGTGTTACTGATCTCTTGTTTTTTTTTTTTTTTTTTTTTTTGTGGTCAGAAAAGAGAAGATATGATTTCAACTTTCTTAAATATGATAGGAGGCCAGACAGCAATACCTTATGCCTGTAATCACAGCATTTTAGGAGGCCGAGGTGGGAGGATTGCTTGAGGTAAGGAGTTCTAGACCAGCCTGGGCAACATAGCGAGACCCTGTCTCTACAAAAATTTTTTTAAAACAGTAGCTGGGCATGATGGCACTCAGCTGTAATCCCAGCAGCTGCTCAGGAGGCTGAGGTGGGAGGATTGCTTGAGCCCAGGAATTCTAGGCTACAGTGAGTGCCACTGCACTCTAGACTAGGCAACAGATGTGACCCTCTCTCTAAAAATAAATACATAAGTAAAAATTAAATATGTTAAGACTTGATTTGTGGTCTAATATATAAATATATTATCTATCCTGGAGAATGGTCTGTGTGCACTTGAAAAGAATGTGTATTCTGCTGTTGCTGGATGGAATGTTCTATATACATCTGTTAGATTGTTTAGGTTTATAGTGTTCTTCAAATCTGTTGTTTCCTTATTGAGTTTCTGTCAGGATGATCTATCCATTGTCAAATGTGAAGTACTAAAATCTGCTACTATTCTCATATTGCTGTTTATTTCTTTTGGTTCTGTTAGCATTCATTTGATATATTTAGATGCTCTGATGTTGGGTAAATATACTTACATTGTTATATACTCTTGGTGAATTGATCCTTTTGTCATTATATAATGATCTTCTTGTCTCTTTTGACAGTGTTTGACTTAAAATCTACATTGTGCGATGTAAGGATAGCCATCCTTGTTCTTCTTTGCTTACCATTTACATGGAATTTCTTAATCCATACCTTTACTTTCAGACTGTGTGCTTCCTTAAACCTAAGTGAATCTCTTGTAGGCAGCATATAGTTAGATCTTACACTTTTTAATCCATTTGGCCACTCTTTGTCTTTTGATTAAAGAATTTAGTACATTTACTTTTAAGATCATTATTGGTAGGTAAGGACCCAGTACTGACATACTGTTAATTGTTTTCTATTTTGCAGTTATTTTATTCCATTCTTCCTCTCTTGCCGTCCTCTTGTGATTCGATGATTTTTTTTGTGTGGTGGTATGTTTTAATTCCTTTATCTTTGTGCATCTACTTACAGATTTTTTCTTTTTGGTAACATGAGGCTTACATGAAACCTCTTATAGTTATAATAGTCTGCTTTAAGCTGGTAACAATTTAACTTTGACTGCAAACAAAAATTCTACACTATAACTTCTCCTCTCCCTATGTTTTACATTATTAATGTCACAATTTACATCTCTTTATGTTGTATATCCATTAACAAATTATTGTAGCTATAGTTGTCTTTAATACTTTTGTCTTTTAACTTTTATATTAAAGTGACTTTTATGGCACCATTACAGTATTATGATATTGTGAATTTTACTATACTGTCACCTTTACAGTGAGATTTTACTTTCATATAATTTCATTTTGTTAGTTAGCTTTCTTTTAACTCAAAGAACTCTAACATTTTTTGTAAGGTAGTTCTAGTAGGGACTAACATCCACAGTTTTTGTTTATCTAGGAAGATCTTTATCACGTCTTCATTTCTTAAAGACAGCTTTTCTGGATATAGTATTATTGGTTGATAGTATTTTTCCCCCACCAGCACTTTGACTATATTATCCCACTTTCTCCTGGCCTGCAAGGTCTCTACGGAGAAAACTGCTTGTAATCTTATGGAGTTTCTCTTGTATGTAACAAATCACTTATCTCTAGTTGCTTTCAAAATTCTTTGTCTTTGACTTTTGAAAATTTGATTATAATATATATTGGTGAAGATCTCTTTATGTTTAATCTTTTTAGGGTTCTTGGTAGTCAGATATATTAATGTTTATTTCCCTCTCTAGATCTGGGAAGTTTTCTGACATTTTTTTTTTTAAACAAGCTTTCTTCTTCTTTCTCTCTCTCTGTTTCCTCTGAAACTCCCATAATATGTATAGTGATTAGCTTTATGGTGTTTCATATGCTCCGTAGGCTTTCTTCTTCCCTTTTCATCCTTTTTTCCCCTTCTTGATCTTCTGACTGAATAATGTCAAGCCTGTCTTCAAGCTTGCTAATTCTTCTATTTGATTGAGCCTACTTTTGAAGCTGTCTATGCAATTTTTTCAGTTCAGTTATTATGTTCTTCAGCTCCAGAATTTTTGTTTGGTTCTTTTGTATGGCTTCTGTCTCTCTGTTGAACTTCTAATTTTTTTCAGATGTTGTTTCTAGATTTGGGTTAGTTGCCTTTCTGTGTTCTTCTTTAGCTCACTTAGCTTCTTTATTAGAAGATTATTTTAAATTATTTCTCGAGCAATTCATGGATCTTCATTCCTTTAAGTCAGTTACTGGTACTTTGTTTGCTCCTTTGGTAGTGTCATATTTCTCTGACATTTGGTTTGTTGTGGCCTTGAGCTGGTGCCTATGCATTTGAAAACATAGGCACATTTGCCAGTCTTCAACTGGCCTTAAAGGGAAAGCCCTTCACCAGTCAGCCTGACCAAGGATTCTGAAAAGGTCAGCTGGAAAGGTCCATGGATAGGCATGCTACTGAAATCCTTGGGAGGGCTGGCCTGATGTCTTGGTCAGGGGACAGATGGGCTGACTTGATATTTTGGACCATGGGAGTCAACCTTGGAACTATGGTCCATTGGGGTGGGCCTGGTGACTGGGTCTGTGGAGGATGGCCTAAAACCTAAGTCCACAGACAACAGTCAGGCACTGGGGTGGACTTGTGGCCTGAGTACATGGGGGCATTCCTGTACTGGAGTTGGTCTGGCACCTGGGTCTACAAGGGCAGTCCTGAAACATAGATCTGCATGGGCAGGCCCAAATCCTCGGTCTGAAGGGGCCAACTTGACACTAGAGTTCACTGGGGAAAGTGCTGGAGTCTACTTTGAAGTCAGGTGCTCACTTCACTATTCTCCCTCATATGAAAGTTGTCTCTCCATGGTATGCTGTACAGGCTTGGGAAGGGGGTGATATGGGTGGGTAATATGAAATTGTCCTTCATACCCTCTTCAGTGTATGTGTTTATTTCTGTGCTCTACTCAGGCACTATATTCCTTAGCTCTTGTGAAGATATTTTTGTTGCATATGAATGGGTTGTTCAGATTGATGTCTCTGAGGAAATGAGCCCTGGAAACTGCTATTCTGCCATCTTGCTGATATCACTTTGTTTTCAGATCTCTTTTAAAATGTGAGGATGCCTCAGAATTTCACCTCTTTTTCACCATGTTTACATATAGGATGATAACCAGATGCTCTCAAGTTTTCCTCTGGTATCACAGCAGTTTTTCTTCAGTGATAACCTTGAGGACATAGGTAACTGAACCATTTTCCCTACTAGGAAACAAATGTAGATACAACAGTAAGTTTTATTCCGGTTTAGCTACGTGGAATTTACTGATAACAAGCTTGCTCTGGATATAGATTCTCATATTTTCTAAAATCTTATATAATATATACCATGCATTCTTATAACTCATTGAAATTTAGTTATGATGTTTGTTTATATATAAAACCAACATGTTATATTGTTATTTATCAAATTACATGAATTTATTCATATCTTTACATCATTGCAAGTAACTTTCCTTGGGTTCCGATTGTTCTGGGTTTCAGCGAAATAATGTACTTGCTTAAACGTATACTAATTTAAAATACAATCAGGTATTGCTTCACAGTGAAGATACATTCTGAGAAATGGATTATTAGGCAGTTTTGTCATTGTGTGTACATCACAGAGGGTACTTACACAAGCCTAGATGACATAGCCTACTACACACCTTGGCTATGTGTTAATAGCTGTTTGCTCCTAGGCTATCAACCTGAATAGCATGTTACTGTACTGAACACTGTAGGCAATTGTACTACAATGTTAAATATGTGTGTGTCTAAACATATCTAAACATAAAAAGTACAGTAAAAATACAGTATTATAATTTCATGTGGTTCATCATTGGCTGAAAAGTTATGTGATGTATGCTTATACTGGGGGAAGGGATTGAGAATGTAAACAGAATATCTTTTCCAATTTCCCCAAAGACATAACATATCTATAACAAAGATATAATAATCATAACAAAAAATATGAGTTTATTTAAAATCAAGAGTCTCTATTTTACTTCTTTGCCCTTCCTAAGATTTCTCATCATGTTGCTTTTTCAACATCTCACTTCCCATTTGTGAGTATTTGAAATATAAGTCTTCCTCTTTTAAGATGTCTTAAACCCCGTTACCTTCTGGTGATTTGAGAAGTAACTGGTTAAAGACAAAAGAAAGTGATGGGCCTGTGGAAAAATTAGAACTTAAGTTGTACCTACAAACTTTTAAATTAAAATGTTTTCTTGGAAGGTTGCTGATGAAGGAAAATACATTTGGGGCCCAGATTCTGCCTACATGCCACTACTTGGCAATCCATGTTTTTTATTTGTATAGGCTCTTGGGTAATGATGTTTAAGAGCTGGAAAAACAGCATCATATTCAGGAAAAATAATTATGCAAAGGGTGGATGATGATATGGAGGTCAGAGGGCAGAACTAGATAATGGCTGCCAAAGTTGTCTGGTTAGAGAAGTAAAATGGTACCTTAGACAGGCAGGCTCAGAGGGTAGAAATATACAACCAAGTTTGGTTGGTTAAACTGAGGAAGCATATGAATTAGTAAGAAATTGATCGAAAAACTAAGGTGTCTAAGATGGTTTGGAGAACTCCATGAATTGGCTGCCTCAAGAAAGCTATGGTCCCTTCCCTGTCCTTGCACTGTCGATCTTTTGATCCAGAAGTCCTCAGACTTTTGATCCAGTCCTCAGAAAAGTACAAAAGTGGGCCTTGAACACTTTGTTCATTTTGAAATAAATGGAGGAGGCAGCATCTCTTGGTGGTCAGGTGTTTGGCTGTAGTCCCAAATAGAAATAGGAGCAAATCTTAACCCCGCTTTGAATGCAGTCTATCGAACATAGCATACAACTAATGAGAACTACAAATCTCATTATTGTTGGGACTGTGCTGCTATTTTCATTGTTACTGGGACTGTTTAAATTTTCAGAATTTAGTAGTTAACATTGTAGCTAGTGCAGCAGATGCCTGGGGCACAGTGCAGACCATGCCCCTCAGCTCTGAGGCCCTCATTCCCAGCTCTCCAAGTGTTGCCTGCTAAAGACTCACAGCTGAGCCTCTCCCCAGGACTGGTCCTCAGCCCCGGGGATCTGCCTTTCTCAAGTTATACCTCCTCCCAGGGCCACCCCATATCCAGCAACTGGCCAATACCTGGATGCAAAGTCCTAGCCCCTTGCCTTCATTTAGGACATCTCTGAAAGACTCTCCTAGCTTCAGCTACATAATTGCATGAGTCCAGCATCTCCCAGTGTCCTGTTCGTCTTCTCCACACTTAAAGTTTTCAGTTCTTGAGACCACATGCTAAAAAACCTCCTGCTGATAAAATTGCTTCTAGAATTTGTTTCCCTGTTATCCTGACCTATGACACATGATATAATAATAATACCAAAGGCAGATGCAAATACAGACATGTGAAAGGGAAATTATTCTGTGGATTCATAGGTGAACCAATTCCCATAAACATTTCCTGCTCTATTGAGGAGGCTTAAGCAGTAGTAAGATGGGCTGAGAATGAGGATAGACAAGGTTGAAGAACTGGGGATAGGCGGTCAAGTTGTCCCTGGATAGAACTCTTTATAGTTTGTAGCTCAGGAAGATAACTGAGCATCATGGCCTAGCTTAGAGGTGCTCTATCAACCAGCTGGATTCTGGCCATGTCATTTTTCATATGGCACAGGGGGAAAGGGAGTAAGGAGGGTTTCACCTGACTTTGGCACTTGCTTGCTGAGATACCCATTTCTGACATGGCTTCCCCATCTGTGAGTTGGGAATTGCGTCTACATTGCCTATCTCCAGATAGGATGTGATATGTAAAGTTATTCTGGAAACCCCAGTCGGCAATTTGGACCTGAGAGTAGAATGAAGTAATTGAAGGTATGGGCTTTTGAGGCAGACAGATATCCATGCTCCACGTTTAGTGTCTGTGTCACCTCAAGCAAGTTGATGAACCTCGTTTGCTCCAATCTCTTTACATGTAAAATTGGTGAGGGTAGAGGATATTTCCTCACATGGTTATTGCAAAGTTGTTTTTTTTTTTTTTTTTTTTGAGACGGAGTCTCGCTCTGTTGCCCAGGCTGGAGTGCAGTGGCCGGATCTCAGCTCACTGCAAGCTCCGCTTCCTGGGTTTACGCCATTCTCCTGCCTCAGCCTCCCGAGTAGCTGGGACTACAGGCGCCGCCACCTCGCCCGGCTAGTTTTTTGTATTATTTTTAGTAGACACGGGGTTTCACCGTGTTAGCCAGGATGGTCTCGATCTCCAGACCTCGTGATCCGCCCGTCTCGGCCTCCCAAAGTGCTGGGATTACAGGCTTGAGCCACCGCGCCCGGCCAACTTATTGCAAAGTTTTAATTAGATAATATGTGTAGTGAATATGTGCAACATATGCCTGCCACATATATTCTAAATAGAACATAGATTCCTATTATTATTAAAAGTGACCTTTAAAATTATTCATTACTATACAAATACATTTTAGCATATGAGGTTGGATTGACACTTAGGAAATTTATTTCTGACACCCACCAGCTGCTGTCTCTTGTGGAAGCCCCTGCAGCTGCCGCTGTGGCCACAGGTTTTGGAGTCCAGTGGATCTTCTATTATGAGGAACGTGGCTAATACCATGCTAGATCTGAAGCAGCCGAAAGCAACAGCACCACCTGGTGCTCTGTTCCGGATTAACCACTGACCAAGTGGCTCATTGAATTACTTGCTGGGGGTTGAGATTGTTTGAAATTGGAATATCTAACATTGGCTCTTCAAACTCTATGATTTGACCTTATTTCTCAGGTTCACTCTTTCAGGTGCTTGCTGTTTTTCATTTCATCCCCATCTAAGATTTATGATTTTTGTTGTTAAAATTGTACCTCTCTTTACATCTTCTCAAGGGGACAGGCAGTATAAAATATAAGTGAAATTGTGTCAAATTATTGTATCTGTCCTTGGATACTGATGAAATAATATATAAATCTGTAATATAAATATGTAAATATGTAAATATAAATATTTATATATTATGAGAGAGAGAGAGACAGAGGGAATATTTAGATCACAGGGTGAGACTAAGAAATAATATTAGCAGTAATTTGAAATGCAAAATCCCAAAATGTGAAAATGTAAGATTGTAAAATCTTGAACCTACTTAAGATAGTAATTTGATGAAAAGCAACGACCAAACTTTGAAAGCACTCTCTGAGAACAGTCATGTTTATTTGAGAGAACGGTGGGTTTTTTAAAAGTGTAGACTAAATGTTGGACTTAAATATATGAACACTGTGACCAGCTTTTCTCCCTGCTTCTCCCCTATTCCACACAAAACAATGTATTTTGAATGGTTGAAACTCTTGGTATTGAAATACAGTTTCAGGTTAAAATAAAGTGGTTGTATGAAGGTAGTATTTCAGGGCATTTTTCAAGACTCCCTTTCTTTCTTTTGCCCTGGTATTGCTAAGAGCTCATGACAGGAAAATATTTCATAGTTTTGGTGGCTTTCTTGCAAAAGCGGGAGACGCAACATTTTACAGGAGGGAGCTGGCTACATGTGGCAAGTTTGTCCAGCCTCAGCTTGAAGTCCTTCTCAAGGCTTCTGTGCCCTCTGAGATCAGTTGTCTTCTAAGAGATCAGTTGTCTTCGTGTTTTCATTAATATATACCTTTATAGGTAATTCAGTAGGAAAGCTCTTAGATGTAAAGGCAGCATTTTCTCCTTGGCTTCCATCGTAGCAAACAGTGGGAGGGTAGGCTTTCATGTTTTCTACCAGAATAATCTTTAATCATGTAGCAGTGATAGTTTTTAAATCTACTAATATATTTCTTGTCACTGTTCTTAACTTTTCTTTGCATATACAAAACCTGGACTGTGGTGTAATTCTTTTTGATTACTGTTTTCCCCGCTGGACTCTCAGGAACCAAACCCATCCTCTCAGATTGCATCCACAGCTGGTCAGCAGAATGGCTGGGACACGTGAGGGGCACAGTGGAATTTATTAAATAAGTGAATTAAATAATCAGCAAATCGATCTGGTCAAAATTAGATTAGGGTAAGAGTCTGATTATTTAAACACTGGTCATTATTCTGTAACTCTTCAGCCTTCACTCTAGTTTCTAGATTTTTGGCATATTTCCTCACCCCCACTACTCTTTAGCTTCCTTGTTCACATCCACGTTAGTGATCTTCTCTGTGTATGTGGCATGTTATTTGTGAGAACCCAAATGAGAAATGTATACAAAACATGAATAAGTTCAAGTGCTGTACAGATAAGAGGTAAAAGGTATTTTCATTACTTTACTATCCGATCACTGTCTTCTGCAACATTATACACAAAAATAGAGGAAGAAAAAGGTATCAGGAAAAAAATCCACAAAAGTTCTGCTTGAAACTATTCAAATGTGGTCTTGATTTAGAACTAAAAGGTTTGAAGTGCCACAATAAGCTGTGCTGTTTTTCCTCCCGTTGTATTGATTGCTTCATTCTCTCTATTGTGATTATTACCCTCTGAGTGCA
This sequence comes from Macaca nemestrina, assembly GCF_043159975.1. Lineage (NCBI taxonomy): Eukaryota > Metazoa > Chordata > Mammalia > Primates > Cercopithecidae > Macaca > Macaca nemestrina. The sequence goes on along the minus strand of NC_092129.1, from coordinate 71,693,589 downwards.
CATCTCCATCCCTGCACTTCTGTGTGATTCACACAACCCTTTTTCTGTAAGTCTTTGTTTTCAAACTCAGAATCTTTTGGATTTTAGAAACGTAATTTGATACACATACTATTTATTATGGTTCACTCTCAATCAGGGTCTGTGGCAGCACCTTGCAATCAAAGACGTTGGTACTTCTGCAGAGAAAAGTATGAATTTTCACATTAAGTGGGATAATGAAAGACTATAAATAGCATTTTCTCAATTCAGGTCATTTTTTTTGCTACCAAATTATTTACTACAGGTCAATTTTTTGCTACCAAATTATTTGCTACAAAGTTACAAACTTGAGGCCCATCCAAGGCTTCAAGGCTGATGCATCTGTCCCCTCCTCTCTTCCACACCCTGACACATATGAGACAAATTCTTTGTGAGATGACAGCATTTCCACATTGTTGTTGCCCTAGAAGCCAACCCAGTGCCTAGTACATTTTCTAATATGTGTGTTCTTGTATAACTGCACCACTGTGACAGATATATTAAAATTTGGTAAATTTTAAGATTTTTAAAATATTTGTTTTTTAAAAAATAGATTTTGCTTTATAAAGTTCTAAAATATTTTTTAGAGGTTTAGAATTGTAAGATAAATCGAACACGCTATCAGGATCTATACACCCTCTCCCACTCATACCTGCCCACCACATAAGGCCAAACTTTCCAGATGTGAATGACATAATTTTAGACATCATAAGATATTTTAATTCATAATCGAAAAATTGTGTAATTTCTATATAGCCTTTCAGCAGAAGTCTCAGATTTACTATATTTTGTCGCTTCTCAAATAGATACATCTCACGTTAAAGGATTTCTGCTTAAACAAACATAAATTGTGTTAATAGCCCAATATGGTAATAACTGTGGAGTCATGTATTGGACAATAATAACTCTGTTTAAACATTGATAGTCATAGTAATGTTATATATGTTTTCAAAAGTTTACACTGGTTTATGCCCATTGTCATACATAAATGAAAAGTTTAGGTAGAGGTTGTCAACTGGGATGATTTTTACCCCCAGCAGAAATTTGGCAATGTCTAGAGGTATCTTTGATGGTCAGACTAGTGTGTAGGGTACTACCAGCATCTCATGTGTAAAGGCCAATGTTGCTAGACATCCTATAATGCATAAGACTGCCTCCCATGACAAAGAATCATCTTCCCCAAATGTCAATATTGCTGAGGTTGAGAAACTCTAACTTAGGAGCTGAGATAATTATATTCCTTTCATTCTATCTGCCTTAGATTTAAAGTGAAATGGTACATTTTGCAAATGTAACTTTAACAAAATTAGACTCTTTCAATCTAGCCACTGGTTTTAAATACAAAAGAAATGCAACTCCAATTCTGAAAGTCTTAAGAGCAATGTAAGTCTTTACTGACATTCACTTGAAAAAAAAATTTGAAGCAGTCATTAGAGGACTCTACACAGGCAAGACTCCCTAAAAATTCTCTCATCTTTTCCCTCAAGCCCACAGCTGTAGATAGATGTTAATTTTCTCTCCTCTTCTCCTCTGTCCCTTCCCATCAATCCATGTCAGAACTCATGTAGAGTAACTTTGGTTGCCTTTGTTCTTTGCAATTTTTAATCCATTACTTGTCTGATTAGAAGAGGAAAAGCCTAGGAGACAGGCCCAAACAATTAAGCCTAGAATCTTTGCATTATGGAAAACAGAGTGAGGCAGGAGGAGAAGGACCCCTCCACCCCCACCACCCACACACACATGTAAATGCCTTTATTTCAGTTAGCCTTTGCTGTGTAACAAACTGCTCCAAAATTCTGTGACTTAAGCCAATCACAATTCATCCTTCCTCACAGTATGTGGATTTGCTGGTTAGTTCACAGTTAAATATGGATGGTTTCATAAGGACACATCTATAAGACAATATACCAGGCAGGGGGCTGATCTTTAGGAATGCGATATTGAGAAAAATGCTTTCTTTCCACAAGGAATTTGTATCAAGTATGTATGGATGTGGGAGAGAGGAGGTATCAGAAGCATCAGCCTTGAAGTCTCAGGCCTCAGTTTGTTGACTTCCCTTGGGTTCACCTGTGGCTGAGTTCACCTGCAGGGCTAACTGAGCTTGAAGATCCAAGGTGATTAGTTCGTGCCTGGTGGTTAGTTCTAGCTAACAAATGGGACATCTGAATTCTTGCACAGATGGAAACATTTTCTAATATAAACTGCTTTCTTTGCACAGGGGTTTTAGGATGCAGATCCAGGACAGCTAAAACAGAAACTTTACGACCTCTTAAGGCCTAGATCAGATGACATAAAGTCATTTCTGCTGCATTATTAATTAAACAAGTACCGTACGAGTTCAGATTCAAGGGGAAGGGAAATTGATTCTACCCCTGGATGGGAGGAAGGACAAAGTCATCATACAAAGGATACATAGTTGGACCAGAGGATTTTGTGGCCATAATTTAAAATCTGTCCTCTGGTTGCTACTGTTTGTTTTCTTCCTGCATGGAAAATACATTCATCCACTCTCAAGGTATCAAAATCTCCTGTAGCCTTCGGTTTGGCATCAAGCTCTAAGTCCTGTGTTGCATTGTTTGCATCTTGTCCAGATAGAGATGAGGTTCCTCAGGTGAAATTTCTCTCAATCCATAGACCCGTAAACTAAAAAGAGAAGTTACCCACTCCCCAATTCTTCAACATGGAGTGATGAGGCAGGAGTGCGGTCACTGCAATAGATGCTTCTGTCCAAGGGGCGAGAGAATTGAACAGAGGGAGCAATTGTGGTCCAGCCATTCTGAAATCCAGTGAGCCGCATGTGGCCAGTTCCTTTCATCCAGGGGCAAGGCATGTTCCTTGTTATCTTGGTAAGAAATAGCTCAGGATTGTGACTGATAGTTTCCTTAGCCTTCTTCCTAGCCACACAAAGTTGTGGTTCCAGTCTCCTGTTCATTCGGAATGGTACTGTCCCTTCAGTGAAAGCTGTGGCTTCCTAAAAACTTGTCTGTAGTGCGTTCTGTGCACTCAACTTTGCAAAAAAAGATTTGCAAAGTAAGAAAAAGCTTCAGGGTAACAGTAACTCAAAGGTATGACTATTGTTGGAAACTCAGAAAGTGTTTGACTTATTTAAACTCCACATATCTCAACTTGAAAATCTCAACTTTGAAACAAATATTGGACACAGATGAGGCTGCTGTGGGCAGTGCTCCTTAAGATGCTTAGAAGCTGGTTTGTCTAGTTGGGAAGGTCAAACTGGGTGCCACCTTAAATCTTTCCAAATGCTCTCTTTTTCCCGAGCCTTATTGAGGTATAATCGACGAATACAACTTATATATATTTAAGTTGTATAGTGTGATGGTTTGATGTACATATAAATTGTGAAATGATTACCAAAATCAAGTTAATTAACACATCTATGACAGATAAATAAAGAGAATGTGACACACACGTACAATTGAATATTATTCCTCCATAAAAAATAAGGAAATCCTACCATTTGCAATGATGTGGATGAACCTGAGGGACATTATGCTAAATTAAGTAAGTGAGATACAGAATGAAAGGTACTCTGTGATATCATTTATATGCTAAACAAGTCAAACTCTTCCTGAGTTTTTAACAATAGATTTGCTCTTTGATTTGCTCTTACCCAGAAGCTTTTTCTTACTTTGCAATTTTTTTTTTTTGGAAAGACTAGGAATAACAAAACATCTTATTTTTCAATTCATCATATCCTAGGCCTCTGTGTTTCCTCTGCCTTGTACCTGCAAATGAAACAGCTCACTTCTGTCTCTTCCAGCACCTTATAAAGTGTAGCTAAAAGAAGCCAATGGACACTGTCACCATTCTGCAAGGAAATCTCCCTAGCCAGAATCATGAGTTCAAGTTACTGCAGGTGACAGAATATATAATATACAAAATACGTACGGCTCTTTCTCCAATTTCCAGTGGCGGTTCCCTCACTGCTCAATCAGCTTCCACTAATAGGCTCTTTGTGTCCTTCCACTCTCCTTCCCCTATTTGGTCCCAAGGCCAACGCCGTATGTCTTACTTAAATTTTTGTTAGAGCAACAGCACACTCCCAGTAGCAGTTTCTGTTTTGGTTAGCCTTTCCTGTGCAACAAACCACCACCAAATCTTAGTGGCATGGAGCAACAACAGTTTAGGATTTCTCATGTTTATGTGAGTGAGCTGAATGTTCCTTCTGCCAGCTGTGCCTGGGCCCATTCACATGGCTGCATGCAGCTCCGGGGAATCAGTTGGACTGGCAGGTCCAGAGCGGCTCACTCATGAGTCAGGCAGCTGTTGCTGGCTGCCATCTGAGGTACCTTAGTTCTCCTCCAAGTGACTTCTTTTTTTTTTTTTTTTTTTAAGCTGTATTTTTACTCATTGAAACACTAGGTGAAATCAGGGTAAAGTCAACTAAAGGAGGAATGGTTGTTTCATTCATTTGTACTTAAACCAGCCAAAGTAGTACAAATGTCATTATGATGCAGCAAATACAAGACCTCTTTCTACAAATATTAGCATAACCAACAAATCAGGGGCTATAATAAAACAGAGCCAAAAAGGGTGAGGACATCAAAGAAGTATGTTACAGCTTAACCCTTTACCTCAATAGAGTTTTAAAAAAATAAGTAAAGCCTCCCAATCTCCCAAAATAGGAATATACCTTCATCACACCAATTTGTACTTATATTACTTATTCTTAAGGTTTAGAATCTATCCTCCAAGTGACTTCTTATTCACGAGGATCTTAGAGCAGCTTCCTTGTGTAGAGGTCTCAGAGCAGAGTTGAATTCCAGTATAGCCAAAGTGGAATCTCAAGTCCTCTTAAGGCCTAACCTCAGATGTCACTTAAAATCACTGCTTTCATATTATTGATCAATGCAGATCTCAATGCCAGCCCAGACTCAAGGTCTGGGGAAGTGAGACCACATCCTAAGAGAAGGGGCAATAAGATCACATTGCAAAGGATGTGCTAATCAAAATGGGAAGGATTTCTGGTCGTATTTGGAAATCCGCCTGGTCCTGTAAATGTTTTTCATTCATATACTCAATTTTAAAATTTTAACACTGAGTAGTTATATGCACCTGTAAATTGTTCATTTTATTGTGTTGGACTATTCAATATACTTTAGTCCCTACCCATATATAATAAAGTTAGCGTTGATTTTAGCAACTGTAGATATGCAATCCGTATAATTGTGATCCCAAATCAAGTCATTTGACTGTGGCTGGTAATTAATAATCATTACCTTGTCACTCCATGCCTTTGCTGTTGTGTTCCCCCTTTGTAGTCACATCATTTGGTTGTGGGAAGAAATTCAATCTGCATTTGTCTGTTTTTTCAATTTCATTCCAATATTTTATTGAGATGTATTTGCCTGCATCAAAAATGATGAAAAATCTTTATTAGATACTACCAGGAATGATATGATTTTAAATGTGTGATTTGTTTTAAATTAACATTTACATTTATATTTTTAGATAATTTAAATCCTTAAGACATTTATTTAAGCTATCATTATCATTAAAGCAACCTATCAGGCATAATAATCTGCAAAAAGAAAACCCCAAAAAGTTTGTCATAACCTACTGCAATTTCTTGTAAATGTATCAATGCATGGTACCATTTATTTATTTATTTATTTTTGCCAGAGATTGCAATTTCATGCTTACCTATATATATTTACATAAACAGCATTTCTTTCTTCTTAGTATTAGTTAATTAATTAACTTTTGAGACACAGTTTCACTCTGTCTCCCAGGCTGGAGTGCAGTGGCATGATCTCGGCTCACTGCAACCTCTGCCTCCCAGGTTCAAGTGATTCTCCTACCTTAGCCTCTCATGTAGCTGGGATTACAGGTGCCCACCACCATGTCTGGCTAATTTTTGTGTTATTCATAGAGACAGAGTTTCACCATGTTGGCCAGGCTAGTCTCAAACTCTTCATCTCAAGTGATCTTCCTGCCTGGGCCTCCCAAAGTGCTGGGATTACAGGCATGAGCCACAGCACCCGGACTCTTCCTAGTATATATATATTAAATGTGATATTAATTACAGATGGATACTTCTAGAAATTTACTATTTTGCTCTTTATGATAGTTTATGATTCTGATGCAAATACCTTATGCATTATTATGTACATACTGATACGTGAAATGCTATATCTCTCAGAAATAAATTATTATGGAAGAATGTATTCAATATATTAAAATATACTAATTTCATTTACTATCTGAATTTTAAACATACCATCCGTTAAGTGGATATTGTCATTTATTTTAATACTTTTGTAATTTAGTAAATCTATTTAAAAGTTAGTGGTCATAAGACCCTGTGACACAGTTTCACATCACAAATTTGGTAAATTTGTTGTGTATGGTAAAATTAAAAGTATATTTAATATGTTTCTAGACAGTATATTATTTGTGATTGATTGCAACGGCTGCACAATAACCCAAGCCACCTTTTATTATGATCGCTGGGCTTCCAGGTACATGTTTAAGTCACCTGGAGTAAACCACAATTGCGTAGTACCCACAGGTGACTATTAGTATGACTCATCAGGAAGAAAATCATGAACTGTCATCAGCTGTGATCATTTCTTAATAGTCATATGGAATCACAGTTGCTAAATTGGGCCTCATTTGTGCATTTGTTGTGTGTCATGATCTTGCCCTGAAATGGCAAAACACTGAGAAAATATCTAAAAATGGGCAAAGAAATACAGAAATTGAATATCTCAGCCAGAACCCTTTATTTTTTTACTCATTTCTACAGAGGGATATTACCTTATGATATTACCCAGAGCTAGGTGTTTATATAGCCTCAGCAGACTCCAGCTCCTGAGGTCTGTAGGACTAGCTGCTTTTGAAATAGGGAAAGCAACGCGAGCCTCAAGGATGAAGGACCCAGAGAGTTTTTGGAACTCGTTTGTGGTTGTTGCTTTTAATGTTACACAATCTGGCCTTTAGGAACCTATTACGATTTAGGTTATAGGAGAGAAGGAGAATTTGAACCAATTCTACTCAGTAATAATCACCCACACCAAAAACTGGTCTTAAATCAGAGCCTATTACAGCTGTATAGCACCCACACTATAGTGTGGCTTCCCCAGCCCCACCTCTCCTCTACCCTGATGCTGCTGTCATGTCATCCATTTTATGATGCCTTTGCTATTGGTCTAAATTCTCATAACTCTTCTCAAGTAGAAAAGTTGTAGACAGAAACATTGTTAATAAAGTTGTTACTTGTTAAATATATTTAAACTGTTTTCTTAAATATAATGACATATAAAGTCATGTGTAGCTTAATGATGGAGTTATATTCTGAGAAATTTGTCTTCTAGGTGCATTCATTGTTGTGGGAACACTGTAGAGTGTACTTGCACAAACCTAGAGAGTATAGACTATTACACATCTAGGCTACATGATATAGCCTGTTACTCCTAGGCTACAAACTTGTATGGCATGTGACTGTACTGAATATTGTAAGCAATTGTAGCACATGGTAAGTATTTTGTGTATCTGAACATGTCTAAATATAGAAAAGGCAATGGGTTACCTAAGTATAGAAAAGGCAATAGTGGGAGGAGGTCACTAGACAACTGGAATTTTTCAGTTGTGTTTATAATCTTATGGCATTACTGTCATGTATGAGGTTTGTCATTGGCCGAAAAATCATTATGCAGTGCATGACGGTACTTAAGAACTTCATAGACCTCGTCATGAAGGTTCATTTTGTTCCTTGTCAACAGCACTAAAAGGAAATGTTATTGCTCGTTAAACTTTTAACACAAGTTGATAGACATTCGTTGCGTGTTTCTGTTACTTCCACAAATTAAACATTTTATGTTCTTGGTATCAGGTTTAACTACCAAATCTTGGGAGTAAGTTTTTCAAGTTTTACATAAAAAATGAGGGTTTGCTGAATAATTAAAAAATTTTTTTCTTTTAGGAAAATAGTAAGTAAAATCAGAAAAATATTTACTTAGAATTCAGCGAAGTCTGATAATACAAAAAGTGAATTGTAGGACCTTGTAAAATCTGTTTTTGCAACCATAGTAAAAAAGGAAACACGTAAAGAATTTGACATTTAAATATATGCTGTGCTACAAAAAAAGATAATTTGAGGATTCTGAAAAAAGGCCAGTTAGCTGAAGTCTAACTATAAACTCAGAGATTTACCATCAGAGGAAATTGTTACAATAGTATTGTTATTTCATTAAAGGTTATAATAGTGAAAATATAACAATTTATATTAAGAAGTAATATATCATCAGATTATATATTTAATTTTATGACAGTATACATTAACATATTATACCAATTTATATTGACATTTTTAAGCAGTGGTATTTTGTGATGTTTATAAAAGAATATAATCTCAAGTTGAGTATAAACAATTTACATATAATCTGTGTTTATTTTAGATTTTGAATTGGATTTTATGCATTATAAAGTTCCAAATTCCATCAAACCTACCTTGATTAGTTAAGATCATTTTGCTGCTACCTAACTTTATTTATACAACCTAAAGTTTCTCAGGATAAAAAATTTGAACTATAAATTTATAATTTTCATGAGATTAAAATTTGATAGATGAATGTGGTAATTTTTATGCTACCCTTGAGTGACAGTATAATGGCAGAGTGTACTACTAGATTTCTGAAGTCTACAGCATGGCTCTGCCACTGGATGACCTTAGTAGTTCAGTGTCTTGACAGCTTTGTATGTAAAATGTGCATTATAATAGTTCCCGCTCATAGATCTGTGACAAGAATTAATGGATTAGTATATATATCATGTTATATGTAATATATGATAAATGATAATTAAAATATAAAGTGATTGATTTATCTAAATGTCAGTGCCTGGTATACAGGAAATGCTACTTATTTTTATACTGATTTGTTTTTTATATACACTTGAAAATTAAAGAGCATGTTAAAATATATTAGAGGTAATGGATTCTGTCAGTTTTATAGATAGATTCAAAATTTCTCCAAATTAAAAGGTTTTGTATTTATTTTCTTCACTCATTCATTCTTATTGGTTGTACTTGTAGGCATTGGGAATCAAGTTGCTGTCCTCCTGGGCTTTACATTCTAGTAGACAAGCAAATGGTCTGGGCTGAAGCACAGACAAGGTCAGAGACAAAGACAGAGATTTGAGTATCATCCCTCAAAGGCGAGGGATTGAAATTATTTCTTGTTTATGCCCCCCACAACATAGTGTTTACTAGTTTGTTAACAGCTGACATGCTGGTAGGGTGGATAAAATTCACTTCTTCTTTTGAAGGTATTAAACCACTTCTCTGTGGCTTTTATCTCTTTTTTTTTTAGCTTTATTTTATGTGCAGTGATTACATGTGCAGGTTTGTTACATGACTAAATTGTGTGTCGCTGAGTTTTGTGTATGAATGATCTTGTCACCTGGTTAGTGAGCATATTACCCAATAGATAGTTTTTCAACCCACATCCCCCTCCCAGGATACAAAATCAATGTACAACATTTGGTGGCATTTCTATACACCAACAACTTATAACTTGAGAGCAAAATCAAGGATGCAACCCCATGTACAATAGTCACACACAATAAAATACCTTGGAATACACTAAAGAGATGAAAGATCTCTGCCAGAAGAACCATAAAACACTGCTGAAAGAAATCATAGATGATACAAACAAATGGAAAAGCAACCCATGCTTATGGATGAGAAGAATCAATATTGTGAAAATAGCCGTATTGCCCAAAGCAATCTACATATTCAATGCTGTTCCTGTCAAACTACCAACATCATTTTTATCTCTTCAAACCTCTAATTAAAGCCTTCACAAACCCTACCTCTTTCCCTTTCTATATTAGTTTCCTCTTGTTACCTAACAAAGTACCACAAACCTTGAAGTTTAAAGCAACAATCATTTATTATCTGCAAATGTTTGCATGTCAGGAGTCCATGCAAAGCTTAGCTGCATTATCTGTTCAGGGTCTTGCAAGGCTATAACTAAGGCATCAGCTGGATTTCATTCTTATCTGGAGGCTCAACTATGGAAGAACCCACTTTTGGGCTCTGTCACCATGTTAGCAGAATTCATTCCCTGTGACTGTTTGACAAGGGCCTGGTGCCTTGCTTGCTGTTCAGTGAGATTGCACTTCACTCCTGAAGAGAACCTCAAGTTCCTTGCCATTGAGCCTTTCCAAAGGAACTTCACAACCTGGCTGGTTGCTTCTTCTAGGCCAGCAGGAGAATCTCTCATTCCAGTCAGCTAAGCTGGAGTATCATAAAGTAACATGATCACAAGTGTGGCATCTCATCACCATTGTCATATCCTATTGGCTAGACACAAGTCACAGGTTCTGCCCACATTCTGCCAGCATAAAAATGGGGACTCCATGTGGTGGGAATTTTTGGAGGTCACTCCAGGGTGTAGTCACCACACTCCCATCTGGGTGAAGTTCCTTTAGTGCTTCATGTATACGGCTCTATCTTATTGCATTACTCTGTAACCCTCTGCTATTCATAGCCCTTGCTTGTCCATTTCCACCTCTAGATATTTTATAGCAGAGACCTTGCCCTATTCAGCCCTCTGTATTCCTTTGCAGTTAGCATGAAACTCAGCACTTAGTGGTCTTGGTGAATTTTTATTTTTAACAGGTTTGTTGAAGTATATGAATTTTAAATAAGTGGACGAAGGTAAACATAGTGCTAACATATGGCAAATTTTAAAGCATTTGCAGATAATTTTAAAAGGAATAGTCTATATGATTATACAGGTCGACTTTTGTTGACTTTCCCCTTCAAGACAATAATTGGTAAAATGAATGAGAAAACTATTTCACAATTCCTTCCAGATTTGTATAACTAGGACTTTTTCTCATTATACAACTTCATGAAATATTACATTATTTAACCAGATTTCTTTTTCCTTCTAGATGAGCAAGAGATAGTACAAAAACGAACTTTCACAAAATGGATCAACTCTCATCTGGCCAAGGTAAAGGAAACTACCCAGCATTACGAGTTTACTTAGGTTGAGCCAGTAAATCATTAAATGTCCAGTATAACAAAATGCTTGTGTCCCCGTTGTCACTGTTGCAAATAATGATACTGGCAATCTTACTGGTTGGTCTAGCTGTTACCTAAGAGTGGAATTTGCTAGCATTGCTTCTGGGAAGAAATGAACTTATAGCTAGAGTGAAGAGCAGTTACTTCATGTCAGTTCTGTGAATCTTGAGAAACTATTTCATTCAATTATTTTTTCTAATACTAATGTGTGTGTCATATCAAAAGGAGAATTTGTGCTGGATTTTCGTTTGTGTGTGTTTGTTCCTATTAGGAACACAAAGAAGTTATAAGTGATCTGTGCTAAGCAAAAGGTTTTTTCTAAAGAGATTATGATAGTATCTCTCATCTCTGGGGCTTTGATTTAAAAAAGTAACCATGGTAATAGGATATGAAAAGGCTAAAATCATTCTAGTATTATCCCCACTGTCATTCAATGATACTAGGTGACTATATGTCTATATATTGTAATGTCTTTGAACATAAATACTAATATAAAATAAAGCTTAATCTTGATACAGTATAATAAAATTGATCTCTTGTACTGCTGATGAAAAAATAAGCAAACCAAGAGACATCATATTTGTAAAAATAAATTCAGATGATGGGACAGTTGTGTCTGAATTCAGTTAGAGGATTTGCTGATAATTTTTAAAGGAGTAGTCTATAGGATTATGTAGTTGAAGTTATGTGGACTCTCCCTTCAAGACAATAATTGGTTAAATGAATTAGATGATAAAGCAATTTTATCTTCCAATTCTTTATTCTCACTTTTGCTGAGAGTGGTGCCTGTAGTATGTAAAGCAAAACCCTATAGGCAGGTTTTGATCAGGGGCTTCCCCAAAGCCATTTTGATAGTGCAGAAGCAAACAAAGCATGACAGTTTATTTTAGTCCCATTCTACAGATTCACTGCTTACTTTGTGTCTGTGCTAGCCTTTGAAGACAGGAAAAAATTAGTAAAACACTTTCCCAGGCCTCGAGAAGTTCGCAATCCAGCCATGAAAACAGCCTAGAGTGACCTGTCTAGATACAGGATAAACCAGGGTCATCTCTCCTATGCTTTCTTTCCCAAAGCCACTTGATGAGAAGGGAATTTGGCCCAGTAGTTGCCCCACAATCTGCTCTGTAAAAAGGCAGTGGATACATAGGACTGATGACTTTGGGGCTTATTTTTTAAAGTCTCAGTTGGTCACACCTGGCCGCTATTTGTACTACAGAATTGTCATCAATTGGGGAAAAGTTGTTTTTTTAATTTTTCCAAAATGAAAAGAGTTATTATTTTTTCATAGTGTAAAGAGGTTACCTAATTGAAAATAATGTTAATAACGAAACTTTTAGAAAGTGTAAAGAAAGTAAAAGTAATCTTAAATCACATAATCCAGATACAGTCATCATTAAGATATTGGTCAACTGTATTCTACACACAGTTTCATATAAAGTGGTTTTATAGGATATTGTTTTGGAGCATCTATTTCACCCAACAGGTCAATCCATGACAATAGATAGAAATATGTAATTATTGTAATGGCTAAATAAACTTGGTCATGTTTATCTGTGATGAGTTAGCTAGTTGCCTGTTGAGGGTTATTTAGGTGGTTTTCAGTTGTTTCATATTATATAAAATACTACAGTGAAATTCCTGAGCATACATTGTTTGAACACTTGGTATGATATTTTCTTCTTAGGATAAACTTCTAGAAGTGGGTAGTCAACAGCTATGCACAATTATGATTTTAATATATTCTTTCTTTCTTTTTTTTTTTTTTTTTTGAGACGGAGTCTGGCTCTGTTGCCCAGGCTGGAGTGCAGTGGCCGGATCTCAGCTCACTGCAAGCTTCGCCTCCCGGGTTTACGCCATTCTCCTGCCTCAGCCTCCCGAGTAGCTGGGACTACAGGCGCCCGCCACCTCGCCTGGCTAGTTTTTGTATTTTTTAGTAGAGACGGGGTTTCACCGTGTTAGCCAGGATGGTCTCTCTCCTAACCTCCTGATCTGCCTGTCTCGGCCTCCCAAAATGCTGGGATTACAGGCTTGAGCCACCGCGCCCGGCCGATTTTAATATATTCTAAGATGTTCTAAGAATCCCCATTTCCTTGCACTATTAAAACATCCTTCAAAGTTTTTAACAGTTAGGGGTTGGAACCCAACCCTGGAATTATAGCAATGATGAGCTTGTTTCCCCTTTCATATTTGATGTTTCCTTGCATGGTAATCCTGGTATACAAAGCTGTATGCTTTGGAATGTTTTCAGATAAACTGACAACCAAACCATTTATAAGTTAAATTTACCATTTCCAAATATAGCTTTAATAATAGGTAGTGGCAGGTTTAAGAACTGGGGTGTTTAGTTGAGAAGAAAGGAAGTTGATCCTTCTCTCCTAAAATTCTTCAATCTTGGGAGCATTGGGAGCTGTTCAGAAGATGCTTATGAAGATAAATTTAGGGGCGCTTTTTAATAGGAAACTTTATTTTTGTGCTTGATTGCTTTGCTCAGTTGCAAATTAATACACTTTTGACTTATAATTAAATAAAATAAAGTATTTTACTGATGACATTTTTTCTAGTGTAACAACTCTTCGTAAATATTATGACAGCAGTATGAAGAAATAGTGTGCAAATAAGATTGCAATCTGTTTTTTTAAAATATGCTTTTATTATTTTTTCTTTTTTACATTTATTATTATAAGTAAAAATATGCTTTTCTTAAAACAAAAATCTTGTTATAAGCAAGAAAAATCCTAAGGATTTTCTGTGTTTGTGTTTTTATTCTATTTTTACTACACAAATGTTAGATCATTAAAGCTTGTGGGTATAATTATCGTTCTTTTTTGATGTTTATTATCAAATTGAAGTCTTAATGCTTCTCCAATTATGTAAAACATTGCAAATCACAAATTGTTGATATAACATTAAGAATTGGTGGGTTGTCGTTATTTCATACACCTGATAATTTCTTTCAGGAATGGGGCTCCATTGTTAGATATGAAACCTGTAATTTTCTCACTTTTCAAGAAGAAACCAGTATCTTTCTATTCTGTTAGCTCTGCTAATGAAAGAAGGTGGGGTATTTTATTAAATTAGCCCAATATTGATTTTTAGTGATCGTTTTTCAAAGTTAAGTTTCTGACTCACATTTAGCTTATCAGCACTTATTGATAAAACATGTTCCTAAATTCTTACCATGTGCCAATTACAGTGCCTTAGCAACTTTATCTCTTATGTATTTAATCCTCACACAAGAAAATGCATTAGTTTTATTATTTTATAGATTATGAACCAGAAGCTTAGAATTAATTAATAAGCTCATAGTCACATAGCAAGTAAAGGACAAAGACAGATTTCAATCCTATGACTCCTAAGCATGGACACTGTCGGTCAGCCCGGGCTGCTTTAATGAAATACCATAGACTGGATGGCTTAAACAGCAAACATTTGTTTCTCACACTTCTGGAGGCTGAAAGTCCAGGATCAAGGTGCCAGCAGATTCAGTTCTTGGTGAGGGCTGTCTTCCTGGGTTGCAGATGGATGGTGGCCTTCTTTCTGTGTCTTCTTCTTCTTCCTATAAGGACACTGATAAATCCTATTGTGGGGAGCCCAACCTCATGACCTCATCTAAACCTAATTACCTCCCAAAGACCCCACCTACAAAGATCATTGCACTGAGAGTTAAAGTTTCAACATGTAAATTTTGGGGGGACACAAACATTCAGTCCTTAACAGGGACCGATCATTGTGTTATCCTCCCATGCTTCATTTATTTATTTAGTTATTCATTCAGTAAATACTTACTAAACACCTGTTATGTGCTAGGGACTGTGGATACAGTGATGAACAAAGGCAGATACAGACTGTGCCATCATGGTACTGATTATCTAGCAGAGGAGAAAAACAATCACAAAGAAGTGTGTGTGGTGAGTTTATGACAGGGGACATGCAGGGTGACAAGTGAACACGTGACAAGCACAGCCAGCCACACAGGTAATCTGAAGAAGGGCATCAAGAGACTTTCAGAGGAGAAAACATTTAAGCTGGGCCTGAGAAAGGTCCTGGAGTTGGGTAGGTAAAGGAATGAATGCTTTCAAAAGTGGAGAGGTAGAAAGCATGGTACAGGAAAAGGAAGGAAAGCAGTTCAGAATATCTGAAAGTGTAGATTCCAGGTGTAACAGTCTGTCCTCATGCTGCTATAAGGACATACGTGAGACTGGGTGATTTATAAAGGAAAAAGGTTGAATTGACTGACAATTCCAAATGTCCGGGGAGGCCTCAGGAAACTTACAATCATGGCAGAAGCGGAAGCAAATGTGTCCTTCTTCACGTGGTAGCAGGAAGGAGACGTGCCAAGCAAAAGGGGAAAAGCCCCTTATAAAACCATCAGATCTCATGAGAACTCACTCACTATCGCAAGAACAGCATGAGGGTAATCTCCCTCATGATTCAGTTACCTCTCATCGGGACCCTCCCATGACATGTGAGGATTATGGGAACTACAATTCAAGATGAGATTTGGGTGGGGACACAGCCAAAACATATCACCAAGAACAGGGTGGCAACAGAGAAAACTGAGAACTGGTCAAAGGCCAGTCATTACAATAGTTTGGACATTGTGTTATGGGCAGTGGAAGACATGAAAGAATGTTAGGCAGGAGAATAAAGTGATCATTCTGACCCTGAATATATATCTCTCTCTCTCCTGAATTAGAGCAGGAACAAGAAAGACTGAAGACGGAGTGAACTTGCAGTAAGTCAGATGAGAGGTGAGGGCAGCTTGGACTAAAGTAGTGGTGGAGAAATGGAGAAAAGTGTATAGAATGAAAAGGTGTTTAGGAGTGGACTTGATAGAACTGAGTAATTAATTGGAATCTTGGAGGGGAAGGAATCAAGAATGACTTGTAGATTTCTGACTTGAGCAAATGATTAAGATTATTCACAGATATAGGGAATACAAGAGGCTTGGGGGAAAAGCTAGGAAATTCAGTTTAGAAGGAGAAATTAGTCGGTAAAGGTGAACTATTCGATTTGGCAGTTTGGAAGTCATTGGCTACCACTGGGAGTGGCCATGTTATAGTAGAAACTAGATTCTAGTGAGCAGATGAGTAAATGAGAGGTAAGGATGTTAGTACACTTAATATATATTACATGTTCATGAGATAGAGTATTAGCTGGTGCAGAACATTGGATTTGGTAAAAGTTTTAAAAAAGGGTGATCTTGAGCCTACATCTGTACAGAAGGGAATGAGCAAAAGCTTGTAGAGAAGGAGAGGCTGAAAAAGAAGGCAAGGCATGGAATTCTGAAGGAACAAGGCTCCCGAGGAGGTAGAATGAGAGAAGAAATCAAGAGCAGAGGTGGAGGGTGTAGGTTTGTTCCAGAGCAGAGATATCTCCCCTTCTCTGAGACTAGCATTGGGAATAGGAAAGTGGGTGTGGCTGTGCCTAACTTTGGGATAGGCAGAGAGACGAAGACAGAGGTGGCATGGACTTGAATTTGAAGGAATTCTCACCTGATGACCACAGATGTCTTAGGCCTAACAGCATAGTCCTTGCATAGGCAAAGAAGTTATGTTATGATGAATATATTTAAAATTTGACAGTTAAAAATGCTTCTTTCACATTTTAAAATTTATCTTTAAAAAATTCCTACGTTTTATATAAGATTCATAGACTGTTGTAGTTATTTAGTACTTCAGCCACCCAAATGGTACAATCTTAAAAAACCCTTTGTAAAAAGTCAGATTTTTAAATTAGACATATATAAGCAATCTTGATATTTATATTGACTTTTTCTATTATCAGATGCTTGCAGTTTCATATATTCTCTCATTTTATCAAATAGAATGGAATGTTATATTTTTATTTAAACACCCTTGATTCAATCTTTATGGTATTTGACTGTGAGATAAATAGATTGCTTGTCACTAAGCCCTTTGAGGAAAAATAGATCTCAAATAGCCATGTTTTAGTGTTTCTACAAATGGAGCTTCTTTCCAATATGCAATGAGCAGTCCTTTATCCTTCTGCCAGCCGTAAGTTTATGGAGCCATCAACAAAAGGCACTGAACATTTTAAATACTATCTTTGGGATGAACTCAGGCATGATACGAGCATCTTCTCACTTTTTAGAAAAACTGCAGGAAAAAAAAAATTTATAAAACATTATTTAGGTTCCCCATTAATTGCTGGGATTGCCATAACAAAGTACCACATACTGGGTGGCTTAAAAGGAGAAATTTGTTATCTCAGAGTTCCGGAGGCTCGAAGGCCAGGCTCCTTCTAAGTCTCTGGGTAGCTGCATCGTTTCAATCTCTGCATGTCTGTGTCCAAATTTCCCCACTGTATGAGGACACTAGTCATACTGGATTAGGACCCATGCTAATGACCTCATTTTTAACTTGATTACCTCTCTAAAGACTCTATTTCCAAATAAGGCCACATTCTGCAGCATTTTGGGGGGTTAAGATTTCAACATATCTCTGGTGAGTAGGCACAATTCAACCTATAACAGATTCCATTAAGAGCACATTTTGTTTTAATACCAAGTTAGATGCGTGCTGTCTTTCAAAAGGAACATTTTGGATTTTCCGTGTTTTTTCTAAAAAACAAAAATCCATGCTAATCGTGAATTTAAATGACATCTTTATAGTCATAAAATATCACTTTAGTGGTGGCTTTCATCTTCTTTAGTTGTCTTTCCACCAGCAGTGCTGAAAGATAATGTGGAAACATGTTCTGAATAGAATTTTACTCCCATCTGTTTCCTTGTACACACTTTGGTGAGACTATTAATGAGCTCAGACAGGAAGATAAAGAGGCAAAGAGGAAAAGGTAAATGCAGTAATTCACCCCTCAAATAATTTTTTAGTTGTTTTTCTCAAGCTACGATAAGTAGGTGAGATGATGGATATGTTAATTAGCTTGATTTAACCATTTCACATTGTATGCACATACCAAAAGATCATCTTGTATAACAAATAAATGCAATTTTTATTTGTCAACTATATCTTAATAAAGCTAGGGAAAAAAATAAACCCACTTTAATTTGTTAATCCTAAACATTCTAATGAATTAGTTATTTCCAAATATGTAATTGAAACATTGCAAAGGAAAATCCCCATTTCAAAATGAATAGCATTTGTTAATTCATTTATAGAATATATTAGTTTATGGATAACAAAGATCTAGATCTCACAAAGTTTATGCAGATTAATAAACATTTTGCTAATATTAATATTTGTCCAAGTTCCTTCTTTAGAAATATATTATTTTATTCATTTATTTATTTTTTTGACATGGAGTCTTGCTCTGTTGCCCAGGCTGGAGTGCAGTGGCATGGCCTGGGATCACTGCAACTTCTTCCTCCCGAGTTCAAGTGATTCTCCTGCCTCAGCCTCCTGAGTAGTTGGGATTACAGGTGCCCACAACCATGCCCAGCTAGTTTTTGTATTTTTAGTAAAGACGAGGTTTTACCATGTTGGCCAGGCTGGTCCTGAACTCCTGACCTCAAATAATTGACCCATCTCAGCCTCCCAAAATGCTGGGATTACAGGTGTAAGCCACCATGCCTAATCAGAAATATATTTTATTTATCATACATTTATTCAATAAATATTTTAAAATGCTGTTTAATAAGCTAGGGAATATTATAGGTGCTGAAAATGTAGCAGTGACCAAAACAGAAAAAAAAATAATAACCATTTCATTATGAAGTTTATATCTATTATAATGGGGGAGAGAGACAGTAAAGATCAAGAACCTCTTCTGCTGAACATAGACTGAAAAGAAGCAAGAGCAGAAGGAGGCAGATAAGTTAGAGGTTATCGAAGCCATCCAGCCAAGGTACTGGTGACTTTGAGTAAGATAGTAGCAGTGGAGGTGATGAGAGGTGGTTGGATACTGGAAGAATTTTGAAAATGAAGCCAACAAGATTTGTTGATGGATCAGATATTGAGTGTGAGCAAAAGAGAGGAGTCAAGGGTAACCCCAACTTGTACCAAATAAATAACTTGGAGAATATGCTTCTTTTATACTATATAGTAAAACAAACTTTATTTCATCTGAAAATTGTTAAGAGCTGAGTTTTCCAAGCAGATTTAGAGCTGAGCTGGAGGGCAGTTATTGCCTTTGGTATATTTTTTCAGAATTGAATTAAATAATCGAGGAAGTGGAAAGGATTATGCTATCTGTCACAGGAAATAAAAAAGAATGGGAATGACCTTCCCACCTTTGCTAAGCAGAAGTGGAAAATGATCACAATAGTGCTGTTATAAAGGGAGTGAAAGAGAAGCAGATTACACGTACAATTTTTAAATTACTACATCTTGTTTTGAAGATATTGGAAACATTCAATTAGATTTTCTGAATAAAATGACAAAAACTATTGGACATTAATTTTGTTTGACTACTGTCAGTGGTTTTAATCATGATTTACTTGATCTGGCCCAAGGACATGTTGGCATTCTGATACATTTTACTGTGAAAGGTTCTTTGCCAACCTTTGGGAAGGTCACTTGCTCCAAATCTGCTGGTTAGCCTCTTTTCCTTCCCACTCTTCTATATTGCTGTTGTTTAACTTGCTGTTTCTACCCAGAAGATGATCATCAGAGCATGCAAAAACTCCAGACTGGCCCTGGGATGGGAATCTTTCTCCATATACAATCTCTTAGCCTGTGAAATAATTCCTACCTGAAACTTATATAAACCAGAAGTAGTGGTTTATCTGGTTCTAGAAGTTATGGGTTGTTTTGTGCACAGAGGTTTCAAGGGTGCACAGAATGCACATGGAGAGTCAGCTCTTGCATTTGGACCTCCCTATATGCTCTGCAGAAGAAAATTTTGTCACTATATCAGGTCATGACTCTTCATCCTGTTGAGCAACGCTGACTGTGCTCAATATTGTGTGTGCCTCGACTGAAGTGAATACTTAACTGTGGCATGCGCTGTTCTAAGCATTTTCTGGTTCAGTTTTATTGGTATCACAAGGTGCCCAGCAATCATAAATATTAAGCCATAGGATATGTGTTTAGTATTTTAAAGTATAATGTAGCTTTTTTTGATGATAAAATGTTTTGAGAGCTCTTTTCCCAAGAGGAAAAAGCATTTACTAGAAGACTAAAAGTGATTATGGATGATGGCAAATGAGGACCTAGATGGTCCTGGCATGAGACAGGTGATTTTATCATTTTCTTTGTTAAATACTAAATTATTAATACTGAAAATCTACTTTATAGCTGCATGATATTGGTCAATAGGGATTCTAAGATTGCAGAAGGTTTGTAGAAATTTGTACCTCATAAAGTGATGACAGGCTAGTAATATTTCAAAGTAGGTTTTTATTCTTCCACAAAGCAGTCACTATGGAAAACGGTATGTCAATTCTTAAAAAAATAAAATAAAAATAGAATTAACATGTAGTTCAGCAATTCCACTTCGGGATGTATATCCAAAAGAATTGAAAGCAGGGTCTTGAGGAGACATTAATACTCATGCTCATAGTAGCATTAATCACAATAGCCAGAAAATGGAAACAACCCAGGTGTCCATTGATGGATAAATGGATAAAAAATATGTGGTATATACATATGATGAAATATAATTCAGCCATTTAAAAGGATGGAATTCTGACACCTGCTACAACACAGATGAACCTTGAAGACATAATACTAAGTGAAATAAGCCAGTCATGAAATGACAGATACTGTGTAATTCTACTTATAAGAGGTATCTGGAGTAGTCAAAATCATTGAAAAGAAAATAGAATGGTAGTTGCCAGGGGCTGAAGGGCAGAGGGAATGGCTAGTTGTTGTTTAACGGGTATAGATTTTCAATTTTGCAAAGTTAAAATGGTGGAGATCAGTTTTACAACAATGTGGAAATATTTAACACTACTGAACTGTATGCTTAAAATGGCTAACATGGTAAATTTTATATTATGTGTATTTTAGCACATTTAAAAATTAAAAAGTTAAACTACATTCAAAAGAGGGATGTCTCAATCCCCAGTAGATGCCTGAAGCCACAGATGGTACAGAACTTGATCACTGTCCACTAGAACACATTTCTGATCATGTCCTCTACCCACAAATGTAATGCCTTTTCCATTTTAACTAAGCACTTATCATTTACTCTGGCCATAACTTTTGTTAAGGTGTGACAGCCAATTTTCCTTTTTTACAGTTTCACAAATAAAAGATTTATTCTTACCATGGATCTTAGCAATCTCAGATTTTTTTTTTTCATTTTCTTATTGAGAACTTTCATCTTTTCACTTAAAGGAAGCACTTTACAGCATCTTGTCAGCATATCCAAATTGCCAGCATCACTACACTTGCACTTTGTGGTCATTGTTAAGTAAAATACGGATGACTTGAACACAGGCACTGTGATACCGCAGCAGTAAATGTGATAACCTAGACAACTATGAAGTGACAAGCAGGTGGGTCAGGTTGAGTAGACAGCATGAAAACCCCAGGCAAAGGGATGATTCATGTCCCAGACAGGGACAGTGTAAGATTTCATCACACGGCCGGGCACGGTGGCTCACACCCATAATGCCAGCACTTTGGGAGGCCAAGGCGGGTGGATCATGAGGTCAGGAGATCGAGACCATCCTGACTAATACAGTGAAACACCGTCTCTACTAAAAATACAAAAAAATTAGCCAGCGTGGTGGTGGGCACCTGTAGTTCCAGCTACTTGGGAGGCTGAGGCAGGAGAATGGTGTGAACCTGGGAGGTGGAGGTTGCAGTGAGCCAAGATTGCACCACTGCACTCCAGCCTGGGCAACAGAGCGAGACTCTGTCTCAAACAACAACAACAACAACAACAACAACAACAACAACAACAACAACAAAAGATTTCATCACACTATGCAGAACAGTGTGCAATTTAAAACTTATGAATTGTTTCTTTCTGGAATTTTGTTTAATATTTTCAGACTACAGTTGACCCTAGGTAATTGAAACTGCACATAAAGGGGGACTATTTTAGTAAAAAAAAAAAAAAAAAAAAAATACAGAGTGAGGTTTGTGGCCGGAGTGCGGCACTGGGCGGAAGCCACCATGGTGGCCGAGCGAAAGACAAAGCTGTCCAAGAATCTGCTGCGCGTGAAGTTTATGCAAAGGGGACTGGACTCAGAAACCAAGAAACAACTAGAAGAAGAAGAAAAGAAAATCATTAGTGAAGATCACTGGTACTTGGATTTGCCAGAGCTTAAAGAAAAAGAGAGTTTCATAATAGAAGAGCAGAGTTTCTTGCTATGTGAAGATCCTCTCTATGGAAGAATGTCATTCAGAGGATTTAATCCTGACGTTGAGAAATTGATGCTTCAGATGAATGCTAAGCACAAAGCAGAAGAAGTCGAAGATGAAACAGTGGAGCTTGATGTGTCAGATGAAGAGATGGCTAGAAGATATGAGACCTTGGTGGGGACAATTGGGAAAAAGTTTGCCAGAAAGAGAGACCATGCCAATTACGAAGAAGATGAAAATGGAGACATAAAACCGATTAAAGCAAAGAAGATGTTCTTAAAGCCCCAGGATTAAGATGGATGCCTTAAGCGATGGACCACAGGTGCTTGATGGAAGTCAGCAGCGCATCTGGAGCTCATCCCGATAGTGTCTCTATAGTTATTAATACTGTAACGTTTACTTTGTAAAGAGATGTATCATTTTGGAACCATGCTGTTTAAAAAAACAGATGTGTGATGGATGTTGTACATCCTTTGCTTCATGGTATTCATTCATAAATTTTTAGCCCCTGATCTACAAATGTATATGTTTTTACAGGGCTGCTTCCTAAAGTTTTTTTGACCTCGGGTTTATCGTAATACAGTTCTCCAGTCACTGACCTTGAATTGACTGATATAAATTACTGCCAATGTTTAAATTGCCCTTATGTTTATATTTAAATTATTATGTCAAGCCAATTCATACATACAGTTTGGAATCAAATATTCTAAGAATTTATTATATAAATTTATCAAGAATAAATATGCCTCTCCAGCCTTAAAAAAAAAATACAATTAGGTTAGGTTCTTCTGAAAATATGCACTTCTGGTTTACAGAACAAATTTACTTTTGGTCACTTACGTAAGTGGAAGTGGGGAGACACTAACATTTAAATTGTTACACTCAGAATAGTGTTTACACACTAAGAAATTAGACACATGTCAGTTTTGCCTCATTTTGTTGCAAGTAAATAAAATTAATTTTAGATGATTTAACCAAGAAGAAAGAGCTATTGAAAGGCTACTAGGTGTCTCAAAGTAAAAGAAGGAAAAGCCAACTGGGTAAGACGGACTTAACTCAGCAGGCCTGCGGTGCTCAGACTCTGTGCTCCTCAGAAGGGCCTGTCTTTAAGAATGGACTTGGCTGGCTTCTGGGAGACAACCTCTGAGCCCTCGGAATATTCTGCCCCAATAGCGTGGTTTTCTATGCCTGAGACCTTGAGCCACACTATATTTAGAGTGAACATCAGTTTTTGTGTGTCCTGGGGCCTTGGCCGTGCTGTACCACCTTGATCAGATCTTTTTATGTTAACAGTGTGATTTGGGTTAATAGCTTTTTTTGCTGGGGTTGAGGGTGTGGGAGAGAGCTGGAGCTGAGTAGCTGAGGTCAGTCACATGGATATTGCTTGCCTATGTCATAGACCCCCCCCCCAATAAAAACCCTGGACACTAAGACTTGGGGGAACTTCCCTGGTTGGGAACACTTCACATGGGTTGTCACATGTCATTGCTGGGAAAAATAAGTACATCCTCATGTGACTCCCCTGGGAAGGGAAAGATCACTCACCTCTGAAAGCCTGTGCATCGTTTCTTCTGGACTTCACTGCATGAATCTTTCTGCTTTGCTGATTATAATCTGTATCTTTTTGCTGTCATAATCTGTAACCATGAGTTCAGTAGCACTTCTGAGTTCTGAGTCCTTCTAGTGAATCATCAATCCTGAAAGTGTTCTTGGGAACCCCCAACACACTGACTAACCCAGTTGTGAGAAAGACAGAGTCAGAATGGCTCTTGGGACCTCAGCAGCATGACCTGATGACACTAGTTCCTAGGTCACTGCCATGGGACAATGTGACCCCAGACATCTTCTGGACCCAAGAGTATCATGGGCCCAGCTCAGGTCACTCACATAACAAGATAGAGTGTCGCACAATTGTGACCACTGGGGGACATTGAGACACAGATGTGACTTGAGCTGGCTTGTGTCCATGCCAGTATATGTTACATATGTTGGTACATATGATGCTTCTCTTAATTACTTTTTTAGTCTTTCTTAAATCCACATTTAGAAGTTAATAAAGTTAGTGTTTCTAGTAGAGTAGCAGGCACTTCAGCTGATCAGTCAATACTTTTTCTATTGATAATAAATACAGATTACATTTATGAGTTTGTGTATTATTCAGGAAAAATTAACGTTAATACCATCGTTTTTATACTAAGCTTCCTGTCTAACAAGGTGACTCAAAGTATAAAATCCTGGGCTCTAATCCCAGTCACTTAATGTCTCTGAGATTCAGATTCTTTGCTTTTCAAGAGAGGGTGGTGTTCCCGTAGGTAGTGGCTGTGAATATTAAATAAGATAGCAGGTAGGAGTCCACATAATAGTGCTCAGCACATTTAGATGTTTAACAATATTTTATTCATTTTTTTCTTCTCTTCCTATTTTATTATCTTCCCCCTTTTATCCTTACTTAAACACCTACTAAATTTGAATAATATCTAAGCCATAGAAATATCTACTGAATATTGGAATTCATATGTTATATGTAGTCTATACTAGGACTGTTTTGTCATAATTCCTTTATGCACCAACATTTTTATTTCATATATAATATTTAAACGTGAGAACTTCTGAAATTTTTGTTTCGTACTGTATTAGTCCATTTTCACACTGCTATAAAGATATACCCAAGACTGGGTAATATATAAGGAAAGAGGTTTAATTGACTCACAGTTCCACATGGCTCAGGAAACTTACAATTGTGGCAGAAAGCAAAGAGGAAACAGACATCTTCTTCACAAGGCGGCAGGAGGGAAGTGAAGTGAGAGCACAGGAAAAACATGCCCCTTTAAAAACCATCAGATCTTGTGAGAATTCACTCACTGTCTCGAGAACCCATAGGGGAAGCCACCCTCATAATCCAATTCACCTCCCACCACGTTCCTCCTTTGGCATGTGGGGATCATGGGAATTATAATTCGAGATGAGATTTGGGTGGTGGGGACACAGAGCTAAACTGTATCACATACCAAATAGTTATTTTGAGTACAATTTTTTCATCAAATTATTCTCTTAATCTTTTTCACCTTCAGAATGTAATTGTTTCTCAGGACATAAAATTGACATGCAGCACAGCAAACATAGCTATCCTCTCATGAATAAAAATATGAAACAGATGGCGGATCAGTGTTTATACATCCTAATGTTAAATACATCCTGATACCTATAGACTGGTAAAGAGACACACACATACACAATGTTAGAGAATGAATTATTTTCCCAAAATATAGGAAATGATCAGTAAAAGTTACATCAAAGATGACTGTGCCTCCCTACATTTCATAAGGTTCAGGAAGAAATATTTGCTCTCCATTAAGTCCTAAGAGAAGGGAATGAATCGCATTACATATTATCAAGGGGGCTCCTGTGGCAAAAATAAAGGGGGAGGAGGAGAAACGGAGGAAAGCACGCTGTGAGGTCTGCTCCACTCGTGAGTTAACCAAGGCTGTAGCCAGGGAAGGCCAACTCTCCAGCAACAGAGGCCTGTGCGTTTTCCCTGAGTTGATAGACATTTTGAGACCAGGCAACCCTTCTAGAGCCAGAACTTCGAGTTTAAATCTAGTTTGAGGAAAGCTTCTAGAAGGGGTGGCACAGAAGAAAGTACTACTTTCTCTTCTTGTTCACTCCCATCTCCCTCTCCCATCACCAAGTCAGAAGGCCCATTGTTTGAACCACCTCGGATTCAGCATGAACATGTCTTGCTTCCATGGAAGAACGTGCTAAATAGGATTGGGAAGGCCAACAGAGAATATAATTTCCTCAAATATTGTACAAAAAAAAGAGAGCTTACCACAATTTCCCATTAATAAATAAAGATCATTGTGGTCTTGAAAAGTGCTTGATAGATGTCTATCTGTATTTTCCATTAAGTCAAGATCCAATAAATTATCTGCATCTCTAAGTCTCCTTTTTGACCTTCAACACTGTGACCCAAGTCTTACCAAAGTCACCATATTGGTGGTATAGATATTTGTACATGTGACAGGAGAAATATTTTAGCTGAAAGATTTTCTATTAAAATATTGTTCCAAAAATTAAATGTGAGGTAGTCATCATAGTAAAGTTCCCCTTAATTGATTGTTTGGTGTATATAAACAATACCTTATACAAACTGGGATGGCAAAACTTGTCCAATAATTACTAATTTTTTTTTATTCTGGTGTAATAAAGCTGTTTATTGGTTTCACACAATATTTACATTCATTCATTCATTCAATCAATCAGCCAGCAAGCCAGCAATAGATATGAAGTGCCTGCCACATGTTTGACAAAGTTTAGGAGAGGTCGCTTACCTGGATTTAAGAGTCATATATAAGCAGAAAAAAAATTGTAAAGAACAAAGGACTCAGGATTGAGTGGTCAATGACCACAGTTAGGAAGAAGAGAGGAGAAAGAAAGAGAAAGGCCTGTGAACTAGGCAGTCTGGTCACAGAGTTTTGGGTAGGAACAGATCAGGGAGAGAATGGTATCGGCAATGTCCCATGCAGAGGGGCCAGTAGGCTGCTGAGCTGTTCAGCTGTTGCTGCTGATCGGAAGGCCAATTCTGGAGCCCTGTGGAGGGAACAGCTGGAGGAAAAAGGAAAGCATGTGCAGCATGAGTAGCAATAGAGGAGGGAAAGAAGAGAGGCAGAAGTGAGGTGAGAGGACATGTTCCTCAAAGTGGCAGACACCTGTGTATTTTTTAAATCAAAACAGATGAAGGCATGCATTTTATCATTTTTGGGTGTAAAATTTCTTGAAATCTTTATTATTTCATGAGAATTCCCTGCTTTCCTTACTTTTTGCTTATTTGTAACAATGCACGAAAAATTGTATTTGCATTTGCTCACTGAATATATCAAACATTTATGAACTTGTTCCTCATTGTTTTGCCTGATTTAAAGAATTTGGGTACAAGTGGATACTTTGAATGATAGACTGCATTTTTAATGACTGTATATGGCTAAGACAGTAATTTTTATTCTTCTTGCACCAAATAGTTTTCTTTGTAATGGCTTCTTTTATTCTGATTAATTTTATTTATGTGCTTAGAATAGAAAGTCACTATTACATTTTTGCTATATAAGTAAGAAGCAGCGTGAATGATGGAATTTGAAAGAGAATGATCCAAAATGAAAACTCTGTTATTTTTGAACAAGCATTTCACAGCATGAGAACAAAATGTGTTCAACTGTTCATTTTATAACGAGAGAAAAATACATTTTAAATTAGAATTGTACTGCTCAGGCATTATAATTCATGCAGTCGTAAGAGAAATATAATGCTCTACATCAGTTGGTAGAGAAAAAAAGTCACATTTCAACCAAACATTTGGTGTTAAACCTCTTAGATAGAACACATCCTTTTTAAAGAAAGAAAGACAATTGAAAGTCAGGAATTGAGCATTAGGCCTTTAATAAGATTCAGTAAGAATCAGAAAACTATAAAGTTTGAAATCAGACGCTAAATGGAAAACAAATTCTGATTCTGTGCTAAATCAGTGAACACCTCCCCTCTATAGACCATCAACATTGCCACAATGGCTTCTTTACTTTCTCTGAGCCAAGATAGACCCTAATTCAATGTTTGATGAATTCCAGTATATTAAGTATTTTAATAACCTTCATAAAAAAAAAGATGCTCCAGGAATTAGATGTGGGCTTTGGCTTATTTTTCCAGCAGCAGTGATGGATTTGCACTGATCTGTCTGTACTCTTGTGCTTATGATATTTTGGGTTCAATGACACACTGAAAGAAGTTTTGCTAGATTCATCAGGCTGTAAAACACAACGTAACAAATAACTAACCCACGGGAAGATTGAACCTGCAACCTTAGCTATGCCAACAGTGCTCCTCCAGCAGATCACTGAGCTAATGAGGTTGCTATGGTGAGAATGTCCTATAGAAGGGCTGCACCTTGTTAAGCCCCAGTAGTGTGGCTTGCACAGAGTGAGGCTGAGGTTGGTCCATGCAGCTGTTGCTCTGCTTTTATGTCCCACTATAATCTCTCTCCTATCTTTTAGGTTGATAGTACCCTTTTTTCCTTGCCTTATCCCACAACATCCTGCCCTTCAAAAATCACTTTCTAGAAAGAAGCTGGTACATACATTAAGGCTCAAGCATTAAATCTTCTGAGGTTTTTGAATATTGAGTTTTATCTCCACTGGATTGTTTTATTCTCACAGTCATCAAAAGGCAATTGGCAACTCAATCCAAAATAAAGAATTAAAGTATATAGAAGCCTCTCCTACAAATTGCACCACCATAAGCAACAAAGGTGAGACAGAGAGAGAGACAGAGAGAGAGAAACAGAGAGGGAAGAGATATTTTCTGCACTTATTCCTCTTTGCTTTTACAGCGGAAACCTCCAATGGTGGTGGATGATCTTTTTGAAGACATGAAAGATGGTGTTAAACTGCTTGCCCTTCTGGAGGTCCTGTCTGGGCAGAAGCTGGTAAGAATTTTTTTATGTTATCATACTTGTCAAATTGTTTCCATTTGGAATTTGGGGACTGTGGAGTTGAGAGTGCTAAGATGTGCTGCCCATCTGAAAGAAAGTTATTTGTTGTGGTGGGTAGTATACTGGAAACACTGGTCTGCTTGCACTTCTACTTCTAGGTGCAAGGAATATATTTCCCTTCTTGTTCTTGCAAATCCCTAGTGCATTTAAAACGTTATGTTTATAATAACAACCGGACAATTAAGAGTAAAGAACTTCATCAGTAACTTAACATGATTAACCATTGTATCTATATGGTATACAAGACGCTAGTTGCAAATTACCAAATCCCTCACTTTAAGTGTTTGTCTTCCATTTAGAAAGAAATGTTGGTCCATATCTGTGTATTTATATAGTTGTTTGTTGAAAATTAAGCTGGAAACCAGTGCGGCATTTTTCATATTCTTGTTGACATCATCCATCATCCATCATTTGTAGCAAGAACAACCTGTTCAGAGTTGTTTTTATGTGCTGTGGAACCAGCAGAGTGAAAAACAACATTAACAGTGTGCTAGAAAGTGTATTTTCTACATTGTCAAATAATAAAATATTTTTTCTTGCTTATCTCTTTTTCATTTCAGAGTAGTAGAGCAGTAAGTAGTTCATAAACATAAATTATTTATCAATAATGTTTACCATAATTTGGAAAAAGGAATTCAGGAAAAAATCTTTAAGACGTTAGATAACACACTAGACACAGAGTCCAAAATTGAAAGTCCCTTTTTTTCTTTATCACTTGTATCTTGGCAATAACGGCACAGTCATTATTACTTGGATAACTAAGTTTTTAAAAGAGGATTTTTACCTCTTTAAAATTAATTTCCATTCATTTTGTACAGGGATCCCTCAAATAGCTTTTGTAAGAATTGTGTGTTGAAAAACAAACTGGTAATAATTTTGTATCAGTCATTTATGTAATTGGATTCCCAGGTAGCAGATGCTTCTGGCACCCCATGTCTCATCTCAGCTACATCAGTGGTAGACATTCCCATATACTCTGACAGCTTCTTTCTTCAAGCACTGGTAGTTATCTGTCTGGCTTTCTGCCTCAGGGCTTTTATTAAAGGCACAAGTTGCACAGAGCAGCTTTGAAGTTTTGGGGAGTTAGTGGTACCAAGGGACCCTCAACCAATGGATATGGGAGTCTATGAATAAATGCTCCACCCTAAAATTCTTAGGGTAATTCTGAGACAGGTGATTCTGAGGCATGTTTTACACATGTCTTATAGAGTTCCTGTAGGGTCACCAGTGGGATTGAGTTCCAGTTGCCAATAACAGTAACCCTCAGTAGCACATCCTTTGTTAGCTTTTGCTCCTTCCCCATCTCTCTCTCCACACATCCTTATTCTTGCTACCTGGGATCACCTCCCTAGTAAGCTACATGCACCCAAGAGCTTGTCTCAAGCTCTGCTTTGGAAGAAATCAAGCTAGACATAGATGAACAGGCAATTTGGAATGTGTATAGGCATATGCATGAGCTAAAGATACTAGATAAGCATTAGGATGTGGGAGTTGTTAGACTGAAATACATACTCTCTTGATTACCTGATGTAACTGGCCATTTAGATATATCCTCCTGAATTAAGCTATTTTCTTGATGGGTAAAGGAATCTTTATATGAATATTCATGTGGATATTCAAGAAGTTTATGTGTCATTCTAAGTGTCATTACAATCTGCCGTTATACTTGACAGTAGAATACAGTATACAGAAATCTTGATGGGCATTTAACTGCCAGGCTAAATTATTCTAGAAAAAAAGCATATATTTTTGACATGACAATCCTACTACTGTTTTAAGTACCCTACTCATTCAGATATAGTTAGAATTATGGGATCTTAAAGCTAGCAGGAATTTCAGAAAAAAATCTTAGCATTCTCATTTAACAGGTAGGGAAACTGGTGCATAGAACAGCAGTTTCTGATTTAACCTTTATTATTTATTTATATTGAATTCTTCAAGAGTCTGAATTACATAAAATAAAATCATTCTGAAATTATAAATATGCTGTGGCAAATGTTATTTAATTTTTTTACATGTATATATTATTGTTCAGGACCACACTAAGATGAAGAGCATCATTTAAAGGTCTGAGCATCCTAGGCATTCTTTTAGAGCTTTTCAAAGGGACAATATGGGCAAGAGTG
The DNA here is from genome assembly GCF_043159975.1 of Macaca nemestrina. Lineage (NCBI taxonomy): Eukaryota > Metazoa > Chordata > Mammalia > Primates > Cercopithecidae > Macaca > Macaca nemestrina. The sequence continues at coordinate 71,662,617 of NC_092129.1, read as the reverse complement.
TTTCCCTTAGGAGTGTTAATATTGTTCAGGAATGTGATTGTGCAATAGAACCTTACTGAGAACCCTATACTTAATGTCACAGTTCACATAGGTCAGGATTCTGGATCTGATTATGATCATCTGAGAAATGTGACCAAATGGCTTCACATCCTTTATATTGTGCCAGCATCTTAGGGTAAGAGTGGAATTTCAATATCCCAATACCCTTTAGTAGCCTATTGTGACTCCCTTGTCTATGATTTTATTTAAGGTATTAGGGAGTTATAAAAAATTACAATTCTTATCCTTGGATTTTTCTACATCCCTTGAATATTATTTGTGAAACATTTGTTCTTTGAATGGATAAGTAATTACTTAGCTGCAATTTTACATAAACATAGGAAAACTAAATTTAACACTGCACTTAAGAGTTGTTTTTAAGAACATGAGGAATTACTATTGAAACATTAGAAACAATAGAAGCAATATGAATAGAGATTAAGGGCTGCAGAGAAACTTCTTTTTTATCTATGTTGTTAACCTTCCGAATAGTATTTTTGCAAAAGACTCCTGAACACTTTTCCTTTCAAGAGAAGGGTAATAATCCATTTAGAAATGAATGATGGATGCTCAGAAAATCTTGAGTGTCAGATTTCCCTGCATGTCCACCAGGTGACTCTGTTAGTCATTGATCATATATTTAGAGTAGAACTCAATTCTCCAATGGTATTTGTCATTGTCTAATAATCATTCAACTAACATTCCTAGAGTCCCTATTATGGATAAGGCACTATCTTGTGCCCTCTAAGAAAAACACAGATGAATGAGATATAGTCAGTGCTCTCAAAGAGATCATAGCCTAATAGGGATAATAATAATAATAATTATAGGTTAAGTTGTGTGAAAATAGATGCACATATGTGGTGGAACAATACAATAAATGTTTGTGTCTTTCTCACTTAGCAGGATACATCTGAAGAAGAAAAACAGGAAGAAAGTATTTGTCCTACTAGATATCAGATCTTACAATGAAGCTATATCACTTTAGACAGTGTGGTCTTTTTACAGAGATGAGCATACTGACAAATACCATAGAGTCCAGAAACAAGCCAAAGCATGAAGGAACTTTAGTATATGTCAAAGGTGGATATCAGATATGGGTGTGCAGAGTGGGGAACTGTTCAATAATTGGAACAGCTCAAAAGAAACCTTACAAGCCAGAAGGGATTGGGGTCCTATCTTTAGCCTCCTGAAAAAGAATAATTGTCAACCCAGAATTTTGTATCCGGCAAAACTAAATTTCATAAATGAAGGAGAAATAGTCTTTTCAGACAAAGAAATTCTGAGAGAATTTGTTACTACCAGACCAGTCATACAAGAAATGCTAAAAGGAATTCTAAACCTTGAAACAGAAGGTAGATATGATCCTCTTGAAAGCATAAAACTCACAAGGTCTATAAAACAATAACATAACTAATAAAGTAGGTTACAATCAACATGATGACTGGAACACAACCTCTCATCTCAATATTAACTTTGAACATAAATGGCCTAAATGCTCCACTTAAAAGATACAGATTGGCAGAATGGATAACAAAATGACAAACCAAAATGTTTGCTTTCTTCAAGAGACTCACCTAAGGAATTTTATAAACTCCAGATACATGAGTGGAAAAAATATTCCATGCAAATGGAAACCAAAAGTGAACAAGAGTAGCTATTCTTACATCAGATAAAACAGATTTTAAAGAAACAATGTAAAAAAACACAGAAGAGGTCATTAAGTAATGATAAAAGGACAAATTCAACAAGAAGATATTACAATTCTCAATATATATGTGTATAACTCTGGAGGTTCCAGATTCATAAAACGTTTCTATTAGACCTAAGAAAGTAGATGGACAGCAACAAAATAATTGTGGGGTACTTCAACACTTCACTGACAGCACTAGACAGATTATTGAGGTAGAAAGTAAAAAAAGAAACAGTGGATTTAAACTACACTCAGAACAAATGGACCTAACACATATTTATAGAATACTCGACCAAAGAACTGCAGAATATATATTCTTCTCATTAACACATAGAATATTCTCCAGGATAGACCATATGATAAGTCACAAAACAAGTCTCAATAAAATTTTTAAAAGTCAACATTACCTCAAGTATCTTCTCAGACCACAGTGAAATAAAACTAGAAATCAACTTCAAAAGGAACCCCCAAACTAAACAAACACATGACAATTAAACAGTATGCTCCTGAATGATTTTTAGATTAACAATGAATTCAAGATGGAGATTTAAAAATTATTTGAAATGAATGGTAATAGTGATACAAGTTATCAAAACCTCTAGGATACAGCAAAAGCAGTGCTAAGAGGAAAGTTTATAGTGCTAAATTCCTACATCAAAAAGTATGACAAATCACAAATTGACAATCTAACATCATACCTTAAGGAACTAGAGAAACCAAAGCAAATCAAATCCAAACCTAGTAGGAGAAAAGAAATAACAAAGATTGGTGCTGAACTGAATGAAATTGAAAAAACTAACAGAAAATACAAAAGATAAATGAAACAAAAAACTTGGGTCTTTAAAAAGATAAACAAAACTGATAGACCATTTGCTAGATTGACCAAGAAGAGAGAAGATTCAAATGAGCTCAATTAGAAATGATAGTGGAGACACTACAACCAACACCACAGAAATACAAAACATTACTCAAGACTGCTATGTACACCTCTATGCGCACAAACTAGAAAATCTATAGGAAAGGGATAAATTTCTGGAAACACACAACTCTCCTAGGTTAAATCAGGAAGAAATAGAAACCCTGAACAGACTAAAAACAACCAGTGAAAATTGAATCAGTAATAGAAAAATTGCCAACAAAAAAAGCCCAGGGCCAGATGGGTTCACAGCTGAATTCTACCAGACTTTCAAAGAAGAATTGGTTTTAATCCTCCTGAAACTATTCCAAAAGATTAAGAAAGAGGGAATCCACCCTAACTCATTCTGAGAAGCCAGTGGCAACCTGATACAAAAACTAGGAAATGACATAACAACAACAACAAAAAAACTACAGGTCAATATCCCTGATGAACATAAATGCAAAGACCCCCAACAAAATACCAGCAAACTGAATCTAACAGCTTATCAAAAGATAATACACCATAATCAAGTGGGTTTCATTGCAGGGATGCAGGGATGGTTTAGCATATGCAAGTCAATAAATGTGATACATCACACAAACAGAATTAAAAACAAAAGCTGTATAGGCATCTCAATAAATGCAGAAAAAGCATTTGATAAAATCTAGCATCTCTTAATGATAAAAAGTCCAACAAACTAGTCATAGAAGGGACATACCTCAAAATAATAAAAGCCATATATGACAGATCCACAGCTAACATCATAGTGAATGGGGAAAGGTTGAAAACATTCCCCTTGAGAACTGGAACAAGACAAGAACGCTCACTTTTACCACTTCTTTTAAATATATTACTGGAAGTCCTAGCCACAACAATCAGGCAAGAAAATGAAATAAGGGGTATCCAAATTGGAAAAGAGTAAGTCAAACTATCATTGTTTGCTGATGAAATGACTGGATACCCAGAAAACCCTAAAGACTCCTCTAAAATTCTTAGATTTGAAAAACAAAGTCAATAAAGTCTCAGGTTACAAAATCAGTGTACACAAGTGAGTAGCACTGCTATACACCAACAGCAACCAAGCCGAGAATAAAATCGGTAATTCGATTCCTTTTACAATAACTGCAAAAAAAATTCTAGGACTATATTTAATCAAGGAGATGAAAGATCTCTACAAAGAGAACTACAAAACACTGCTGAAACAAATCACAGATGACACAAACAAATGGAAACACTCACGGATTGGAAGAATCAATATTGTGAAAATGACAATACTGCCCCAAGAAATCTACAGATTCAATGCAATTACTGTCAAAATACCAACATCATTTTTCACAGAACTAGAAAAAAAAACAATTCTAATATTCACATGGAACCAAAAAAGACCCCAAAGAGCTAAAACAATCCTAAGCACGAAGAACAATCTGAGGCATCACATTATCTGACTTCAAATTATACTACAAGGCTATAGTTACCAACATAGCATGATATGCTGTTATAAAAGTTGATACATAGACCAATGGAACAGAATAGAGAACTAAGAAATAAAGTCAAATACTTAGGATCAAATGATCTTTGACAAAGAATACAAAAACATCAACTGGAGAAAAGACATCCTGTTTAATAAATGGTGCTGGGAAAACTGGATAGTCACATGTAGAAGAATGAAGCTGGACCTCTATCACTCACCTTATACAAAAATCAACTCAGGATGGCTCAAATACTTAAATCTAAGACCTGAAACCCCATACAAATTCTAGAAAAAAAACTAGAAAAAGGTCTCTGGACATTGGCCTAGGAAAATAATTTTTTGCTAAGACCCTAAGAGCAAATGTACAAAAATGAAAATAGATAAATGGACCTAATTAAACTAAAAAGTTTCTGCACAGCAAAAGAAATTATCATCAGAGTAAACAGACAACCCACAGAATGGGAGAAAATATTTGCGAACTATGCATCTGACAAAGGACTAGTGTTCAGAATCTACAAGGAACTCAAACAAATCAGCAAGAAAAAGACAATACCATCAAAAATTGGGCAAATCACATGAATAGATATTTCTCAAAACAATATACAAATGAGTAATACACATGAAAAAATGCACAACATTACTAATCATCAAGGAAATGCAAATTAAAACCACAATGAGATATCACCTTACCCCTCCAAATCGCCATTATTAAAAAGTCAAAAAACAATAGATACTGGCATGGAAGTGGTGTAAAGGGAACGCTTATAAGCTGCTGGTGAGAATGTAAATTAAAACAACCTCTACGGAAAAATGGTATGGTTTCTTGCCGGGCGCGGTGGCTCACGCCTGTAATCCCAGCACTTTGGGAGGCCGAGGCGGGCGGATCACGAGGTCAGGAAATCGAGACCATCTTGGCTAACATGGTGAAACCCCATCTCTACTAAAAATACAAAAAATTAGCCGGGCGTGGTGGCGGGCGCCTGTAGTCCCAGCTACTGGGGAGGCTGAGGCAGGAGAATGGCGTGAACCCGGGAGGTGGAGCTTGCAGTGAGCCGAGATCAGGCCACTGCACTCCAGCCTGGGCGTCAGAGCGAGGTTCTGTCTCAAAAAAAAAAAAAAAAAAAAAAAAAAAAAGATATGGTTTCTTAAAGAACTAAAAGTAGATCTACCATTTGATACAACAGTCCCACTACTGGGTGTCTACCCAAAGGAAAATAAGTCATTATTTCAAAGACATCTGCACACGGATATTTATAGCAGCACAATTCACAATTGCAAAGATATGGACCCTACCTAAGTGGCCACTGACCAATGAGTGGATAAAGAAAATGTAATATACATACAACCATGGAATACTACTCAGTCGTAAAAAAGAATGAAATAATGTCTTTTGCAGCAATTTGGATGGAGCTGGAGGCCATTATTCTAAGCAAAGTAATTCAGGAATGAAAACTAAATACTGTATGTTCTCACTTATAAGTGGGAGCTAAGCTATGTGTACAATGAAGGCATATAGAATGGTATGATGGACTTTGGAGACTCAGAAGGATGAGGGTAAGAGACAGGTGAAGGATCAAAAACTAAATATTGGGTGACAGGTGCACTAAAATCTGAGACTTCACCACTATATTATTCCTTCATGTAACCAAAAACCAATTGTACCCTAAAAGTTATTGAAATAAAAAAATGGAACAGGAAATGAAGTTCATTCTAGCAGAAAAATGTAAAATTGAATTCTTATTTCATGGCCTATACAAAAATTAAATCTACATGAATTAAGGACCTACTGACAGTAACACTTTCAACTCTTAGTAGAAAACATGGGTGAATATCTTTTAGACACAGGGATAGGAAAACAATTATTCAATAAGACACAAAAAATATTGACTAAAGATTGCTATATTTAATATATTAAAATTAAGAATATCTTAAAAATTAAAAACCTTTTTAAAAAGTGGCAGGAGTTACAAACTTGTTGAAGATATTCACAATTCATGTTGTAAAAGGATTAAATCAAGAATATATAAAATACATCTTCAAAACAGTATGGGTGCAAACAGCCCAAAGGAAAACCTGGACAACGGATGTGAAAAGGCATTTTACAGAAGAAATACACATTACCAATGAACAGAGGAAGAGAAGTCCCTATTGCTGTTGATCAGGGAAATGTAAATGCAAACTGCAATGGAAAAGAGTACATATACATTTTACATACATTCAATTGAAAAAAATATGTTTAAGGTATCTGCCAAAATCAAACGGTGGGGAGGATACAGATTAACGGGATTATTTTTGCAGTGCTGATAAGAGTAAAAAGTAGTGCAACCATTTTAGGATAGTTTGGATATAAATTCAAGTCATATTCCCTTTGACTCAGCAATTCTACTCTTAGGTACGTGTCCAAGAGAAACTGTGCTTGTACAAAAGGTGAGAAGTACAAGAATAATCTATCAACATACCAAAATATCAATAACCTGGAAATAGCACATTCATATCAGAAGGAGGGTGTAGAAATAGCACATTATATAGCTTTTGAAATGGATGAAATACAGTGAAAGGCAATGATATGATGAATCTTAGCAATATAATGTTATGTGGAAAAGTAGGTCTGAAAAGATTAATACAGTTATGCTCTTCATATAAAATTAAAAAGTAAGCATTCTTTTTAAGAAAGCATGTGAAAGAAATAATCTCTATAAAAAGGCAAACACTGGACTGGAGTTAGTGTGACGGGTGCCCTCAGTGTGGTCACGTAGGAGGATGGGATTAATGGTGGTCATATTTCGGGATATGGCTTTCATACTTCGTTGTGGGTCCTTAGTTGTTTTAGGTTGCACATTCTGGGTGTGTTTACATTTTTTAAAATAACTAATAAACTAAAGAAGTGGGTTGTGCACAGAACAATGATGAGACTGTGTCATGTCTAACAGAGGTCTCAGTAAAGAATAAGTAAAAATTTAAAAATATCTTCTATTTATGTATTTGCTTTAGAAATATATCTTGTATTTATATATTTGTTTTAAAATCATATCATAAAAATTACTACCTGGCACACTATTACTTGGAAATGAAAAGATACTTGGTTTTCAATTTTAATAAGAGATCATTTAGAGCTCTAGGGTTTTCTCATTTGGGGAAGAGAGCAATTTACCAGCTATGCAGCCTTACAGCATACTTCCTGTAAATGTAAACGAGGCTTACAATATCTACTTCATTGAAATTTTTAGTTTTCAAATTAACAGTGTGGTGCAGAGAAGGTACACAATAAATTTTGGTAACTTAAACATAATTTTGAGTATCCATGTACCAGAACACACTATTTCATTCTCAGAATCCTATTTCTTAACTTTGGTTTTTGTGCCCCCATGTATTTTGGTCATTCAAATCAAGAAATGTCACTATTAATGTTAGTCTCTTTGCATGTTTGGATGACTGAAAAAATGGTGAGTGACTAAGAATATTTTTCATATACATGCTTTGCTAACTTATAGGAGTGATAGTCTCAGTAGATAACATAGGAGTTTTGTGATAGTAGATAATGTAGGAGTTCTGTGCATTTCTGCTCTTAGACATAGAGAAAACTAAAAGGCAAATGCATTAACAGATAATCTGAGAATGAATGCTCTTATTGAGTGAATTAGTATATCTTCAGAGTGCCATGGGGAACACCCCTTTATGTATTTGCTAATCTTTATAGAAAGTGAACAATCTTGGTTGCTTTCGAATATTCTTCAAGTATATTTTTAATCCATTTAAATAGATCTTATAACTAACATTTTAATATGCAGATTTTGTCTTATTCCTTTTTCCCCCCCTCTCTTTACAGCCTTGTGAACAAGGACGCCGGATGAAGCGAATCCATGCTGTGGCTAACATTGGCACGGCACTCAAGTTCCTCGAAGGAAGAAAGGTAAGAGAGAAACAAAAACAAAACACCAAGGAAGAAGGTATGGGCATACTTACGTTTTCAGTATTGACTGTAGATCAAAACACTGCGTGTAGTCTATACAGCATAGACAAATAATGTCACTGTATTGTAAAATACTCTTAGATTTATGGAGAAGTTGCAAAAAAAGAAATTTTATTTCTACAGTTCATTTCAGCATCTAGTGTTAAGAGCTTACATAACCATAGTATAATTATCAAAGTAAGGACATTAAAATTGGGATGATACTATTAACTAAAACATAAACATTAGTCCAAGTTCATCAGTGTTCCCCCTATTGTCTGTGTCTGTTCCAGGATCCACTCTAGAATTACATCTTGTGTTTAGTTATGTCTTCTATTCTATGACAGGTCTTCTTTCTTTCCTTGTCTTTCATGACCTTGACACTTTTGATAACTGCTGGTCAGTTATTTTGCATAATGTCTCTCAATTTCAGTTTGCATGATATTTTCTCATGATTAGGTTGAGTGTATACATTTCTGGAAAAAATCCCAAGAAAGTTATGTCATGTTCTTCCCAGTGCACCATGTCAGTAAATATAGGGTGCTGATATGTCTTATGACTGGTTACATTAACTTTGAATACTTGGCAATGTGGTGTCTGCCATGATTTCCTACGGTAGAGTCACTGTTTTTCCCTTTATAGTTGGGAAATAACTTAGGGGAGGTAATTGAGACTATGCCAAGTTTCTGCTTTTCCTCAAATTTTGCTCACTGATTTTAGTATCCATTGCCTTCAGTAATTATTTCTGTGCTGTTTGCCTAATGGTGATTTTCTATTTTCCTCATTCCTTCTGTATTTATTGATTGGAATTGTTCTGTACGAAAAAGATGTCCTCCCCCACAATTTACTTATTTATTCAGTTATTTATTCCAGTAGGGACACATGTATATTTATTTTGTTAGGTAGTTAAAATCCATCATTATAATCATTGTTATTATTTTGTCACTCAAATTTTTCTAGCTTTGACCACTAAGAGCTCCTTCAGGCTGGCACCTGTACCTTTTTGATATGGGCTTATAATTTTTCAAGCATTTTTTTATTTGCTAGAACTACAAATATTCCAGGTTTTTCTTATATTTTCCCTGCCCCAGTCCTGGAATCAACCACTTCTTTAAAGAGGCTTTGTTCCTTTTAGTGATGAGTATGTCACTAACCCATGCCCCTGTGAGAAACAGATTTACAAACTAGAGAACAGGATTTGTATATAGTTTTTTTTTTTTTTTTTTTTTTTTTTTTTTTTGTCTTTAGCATTACAGTATCCAGTCAAAAAACTATTTTTGAAATGTTCTTACATTAGTTCTATTATTCCCCATCCCTTTCAGTGGGAGTATGTCATCATTTGTTACAGAGATAGGTTTATTTGTTGTTGTTTGTGTTCTATTTTGTGCCCCACCGCCGTCCTGGTCAATTTTATTTGTTTTGAAGAGTGGGACATTATTATGGTTCTAAAATAATAAACGCTATATTTAAAGAAGTCAAACCCCTTCCTCATCCCTACTACTCCATTCTCATTCCCTGCCTCTAGCTGCATCTCCCACCTTTAGGTAACCAGTCTCTCTAGTTTCTAACATATATTTTGCGTTTTTTTCCCCACAAATAAGATGTGTTTTCATATATTCCCTTCTTTCTTACATGAAGGATAGCATACCATAGATGCATTTTGCTTTTTTCACTTATCAGTATATCCTGGAAACCACCCCACATCAGTTCATAGTGATTTCTCTGCTATTTTTACAGTTACACAGTGTCCCGTTGCCTAGATATGCCATTGTTTATTCAACCACTCTCTTATGAATGGGAATTGGGTTGTTTCTAGCATATTTCAAACACAAACAATGATGCAGTTAATAACTATGTGCATAAGTGCTTCCATATAACTGGAGGTGTATCTTCTAGATGCGTGCTTGCTAAGTCAAAAGGTAAATGCACATGTAATTTTGGTAGATATTACCATATTTCCCTCCAACAGGGTTGCACCAATCCTCTTACATTTAGCCTTTTCTAATTTGTGGGAATTTAGGAAGTCTCTGCTTGGTAATACCAAAACTAGTTTTATAAATGGAGATCCAGATTACTTCTGGAAAATAGACCCATTCAGTTATTTCCTTCTCAGTTTATATGCACTGAGTTAATTCAATTACTTTACAAATGTCTAATTGATGACTTTCTATAAGACAGGAACTCTAGAAAATACAAATTTACAGAAAACTTAGATTCTAGCCCTTAAATAATTTATATTCTTGATAAGTTGGTAATGCAATGAATCAGTATACATTTCAGTCAGTTGTGCAAACTTCATGCCCAAGAGAGATTCCAGGCATTAGGATAGTGTGAAAAACAATTTTGGCTTCTTATGCAATATCAGGCAGTGTTTCCATATCACACTAATCTCATTCTTATTGAAGGTTTTCTCTTCTTTCTGCTCACCTTTCATTAATTTTCATCGAAAGCTGAATGAAGCCTTGTTAAACAGGATATTTAGAGTTTTTCAGGACCGGGTGCAATGGCTCACACCTGTAATCCCAGCACTTTGGGAGGGAAGGGCAGGTGAATGGCTTGAGCCCTGGAGTTTGAGACCAGCCTGGGCAACATGGTGAGACCTTGTCTCTAAACAAACAAACAAACAAACAAACAAATTAGCCAGATGTGGTGGCATGTGCCTATGTTCCCAGCTACTTGAGAGGCTGAGGTGGGAGGATCTCTTGAGCCTGGGAGGTCAAGGCTACAGTGAGCTGTGATTGCATTTCAGCCTGAGCGACAGAGTAAGACTCTTTCTCTTAAAAAAATAAAAATGAAAAACAAAGTTAGAGTTTTTCAGATCATTCATTCTCCCATTTCAGCTGTATGACAATAGTGTCCGATTTCATTCTGAGTTATATTGATCGGCAGGAATACAAAAACAAAATTTCTCTTATTAACTTGGAAGCCTTGGAGAAAACTTTAACAACTTAACCTATGAAAGGCATTGTTTGTAAAGAAGACTTGTTTTCACAATGTCCATTTTCACAGAACAACCCAAAGTAATAAAAAATAAAGTTTAAATATATTTGCTAAGCACCAAAGGTAATGTCTTGAGAATCAGAACAAAATGAAAGAATTTCTATTTTTTCCCCACAAGTCTCTTAATCTTTTAAAAATCACTCCCTCTCCATATCTCCCTGAAACATTCTTTTTGGCCACACTCTCTTGCACTTCTATATCCCATAGCCTCACAAAATGTTTGGCTGTGGGAAGTAATGAGTTTTTTTGGAAGGTTCTGTAGTGCACTCTCACTTATTATCCTAGCATACATCTTTACAAGTTAAGACTTATGTCTCAATTATATTTTTAGAAATTTGTCTTTTGATCTTTGTACTGACTTTGTCTTCCATTTGGAATTTTTTTCTTTTTATAACAGGACATTTATTTAGTCCTTTTATTCTTATTTAGCTTGACTTAGGGAATAATGAAGGTATTCCTCATTTTACTGGGGAAACCCTAACAATGTCCTTAGCTTTTCTCTTATTTGCAGGGCTATTGAAAAAACATATGTAAGAATCTGATGAGAAATGTGTAAATGTGACTCTGGTGAATAGATCCATCACCACTTTCCACAAGTTTCCTTCTCCAGCAAGGTGTCAGGTAGATCATTCAGAACAGTAATACAGGGAGCCAACTACTGCCCATCAGAGTGCAGATAGGGGCCATAAATTCAGGTTCCTGTGAGGTCCAGAAAGATGATGTAGAGGAATGAGGTGAGTACCAGGCTAAGTGTGGTAACAGGAGAACTGAGTGGTCCTGCGTCCTGTCTGGAAGAGGGGAGCAAATAGTTCCAACTAAAGTAACCTCAGTGAACTGCAAGAACTGCGATCCCAGGTTTTCTAATTTACCAAGAAAAGCCAGTCATCTGGACTTTTGTTAAAATGTAATTAATGATTAAAATTCCTTTAAGTTACGTATTAAATAAGACAGGCAGTTGACTACTTGCATTATTGTTGAGAATGAGGAACCTGATACCTCATTGTAGAAAGCAACTAGTGGAAAGCGGTAATGGATTTATTCATTAAGTTTTCAAATTTGTCAAGAAAAGCTAGTAATATGGATTTTTCCTGAGAGTTTTTGAAATTTATTTCCAAATAATTCAAATTTTTTTCTTCCTTGTGTTTTTTGTTGTTGTTGTTGTTGTTGTTGTTGTTTGGGGACAGAGTCTTGCTTTGTTGCCCAGGCTGAAGTGCAGAGGCATGAACTTGGCTCGCTGCAACCTCCATCAGCCAGGTTCAAGCAATTCTCCTACCTCAACCTCCTGAGTAGCTGGGACTACAGGCATGCGCCACCAAGCCTAGCTAATTTTTGTATTTTTAGTAGCGATGGGGTTTTGCCGTGTTGGCCAGGCTGGTCTTGAACTCCTGACCTCAAGCTATCAGCCTACTTTCGCTTCCCAAAATGCTGGGATTACAGGCATGAGTCACCGTGCCTGGTCTCAAATATTTTTTTAAACATCTGTGAGCTGTGTGTCAGCCCACTTTGGCTGCCATAACAGAATATCACAGACTGGGTGGCTTAAACTACATAAATTAATTTTTTTCAGAGTTTTGGGGCTAAGAAGTCTAGGATCAAGGTGCCCCAGGACTGTTTTCTGGGGAAGTGTCTCTTACTGGCTTGTGACAATTCCTTTCTCTTTGCATCCTTATGTGACATTTTCTCTGTGTGAGTGTGGAGAGAAAAATCAATCTTTGGCATCTCTTCATCTTTTTTTTGTATTCATTGTTTTTTTAAAAAAATTTTTTTAATTATTCTTTAAGTTCTGGGATACATGTACAGAACATGCAGGTTTGTTACATAGGTATACACATGCCATGGTGGTTTGCTGCACCCATCAACCCATCATCTACATTAGGTATCTCCAAATGCTAGCTCCCCTAGTCTCCCACCCCCTGACAGGCACTGGTGTATGATGTTTCCCTCCCTGTGTCCATGTATTCTCATTGTTCAACTCCCACTTATGAGTGAGAACATGCAGTGTTTGGTTTTCTGTTCTTGTGTTAGTTTGCTGAGAATGATGGTTTCCAGCTTCATCCATGCAAAGAACATGAACTCATCCTTTTTTATGGTTGCGTGGTATTCCATGGTGTATATGTGCCACATTTTCTTTATCCAGTATGTCATTAATGGGCATTTGGGTTGTTTCTAAGTCTTTGCTATTGTGAATAGTGCTGCAATAAACATATGTGTGCACATGCCCTTATAGTAGAATGATTTATAATCCTTTGGGTATATGACCAGTAATAGGATTGCTGGATCAAATGGTATTTCTGGTTCTAGATCCTTGAGGGATTGCCACACTGTCTACCGCAATGGTTGAACTAATTTACACTCCCACTAACAGTGTAAAAGTGTTCCTAATTCTCTACATCCTCTCCAGCATCTGTTGTTTCCTGACTTTTTAATGATTGCCATTCATTGTGGTTTTGATTTACATTTCTCTAAAGACCAGTGATGATGAGCTTTTTTTCATTTGTTTGTTGGCCACATAAATGTCTTCTTTTGAGAAGTGTCTGTTCATATCCTTTGCCCACTTTTTGATGGGGTTGTTTGTTTTTTTCTTGTAAATTTGTTTAAGTTCCTTGTAGATTCTGGGTATTAGCCCTCTGTCATATGGATAGACTGCAAAAATTTTCTTCCATTCTGTAGGTTGCATGTTCACTCTGATGATAGTTTCTCTTCATCTTTTTTAAGAACACTAATCTCATTGGGCCTGGCATGGTGGCTAACTCCTCTAATACCAGCACTTTGGGAGGCCAAGGTGGCTAGATTGCTTGATGTCAGGAGTCTGAGACCAGCCTGGCCAAAACCCCATCTCTACTAAAGACACAAAAATTAGCCGGGCGTGGTGGCGCATGCCTGTAATCCCATCTGAGACAGGAGAATCGCTTGAACCTGGGAGGTGGAGGTTGCAGTGAGCCAAGTTCCTGCCACTGCACTCCCTCCTAGGTAAGAGTGAGACTCATCTCAAAAAATTAAAAAAAAAAAAATCTTATTGGATTAGGGCCCCATGCTTATGAACTCATTTAATTTCAGTTATCTCTTTAAAGACCCATTCTCCAAATACAGTCACATTGGGAGTTACATTTCAAAATATGGATTTTGGAGGGACACAAATAATAATTCATTCAATTCAAGCCTCTTTCTTATAACTCAGACTTCTCCAGATTACATGGGCCAGGTACAATGGTCTAGCCTAGCATTCTGAAGCACTAATGTGCATCAGAATCACCTGAAGGTTTTAACACACTTTCCAGAGCCTCACTTCCTTAGTTTCTGGTTTAATGGGTCCAAGATGAAGTCTCAGACTATACATCCCTAACAAGTTTCCAGGGCATGTGCTTGCTGTGGCTCTGGGAATCACACTTTGAGAACCTCTGGCTCAACATCCTTCTGCTCTGGTTTTATCTGTCAATATGGTCCCATCTTCTTTCTGGCTTCTGGAAATTCTTCAGTCTCTTTGGATGTGTCTCTATTGCCCATCCTACCCTCCTAGGCTATTAAGAATGTATTGTAAATTCAATAGGATTTTGCAAGAGATGGGAGGTTAAATAAACAGACAAACCAACCTGTGCTCCCTAAACTCATTGTGAAACACATTTTAGGGTAGATGATCATGAAAAACATTTTTTTTCACAAGTTAGGCAAAAGACCCTTAGGTTCTGTAATAAATTGAATATGTTAACAATGTACAATTCCAAGTACAGTTGGAACTGGGTTGAGGTAGGATATTTCAAATTATATTCAATAGCATTTTTAAAAAAATGATACACAAGGAAAAGGAAGAAATTTTCCCCTATGAAATGCATTAATCTTATGGATATTAACATATATTATAAATGTTTGGTGTATATATGCTAAAATGGATGTGGGAAAATTCTGGAGAAGTTGTAAAATGAAGCTCTCACAACGATCCTAGAGATCATAGTATATTCTTTCACAAAAAGTTAAAAAAAACCTGGTATTCTTTATTTTCCACAAACATATATTAAATGTCTTACACTGCTTGATTCAAAAGAAGTAGATATACAAGTTTATAATCTATGCCGGTTCTCAATTTTTATTATCTGTCATTGAACCTGATGAATGAACTTCACCAGTGAGACAAAAATCCCATAGGCATACCTCGAATCATTTACAATTTTTGTGCCAGCTTTTACTCCACCCCTGTGATGTAAAACAAGTAAATTTAAACTTTCAGGAGTAAAGTATTTATGAAATGATTTTGCATCTGACAAAAGTTTTTTAAATAAAAAATGTACAAACATCTGAGCTTTTTATTAATAACACACTTCATGAAATCTTGGCTGAGAATTATTGAGCTAGAGGTCTGAGGAGTACTTTATTATTATTGTTTCTGATTTGTGTTTAAGAATTACTAAAAGGATGTTTTTGAAGGTAGGTTATAGAAATTGAATGAGATAGATTTAACCATATAAATCCATTTCTGGGGGACTTAGCAAATAACTTTTTAGTAGCTGGGAAAACATTAGCATGAATAATTGGGGACAATTGTACATGAATTGACGTCTCTCCTGAATGCTTTATATGTCATTGTCCAAAAGTAGGGAACTGAATGCTAATAGTCTCTATTTTGCTATTTCTTGCCTTTCCTTTGTTTTTCTTTAAAACGTATTACCACAGTCAGGCTCTAAACTGACTACCTACCTCTTTATTCCCTTTGAACAAATAACGCTGATTTTGAAAGATGATTTATGTATATCTATTATCTTCTCCCTTTGTTTTTCATGTCAGTCCATGCACAGAGGATCACCGGTTAGTACAAATTTTAGAATTCTTAACTCCTGATTTTTATAGGTAAAAGGGAGCATAAGTTTCATGCTATTTGGTAACGAACTTCAAAGTAAGTGCATCTTCTTAAACTTCTCATTGCGGTTTCTCTTAAGCTCCAGTCAACCTCTAAATATAAAGAATAACATTTTTTTTTTCTGTTTGGCATTTTTGTTGGTAATTCCCTGCATGTTATATTTTTTCAACCTTAAACAAAAGAAGTTTCTGAAATCCATTTTGTAGTTTTTACTTTGTACACCTAACAAATCCCCCTGAAATTTTCACTGAAACCATGTGCTTGTTTCGATACCTCACTCTACTTACTCCCGTGTACCATTACATAGGCATGATCAGAGCGTATTGATGTCTACTAAAGGCCTAATTGCTACATAATTAAATGAGTTGTAATATTCTAGTACATTACTAGTACAATTTCTCTTTTTTAAACAGATTAAATTAGTCAACATTAACTCCACCGATATAGCTGACGGCCGACCCTCAATAGTTCTTGGATTGATGTGGACCATTATTCTATATTTCCAGGTATTGTGCTACAGTTCCTTTTTTAGTTGATGCAATGTTTGGAGGGAGATGGTGGTGGCCATTTTAATAATGCTCTCATTTGCCATATCTTTGGGGTTGATCCTTAACTTAGCAGAAATGTACCTTTCACACATACATTGTTTCTTTGGTAGCAGAATTTCCTCTTCTCCCTTGCAAAGCTGTTGCACATGGAACCTCAAATCCCAAAGTACTCCCGCAGAGGTGCCCAATCTGAAAAGTTAGCACCTCACAATGGAGATGAAATATGTTGCAGAAGGAGCTCAGGAAACTTTTCTGTTTTCTTTGGAAGGGAGCAGTTCTAAACTCCTTTTAGACATGAAGGAGAGAAATGAACTTGCCATTTTATCCAGAATAATTGTTCTAACCAGTAGGTTTTAGTTGATTAATTCATTCATGTATTCTATAAATATGTGTGTAAGATACAGCTGGGGTGGAATGGGAAGTGCAAAGAGGAGTAAAATATTAATCATGCCTTTTAAGAGCTTGCATTTTGTCACGAATGTCAAGGGTGTTAACATAACTCATTTGTAGGTGGAAAAGTAAAACATCTGAGGAAATAATAACAAAGATAATGCTTCTATTTTTGCTGGCTGTTAACTCTCAAACAGATCGAAGAGTTGACCAGCAACTTGCCCCAGCTCCAGTCTTTGTCCAGCAGCGCATCCTCCGTGGACAGCATAGTTAGCTCTGAGACTCCCAGCCCACCAAGTAAACGGAAGGTGACCACCAAGATCCAAGGAAATGCTAAGAAGGCTTTATTAAAGTGGGTTCAGTACACGGCTGGCAAGTAAGTATAAGAGTTTGTCTAAATTCGCAATCCATAAATAATTTGAGTTATGAATGTATTACTAATTGCACCTTCTAATGATTGCAAACTGTGAAGAGACATTTGAATGAATGACTTTGCTTTAGTGCTTGTTTCACTCTTTCCTTGAATTGAGATATAAACACAAATCACCACTAAGACTCTAGGAAAATGCTCTGATAAAATTAATTTTTTCTTTATTTATGTTATTGGGCCCAATTAATTAAACTGATTTATCCTAAATTTTGAGTAGCGTGAGGGCTAATTCTATTTAGGTCATTGTTTAGAGTTTCTGCTCCTATTAAATAATCTTTACATAAATAAATTCTAAGTTTAAACTTGGTTATCTCTTCATGAGACCAGTATGTTCTATTTAAGAAAAATGTGAACTAAGTTACACATTCCAAAAACATTATTATTTTTTTTTATGTTCTGAAACTTTCTAGCAATTTTAGTTTTTAAATTTTTTTCCTTTGGTCTCATTTTTTATCCAGAGTGTAGATTTTTTTGTCAACTCTAGCTTTGTGAGCTGAGAATTTGCATCTAGTTTTCGGTTCTCCTCTAGGCATAATACATTTACATGTGTATGCATTTATATGATAATAGTGGATAGAAAATGACTGCTCTCAGACAGGTACAGTGACTCATGCCTATAATCCCAGCACTTTGGGAGGCTGAGGCAGGCAGATCACTTGAGTTCAGGAGATCGAGACCAGCCTGGCCAATATGGTGAAACCCCCATCTCTAATAAAAATACAGAAATTAGCTGGGCATGGTGGAGTGTGCCAGTAAACCCAGGTACTCAGGAGGCTGAGGCACCAGAATCGCTTGAACCTGGGAGGTGGAGGTTGCGGTGAGCTGAGATCAAGATTGCGCCTTTGCACTCCAGCCTGGGCGACAGAGCTAGACTCCATCTCAAAAAAAAAAAAGAAAAAAAAAAAAAGAAAAAAAGAAAAGGAGTGCTCTCAAAAAGTATTTTCTCATAGCAATTTCAATGGAGTTTTCAGTTGACCATATAAGTATTTTGCCGTCTGATGTGGTCGAGGTAAGTACTTTCATGTAGAGTATGCTTTTGTTTGATTTTCCTAAACGTCATGTAAAATTACTCATTTTTTATCTTGTTTTGCATGCTTAAATCTAATCTGAATTTGATTCTCTACTTCTGGAAAATAGTTGTAAACAAGTACTGATTATAAAATATTGAGGTGCTAAACATAGGGAGTTCTATTTTTAAGGTGTTTGAAGAGCAAAAATAAAAAAATAAAAAGAGAAACACAAAGGATGTAATTAGTGTTACTAATTTATGTTGTTTTGTTTAACTTTTAAAGTGTGTTGCTGGTTTTCTAATTCGGGATATGTTTTCATGATTCAAGTTGTAGTCAAATATATTTCTGAAAACAAAGCTTTATGGCACTTTAGAATCTGAAGTAGAAATGAAATTAAAAAAACCCTTCCCACATTGTTGGAACACTGTTTAATTGCATCCACGGTGGCATTACTAATGTCTCTTACAACTTAACTGGGTAGGGAGAAGACTGGTGACTGCGTGCGATGTGTCACGATGCTATTGCAATTAAACTTTGCAATAATGTCAAGGTGGTATTCTGTGCGGCATTAAATTAACCAAAAACAAATTGATTTTCTTTTAATAAAACAGTAGCTTGAAGTAAACTCAAATTTAATGCTGTTGGAATTATCCAGCATTTAATTTAGTTTCATGCATGCTATGTTGGGTTTCAAAGATGTGCAAGAGTCTGGTGACAGCTCAAAGTCATTGCTACAACTTATATATTGGTAACATCAGTGGAAGTTTTACTTTCCTTATCTAGGCCAATGTCCAGAATCCTGGGCCTGAGGATTCTCCACCCGTGAGCAATAGATAAGATCCATTTCTTTTGTAGCTGCATAAGTTATAGAGGTTTGGGGTGATGACTTTTCTCTGCCATAAAAATTCTGTAATGAACACATGATTCCATGATGCTACCAAACCGTTGATAATTTTTTCTAAAAACTGCCTTTTATACTATCCCGGTATGTGCTTTTCAAGCAACTTATTATCTAACATGTGTGAAAGACTTTAGAATCTGTATCCATTTTGAGGTATGAGTGATGTTATTCCTAAAATCATAATATTTCGTGGGACTCTAGTTTGGAAGTTCATCACACTCATAAGATTGAAGATGGTGGGAAATGATAAAACATCCAGTAAACACTAAACTAGTTATCAGGATGTATCCACTGTTTTCATATAAAGTTTAAAAATATTTGAGAAATAAATTAAAAAATGGTTTCAGTAACATATGATAGTTAAGTCCTCTAATTTTTAAAACTAATTTCATCCACTATCAGCACATATTATCAGAAATAAAAGCATTAAGTTATAGCATATCTTACATTTACATACCTATTATCACATATATAAGCAGAACAATTATATTTTTGGACAAAAATTAGTAAGGTAACAAAATAAATATATGTGTAGCCATAGTTATTCAAAGTAACTTGAAGTAAATACATATTAGAGGTCAGAAATGCTTATAAATTGGTCACCCTTCATCACTTCTTTAAATGGTGTGTCTAAGTTTTCTTTGGGTTTGTATCTAAAATACTCAAATAAGAGGTTTAAACTAAAACTTTTAAGGAATATTACCTACTACTTTAACTGACTTTAACTGATGTAATAGGAAACAGCGTGTGTATGTATGTGTGTGTGTATACCTACATATATTTTTTCAACAAATATAGAAGAAATAAAACATGCTGAAACGTTTTTAATTATTTCAGTATAGTAAATATTTAGAAAAGCATATTATGTCTTTCTCTTTGAAAATGTCTAAAACAATAAACAAGTTCAAGAAAATTAGAAATAGCTAATTACATGGTGAATATTTATTAACTAATTATGTATTTACACTCCACTGAATTTTGTTAAAAACTAATTTGAAGTGGCTTAACAGGGTAAAAAAACATTTTTAAATGAGGAAATGTGGGCAAAGAAAAATAAAATTAAGTCAGAGATGGATTACAAATGAATAGATAAAAAGGACATACTGTTCAACCTGCATGGATGTCAGCTGTCTGCTGAAAAAAATTATATCAATACTACCAGAGAAATAAGCTTGAAAATAACTAAGAGAAGATTCAAGATTACTTTACAATTACTGGAATCTCATAAAATTGTTTTTAGGATATTTGTAGATGAAGCCAATGATCAGGCTCAATGATGCATAATACATTTTATGCAAACAGTGTACATTGGTAAAACATGTTTTAAAGTGAATGAGAAGTTGTCTGCAATAAAATTTAAGGATAGGCTGGGCGCGGTGGCTCACACCTGTAATTCCAGCACTTTTGAGGCCGAGGCGGGTGGATCACTTGAGGCCAGGAATTTGAGACCAGCCTGGCCAACATGATGAAACCCTGTCTCTACTAAAAATACAAAAATTAGCCAGGTGTTGTGGCACATGCCTGAAATCCCAGCTATTTGGGAGGCTGAGGCACAAGAATCCCTTGAGCCTGGGAGGTGGAGATTGCAGTGAGCCAAGATTGTGCCACTGCACTCCAGCCTGGGCAACAGAATGAGTGAGACTCTGTCTCAATAATAATAATAATAATAGTAATAATAATGGACATTTATAAACTTGTTATATTAATCAGCATACCATTCAGGTTGTATTTTTCATGAAAATTTTGAAATTTTAGTAAAAATTACTTGAGTGATATTTTTGCTTTATTTAGCAACAACTATAAGGTTAATGAGACTAACTTTTTAAAAAGAAACTACCAGATGACCAGATGACTTTATCCATTGAATGTTCCCTAATTAAGTGATCATATTTGCAGGCCCTCCACTTAATCAAGGGGTACAGCTAATGCTCAAAATCATCTTTACAACTCTGTTTTCGGAACTGCTTTTATAATTGATAAATTACATGTAGAAAAAAAAATCATTCATTATGAACTTGCCTCATTTCTGCTTTCCAAAGGCAAAATATGACTACTAACTTGAAATCAGTTTCTTAATAACTGGCTTTGAGTTAATCAAATCCACCACCAAAGAAAAAAGATTTACCACCAGGGCTTTGCCCTCAAGACAATTACAAAAAAGGAGTTTACGAACAGTTTTATTGGTGGAGTAATTGGAATTATTGTTTGCATTTAGGTGGAATACAGGGTCCCTTGTGAACACTTGAGAGATATAATTGCAATATTTGCATTTGTCTGTTCTGTTGCATTGGAAAGCATTCAGCCACATTATCTTAGTCTGTAATAACCTGTGTACAACACAGTGCTGCTTCCCATTAGAAACGTGTTAGATCTCTCTACAAAAAATATACAGTGGTTAATTACTATCACTTTTGGCATCTTTATAATTTGTTTTCTTAAAATTTTTCAGCATTTTTCTCTAAATTGATTTTTCTTTATAAAATGAATGTAAAAATATGCTTTAAATTAACTATCTTAATTACCGAAAAATCCAACATAGAAATCTCTAAATATAGGACTGGAATTTTGACATCTTATCTTGTTACCCCCTAAAAATTTTGTTTTCCTTAATTTTTCTCAAACACAATGAACTGATACAGTTCTCTGCATATTGTTGGTGAAAAGCACTGGATTTTGCATGAGGCCTTGAAGAAAGTCCTTGTATCTATTCAGAATGTGACATCATTTTATGTTTTTATAACACAAAGGCAGACTGGAATAGAAGTAAAAGATTTTGGGAAGAGTTGGAGAAGCGGGGTTGCCTTTCATTCAGTTATTCATGCCATTCGACCCGAACTGGTGGACTTGGAGAAAGTGAAAGGCAGATCCAACCGAGAAAATCTGGAGGATGCTTTCACTATCGCCGAAACGGAACTGGGGATCCCAAGACTGCTAGATCCTGAAGGTAGGCTGAATAATCATTGACTGCTGTATATGTTAACACAGAGGGTTTAAATGTCTTTTTCTTTTTTCATTTCTTTTTTTTTTTTTTTTTTTTTTTTTTTGAGACGGAGTCTCGCTCTGTCGCCCAGGCTGGAGTGCAGTGGCGCGATCTCGGCTCACTGCAAGCTCCGCCTCCCGGGTTCACGCCATTCTTCTGCCTCAGCCTCCCGAGTAGCTGGGACTACAGGTGCCCGCCACCACGCCCGGCTAATTTTTTTGTACTTTTTAGTAGAGATGGGGTTTCACCCTGTTAGCCAGGATGGTCTTGATCTTCTGACCTCGTGATCTGCCCGCCTCGGCCTCCCAAAGTGCTGGGATTACAGGCGTGAGCCACCGTGCCCGGCTGAGGGTTTAAATGTCTTAACTTTCTTAAACTCAGAAATACACATGACTTCCAAGATTCTTCCAAGCCAGAAAGCTGGAGAAAAGTGGGAAGTAATGGTATTTTCCTGCATCAATTTTCTTCTGGATAAATATCTACCACCTTGGTTGGGGTAAAATATGATTTCATTGCTCCAAACAACACTTTGGCATTGGTATATCAGTCAGGTGAACGGGACTTAATATACTTAAGGGTGGAATGAAAGTTTTAGAATGAGGGGAGGGTGTATGAGGGGAGGGTGACAGGATAATATATAATCTCAGAGGTCTGGAAGATGTAGATTATTCATACTTAGAAATGTTTTTAACCATGCAGTGTTTTGGTGTCAATCAGCAAACTACATAAATGTTTGACTAATAGTTGTCATTTTAATTGTTTGGTACATTTTTTTGGTAAGGCTGTGAGTGTTAAGACTTTTTGGAAATGGAATGAACTCTTTCAAGCCTTCAAAAGACAATTTAGATGCCTTTGATAAACTTTTATAAACTGGTAAGTTGTTAGCTATGTTGAAACAAAAGTATCAAAGTGAAGTTCCAAATGTCACATAATTTATGTGGGTTGTCAATTATGGATATTTATATCAGTGAATGCAGAAATGTAAATACACAGTGAAAGCAAATTATTTTTCCCCTCTCCTCTCTACCCTCCCTGGCCTCTGGTAACCACCGTTCTACTCTCTATCTTCATGGGATCCACTGAAAATTATTTTTAACGATGGAATTTCAGACTGAACTTCCCTAGCTCTGAAACAAAGAGGATAGACTTGTGTTTCTAAGAGTAAGTTACAGAGACCCAGTTAGGTTTCTTTGAAGATGAAGGGCCCCATAGAGATTCCTTGACATTTTAGGATTCTGTTTTGAGTCCCACTCTGCCCCCACCCCCACTTTCACTAGGATATCAAAGGGCTTTCTGCCTTCTCTCTGCACAAAAATAAATCAAGGGAAAAACACGTATTCCAGCCATCAATTTCAGAGGATGTAACAGAGCTGACATTATTCCTAGAGTGGGATGAAAAAAGAATATACCTGATTCTTTCATATCCACCAGACCACAAGATCTTAATATTTTCTTTGATGGTCAAAAACTGAGGTTGCATAAATACAAGGCTATCCTAGATATAAGACTTTCTTCTAATTTCTTAATGAGAACTTCCCCTTCAAAAAGTTATTTAACCAACTTGGATGTATAAGCTTTTAGGGATACAGATTAAGTACTCCAAGTCTATTATAATAATGATTTTATGATTTACATATATAGTTAACAGCATATACTATGTTAAATCATGTATTAAATATTGCTTTTCTTTCGACTTTCATATTTCCTGAAAAAAAAGTTTTAGTCAACGGTTTGACTCATCACCTTTGAGTCATTTAACCAATTTCAGAATTCGTTATCTTTGCTTCCTTTTAAATGGTGTGAATTGTAGCACTCTTTAAACCCTACATTGGAAGTCTTAGAAATTATGCCTCTGACCAAAAAGAACTTGTACAAAATATTAGATTAGTTTTATACTTTATTGTAGCAATTTGGTTTGCTTTTTGCTCTATAAATTGCTCTGAAGACATAATCATTTTCTGCCTTTAAAATTGATATTTAAAAGACTTGTTTACAGCATTTTTTACTTATGCATTCTTACTTCCATGTATAATTACTAACTCTGTATAAATCTATTTGCCTGATTTTTACCGTTTGTATTGGATAAATATCTATAAGCTTCAAAATCATGGTGATTGCGGCCTTCTCAGGCAGTTTCCCTCGAAGAGTGCTTGATTGCTCAAAGCACTGTAATTTGGAGAGAATGCTCCACAAAGAGGCTGCCCAGGAAATGGAATATAAGGCATCTCCCTTTCTTCTAAAGTAAAATTTGTGGGGGCAGAGAAGAGACTTGTCTATATTTGGCCATATATAGTATATGAACTGTCATTCAGTGTCACACTTGTAAGCATTTTTGTACTACCCATTTATGCCAGTTCTAAAATTTACATATTATTTATGTTCAGTTAACTAGACAATGTTTGAGTAACCATACAGTATCTCGTATTTGTGAAATACTGTCTCATGAGATACTGTATGTCTTATTTAAATGACATATATGCTACTTTCTTAAATGCCGTTTGTTAAAATGTATCATCTTTCTGAGTAATATAATTTCCATCATGTAATGTCCAGACTAAATTTGATTTACCCTCCTCCCCCTCCAAAATTCTAAATAGCGCTTCTGTTTTCCTTCTGCGTTTAGTGTTTTTGGTATGATAGCTAGATATTAAAGCTTGTATTATTAAAATCCAATGAATGCTAATTAATTTATTCACATTTCATTTTTTGTTTTTTTCAGATGTTGATGTGGATAAACCAGATGAGAAGTCTATTATGACCTATGTAGCCCAGTTTCTGAAACATTATCCTGACATCCACAATGCAGGCACTGATGGGCAAGAGGATGATGTAGGTATTTACTTTCTTCAAGTATTGCTAGTATATGCAATGACGGTGACTCAGATTTTTGAGTATGCTGTTCTCAAAAAATTAAATTTGAATGCATTTTAATATGAGAGCAACTGATTTAAAAAAGATACCACCAAATGGGGCGATGATTAAAGGAAAAGGTTTTTCTGGTTTGCATGTTGAATATGTTAGAGAAAGCATTGCTGATAATAAATGTAAGACTATGTGATGCTGATACACTCAAATTGAGAAAAGATAGCAGTGTTGGGAACTCCATTTTAGTGATCTGAGAATTGAAGTAATCGTATTTCTGTCATACATTTGAACATCTAGATCTTGAATCCCCTCGCTCTGGTTGATCTGATAAAATCTAATTTTGACTTTTGGATTTTAATATATCTATTGACAGCGAACATATGGGAAGTAAGGCACAATTTGTAAAAGTTCTAATTATTCACTGTGGTTAGATTTTTCAGGCTTTAAATAATTTAAATAACATTAACATTTTTCATGCTGCTCAAATTACATGTTAATTGTCATAAATTTTTTAAATCAGGAAAAAAAGGAAAAGGAAAAAATTGTATTTGACCTTCTAGAGAGAACCTATACTAGAAAAAATTAATATGTTGATGTTAATTTCCAACATTTGCATATGTATATGGAAGATACATATAATATTTTAATAAAAATAGAATTATAGTATCCACACAATTTTATAATTTTCTTCTTCCATGGACATTATAAAGAATTCTGCAGGTCATCATATGTATGTACAGTAATTTATTACCCAATCTTAATAGCTTTAATTTGTAATTTTTGTTGTTATAAGCAGTGCTTTTATGAACAATCTTGTAATAAAACATTGTTCTAAGATTCTCTCGCTCTCTTTTCTTTTTTTTTTTTTTTTTGAGATGGAGTCTTGCTCTTTCGCCCAGGCTGGAGTGCAGTAGTGCAATCTTGGCTCTCTGCAACCTCTGCCTGCCAGGTTCAAACAATTCTCCTGTCTCAGCCTGCTGAGTAGCTGGGATTTCAGATGCACACCACCACGCCTAGCTAACTTTTTCTATTTCTAGTAGAGACTGGGTTTCACGTGTTGGCCAGGCTAGTCTCAAACTCCTGACCTCAAGTGATCTTCCTGCCTCTGCCTCCCAAAGTGCTGGGATCACAGGCACGAGTCACCACGCCTGGCTAAGATTCTTCTTTAGAAGTGGAATTCCCAGACTAAAGGGCATACAAAATTTTAATGCTTTTAAAAATGTTTTTTGAATTGCCTTGTAGAAAGTTAGTCCTATTTTACACTCCAGCCAAGACACCAGACTGCCTGCTTTCCTGTTTATTAGCAATGGATATGACCATTCTTTTAATATTTTTGAAGTAGTGTTGTATTCTATTTTTAATTATATAGACAGGTGGATTCACTGCTGAACTTTAATTTAACTAGAAGGTGCTCCTCTTCTTCCTTTCTCCTTTCCTCCTAAAACAAATAATTATAAGGTAAATGACATCAGGAAAAAAATAAATGGAATTTTCAAGATGAGTGAAAACCTGTCTGTCTTCATTGTTCAGGTCTCAACTGGAGTTTTCAGAGCAGTTTGAAATGAAAATGAAGAGTAATAAGAAAACCAAAAAATGTAAAATATGTTTTCTAAATAGACTTATAAGCATACATAAAGAAGAATAAGGCCAAGGAGCATAACCAAAAGCTTCCAAGTAGACATTATGCCAATAGTTAGAAATCAGTGACTTCATAAAAGAATAAGCAAAACAGAGGTAACTCCTGTTTCCTAGGTCTCTTAGATGAAATTAATCTGGCATTTGATAGAACTATGTTAGCTTCTTAAAAACAGTAAGTTCAGGAAACCTCTTTTGTTCCTTGTCAGGATTGGAGCACAAACATTGGCCACCAGAGTGACTTATCTATAGTTATTACTAGTAAAGTAATTGTTTCTAAAAAGCACCACAAACGGCTAAAGCAAAGACTCCATGTACAAATGCTGGCATGGATTGATGCAAATATTTTGGAGTCATCTGGGGCTTGCTGGATTTTGACAATATTGTTGTGTGAATAAGAAACTCTGTAAGAAAACACATTAGACTTACCTCATATAGCACAGAGAAAATCCATGCAAACTTCCATCTGGTTTTTATATGTGAAGTCCTTATATTACCCAGATGGATTTATATCTAATTTGGTGTCTGTGGTTTTACCGTTTTAGAGTCTCTGACATTAATCATCTCTCCAGATTAGTAAACTTTGTGGCTGGAAACATCTAAAAACACAAAAGGAGATGCTTTACTTAATGCTCAAGAGCAGGAGTTTAATGCAAAAATTCTCAGAGATTTGAAACACACAATCTATTCATATAAGCTTTTTAATATACTTTACTAAAGAGGTTTTATTATTTTCAGAGGTTACTTTAATCATCTAAAAAATAAATTCTGGTCATTAAAAAAATTCCCTCTATCCCTTTCCTAAAAAGAGGATGCATATGATTTATTCAGGCTTATCTCAAAAATTATTTTTGAGGAAAAGTTATTGGAAGCTTTGCCCTTTTTTAGTGGCATTTGTCACGTAGTGCATAAGCATCTAAAATTGAATATTTCGAATAATGTATTTTTTGTTATGATGTAGGGTTTATATTTGTTTAACACAGTTAATGGTCACCTAATTCTGTCTAGTGAACCTTTAATATTTTGTAAACTATGCATATTAGTTTTGAGCCCCCACCTCAAAGTACTCAGTATTTGTCACTCAGTTCTTACTCTCTTAATTCATTAAATAAAAAAAAATTTCTTGGCATGAACATATCTATCAGGCTTTCATTTTTGTGTGTATTTGATTTATATATCCCCTTTGTGATTTTATTTGAATTAAATATTTTATGGCTACCATTTTAAATATGATTTTCTTACTGAAAATCGACATCACCATGTTTTTGTTAATCTCATCCAATAAAACTGATAAACTTCCCCCTTAAGATATTTTTTGAATAATTAGCACTCAGTCGTAAATAAACAATATAGGCCTATTGACTTATCTCATTCACCTTCTAAACTTTCATTAATTTTTTCACCCATCCGCTCTTCCATTGCCACACACATTCCTGACTGCCCTAAGAAGCACAACACAGGCTTAATTCTTATGAGGACAAAGAAACATGTGTGCTGTGTATATTTACAGGGAAAGTAATATGAGTTCATATACCTCTTCTTTACATAGTTCACCTTCTAAAATATTTACTGTTGTTTTGAGACATGTTTACAAAATATATAGCTACATATGATTATTTCAAGTTAAAATAAAAATGTCATTTTCTAGAAAACGATGTTGTCTTATTGGAGTTGAATATTTTTGTATTTTCAAAAGCTATGAAAATGTCTTAAAGTAATTATACCCTTGAAATGATCACCTATTTCTCTAAAGGCAGATGCCTCTCCATTTATTTTTCTTCTTGTTTTCTAAATAATTTTTGACCCTGATTTATATTATATTTCTATATATTATCTTTTCGTATTGTTAGGAAATACTTCCAGGTTTCCCATCTTTTGCAAATTCTATACAAAATTTTAAGGTAAGATTTAAGTAATCTTGCATTGAATACCTCTTTCAAACATCCTGCATTCTGTATCGTTTTAGTCATTCCCTTGCATGTTTTTGTCTTTATGTATACATTTCTTTTAATACTTTAATCGCATCATTTGCGTTTCCTTTCTAACAGAGCAAATAACATACTTATGTGTTATCAAATGTTAGTGATAGTCTAAGCTACTCCCATGCACTTGCCCATTAATCTTTCATTATAAAATGGTATCTATCAATTAATTTCTTCTTTATAATAATAACACTAATACAAAGAAGGACTTACAGTAACTATATTTGGTGTCTTTAATGTGACACAGAAAATAAAAACAAAATAAAGGTTTAGTTTTGTATCTTAAAATGTTAGCAGAGAATCAACGAACAAGGTAAGTATTTGGTTACCTTGTTGGTCTGAGTTTCCTCACTCTCTTCTGCTCAGTATTGGGTCTCGTGATTTAGTAAAGTTCATGACATGTAGTAGGTGCTCAAAAGATATTAGCAGAATGAATGGTTATGAATTGCTGTCCATATCCAAGTTATTGAATGCATGTCCCATGTTTTAGCTTTTCCATTTTTCTTTATGTTCCGTCTAGGCTGCAGGTTATATATTGTATTGATATATTGTATTTATATCAACATAAATCAGAAGTAACTAATTTCATATCAAATACTAAATTTTTTAAATGTCATGCTCCATAAAGTTGAGTTTATGTATATGTGAATGTGGTACACAAATGTAAATGTGGTTTATGTGTTTGTGTGTGTGTGTATGAGTGAATGAGAGAGAAAGAAAAACAATAAAGTGAAAGAAAAAGTAGATAGAATGCTGACAGTATAGCTGCTTGGAATTTAGATATAAGCAATAGGTTGCCATGTCTTCTGAATGTGTGTGAAAGTTATCAGTTGAAGAAAAACCCTAGACTAATGGGCTATAAATATTGTTTTGTACTCCATTTTTCTCTTAGAAAGAAGAATCTTGAGTATATAAATAGCGACATCCTTCTCACCTTACTGCAATCTGCTAGACACTTTCTAACCATTAGAAAGTCATTTACTAAATAGGCTCTAATAAAGTTATTTTAAGAACATAACCCTTTTCTTTCAGATGACTTTGTGTAACAAATAGCTCCTCTTCAGGGCAGTCAAGTGCTTTATAAATGCAGAAGTTGATGAGCAGCCTGTCCTCAGAGGCTCACAATGAAGCCCTGTGCTCACTGTTAGATGGGTCACTTCTGGTGGCCACACTGACCTCTGGTACCTTGGAGACACACCAAGAACAAGTTTTCTCTCTGAGCTCATAAGAATGTGGTATCAATGCTTTTCTGGGCATGAGAATCAACTGATAATAAAACGTGTACCTTCATTATATTCACCTGTTCATTCAGAAAAGACATCCTGGGAAGAACTGAAGCTTTATAGTCTTGGGCTCCAGTTCCATTTCTTTCTGCTTTTAACTATGTTTCTAACTCATCTCTTATTCTGCGATCATATATTGAGTGATTCTGAGTGCCAGACACTGTGTTAGATGAGGGAGATTAAAAAGATACCTAAGGAATGTCAAACGCGTCCATGTGAAGAGTCCACCAAACAGGCTTTATGTGAGCAATAAAGCTTTTTAATCACCTGGGTGCAGGCAGACTGAGTACAAAAAAGGAGTCAGCAAAGGGAGATAGGGGTGGAGCAGTTTTATAGGATTTGGGTGGGTAGTGGAAAATTGTGGTCAAAGGGGGTTTTTCTCTTATGGACAGGAGTGGGGGTTACAAGGTGCTCAGTGGGGAGCTTCCGAGATTCATTGTCCAGGATAAAGAATTTCACAAGGTCAATTGATCAGTTAGGGCGGGGCAGGAACAAACCACAGTGGTGGAATGTCATCAGTTAAGGCAGGAACCAGCCATTTTTACTTCTTTTGTGGTTCTTCAGTTGCCTCAGGCCATCTGGATGTATAGGTGCAGGCTTGGGCTCAGAGGCCTGACATTCCTGTCTTCTTATATACATAAGAAAAACAAAACAAAATAGTGGTGAATTATTGGGGTGATGAAAATTTTTGGTGGTTGTTTCTCCGGGCTGCTTTGAGTGGGATTAGGGGTGGCGTGGGAACTTAGAGTGGGAGAGATTAAATTGAAGAAATATTTTGGGGGAAGGGGTGATATTGTGGGGTTGTTAGAAGGAGGATTTGTCATATAGAATGATTGGTGATGGCCTGGATGTGGTTTTGTATGAGTTGAGAAACTAAACAGAAGACACAAGGTCTGAATAAGAGAAGGAGAAAAAGAGGTATTAAAGGACTAAGAATTGGGAGGACCCAGGACATCCAGTTAGAGAGGGTCCAAGGGGGTTCAGCATAATTATTTGCTTGGTTGGTGAGTTTTTGGACTCTATCCTTGAGTTTTTTTATGTTGTCATATACCAGGCCAGATTGATTTAGGTAAAAACAACACTTTTCATCTAAAAATATACAGAATTCTCCTTTTTCAGCAGTAAGTCGAGGCCTATTCCTGTCTTCTTATATTAGTAAGAAAAATAAAACAAAATAGTGGTGAAATGTTGGCATCATGAGGGGAAGAGGAAGCTGTTCGGTCCTATTTGCAAATTGAATTTTGGCAGTAAGGAAAGCTAGTGTGCATGTGCCTGTCCAATTAGCAGGTAGACACATGTAGGTAGACGAGCCACAGAGGAAGAAGAGACCTTGTACAAGGCAAAACTGGAAATGCAAAGTGAAAAGATGAGGAGTACTAAAAGAGGTGTCTTGTAACCAGACTTATAGATAAAGTTTCTGTGCTGCAAAAGAAATAGCACTCAAATATAAAATTTTCTTTTTAATTCTCAGCAAGGCAAGGTACTTCTATAGAAGGGTGTGCCCTTACAGATGGAGCAATGGTGAGCGCACACTCGGACAAAGGAGGGGAAGGGGTTCTTATCCCTGATGCACTGTGGCCCCTGCTGCTGTGTCGTTCCCCTATTGGCTGGGGTTAGACTTTACAGGCTAAACTAATTTCGACTGACTAATTTAAAGAGAGTGACGGGGTGAGTAGTTTGGTGGGAAAAATGGTTACAGAGCAGGTAATCAGAATGAGTCAGGACAGAGCAAATAATCAGAATGAGTCAGGGTGGAGCAGGTAATCAGAATGAGTGAGGGTGGAGCAGGTCATTGAAATGAGTCAGGGTGGAGCAGGTAATCGAAAAAGGTTGCTTTATGAGGAAGTTAAGTTTAAAAGTAGAAGGCAAAGAATTGAACCTACTGACATAGTGATTCTTTGAAAAGAAATTTAGAACTGATGTCTAACACTAGGGATCCAGCTAGGGCAGCAGCCATTAGAGGTTGTAATGGGCATTGATGGAACAACTAGATAGAGGGGGAGGCTAAATCGAGAAATTATGTCTACAGAAAGGAGGAGATGACCACGGTGGCCTTCTTAGACCCTGAGGGAAAGGCCTCTACCCATCCAGTGAAAGTGTCTACCCCGACCAAGAGGTATTTTAGTTTCCTGACTTGGGGCATGTGGGTAAAGTCAATTTGCCAGTCCTGGGCAGGGGCAAACCCCTGAGTTTGATGTGTAGGGAAGGGAGGGGGCCTGAGAAATTCCTCAGGAGTGGTAGAATAGCAAATGGAACACTGAGAAGTAATTTCCTTGAGGATAGATTTCCACGATGGAAAGGAAATGAGAGGTTCTAAGAGGTGGGCTAGTGGCTTGTAACCTACATGGAAGAGGTTATGAAAGGATGATAGAATGGAATGAGCCTGTAAGGCTGGAAGGAGGAATTTTTCTTGGTCCAGGAACCATTTGCCTTGAGTGGGGAGGGATTGATAGGTGGAAACTTCAGTGAGAGAGTAAGTAGGAGTAACTGATGAGAAGGAGAAAAACTGGCCGTGAGGACATAAGTAGGAATACCGGCTGCTTCTTTAGCTGTCTTATCAGCATAATTGTTGCCTTGAACAATGGGGTCTGAGGCCTTTTGATGGCCTTTGCAGTGAAGGACTCCAGCTTCTTTTGGAAGTAAAGCAGCCTTGAGAAGAGTTTTTATTAAAGAGGCATTAATGATGGAAGATCCTTGTGTAGTGAGGAAACCTCTTTCTGCCCATATAACAGCATGGTGGTGCAGGATATGGAAGGCATATTTAGAGTCAGTATAAATATTGATGTGTAGTCCCTTTGCAAGAGTGAGGGCCTGAGTTAAGGCAATGAGTTCAGCTTGCTGAGAGGTAGTGGAGGGGGGCAGAGCAGTAGCCTAAATGGTAGGTGTGGAAGATACTATAGAATAGCCTGCCTTTGCTGGTGAGTGGTGATTAGGCCTGGTGGAACTGCCATCAATAAATCAAGTGTGATAAGGGTGAGGAACAGGAAAGAAGGAAATATGGGGAAATGGAGTGAATACCAAGTGGATCAGAGAGATACAGTCATGGGGGTCAGGTGTGGTATCAGGAATAATGTGGGAGGCCAGATTGAAGTCCAGGCCAGAAACAATGGTAACTGTAGGAGATTCAACAAATAGTGAGTACAGTTGAAGGAACTGGGGGGCAGAATGTATACGCATCAGGTGTGAGGAGGAAAATAGATTTTGAAAGTTATGGGAACTGTAGATTGTAAGTGGAGCATAGCTTGTGATTTTGAGGGCCTCTAAAAGTATTTAAGTGGCAGCTGCCACTGCATACAGATATGAGGGCCAGCTCAGAACTGTGAGGTCAAGTTGTTTGGACAGAAAGGTTACAGGGCACAGTCCCGGCTCTTGTGTAAGAATTCCAGCCACACAGCCCTGTACTTTGGCTGCGTGTAATGAAAAGGGTTGGGATGAGTTAGGGAGAACTAGCGTGGGAGCAGCTTTTAGGGCTGTTTTTAAGGAAGAGAAAGAGGAGTGGGGAAAGGATTTAGGATCTATGGGGTCAGCTGGGTTTCCTTTTGTGAGTTTATATAATGGTTTAGTCAGGATGGCAAAACCAGATATCCAAAGACGAAAGTACCTCACTATGCCTAGGAAGGAAAGGAGTTGTTGCTTTGTAGAAGGGGCTGGGGTTTGGGAGATTAGCCAGACACAATCAGCAGGGAGAGCATGTATGTTTCTATGAAGAATTATGCTGAGATAGGTAATGGATGAGGAAGAAATTTGGGCTTTGGCGGGGGAGTTGCAATATCCTTTTGAGAATAGATGTTGGAGGAATAGGAGGGTTCCTGTTAGGAAGATTTGTAGGAGGGGCTATAAAGTAGAAGGTCGTCAAAATATTGAATAAAGTGAGAAGCAGATGGACAGAAAGTAAAGTATGAAAAAGGGCTTGACTGAAGTAATGGAGGCTGTCCCTGAAGCCTTCAGCAGTACAGCCCAGGTAAGTTGCTGAGACTGATGGGTGTCACGTTCAGTCCAAATGAAAGCGAAGAGAGGCTGGGATGAAGGGTGTAAAGGAATAGTAAAGAAAGCATCTTTGAAATCCAGAACAGAATAATGGGTTGTGGAGGGAGGTATTGAGGATAGGAGAGTATATGGGTTTGGCACCATGTGGTGGATAGGCAAAACAATTTCGTCGATAAGGTGAAGATCCTGGGCAGGCTTTAGTCCTCTCAAAGCCTGTTGTGGGATGGCATACTGGTGTTGAGCAGGGTAAGGGTGATTAGGCTTTAATGGGATAGTAATGGGCGTGTGATCGGTTGCTAGGGAGGGAGTAGAGGTGTCCCATACTTGTGTGTCAAGGTAGGGGGATACAAGAGGAAGTCGTGAAGGAGGTTTTGAACAGGGGAAAGAGTGGCAATGAGATGTGGCTGTAGCCCAGGAATAGTCAGAGAAGCAGATAATTTAGTTAAAATGTCTCGACCTAATAAGGGAACTGGGCAGGTGGGGATAACTAAAAAAGAATGCATTAAAGAATGTTTTCCAAGTTGACACCAGACTGGGGGAGTTTTAAGAGGTCTAGCAGCCTGGCCATCAATACCCACAACAGTTATGGGGGCAAGGTAAACTGGCCCTTGGAAAGAAGGTAATGTGGAGTGGTTAGCCTCCGTATTGATTAAGAAGAGTACGGACTTACCTTCCACTGTAAGAGTTACCTAAAGCGTCTGTGATGGTCCAGGAGGCTTCCGAGGTGATCGGGCTGTGTCAGTCTTCAGCTGCTAAGCTGAGAAGATCTGAGAAGGAGTCAGTCAGAGAGTCTTGGGCCAGAGTTCCAGGGGCTCTGGGAGTGGCTGCCAGGCAAGTTGGACAGTCCAATTTCCAGTGGGTTCCTGCACAGATGGAACACAGCTTAGGAGGAATCCTGGACTGTGGGCATTCCTTGGTCCAGTGGCCATATTTCTGGCACTTGAAGCAAGATCCTGGGGGAGAAGGTCCTGGAGGAACGCCTGGCCACTGTGGTTTAGGTGTTTTGAAGTTCTTGTGTACTGGAAATGTGGCTGGGGTTTCTCTTACAGTGGAGGCAAGTAATTGCAACTCAGAAACAGACTGCTGCTTGGCTCTCTCTATTATTGTACACCTTGATGGCGAGGTTAAGTCCTGTTGTGGGGTTTGAGGGCCGGAATCTAATTTTTGGAGCTTTTTCTAATGTTGGGAGTGGGTTGGGTAATAAAATGCATATTGAGAATAGGACGACCTTCTGGCCCCTCTGGGTCTAGGGCAGTAAACTGTCTAAGGGTTGCTGCAAAACAGGCCATGAACTGGGCTGGGGTTTTATATTTGGTGAAAAAGAGCCTAAACACTAACTGATTTGGGGGAGGTCAGATTAAAAAAAAGGAGGGTTAACCTTGACTATGCCTTGAGCCCCAGCCACCTCTGTAAGAGGAAATTGTTGGGCAGGTGGGGGAGGGCTAGTCGTGGAACGAAACTGTAAGCCAGACTGGGTGTGAGGAGGGGAGGTGATAGAAGGATTATAGGGTGGGGGAGCGGAGGCTGAGGAAGAATTGGGACCTGACTCAGCCTGGTGAGGAGCAGCCTGAGGAGGAGGGGAGAGGTCAGATGGGTCCGTAGAAAAGGAGGATTCAAAGGACTCAGAGCTTGGGGTGGAGGCTGAAGGAACAGACAGGAGAGAAAGAAGAAAGATTTGGGATGAGTTGCACTGGGAGCAGAGACTAGGGAGGGACTGATGAGTAAAAGAATGCCTGGACATCAGGCACCTCAGACCATTTGCCCATTTTTCGACAAAAATCATCCAGGTCTTGTAAGATGGAGAAATCAAAAGTGCTGTTTTCTGGCCATTTAGAACCATTGTTGAGTTTGTATTGAGGCCAAGCGGTGTTGCAGAAGAAAAGAAGGCATTTAGGTTTTAGGTCAGGTGTGAGATGAAGAGGTTTTAAGTTCTTGAGAACACAGGCTAAGGGAGAAGAAGGGGGAATGGAGGGTGGAAGCTTGCCCATAGTGAAGGAGGTAAGTGTAAAGTGAAAGGTAGAGACACAGAGAAGTGGGTGGTGAGCAGCCCTGGGCTGTAATGTGGGTGAGCAGCCAAAGCAGGCATCCCTGCAATTGACTTGCCACCAAGGGAATGTGGGTGAATGACCAAGGCAGGCATCCCTGTGGTGATCAGACACCAGTGGAATGTGGGTGAATAATCAGGCAGGCGTCCCCGCAGTGATTAAACACCAAGGGAAGCCTGTCTTCCTGAGTCCGTGACCCACACCGGAGTTTTGTGTCCACAGATAAAATGTGTCTCCTTTGTCTCTACTACAGAGGAAAAACAGCTGGAATTGGAAGGAAAGGGAGATTGAAAGGTAGCGAGAGAGACTGGAGAAGGTAGTGAAAAGACCACTTACCTGATTTGAAATTGGTGAGATGTTCCTTGGGCTGGCCTGAGAACCCGAGGTCATAGGTGGATCTCCTTACAGAGTGAGGGTGAGGACAGGGGACCGGTCTCCTGAAGGAGTCCCCCTGTCCTGGGTCTTCAGCACCAAATGTCACGTGCATCCGTGTGAAGAGACCACCAAACAGACTTTGTGTGAGCAATAAAGCTTTTTAATCACCTGGGTGCAGGCAGACTGAGTCTGAAAAAGGAGTCAGCAAAGGGAGATAAGGGTGGGACAGTTTTATAGGATTTGGGTGGGTAGTGGAAAATTGCAGTCAAAGGGGGTTTTTCTCTTGTGGACAGGGGTGGGGGTTACAAGGTGCTCAGTGGGGAGCTTCTGAGATTCATTGTCCAGAAGTAGGAATTTCACAAGGTCAATTGGTCAGTTAGGGTGGGGCAGGAACAAATCACAATCATCCAATGTCATCAGTTAAGGCGGGAATCAGCCATTTTCACTTCTTTTGTGGTTCTTCAGTTGCCTCGGCCATCTGGATGTATACGTGCAGGCTTGGGCTCAGAGGCCTGACAAGGATTTTGTACAGCTGTCCCTAGATATTCACAAGTGATTGGTTCCAGGACCCCCCAAGATAGCAAAATTCATGATGCTCAGATTCCTGATATAAAATAGCATAGTCTTTGCATTTAACTTACACATATCCTCCCATATACTTTAATCTCTAGATTATGTATAATACCTAACACAATGTAAATGCTATTTAAATAGTTGTTGGCCGGGCGCAGTGGCTCAAGCCTGTAATCCCAGCACTCTGGGAGGCCGAGACGGGTGGATCACGAGGTCAGGAGATAGAGACCATCCTGGCTAACACGATGAAACCCTGTCTCTACTAAAAAAATACAAAAAACTAGCCGGGCGAGGTGGTGGGCGCCTGTAGTCCCAGCTACTCGAGAGGCTGAGGCAGGAGAATGGCATAAACCCGGGAGGCGGAGCTTGCAGTGAGCTGAGATCTGGCCACTGCACTCTAGCCTGGGCGACAGAGCGAGACTCCGTCTCAATAAATAAATAAATAAATAAATAAATAGTTGTTATACTGTGTTGTATTTTGTTTGTATTATCTTTATTGCTGTATTGTTATTTTTATTATTTTCTGAATATTTTCAATCTGCTATTGATTGAATCTAAGGACACAGAGGGCTGACTTTATCACCCAAATGCATTTGGGTGAATATTAGTGCTGAGGTTGTCACAGGATCATAGAAAAGTGTTCTCAATATATGGTTCCTTCACCAGCAGCATCAGATTCACCTGGGAACTTAGACATACGGATTTTTGGCTCTACTCTACATCTACTCAGCCAGAAACTCTGTGGGTGCTGCCCAGCAATTTGTGTTTTTCTAAGCCCCTCAGATGATTCTAGTGTGTACTAAGTGTGAGAACCACTGGCATAGGAGACAGATGCCCTCACTCAGACTTCTGGGTTAGAAAAAGCTTCCTAGAGTAGGTTGTGCCTGAGCCAAGTTCTGAAAAAGGCATTATTCAGGGGAAAATGTGGTAAGTGTTTAGGCAGAAGATGACTGCTTTTGCAAGACAAGAAAGTGAGAGAAGGCATGGATCATGAGAATGTGACAACCTCGGTACTAGACATGCTACACAGATTACCTCTAATTCTCATCAAAATCATTGAAAAGGTGCGTGATGATTCAACACACCATGTAGTACATCCTGTAGTACAACAGTAGAGAGATTAAGAAAAAAAAAAAAAAAAAGGACACACCAAGCTCACAGAGCTAATGCGTGGTAGAGCCAGAATTTGAAACCAGTTTGGCCTGTCTCCATAAGTGGCATTCTTTCCACTCTGAAACATCACCTGCCAAGGGGGACAGTCATTTTACCTGTGTCACAGCACTGTCAGCAGCGAGTGAGATGGTGGAGTTGAAAGCTGTTTTGTAAATGCCGAAAAACCATGTTCAGTATGGTTATGAATACTTGACGTTCTTATGAGACACTACATCTTGATGGAGTGTCAGGATATTTTCACTAAATCAATGCTATTATATAATGGTGCTTGTCATTATTTGTGAAAATAAGTATGAAAATCCCAATTTTATTTTTCATTTTTGAGATGAGTAGTGACCTGGATACATTTATTCACCAAATAACTTGGTACATCTCTAAAAGGTATCATGTTCCCAGGGTCTGGGAATACCGTATTGAACCAGATAAAGGTGTTTTCTGTCCACATGGAGATTGTAATACCTAATATCAGTTTAAATAGTAATATAGACAAGTCACCCAATGGTATTTTGGGTGTAACTCCTCAAATTCAGTCAAAATGAACCCCTTCTAGAACTGTCCTCTGGGTTACCAATGGCCTTGGGTTAGGAAGCAACTCAC
The DNA here is from genome assembly GCF_043159975.1 of Macaca nemestrina. Taxonomy (NCBI): domain Eukaryota; kingdom Metazoa; phylum Chordata; class Mammalia; order Primates; family Cercopithecidae; genus Macaca; species Macaca nemestrina. The sequence goes on along the minus strand of NC_092129.1, from coordinate 71,623,944 downwards.
AGGACTGTGTTTCTACTCCAGCTATGACTCTTATTTTTTGTGTACTTAGGAAATTCCCTCCTGGGCACATTTTCTTTATTAAATTAGTGTTACTTGGCCAAAAAAAAAATGGAGTTGGTTAATTTCATTATTCAATAAGATAACTAAGATATTTTTCTAGAGTTAACTTTTGCTTCTTACTGTCCTAAAGGTGTGGGGGTGAGGAGAAAGAAAATTTTTCAGAGACAGTTGGGACTTACTAAATATTAAGTATCTTCTAGAATCAATCAGGTATTAATCAGCAATTAAATAAATGCACAGATACTAATAAAATTATTATGTCTCCCTGTTTCCAGAGAGAAGACAGGCTAATTTTGAAGGAAATGAAAGTTTGGATAGAACAATTTGAGAGAGATTTGACAAGAGCACAGATGGTGGAATCAAATTTACAGGATAAATATCAGGTAATGTATGGAAAAGCTTTTTGAATTTTTCAAAAGCTACTTTTGACTAAGATTTATATATGTCATTTGATCTCTGTTTAATGCTTCGAATTACATTAATGGGAAAAAGTCTTTAAAGACATAATATTCGTTACCCTAAGTTTGCATATAATTTAATAATTGTATTTCTGACGTGTGTAGATAATCTTAAGTTGCATTGTATCCATACTATATATGGAGCACTGAGGCTTCATCACTTTCCCATAACTCGGTCTTATAGATGACTTGGAAAACAAATGTGGAGTCTTTGTGTTTATAGAACTCATGATCTTGTAGATGTCATCTAACACAAAAATCTACCAAGAACAGAGAGTTGAGTCAAATTGAAAACTACTATAAAATAAGCTGAATTTAATAAAGGATTGCAACATGAGTATTGGAGGTCCATTAAAGGGATCAGTTTCGGCTGCGACCTGCCTAGTCCAACACCATTGCATTCAAGTTGAGCTCAGTTTTTCCCCAGTCTGACTACAGTGTCATTAATTGGACTTCTGCTTCTGATTTTCATTTCCAAGACACAAAACACAGTTTGTTCCCATTTAAAAAGTGTGATTTCAATAGCAAAGACACAGAATCAACCCAAATGCCCATCAATGTAGACTGGAGAAATAAAATGTGGTACATATACACCATGGAAGACTAGGCTGCCATATAAAGGAACAAGATCATGCCCTTTGCAGGGACATGGATGGAACTGGAAGTCATTATCCTCAGCAAACTAATGCAGGAACAGAAAACCAAACCCTGCGTGTTCTCACTTATAAATGGGAGCTGAACAATGAGAACACATGGACACATGGAGAAACAACGCACATTGGGGCCTGTGTAGGAGAAGGAGAGCATCAGGAGGAATAGCTAATGGATGCTGGGCTTAGTACCTAGGTGATGGGTTGATCCGTGCAGCAAACCACTATGGCACATGATTACCTATGTAACAAATCTTCCTGGACATGTACCCTAGAACTTAAAACAAAAGTTGAAGAAAAAATAAAAATTAATAAAAATTTTGATTTATTTGATGCAGCATTATCACTTTTTCCAATGTAAAACATCACTCCATTTTAGTGGCAAAATTAAGTGTAGTATATTCTGAATTATATTCTGCAATATATTCTACTCACCATCATATTTCAGTCATTTCTGCTACAGAAAAAGGTCAAATAATGTGAGAACTTCAACATGGTAGACAAAAGATTTATCTATGGCATTAGTGATTTTGCGTAATCGTATCTTTAAGATATGCCTGAATTTAGATGGATGATAGCATCAATATTATATTTGTCCAACTTAGCAAAGCAATAAATATGTGGTTAATATGCATGTACTCTTTTGCTTTGAAATTCAATGTGAGCTTTTTTCCCCAAAATAAAATTTTCTGGGCTGAGATCCATTAAAAAATGATTAAGCCAGTAAATGGAGAAAAGAATTGCAAGAACAGAGTGAATATACTTATTTAGTCGACTGATGAGGTTTAGGTTTGGCATCAATTATCAAAAAATAAATCTCAAGTTATAAAGCTACCTGTTACATAGATGCTAGTTGGTGAGGGAAATAAAGGCTTAGAAAAGCAAAAAACAGAAACACTCCTTTCAGTCCAAAGGTGATCACTAGTCTCTTAAAAATAGATTTAGAGACTACCTGAAATCTGAATTTAGGGAAAATTTCATTTCATCTTTACATTATGTAATCAGCATTTTAAATCTCTTTCAATCGATAGAGTAAATGCTGTATTTTCCAGTTTTTTCACTCAGAATCCTGTGGAATAAAATTTAAAAGTTGATTTTGTGTTTTGGTTTATTTTTATTTTTTATTTATTTTATTATTTTTTTATTTTATATATTTTCTTAGAGTCTCACTCTGTCACCAAACTGGAGTGCAGTGGCATGATCGTGAGCTCAGCTCACTGCAACCTCTGCCTCCCAGGTTCAAGCAATTCTCCTGCTTCAGCCTCCTGAGTAGCTGGAACTACAGGCGTGCGCCACTACCCTCAGCTAATTTTTGTGTTTTTAATAGAGACGGGGTTTCACCATGTTGGCCAGGATGGTCTCAATCTCTTGACCTCGTGATCCGCTCACCTTGATCTCTGAAAGTGCTGGGGTTACAGGCGTGAGCCACCGTGCCCAGCCTATGTTTCAGTATTTTTAAAATTCCATTCAGTTAGAGAAAATGGAAGAAAAACTTGTAGGTAAAATTGTAGTTCACTATCTCCCCCCAGTGTTCTTCATGTGAATTTACATGTTTGTTTATAATTTTGAAATTCTTTTAGTTGTGTTATCTGCTAACTTTTGTGGGGCCATTCTCCTGTTCTGTAACATAACTGCACATTTTAATGATATTTTAATTTTATGTTTAGATTTGGAGTCACACTTTAGGATGTGTTAATTTAATTAATGTAAAATATAAAACTTTAAAAATTGTTTTAATGTTAGCATTAAGCTTATAGTTAAGTCTACATATAATAAATTGATGTCAACTGTACGGTGACATGCTTAATATTTTAATACCATGAAATTAAAGCAAAGGATTATCATATAAGCATGGTCCCCTACAGTAAACCTCTTTATGCAGGCTTACTTAAGCACAAATCTAGACAGCTTTCATTCTGCATTATTTCCATATATGCAATTTCTATTTGTAAATTGTTTGGTACTTGAAATAAAGCAACTATCTTGATTATTAGCTAAGATTTATACTCCTGTTTACTATGATCTCCTGACAAACGTATGCTGGTACATAAATTACTTTACTGGAAATGAGAAATCCTAGGCTTTAGTCCTACCTCTACTACTTGTCCTTGGTAAGTCATTTCTGGGCTTCAGGATAATAATGCATGTCTATGTTGTAGGGTGATGGGGAGAACCAGAGAGGATAATATGCAGAAAGCACTTAGCACAGGGTCAAGCTATGTCAGGGCTTGATGAATAACAGCTGCTATTAGTAACATAACTATCATTGTTATTATCAGTAACATATATCGAGTGTTATCCAAATAGAAAAGGTTGTTATTTAGGAAATGTGCTTTCCTTTGCTTTTGCTGTTTTTGACTCATTGCCATACTGTTGCTGTTTTTCCTCTTTTAGTCATTTAAGCACTTCAGAGTTCAATATGAAATGAAGAGGAAACAGATTGAACATTTAGTACAACCATTACATAGAGATGGTAAATTGTCACTTGACCAAGCATTGGTAAAACAATCTTGGGATAGAGTGACTTCCAGGGTGAGTTCTTCCTCAATTAGTTTTATTGGGGTTTAATAAATTCAGAAAAGAATATTTTTCATCATCTGTTTCTACACAGTGATATGACAACAGGTTCTACTGCCTCTGTCTGAGGCTAGAAAGACTTAACTAGGGGAGAATCTTTGCCTCCTTGTCTGGTTTTCCTGTAAGTTAATGCAAGTCTTTGGTTTAACAGCTATTTTCTTGCTTTGGCTTCCGTGTATGTGATATCAGCCATTGACTCGATGATAGATTAAAATCTTGAGACCATCTGAATCACTTCACACTTTACACAACTTCCTTCTGGGTGGTTTAGAAGAGGTGACTCTCTGGTCTTGTAGCAGATTCTCCAGAATGGAACCACGGCAACTCCCCGTATTCCAAAATCATGTTTCATCAAAGTTAATGACCTTCCTGTGTTGACATACAGTTTTATATTCTTTCATTCAACATCTCTTTTTATCTGATTGATCACTCATCTGAAGGAAAACTGCTCAGTATCTTTCATATTCATATTCTTCATGCTTAAATACCAAGATTTCAAGCCCCCGGAATCACTAATAAGAATATTTGTCTTGAATTTACCATATGTTCTTTATTTTTTTTAATTTTATTTTTGAGATAGTGCCTTGCTCTGTCACCCAGGCTAAAGTGCAGTGGCACAATCACAACTCACTGCAGCTTCAACCTCCTCGGCTCAGGCAATCCTCCTACCTCAACCACCCGAGTATCTGGGACCACAGGCATTACCTACCACCATGCTTGGCTAAATTTTTTTTTTTTTTTTAATAGAGATGAGATCTCACTATATTGCCCAGGCTGGTCTTAACTTCCTGGGTTCAAGCATCTCACCCATCTTGGCATCCCAAATTTCTGGGATTACGAGAGTGAGCCACTGCACCCAGCCAAATTTTTTTTTGATAGTCTCATTTTTTTCTAGTGACTCCATTAAAGAATAGACTAGTTCCTAAGCACCTGCACTCATCCCACCTGGCATTCCAGGAAGCTAGGAAATGTGTCTGACAATTGGGTAAAATGAAAGAGATGGAGAGAAGGGTAGACAATCATAGGATTATAGAAAGAATCTTTTAAATCCATCTTTGTCCAGAGCTGCTTAGATAATCCTCATTTTTCTGGACTTGTTCTGATCATGTGGGAGGTTTTAATGGGATTCTCATTCCGAAGACCAAGATACACATCAGCCAAGTGTATAACTGCTGCGTCCTCCAAGCATGTCAGCAAACCTGATCCCTTCCCTTTCAGCAAAAGCCACACTGAAAGTCAGTGGGTGCTTTATGCTACTCCTGTAAGAGGAAAATTTCTTACACTTCTAATAATCTTCCATGTTTAAGATGTATTTTGAGTTTCCTCAAAATTTGCTTGTAACTGTAATTTTCTCCCCATCCCTAAAGTATCAAACTCAGAACACAGACATTTGCTTATTTGATATTTATTAACTTAGCCTGAAATCATTAACTTAAAGCTTTATGTATGGTTTACTATTATTTGGGGGTAATTTTATAAATTGTCATCTGTATTAAAGATATTTTACTTTTCTGCTTTTTAAATTTTAGCTCTTTGACTGGCATATACAGCTTGATAAATCTCTTCCTGCACCTCTGGGCACCATAGGTGCCTGGCTGTACAGAGCGGAGGTGGCCCTGAGAGAGGAAATAACCATTCAGCAGGTCCACGAGGAAACAGCAAACACGATACAACGGAAACTTGAGCAACATAAGGTAAAAATTCTGGTCGGAAAACCTTGCAGCATAACAGCCCTAGTGTGGTCTGGAGAGGTAGCCTAGTTACAACCTGACCTGTTGGGAACGCCACAAGTATTCATTCTACATGACCAGAGATGTCACACCTTCTTAGAGTTCTCTAATTTGAATGTTTCTTTCTTACACTGGTTAATGACAGTTCCAGTAGGTTGATTTCCTGAGATATTTTCCATACCTGTGTGGTGTTTTTTTCATCTGCAGCTATCTTGGTTATTTCTGTTGTTGTATGTTATTTTTCAAAAGATAAGCGCAGAGATGGTATGCATCTACATAATAATGTGGCTGGCCTTGGCTCCAGACCTCATTTCTGCCTCCATTCTCAAAGGAAGGCAGGCAAAAGTTCTTATGTCCTGGTGCTGTGGGGTGGGGGTAGAAGGAGTGGAGGCTGTAGGAAGTGGTGGGGTTAGGGTTTGATGGTCTCTTAGTCATTTGGGTCATTTTAAACTTAATATATGATCAGTTGTATATGGTATAGTTTCCAATATACTTTCTCTTTGTGTTTTGTGATACTACAGGCCTAACTAAACATGCTGTTTTTCATTAACATCACATTAACGCAATCTTGCATTTTATGCATTTGAATTCGTATACTTCATTTTCTGTAGTGTGGTGGAGTATTACTGCATATGTGAAAAACAGAGATTTCTGCTCTTGACTACACATGGGCAATATATAGCCCCTATGTATTTTCTGCCAAATTATTGATATTTTAAAAAAAATTACCCCAAGGAAATATACTGTTCTATATCTAGACAAGATCATAAAGCAAATCTATGACAGATTTTATTTTATGCCTCTCTGAGGCTTTACTTTTGGAGCTAGAGATACAGAGACACAGAGATACGATGCCATTGCCAATCTTGGCAGTTTCAACTCAACAGACTCAACCTCAGACAAACTTATTGAACCCGATGGCCACAGCAAGATTTGATGGTCTGCAGAGGCCGTCACTCAGGGTCCTGCCTCCATTTCTTCTTGGCCTTTTCCAGTACTCAGTGCCTTTGGACACTTTTAAAGTTGCTGATCTAAACTCTCTGTCATCTGACTTCTCACATGCCATGACTTTGGGGTCTTCTTCATCTGTGCAGATACTCACATATAAAAGCTGGGCCAGCTTGTCTGTGCCTTAGTGCCCTAATGTGGGGGCAGCTATGCCATAAGGGACCCAGAGTTCAGGCATCATATGAGATCAAGTCACAAGAATTTTCCTGGGATTGAATCAGGTTAAGGTTTCTCAAAAGCATAGAAACACCTGGGCCATGTCAATTCTGAGACCACCCCAGTATATTAAAAATGGAGGAAAGTGTGAAAACAATATTACACAAACAATAACATCTTTAACAAATTAGCAATTAAGCCTATATAACATACAATAATTTTTTTCATGTAAAACTTTTTAATTTAAACTTTTTTTTTTACCTTAACTGGCATTTATTTATTAATTTTTAAATTTTAGATTCAGGGGGTACGTGTGCATGTTTGTTACATGAGTATGTTGCATAATGGTGGTGATTAGGATTCTAGTGTACCTGTTACCTACATATGAAACTATTTTAATTGACGTAAATATTTGATACAGAAGAAGTCACTTTAGAATTTTAAATGAAAGGTACAATGTATAGTAATTGGGAGTTAAATACATGAATTCAGCAAATAGGCATGGTAGCAAATATTCCTACTATGTGCAGGTCTTCAGCTCGAGGGCAACAGGTGAGGGGCACAGACAAGGTCCAGGCATTTGTGGTGCCTCCAATCTAGAGGTCTGAGAAACATCTACACAGTTGTTCTTTATATAATACCCTTAACTTTGACTTCAATGTCCCACCATAGAGAAAATGTCTGACAATGTAACTGCTATTTACTAGTTAATTATAACGATTTGTAAAAATGTTAATTGAAGGCACATTATAGACAGTAACATCTCCTATGGGGGAGTGAGTCCTAAGTTGGCCAATGCACATGCTGTCTACATGTTTCCATGGCTATATGATTTCAGGCCCTTCATGAGCCCTTCTAGCTCCCTTGAGAGACAGAGTGAGAGACAGACCCTGTGCCAGCCCCCAAGAATACAGCTAGAACAATCTCTCTGCCAAAGGCTAGTGAAGAAGGCATACAAACCAGAAATGAAGTGAGTGGATCAGGGAGAGATAGAGGGGCAGGAGTTGGAGAAAATGGTTATCTGAGGCAAACAAACAAACAAAAACCCAGAAAGGGCTAGACTTAAGAGAAAACCAAGGAATGTAATAAAGAGATAAAAGTAAAAAGCAGAGGTAGGTAGGGGCTCAGGCCAGGTTCAAGGTGAATATTAGAATGATCTTTTTATTGAGGTAGGAACTTTTGCTAGGCCTGGGCATGGGTACTTAAAGTAGCTCATAAAACAATTAAATTGTCAATTTTAAGATCAATTCTCATTTATTGAAAAATATATATTAGAAGACTATAATAAGCTAAGCTTTGAGGGTGAAAAGTTTGAATTATTATTATTATTATTGTTGAAATGGAGACTCGCTTTTTTGCTCCCAGGCTGGAGTGCAATGGTGTGATCTCAGCTCACTGCAACCTCTGCTTCCCAGGTTCAAGTGATTCTCCTGCCTCCGTCTCCCATGTAGCTGGGATTTCAGGCACCTGATAACACGCCTGGCTAATATTTGTATTTTTAGTAGAGATGGGGTTTCACCATGTTGACCAGGCTGGCCTCGAGCTCCTGACCTCAAGTGATCCACCTGCCTCAGCCTCCCAAAGTGCTGGGATTACAAGTGTGAGCCACCACGCTTGGCCAAGTTTGACTTATTAAAACAACTAAAAATTATAAGTTTCCTCAATGTCACTAACTCAGTCCCTCGATTTGATGTAACAGCTCTATGCTGGTGTATTGGGCTGACTTGAAGATGCAATAAATTGGGAAAATCACAATTTAGGACTCACTGATGCATGACCAAAATGTTTGGGAATATTGTCTTCCCATCTTGGTCTAAAAAGTAATTCTGATTTTTGTCAAGAAAACTTGAACAGGCTATTAAAGTTGCAATGCTTGTTTTTTTTTTCATTCTTTTTTCATTCTTCACAACTTTTTAAAAAACAACACAATTTTCAACACTTAATGCATAGGCAATGCTTGCAAGTTGGATTCAGATCAATTTTTAAATGTGTGTTTCCAAGAGTTCACTTTGTGAATGGTTCTGCCAATGGTTTTGTTTTACTATTTCTGAAAAATTAACATATATATGTATGTATATATTAGAACATATTTATTCTGCAAAACATAGTGTACCTGTATTATCTCTTCTATTTTCCGGTTACCCTAATGTTCAGTTATCTATAAAAATAACAATAACAATAAAAATAACAATAACAATAACAATATCTATAAAAATAACAATAACCTCCTATTATGGAGGACTTAACCATGTTTCAGTCCTTAACCATGTTAAGTGTTTGATTTTTACCAAACACTTAACATGACGGATGTGAGATAGGTATTATTGTCCTCTTTTGCTGATGAGGAAACTGTAGGCAGAGAGAGGTTAAGTGACTTGCCCAAGGTCACATAACTGATGATCCAGGTTGTCTTCAGCACTAGGCTTAAAACGTGACCACAAAGCTATTGCTTATCATACTTGTAAAGTGATTATACTGACTAATTTATTATTCTTGGTATTGATTTGGCAAAGTAAGACTTTCAGTCATAAGGAATCGTGAAAGTAGCCATCAGGCTGTGCCACCTGCTACACATCCTTACTGCAGTTACCAACCCTACCTAGGTCACTTTCCATCCCTTCTTGAAGATTTTATTTCCTGGATGACAATGCATGCCATAATTCTTAATAACTTCAATAACCCAGAGACGATCCTCCCAATATCGTGACCTCTCAGGTTCTTGACCTCCTCTTCCCCCAGGATCCTGTCCGACACCCCACTCACTCCACAGTCATAGCCTAGAGTGCTCATCACCAGCAAATGAGACCCCTCCACAAGCTCTTTGTCAAGTACCTTCCTCTCCAGTCAGACAAGGCTTCATCTCCTCTGTGCCCTATAATCTGTTACCCTACCATCTTTTCACTGCATCCTGTTCTCTTTACCACCTCCCTTTGTGCTCTGCTTCAATGCAATATAAAAGCCCCACTTGTCCACATCCTCGCTTGCCTTGTCCACATTTCACTTTGTTTTACTGTCCTGGTAAAAACATGATGCCGGTGAAAGCCAGCTCTCTGCCTAGTTGATGCCCACACACTCCAGTCAGATGTAGCTGACTGTGGCTGGAGAAAAACACACCCCCAGGCTCGATGACTAACCCAAGTGGGCCCTTAATGGTGCCTGGCAATCAGAAGGCATTTCCCGACTCCATTCCCTCTTCATTTCTGGGACAACTATTTCATATCTTGTCTCTTCAAACCTTCCACACCTCCTCCCCATCCTCACTCTTAGCTGATGACATTACTTCCTTTTTCTTTGAGAAAATAGAAGCAATCAGAAAAGAATTTCCACCAGCTCCCACGGCCACATCAACCCACCTACTTACATCTGTGCCCGAATACGCGCTCTTCACTTCTGTTACTATGGGTGAACCATCTGTGCTCTGGGCCGAGGCCAACCTCTCTATGTGTACATTAGATCCCACCCTCTCTCCAAAAGGTAATTCCTGTCCTTCCTCCCTTCTATATTTTTTTCTCTTTCTTTCTTTGTTGGAGTTTTCTCATCCACATACAAATATACTGCCATTAACTCATCTTAAAAAGTCTTTTTCTTAGCCCCACTTCCCCTTCCAGCTACTGTCCAATTTTCTTCCTTCCTTTTACAGCAAAGCTCTTTGAGAGAGTTGGCTCTGTTCTCTTTCTTCTTTCTAAATTCCCTTCTCTCATTCTTTCTAAAAACCATTCCAATCAAGCTTTTCTCTTGCCATCTACCATGCCACGTTTACCAGACTTTGCCTCATTCCTCACCCAACGGCCATTTCTCAGTCTTCTTACCTCACCTGTCACAAACATTTCCCTTAGGTATCCCTTTACCCTTGAAAGACTTTCTTTAGGGCATGGCAGCTCATACTTGTAATTCCAGCATGTTGAGAAGCCAAGGCAGGAGAAGCACATGAAGCCAGAAGTTTGAGACCAACCTGGTCAACCAAGCGAGAGACCCTGTCTTTACAAAAAATAAAAAAATAAAAAATTAGTCAGGCATAGTGGTGTATGCCTGTAGTCCCAGCTACTCGGGAGGCTGAGGCAGGAGGATCGCTTGAGCCCAGGAGTTAAAGGCTGCAGTGGGTGAGTTATGATTGTGCCACTTGTAATTTCCTTCCTACTCCCCTGGCTTTATCTTTCTGGTCTTCCCTATTCTTTCAACAAATATCTGTTGAGCTTTCTCAGTGTGCAAAGCAGTGTTTTAGGCATTTGTGATACATCTGTAAGCAAAACAGACAAAAATCCCTTCCCTTAGATAACTTACCTTCTAGGGAGAGGAGGCAGATAAAATTAATAAACATAAAAAATAAGTAAATTTAGGTTAGAAAGTAAAAGGACAGGGGAAATTAGGTGTCGTCGCAATTTTAAATAGGGTTGTCAGTGAAGCCTCATTGGAAAGATGACATCAAATAGGCAAGCACATTCCCTACCTTGAGGTCTTTACCTTTGCCATCCTTCTGGAATGTTCTCATCCTTCAGTCTGAAACATCCTCTTACTGATATTCCTGTTACATTCTTCATCTCTTTAAGGCCTTTACTAAAAGATCCCCTCTTCATCAACCCTTTTCTGGACACCTCTTTTGAAATTACAACTTCTCCCAAACTCCCCTTCTCCTTTCCCATTTGATGTTTCTCGTTAGCATTTATCATCACCTCGACTGTTACCTGTTTTAATCATTTACCTTATCTTTTGCTTGATTTTCTGCACTATAATGTCAACTCTATGAAAGTGGGAATTGTTGCTTTTTTTCACTGTTGTCTCCCCATATTCAGGCTCTCAAAATTGCGATTGGGTCAATATTGATAATGCATACTTTCTAAAAATGTGTGCATTTGACTAAGTCTTCAGAATTATTGGCATAAAATAGTTCAAAATACTGTTTTATATATTTTGTGGTATTTTCTGTGCCTGTATATTTTCCCCAATATTGTTTCTTTGAACCGCCTCACTTTCCTTAATCACACTTTGGCATTTGCTCTACAATGTTCTAACCTTCTTTTTTCATCCATTTTCTTTTCTGCTTGCTTTCTTCTCTCTCTCTCTCTCTCTCTCTCTTTCTTTCTTGTTTTTTTTTTTTTTGTTTTTTTTTGTTTTTTTTTTTTTTCTGAGATAGGGTCTGGCTCTGTTGCCCAGGTGGGAGTGTAGTGGTGTGGTCATGGCTCACTGCAGCCTCTGCCTCCCAGGATCCAGTGATCCTTCCACCTTAGCCTCCTGAGTAGGTAGGACTTCAGGCATGGGCCACCACAGCTGACTAATTTTTGTATTTTTTTGGAGAGATAGGGTTTCACCGTGTTGCCCAGGCTGGTCTCAAACTCCTGGGCTCAAGCGATCTGCCCACCCTCCTAAAGTGCTGGAATTACACGCATGAGCCATAGCACCCAGCCCCATTTTCTTTCCCCCAAAGGAATGACAGTATTTTCATGATATGGCTGCTGTGTGAGAATATACTGGGTTAGGAATGGAGACCAGAAGCCAGGGTACCGTTTCAATCATCCAGTTTGAGTGCCTTGAACGAAGGAAGTTGCTGTAGAGATAGTGAGAAATGGACAGATTCTGAATACATTTTGAGGGCAGAACAATTTTCAGCATTAGATGCATACTGTGAAAGAACAAGAGTCATAAATGACACTATGATTTGGGGGCTATGCAAGTGAAAAAACAGAGTTTCTATCGATTAAGAATAGGAGACAATGAAGTGACTTTGGGAGGAAAGCTAAGGAATTCAGTTTGGGGCATGTTGAGTCTTTTTCTCATCCAAGAGGACATGTGGAGTAGGCAATAGGTAAGAGAGCTCAGGAAAGAAGTACAGCCTGGAGATAAAAAATCAGAGTCATTCGCATCTAGAGGGATGTTTAAAGCTCTGAGACTGGAGAAATTAAATAAAGAAGTATATACAGAGAAGAGAAAGGGACCAAGGTCTGATCTTGGAGGGAATCCAGTATTAAGAGATTGAAGAGTAGAAAAGCCAGTAAAAGTCTGAGAAGGAGCAACCAGTGAAGTTGGAGGAAATCCAGCTACAGTGTTTTCTTAGAAGCCATGGGAAGCAAATGTATGGAGGATAGGGTATTTTCAGAAGAGTCGCCACAGTGATCCTTAAAATGCAGCTGAGATAATTCCACCAACCTGCTCAAAATTCCCAGCTGGCTTCCGTTATCAAAACACCACAAGTTCTTTTTTTTTTTTTTTTTTTTTTTTTTTTACATTTTATTTTATTATTTATTTATTTATTTATTTATTTTTTTAATTTATTTATTATTATTATACTTTAAGTTGTAGGGTACATGTGCATAACGTGCAGGTTTGTTACATATGTATACTTGTGCCTTGTTGGTGTGCTGCACCCATCAACTCGTCATTTACATCAGGTATAACTCCCAATGCAATCCCTCCCCCCTCCCCCCTCCCCCCTCCCCATGATAGGCCCCGGTGTGTGATGTTCCCCTTCCTGAGTCCAAGTGATCTCATTGTTCAGTTCCCACCTATGAGTGAGAACATGCGGTGTTTGGTTTTCTGTTCTTGTGATAGTTTGCTAAGAATGATGGTTTCCAGCTGCATCCATGTCCCTACAAAGGACACAAACTCATCCTTTTTTATGGCTGCATAGTATTCCATGGTGTATATGTGCCACATTTTCTTAATCCAATCTGTCACTGATGGACATTTGGGTTGATTCCAAGTCTTTGCTATTGTGAATAGTGCCGCAATAAACATACGTGTGCATGTGTCTTTATAGCAGCATAATTTTTAATCCTTTGGGTATATACCCAGTAATGGGATGGCTGGGTCATATGGTACATCTAGTTCTAGATCCTTGAGGAATCGCCATACTGTTTTCCATAATGGTTGAACTAGTTTACAATCCCACCAACAGTGTAAAAGTGTTCCTGTTTCTCCACATCCTCTCCAGCACCTGTTGTTTCCTGACTTTTTAATGATCGCCATTCTAACTGGTGTGAGATGGTATCTCATTGTGGTTTTGATTTGCATTTCTCTGATGGCCAGTGTTGATGAGCATTTTTTCATGTGTCTGTTGGCTGTATGAATGTCTTCTTTTGAGAAATGTCTGTTCATATCCTTTGCCCACTTTTTGATGGGGTTGTTTGTTTTTTTCTTGTAAATTTGTTTGAGTTCTTTGTAGGTTCTGGATATTAGCCCTTTGTCAGATGAGTAGATTGCAAAAATTTTCTCCCATTCTGTAGGTTGCCTGTTCACTCTGATGGTAGTTTCTTTTGCTGTGCAGAAGCTCTTTAGTTTAATGAGATCCCATTTGTCAATTTTGGCTTTTGCTGCCGTTGCTTTTGGTGTTTTAGACATGAAGTCTTTGCCCATGCCTATGTCCTGAATGGTACTACCTAGGTTTTCCTCTAGGATTTTTATGGTATTAGGTCTAGCATTTAAGTCTCTAATCCATCTTGAATTAATTTTCGTATAAGGAGTAAGGAAAGGATCCAGTTTCAGCTTTCTACTTACGGCTAGCCAATTTTCCCAGCACCATTTATTAAATAGGGAATCCTTTCCCCATTTCTTGTTTCTCTCAGGTTTGTCAAAGATCAGATGGCTGTAGATGTGTGGTATTATTTCTGAGGACTCTGTTCTGTTCCATTGGTCTATATCTCTGTTTTGGTACCAGTACCATGCTGTTTTGGTTACTGTAGCCTTGTAGTATAGTTTGAAGTCAGGTAGCGTGATGCCTCCAGCTTTGTTCTTTTGACTTAGGATTGTCTTGGAGATGCGGGCTCTTTTTTGGTTCCATATGAACTTTAAAGCAGTTTTTTCCAATTCTGTGAAGAAACTCGTTGGTAGCTTGATGGGGATGGCATTGAATCTATAAATTACCTTGGGCAGTATGGCCATTATAAAGACCATTCCTGCAGCCTTTTCCCTTCTTTACCCAACAACCTGCTATAACACTGCCTCCTTTGCTCTATCTCATTTAGAGAGGCATGTTGATAAACCCCACAGTGATGTTGATGGTTCAGGTTCTCCTTACAGTTCCATTAGTGTTTGCTGTATTTATTTTGAAGTTTAATGGGCATGTTCAAGTTCAGGAATAATATGCCTTCTAGTAAGTTAAAAGTTTAATCTTTATGCAATTAATTATAGATGGTTTCCAACTTATAGTGATTCAACTTACAATTTTGACTTTACAATGGTGCAAAAGCAATATACATTCAGCAGTGACATGTGATATGATATTCTTAAGTGAGGTATTAAACATTTTATTATAAAATTCGGCTTTATGCTAGATAATTTTGCCAAATTGTAGGCTAATGTGAGTGTTCTGAGCACATTTAATGTTGGTGAAGCTGAGCTATAATGTTTGGTTGGTTTAGGTGTATTAAATACATTTTTGACTTAACAATATTTTCAACTTACAATGAGTTTTATTGGGACACAACCCCATGGTGAGTCAAGGAGTGTCTGTACTTACAATGCTTCTGTTCTGAAATCCATTTTGTCTGATATTAATACATTTATATCAGATTTCTCATAGTATTTGCCTGACATGTGTTCCATTTTATTAATTTTAACCTATCCATGTTCTTAATGATTAGGTGTATCTTTTGTAAAAAGAAGATAGTTCTATTTTGTTTGTTTGTCCAATCTGATAATCTTTGTCTTTTAACTAGTAAATTTCTACTTTATTCACATTTATTTATTATTATTGATATACTTGAATTTGTTTCTGGCATCTGAGTCTTTGCTTTCTAATTGTTCTACTTTTTCTTCTTTTCTACTTTATTGCTATTTATAAGTTGATTAAGGAGGTTTTGTTTTTGTCTCCTTACTCATTTTTCTTATTCCATGGTTTTATTTCTACTAGCATGAAAGTTATAAACTCTGGTTGTACAGTATGATTGCCCTCGAAATTTGACCATAAATACTTAATAAAATTGAAAGTTAATCAATATCTAAACCTCCTCTTAATCAATATAAGGAATTATGAATACTTTAGCCAAACCACTCTCCTTTTTACACATTGTTGTCAAGTATTAAATTATTGACATTTTTCTAGCATGATAAGTTTGTTGTTTCTGCTGGTTCTCACTCATGGTGGCTTGTTTCCTGTGGTTGGTAATCTCTGCTTTCCTCCTATTATATTTGCATTTGCTAATAACCTGGTCATGTTAGCCCTCATTGAGGGTTCTGACTAAATGGAGGGGAACTCGTTTCAGTGTCCTCACCCTGTTCACATTCTAAGACTCAGTCTCTCTCAGCAATGGTGTAGATATTTGTCCAGGACAATCTAGATTTTTCTATTTGTTTTTTGCCTACAGATCTGTGATCTAATTTTTGGGTCATGTTTTACTGAGAATAAGGAACTAAAATATTTCACTTACTTCCTATGTACCCAGCAAGGTGAATTAAAACCATATATTTTGCCCAGCATCTAGCTGCTTTATTGTGAGAAGGCCTTTCAGAGGAATCAGTGACATCATGCCAACTGACGAAGTTCTTTTTTATTTTTATTTTTTGAAATGGAGCCTTGCCCTGTTGCCCAGGCTGGAGTCCAATGGCGTGATCTCGGCTCACTGCAACCTCCACCTCCCAGGTTCAAGGAATTCTCCTGCCTCAGCCTCCCAAGTAGCTGGGACTACAGGTGCACGCCACCATGCCTGGCTAATTTTTGTATCTTTTGTAGAGACAGGGTTTCACCATGTTGGCCCAGGCTGATTTTGAACTCCTGATCTCATGATCCACCAGCCTCGGTCTCCCAAAGTGCTTATTACAGGCATGAGCCGCCATGCCCAGCCTAAGAAGTTCTTTTATCATATGTGTGAACATGCTTTTGTTTGGGTAGCTTGTAAAGACTTTTTCAACATAGTAGATATTTTAAAACTGTCACAGATCAGAGCTAGCTGGGGTGATAACTCCAAGTGTGCCCTGCAGTCACTTGGGAAAGTTTCAGTGCAACCACAAGCTACAGCAATGTGTCTGCATGTGATAAAGGAATTAGAGCATGGCTAGAACACTCATCATCAATAGTTGCTCTAAGAACACCCGCTTGTTCCCTGCCCTCCCGTGGTGAGTTCTTGGCTTCACATAGTACCCTCCCTTGAGGCCATGGGAAGCAAACGTATGGAGGATAGGGTCTTTTCAGAAGACTCACCACAGTGATCCTTAAAATGCGTGACTTGTGAGTATCTCTGCACTTACCTACAGAATCGAAGCAGGTCAAAATGTGATCATAGCAAAATATATCAGGATTGAAATCGTTTAGCCCTAAGGTTTTTCTACCGTGTTAAAATGTCATATGTGTACAATCATATACAAACCTTAACATTTTGATTTATAATAAAAAACTCTTCACTTGCCCCATAGTCAAGTGTGTCTCTTTTGATTTTAGGCTGATTTTGCTGCTAATTTCTCCAATTAATCCACTAAATTTTGGTATGAGATAAAAATATTCATTTTAATGTATTATTTTGGTGGCCTAATGTCTTACTTTTTCAATGAGTGATGCATTGTTAAGTACTGTATTTATTCTGCCATCAGGACACAAACTAAGCTCTAGAAATTAAGGCATGAATCTCCCTTCACCTAACTCCTTTTTGCTTCTTCTATGTGAGAAATGAGTGAGGGAGTGTAAAATACATATACACCTTTTTAGAAATTAGTTTGTAAGTGATGAAAAACACAGCAAACAAATCAAAGCAGATTCAAATTAACCTAAATAAATAAATCAAACCTGTGGAGTTCTATGCAGTCTATAATGAATATTTATTAACATCACATTTAATCTTCCCACTGTGTTACCTATGGGGTATTCCCTGCACTTGTTTGAAATTTTCTAATCAAAAGGGTATTTCAAAATATATTGTAATATGATTGACTTACTTTAGATGGCAAGCAAATATCACTTTATAATAGTGTGCATGCATTCAAAATAAAATAACAGTAGAAAGCCTAATCTCTTTTGCCATTAAAGGTTTCAATTTGTCATGCTTAGTTTTAAGCTTTTAAAAACCAACATATCCAAAATCAAGAGAGGCGAAAAACACTAAAATCATTTCATAGCAGTAATTACATTTTCCATGGGATCATGTGCCTTTAAAAAGTCTGAATGCATTGCTGTGCAAGTGTCATGTGTGTTTAAAAGATGCATAATTATTAGATGCAGTTCCAGCATAGTTTTAAGTACAAGCACCCAGCTCCTGTTGAAGGTAAGAGCCTTTGACAGGCACCAAGCTGCCTCTGAATGTGGCAACAGGATCAAATTGTTGAATACATTGACTCATCGGTGCAGGCTGGAAATTATGCTTCTTAGCCCTCTGTGAAACATGTTTTTCATTTTTTATTTTTTTTTAAACTGTATCTTAGGATCTGCTTCAAAACACAGATGCCCACAAAAGAGCATTCCATGAAATCTACCGGACCAGGTCTGTTAACGGGATTCCAGTGCCACCTGATCAATTAGAGGACATGGCCGAGAGGTAAGAGAATATCTGCATTTAAATGAAATCTCTTTTTAAAACGCTAGGTGGATGTTTTTTACATGTCTTTTTCCTTTTTTCATGATTTTTTTTTTTTAACAGAGGCGCCTTTGGTAAATAGAAAGTGGGCTCCCATAAGACTTGCTAAGAATGCCACCATTCTAATGTATTATTAACTGAAAAGAGTGAACCTGAATTTATCCACAGCATGGAAATCACAGAAATGGTTTCTTCAGAGGCTGTATTTTTGTTCAGTACTGTAAGGAACATTATGTAATATTGCAAAAACAGCTTATAAAAGAAACAGACGAGAGATGTGTTGGCAGGGGAAAGAACTAAATCGAATATTTCAATCATTCATGTTTTGCTTTTAAATCCAGAGCTAGAAAAGGAATCAGAGCTCCAGAAAATGATCAGCCAGAGTTAGAAGAGCTTGTGGCTGCATTCTATTTAAGGCTGACATGTAACAGGTTAAGTAAGCATCGGTTCTGTTACTATTAGTTACATTCTCTAAATTCTCTCTGTTTTATTTCTAGGTTTCATTTTGTTTCCTCCACATCGGAGCTACACCTAATGAAAATGGAATTTTTAGAATTAAAGTACCGTCTGCTTTCACTGCTGGTTCTTGCAGAGTCAAAGCTGAAGTCTTGGATCATTAAGTACGGGAGGAGAGAGTCAGTGGAGCAGCTTCTACAAAACTACGTGGTGAGTCCCCGGTGCTTTGACAGAGAATTCCGATGAGCCATGGATTTAGCAACACAGTTCAGTTTCTTTGATGCTGTTACTTTAATCTTGAGTTTAAACATAATGATAGCTGTGTGTTAAATGGGTTAGATATAAGTTTAAGAGCTTTTCGGAATTATCTGAAATCTAAACCTATTTCTTTGGAATTTTATTATTTAAAATCCCCTAGTTCAGTTAAGTTTAATGCTTTGCTGCATTAATCATATGAGACCATCCTGACTGGCTTTATTGATTTTTTAAAAAAGTTTTTGTATTGCATACCCACATTTTTTATTGGAGGTCACCATTTCAACTACATTAAAATACTTAAAGATTGACTACCTTTCTTTTAAAATTCAACTATGACTAGTTTAGAACCATTCTCAAGTGTCCAAATGGGAACTATCTGTTTTTTTAGATTGTGTCCACTGTGTCTTTTTTTATCGTCATTCCCTGAGCTTCATTGCCCCTTGTGTGCACCCAGGAAGAGTAACATTTTATCTATGAATCTCTGTACCAACTTAATTTTTAAAGATTGTCTCATATTTTGGGCTATCAATATAGATAATTCTATGTTTACTAGAATCATAGACCTGCATTGATGAAAGAATTCGTTTGCTCTGTAACTAGCAGTTTTCACTTACATGTAATTGGTGTATTATACTTACTAAAGACAGGTTATTTCTTAGTTAATTACACATGCCCCTCCTACAAATTAATTTTCAATGCAGGTTTGCTCATAAAATTAATGTTAATAGAGTATCTTCGTCTTGTACTATTTCATTTATGTTTAAACACAAATTCTATGATAAATCAATGAACTTTTAAAATATAAACCCATTTATAACTTGATTAGTCACAGTGACTCTCTAACATGTTCTGCTTGAAATACTTATTGAAACCATATTTTCACTGACGCATCTTAGAACCGTAATCTATTTTGCTACAATTTAATTTCATTTTCTATGATGAGTGAACAACATATAGTTGAGAAAAAAAAAATGATTTAACTGCTTTACAGTAAAATCTTTCCCTAGATTTACTAAAATTGTCTAGGAAACATTTGTTCCAAAATGCAAAGTCTGTTATGTTCCTTAATTCATTTTTAGTTATTCTGGAAAGTTATGAAAAAACTTGATTTTTAACTTCAAGCAATTACATTAGTTCTTCAAATATGAAATACAAATGCATGTATATTTTCAGATTTAGTCCTGCCAAATGATACCCTCTCTGCCTAGTAGTTATTTATACCAGATACAGTCTTTGTTCTGGATATTTCAGAACAGCCCATCAGATTTAAACAGCTAATAAGACTGTTCCACCAGGTTAATGTTCCAACACAATGATGTTAATAATTCTCTTTGATTTTCTCAAATGGTATGTGAATAAGGAATTATTATTAATGATAAAAACGTTAGTACTCCCTGCCTACTTCATAAAGTTAAAGACAAGTTCACTCAACTGCTAATTCCAAACTGCTTTGTAACTTTCACAACTATTCATAAAATTGCTGATTATCCTACATATGTAGCATGTTTTAATGAACATTTCCTAGTAGTCTCATCTGCTACTGAAAAATACCTACTTATGACTCTGTTTCTTTTCCATGAAGGGTTTTAAGGTAATTTTGTTTAATAGTTTTGATAACCGTGGAGTATGGAGCATTTCCCACGTGCCAAGTGTTTTACATGTATCATCCTTCATCTCAGTGACAGCCGTACAGGCTGGGAGTTCCACACTGTTTTAGATACCAAGGAGCCAGTGCAGAAGCACTGAGGCTTCATAGGCTCGAGTCACTTGCTCCTGGCGGCACATGCTCCAGGTGGTAAATTGTGGAATCAGAAATTGAATCCATATCTTTCCAAATCAAAAACCCTTGAGCTTAAGTGCTATCACAATCTAAAAAAATAGTAAAAAAAATATTTTTAACTTAAAAGACCAAATCATTGATATGATATCTTACGCCTTAGTGATCTAAAGAATGCAATTCACATGAATATCAGTTTGATTTAATATTGGTCCATACCTGACAATATTTTACACTTACGTACCTGTAAGTGTACCGTCAAAGCCTGATAGTTGCTGTTATTTATGTATGAGGCAGCATGATTGTAGTGATGGGGAAATGACGAAGTGCAGATACCAGCCACTAGAAATGTGTTTGATCATGGTTTAGCTACTGAGTACCCATGTGTCTGGGAATAACTTAATTTCTAAAAAACTTAGTCTTTCCCAAATGTTTAAGAATGATGATGATAATAATAATAATAATAATAATAATAATAATAATAATAAAATGGTAGGAATTTTTCTAGGGAACAAAGACTGACATATACTGTTTTTATTCTATGTTAATACCTCATAAAACCTGTCTTATCCTTTTAGAGTGTTATAGCTCACACACACCTGTAGTCCTAGCACTTTGGGAGGCTTAGGTTGAAGAGTCACTTGAGGGCCAGGAGTTTGAGACCAGCCCGGGAAACATAGTGAGACTCTGTCTCTACACCAAATTTTAAAAATTTAGCCTGGTATCATGGTGTGCACCGGCAGTTTCAACCGCTCAGGAGGCTGAGGCAGGAGGATAGCTTGAGCCCTGGAGTTCATGGCTGCAGTGAGCTATGATCTTGCTACTGCACTTCAGCCTGAGCTACTGAGACCCTATTTCAAAAAAAAAAAAAAAAAAAAGTATTATAGTAAGCCACATGCTGCTACATCATCTAATAACCAAAGTAATATTTAGGCCGTAACGTTTCCATAATTATATTTTCCTTAGTCATAATTCTTACTTCAGACTTATCCATCCTGCAAAAAAGAAAGAATACTTTTTTTTAAGTGTTAGAGAAAGAGAATGTACATCCTGAGTGCTTAAAGAATTCTTGGAAAATACTTCACAAATACTTGCCATCATTAATCTAGGCCACGTGCCATCGGTAAGTGAGTGCATGCTGTTATGCAAATCAAAAGGTAATTGGTTTAGTCCTTGCTGTCAGAATTGTTGACAATGACCAAAATATGTGCTTCCATTTCACTATGGAAAAAAGAGGCTAATATTTCAATCTTTCACATGAAAGAAAAGTAAAAGAGCTCTTGAATTGTGGACTGTGTGAATGCAGCAAAATATGAATATTCATTTTATTATTCATAATTATATTTTAATGTAAATAGTCTTGATAAACCTCTCCTCAATGTTAATATTAAATATCTTGAATTATCTGGCATAGTTTCATTCAAGGGAAATTGATGAGCTTCATATTTATTATATTTACACTCATCTTGTGAAAGCAGAAATGCAGTCACTAACACTAAAGTTAAATACCAAAAATAAGCATGCCACTTACTTTCTTGAAGCATCGTCAACTTCAAAAGTCCCCTGACTAAAATGGCTTATTTGTTGAACTTGGGATCCAAGTTTCAACTTTATTTTGAAAGAAATAAATGGATCTTGTTATTATTATTTTAAATATGCCTTTGTATTTACTTTTGCATTTTTCTGACAGGTGTGTCTAAATAGCTTACAGTAAAATGGAGATTTAGCAATTCTGCTACAGTGGTTCGATAGACAAAATAATCCATATTGCTGAATGCATTTACTCCACATTCAGAAAAAGAAGGACCAAATTAAATGGACCAATACAAATTTAAAATTAAAAAAAAGTATCTTTCTTTAAAAATTAATCATCCAGTCTTCCTAATAGTCAAGTTCAAAAATATATTAATGAGTGTCTACGGCATTTATAAAACATTCTTTCTGAAAACATTCTCCGCTCTTTCCTGCCTTGTGGACTAAAAATTAAATTGGAAATACGCTTTTCTCAAACTTGCTCATTTTTAATTATTTTGTAAACTTCTCTGGCAAAAGCATATTTAAGTCTTCCTGTGCACCACAGGCACTATTTCCCATTTCTCTGACACTTAGAACAATTGTTTTGCTCTTAGCTTCTTGAAATTTGCACCAATACTAAATGCAGACTTTTTTTTAAACTTTGCCAAATATAATTATTTCTTCAATTTCTTACACAGTATCTCGAACATTAGGTATAATTTTCCATTTTTGATCAAATAATGACTTGCTTGTTTAAATTATTCAAAATTTAAATTCTAGTAAATTATTCTTTTCCCAACTGGATTGTAATAAGAAGATATAAGGCTAAATAGTGAATTAATCAGAATATTGTTGTCTGACTTCATTCTCAAACAAATAAAATAAAGCCAATTAAAGTTATTGAATGTAGTATTCATCCTGGAACTTCTCATTCCAGCTCACAGCTTTCTCTATTCACTTTATCCCTGAAGAATAGTTAATTCATAAGTAAATGCTTTATAAACATAAAATGATATGAAATATGTTATAGATACAATTTTTAAAATGTTATCTCAAAACATGATAAACATTTATCAATAAAAATCCAGAGATTTGTATGAAATTGCTATATGAATAATGTTTCCTCTGCACACAAGTGTCTGGCATCTCTATATGAAGCATTCATCAGCATGCTATACAAGAATTCAGCTGGTTTTTGAAGGCTAATTTTGTATTTATGACAGTGACATTTATCAAGTATTTTAATAGATTCAAATCATAGGAACTCATTACACTATTGCAAGAAATTAAAGAGCCTTTGGTGATATGCTGTTAACTATAATTGCATTAATTTTCTACTTTTGAGAATTAAGAATAATCTTTGAAACAGGCATTATTTTATATTTCTAAAAGTGAACAATAATAAAAATTTACCTAAGGAGTTTTTTGTATATTCTCAATTTTATAGTGTTCACTTGCCAGTAGTGATTCTATTTTTTATATATATATATATATATATATATATATATATAAATTACAGATGATATGTAAACATATCTTACTGTAATTTTTCTATAATAGGTCATTGAAATGTGAGACCATTGATAGCATGGATAGAATATGTAATTATTTCCAATTTTTCTACTTTTTATTTTACAGAAAGTATTTGTGCACTGTGTGATTTATTTATAATCTGGAGCTCCTCAGAGCAGTCATTCACCAGGATTAATGTTCAAAGAGCAAGAGAATTCCACAGCTGAAACACAGTGGGACACTTTAAAATGTTCTTCTAAATTTAGTGCTTTCTAAATGTTAGACCCAAGTTCTCTGGAGACATTTCTGTTTCTTCAAAAAGCAAACCCTTGGTTGGTGAAGAAATAGAATGTTTTCTCAGTCCTGAACTGGGTTAGAATAAAAAACGTGGAATCAATTTATGTGTTCAGAATGATCTTAGGTAATTTGTAGCAGTGGAATTAATTTTATATTTTCAGAAAGAGTGAGATTAACAAATTTGGGTAAACTATGCTTCTAGTTATACTGAAGAAAATTGACTTTGGCATTCCAGATGAGCCTAATGTTTGTTATCTTCTAACCATTCCTCCTTTTCTAGTCTTTCATAGAAAATAGCAAGTTCTTTGAACAATATGAAGTGACATACCAGATCTTGAAACAGACAGCTGAGATGTATGTCAAAGCAGATGGTTCAGGTAAAACATACTACGTAATTTGTTGCAATGTAGACTGCAATAGAATTTAGAGCCTGCAGGTTTCTATCTGATCAGGTCATTCTTTCTGTCCGTGGAATTTTTGTGTGACCTCGCCATTGGCCAGGAGAACACATACTGAATTCAGTTCCTTTGGCTTTGTACAATGCTTAACCTGCATAACCATACTCTCTCCCTCTCTCTCTCTCTCTCTCTCTCTCTCTCTCTCTCTCTCTCTCTGTGTGTGTGTGTGTGTGTGTGCGCGTGTTCTCTAAGAGAGAACAAAATAAGCTTTCATTTTCTAAATTGCATCTAAGGATTAAAGGCAAAAACATAGAATAAGTTGAATATTAACAATCAAGTAAATGAGTGTAAAGATACAATTTGTAAAATATATTTGTTTTCAATTTGTAATTACGTCTGTCAGATTTGTTGGAAATGACCTCTGGCATTTGTGATGGATACTATTGCACACCAATGTATAAGACCATAGAAAAACAGGTGTGGAGGATTTAAAATATAAGATAAGGGTTATAATTGGTTTTATCTGTTTCAGTGGAAGAAGCTGAGAATGTGATGAAATTCATGAATGAAACCACTGCTCAGTGGAGGAATCTCTCAGTAGAAGTTAGGAGTGTGAGGAGCATGCTGGAAGAAGTGATCTCTAACTGGGATCGCTATGGCAATACAGTGGCTAGTCTGCAAGCCTGGCTAGAGGATGCTGAAAAAATGCTCAATCAATCAGAAATTGCCAAAAAGGTAAAATTGTTTCATGCGAAAAGAAAAGACATTTGCTGTATGTCAAAATGAGAGACTTTTACAGCATAGCTCACTAGGGGGTCTCATATATTTACAAGTGTCACTCAAGAATCTTGACTTTGCCTGAAAAGTTGCACTTTCAGGTTAGCAATAGACCAATAAATACACTGCTTAATAGAAGCCGATGGAGGGTTGAGTAAATCCAACAGGCAACAAAGGGAAGGGCAGTATATTATTACACTGAACTCTGCCTATAAAGGGGAGTGACCAGGGCCCCAGCCTTCGTGGATTTCCTGATTTAAGAGAGGATGAAAACAACTTTGGATTGTTTTCACATAGTGCTGAAGCACATACCACTGAATCTATATGGGAGCATACACCAGTTGAACAGCTGGACCATGACATTTGTATCTCGTTAGATATTCTGTTTTGGATTTTATCAACCCTTAAGCAAGGGTCTTATTCTGGGTAGGAGTGATTTCTTTTTTGGCCAGTTATAAGTGTGTATGTGTGTGTGCCTGTGAGAGGTACTGTTTTATGTTATTGTCACTTATATGTAAATATCACATGAAATGGACTGATTTCTGCTTATATACTTCCTAATGGAAGCCTGGCATTTTTACATGGGAAATCAATTTATATGTAAGTGATACTAAAAATGCATGCATTAGAATTGCCACATGCCATCCAAGATTGGTTCATCTATTATTGTTTGGGCAAGTAGATGTATCACTTTTAAATGTTTTACCGTTCTATATTTCATGTAGATCAACTATTCTTGTGTAGCTGAGGGAGGCAATAACCATGTACCCATATCGATTTTGGCTTTTCTGATTAGACTAGCAGTGCCCTAGTAGATGTCATCTGTGTTAATTTGATCCAAAGAAATATAACCACCAGAAACAGAAGTGTTCTCATCTATTTATATATGTAGGAAGTCCTCCCACACATGGCTTATGAAATGGATTTTGAATTATCTTTGGTATCCTTGTTTTTCACTGTGATATGTGTTGCGTGTGTGCACGTGCACACATACGCTTCATTTAAAATGAGTTGGAAACTGTTTCATTGCCAAGAGGGAACCCTTAAATAAACAAGAAAGTGTGTTATTGTACTAAGTGCTCTTGACTCAGATATCTAATTCAAAATTTTTTTCTTTGATGGTTTATCTCCATGATTGCTAATTATCTTAATGTACTGCATTGAAATTTAAAAATCAAAAGTAACAGGTCAAAAAGAAATTATTAAAGAAAGCTATTCTTTCTTTAAAAAAGAATAAAAGCCCGAACTTTACCACCACACGATCTATGCGTGTAACAAAATTGCACTCATATCCCATACATTTATACAAATAAAAAAGGAAGCTATATATTTCCCGAATGTATTATGCTTTTATATGACTCTAGCACTGGTATTTACTATCCTGAAGGTTATGCACAGGTGTCTTACACTTACAGAAATTCAGCTTTTTAATCTGTAAAATAGAAATAACAGAAAGTGGTCATCATGTTTTGTTTTGTCTTCAGCAAATGATATGGCACAAATGTTCTTTTAAAAAAGACAGTATCTCTAGCTCACATTTTGAAACTTTTTTTTTAATCAAAAATATGTATTTTTAAAGAGATTTATGATTTTTCTTAAAATTCACATGAACATTAAAACAAAAATATTTTTCCTACTTTAGTCACTTTCATATCAGTCATTGATATTTGGTTTATGGTTTACGATATTGTGCATTCTTTATTGTTTAGGATTTTTTTCGAAATTTACCTCATTGGATTCAGCAGCATACTGCCATGAATGATGCTGGCAATTTTCTAATTGAAACCTGTGATGAGATGGTTTCCCGTGACCTGAAGCAGCAATTACTGTTGCTAAATGGGCGGTGGAGGGAGTTGTTTATGGAAGTCAAGCAAGTATGTCTTTCAAATCTATATACACCTCAAACGTGTATGTGTTACAAATGTGATAAGTAGTCTGTTTAGAGAGAATTCTATTTTTAGAGCACGGGTTTGTTAAGGCAAAGCATAGATATGTTTAAAACCAGTGTGTTTTATGGTTGATTATTCATTCTTTTCCATGTATAATGGAGGAACATTACAGAAATGCATTAGTTTGATTAAGGATTATGTTGACATGTGGCACCTACTTATATGGAATGATTCTTTTTTTTTTTTTTTTTTTTTTTTTTTTTGAGGCGGAGTCTCGCTCTGTCGCCCAGGCTGGAGTGCAGTGGCCGGATCTCAGCTCACTGCAAGCTCCACCTCCCGGGTTCACGCCATTCTCCTGCCTCAGACTCCCGAGTAGCTGGGACTATAGGCGCCCGCCACCTCGCCCGCCTAGTTTTTTGTATTTTTTAGTAGAGACGGGGTTTCACCGTGTTAGCCAGGATGGTCTCGATCTCCTGACCTCGTGATCCGCCCGTCTCGGCCTCCCAAAGTGCTGGGATTACAGGCTTGAGCCACCGCGCCCGGCCATATGGAATGATTCTTGTTTCAAATCATATTTCTTCATTTTTTTGCTAGTTTCTTTTTTTCTTTAAAACTAATTGGACTTACTTCAAATTTATCTAAAATGAGAATCAAGGATTAGAGTCTTTCTTACCAGATAACAATTCCAGAAAATATGTGAAAGTGAAAGTTGTGGTTCCAGTGGTCGCAGCTGAATGGCTTTCACGATGTTCCCGCCTCCCTTTCCTTAACAGTATGCTCAAGCTGATGAGATGGACAGAATGAAGAAGGAATACACAGACTGTGTTGTTACCCTGTCTGCTTTTGCAACGGAAGCCCATAAGAAACTTTGTGAACCCTTAGAAGTCTCTTTTATGAATGTCAAGTTATTAATTCAAGACTTGGAGGTGAGGGGTTTCTGAATCAAAATGAAAAACCTACTCTATGGTGAGAAGAAAGATCAACAAGTTTATTCAGATCATTGCAAAAGCTGTTTCTGTGTCTCCTGAGCATCATTTTGACATGTCTGTGTGTCCCAATTTGTATCTGTCAGAAAAAATGTATTGAACGTAAAAAAGACATGTCTTGATCATGTAAAGTAACTTCAAATTGTTTTTCAGTTTGGAGATTTTTTTTCTACAACTAAATTATAAAGTACTAGGAAAAAACAGGAGACATCTATAGATAGCACCTCCACCTAAATACTTTCCATAATAAAGGATTTTTTGCATGAACTGTGGTATTTGCATATTTTGAATAGCCTGCAGCTCTCAAAAATGAAGTAGTGGAAGAATTTTTAATGACTTGGTAAGATTTTGCAACATATTGTTACATGAGAAAAGCGAACAACAGTATCATTCTTTTGTCTTTGTAAAAATTTAAAAATGGGTATAAACACAGGAAAAAAAACTTAATGATGTATAGATAAGATGTTGGCTTTGATTTTTTCCTGTGGGAGAAGACTGTAAGTAATTTAAATTGTCATTATCCTAAGATTTCTAATGTATACGTTTTTATAATGGCAATGAGTTACTTTTTTTTTTTTAAAGAAAACCAGTCTAATTTTTAAAATCAGAATTGCCCCACATTTTAAATATACATTTACATTATATTTTATATTTCCATACTACATTAACATGGGGTTTGTTTTGGAAAGTACAAAGATTATTTCAGCTCATCCTGATGTTTTGGTCACTTTTAAAGGAAAGTTTTATTGACTATATAATATTACCAATATTTATTAGTAATGAAGGGAAGCAAAAACTGGAATCGTCGAAAGTTTAGTGTGAGTATTGGATTTTATACAGTGCATATTGATCTTTGTTCTGCCTTCTGTGGAATCCTGAAACTAAGAGGAAATGTGTCATGTGTGAATCTGGCTGTTTCAATGATTCATGCAGGATATTGAGCAGAGGGTGCCTGTGATGGATGCCCAATACAAGATAATTACAAAGACAGCACACCTCATTACCAAAGAAAGCCCCCAAGAAGAAGGAAAAGAAATGTTTGCAACAATGTCAAAGCTCAAAGAGCAGCTAACCAAGGTGCGAAAATAATTTAATGTACAATAGGCTGTGTGCACCAACAGTGCCTTCAGCTTGCTTGCTACCTCCTTCTCCCCATGGGCAAAGTGTTTACTTGTTAACAATGCTTTTGTTTCTAATTGGGACTCTTGATTTAGTAACTTTGTCATGAATTAAAAAAAAATAAAACTATGATGCTGATACCAAGTATTACCTCTGTTAATTTAGAAGTATTATAGCTGTATTTTAATAGAAAGTTAGATACTTTGGGGGAACAGTTACATGTGATAAAACCAAGAGAGGGAAAGAGAGATAAAGAGAAAAAGGAGATAAGGAGGAGGAAGAGGGGATCATAAATTTAAATGAGAATTTATTAAGATTTGTTTGATATATCTCCACTCCAAACTCATTTATGCAATTTTCTGTAAGCATAGCAACAAAGCCATGGAAATTCTGCCCTCCTCATCTCATGGAACTCACTTAGGCTTAGAATATATACATTTCGGCCAAGTGCGGTGGCTCACACCTGTAATCCCAGCATTTTGGGAGGCTGAGGCGAGCGGATCATGAGGTCAGAAGTTTGAGACCAGCCTGACCAACATGATGAAACCATGTCTCTACTGAAAATACAAAAATTAGCCGAGCGTGGTGGCATGCACCTATAATCCCAGCTACTCAGGAGGCTGAGGCAGGAGAATCACTTGAACCTGGGAGGCAAAGGTTGCAGTTAGCCCAGATCACGCCATTTCACTCCAGCCTAGGTGACAGAGAGAGACTCTGTCTCAAAAAAAAAAAAAGAAAAAAAAAGAAAATATACATTTATATCTTTTCTGTACAGGGAACTAGATGGATGTAATAACTAGTCATAAGCATTTTCTGTTCTATTCAGTGATTTTCCTTAGGAACTTTGGAAGTTCCATTGGGATTTGTTATCTATCCAAATTTGAATTTTAGGAAGATGGTATTGTTTGCAAAGTCCACCTAGATTGGGTAATTAATTTCTGGTAAAAGAGAGAAGTGATTATAATAAATGAATGGAAACATTTTAAAATGAAGAATGGAAAAACAAAGTAGAAACAAAGTAGAAGACCCTGTTAAATAGGAAAGAAAGGTAAAAAGGAAGAGAATGACCTTTGTGACATCAGTAGTAGGAAATTAATGAAAAAGAATGCATTCAAAAAGCTAAAATAGGAAAAATCATGACCATAAAAAAGAGAAAATTTTATCTGTCAATCTGGTATGCATGAGAATGTTTATATTCTATTCATTTTATTTTAACATTCAAGTTAGAATTATTTATAATTTAAAGGTCGTGGACAATAATGATAATATTGGCTACTAGTAAAAGCTGCTAAACAATGAGTACAATTTGAAGTCAACATTTCCAATTTGATAACTCCCCAGCAGCTTTTAGGGCCTTAGCTGAGCTTACATGTCTTAGGCTGAGCCATGCTTGGGTGTTCAGGGCAATCCCTGAGAAAGCAAATTATCATTTGCCTTTTTACTGTTTCAAATGCAGCATCTTGATAGGTTTTCTCTTGTACCCAGGAGAGATCAATAAAACACACTGATTTGTATACATATTAGTAGACTCTCTTGGTTTTGTTCAAGGTAGTTATATCAGGGTCTTGTTGCAGTAGCAGGATGGCCACTTTCTTTTGATGAGTGTGTACTTCAGGTAATACATCCTAGAACATAAAAACATTTCTTCATACGTAATTCTGTGTTTAACAGTAGAGCAAAACGTTGCCCTCTCCCCTTCCTTCAAGGATTATTTTTGGAATATGCCTCATCTGGTTAGAACATTATTGTCTTTATACTATATGAAAAACAAAGAATGGCTTACTAACAAATACTGATTAATTTCCTTTCCCTGGTTATCTGAAAGTAAGAGAAGAGGTGGGAAGTTCTTAGAGGATGACTGAGTAGACACCTCCTGGAGCTCTTGATTTCCAGAAGCTAATGGCCTCATCATTAAGACAATGCAGGTCTATAGACTAAAACATATTTTACAAGACAAGTGCAAGTGACAGGTAACGGCTGCCTCAATTCAGACTACAGAGCCCTCCCCTAGCATGGGAAGCTTCGTGAGTAAATTGGTATGACTTTAGTGCTTCAGATGAGTAGGCTGTTGATAAGCAGGGAGCAGCAAAGCATGGAGCTGGTGGGAGGCAGGAAAGCACAGGCCTGTCTTGGAAGAGTGAGCCAAAAGGTTTCTAAGTTTATCAGCAGTCAAGTGTTCAAGTAGGCGACCTCTTGAAAACAAAGCTGGAAGACACAGGTTGGTCTAGATAATGTAATAATAATTCGTGACTCTCTTAGGTCAGATTTCAAGGCCAAAGTGAAAATGAGTTGCATGGTTTATGAAGTATAATTCGATGCCATCTGGCTCACTAAAAACAATCATTTAGATGAGAAAGTGCTATCCAGATGGACGATTTAGATGAATTTTCATGAGAAAACTCGGTAGCCATTTATTTGTCTCAGTGGTACAGCACTATTATTTTTCACAGCAAAATTTGACAATATAGAGGAAATATCATTAAAGAAATGTCTTTGAATATTTGTAAGCACCAAATGATCATGTCACTAAAGAAAATGTTCCTCAGAGCTATGAACGTTCCCTGAGCTAGCGGCACTTAATGGTCTTTCATGGAATTTTTGTCTTTATGTTTTTAAAGGTCAAAGAATGTTACTCCCCACTCCTTTATGAGTCTCAGCAGCTGTTGATTCCGTTGGAGGAATTAGAAAAGCAGATGACGTCCTTTTATGACTCACTTGGGAAAATCAATGAAATTATCACAGTTCTTGAGCGTGAAGCACAATCGAGTGCTCTTTTTAAACAAAAACATCAGGTGAGAACAATCCCTTTCAGGAGACAATTATTCTAAAACATGTGTAACAAGACCAGGGTGTTGCTTACAGGAATAGAAATTCAGTTGGGACAAGAAACATTTTTCTAGAGTAGTATTACTAACTCAAAACAAAAATACATGTCTTGTCCAAAGATGAAAATCCATTCACTGTCAGTGGAGGGACTATGTGAGCTGTTTCCAGGGAACGGTCTAGCTGGACTCAGGAGCAAACCAGGCTCTTCATCTGAATCAGTAAGTTCACTGAGTTGAGCAAAATTAGGAAACATGGTTTGTTTTGAGCATCCAGCTCCCCTTTCTATCAATGGAGCAACATTGTGGGCTGGCAATACTCAGCAGGCATTTGTAAACCTCTGCTGTGTGCATACGTAAGCCATGCATCCTGAGCCCCAAGTACGGAAAGTGCAAAGTTCACAATGTCTCTGGGAAATAAGGGATGTGTTCCAGAGATGGAGCCAAATCCGCTCTCTAACGTCAAACATTAAGGGTACCCACAGTCAAAGGACTTTCTATTATTTCTCTGCTTTGTGTCTATTTAATTTTCTTATAGTGCCTGTCTACTAGCAATAGACTACATATAGTCTAGCCTTTTAAAAATACAAATGAGAATTTATTTATATTAAACTTTTTATGGGATTTGTTCATGAAAGATGATCCCTAGCTTCGCTAGTAGAAGGACACTATAAGAAAATTAAATAAATATCCTGTCTCTACATTAGATAACTAGAAGATAAATACATATAAATTATATAGAACACATACAGAGATGATATTTATATAAAATATATAAATATTTGTGTCATATCTACAGATATAATATTTTCATTCTGATGTTGACTTTCTTTTGGAGAATCCTTTACTGTTACTTTCCACATATAGCTTTAGGCATTAAGTGCTGCCTCGCTGATTGACAAAATGTTTAATTTCACTTAAAAAGGTATATGTGCTTTCATTTCTTGATACTTTGAAAACAGATAGATAGATAATTTAGATGTATATTTACATATATATAATAAAAACAATTGCTTTCCATTTTCACCCAGTATCTATAACCTCTGTCTTATGAGATCTTTTCTTTGCCTCTTGGAATACGACAGTATAAACAACCTTGAAACTCTGGAAATGTGTTTGATGTGATAATCATTTTTCTTCGTCTTATTTTTAGTAAACATATTGTATGTATAGCAGTCTCCTACTGAGTGTTGTAGTTAATTGAGTTATTTGGTTTATTATAAATGAACCTATCCATCAGAGGAGAGAGAAACTAATGTACAAAAGGTTTGCCACTGCATTAATTGAAATAGATTCATGGGAGGAAGGTGGCATCATTAGTAGAAAGAGCCAAGAGTGTCTGAAATGAGTCTGACAGATATTCAGATCTTAGATCTAATATTGAAAATTAGGAAGCTTTGATTAACTTTAATTTCCTCACTTTAAGATGAAGGCTACAATACCTGAGTTTAAAGCTTATTGCAGGTATTACATTAGATATACCATAATGTCACTATCATATAATAAGTGGCACTATATGACTGATAGCACTATTATTATTATTATTGTCTGTAGTGAAGCCACAATGATAATGATTATACCACCAAACTGCATTCTCATTGTATTGGATAGAGATTATCTTTCATTTTTAGACATGGTGACATCTCCTGCATTTCTAAATTTGTGCAAGTTGTCAGTAAAAAATCTTTCCATAATTCAAATAATATTCATAGCGTTATTAATAATAAAATCTAATAGTACATTTTGAACTTATATTACCCTTTTATCTCCTAAGTTTTCAAAAGGAAAAAGTATGTCTTTATTCTGTTTTTCCCAAAACAAACAAAAAATCCGTGCTCTTGATATTTGCATCTGGATATCCAAAAATGGCATCCAAATGAGCAGTTTGAAACATACTTTTTTAATGCAGTTGAGGATACTGAAATGCAAATGGTATAATTCAAGTCAAAAAATGACTCTCTGCCTTGTACTGGGCTCGATGACTTCCATGCTGTCTACTGCCAAAAATCACAATTGCAGGCCACAACTCAGAGGTGGAAGTGTCTGTCAGTCACCATTGCATCTTGTCCTGCAAACGTGGGACAGTTGGAAGTCTTCCCCAAGTGCATGGGTCTGCTGCCTTTTTTTATTAGGATCTGAACCCTACCATTTCATTAATAAGACTGATAGGTTGTACACCTTTAATACTATAAATTTAGGATATACAAAATACATATATCGTGCATCTCTTTCAGCAAAGTGCATGTGCATTGATGCTTAATTTGTTTAGTCACATTAAAACCTGGTATGTATTCACTGATTTCATGATTGTTCTCTCAATAAACTATAGGCCTATCACCTTTCTAGAGGAATGCAGACTTAGACAAATAATTTTGATGCTCTGTCATTTTCTTAACTACAATAAAATGTACATGAGGGATTTAAAAATCTCAAAAAAACTTTCTGTAACATTTAAATGCTCTATATAAGAAAGCGCTGACTTCAGTGATTATTTAAAATTGAGATCTTTTGAAATGTTCCACCGTACTTTTGGTTTTACTTATTGCTGATTAGAAGCCTAAAAGCTATATAATATTGTTCTTATTATCTGTAATGGTCACTCTGTTTCTTTCTCTCTCACTCTGTCTTGTAAATAACATTGTTGTGGGGTTTCCTTTCCTTATAGGAACTGTTAGCTTGTCAAGAAAACTGTAAGAAAACCTTGACACTTATTGAGAAAGGCAGTCAAAGTGTTCAAAAGTTTGTGACCTTGAGCAACGTGTTAAAGCATTTTGATCAGACGAGGCTACAAAGACAGATTGCAGATGTTCATGTTGCTTTTCAGGTAATTTGCTCTCTCTGCTTTAGAGTTGTGAGCCAGGGAAAATGCAGAGTGAAAACAAGAAACCATCACTTGCGCTTTCAGTCTTGCTAAAACGCCTCATGTGCTGGTGTTTGGAAGCCAATCATTGTCCTACTTTCTTACCTAATATTAATTAATATTGAAAAGAGTTCATTATTCCCATGATGATGAACTGTCTTTTTTCCAAGTGCTTTTTAAATCAATAATACCCTCTAACAAAATGATCCTTTCAGTAATGAGAAAGCAGCATCACATTGTGATTGTTTTTCACATCAAGAGTATGGTAAAGAAAACTGGAGATTGGAAGAAGCATGTGGAAACCAACAGTCGCTTGATGAAGAAGTTTGAGGAGTCTCGAGCAGAGTTGGAGAAGGTGCTGCGGATTGCTCAGGAGGGCTTGGAGGAAAAGGGGGATCCGGAGGAGCTCCTGCGGAGACACACTGTGAGTCCACCCTTTGGGGGGCACTTGACCTGAATACATGGACAAACAACCTTGGATGAAAACCTTAAAAAAGGCACACTGATCTGATACAGAAGGCGAGCAGGCAGATGAGTCAGGAAAGCACAGACTTTTTAGGTATGAGACCCAAAGATATGGTGAGCAAAAAGAAATTCAAGAGCAGTTAGTGAGCTGACTTGTCATTGGCCATTCCTAAGCCCCCAGAATAGTAGTCATAGAATAATTCAAGTTCTCCAAATTACTAATTCATTATTTAGCTGACAAATTCTTCTATAACTAAAGATTCTTTTAAATCAATTCTTTTAAAGATTCTCTTAACTCGAGGTGACTGGCTAAGTCCTTTGTGCTCATTTTTATACATCCACCATATCATAGTATAGATACTGTGTCACTTGAAGTCTGGTGGCTGATACACAACTTGTCCCAGTATTGTAAAGCCATCTTCATGTTTATCATCTCAGTATCAATATTGAGAACATTAGTCTTCGTGTTTGTGAATGGTATATGGAAATAACCAGCACTCTGAGAACGTGTATTTGAGTTATCTTTTCTGACATTTCAGTGGCTATTTGTATAAACCACACTCTCAAATGATATATGCAATGTATTTGTGATTCAGCAGACTAGATTTAGGGTTAATGTCTGTGACCACAAAACACAAAACATCTCATTCAGTTTATTCACCTCTACAGTATGGTACTTTTTGTTTTGAATCACTATTTTTACAAAATAATTCTGCATGTCTTCTCCTAAGACTGTGTAAGACTTAGTCATACGTAATATTGTCTTTATCTTCTTGGCAGTCATAGTGAAATATCATAGATGGGTGGCTAAAACAACAGAAACTTACGTTCTCACAGTTCTGGAGAAGGGAAGTCTGCGATCAGGTGCCAGTATGGTAGGGTTCTGGGGAGGGCTATCTTCCTGGCTTGCAGATGGCTGCCTTTTCCCTGCACCCTCACATGGCAGAGAGAGTGAGCTAGCAAGCTTTCTGGTGCTCCTTGTCATAAGGGCACTAATCCCATCATGAGGACCCCACCCCCATGACCTCATCTGAACCTAATTACCTTCCAAAGTCCCCATCTCCAAATATCATCACATTTGGGGGGTAGGGCTTCAACATATGAGTCTGAAGAGGAACACAATTTGGTGCGTAGCATGTGTGCCTATGTGTGCACATGTGTGCTTCTCTGTGCACTTGTGTGAATGTGACAGTGGCTTATGATGAAGCATCAGGCCCTGAAGCACTGCAGTTGGGGAATGTGGAATTATGAGGCTTAGTCCTGGCTTCTGTCCAGTTCTTCTGACTTCACCAAAGGGGAACCAACGCTCTATCGCTGCAGAATCAACGTTTTGGCATCTCCCCTTGGAAGATGAGATATTCCTTTTGGAATATTCTACCAAATTTGAAAACCACAAAGAATTTTTCTAAAAAATAAAAAAAAACTAGTAGAATTTTGGATATGATGGCTTCTGATTCATAACTATAGGTGCACGTAGTTCATTCTTAAAAAGCAATAGTGGGTGCCTGGAAGTCTCAAAGAGGGCAGCAGCTGGCTTAGAGGCTGTTTAGAGGCTGATCATGCCTGATGCTGCCTTTTCGTCTGTCCAACACTCTTACCCACTTTCCCCCTCCATGTCAGGAGTTTTTCAGTCAGCTGGATCAGAGGGTGCTCAATGCGTTCCTGAAAGCTTGTGATGAACTCACCGACATCCTTCCAGAGCAGGAGCAGCAGGGGCTTCAGGAAGCTGTTCGAAAGCTCCACAAACAATGGAAGGTGAGTCAGGACAGGACGGAGACGCCGTGCATCCTCAATGAAGGGAGAAGCTTGAGTGTGTTGAGGTCCAAATGTAAGAGAAATTTAGAAATTCCTGGAAAGTCACTGTAACTATTTCCCTCATTTAAAAAATCAAAAAACTGGACTTAAATAAAACCTGATAATATATGATAGAATTGTGTTATTCCTATTTGTTATCAGCATCAATTTTATCCTATTACTCCAGCATTCTTTTTGGTTTCCTGGTTTTTTTTTTTTTTAAATCCTGGGTGACAAGAACGTTTAACTTATTCAAGCAACATTTCGTAAGCTTCTCTCTGCTGAATAAATCTTGTTAGGTATACCTACTGAAATCATAAAACATGTATTTATAGTTTCTCCTCCCAAAGGTTTATACCATCTAGTTGAGATAGCTGTGATCAAAAAATATAAATGAAAACATTTTGTAGTCAAGAATTCAATGATGAACAAAGCATACTCCTCTTTCTCCCAAGAGCTTAAAAGTTCAGTAAAGGAGATAATTAGTTGCAAATAATACAAGTATAATATATGACAAATCCAAAAGTGCATATATTTATGAAAGCTTTGAAAGAGGGAGGTGGATCCACTTGGAAGTTGGAAAACAGTGAATCAAGTAACTAGTTTTGAGCCAGAACTTTAAAGAAGAAGCAGAAATGGGAGTAGGCAGGGGGTGACACAGCAGCCCAGAAGAGAGAAAGCAGGAGAGTGTGCAGGAGGACATGGGGGCCCATGGGCGTCCATCTGACTTGTGTGTCATGGGCTGTGGAAGAACCATGGGAGATGAG
Organism: Macaca nemestrina; assembly: GCF_043159975.1. Lineage (NCBI taxonomy): Eukaryota > Metazoa > Chordata > Mammalia > Primates > Cercopithecidae > Macaca > Macaca nemestrina. Next base: position 71,586,121 of record NC_092129.1, on the reverse strand, counting down.
CTGGGTCTGTCCTGTGGAGGCCAACTTCAGACTGCATGTCAGATTCTGGAAGTAGCTGCAGCACAGTGGAGACCCATGCAAGGCTGTCTGCCTTGAGGTAGACAGGAAGACAGCTCTAGCTGTAGGTGAGTGTGTTCTACCTTGAGGTGATATTTCACATGCGTTATATGGAGGAGTTTTGGAGTTCAGAAGATAGGCAGCTGAAACTCTCTGCATCAGGTTGCCTCACTTTGTGTATTTTAAAAATCTCAGTAGTATAAGCTAAATAATTATCCCTGTGCACAAGAAAAACAAAAAATATCCTTTTTACTTGCTAAATTGCTAAATTTGAAAATTCAAGTTTTTCATTAAAAAAAAAAAGGATTATTAAAGAAATCCAAACTTTGTTAGGTATATTTGAAGCATATCATATTGTAAATGTGTTACAGAATAAAGACTATAACTGAAGATTGCATTTTATTATGCGCACACACACACACACACACACACACAAACACACACACACCCCTCTAGGATTTAATCTAGGTGGGACTTTCCATAGGCCTACCTCATTTTTCTCATCAGTCATCTTAGTATTCTCTTTCAAAGGTAATCCTTTAAAATGCCATAGGATAGAAGTTAGTTAAAATTAATGATGGGACTAAAGTTAATGATGAAGCTTATGTTTATAATTAAAAAGAACATGAAATGTTATGGATTGTTTGAGTGCTTGCTTGCTTGCTTGTTTCTCAGGGTATGATCTAAGGAAAAGAGGATATGCCGGGTGGTCAGCAGCCTGAGCTATAGTTTTCTTTTTTTCTTTTCTTTTTAAAACTTTTTTTCACTAATAAGCTTTCCTCATGTTTTTCCTTTTGGAAGTAGGTATAATATCTGCCCCTCCTACCTCACAAGGTCATTGACAAAATCAAAAGGGACACATACAGGGGAGAGGGTATGATTTAAATCTATGGTAAAATCCTAGCTTTTGTACTTACCCCTGAGACCTAATGATGTAATCTGTAAAATAAGAACATTAATACTCTGCAGGACTGGCCAGACTTGGTGGCTCATGCCTGTAATCCCAGCACTTTGGGAGGCTGAGGTGGGTGGATCACCTCGGTCAGGAGTTCAAGACCAGCCTGACCAAAATGGTGAAACCCCGTCTCAACTAAATATACAAAAAGTGGCTGGGCGTGGTGGTGCTGTCTGTAGTCCCAGCTACTCAGGAGGCTGAGACAGGAGAATTGCTTGAACCCAGGATGCAGAGGTTGCAGTGAGCCAAGATCTCACCACTGTACTCCAGCCTGGTCGACAGAGCGAGACTCCATCTCACCACCCCGCCCCCCCCCCCAAAAAAAAGGTACCTTGCAGAGCTACTGTGCGAATTAAATCAAGTAATCACCAAGAAAACACCTAACCCCCAGCAGGCTGAAAGGATTTGCTGTGGTCCTGGTACTTGGAAAAATACAAAGTAGAGAGACCAGGTGTGGAAAGTAGTGACTCATTCACACTGGCCCTAAAAGGAATATGTTACGGATTTTTTTTTTTTTCCACTTCAATTGGGAATATACATAATCAGGAACATCATCCTAATTTTCTGAATCTTCCTATGGAATGTAGGATCTTCAAGGAGAAGCCCCTTATCATTTGCTTCATCTGAAGATTGACGTGGAGAAGAATAGGTTCTTAGCCTCTGTAGAAGAATGCAGAACTGAGCTGGATCGAGAGACCAAGCTGATGCCCCAGGAAGGCAGTGAAAAGATAATTAAAGAGCACAGGGTACGTCTCCCACACCACAATGTGGATAGCAATGTCAAGTCACATTGTTCCATAAAGGATGTTACTAATATTTTGATTTGGATCTGAAAAAAATAGCTTAATTACCCTACCTTGGTAGTCTGCGTGGGAATCTTCCTTTGGTTTTTCTGTGAAAAAAATAAAAGTACTGTGTGGCTTCTCACAGGAATTATAAAAACATTTTAGGTTTTCTTCAGTGACAAAGGTCCTCATCATCTCTGTGAGAAAAGGTTACAGCTCATCGAGGAACTCTGTGTGAAACTCCCAGTCCGGGATCCAGTAAGGGACACACCTGGAACCTGTCACGCGACTCTCAAAGAGCTCCGAGCTGCCATTGACAGCACCTACAGGAAGCTCATGGAAGACCCAGACAAGTGGAAGGACTACACTAACAGGTAGCCTCGGAATGGTCTCCAGAGAGCGGTGTAGTCAAACTTCATTCTGTTAGTTCAGAGATCATGATAAAACAAGAAATAACATATTTCATATTTATTGTTCATATTCTTGTACAAAAATCCTTCATTTAATAAAGAATGGATTTTAGTCAGAATCAGGGTGAGGCACTTTGTTTCCAAGTGACCCAGATGTTATCTCTTTGAGGCAAAGTTGGTCAATCCTTTTCTCCCCAATATCCTTATGTATTAGTCCTTTCTCACACTACTAATGAAGACATGCCTGAGACTGGGTAATTTATAAAGAAAAGAGGTTTAATTGACTCACAGATCAGCATGGCTGGGGAGGTCTCATGAAACTTACAATCATGCCAGAAGGGGAAGCAAACATGTCCTTCTTCACATGATGGCAGGAAGGGGAAGTGCAGAGCAAAAGGGAGAAAAGCCCCCTGTGAAACCATCAGATCTTGTGAGCACTCACTCACTATCGAGAACAGCAGCAGGGGGGTAACTGTCCCCATGATTCAATTACCTCCCCCCAGGTCCCTCTCATGACATGTGGGGATTATGGGAACTACAGTTCAAGGTGAGATTTGGGTGGCAACACAGCCAAACCATATAACCTCATATCCCTAAAGGGTGGCTTCTTACTCTATAGGTTTGTGTTTCACCCTGGTGGGGACACACGAGGCCAGACCTCAAGTGGTCCCTTCCTTCTTTCCAGGAACTCATTCCCTAGAACACATCTTTTTCCTCAGCTGAACTCCCCCACTACCCCGCCCCTAGTAACTGAGCACAGAGGTGGTCACCCCTGCCCTTCAACATGAGCTTCATGTTAAAAGAACAGTTTCCAGAAAAGGTGTTAATCAATTTGGTAATCACTTAATTGTTAAATTTCCATGAATAAATTCAAAATAGAAAACATATTCTAATCATTCTGGTATGTTCTCCCTTTAATAAGAAAGTACTAATGTTATTTCAGATTCTCTGAGTTCTCATCTTGGATATCTACAAATGAGACACAATTAAAGGGGATCAAGGGTGAGGCCATCGATACTGCCAACCACAGAGAGGTTAAACGTGCCGTTGAAGTAAGTTCAAGGTCATTATTTGCTAGAGGAAAATTTCCCATAGTGGAAAAATAATGTTCGAGAATTTAACGGTTGTCTCCTTTGTTCTTTCTGGGGAAAAAAAAAAATTCTTAAAAATTGTCTTTAAAATAAATCTCCTCATATTACTGTGGAGCATTGTAGAGTTTTTTCCTATTGAATCTTTGGCAGCTTTGAGAGTTAGTCATGCTCTGTGGTGCCACAAATGCATCTTCAGCTAATGGGGAGTCCTGAGTGGAAAATTGCATGCATGGGCGTATAACCCAGTGGAGATTTAAGAATCATCATGAAAAACAAGAACACTGTATGCTTTTATACAATACATTTTCAGCCATGCAAAAGGCAGGTCACAGAAAAATCAGGGAACTGGGCAAGGTCTCTGGGCATCCTTTCTATGTGACATTAAGCTGGATTGGTTCATTTCAGCCTCTATGAGTGTGGGTGCAGCCTGAGGAACCCCACCAGGGCCACAAAGCCCCAGGTTCAAACACAGTTTGCATTCTGTAAATGGCACTCTCTCACTCTTAGACACATAATATTGTGAAAAGTCTTCATCTTTCAACATTTTTAATGCTTGCAAGTCACATAGTTGCCACATAGTTGCTGTTGAGGACAATACATTTCCTTTCTGTTCCTGTCCTTTGAGTTTTTTCTTTTTTTTTTTTTTTGAGACAGAGTCTCTGTCACCCAGGTTTGGAGTGCAGTGGCACCCTCATAGCTCACTTCAGCCTCAACCTCCTGAGCTTAAGCAATCCTCCCACCTCAGCCTCTTGAGTAGCTGGGACTATAGTCACATGCCACCATGCCTGACTAATGTTTGTAGTTTTTGTAGAGGTAAGGTTTTGCCATGTTGCTCAGGCTAGTCTCAAACTCCTGGGCTCAAGCGATCGGCCCCACTAGGCCTCCCAAAGTGCTGGGATTACAGGTGTGAGCCATTGCCCCTAGCCCATTTCTTTTTCAATTAAATTATACAATGCTAGTGGTGCTCAATGTCATGGTATGCATGTGGAAGGATATCGACATTTGCTACTGGTTACTTTCATGGTACACACAAAAAAATCACATCCTAGAGTGAAGACATCACTGGGGTCTGGAACCAGCAGTTTCCTGTCCAGTGTGCATTTGCCCTGGCAAAGCCCTGGAGTGGTCCTGGTTGGAGACCCCTGCTCCCAAGCCACCCCAGAGCTGCTGTAGGGAGGACAGGCTGCTCCAGTCACCTCTCCCTCAGTCAGCAGCCCTGCGAGGTCTGAAACCCTGGAGTCCTTCTAGCATTTTCTTGTCAATAAAGCCTCCCTTCCTGAATTAGAACTGTGCTCCCATTTATATTTCTTGCTATATGGGATATTGGCTTCTAAAAGCTAATAAAAATTAAGGAGAAAATATAAGTTAATGAAGTTAAAATAAATCTTTAGAGCATCCATAACAATATTCAACAAGTAGACTGTGCAATAAAAGAAATCAGCTGATTGAAAAAAAGAACTTTCATTATTTTTTCACAAAATACCATCTTCTTTCCAGCTCACAGGAAGTGAGATAACAAAGTGTATGTATGTTATAGTTGCCAATTGTGGCATCTCATGTTTTTCTACAGTATTTTTAGAATCATCATTTTTATCATCAAGGACATATCTATAAGTGTCTAACCAATCTAATTATGAAGCTGATTTTTTTGTATAGACAACAGTATTCTTTCAAGCACTTGTGGACATTTGTTAAAAATATGTACACAAAGTAAAATAAGCAGGCACTGTATTGCTGAATGATGTCTGACTCTATTCTGCTCCACCTACAAACCTTCTTAGGCTGAGTCCTCTATTGCTGGAAAGTTATGATTTCACAATTGCGCTGTGTTCATCAAAAGTGTTCTCTCATTTCAGGAGATCAGAAATGGTGTTACCAAAAGGGGCGAGACCCTCAGCTGGCTGAAATCCAGGCTGAAAGTTTTGACAGAAGTTTCTTCTGAGAACCAAGCCCAAAAGCAGGGAGATGAATTGGCAAAATTATCCAGCTCTTTCAAGGCTCTGGTGACGCTGCTGTCAGAGGTATAGCGTTTACTCACACTCTAAACAGACAGTTCTGGGTGAGGCATCTGGAAGGTTCTTTTCTTCTGGTAGTTTAGCAAGTAATTTTATAAAGAAACCATAGTTGAAACAGAATAGTTGTTACGCTTTTTTATATGAAGCTTGTTGGGAAAGATGAAGAGGATGTTTGATGTCTGGTCTGTGCCATTATTGGAAATGTTAGTTCACTTTCATGACCTATATCTGAAATATAAAACTTATCAAATCCACACTTTTTACTCCTATGAAAAGCATTGTTATTTTATGGTCAGCTTAAGATATGTCATGGAGACTAAGAATAAGGCTTAGGCTCAAAGAAATCCAGGGTTAGAGTTTAAATGTGATACCCTACCTCCTAGGTAACCTTCAATTTACTTAACATCTAGGTCTTGATTTCCTTATTTATAAAACAGGGTTAAAAATACTCACTCTAAAAAGCAGCATCATGAATTAATGCAGTAATGTATGTAAAGCACATAGTGTAGTTCCTGAAACACAGTAAATGCTCAATAACTGGTCCCTAGTAATAATAAAATATTCAGCATTTAATCAACAGGTCAGTAAAATTCTCTTTCTAGTGTTTTGATATGCATTTTAATGTTTTTCTATATTCCTTTATAGATTAAAATATACAAATCCATCTACTTCATTTCCAGTAGGGCCACTTCCACCATCAGCAAAAATATTTTTACTGACCAGATTTTTGTATAAATCTAAGTTTGTGCTTTGGAAGATAATATAAGAATGTAAAGTAGAATAGATATTTACCAGTATTTCTTGAAATCATTTAAGTATAAACTTGCATGGAAAAATGGCCTAATGGATGACAACAAAATGACCATAAAGGTCTGTTTCTGAAAATCTGAAATTCTCCATGGAGATTTCTCATCTAACAGTTCATCCGTTAACCTTCATGTTTTTAATCCATTTCAATATGCTTGAGACTCTAGTGCTGAATTTACATAAGGCAAAAATACTCTGAACTGCTTATGAGTTTAGTTTTATGTGAGAATTTTTATATATAAATTAGAGTTTCCCCGTGAGTTTTTGACAAATTGAAAATAGTTCTATGAGTAATCAAATTTTGGAACATAATCTATTTCAATCCTTTGATTATCCTTCTTTCAAAGCAACGGTCAAATTTAGTCAGTTGCCACAACCATAACTTTAGTGAAAATTTGGCAGTTGCCTCTTTTGCTCTTTCCTTCCCTCCTTTGGTGACAGGAAAAGTAAAAACAACATTCTAAAAAGTTAGTGTATATAAGGGTGATCTTTGAGCCAGGATCAAAGAAATAGTTTTAGTTATTCACAGACAAGCTTGTAGTATATTTTGTCCCACCAAAAAAAAAAATAAAAGTTGGCTGCCTTTAAAGTTAGAAGTTAGTAGTTTCCCTAACATTTACCAAGGCCATTTGCTTTATCTTCCAAGTACTCTCATGATTTTGCCCCAGGACTTGTAGCAAGAATCTATCTCTAATGAATGTTCACACAGACATTAATTTTTTACACACTCATCTACCTTAAACTTCTTTATAATTTATATTAATACCCCTTTCCACTACTTGGTCACTTACCTAGTGAAAGCAGAAAGAGAAGAATGGAGAAAAACACATTTTGTTTACAGATGGATTTGTATGAAGAGATGGATTTGGCACATTCAGCCCCTTTCTTTGATAAGAATTCATTTAGTATTTAAATTAATGTTGAACACAATGTGTTTGCAACTGTCCAGTGTAAGAAAAAAAAAAAGACTGTGGGTGGATGCACAAGATACAGTGAAGAGTCATTATTTCAACAGATTTGCTCGATTTATACTGAAATTGGGAGTTTGTGGTTTTCATACGTTCTTATTGCTGCTTGTTTGGAGAACAGATTGCTCTCCTTGGAAAAACTTAGATCAGAAGAGAGTCAAAGAAAAAAGATAGGATAAGAAAAGAAGAACCTGGAAGGTTTCTGTGGTAAATAAGTGATAACACGTAAAAATGATGATCTTAGTGAAGATAATGGATAGGCTTCGAAAACAAAGGATGTTGGTAAAATGGAAATAGAGGAAGCAGAAATTAGACAGAAAAGAAAGTTCAAAATTTAGGAAAATGATAAGGAAGACAATCCATTAGATGACTACAAAATTGTAAATTATATTTATTTTTATGTAGGAATATTGAAAGTACATTTATAACAAATACTCTTTTATTCTCTTTTTCAACTCTACAAATCTTTTCCTATTTGCTTTAAATAATATGGACTCACTTTCTTGTAAGGCACTTTTATAATTAGGTTTTAGTCATGCAATTATAATTAAACAGACCTAGAAGTCAATATATATATATAATATATGCTGTTTTGTTATCCTTCCTTGATTACCAGGTTGAATGCGTTTTTAATACGCCACAGAGCACCATATCAAATAAAGCCTGCAATCCCCATAAATGATTATGAAATTTAATAATAATGGAATAAACCTAAGTAATATGAGAAAGAATAAAAATTAAAGATCTGTGTTTATATTTCAAGTCATTGAGGTAGACTTTATGCACACTCCTAAAATATGTAAGATTACATGATCTTCAACAGGGGGGTTTTGATCAAAGGGTACAAACATCAAGTTCTAAGATGAAAAATTTCTGGGGTCTAATATACTGATGGTGGCTGTAGTTAATATTACCTATTGTATACTTGAAACTTGCTAAGAGAGTGGACCTTAAGTGTTCTCACAAAAAAAAAAAAAGAGAGAGAGAAATATGTGAGATGTTAGGCTAATTAGCCTGATTTGGAGAATCATTTCAGTCATGTAGTATACCTTTAACATATACAATGTTTATTTGTCAATCATACCTTACCAAAAAAATTATACAAACTTCAACAAGTAGCATATGATTTATGTGTTTTTTTTTTTTTTTTCACGAAAATGCAGGTTGAAAAGATGGTAAGCAATTTTGGGGACTGTGTACAGTACAAAGAAATAGTCAAAAATTCTCTTGAAGAATTAATTTCTGGCTCTAAAGAAGTCCAGGAACAAGCTGAGAAGATCTTGGATACTGAAAATCTGTTTGAAGCACAGCAGTTACTTCTTCATCACCAGGTAAAAATGCCTCTTTCTTCCAACGAGATTATGTAAAGTTGATTTGCTACTGAAAGAACCAGAGAGATAAAGAATATAACCACTGGCTTGAGGGAGTGGGTAAGGAGGGCATGGGAAGGAACCAGTTGAATGGTTAAAAGAATTTGGCACTTCTAGGTTTTTCTTCTCTGTTAAATATTAAACATTTCAGGATATTCTGCAACATAAATTTTCCAGACTGAGTGACTTGATGACATCAAAAAGTTCAAGGAATACTGTGGAGAGAAAATTGATTTAGCTATGAAAAACTAGACAAAACTTACTAGACTCTCCTTTTCAAAACAGAGAGGAAAGGCATAGATGGACCAGTTGCTTCATATTTGAGATCACTGTTCTTTTGCCATTATGTTAAAATCTTTCTCTTCAACTTACAACGTTGAACATACTTTAGTTTGAGAAATGATGACTTACTTGAAGTACTAGACCTTCCTGGAGTGTACACCCTTATAAAGGATTAGAGCTAGAAATAAAGAAATTCTGGTACATATATTAATAAGAAATTATTTTGATCAACTTAATTTCTGATAGTCTGGTAGTGTACATCAAAAAATGTTTGCATAAAAGGAATATATACCTTGTTAAATGCAATATAAATGGAAATTTGATTCAAATAAAATATTTTAATGAAAAAATTCTAGCTAACCTGATACACAGTAGCAAAATGGTAGCTAATTATATAATATGTTTGTGTGTATTATTATATACGCATGTATTCTGTAATATATAAAAATGGAAGTTGCATTAAAAGTATGTGTAAAACCCCAGCCTTCAGGATTTCTAGATTTACTTAATAATTATAAAAAGGCTAGGTATAAAAAGTTAATATTTGGTGTTACATTGTTCTCAATCATTGTGAAATGGTTTTTTGGGTTTCCATTTACTTTAGGTTCAATAAATTTAAGATTATAGATATTTATGTTAATATTTTAAAACTCTTCTCATATTTCTTGGGCCAGGTACTTTTCATATGGGTGCATTTACTTTGTGAAAATTTATAAGCTGCATATCTGAGATTTGTGTACTATTCTATTTGAAGATTATACTTCAATAAAAAGTTTACTTTAAGACAATTTCCCCCCCCACAAAATCTCAGCAAATTAACCCTTCCGAATATACTGAGGAAATACATATTTATTCATTTATTTTTGGAGACAGCATCTCACTCTGCCACACAGACTGGAGTGTTGTGGCACAATCATAGTTCACTGCAGCCTTGAACTCCTGGGTTCAAGTGACACTCCCACCTGAGCCTCCCAAGTTACTGGTATCACAGGCATGCACCACCACACTTGGCTAATGTTTTAATTTTTTTGTAGAAACAGGGTCTCGCTATGTTGCCCAGACTGTTCCAACCTTTTGGCCCCAAACAATCCTCCAGCTTTGACCTCCCAAAGTGCTAGGATTACAGATGTGAGCCACTACACTGCCCCTGGCCATAAATCTCTTAATATTTGCTTTTTAATAAAATAATTTTTTTTTTTTAAATTGGAGTTGGGACTTCATGTTTTTAAGCAGAAAATAATTATTTAAGAAGAATCATGTCAAATGAATTGTTTTGCCAGACTCTTCCTGCAGTATTGCACAAAATGCTAAATGTTCTCCAAATCTGCACACAAAACACTAAAGCCAAATTATTTATGCTGTTTACCATTAAAAACATACAATATTTATAAACAATATTCATCTTTGACTAATATAGCATCCGACTACCATTTCAACTGTTAATCTTAGCTGTAAAATAAATTTCGGGCCCACTTTTCTGTACTTCTGTTAAGCGTGGGTGTTGATGTCCCTACTTAGCTGTTTAGAGAGCACAATTTATATCCATCTGTTGAATAAATGCTTCTAGCAAAAGACAAAGCGGATCTCAGCAAAGAAGAGAGATGTGCAGCAGCAGATCGCGCAGGCGCAGCAGGAAGAAGGAGGGTTGCCTGACCGAGGCCGCGAGGAGCTGCGGAAGCTGGAGAGCACCCTGGACGGCCTGGAGCGAAGCCGGGAGAGGCAGGAGCGCCGCATCCAGGTAGGAGCCGGAAGTCAGGGGCCATTTAAACAGAGACTGGGCAGTGTTCACTTCCTGTTGTGCCTCATAACAGCGAGGCGAACCTTTGTTACTGCCTCTGATGTTTCAGCCCTGTGTTAAATTCTGTACATGAATCATCTTTTAATCATCACATCAGCCTTAGAGATGGATATTGGAATTAGCACATTTTGCAAGTGTGGATGCTTAAGAAGAAAGAGTTTGAGGACTTGCTGCTGTATCACACAGCACTGATCAATAATAAAGCTAGGATTTCATCCACACTTGTCTGAATCCAGAAATTTGATCATACTATTTCACTTTTCCAGGAAGCCATGCAGCCACACGTTTATGCCACCTTTATGCTTTATTGGGATGCTGACACATTGCCTTTAAAAATGTTTTTGAGTTTTTGCCAAGTGCTCAATTCTCCCTCTTCATTTCCTCGTCCCTCTCCCTACCTTCTCCTGTGCTTCCTTTCTTGTTTGAGACAGATTGAGAGGCCTTTTTTTTTTTTTTGTGGTTACTTATCTACATTTTAAGTAATATCTTTACATTTCTAAGACTTTACAAATTATAAAAAACTCAAATCATCTGAGTCCATGTGTCTTCTCTTTTTGTAGATGAAAACATTGACAGAGAGAAAAGAAATTCTTACAGAAGATGCTAGAATCATCTCTATTCATTGTGACTGTGTGAAAATTGAAATGAGAATTCACTGAAAGTTGACAATTTTGCAAACGAATGAACATGTGATAGTATTTCGTGACATTTGTAACCCTATTGTTGTTTATTTTTTCAAATTTAGGTCACATTAAGAAAATGGGAGCGATTTGAAACAAACAAAGAAACAGTAGTAAGATACCTTTTTCAAACAGGTTCCAGTCATGAACGCTTCTTAAGTTTTAGCAGTTTGGAAAGTTTATCTTCAGAATTGGAACAAACAAAGGTATATTATGGCTCCTTGGTACTCAATATTCAGAAAAAACAAAGCAACACAAAACAAAATTATTTCTCCTCCGTTATTACTATAATCGTTACTGTTAATTTAATCAATACTTACTATTTATTGATGACCCATTCTTTCAACATATTGGAGAATGAAAACATAAGTAGGATTAAACATCAAGAAGAAAAACATTTTATCAAATTGGAAAATGGTTAGTTCCCTAATAGATGTGTATAGAGTTTTTAAAATCTGGAGGCAGGCCAGGCATGGTGGCTCTCTCCTGTAATCCCAGCACTTTGAGAGGCTGAGGAGGGCGGATCATGAGGTCAACAGATTGAGACCACCCTGGCCAACGTGGTGAAACCCCATCTCTACTAAAAATACAAAAATTAGCTAGGCATGGTGACACACACCTGTAGTCCCAGCTACTCGGGAGGCTGAAGCAGGAGAATCACTTGAACCCGGGAGGCGGAGGTTGCAGTGAGCCGAGATGGTGCCACTGCACTCCAGCCTGGCAACAGAGTGAAAGTCCATCTCAAAAAAAAAAAAAAAAATCTGGAGGCAATATTTTTTAACTGAACCTTAAAGAGCAGGTAAAACTTAGTAGAATTTGGAGCAAAATACAGACATTCTTTGGAAGTTGGAATGGCATACGGCATACAAGTGTTGTGAATAGGAATTCTGTGTTGTAAAATAGAACAATGGGAAATGAATTTGTAAAGGAAATTTGGCCCATATTTCAGAGTCTTGAAGACCTAAAACATTACTCTCTAGGCAGCATGGAGCCAGACTTGTTGAAGGCTTAAAAAGCCACACGATCAGAGCTGGGTTTTGGATAAATTTTTAGGCATGTGTAGAAAAGTGACTGAAAGTGTGAAAGACTGGGGTCATGGGATCCATTTAGAAAGTTTTTGCATATAGGCATATGGGAGTTAATATGGGCATAAATAAGGGTGGTGGGGTGGCAGGTGATACACAGAAACAGATACAAAAGATGTGGAGTTCACAGGAAGATAGGGAAACTAACCAGACAGTGAGTGACGAAAATGTTGATACCTCAGGTTTTGAGTCTGACGGAGATAATGGAAGTGAGATGGGAAATGTGAAGGAGCAGCTGTTCATGGGAAAAGATGACCAACTTCATTTTGGAGATAGCGATTTTAAGACTCCAATGGGGCATCAAACAGTAGTATTTAGTAGGTGTACTTGGTGAACCCAGCCCGGCAAGCTCAAACACCTTGAACGCTCTAAGCAGACCAATCACTTTGTACCAGGCATTTAGAGTTGTACAGGCACAGCCCCTTGAAGTTGCTATGGTGCCTCTTTGGAGTTTATAGAAAGACTGAATTAGTAGAGAAATGAGTTAACCAGTGTCTTAGAAAGAAGAGCCTTGCGCTCACCCTTCCCTAGGCTTTATAGCAAGAAAACCTTTGTGTTTCTGTTTTCTTACCTGCAAAAGTCTTCACTGTCTCCCATACTGCTAATTTTTTGTTTCTCCTAAAAACTTACTGAGGAGTTTGAAGTTTTCTAAGACCTCAGACTCTTTCAAGTCTATACAATATTCATCAGCCATTTAAGTAGAACATTATTTTAATTTTTAATTTAAATTGTTTGGCCGGGTACGATGGCTGTAATCCTGGCACTTTGGGAGGCTGAGATGGGAGGATTGCTTGAGGCCGGGAGTTGAGACCAGCCTGGTCAATACAGCAATACCCCATCTCTATTTTTAAAATAAATAAATTATTTCATATATTGAAAACATATCAGGTGCCTTTTATAAATACAAATATATTTATTGGGTTAATTTCCTAAATGTTTCTGCCCACGTTCCATACAGAGTTTCTGACCCCCTATGATTCCATTTGCACTAATCACTTTGGATCAGTTCAAGTACCTGTAGATTGAAACAAATGTCATCTTTTGAGTCTTGTTATTCAAATTCTCCTTTGTCCATGACCTTCCATACTTTGGGATTGATGTAATAATATAAAGTAACATTTATCAAACACATACAATATGCCAATTTAATCATTTGATGTTTATCATCACCTTTAATCCTCAAAACAATCCTAAGAAATAGGTATCATTATCAATCATGTTATATGAAGAAGGACACATAAGGCATGCAGTTGGTGATGAACTCACTCAAGATCTGTGGATCACTAAATGGTGTGAGGTTGGGATTTCAATCCAAAAGGTCTTCATCCAGAGCCCACACCTTTAGTTACTACGTTATTTTTTCATTCAAAAAACAGAGCCATTTTACTAATTGCCTATGCTCACTGCCAATCTAGAATCATTGTTCTCCTCTAGTTCTTTGCTCACTTTGCTTTGTTATTGCAAGCCTTTATTCAAGTTGATAGCCCTTGAGTAGTTGTGCTAAGGAATGGTTATGCTAAGGGACTTGAGTGTCCACTGTGTGCTGGTGTGTATGATAGAGGGCTCATAGCAATATCATGTTTAATCTTGAAAATAAGGTATGGCTTTACTGATGAAGAAAGGAAAATTCAGAGAGATGTGGCCAAAGGTCACTCAGCTAGTGAAGGTCAGAGCCTAAGTTTCATCCCAGATCAATCTAATGTGAATCAATTTGTACCTGATGCACCCTGCTGCCACTCATATGTTTTCTAAGAAGTTAGAGATAAGGCCTTACAATGTTATTCTGGTTTTGTTTAATTTTCTTTTTTGTCAACATCATTCTGCTCTTTTGATTTCTCTGCATTATGCTTTTTCCATACATAGCTCACACAAAAAGCTCTAAAATTGAATGTATATAAGCATTTTCAAACATTACTTTTTCCATGTTTTTCCTGGGTTCTGAGAAACACTAGCAGAAAAAAAAAACACTTTATTTTTCACTTCTGATTATATTCATGGGATTCTAAGAGATCATGTGATGATTTGTAATCTTCACAATTGAATCTACAATGACTGTCACGTATAGTAACAGTGAATGCTTTTAACCAAAGAATTCAATGTTGTGACATTAGCAACTACCATATTTTATTGTACTATAAATCTCTTTGCCATAAGGAAGCTGTACTCATTCATTTTTATTCTTTTAAATTGCAACGTAGTTCTGTGAAGTAACATTGATTTTTTCTTTTTCTTTTTTGAGACAGAGTCTCACTCTTTCACCTAGGCTGGAGTGCAGTGGCACAATCTCGGCCAACACTGATGTTTGTTGGCTGAGCTCATGATATTTCTATGAGAACATTGTCTTTTAAACATGAAGATATAATAGTATTATTTAGTAACTCTATATTATATGGTATTATGTAATAATTCTAGGAGATACTCTTACTGAAAAGCTGACTTCGGAAAAATACTTGTATTTCTACATTATATTTAGGAGAAGGGAGTTGATCAAAATTGAAACCTCCTGTGAGATTCTCTTACATGAGAAGAAGTGAGATACCAAGTACATTTTCTTCACTTAGGTTATTACTGTGTTTACCTTTTCTAATTCAGTATTCAATATATTTACTTGACAAAATTCAAGTAACATCTAATATTTACCGGCCACATACATACTAAATCAACTTTCCAATTAAAATAGTTCAGTATTATTGAAAATAAGTATATGGGCTTAATAAATCATTTTGTCCTCAAGTTTGTATGAGAGACATAAAAAACAATAATCAGTATCTGCCAAAACCAATGATCAGTATCTCCCAGAGTGCTAGGCACTTTAAAAGTGAGATTGCAAGTAGAATGCTAATAGTAACCTTCTAAGAAAAGCATTATCATCTGCATTTTACATGAAAGAGCCTGAAAATAATTCACCAAAGTCAAACAACTAGTGATCCTGGATTCTAGCCCAGGCTTGACTGATTCAAAACTTAAATTTTCTTTCCATCATGTGATACACATGTATGTAATAAGATTTAACAGCACTAAGATTAGATTATAGCTCTTTTCAGAGAACTAGTTAACAAAATGGCTTGGCTACTTTCTCTCTCTCTTTCTCTCTGCCTCTCTCTCTCTTTTTTTTTTTTTTTTTTTTTTTTTTTGAGACAAAGTCTTGCTCTGTTGCTTGGGCTGGAATGTAGTGGTGCCATTGTGCCTGCTCACTGCAGCCTCTATCTCCTCTCACCTCAGCCTCATGAGTAGCCAGGACTACAGGCGTGCACCATCATGTCTGGTCACTTTTTTTTTCCCCTAGAGATGGAGGCCTTGCCATTTTGCCAAGGCTAGTCTCAAACTCGTGGCCTCAAGTGATCCTCCTGCCTCAGCCTCCCAAAATACTGGAGTTAAAGGCATGAGCCATCATGCCTGGCCAAAGACCATTGATAGTCTGTTTTGACTAAGATATTATATTTAATAAATAAATATTTCTGTTCATTCGCCTAGAAATCTGTTATCTCTATGATCAATCACTATTGATTTTGTGAACCGGCCTGTAATAAGTAAACATATTTGTGAATAAATTAATTATTATAATGGATCTAAGAATTCTAAACAATGAGACAAAACCAGAAAACAAAGGAGAAACCATTTTTGTGAGTATTATTGGATAACTATGAAGGTAAACAGCTGGTTGTGTATATAAAATTAAAAAGTTAGCCAGGCATGGTGGCGCCCACCTGTGATCCCAGCATTTTGGGAGGTCAAGACTGGAGGATCACTTGAGCCCAGGAGTTCAAGATCAGCCTGGGCAACATAGTGAGACTTCATCTCTACAAAAATCAGAAAATTAGTCAGGTACAGTAGTGCCTGCCTGTGGTCCCAGCTACTGGGGAGGCTGAGGTAGGAAAATCATATGAGCCCAGGAATTGAAAGCTGCAGTGAGCCATGATTGCACCACTGCATTCCAGCGTGGGCAAAAGAGCAAGACTCTATTTCAAAAAAAAGAAATAAAATAAAATAAAAAAGTGTTAGCAAAGTGTCTTTTTGCCATATGGAAATAAGTCAGCTGTATTGTTGAGAACAATAAAAGATCCATACATGTATGAATCTATCTCTTCATCCACCCATCTGTTCTGTATACAACATGTGCACTTTATTTGAGGGCAGAGATAAATAATATAAAGTGCTTACCTAATGATCATAATATCTTTTCTAGGAGTTCTCTAAACGGACAGAAAATATTGCAGTCCAGGCTGAGAACCTTGTAAAGGAAGCTTCAGAGATACCACTTGGGCCCCAAAATAAGCAGCTGCTTCAACAGCAGGCCAAGTCAATCAAAGAACAAGTCAAAAAATTAGAAGACACGCTTGAAGAAGAGTATGTGATTGACAAGTCCTAAACTTTCTTCTCTGAGATAAAGTTTCATACAATCTTTCCTGTACCTTGTATTCAAAACACTCTTTTCAAATCTCAAAGTGTCTGTGTATTTCAGCATGTTTTGAGGAAACAACTCACAGTTCAAAAGAAAGTATCACTAATGCAGAAACCAATATCTCTAACAGAGCCCCAAAAACATAAAGGATGTGGGTTTTGCATCTTAAACTGATCATGTTCTTGAGAAAGCCATATCTATTCTATTCTGTGGCCTTTGTACATTGTAGAGGGAATCTTGAAAAAGAACTAATATTTAAAATAATTTTTTTACTATATTATTCTGCTGTCACCAGTTAGAGTGAAAAGGAGATATTTTGTTAGTGTAGATTCCAGGTCTAAATACGCATCACATAGACCATATGTCTCCAACCTGAAGAAGCTCCTGGAGCTTGTTTACAGTGCCTCGGTATTCAAGTTATCCTGACTTATATGATCTTCCCAGAAATTAACTTTAAAAATCAATTTTATTTTTAAACTTTTACTGTTTGTTTATCTGAAAAGAAATAACTGCTTGGCCTATTGATATCCTGTTATATACACAATATATACAAAAAAGTTTGGAGGGGAAAAATATATGAGGATACAGCCAGTATCATTCAAAACAATATGGCTAAACATTTCTATTTTAAATGTAATTTAAATACATTTTAAATTACATTTGTGGCAAATCAATGATACACAATAGCATATTATTATTAAGAGACAGGCCATCATTTCTAAGGTGGATTTTAAAATGTAAAATGTGTTTTTAATACTATTAACAGCTTAAAATTAACATTTTACATTTGCCTAAACTTTAAAATTTGATACATATTTTATTTAAAACAAATTATGACTTGATATTTTGAGGACTTTATATTACATTAAATATTCTCTGTCAGGTTATGGAAATAGTAAAACTTAGAGTTGATTTGAAGGGAAGCTACTTCTATTAAGAATAGCCATTTTAACCTTTATTTAATTTAAAAAGTTGCAATATAGCACAGCTTGCATTACCTGTACTGCTGACAGCATTAGGCACATCCAGGGTATAAATTTGAGACTGCAATATTATTTAACTTGACAATCAATAATGCCATTGAATTTTTCTTGATGTCTTCAAGTGCCTTTTGGTAAACAGGGATATTCTTTCACTTTTTGTTTTTAACCCAAGGACTTACCAGTTCAATTATATGCTGTTAGTTTCTTAGTCTTTTTCTAAACTGAAAGCCAGTCACCTAGTTATACATGCATAGCTAATACAAATTAGAAATCTATAGTTGAAATTTTGTTCACTAGATTTGATACAAATAAAACCTAAGTTGTGTAAAAGTAGTTAGGGTGCTCATATACAAGAATTTATAAACGTCTTTTGGAATCAAGACCATAAGACATTTATGAAAATGGCTGACATCACAAAGATTATACATCCCAGGATTAGCTCTGATAATAGAAACAGTTCTTGCCCAGCAGCATGGGATTGAGATCATGAACTCTGTCTCAGTTGATAAGATGCTGTTTATAAAGGTCTTTCCATAGAAAGCATCACTGTAGTGTCTCTCCTTTAAGTGTAAGAAGAACATGTCTTTGGAAATAGGACTATTGAAAAGCGGTGTACACTGAAATCTCCTCTGGTGTAGTTTATAAAAATAAGTCCTGGCAACTACTGGTCACATGCAGAGTTTAATTAGATTATACCTGGATTCAAACCCCTTTGAACCCAGCAATATTTTGTTCAAAGTGCAGTTTCACTCAAAGTATAGATACTGCCTCATTAAATGTTCATTCTCAGAGAAGATAGGAAAACCTGATCAACTACTCAGAACAAATGTGCAAATTTCTTTTAGCTCGAATAGTTTCAACTTTGAAATGGTCACAAATGTCTTCATTATCTTTTCACCTAGTGATTTCAAGGAAAATGTGTTGTTGTTCTCTATTAAAATACTGAGTTTTATTTACTTAATTTGGTTAATTTTAGTATTAAAACCATGGAAATGGTGAAAACCAAGTGGGATCATTTTGGCAGTAATTTTGAGACTCTGTCCGTCTGGATAACTGAGAAAGAAAAAGAGCTCAATGCCTTGGAAACTTCGTCATCTGCCATGGACATGCAAATCAGCCAAATTAAGGTGACCTGCTCACACGTTATATTTATAATCCATGTCTAGCTTTTAAGAACTACTTTCTTACATTTCATCAAATGCTGTTCGGTCCCAGGAAAAGACTTTCATTGCAATGTGAACTATCAAAATTCAATTCACACAGATTACCAAACTAAGAGGTCTGAATTGATACTGGGCAACACTTTATAGTTGGAATTATGTATTAACATTGTCTGACTTGTGCATTCAAAGTTAATATTTGTGAAATATCATTAAAATATTTTTATGGTTACATTAATTCTTTTCCTTGATTTTGAATTAAGCTCAATAGAATGCTCTGCCGATTTGTTATACAACATGAAATGTATTCATCCTGTACAACTCTAAAATCCCATTTCCAATGTCTAGCTCAAGTATTAGTGGTACTTACCCGCACCAATCACAAGGAGGAGTTTGAAAAGCATCTTTCTTAAGTGAAGCAATTCTACTCCATGGTTGTGTTTTCATGTATGACCTTGGGGCATGGACAGAGGTCCTCTGATTCCTTAGCTCTCCCAGCTCTAAAATGACCAGATGGATAGATTATCATTGACCACTTCATTCAGACAATTCAAGAAGAAAAACAGGCTTAAAGAAATGAGCTTGGAGTGTTTATTTCTCTTTCTTTGGTACAATTTTATACCACACATTTTCAAAATTCAGCCACTTTTTCTACCTCAGCTTTTTTTTTTTGGAATGGGAAAACCCTCCGCTATTTCATTCAATTAAATATAGTGAAATAAATACCAAGGTGAGGGAACATTTCACACTGTGACTCAGAACAAGTCATTACCATGTGGAGGGTGGGAGGGTGCAATGTTGCTCAGATAAGATTACCCACTGTGCAGATCATCCTTGCTTCTCACACATCTTTAGCAATCAAGCATACGTGGAGTGTCATATACACAGTCTGCTATGTCTTCTTTGGTATACCAGGAAAAATAGATGTGAGGCCATGGAAAAATATTCATTAATTTTTTTAATTGTTCAAATCGTTTTTAAAAGTTGTTATTTAATCATTTTCACTAAATTCTAAGAAAAAATAACATTTAAATAGTTTTGTCTCAAAAATGTCCCCTTTTGAAAATTAACACACATTTTTCAACATATTTACTCTTTTTTTTTTTTTTTTTTTTTGAGACGGAGTCTCACGCTGTTGCCCAGGCTGGAGTGCAGTGGCGCGATCTCGGCTCACTGCAAGCTCTGCCTCCCGGGTTCCTGCCATTCTCCTGCCTCAGCCTCCTGAGTAGCTGGGACTACAGGCGCCCGCCACCGCGCCCGGCTAATTTTTTGTATTTTTAGTAGAGACGGGGTTTCACTGTGGTCTCGATCTCCTGACCTTGTGATCCGCCCGCCTCGGCCTCCCAAAGTGCTGGGATTACAGGCTTGAGCCACCGCGCCCGGCCATATTTACTCTTTCTATAACTCATTTACTATTATTTCCACCATTGTTCCAGAACTTCTGGAATGTACCAACTATCTAATGTCATGTCTTTGTTGTTCTCCAGAAAAAAAGATTACGTATTTTCTTAAAATATGTATTCACTCGTCTATTTTTATTTTATCAGACTAGAAATACATTTCAATACATCCAATAAGGCACTTTTTAAACTATCTAAAATATATAAGTGAATATGAACACCAGGGAAAAGATATTTGCTAGAAATAAGCAAAGTTACAGTGGAATACACTGTCCTGTGGAAATTGGTCTATTAGGTTCATGTTTTATTTCCAAACAGAAGACTACGTTACAGGAAATGTTTAAAATATAGTAACACTTGTGATAGTGTTTTCCCTTTAAAACGATCTTAGGATTAAAAGTAATGAAGCA
Organism: Macaca nemestrina; assembly: GCF_043159975.1. Taxonomy (NCBI): domain Eukaryota; kingdom Metazoa; phylum Chordata; class Mammalia; order Primates; family Cercopithecidae; genus Macaca; species Macaca nemestrina. The sequence goes on along the minus strand of NC_092129.1, from coordinate 71,565,463 downwards.
TTTGCCTTGTTGGAAGACAAATACACTAAGCCCGTTTTTGTTCATTATTACATGCCATTTCAAATGACTGATGTCTTATTCCTAACTTATAATTGATAAATGATAAGAACATATGCTGGGTTCATCTTCCATCTTCTTCTCTTGAATGGATTTATTTTTACCACAATCCAACAATATGATTGAGTGATTTGTATATATGAATTTGTTGATGGCAAGTATTACTCTAATAACTAAGAGCTCTGTTCTTAACTAAGTTTGTTTCACCGATGTGTTATAAGCAACTAGAACAATTATTAGTGCTTTATAGACAACCTATATTTTTTAAATTTATGATTAATTTTTCTAAAAAATATAATCTTAAAAAACAGCAAAAGAAAGCAAGCCTGTATTAATGCTCAAATAACAAATATTGATGAGATACACCACTTCATTCATTCATATGAAAAATAAAAATACGTGATGCGTATCCAACATTTAATCGTATGTAAATTATTTCTGATTGTCTCAGCTAGAGAGATTATTTCCGACTATGGTGTCTCATCTAGACAGAAGTCAAAACTTTATTTTTCTCTAGGATAATAGTATTTTCTATTTAAATTATCTGAAACTGAGACTTGGCTGAATTTTTTATGTATTTTGATTGAATAATTTGGCACTTTTTCTCAGAGAAATAATTTTCATCTTCTTATATACAAACAAGCTTCTATGTTTGTGAGAGACACTCCACAGACACACATAAAACACATGTGCACATGCACACATTTCCTTAATAGTTATCAGTATTTTTCAGGTGTTGGCTAAGATGTAAAATGTCCTTTCTTCCCCCAGTTGAAATAAATTGAAATGACAGTATGTGGGCTTTTCCCTGTCAAGTACATAGCAATGAAGTCCCTCAATCAGCAGCCTCAGCATCACATGGGGATTTGTTAGAAATGAAAATTCTTGAGCCCCACCTTAGACTTAGTAAGTCTGAATCCTGGAGAATAGGGACCAGATGGTCCTAATGCATTCTAGCTTTGGAAACCACTGGCATCAAGAATAGATGACAAGTTTGAAAAAGGAAAATTGCTTTTAGGTAGGTGTGCAGTTATTAAACCTTTTAGTAACATATAAAATACTCAACTACATTTTAGAAAAATAAATGAATGTCAATATTTAGCATTCTAATGGGTTACTGAAACACAGTGCTTTCCCAGCTCAGTTAATTAAAACGCCTAATTTATAACATAAACAGATAATTCTCTGTACCTTCAGAGATACTGTAAGTGTCCCAGAGACATCTCCTTGCTTACTTCACTGCAAGCAAGAGTAGCTATTTCTCCTTATTCTCTATCCAGCAAGCACACCCCCAACCCCCATCACTGTATTTTGCAGACATTTTCGGCATGTCTCATCTCCCCAAGCACATGGTGTTTACTCATAGCTGCGCTCTAACCATCCAAGTCTTCAAATATCAGTTAAGGAAATATTCCCTCTTTGCAGATAATTGTATCATTTCAGGAAGGCAAGCTTGCTCAGCCTACATTGTCATTTTTCTTGTTTTAACTATTAGGTCACAATTCAGGAAATAGAAAGTAAGCTTAGCAGCATTGTAGGATTAGAAGAAGAAGCGCAGTCTTTTGCTCAATTTGTTACCACTGGAGAATCTGCTCGAATTAAAGCCAAGTTGACACAAATAAGAAGATACTGGGAAGAGCTTCGAGAGCATGCACAGTGTCTGGAAGGAACAATCTTGGGACATTTATCTCAGCAGCAAAAGTTTGAAGAGAACCTTAGAAAGGTAAGAATTGGTTCACCTATACTTAACTTTACATATTTCACATTGTATTTGTGGTAAATGCAATAAATACTTTACAAATAGTGGAATAAGAAAAAGACATACTTTGTCAATCATCTAACAAGGTGTCAATGATGAGTAAATTTATAATTATTTATATGGCACCTTTTTTAGTGGCATGTGAGAATGTTACACATTGTGTTCAGTTAGTCATTAAGACAGTTATTTTCCTTTCAAATAATGAGACACATTGATTTTAGATGTTTAAAGAATGCATGCATTTTATAATTACATTAAAAGTTATCCATAAAAGGTAGATACGCCATTTTCTCAGTAACATTTTTTTGCCTGGCTATGTGTTTTTCCCACTGTTATTTTTATATTGCACCCATGTTTTAGATCCAGCAATCTGTGTCTGAATTTGAAGATAAACTTGCTGTTCCAATTAAAATATGTTCTTCAGCTACAGAAACATACAAAGTTCTTCAAGAACATATGGTAAGAGTATGCTTCAACATTTCTACTATTTACCAACTTAAATTTTGACAATTCCCACTTGAAAAGAAAATACAGTAAACTTTTTAAGAGAATTGAAATTGGAAAAATGTTTATATGAGTGGAGTAAGTATATAGATTTAATGTATTCACCTTATATAATACAAGACAGGTAAGGATGTGAATAAATTTTCATTAAAGATGCATATTAAAGGAGTATTCATTTCAAATGTATTTCTCTCTTTTAATTAGAATGAGTAACATTTTTAGAGCTTAGCTTTAATAAACCCTGTTACCTCTTGCCAGCATTATAAAAATGTATGTGTGCAAGGAAAAAATATGTATGTATAGCTGTCTTCAGATTTTAACCCACTGTACTCAGATGTTTAAGGAATATATCCTCACTGACCAGTTTCCAACAAATGGCTTTTGTCATCATTGTGAATCTTCTGCAAGGCAACAAGCAGATGGCTCTGGCAGAATTTAGGGGGAGGAACAAAAGGGGAGAATTATGCACAAAGAAATACTACCATATGTTAATTAATAAACAAAAATACGAATATGATTCCTATTGCACGTTCATGTGTGCAAACATTTGTAAAGGTGTACGTAATAGAAAACAAACCATTGACAAAGGCACTTCTGGAAGGGGGAGTGAGATTTCTATTGTTTAAATATTTATAATGAGAATACACATCTGTGTTACTTATTTGTAATTTCTTTATACAAAAAATGAGGAAAAGTAGGAGAATTCAGTGTGATGAAATTATTTTTATAGACAACTAAGTTAATAATGGAGGACCAAAGAGACTAATATTCTATTTTTCCAATATTTAGATTTCCTAAAGCAAGTTGTTTTTCTGTGTCTTGATTTTCTAATCTGTAAAATGAAGGTAATGAAAAAACATACCTCTTAGGGTTCTCAGGAAGATGGAATGAGTCAATGCATGGGAAGCAGGTAATGCAGGGCCTGCCACATTCTGAGGCACTGTGTAGCTATTATTATTATTATTACTATTGAGATAGCAGCTTCTTCAGCCATAACTCTTTTTATATGTATTTTTTGTAGTGTTTATAGCATGTTACATGTGGGTTTCATGAGTTAAGAATAGTTTTTAAATACATATCTAGCATAAAGTCACTAATAATCTTTACAAGTTATCTAAATTGTTTAAATACATATTTAGCATAAAGTCACTAATAATCTTCACAAGTTATCTAAATTGTTAAGGGAAAGTTGAAAGTTTTCAGATAAATAGCAGCGCATTCTTGTTTGGAGAAGTGTCTCCATTTTCATTTTTTATTTCTGTATTTATGAAGTCACTTTCTTCTCATTTTCACTCTGTCTTGCTGCAAATCATGGGCACAGACCTTTTAAAAATATATTTAACTTTTATGTGTTTTGGGGGGTGCACATGTGATAATTTAATACATTCATATAATTTGTAAAAGTAAAATCAGTGGAATTGGGACCTTCATCACCTAAAATATTTGTGTTTTATTTATGCAAGAAACATTCAGACTATTTTCTAGCTATAGTCCCCTGCTAATGTATTGAACACTAAGTCTTATTTCTTCTATCAACTGTATATTTGTACCCATTCTTAGTACCATTCTTGTCTATTATGACTGAGAGAAAACATTTTGCAATGATGGGTGTCAAAGAAAGATGCAGGCCTCATTGGCTCTTTTGCTTTCATTGTATTCTTCTCACACTCTTCTTAGGATCTCTGCCAGGCCCTGGAGTCACTGAGCAGCCTGATCACCACCTTCTCAGCCAGTGCCAGGAAGGTTGTGAACAGAGACTCCTGTGTTCAGGAGGCTGCGGCTCTACAGCACCAATATGAGGACACCCTACGGAGGGCGAAGGAGAGACAGACTGCACTGGAGAATCTGCTGGCCCACTGGCAGAGGTGAGCAGCATTTTTCCTTGAGTTGCTGCCACTATTAAATAGGAAATTCTAGATTAGCAGTTCTATATGTGATGGGGAATAATTATCCTACATGCAAAACACATGAACTTGTGGGTCTGCTGTAGGAAACTCTTGATCTTTGTTATAAGGCAAAGATTCCTGAGAGTGGAGAGGATGTATATGGATCTTTACATATTATCCAATATAAACGTGAATGCAGGGACGCACATGAAAACGAACGGAGTGATTTTTGTGCTGACACATCTAAGACTGAGATAACTGAGACTGTATTTGCTATGGTTTGTGTTGGACCCTCCAACTTCAGAAAGGTTTAATCTCCTAGTATGACAATTTTCAATGAATTTGTTTCTGTTCTCTACTTCCTTTAGGCTAGAGAAAGAACTATCATCCTTTTTGACCTGGTTAGAGCGGGGTGAAGCTATAGCCAGTTCCCCAGAAATGGACATTTCTGCAGACAGAGTCAAAGTGGAAGGTGAACTTCAGTTAATACAGGCAAGTTCAAGGAAGTGTGAGGAAGGAAAAATAAAATGCTTTTTGTTACAGTTACATTATTTAAAAAAATAAAATAATGAAATAAATAATCGTGTATCTCCCTTCTTGCTTTCGTTTTGTGATTCCCGAAGCATCATTTGACATTAGGGTGTTCCAAAAAGAAGAAAGCAACCATGACCTGAAAGGGAGAGAAACTGACAATGAGAACTTTGTGATGATCAATTTCCGTGATGTGTTAGAAAATCCTGTAATGTAATGTCTGGCATCTGAATAACATGCTTTGGCAAAGGAGTTGAGGAAAGGTTGGGTGGGAATATAGATGAAAGAGGTTGGCTATCAGTTCATAATTTCTGAGGCTGGAAATAGATATAATCTCTTTACTCTTGTAATTATATGAATTTTGGGCAATAAATGGTGTTCTTTTAAAGAAATAAGTAATAGAATGTAGAAAGAAGTTGCGGTAATGATTATTCTCATGGAAGACAAAAAAATGAATGAGCACAAATGTAGGTAATAAGTACAATGACAAAGTTTATTTCATACTTGAGGAAGTCAATTATTTAAACTCAAAGAAAGAAAATCTTTGAGTATAATTGAAGCTAAAGGCAATGTTACTGATTTCTAGAGATTAATAACTTGCCTCAAATGATGCTATCTATGCTGGAAAATTCAACAGTCTAAATTGCGTCTCAAAAGAGATTTATTTTATTACAGATTTATACTCCAAATTCCTCCCATCAACTATTATAAGACGTTTAGGAGGAAGCTACATTCTTTTGCCTTTTGTAATTGCGTCTCTGAAAACTCTGTCACCAGTGTCTGTAGCATCGGAATCTGTTGCCCCACCTTTAAATGTTCTCCTTCCTTGACTTGGGGGGTACTCCATTCTTCTGGTTCTTCTGCCTTTCTGGTTTATTAAACACTGATTTCTGCACTCATCTTCCACAAAGTCCCTTCTCAGAAACCTGTAATGACTGTTTCTTGCCCTGAGCATAAAGGGCAATCCTGATCTGCAATCTGGTTCCTGTCTTCTTTCAAATACACACGGGGTGTTCCCAGAGGGGACATCACAGGTCTTTTCCTTATAAATGAGGAAATTGACATAAATCTAAGTGGGCATGTCAAACTGTTGTTGCACATCTCCACGTGGAAACTGAGTGCCATATGACTGAGAGGACTACAGACTCTGTTACTCCTGCATCCTGACATTGCATCAAGTAAGGTGGCCTCACCTCGTGGGCTGGACCTGACTTGTGCATTCCCACCTCCTGGCTCTGCATCCTGCGCTGTTTCTTTGCTTTGTACCCAGCGTAAGTTGCAGTTCTGCTTTATGATCTTATCTGTCATCCACAGGCTGTGCACTCCTTCCTCTAATCCCTTTAGCAATCTTGCTTGTATCACATATGTGGCCTCACTAGGAAGGGAAGGAGAGCATTTTGACAAGCATCTACTTACTATCTGCTGTGCCATACCTATCATTTCGCTTAACATCTTTTTTTATTATTATTACCTATCTATTGGAGTGTTTATATTTTATCTCTTGTTAGGTAGGAGCCACAACTTTTATGCACCTCACAGCACCTAAGAGATTCATTACCTGATTATGTTTTAAAATGAAGGAGTTCTGTTGCTTAAAAGCAAAATGAAGAGCCCCTAAGTTCTCCAGTTTGGCCTAATCTGGTCTCTAAATAGAGAGGGAGAACATGTCCCAGGCTAGAATTGCATCTCTCTTATTGTTAGCCATGCACTGAGTCTCTCCAGCAATAATTTTTCTTTGATTCTCTTTGCCTACTCAGTCTCTTAGTCGTGAAAGAAATTCTACAGCTTCTAGATTTGCCTAACTTATAACTCAGACTCCAGAAAACTTATTCAGGTTCTAGTCGCATTGTATTACTTGATTTAGAAATGGATCCACTTCACCTTTAATGGAATGGAACCAAATTCCATTAAAGGTTAAGTGGATGAACCAAATTCCATTAAAGGTTAAGTGGATCCATTTCTAAATCAAGTAATAAAAACTCTCTTCAGCCTGGCCCCGATGACTTACATTTCGCAAGAATGCAAATCCTTTGGACAACAGCCCCCTGTGTCACATGGTCCTTACTTTTCAGTCCTGTTGGGATGACATCTGTAATGTCTTGTATTTTTCAGGCACTGCAAAATGAAGTTGTATCCCAGGCCTCATTCTATAGCAAACTTTTGCAATTAAAGGAATCATTGTTCTCAATAGCCTCCAAAGATGATGTGAAAATGGTGAAACTACATTTGGAGCAGTTGGATGAGAGATGGAGAGATTTACCACAGATAATTGACAAAAGGTTGGTTCTAAAAGATAAATATTCTAATATTGTTAATTTTTTTAAATGATGAGCATGTAAATTAAGAAAGCATAGTTTTGTTTACTTTTATTTAACTTGGCTACTCACCTGATAACTACAGAAGGGAAGAAAACTTTTATTTTGAAAATCAAGATCCACAAAACTGAGCATTTCTGATGAATCCCAATTCACAATTTAGTCTAAAATAAGGGCAAGTGATTAAATCATTTGAAATAGATTAAAGAGAGTAGGATTGCTAATGCTGTATTATTTATTGCTTAAGCTGTTTTGTATAGGAAAAAAAATGGTACCTAAAATTTTATCTCACATGACATTTCTCAACCAGAGGCATTTTATACACATATGCTAGTCCATTTCATTTTAGTATAGATATTTTGGAGACAGCAAGGGAAATTATTGATAAATGGAAGAAAAAACTGGATTAAATCTTAATTAACTAGGTGATTAACAACTGGCATCTATCCCTTTCCAATATACTAGAAAACAAATTTTCTCTTTAAGTTGATGTTGATCACCTGTGTGATCTTAGGCATTTAACCTTTCCGCCCTTTTAAAAAATTCATTCATTCAGCAAATATTTCCTGAGTTTCCACAATGAGTAGCATACTCTTCTATGTGCTGAGAATCGCAACAATAAAGAGTTTCATCCTTTGCTTTCATGGAGCTTATATTTATTCTATTATTTATTTATTCCTGTATTCAGTCAATCAACAAATATATATCAGGTGCCTGCTGCGTACAAGGTACCATATCAGACACCAAAAGCCATAAAAATAAATAAAACCTAACCCCAAATAATTTACCGATTAGTGTGGGAATAATGAGGGGTGAACACGAAATATTACAGGATCAAAAAAAGGGACATTTGAATGGGCTCAGAAATTTACAGAAAGATTTGATGCCACCTCTTGAAAGGTGAGCAATTATCTGTAAAACAAAGCAATATCTGCCCTCTGCCTATCCCTTAGAGGGAAAGTAAAGGACTTTTAAAGTGATACCAATGTGTGAAAGCATTGAAAATATAATGCATGCATATAAGGATAATGTGTAGAAGATTTTGTAAATATTAAAATGTGAAAACTGATTTAAAAGTTGAACTTTGGATACAAACCATTTTAATAAATACTAGTTTTGATTAAGGTATTATTTTTAATACATTTAGTTTCTGATCTCCAATTGCCTACTATTTATTAACTAATTCATTTGTTACACACACATTGATTGGTCCCTGATGATATCCCAGGCACCTTTTTAGGTGCTGAGGATACAGCAGTAAGCAAGGCAGTTACAGTCCATGTGTGGAGAGAGGGGAGGAAGGAGCTAGGTGGAAAATAAATACATAACTAAACAAGTAAACAAACAAGACGATTTAAGGTACTGTTCAGGATTATGAAGACAACAAAACAGGGTAGCATGGCAGGGACTGCAGGATGGTGTATCTTTAGAATTGGGGTCAAACAATGCCTCTCTGGGGAGATGACATCTGATTAAGATCTGTGGGCTGTGCAGGAAGCAGACCTACACAGGCAAAGGGAGCAAAAATGGCAAAAGCTCTAAGGCAGTAATGAGTTGGTTTTATCGGGAGACAGAGAGGTCAGTGGGAATGTGAGGCAGAACTGTCAGATGAGACCAGATAAGTAGAAGATATGAGGTTTCTTGTAGACCACAGTAAGGAGTTTGGGGTTTTGCCTTCTTAAGTGCAATGGGAAACCACCTAGTGTTTAAGCAGGACAGGGCATGCCCTGTTTACATGAAATCATGTCTACTTATTATCTAGAGAGTATATTGTAAGGAGGCAAAGGTGGGAGGGAGGAAGCCAGTTAGGAGGCTTTTGAAGGTCAGGCAAGATGTGAAGAGGTTTAGACCAGGATGACGGCAGTGGAACTGGAGGGAAGAGCACAGAATCAATGTATAGTGTGTGTTGGCAGGGAGGGAGGAGTGGGGGGATTGCAGGGCCAAGGCCCTTGGCCCTCTGGAGGTTAGAAAATCACTGACATGAGGCAGGTTAATAGAAAAGGAATTTAAATTTATTTAATGTATATACACAGGTGTCTTCAGAATGGACACCCAACCTCCATTGACATACAAAATATATACCATATTGAGGTTACAGAAAGATTGTGAGCTCAGAAAATGGCCCAAAACAGGTTTTCATGGTAATACAGGTTATTGGAGGGAGAAAGGAAGAGGCTTGGCTAGCAAAACTGGACTTGCAATGTAAATGAAACCTCACAGGTACAGCCCTCAAAGAGAATAGACGGTAAAGGTCTCTTTCAGGTCTTCATGGTGTTTGACTCTCAGTTCATATTTCCTAGATCTGGACAAAGGCAGGGCTAGCTCATTAGTGCAGATTCTCTACAGATCTACAGAAGCAAGTTTACCCCCTCCCCTGCCCCCCGTAAAAGACAGTTTTGCAGGGCCATTTCGGAATTTGTTGAAGAAATACATTTTGGAGTCAAGTATTTTTATTTCCTTCAGATCCCATTTTGAAACTTAAAAAACGTTTTCACATTTTAAAAGCTAAATGGAAAGTTTTGAAGAGATTTGTGTTAAAGTTTGTTTGATAGAGGTTGGGTGCGATGGCTTATGCCCATAATCCCAGAGTTTTGGGAGGGCAAGGTGAGGGAATTGCTCGAGGCTGGGAGTTCAAGACCAGCCTGGGCAACATAGCAAGACTCCATCTCTACAAGGAATTTTTTAAAAAGTATCCAGGCATAGTGGCATGTACCTGTAGTCTCAGCTGCTCAGAAAGCTGAGGCAGGAGGATTGCTTGAGCCCAGGAGTTTGAAGTTATAGGGAGCTGTGATTACACCACTGCGCTGAAGCCTGGGTAACAGAGTGATACTTGGTCTCAATTTAAAAAAAAAAGAAAAAAAGGTTATTTGATAGAGATAGACAAAGGAGTGGAAAAGCAAATTAAGATAAACAGAAAAAAAAAGCAAACTGAAATATGTTGTTCCATGTCTTCTTTAGTCAGTCTCTTAGTCCTGAGAATAGATCAGTTCAGTTAAATAGCTATGTCCCATTCCAGAAGGTGGCATTGCAAATGGACTGGGCCTCTATCTATGATGCAGGCAAACAGATCTTTAATAAGATGCATTTCTAAGGAAACAGAAGAAAAACAAAGTTTAATATCTAGAGTAGTCTACAGACTTGTTTTTCTAGAGTTTGTGAAATATCTTCAGATTGCAGTAGTAATCTGAACAGATTTTTCTGGATTGTAGTTCAATTCAGATGAACGGTCAAGTGAACTTTCTGAGAAGTCAGTATACCAGCAGGCACATAGGTTGTTTACTTACAAGTTTCTGTTATTTCTCACAAAGTTTAGCTGCCTAGCTTCAGTTTGTGGGGATTTAAGAAAAGCAGTTTTTGAGCATGGTGGCTCACACATGTAATCCCAGCATTTTGGGAGTCCGAGGCGGGTGGATTATCTGAGGTCAGGAGTTTGATACCAGCCTGGCCAATGTGGTGAAACCCTGTCTCTACTAATAATACAAAAATTAGCCAGGTGTGGTGGCAGGTGCCTGTAATCCCAGCTACACAGGAGGCTGAGGCAGGAGAATCACTTGAATCTGGAAGGCAGAGATTGCAGTGAGCCAAGATCACACCATTGCAGTCCAGCCTGGGCAATAAGAGCGAAACTCCATCTCCATGAAATAAATAAATAAATAAATAAAATAAGGAAAACAGAAGGAAGATTTGGAAAACCTTAGTTGGAAACTTGTAGCCAGGAAAGATTCAGGATTCAGTCCAAATTGTGGGAAAATAATAAAAACTCAAAAACAATAAACAAAACTAGAATCTAATAACATGCATACTATAGTTTTTTAAAAACATATTTTTTCTCTCTCCAGCCCCCAATTTCTACCAAAGGCAAATCATAGTAGGACCAACTTATTTGCAAGATAAATTTTAGTCTTATTATACTTGGCCTAATTATCCATATAAAGTGCAGCAAGATTAGTGATTGGCCATACAGGCTTTTTAAAAATTGACTTTGCTGGTACATTTTTCATGAGAAATCTCAGATTAGACTTTCAAAAGTCTCTCAAGGTTAACCAAACCAAAGGTTTATCTGTGCCTGCAGATAATCCGCATGAATTGGGTGAATTCCTTTCTTCTCAAGGTCCCAATATAACTTGAGATTCCTGGGCCTGTCAGAAAGTAAAGTTCTTTACCTACCACAGGTCAGGAACTTTATAAAGGCATCACATAGAGAAGTATAAAGCCAGTCTTCCCAAAGGGCTTTTCATTGGTTCTATAAAGTAATCTCAATTCCTCAAAGCAGTCTGATCAGCTCTGAAAATATGCCGTTCCAGTCAAAGCCTGGGTAAAATAACCAATGTTTCCAATTGTGTCCTATTACAAAACATATTCTTATTGAACTTACACAAATAACTATATTACCATACATTAAGAATACTCACAAATAGTTTCTGATTTCTGGAGAAATCAAATAGAGTGAAAAAATATGCTACGAATTTTGCTCACGGAAGTGTAGTTTGCCTGATTTGAAGTAAGCTATAGACAATTCAAAGAAAAAAAAGTTATCTTGACTTTGGAAAAGAAAACATAAAAAGAGTCAGCAATGTTTCAAACAAAACGCCACTAAAAAAAGTATTTCAGGCCTCTATTAGTTCAGTCCCATGTAATTAACTCTTGTTCTACTTAATGTTGAGTTAGCAAATCTCTTGAATGTATCCGCTTTTTAATGAGAGTCCTGGAAGTTTTTTCTTTTGAGAAAGAGTCTCACTCTCTTACCCAGACTGGAGTACAGTGGTGCGATCTCAGCTCACTGCACCCTCTGCCTCCTGGGTTCAAGCGATTCTCATGCCTCTGCCTCGTAAGTAGCTGGGATTATGGGTGTGCACCAGCACACCTGGCTAATTTTTGTATTTTTAGTAGAAATGGAGTTTTGCTGTGTTGGCCAGGCTGGTCTCAAACTCCTGACTTCAAGTGATCCACCTGCCTTGGCCTCCCAAATTGTTGGGATTACAGGCATGAGCCACTGCACCCAGCCATGGAAGTTTTTTCTTAGTCCAATAGCATAGTCTTTAAAGTTATCAGAAATCTGTATTTTGGAATACTTGTAAGAGTCCTTTCCATGAATTTCCTTAAAGAAAAAGCAAATTTTGAACTGCAGCTGACTATAAACCACTTTTTGAGAAGAATAAAAGTAAAACAATAATCGTCTATGGATGACAAAAGTCTTAGGCCAGCCATGGTTAAAGACACAATTGATTAAAAAATTTGGTTACTTCCGTGGCACACAGCAATTTAACATAATGATAATTATTACTGATAACATATACTAAGGCATCAGAATTATAGGAATTTCATTCAATTTTGGAACACATGTTATACTGAGAGGGTATCCATAGATTAGATGTGCTTGTAAAGAAAGGAAAAGATGAAGAGTGCCTCATAGGGCCATCAGGGTGGATGGTGGCAATGTTCACTGAGACAGGGAAGATTGTGAGTAAAGCAGAGTTTTGGAAGTAAAAAATATCAAGAGGTATAGAGTGTTCATGTATGACAACATTGCTTTTGCCCTTGGGTTAGCTTAATTCCCAAAATATATCATTAATCCTTTCTGTTTACTTATGGGACATTTTAACTTTAATACTTTGTCTATGTAGGATTAATTTTCTTCAGTCTGTGGTTGCTGAACACCAGCAATTTGATGAGCTGCTGCTTTCCTTTTCTGTCTGGATTAAGATGTTTCTCAGTGAATTACAAACTACTTCTGAGATTAGCATAATGGACCATCAAGTAGCTCTTACTCGGCACAAGGTAAAGTGTTTTTTTGTTTTTTTGTTTTTTTGTTTTTAAGATTGAAGAAGAATTTTTTCCTAAAAGAGAGTTCTCAAATTAAAAAGAGATGCAACATTTAAAAAAAGTTTAAATGGTGGGAATTTAACTTTTTATTTATATGAAAATGTTTTAATAATTGAGCATATGAGTTAAGGCAATGAATTATGCAGACAAATTAAGCAGATAAAGCCACTTCAGAAAAAATTGGCAACCATCTTAAGAAACTCTCTCTTCATAGTGGAGCAAATGATTTCTAGGATAAAGTGACAAGAATGTCCATTTTTAAGCTTCCCAGTTTGTTTCATTTCAATACTGAAAACTAACACTGAATTCAAATACTTTAAGGATATAGTTTTTCTGAATTACTATTCAGCTTTAAAGTGATGTAAAGTTTATTTCCCTTCTTTATAAATTATGCATATGGAGGGGTGAAAAGATCTTTCTTCTGCCCTCTGAAGGTTCAATTAATTTGAATCTATGAAACGAACTGACAATAGACCAATTAACAGGAGAAATGGCAAACACATTTATTATGTGCATATTGTATGGGAGTCCCACAAAATATGAGGCTCTAAGAATAACTAGATGACTAAAGTTTTTATGTTATACAGAAAGAAATAGGAGCTGGGGCTTCAGGAGGGTAGTAGGGGCAAGCTATGGGAGGGTGAGGGGAGGAAATGCACTATGAACAAAGGCTGTCTTATTATGCAGAAAAAGTTTCTCAGGTAGCATACTTCAGAATTACAGATGGCATCCTGTGCTGAAAGTCTCTCTGAGTGAGATGCCAGACCTTAAGGGACTTTCCTGTGAGTTATTCTTCCCTGGTTGATGATTATATTTCTTCTGGAGGAACTTGCCTTAGTCAGATAAAGGAGCATCAGGAAAAGCTCTTATTTGAATTTGCTGCTCCTCAGGTTTTCTCAGTTTAAAGTCCAAAGTGACATATTTTAGGGTGTAATTTTCTGAGTCCCCAACACATTATATCTATCCTAGCACCAGAAAACATTTGAAAATTCAGATATTGATTGTAAAGCATTGAAACAATGGAGATAAGCTACATAGTAAGCATATAGCAACATTTAACAACAGAGTATTTCATATTTATTGAGTGTTCACTCCTTGCTGGGTTCACTATTTGGTTTTGTGTCAGGGAAAAGCAACTTTCTTCTACCTTCAGGACAGGAGGTAGTTTTTACATCTTGGAGGAAGGTGCTCAGTGAATTTAGGCTCTACCCTCCAAAGAAACTGAGAGAGAGCAGATATTTTCACTGATGTTTACATTTCAAAGGGATGGCTCCCACATCCTTCAGAAAAATATTCCAGAGGTGGAAAAACTGGCCAGAGCTTCAAGAAGAGTTACATCTCAAAGGGGCAGAGAATGAATTCACAATTACAAATTTTCTAAAGTAAATACTCTAAGAAAAAAAAAGGTCGGGATCTGTAGTCAAAAGTAAGCTATCTGAAGTTTAGTAGTCAGTCAGGGGGATCTTAAAGTCATTGTTGTCAAGATTAAGATAGGTGATAATTTCTATTTAATGGAAACCCCTGAGAATATTGCCAATTTTCTGCTAGATTTTAAACATGATTTATTGTGAGCTAGTCAAACTTCCTATACAGAAGTCTTGCATAAAATAAAACTCTGATTTGAAACTAATTTAATGGAAAAAGATGTCTTCATGGATTTTTGTCAACAGAAATTTTTAGTTAAAAAAATTAAACATTTAGATTTTTAAATTTTTAAATTTAAAATTTTTTACATACATGCATCTTTTAAAATTAAAAATTTTTAAAGTTGAAATATTAAAAATATGAGATATCTAAATACAAATATGTGTGTATAAATATATACCTATATGCATCTTTAAAATGTTAAAATTAAAATGTAAAATATATATAGGCATCTTTAAGAATCTTCCAATGTTTTCATTTCTTTTAACTAACAATTTCTATCCACAAAGAAATTTTTTTCACAGAATTAATTACATAGTGCCAAAACAGAGTTGTGTTTTATGTGAAATATGTGGATCAGCAAAACAGAAAATTTTGTGAATTTTCTAAGATTCACTGTAGATGATCTTTAAGTACTATACTATCCATGGCACTTAAAACAGGTCTTCACATCACGAACCCTGTAGAATACCTCTGTCATGGACTGTAGTGTATCTGAGGAATCAATAACTCTCTCTTCCCTTCCAGGACCACGCAGCAGAAGTAGAGAGCAAAAAGGTTGAATTGCAGAGTCTGCAGGGTCACTTAGCAAAGTTGGGTTCTCTGGGCCGTGCTGAGGACCTCCACCTCCTGCAGGGCAAGGCTGAGGACTGCTTCCAGCTGTTTGAGGAGGCCAGCCAGGTTGTGGAGAGGCGGCAGCTTGCCCTGTCCCATTTGGCAGAATTCCTCCAGAGCCATGCCTCTCTGTCCGGCATTCTCCACCAACTGAGGCAAACGGTGGAAGCAACCAACAGTATGAATAAGAACGAGTCTGATTTGATAGAAAAGGACCTCAATGATGCTCTTCAAGATGCTAAAGCATTGGAATCTGCTGCTGTCAGTCTCGATGGCATTCTTTCCAAAGCCCAATACCATCTGAAAAGTGGGAGCTCTGAGCAAAGGACTTCCTGCAGAGCCACGGCTGATCAGCTCTGTGGAGAGGTAGAAAGGATCCAGAACCTTCTGGGAACCAAGCAGAGTGAGGCAGATGCCCTGGCAGTGTTGAAAAAAGCATTCCAAGACCAGAAAGAGGAGCTTCTGAAAAGCATTGAGGACATTGAAGAAAGGACTGACAAAGAGCGACTGAAAGAACCTACCCGCCAAGCTCTTCAGCAGAGGTAAAGGAAACTGTCACTGCCACTTGTCTCTTTTCTTTTGTATTTGTTCTGGAATTAACTTTTATGCAAAACTTTATTAGTACCGTGAAAGGAAAATAAAAACTCAGGACCCCAATTCACTCTGCCAAAAGAAAGAAATTAAGCTGAGAGCTGAGTCATGCAAGAAGCGGCCTTTCGTTTTGTTCCTAAACAGATAGATACAGAGAAAAGGTTCAATATCTCCATAGGTAGCTGCTCTATGTTCACCTTATCTTAGGTAAAGTGCTGATTTACTGAGCACGAGATGAATTCATAATTGACTATTCCCTGTCTGCTTCTTTTCTCTTGCAACACACGGATTAACCTTCTCCTCTCTCTTTCCCCTCCAGCCCATTTTTCCCCTTTAAGTGTTGAAGCCCTCAAAATCATCTTTGGAGAAAGGTATAAACCACAGACTGTTTCTGTGATTTCATATTTATTTCTTCCAGGCATGTCCTTAACCCTGTCTCAGATACTTTTTGGTTTACAGTACCATATTTAGCAACTTCTTTTTTTTTTTTTTTTTTTTTTTTTTTTTTTTACCAGTTTGAAGATAAGATTAATGACTAATTTGACACTTGAGAAGTACTAAAATTTCTTTGGATTTCTTAAGGATTTCCCTAAAGTCTTTTTATGAGCAAAGAATGTATAGATCTTATTATCTATTTTAAAATAATTTTTTACTGAGGGGAGAAAGGACTCATCTTCTGTAACAAGAATGAAGGCAGAAGAGAAAGGGAGTGATCCTAGTAGTTTTGGTGGTAAAAAGTATGAGGGAATTCCTCCCTGGTGGCTGAGAGCCTCTTGGTAGAGACTGATGCAAGCTTGTCAGTTCAGAGGAGAGGGCAGATGTTGGAGGAGAGAAAATGGTGTGAAACAGTTCTCTTGTAGAGGGTAGCTTAGGAGGGTGATGAGCTGTCATTTGAGCTCTGTGTTCATTTAAAGTGAAACCAATCAGCTTGGCAGAGTCATTCTCTACAACTACATTTAACTGTTTGCTTAGTGGTATGGAGAGGCAGAGGAGTGGGTTTAAGTAACCAAAGCTGAGCTTTTGTCAGGTGAGTCCATTTGAGAAGCAAACAGGTCAAAGATAAGTTCCCTTAGTAAATTTGAGAAGTAACTGTTTTCTTAAAACTGTAGCCTTCTTTTCAATCTTTTTTTCTTCTTAATAGAACCTTCTGACTCCTGTTTTCAGGGCCACTTTCTCTTCCATTTTTTTTTTCAGTGGGCAAAGAAACAACTGAAATGTATTCATGCCAAGGTATTCATGATTGATAAAGATTATGTTGTTCCTGACAAGACCATTGCTGGTTGTTTGCTTTTAACCAGAATCAAACATTAAGTTGAGGATTTAGTCAGATGATAGTGGAGTCAATATTAGGACTGGGCTCCTGAGATTATACCCTTTATAGGCAATAGATTATCTCATTAGTTTAGCAAATTTACAAAAGGGAATGATACTTGGGAAGAAAAAATAGCCTCCAGAATAAGGTGCCTAGTGTCACTCACCCTGGAAGCCAGCAGTATCATTAGTGCTGCAGGGTGGCATGGCCTTCTTAGGCCAAGCAGACAGGAGATCCTAAAATTGCCAGAGTAGAAAGCCCAGGTTGGGCTAAAGAGCCACATCAGTACCCACAACACTGCACTCACCAAAGTCACACATCGGGTACAGAAAATGTTATATTGAATTAATGGACTTATTTAAATTCCAGTCATACTAATGCTTCACTGTGCCACCTTGGGAAAACCTCTTCTCTTCTTGTAAGGTGGGGATAATGAGAACACGTGCTCCAGCCACCATCTTTTGGGAATTAAATGGGATAAAACATGCGGACTCATTTTGTGAACTCTGCAGACCTATATCAAACTGTAAGAATGAAGAGTCAACAGCTGCCTCTATATGGCCACCTTTTTTTTTCTTTGAAACAGGGTCGTGCTCTGTCACCCAGGCTAGAGTGCAGTGGTGCAGTCACAGTTCACTGTGGCCTCAAACTTTTGGACTCAAGTGATCCTCCAGCCTCAGCCTCCCACATAGCTGAGACTATACACATGTACCACCACACCCAGCTAAATTTAAAAACTATTTTTTTTTTTGTAGAAATAAGGTCTTGCTGTGTTGCCCAGGTTGGTCTTGAATTCCTGGTCTCAAGCAATTCTCCCACCTTGGCATCCCAAAATGCTGAGATTATGAACGTGAGCCACTGTGGCTGGTGATATGGCCACTTTTTTATAAATGCTCTGATATTAATAGATTAGAGACAAAAATGATCATTTCCTTATGGTAATCTTTTCAACAGGGTAGGTAATTTAAATTATATATATATATTATATATTATATATATATAATATATGTGTGTGTGTATATATATATAGCAGAGCTCAATAAAGCTAATATGATATTGAATGAAACAACTATAATCCTTAAACATTATTATTTACATGGATTGAACCTCATGACCCAGAAACATTTCTTACCAATGATTTTACAGTAAGTATTTACCTAGTTAGCCTATGAGATCAGCCTTAGTTTTGAAAATCTTATACCATCAAAGCAAAGTACAAAGAAAATACAAACTTAACAGAAGGTTGATGGTGAGTATTAAGAATGACTTTCAATGTTTTCTGAGGTACAGTCTGAGTTATTTTGCAAAATTAACTTTAAAAGTACCTTCATCCATTGATAAACATCAATTTAATTTCTGTGTTAAAAGTTTCTACTGTCTAAATAAGTAGAAACTTTATGGTTTCTGCTTTATGGTCTCATCATATACTTATGGAGAAGAAATTTGTTTACTACTTTTAGTAAATTCATAGGAAAATAACATTTTAATTCACAGGTTAAGAGTGTTTAATCAGCTAGAAGATGAATTGAATTCTCACGAGCATGAACTATGTTGGTTGAAAGACAAAGCCAAGCAAATTGCCCAGAAAGATGTAGCTTTTGCACCTGAAGTTGACAGGGAGATAAACCGCTTAGCAGTCACCTGGGATGATACCAAAAGACTAATTCATGAAAAGTAAGTCAAAACCCACCTAGTTCTTGTTTTTAGCTTCCCACTTATTTTGTGACATTGGGACATTGCCTGTTTTGCATTGATGTGATCAGTAGTTAAATGTATTTTACCATTTTAGGTATTCTGTGTCACTTTCATAACATTGAAAATTTACTTATTTCTACAGAACTTTATTGAGAATGTTGCTTTGAGATAACAATTATAGGCCAGGCACGGTGGCTCACGCCTGTAATCCCAACACTTTGGGAGGCCAAGGCAGGCGAATCACCTGAGGTCAGGAGTTTAAGACCCTCCTGGCCAACATAGTGAAATCTCGTCTCTACTAAAAATACAAAAATTAGCCGGGCATGGTGGAGGGTGCCTGTAATGCCAGCTACTCGGGAGGCCGAGGCAGGAGAATCACTTGAAACCTGGAGGTGTAGGTTGCAGTGAGCCGAGATCACATCACAGCATTCCAGGCTGGAAGACAGAGTGAGACTCTTTCTCAAAAAAAAACAAAAAAACAAAAAAACAATTACATATGGAATTCAATGCTTAAAGCAGGAGTTGTCAACAGTTACGAAGTGCTACCATGACAGCCTTAACTTTTAATTTCGTATTTTTTTTGTTTTGTTGTAGTTGTTTGTGATTAAGGTATAATTTAAACACATTTAAATTTACTTTTTTTCCATATGCAATGCTGTCAGTTTTGACAAACTTGTACAGTTGTGTAACTGTTAAATTTCACAATGAAAGTTCTACCACCTAAAAAATGGCCTTATCTCTTCCCTTTGCCCTTAGCCCCCCTGGCAACCAGGGATCAGTTTTCCACATCTATAGTTTTGTCTTTTCTTAGAATCATTTATAAACAAAATCACATAGAATGTGACCTGGCTTCTTTTATTTAGCACAACATATGTCATTGTGTGTGTCAAAAGTTCATTCATTTTTTTATAGCTGAATATTCCACTGAATGGGTTTACTACAGTTTATTCAATTACTAGGTGATGGACAATTGGGTTCTTTCCAGTTTGGATGATTATAAATAGTGTTTATAAACATTCACATTCAAATTTTTGCATGTATGTAAGTTTTTATTTCATTTGGGTAAATAATCTAAAAGTGAGACTGGATTGTATAGCAACATATATGTTTAACTTTATAAGAACCTGCCAAATTATTTTTCAAAGTAGTTGCACCATTTTGCACTCACACCAGTCATGTGTAAGATTTCCAGTTGCTCCACGTAATTTCCAACACTTGGTATTGTGATGTTTTTGTTTATTTGCTTGTTTGACATTCTACTAGATGTGTAGAGCCATCTGTGTGTGTGTGTGTGTGTGTGTGTGTGTGTGTGTGTGTGTGTGTGTCTTTAACTCCTCACTGTGGAGCAGGACTAACTCATAAGCATTGTGCCAAGAATTGGCACATTTTGTTTTTAATTTGTATATCCCTGATGACTGATGTTGAGCGTATTTTGATATGTTATTTGCAATCTGTTTATCGTTTTAAATATTCAGGTTGGCCGATTTGGGTGATTTTTTTGTTATTGAGGTCTTTTTTATATCAATACAATCCCAATCAAAATGCCCACAGAAGGTTTGTAGAAATTGACAAGATGATTTAAAAATGTATACATAAAACCACAAGACCTACTAGAATAGCCAGTACAGTTTTCAAAAAGAATTGGAAGACTTTGCTGGCAGCTCTGGTACCTAAAATAATTAAGTAAGTAAATAAATAAATAACAAATGAAAAAGATTTGGAGGACTTATACTAGCTGGTTTCAGTGTGGTACAGGCTGAAGGATAAACATATAAACTAGTGGAACACAGTCAGAAATAGACCCAGACATATACAGTCAATTGTTTTGACAAAGATATAAAGAAAATTTGGTGGAGAAAGAATTATCTTTTCAATAAATGGTACTAGAACAATTGGACATTCATATGCATTTAAAAAAATGACCCTCAACATATACTTTACATCATGTACAAAGGTCTTTTAAACAAAATTCAGAGCACATTATATAATGTAGACTATTAATGCAGGCATTTTAAATTGAATCATGTTGTGCAAACTTTATTCTGTATTATTAAACATTATCCTACATTGTGATTTCTTAGAGGTTGCACAGTGTCCTATCATAAGAATGTATCAGGATTTATTTAATTATTGACCTGTTTTTAACATTTTGGTTATTTCTATATTTTCTCCTATTACAAATAATGGTGTGAAGAATATCACTTTACCTAAATCTTAGTGCACATAATTTTATTTCTTTGGAAAAATCTCTAGATGTAAACTTGCTTGCTCAACAGCATTTTATTCTTTTGTTATTGTTTCTTTTATGAAACAGTCTCCCTCTATTGCCCAGGCTGGAGCACAGTGGTGTGATCTTGGCTCACTGCAACCTCTACTACCCGAGTTCAAGCCTTTCTCATGCCTCAGCCTCCTAAGTAGCTGAGATTACAGGCGTGCGCCACCAAGCCAGGCTGATTTTTGCATTTTGAGTAGAGACGATGTTTTGCCTTGTTGGCCAGGCTGGTCTCGAATGACTGGCCTCGAGTGATCAGCCTGCCTTGGCCTCGCAAAGTGCTAGGATTATAGGCATGATCCGTGGCACCCAGCCGTTTTGTGTGTGTGTGTGTGTGTGTGTGTGTGTGTGTGTGTGTGTGTGTGTGTTTGTTTAAAAAAAAAAAAAGCCTACAGCTTCCAATATTCCCAGAGGGTCTCCCATCCAAGTACTAACCAGGCTGGACCCTGCTTACCTTCACAAGATCAAATGAGATTAGGTGCATTTGAGGTGATAGGGTTGTAGACCACCTTGTTTTTATAAATAGCAGCTATCTTCTCATTTTGACAGTTTTCAGGGTGGTCATATCCAATGAGAATTTATTACATTGAGATGGAAGAGAAAATCTGATATATACGTTAATTACTGAGTAATCTTTTTATTTGTTAGTTTGGGGCTATGTTTTGTTTTATTGTTGTTTTATTTCCTGCAACATATGCCATTATGAAATAATTAAAACCACATGGGAAAAGACAATTTAAAAAAACCAAAACATTTGGGTGACTCATCTACGTAAGTTTGAGTTGGCAAGAACATATATTACTTCTTTGTATTTGAGTTCATAGATTTTATTTCAATGGTTGTGTGCATCCCTCATTCACAGAGAATATTTTGGACATTGGAGTAAGTAGGATTAACCAGCAGCACTAGTTTGAGATCAGTATGTAGAAATATGCTTTTCTCTTGATTCCAGAATCCATCTATGAGTATTAATACCTTTATGTAGTGAAACATCAAGTCCAATTGTAGGGAACTCTCCCCTTTCCTGATACATGACACCAAATAATATATTTTCTTTAATCATTACAGTCAGGGTCAATGCTGTGGACTTATTGACTTAATGAGAGAATATCAGAACCTGAAGTCAGCTGTATCTAAAGTCTTAGAAAATGCCAGCAGTGTGATTGTAACCAGAACTACCATTAAAGATCAAGAAGATCTTAAATGGGCTTTTTCCAAGGTAAAATTCAAAATGTGTTTATGTTGGTGTTCTGCTTTAGTAGATCTGGTTTTTAGTCATAAAGCAATTATCTGCCCAATTCTTGTCTGTATACTTAGATGTGGATAATTCATGCTAACAAGCTCAACTTTTTTTCCCCTAGGAATACTGACATTCTAGGATTCTAGCAACTCAAGCAAATGGTATTATATATATTCGTATAGTTAATTAATATCAAAAATTTCTGCATAAGGTCAATTATGAATTAAATTTCCTAGAGGCAAATGGTTTTAAACTCATGACTTATCACTGACTATTTTATTAATTAAGAAATCATTTATCCACAGCATGAAACTGCCAAGAACAAAATGAATTACAAACAGAAAGACTTGGATAACTTTACCAGCAAAGGAAAACACTTGTTATCTGAACTGAAAAAAATTCACAGTAGTGATTTCAGCTTGGTGAAAACAGACATGGAGAGCACCGTGGACAAATGGCTGGATGTAAGATAATCACCTGGGAGTCTGCAAATCATTTCAATAATCACATTTCCCAATCAAATTTTTGGGCAAAGGGTTATTCAAGGATGTGAATTTCACTTTTTTTTTTTTTTTTTTTTTAAGATGGAGTTTCACTCTTGTTGCCCAGGCTGGAGTGCAATGGTGTGATCTCAGCTTACCGCAACCTCTGCCTCCCCGGGTTCAAGCAATTCTCCTGCGTCAACCCCCCGAGTAACTGGGATTACAGGTGCACACCACCACGCCCAGCTAATTTTGTATTTTTAGTAGAGACAGGGTTTCTCCATGTTGACCAGGCTGGTCTCCAACTCCTGACCTCAGGTGATCTGCCTGCCTTGGCCTCCCAAAGTGCTGGGATTATAGGCATGAGCCATTGCGCCCGACTGAATTTCACTTTTAACATTTAGTACTAAATGTGAAATGATAGTCTGAAGTAAAACAGTGCTCACATAAAGTTTAGAAATAGTAAAAAATGTATCTGTTTTGTAAAAACTTATCATCAGACTCTTGGGAATTTCACTTAATAGCCTCGGTCATAACAAATTATAACTCTGAATGTTTTTCTGTCCCAAACTATGAAATTATAGATAAAAAAGAAGAATTTATAAATATTCTATAGGATATTAAACCATAATATGTAATAATTTAAAGTAATAAGGCTATAATTTTGCATTGGAAAACATTGCACTTGTAATTTACATCTTTGGGTTTTAGTTCTTGCTGTGTCACTTACCAGCTATGTGACCACAGAACAAGTCACTTGATTTTCCTGGAACACTATATATCAATCCATAAATATTTTACATTACCTTTCAGCTGAAAAATTCAGTGCTCTGTTGACCTCCTATCAAAATCTAGTTTCAGAAGTACTGTGGTTCCCCTACTTAAGCTAAATTTACCAGTTAGACTTTGATATTTGTGTAATATAATAAAATAATTTGGGGGCAGCAGAAAACCCTATATATATGCTTCCACTTTTAAAAGAACATTCTTTGGCTGGGTGCGGTGGCTCATGCCTTTAATCCTAGCACTTTGGGAGGCCGATGCGGGCGGATCACTTCAGGTCAGGAGTTCGAGACCAGTCAGGCTAACATAGTGAAACCCCATCTCTACTAAAAATACAAAAAATTAGCCGGGTGTGGTGGCAAGCGCCTGTAATCCTAGTTACTCTGGAGGCTGAGGTGGGAGAATCGCTGGAACCCAGGAGGCAGAGGTTGCAGTGAGCTGAGATCGCGCCACAGTACTCCAGCCTGGGAAACAGAGTGAGACTCCATCTCAAAAACAAAAACAAAAGAACATTCTTTTCTTTTCTTTTTTTAGCATGCTGTTTTTTTTTTTTTTTTATTTATAGCCTTTGGGATGTTAGTGCCTATCATTATAGGAAGAGTGATAAGCAATATTATTTTATTTTAATGTGCAAAATTGGTTGCTTTCATATGCATTATGTTATAAATATGTTTGAATCTAATTAATGCTAATTATACCTAAACATTACAAATAAAAATGCTTATTGTTATTACTTTCAAAAATCAATACAACACTGTTCTTGATGGACCTTTGTCCTGTAGAATTCAACCTTATAATGAGTTACAGTAGATTCTAGTGGACCTGTTGTTGTTAGTATCCCAATTTACAAATGAAAATGCAATGTCTCAGGAATTCATACACCTCTCCCAATGACAGAAGCAATTTATGTATTGGTTAGCATTTACATGAGTCAGGTGCACTTATTAGATTACAATAATTTTTGTGAAACTGTTTGTCAGTCAGAATATACTTTTCTGATAAAAGAAGCATTGGTACTTTGCTTGGGGGGATGATCATGTTACGCCTCTGACTATGAATGCCATGGCTTCTGTTTCTCTCCTAGGTAGCAGAGAAACTTGAAGAAAACATGGATAGGCTGAGAGTAAGCCTGTCCATTTGGGATGATGTACTCTCAAGTAGAGATGAGATTGAGGGATGGTCAAACAACTCTGTTCCACAGATGGCAAAAAACATCAGCAACCTGGACAACCGCCTCAGAGCTGAAGAACTGCTTAAAGAATTTGAGGTAAACTGACTGTGTTGACATATGGGAACTGGTGGCATATTGTCGACCAGAATATGAAAAAAAAGAAAAAAAAGTCTTAAAAGTATATTCTTCTTTTAACTTTTATTTATTTATTTATTTATTTTTTATTATTTTTATTATTTGAGGCAAAGTTTGGTTCTGTCGCCCAGACTGGAGTGCAGTAGTGCTCCAGATCTCGGCTCTGCAATGTCCGCCTCCTGGGTTCAAGCAATTCTCCTGCCTCAGCCTCCCGAGTAGCTGGAATTACAGGCATGCGCCACCACACTTGGCTAATTTTTGTATTTTTAGTAGAGATAGGATTTCACCATGTTGGCCAGGCTGGTCTTGAACTCCTGACCTCAGGTGATCTACCCACCTCAGCCTCCCAAACTGCTGGGATTACAGGTGTGAGCCACTGCTCCAGACCTTCTTCTTCTTTTTAGAGGCATGGAAGAGCATTAGAGAACTCTTACCTATCTTTTGCTGTTTAATTTGAATAGGTTATGAATAAAAGGATTTTTCTTTGTATTTTTATCTATGCTTATTTAGGGCTTTTTAAAGCATTAGTAGAAAAGCAAAAGTCTATAAAATCTATAATTGTTCCCATTCATCGGAAAATATGGCATCTTTCTACTTAAAAACCAAATTGGAAGTGTTTGTAATCTAGTAATATTTAGTACCTATTTTTCCGTATTCAAAAAAATCCCAAACTGCTCACTGAGTCCTTAGCATGTCCTCTTATTATGCCAGGTAGTGGGTTCTTCCACTTCCTTTTCAAAAATGGAAGAAAATCAGAGATTGGAGGGTCACAGGCTTCCACAAGAGTCCCTGGCTTTTAAAGTTCTAGTCACCAATTCACTTTAAACTTTATTCCTATTTCTTGCAATGATTTGTTAATCATTCTTCAAACTCTTAATGAGCACCTAAGATATGTCAGGCACTGTTTTAGACATTGAAAATATAATAGAAAAACAGAAAGTCTTACCCTCATAGAATTTACATTATTTATATTACAGTATATATTATATATAAAATATCAAGTAGTAATTGGGCTATGATAAAAGTGGAGTAGGGTAAAGAGAAATAGAGTGAGGAGATAGTGACTTTGGTCCAGAGAAATATACATGAATGAATTGTATTACCTAACTTATTTGTCTTTGATCCAAAGAACATTCTCAATGTTTTGTTACCTAGTTCCAATCTCTGAGGGCGATCAGGAGAAGAAATTATTCAGACTAAAAGCACAGGCAGGGGTGATGGATACCGCAGTGTCCTCGGCTGTTGTCTCTGATGCTAAACTAACATCACAGCTCCAGAGTGGCCTGCACTGGATCCAGCTTATACCAGCTTGCAAAAGTCAATTGTTAAATGTTCAGGAATTTTGTGAGCCAGTGTTAAAAACAACCATTATTAAAAATTAGACTGTAAATAAATTTACAATTAAATAAGTTCCATTGAATACAAAGGTAATGACAAAAAAAAAATATAACACTTTCCATTATTCTTCTACACATCACTACTGTTACCTAGGTCTTTGAGTTATTGACATCTATGGTATCATGGTTGAAATATTTTAGAACAATGTACTACTGTGTATGTCTTCCACTCCGTGTGCTGTGACGTCATGTCGTAGCTTACCATGGTGGTAAATGCTACAAATGAGGGCTTTTTGTGGGAGGTTGAGAGGGAGTTGTTAAAGTAAGCAACTGCTATTGACCTCAGAAATCCAATGATTCAATATGCTTCTGAGCCACATTAGATATGAGCAGGTTCAGTTAGTCACAAAGATGGGTTATTTATGTTACCCACTGTCCATGTGACACACTAGCTAATAAAATCAGTGAATTGGATTCAGCCCAGTGCCCACAGAGCTGTTCCCGCTGCAGTGTAGTGAGTGTAGATAAGGAGGGAGATTCCTCAGTTGCCTGGCCAGCTTCTGGAGAAAGCCAGAGGGACTGACAGCTCATCATGTCTTCCAGTAAGGAAATTCCTTTCTGAATTGAAGGCATCAGTAGGTTTGCTAGTGTCCACAAAGCACCAAAATGCCATTTTTGAGAGGAATAGTTTACTAAATGCTCCTTCGTGGCCTCAAATAACTAATGAAGTTTACAAGCCTCTCATTTGTATCATAATTCTTTGATCGTTCTTTCCTCTTCTTTATGTTACTATTGGTACAAAAAAAGGCAAAATAGTATATATCGATTTCTTAATGAATCTGTTTCTCCTTTAATATCCTTTAAATTTTTATTTGAAACGTTCGTTCATATTACACATAGCCTACAGTAACTA
The DNA here is from genome assembly GCF_043159975.1 of Macaca nemestrina. Classification (NCBI taxonomy): domain Eukaryota; kingdom Metazoa; phylum Chordata; class Mammalia; order Primates; family Cercopithecidae; genus Macaca; species Macaca nemestrina. The sequence goes on along the minus strand of NC_092129.1, from coordinate 71,538,398 downwards.
GGCACTCCTTGTTAGGCACTTCAACACTCGCTTTGAAATGCTTCTTCAAGAGTTTCATGCTGCCATAGTAACCAGTAATATTAAAGTTAATGAATAAACGACAGTTAGCCTGTTGAAAATCCCCGCTGACTCAAGACTTTGGATCAGTGTTTAATTTTTTTCCAGCTTTTTTTTCCTAATAAAAAGGAGTGGAGAGAAACAAAAGTTCTGCACACTCCTTCACATTCCCAGCGGAAGCTAATTGTAACATTTTCCACGTTTCTACGTCACAACAGCCCTCAGAAAAATGAAACAGATTTTATTTTTTACACTGGCTTAAAGTTGGGGTATTTTGACAAAGTTAGCTCTTCTTGAAATTATTAAATGCCAAATATAGCATGTCAGTGTTTTTCATTAGTTATGCTTCTTCCCTTTTGGCAGTCTGAAGTTAAAAACAAAGCATTGAGATTGGAAGAACTGCATTCCAAAGTTAATGATCTGAAAGAATTAACTAAAAATCTAGAAACACCGCCAGACCTTCAGGTAAGCATTTTGTAATAACTGCTAGATTTTCATCCGTTTTGTAATAACTACCATATACTAGACTTTCTGTCTCTCTCTATCTGTGTGTGTAGATATATATCTTATATATATGATATATATATATGTATCTCCTTTATATGTCCTCAATGTTATCCAATGTTATCCTTGGAATCATCATCATCCTAATTCCAAGGAAACGTGGATCATATCAGACATGGGGGTCAAAATATTAATATATTTTCACATTCCTTGGGCCAGTATTAATAGCATATTTCCAACTTGAATATTATAATAAGGGTAGTTCTTTTTTTTCCTACTGAATTTCAGAAGCATTATCAGCCAAGTTGCCTCATGGACCATTTCATGTCTAGACAGGGACAGAACCCCCTCTGTTTTTGGTGTTTTTGATGTTGGTTGTTTGTTTGTTTGTTTTTTGAGACAGGGTCTCACTCTGTCACCCAGGCTGGAGTGCAGTGGTGCAGTCTCAGCTCACTGCAACCTCTGCCTCCCAAGTTCAAGCAATCCTCCCACCTCAGCCTCCCTAGTAGCTGAGACGACAGAAATGCGCCATCATGGAAGGCTAATGTTTTAAATTTTTTATAGACAGGAGATTTCACCATGTTGCCGAGGCTGGTCTTGTACTCCTGAACTCATGCAATCTGCCTGCCTTGGCCTCCCAAAGTGCTGGGATTACAGGTGTGAGCCACCGTGCCCAGCCTAGAAACCCCTCTTATGAATGTTGATATTCTTATTGATATTTCCCTAATGCTGTTACTCAATAACTGAGTTTAGAGGGATCACCACTGTAAACCTCCCTTCATGGCCCTTCAGATGGCACAAATCCACAGGAACCATGAAGCAGGCCGGGGTAGATCGGCACTGGTCAGGACACCTGGGCTATTTCAGGGCCCAAGCCCTGGAAGCATCCAGCATGGTGGGTCTCTTTGGCCTGCCAGCCCCACTGGCTCCAGGCTCAGGATTCTGCTGTATCCCTTTAGCTTCTGGATGTGTTACTGCTTTTGTCGATTTTCTCTACATTTCCTTTCTTCTTCTTGTGCCTTTGTCTTTGATTTGCTGCTTTGGGTCAAGCAATCAATCTAGTTGATCAGTTATGCTTTTGCTCTGACCTGAGACTCCTTGTTCATCAGTACCATTGGGGATGATATACATGCACAGGAATGCTAGAAGTTTCACGGGAAGTAAGAAGACACAAAGGAGGTGCTATTCATATGTAAAAAAAGATAAGGAGTCCTTATGCATGCCACCTGTGTTGGGGATATCAATGGTTAACAGTTGGACTTTTGCAGAGTTGAGGCAGGATCTTCAGAGAGAGTTATTGGTGTACTCTAGTCTTCTCTTTCTTCCTTTATCTCTCTCTCCTTTTCTCTCTCTCTCTCTCTCTGTCTCTCTCTCTCTCACACACACACACACGTGCATGTGCACATACACGCACCCCTACGTATACTCAAGGAAGTGTGAGGGGTGGCTTACCTTACCTCAAGGCAAAAGGATTCCAGCAGTGCCACCTGGAGAATGGGATATTTGTCCCCCGTATTTGGCAGGCATGGGAGTCTGATTTCTATCCCCCCAAGAATCCTAAAAGTGACAGACAGGCTGGCTAACTGCTGCTATATTTGCCAAAGGATAGATGACGGCTTGGGGAGACCTGCATCTGAAGGTTAGTTGGAGGTGAATGCTAGAGTGTGACCTCTGGCCCAAATATGAACCAGGAAAGGAAAAGAAAGGAAGAGACCACTATGCGAAGATATTATAGGTGGTCTAAGAAGGCTATCTGGGGGATAAACAGACCTTAGCAATGAGAAGTTAAAAAAAGGCCTACAGGCTGAGGAATGAGAAAGTAGCCAAAGAACATTGCACTGTCGTGTTTAGGGAACTTTAGTGGGAAGTGCAAGCATGAAAAAAGTCAGAAAAACCCACAGACCAAGGCCTATGGGAGGAGGAATGAATGCTAAACCTTGTCTGGCCTAGAGGGCACAGATGCCCATCCAGTGAGTCAGAACCCCTCACCTGCCTCCTGCCAGTCCAAGCCGACAGGAGAAAGGTGCCTTACACAGGGTGGCAGAATAGAAATAAAACGAAGGAAGAGAAAGAAAGACATTTACTCCCTTCCACACTATGGGCCTCCTGCTCCCAGCAGATCTGAAGTGGGGGTAAGAATAAAAGCCTTCAATTTAAGTTAAGTTCAAAGTTTTCATTAACAAATAGGCCAGGATGTTTGAATTGTGGAATTGAGACTGTTTTTCAATGTATAGTGACTATATGTCCTTTGACTAACTAGGGGGCCATAGAAGTCGACCCTCCTGAGCTATATCATCCAGAGAAAAGAGAAGAACTAGCCCCACTCAATATTTTAAAGCAACAGTGGAGACAAAAATAAAATTGTTTTATGATAAAATCCTACAGTGATGTTTGCCCCAGACAGTGTTACATCTGAGCAGACAACGGGTGTTTCCAGGGAGAATCAAGAGCAGATTTTTGGTCACCACCTGGGAATTTTCAGTAGGTCTAGCTCTGCTTTCACAATGCCCTCTCACGTCTTCCCTGGAACCTCAGTTAGAGCTGCCACTCTCCCATCCAGTGTTAATACAATCCTTCCTCTTTCTATTTGCCTGTCACTTCATATGTTTGGCAACTGTGTCCACTGATTTTCCTTCTTGTAAAGGCATATTAGCATTGGAGCTGGCTTCCATGATGAGACTTGTGTGGCTTTGAACAATTACATGAACAGAATTTCTACTGAATGAGTGGAGATCTTGATGAAATCTTGCTTGGTTATTTAGTTTATAGAAGCAGACTTAAGACAGAAACTGGAGCATGCCAAAGAAATAACTGAAGTAGCAAAAGGAACCCTGAAGGATTTCACTGCTCAAAGTACACAAGTGGAGAAGTTTATTAATGACATAACGACATGGCTCGCAAAAGTGGAAGAATCATTGATGAACTGTGCCCAAACTGACACTTGTGAAGGATTGAAAAAAGTCAAGGTAGGTAATAAACTATCATTAAGTGCTTCCATTCGAATGGTGATAGTAGTTCTCCTGTTTTGTGGTAACTGTAATAAAAAATATAACTTCTGCTCTGAGTTACCCATATGAACACCAGACCAACTTATTTATGACATTGACCACAGCAAAGTAAGCAATGAAGAACTGAATGCAGGTGTTCAGAAATCAAAAATGAATACCTTGAAAATAGAAAGCATGTGTTGCTGTAGCACCAGCCCATAGTCTACACTTGTTTAAAGTTTTTTTTTCTTTTTTATAAAAGGGTGGAGCCTGTGGAAGAACTATTTGACTTCCACAAATTTTCAGACTTGAGTATTCGATAGTTTTTCATCACTTAATTATATTTATTGGCCACTATGCCTGCTTTCATCCAGAGAATGTATATTTTTTGAAAAAGAAGAAGTTGAGAAAACATTACATTTCCATGTTTTCTATTTTTTTATTTTTATTTTTTGAGATGGCGTCTTCCTCTGTCACCCAGGCTGGAGTGCAGTGGCACAATCTGGGCTCACTGCAACCTCCCCTCCCAGGTTTAAGTGATTCTTCTACCACAGCCTCCCCAGTAGCTGGGATTACAGGCACCCACCACCATGCCCAGCTAAGTTTTGTATTTTTAGTAGAGATGGGGTTTCATCATGTTGGCCAGGCTGGTCTTGAACTCCTGACCTCAAGTGATCCACAGGCCTCAGCCTCCCAAAGTTTTGGGATTATGGGTGTGAGCCACCTCCTGGCCCATTTTCATGTTTTCTATCCATATTAATAGATAACATTCCTAATCAGCTATCTGTCATGCATTGAGTTGACTTTTCAACAAATGCATTTGTTCTCTTTTAGCATATTTCCTTACTGTACTAGAAACTGAGGTTTTTTTGTTTTTGTTTTTGTTTTTTTTCTTTAAATTAACTACTGGTGCTTTTGGTAAGCCTGTGACTCTGAAACAAAGTTTAAGTGTCTCACTGAAGAATGTGAACTGTGATGGTCTCTAATCAATTGATTAAACCCAAGATCATGGACTGGAATCTATAAGGACCTATTCAGTTTGCTTGAAATGCTAGATTACACCTCATCTCCTAACTAATTCCCAACAGCTGTTTGTTCCCAAGGAGAACTTGGCAAAATTCTGAAAGAATCAATACAGATCTAGTACAAGTACTCAAAAACTTGCACCAAAATGTATACACCACAGAGCGGATTCAACAATGTCAATTTCAGATTGTAAAAAAGTACCATAGTGAAGTAAATGGAGTATTTCTCTCAAGTTATGAATATCCTTCATAATTTACTTTTATTCTGTAGGATATACAAAAAGAACTTCAAAGTCAACAAAGCAATATCAGCTCCACCCAAGAAAATCTCAATAGCTTGTGCCGCAAGTACCACTCAGCTGAGTTAGAGAACCTAGGCTGTGCAATGACTGGTCTGATAAAGAAACACGAAGTCGTGAGCCAGTTGTGCTCCAAAACCCAGGCCAGCCTGCAGGAATCTCTGGAAAAACACTTCAGTGGTGAGTTCTGAGGGGCCTTAGCGTGAGAAGTTTGTTTCCAAGAAAGAATCCAAACCAAATGCTGCCTAGAAACTGCCAGCAAAAGTTTGAGGAAACTTTCCAGAAGGGTATCATTTCAAATTCATTTGTGCTTTGCGATTCAGGCAATAGAAGTGCTGTGCTGGAGGCTCTCACACTATGCAGAATTTTTTCTTTCTTTTTCCTCTTTTTCCCAAGAAAGCAAGAGTCCACTAACTTGATGGTTCTGAATTTCATCTGCATTTTCTCTATATAGCTCATGTGTGTGGAAAATTACTTCCACTGCTCAAGTGGCCAGCAGCCACTGTCCAAACAACTATTGAAATTTTTTATGCCATGATGAAGTGACACAATAAACTTGGATGTTGGAAGAAGCCATGAAACAGGGGCAGCAATAGGGGCCAGGAAATTGCCCGTCCTGTGGCCCTGCCTCTGCTTTCCACACAGCGGTGCCTGACATGGATCCATCATGACTCCCCAAAAGAGGAGGTGGTTCCTCCCTTTGCCATCAAAATGGCTTTAATGTCCCTGGAGCATTTCTCTCCTTGCACTTTTACATATTCAGGCAATTAATTATTTTTCTTGACCAAGAGAAAAAACACAACAGGATATTAGACATTCTAGGAATATACATTTCTTTTTAGTCTTTCCTCTGAGATAACTTCTCAATTCTACCATGAACATTCACGGCTGTAGATCATACTGTATTACTTTATTATTTTCTTTCTGGAATATTTTGTAAGGCAAGAGGAAATGAGTTAAAGGTCAGAAATAATCCATTGTGGTAATGCTGGGAGCCCATTCAATATTTTAGATTGACTCCTGATTTTTTTTTTTTTTTCAAAAGAGTCTATGCAGGAATTCCAAGAATGGTTTTTGGGAGCAAAGGCATCGGCAAAAGAATCATCAGATCGCACTGGTGACAGCAAAGTTCTAGAAGCAAAGCTCCATGACCTTCAGGTATAAAAGTTGACATCCTTTTTCTTCTTCCCCAAAATGTACTCAAGTGCCTGTAGGCAAACCTAAGTTATCTTATTTCTCAAATCTTATCTGAGCCAATCTTCTCCTCGTCCCTAACAGAATTAGGCTGATTGAGTCAGAAGGAAATAGATAACATGATAAGTATGTTGAGAAATAAGTTGGGGCTACAGAATTTCCAGATCCCTTTCTCTCTCTTTTTAGCCTATTGACAATTCTTTGGAGTTCATTCTAAACTAAAGCTAGTTTTAATTTTTATAACAATAAGAGTATAATAATTATATCTATGTTATATGACTATTGTGGAGGAGTTTTAAAAAGAAGAAGAAATGGTTTGTGTTTTTTAGTACCTTATTGCCTATATTTAGAGATAGGATATATTCAAACTAAAATAATAGATATTACAGGTTTTATAGGTTTTACTGACTGAAAATGTATGAGCTCAGGAAGGAGAAGGCTGTGGTGAAGTAGAGTTAAGAAATGATTTGCAGAAGAATAGGCTCAAGTTAGGTTTTGGCCAAGCTTGTCAAGCGGCTAATCTGAGTAAAGTACTATGTTAAGTATTATGAAAAGAAATCTTTTTTTTTTTTCGAGGTGGATTCTCACTCTGTCACCCAGGCTGGAGTGCAATGACACGATTTCCATTCACTGCAACCTCCTCCTTCTGAGTTCAAGTGATTCTCCTGCCTCAGTCTCCCAAGTAACCAGGATTACAGGTGTATGCCAGCATGCCCAGCTAATTTTTGTATTTTTAGTAGAGACGATGTTTCACCATGTAAGCCAGGCTGGTCTCAAACTCCTGACCTCAGGTGATCCACCCGCCTCGGGGTCCCAAAGTGCTGGTTACAGGCATGAGCCACCGTATTCGGCCAAAAGAAATCATTTTAAAAACTAATGAGAACCATGAGGATTTTGTGACTAATAGGGGATTAAAATAATGTTGATAATTCATTAGATTAGAAGTTACGATAGAAAGATTGTTATAGTAAAGGAAGCTGGTTTTGCAGGAGGTGTGGAGAATTCAAATGTAGAATTGTCTCCTTTTAAGCTTGAGATGTAACAAACTCCACAAAGAAATGTCTGAGTAACATTTGAGATGCCACTCTAGAGCTCTGGGGAGAGGCAGGGCCAGCCCTGGACTCTGGAATTCTTTTACTTTGTTAAAGCCCTGCCCAAGCATAGATTTTCCAAGAAAGAGATGCAGACCAAGAAAAGAAAAGACCTGAGGATTTTGTATGCAGGGTGGATCAGGGAAGGGGCTGGAGGCAGCTAACCAGGTAGAGGATCTCACATGAACCCTGGGAGACATTGGAAACTAGACCATGTTGGTACAGTGAGAATGGGGAGAGACTGAGAACAAGACCTTGGTGAGAACGTCCTCGGTTCCAGCTCAGCCTTGTTTACACTATGTCCTCAGTGGTTCCAGTGGCTGGCTGACACCATTCTCAATGAGGAGCCTTGGTTGTATCCAATTGTATGCATCATTTTTACTCCAGCCTTGTTAAGCTTTTTCCCTTTGGACTCTGTTTTTCTTCTCCTGCTCTACTATTTCAGCTCACAATTGTAATGCATAGTCCCATGCACCTATTACCTTTATTTCCCGAAACAGAACCTTTTGGACTCAGTCAGTGATGGGCAGAGCAAACTTGATGCGGTGACTCAAGAAGGACAAACTTTGTACGCACATTTGTCTAAACAAATTGTCAGTAGCATTCAGGAACAAATTACAAAGGCCAATGAAGAGTTTCAAGCATTTCTGAAACAGTGCCTTAAAGATAAGCAGGCTCTTCAAGACTGTGCTTCAGAACTTGGAAGGTAGGTTACGTTAACAAACATAGATTTCATCATACACCAAGTGTGTTTTTAAAGGCTTAGAGAAAAGAGTCCTGTGAATAAACAAATAACGTTTGACACTGTGAGTTTAAATTATAATAAGCTTTGATCATAAACACAGGTTGATACTAGGGCAATAATCAATTTTTCAGACTCTGAAGTTGTGACTTGGCTTTTTTTAATATAGAGAAAACAAACTATATTTACTAGTAATTGAAAATTATATAAATGCATATAATTTTTGTTTATTTGGTTCACCAATGTATAAAGCTCTGACACCTCAATTTTTAAATTATACAAGGCTTTTCGTTGTATGCACTTCATTTGGGACAGAGTCATAGCAGAAAACAACGATTGAATTCTGTGAATCTAGAGACCAATAAGGAATATATGTCATTATGGTGAATACACAATTAGAAAGGGAGAAAAAGCCACTTATGACTAGGGTGAGAAAAGATGTCAGTAGAATGTAATTGCCTCTCTGATGCAGAATAATTTGCCTGACTCTTGTCCAGCTTTCTTGGAGAGCTTACATTGTTTCCAAAACTTAGAGCTCTTGAGCTATATTTGAAAATCCCTTAAGAAACAAAGACACAAAGGCCACTTTCCCTTGTCTTCCCAGGGCTTCCATTGCCCTACTTATTCACTGGCCCCAACTCAAGGGTCTTTGTAGTAAGTCACGAAATTAAGTGCACATTGACATGGGAATGTAATCTTGTTGGCAATTACCAGCTGTGAAATCAATTCTGCTAGGTGAGATGATTCTTTTCCTGCTTGGATCTCGAAAGAAATTGTCATGACTGTCACTTTGTTATTAAAATAAGTGATAATTTGGGTGGGTTAGTTGTTAAGTTTTGTTCTGTTTTAGTAACTTGAACATTCGTGAAATCTTAATTGCCATTTAAAAGACATTGTGACCCCAGCTATTAAAACTAATTTATCATAACAAACATGTAAGAATTTCTCTAAGGCATTTTCTTTTCCTTAGCTTTGAAGATCAGCACAGAAAACTGAACTTATGGATCCATGAAATGGAAGAAAGGTTCAATACAGAAAACTTGGGAGAGAGTAAACAGCACATTCCTGAGAAGAAAAATGAAGTTCATAAAGTTGAAATGTTTTTGGGAGAACTGCTGGCTGCGAGGTATGGTCCAGAAATGGAGCAGGTCCTTTAACTCTTACCATGTTTTAGACTAGTTGGTTGGTTGTTTGGTTTGGTTTTGATTGGTTGGTTAGTTGGTTTGTTGATGGTGGTTTGTGCCTGTCCTTGAATGTCTGGAATACAAAGGCCATGCTGCACTCTTTGCAGCAGTGCAATATTCTGGTTAGAGTGCAGGATGGAAGTAAGAAGCTCATCTGCATTCCAGATCCAACTCCTGTTTGTTCAATGAATTGGGCAGGTCACTTATCTCCTGTCACTCTTAATTTTAGCCTTTAAACATTGCGTTAATAATACTGTGCTTTCCTCTCTGGGGTTATTTTGAGGATCAGTTAACATAATGTGAAGCTGATATGAAGGAAAGAAAACCACAAATTCACACTGACTGTAAAGGTAAAAAAATGAGTGCTGGCAGGGCGCAGTGGCTCATGCCTGTAATCCCAGCACTTTGGGAGGCCAAGGTGGAAAGATCACCTGAGGTCAGAAGTTCGAGACCAGGCTGGCCACATGGTGAAACGCTGTCTCTACTAAAAATACAAAAATTAGCCAGGCGTGGTTGCGGGCACCTGTAATTCCAGCTACTCAGGAGGCTGAGGCAGGAGAATTGCTTGAATCCGGGAGGCAAAGATTGCAGTGAGCCAAGGTCGTGCCACTGCACTCCAGCAGTAGTGACAGAGTGAGACTCTATCTCAAAACAAAACAAAACAAAACGAAACAAAGAAAAGAAAAGAAAAGAAAAAAACAAGTACTGTATATGTCAATTTTCATATGTTATTCACACATTTCAGCTTCCAGTTTCATTTCCCACCCACCCATCCTTTAATCTTAATAAACTGAAAGGTTTGGTCAAGTCTGACTTTCTTTGTGGTCCCTGTTCCCAACTACAGTATTTATCTCTTCATTGCTTCCCACTGAGAAAATATTTCTGGCTCCTTTCCCAGGCAAAGTTCCCCGATCTGTACTTTTGACCCTACCACACTGAGGGCTTTGCTCCCACATTTGTGCTCCACCTCTGGCATTTTCAGTTGCTTGCTGTCCTTTGGAAGATAGGGCACTTTCCACAGGGAAGTGCAGCTTGGCTTCAGCTCCTTGGGCTCCTTAACTGTCCTCTTAAAGAGCCAGTGCATTTATGTGAGAAGCAGAAGAGGATAGCACCCACTCTACTTTATCAAATAAGTCAGAAACAAGAATATTATAAATCATTCTACTATAAAGACACATGCAAGTGTATGTTTATTGCAGCACTGTTCACAATAGCAAAGACTTGGAACCACCCCAAATGCCCATCATTGATAGACTGGATAAAGAAAGTGTGGCACATATACACCATACAATACTATGCAGCCTTAAAAAAGGATGAGTTCATGTCCTTTGCAGGGACATGGATGAAGCTGGAAACCGTCATTCTCAGCAAACTAACAGAGGAACAGAAAACCAAACACTGTGTGTTCTCACTCATAAGTAGGAGTTAAACAATGAGAACACATGGACACAGGGAGGGGAACATCACACACCGGGACCTGTCAGGGGGTGGGGGGCTAGGAGAAGGATAGCATTAGGAGAAATACCCTAATGTAGATGACAGGTTGAAGGCTGCAGCAAACCATCATGGCACTTGTATACCTATGTAACAAACCTGCACATTCTGCACATGTATCCCAGAACTTAAAGCATAATAATAATAATAATAATAAAAAGAAATTCCAGAATTCAAGTCATAGTCATTCTCTGTTTCCACTGAGTCCCCTTTTTAGTCAAACATGCCCGGTAGTCCTTGTCTTGAAAAACAAACATACAAACAAATGCACAAAAGAACCCATGCTGATGACAACTTGTTGGTGTGCTAGTTTGATGACTACTATAAATTGTCCCTGAAAGACATTGGAACATCTCAAAGAGCCCTTACTATAGTGTAAGCTCTTCATTTACTCTATGCACCCCAATTTCCAGCTATGAGTTTCTCAAAATCAGGGTCTTAAGATCTATATCATTTCTATTCATTATCTAGTATGGTGACAGAAAAATACAAAATGTTCACTGAATTAACAGAATAATAGCATCATTGCAGCCATATAACTTTCTGAAAACTACATTGCACTTAAATTTTGCTTTTTAAATGTTGACTCGTGTCTAGATACAATAGAACACACCCAGCCCTACTTCCTTTCTTCCAGATGTTTTAAATGGCTTTCCATCTTCTCAGCTTTTATTTCTTCTCCACAGACTGCTCATTACCTTCCTCTGTATCTGCTTCTCCTGCCATCATTACACCAAAACTGCATTAGAGAAAGTGGCCCAAATATACTTCATCACCAAATTCAAGGTCTTTTATGTTCCTCTTTGTTTTTCTAATAATTGCAACTTTTTTGGCATTGATAAGCATGCAATCCTTCTTGCAGTTTCACTCTCTGATATTCCAGGACCAGATGCTAAGAGATCTTAGGTGTGCTTGTTTCTGGGTTCTTTCCCTCCAGCCTGGCCACTTCTGCAGACAATCCTAACGCACTTTTCTGGTCACTCGGGTTCTCCACTGGGCCACCTGACTTCTTTCACTGGCTTGCTGCTTGCTCCTCCCAGTCTTCTAGATTTCTTTTCACCATAATATTTCACTACTTGAAATATTTTAAGGAGATACCCTGTATAAAAGTACTTCAGTTTAAGACTCATTGAATTTTTATGATGCATTAGCAATTTATCTCATAATAAGAAAGGAACTCTCTTTTCCTGAATTATTATTTAACTCACATCTTTGCTTAAGCTACCTTCTTGTCTCACCAAACAGATAACAGGTATAATAAATGCCTTTTAGAGTAGGTGTTATTTTATTTTATTTTATTTTATTTTATAAGTTCCAGGGTACATGTGCAGGATGTGCAAATTTGTTAAAGAGTAAATGTCTTGGCCGGGCGCGGGGGCTCAAGCCTGTAATCCCAGCACTTTGGGAGGCCGAGATGGGCGGATCACAAGGTCAGGAGATCGAGACCATCCTGGCTAACATGGTGAAACCCCGTCTCTACTAAAAATACAAAAAAAAAAACTAGCCGGGCGAGGTGGCGGGCGCCTGTAGTCCCAGCTACTCGGGAGGCTGAGGCAGGAGAATGGCGTAAACCCGGGAAGCGGAGCTTGCAGTGAGCTGAGATCCAGCCACTGCACTCCAGCCTGGGCGACAGAGCGAGACTCCGTCTCAAAAAAAAAAAAAAGAGTAAATGTCTTGTTGTATAACTCTTTGCAGAACTCAGGGTGGCCCATAGGACATACTTGTATAGTAGCCAGTCCAAAAAACTTTGAAACATTCCATTTTCACAAGAGATTTGCTTTGTGTTCTTTTTCTAGTAGTCACAACAGTTTATGTTACGACATCTCATGCTACTCTCTGGTATCCTGGGCTTTTTCCTGGGAAATGTGCAGATAAGAATTTCAGAACTCTGTAAAATGGGAATAAAACCAACTGTGCCACAAAGTGATTCTGTTTTTCCCTTGATCTAATTAGCACGGCTCCAAATTAAGATGAGCTCAATACCCAAGATATAACAAGAAAACTTTTAAGCATTCCTACAACGACTTTTTGAAAGAACATTTTTTTTTCCACTTAGTCTCTGCACAATATTGTGTTAGGTCTTGGGAACATAAGATGAATATAATGGCCCTGGCGTTTAGAAAGTGAAAGCCTTTTGGATTGAGATAGTCAGTATCCATGGCGATAGAGCAAGACAAGGAGCAGAGGGCACAAGGAGGTCCCACATTCTCCACCCACCCTGAGTTGGGATGCTCCTGGGGATGTGATGCCTGCACCGAGCTTTGAACAGGCAACTAGGAATGCGACAGTGTTGAGCAGAAGGGTTTTCATAAAGGGGGAATCTCCATGTAGATACAAGACAGGAGCGGTTTTGAGAATTTCAGGGAGCTTTTTCATCATCTGACCATTAAATAGGAATGGAGAGATGCTACAGAGAAACCTGGAGAGGCAGCTGAGCCCATTTTCTGAACTGAATTTCTGGAAATACAGTAAGTAATACGGTAGGCTCCACCACTGCTATTTGGATGCAGGCACAGCACAGACTGAATGGTATCCCCAAGTGGGTACTGACAACATTAAGAGAGAACATAAGAGAATGAAATAGCCAGGTCAGTTCCCAGTGTCTTTATTTAAAAGGCATGTCAGCTATGAGCCTGTGTCTGGTTACTGCTCCAATATCAACAATCGTTTGTCGCTCCCCTGCACTCCAGAATGTTGGAATTAATTTTCTTTTCTTTTTTCTTTTTTGTCTTTTTTTCAGAGAGTCTCTTGATAAGCTTTCCCAGAGAGGGCAGCTTCTGAGTGAAGAAGGCCACGGTGCTGGGCAGGAGGGCCGCCTGTGTTCCCAGCTCCTCACAAGCCACCAGAACCTACTTAGAATGACCAAAGAGAAACTGCGGAGCTGCCAGGTTGCCCTTCAGGAGCATGAAGCCCTGGAGGAAGCACTGCAGAGCATGTGGTCCTGGGTGAAGGCCATTCAGGACAGACTGGCCTGTGCAGAGAGCACTCTGGGGAGCAAAGACACCCTGGAGAAACGGCTGTCGCAAATACAGGTACATGTGACACCAGCCAGACACTGACAACTGCTGACTGTTAATTTGATTAGATTCACAAGTGCTTGTGTTGTGTCCTACTTGTTCTGTAAGCCTCTAAATGAGGATTGTGTGGGCAAAATGGAGAAACTGGGCAAAAAGGATATGGAGGCATCATTTATTCCCCTTTGTAAGGAAACATTGTTGTTTTAATAGCTTTAAATAATTTTAAATTTGATTTTGTAAATATTCAACAAGCGTTACTGAATATCTACTCTGCTCCAAGCACTCTGCAAGTTGCTGGGAATATAGAGATAAAAGTTAGGCCCCGTTTTCTAGGAGTTCACAGTCTAGGGGAAGACACCAATTCGTAAATTGTTACTTTCAATACAGTGCGTGTGTAGGGGCCATGATTGAAGCCATCAAGGGTATATTGAAAGCACAGAGGAGATCACCAACCCAGACTATAGCCAATGAAGGTGACCCTGAAAGAGATAAATTAGCCAGGCAATTAATGTAGGGGACTGCTGAGTTTTAGACAGGTGTGTCTTCGTTTTCAAAAGAATTTACTGTGACTCTTTGAAACTGAAGTCAATAAAATTATACTTTCTAGGTTAGTGGCCCAAAGTTTTCTAAGAATTTATATTGGAATTAATCTTTGACTCCTAGACTCCTGGATACCAATTTTAAGTAAATATTATATTGCAATAAGGCCCAGAGTTTGTTGTTTTCATTTTGAGATAAGTATTCCTACCTCAATTCTTATGGAAAACTACCTTTTTTAAAATAGAAGAAGTTTTTTACATGCCTCCTGATGTGTATTCTTTCTTCCTTCCCAGGATATTCTCCTGATGAAAGGGGAAGGGGAAGTTAAGTTGAATATGGCCATCGGCAAAGGGGAACAGGCCTTGAGAAGTAGCAACAAAGAAGGTCAGAGGGTGATTCAGACTCAGCTAGAGACCCTTAAAGAAGTGTGGGCTGACATCATGAGCTCCTCCATCCATGCTCAAAGGTACAGAACCTACTTTTAGTGTTTATTTGTCTAAGTCCAATGCAGTGACTTAGTAAAATGATGGAGCAGTGCTGAGGTCTCCTGGGGTGGAATTCCCAACCATGTTACTGTAGCTTGCTGTAGGCATGACTGTCTTTGTCTAAGTTGTGTTTTCCATAGGCCGATGACTGGTTTTTGCTTGTTAGCTTGCTTTGTTTCTGTGTTCCTGCTGCATTTATAAAATATTTAAATCTCCCCTATTATCTCTCATGGAATCTTACATGACATGGGCTCAGCAAAACATCTCCTTTCAAGCCATCAAAGCAAGAATATATGGTTCTTTCATAACTTGATACATTTTAGCTTAAGGAACATATGGAAAATTAAGCTATTGGCAGCTGTTGAGCTTAATTGTAAATCTATTCTTCAACTAAAAGTCATACCACCCCCATTTACATTATAGGAAATGGGTAGCATGGTTTTGATTGTCACAGTGATGAGGGAATATCCCCGGCATTTAGGGACCGAGGCACAGAGAGCTCATATCCTACAAAGTGTGGAACATTCTCACACAACCAACAGTCAATCCATCTGGAATACAGCCCAACTGTAGAGCCTCTGTCGAAAATCACCTGTACCAGACACTGACGAGGAAGTAGGGAAGCCCTTGATTGTTATACCAGGTGGTGTTTTTGCTGTTGTTGTAATTATAAGTGAGAGGTTTCTACCTACCTCTCTCTTCTCAAAATATCCATAAATAATCTGGCTCATTTGTTGGACAAATGACCATCAGAATTACAGTAAAAAAGATCCATATTCTGATGGTTATATATCCTGTTAGATCATTGACAAACTGGGTGCCCAATGTGATCATAACAAAATAGATGAATAGAAGATTAAAGATCATACAGAGAAGGGAATAACAGACACTGGTGACTCCTTGAGGGTGGAAGGTTGGAAGATGGAGAGGAGCAGCAAAAAATAACTGTCATGTACCAGGCTTAGTACATGGGCAATGAAATAATCTGTGCAGCAAACCCCCATGACACGAGTTTACCTGTATAGCAACTCTGCACAGGTACCCTTGAACCTACCATAACATTTAAAAAATCTTTAAAGAAGATTCAAGTTTATTACAAAGCAAAACAAAAATAACACTACAGTTATCCACGGCAATATAAACAAAAATTCCTGGTTACAACTAGCAACTTGGGGGTTTTGTTTTGTCGTTGTTGTTGTTTTCACTTTTTCCTTTAATATGGAGCATAGGCAGTGACTCTCAAGGTCAGCAGGACTTTGCATCTTAGTAATAACTCACAATGGTCAGCAAAGAAAAAAAAAATCAGATGCTATGGTTGTCTTACTCTATATCATAGACTGCTGGAGCGTGAACTAAGCTTCCAGAGGCTTGGCTTAGGCCAGTGTCCTAAAAGTTCATAAGAATATGGGTAGATAGTTTCCAGATGTTAGAATAAGATGTTACATGCAGGAAGCAGACTCTGGTCCTTGACTCCACTATTTCAGCAAGAAATTAAATTTGACAGTGACATATTGAGCAATAGCAATGTTCAAATTATTCTGTTAAAATAATAAAATAAAACAGAAAGGTTTTTGCCCTCTAAAAGCTCAGACACTAGCATAGGATGTATTTTGGAATACTCTGACTCAGACTATGTTACTAACCATTTTCAAAATGCACTGCGGGGCTGTAGAAGAATGTAGAGTCTTAGTGGCTCACACCTGTAATCCCAGCACTTTGGGAGGCTGAGGTAGGCAGATTGCTTAAGCCTAGGAGTTTGAAACTAGGTTGGGCAACAGGGCGAAAATATGTCTCTACAAAATATGCAAAAATTATACGAAGTCACAGTCAAAATTCAAAAAAAGAAAAAAAGAATACAAAAATTAGCCAGGCGTGGTGGCACGCACTTGTAGTCCCAGCCACTCGGGAGGCTGAGGTGGGAGGATCACCTGATCTGGGGAGACAGAGGTTGCAATGAGCTATATGATTGCACCTCAGCACTCCAGCCTTGGTGACAGAGTAAGACCCTGTCAAAAAAAAAAAAAAAAAAAAAAAAAGAACTGGGAGGGGGTGCCTTTTAGAAAATTATTTGAGGAACAGGTAGGACTTTAAAGCCTGAATGATGAGGTTCCAGTGGATCAATGGATGCAAAGATGCAAAAGCAACAGTTTGAGCAAATCCTGGAAATTCATTTACCACAGAATGTTAATTTCAGGTTCATAGGCTTGTATGCAAGGAGGGCTGGGGAAATCACTGCAGATGAGTTTAGAATAGTTTGTAATGTTTAACAATGGAGGGATTTTTCCTAAATGCCAGTCTGGAGAGCCTTTGTTTGACTATCTAGAAAGCTATTATATTTGTGACTATATTTCTTATAAATACTTGAGCATTCATTCACACATTCACCACAAAAGCACTGTATATTTTGTGTGTGTGTGTGTGTGTGTGTGTGTGTGTGTGTGTGTCCCTAAATGAAAATCAACCTAACGATATATCATTTACACAGGAAGGATACCTTGAATTTTGAATTCCAGTCAACAAGTAATCACCATCTGATTTTAATAAGATAAACTATTAATAATTCCAAGAAAATTAAGAACCGATCTATATGAAATAAAATTTCATTGATGTTCCCATGCTGATTTTTAACAACATAACATATAAATGTGTCTTGTTCATTTAGTACAGTTAGCATTTGGAAGACAAATTCCAGATGCATGTATGACCACAGCTGCTTATTTCATGTTTTAATATAGATTGACTTTGTTCAAAGGACCTGAGGTAAGGATCTTATGGATCAGAGAAGTAGTGTTTTTCCCTGCACTCAAAAGCAATATGTTCATCACTTCCAGAAGCATTCAGTAAAACAATTGGCATGGATGTCATGACTTGGTTTTCAGTAGAGATGTCAAAATAATTCATTTTTGTTAATATGTGACATTAATTCTAGCACTTTAGAGTCTGTGATTAGCCAATGGAATGACTATCTAGAGAGGAAAAACCAGCTGGAGCAGTGGATGGAATCAGTGGATCAAAAAGTAGAACATCCCTTACAACCGCAGCCAGGTCTGAAAGAGAAGTTTGCCCTGCTTGACCGCCTCCAGTCCATCCTGTCTGAGGCAGAGGATCACACAAGAGCCCTTCACCGTCTAATTGCGAAGTCCAGGGAGCTCTACGAGAAGACAGAGGATGAGTCTTTCAAGGACACAGCTCAAGAGGAGCTGAAAACACAGTTTAATGATATAATGACTGTTGCCAAGGTTAGTGCTTTATATTGAAAGTGGATGCTTTATAATACATTAATATAATATATTGATTTATATTAATAATATAATGACTGTTGCCAAGGTCAGATAAAGAAGAAACTGTGAATTAAATTGTTGGAGAATTGACTGCTCTAAAACTATTTATACATTCAGTAAATGGGTATGACATGAAGATCATTTATTACTATGAATGCCTATTCATTTTTCTCTTTCTACAATCTTGGGATTATTCTTTATTCCTTATTTTTTTCTTTCTCTGCTATTTTAGTTAATCTATCTTGCACATCAAATGTTACTGTTAAAGTTGTTTTTGTTTTGCTACACTTATATTTGTTATATTAAATGCAAGTCTATTTACCTTCAAGATTCAATCATGTACAAAATATTGTGTTCATCTCTCCTCTTAGTAAAAACGGTTTCTATTTTCCAAAGTATAAAATCCTTTATATGATATCAAAAATGTATTTCCAATTCTCTATATGAATCTTTCATTTCCTTCATGGTTATTCTTTGGCATATTTGTAAATATTATAGAAATTAGGGGAGAGAATTGTTGTTTGCTGCTTTTTCTTTTCTTTGGTTTGCTTTGTTGGGAACTAACTCTTGTCTTCTTGACACTACAATTATTAACAGATGTGCTTGTTTATCTTCACTTTCATCTTGGTAATGATTAAGAGCTATGACTCTAGTCAAAAAGATGTAAGTTTGAATTCTGGCTTTGACACTTTCGAATGTGTGAGTTTGGCCACTATTACATGTTAGCTAACCTCTCTAAGCTTGAGCATCTTTTCTTATAAAATGATGATAATAATAGTATCTTCCTCCCAGGACTGTTATGGAGATTAAATGAGCAAATGCATTTAAAATGCTGAACAGAATGCTGGACACCAAGCTAACAAAAAATTGCTTTAATAAGAATGGTTATGACAATAATTATTAAGAGGATTGTTAGTGAGGGATGTTAGCCAACATACAGTAAGCATATATTTCCATACTAAGGTAGAAAATAGTAAACTTACAGGAAAATAGTTGCTTTTCCAAAGCCTGGACATTTAGTTAAATTTGATAGTTTCTTTTTAAGATATTAAACTCAGAGAAAATTCAAGAACAAGAATGAAATTTTCTGAGATTTATTAAGAGAACTCTATCAGGCCTGTTGCCTTATCTGATTTCATGTTCTCAAAAGGACCACTGTTAAGGTAGTCTTTTCTTTGTTTACTAGGAAAAAATGAGGAAAGTGGAAGAGATTGTGAAAGATCATCTAATGTATTTAGATGCGGTCCACGAGTTCACAGACTGGCTCCATTCAGCAAAGGAAGAACTTCACCGGTGGTCAGATATGTCTGGAGATTCATCAGCCACGCAGAAAAAGTTGTCAAAAATTAAGGTCAGAAAATGAACAGATGCTATATCTACATTGCTTCATTACTTCTTGAGTACAACACCCTTTTGATAAAGATTTTGTGGATAAGATTCTGTTATTTAAAATGTTTCCTTCCTGTTTTCTATTTGATGCCTCACTGATTCTAAACATAAACAAGAGTCATGAGAAGAATTCAAAAGACTTTACACTTGTGAACACAATGTAACATTGTCCTTACATTTCTGTATGCAAATGTGCTTATTGCTGTAATAGTACTGGCTAGGAAATGGCTAATTTGGTGGGCTGACAAAACCAGATACTATTGTTTAGCACCATGGAAGAAAAGTTTATATAGTAACTTAGTTAAATGTATTCTAACAATAACCTCAGAATGTCATTCTGGATGTTTTATTCTGCTTTCCTAGAAGACATCCAACAACATAATAGACGGGAGTACTTCAAAGGACCTTAAAATTATCATCTCGTTTACTCCACATAAGGACAATTTCTAAAACAGAAATTTACCTTTCTTGGGGAGTTGCAGACTCTGGTACATTTTAGTAAATTTCTAGTTGCTTAAATATTAAATTGTAATCATTTTCCCCCATGGAAAATGGATTTTTACATTAAAATGAAGCAGGAATGAAATCCTCAGTGGTTTACTTTTAGAGAAGGAAATGTTGGGAATAAATAGTGTAATCGTGGTCAGGAATTTAAAACTCAGATTGTGTTTTGATTTCAAGATCAGAATATGAAAGTAATAATTTTTTTTTTTTTTTGAGACGGAGCCTCGCTCTGTCGCCCAGGCTGGCGTGCAGTGGCGTGATCTCCGCTCACTGTAAGCTACGCCTCCCGGGGTCACGCCATTCTCCTGCCTCAGACTCCCTAGAAGCTGGGACTACAGGCGCCCGCCACCATGCCCGGCTAATTCTTTTGTATTTTCAATAGAGATGGGGTTTCACCGTGTTCGCCAGGATGGTCTCGATCTCCTGACCTCGTGATCCACCCGCCTCCGCCTCCCAAAGTGCTGGGTTTACAGGCGTGAGCCACCGCGCCTGGCCAAAAGTCATAAAATTTATAGCTGATGGTTACAGTTGTAACTACACTTTGCAGATCTACATTTTTTTTTTTTTTTTTGAAATGGAGTCTTGCTCTGTGGCCTAGGCTGGAGTGCAGTGGCGCAATCTCGGCTCACTGCAACCTCCGCCTCCTGGGTTCAAGCGATTCTCCCTGCTTCAGCCTCCTGAATAGCTACAATTACAGGTGCCCACCACCATGTACTGCTAACTTTTGTATTTTTTTTAGTAGAGACGGGTTTTCACCATGTTGGACAGGCTGGTCTCAAACTCCTGACCTCAGGTGATCCGCTTGCCTTGGCCTCCCAAAGTGCTGGAATTACAGGCATGAACCACAGTGCCCGGTGCCTGAAGATCTACTTCTAAGTGCTTTAAAAGTATTATCTTATTTAAATCTTATAACTATGTATGTTTTAACTGAACTAATAACATAAAACCACTTTTTAAGTCCTTTTTTTCTGTTTGTTTCTTTAAAATTCTTCTTTGATGCATTTCTTAGTGATATTCTAATTTATTCATCCATCCTTCCATCTATCCATGTAACCATCTATCCATTTATTCAGCCAGGACCGTGCATTCCCTAAGGAACTTGCAGTCTAGTGAGGAACAGTGATCCACAAACTCGTCTTTATAAAGTAATACAAAAAATGTAATGAGAGCTTACTGTACTATTAGAGTTCAGGCTCTGGAATCAGAGAAACCCAATGCGGCATCCTTCTTCTATTGGCCTTCTAGCTGTGTCTTTCAGCAAGTTACCTGATATCCTCAAGCCTCTGCCTCTCAATTGGTTAAAAAATACATGCATAAAAATAGTACCTGTCTGATAAAGTTGTTTTGGCAACCAAATTAGATCACGCACATAAAACCTGTAGCATCATGCCTGGCACATAGAACACACCCAGGAAGAAAATCCAGTGGATTTGGTAAATGAGTGATTAATTGGCTGTAGCATGACAAGGTGGGAAGAGTCAAGCGTGATGGTCAAGTCTTTACCTAGAATCCGCAGGACTATTACCACCTGAGGAAAATAATTGCATGCAGAGGAGGCCAGTGATAGAGGCGAAGACGTGAGGAGTTGCTTATTGATGATCAGATCCAATTTGAACTTCGAGGTAGTAGTAATGTCTTGGGGGCAGTTGCATATTCAAGCCTGAATTTCAGGTTAGGAAGATGGATTGAAGGCACAGAGGTGAAAGTGAATCGCATCTAATTTGTTGTTAAAGTCACTAAAATGGATAAAACCAAGACCTATGTATACAGCAAATAGAACATTGGGCACAGGACCAAAAGCTAGGTACTACCAATACTTAAGGAGCCTTAGGAGAAAATGATTTGAAAGGTAGAGAGAAAAAGGAGGGGAGAAATCAGAAGAGGAAGAGTAGGAGGGTGAGATGCCACTGAGGCTCTGAGTAGAGAAGGTGGACACCATCACAGGCACAGCAGGAGGCTGCCATTAGGAGGAAGACTGAAGAATCTCAACTAGGTTTGACAGTGAGGCTATTGCGCAACCAGTCTGAGAAACATTTGCACAGCAAGGGAAGGTGAGAAACCAGGTTACATGGATTTAGGAGTAAGTGGCAGCTGAGGAAGAGGAGATAACAGAAATGGACTAAGGTTTCGAAAAGTTAATAAGAGAAAGTAAGATAATTCTTTTACAAAGGCTGCTTCCTGGGTTGACAAATACTCTTATTTGGAAAAGCCTTTATAAAGTGCTTCCATAAAGACAGGGAATATAGGAAAAGGAATTGACGGAAAGAAATTGGGATGGAGAAAGTGAAGACTATCAGAAACTGCCTCTCAGAAGTTCAGGTCCAGCCTGAATGTAGGTTAGTGTGTGGGTGATTTTAAAAACCTTGGAGGAAATACATAAAGCACCTCCTCTGTCCTTCAGCACCATACCTATCACATCCACAGGAATAATCACTGAGAAAAGGCAACTCTAAAGGAAACGGTGTGTGGGTATGAGGGCGTGAATGCACATATTTGTGTATGTGCAATTAATACATTTAAAAATGTAAATATAAGATAAGAAAATGTATGCAAAAGCCATTTCAAAACTCTTGACAATGATGATGTCCTGATTCAAATTCTGAATGACTAGATTTCTCATCGCAAATATTGAAGTGTTCGGTTTTCATGCTAAGGAAAATTGGGATAACGCATAAGAGAACATTTTGGGAAACTTCAAATTGGAAATTGGTCACAAAGGCAAAATAGTTACAAGTATTAAAGTCTATTAGTTAGACATAGAACTGGTTAAAAAGTTATATATTTTTTTCTTCATCAGGTAACTACTATACACTCTAATAAACAGGGATGGTTCTAATAAACTAATAAATAACTACTATACACTCTAATAAACCTGCTAAGAAAAGGTTGAATATGCATATCATGCTGTGTGTAAGGATTTTCATGTCATTGTAATTTAGACTACTGCACAACTGAATACTGAATACTTTCAAATGATCTATATTAAAATATGGCTCTATTGTATATAATTGTGAACAGATATGTTTATTTCAGGTTAATTTAATGAGACTCAAACTATATTATATAGACTAGTTAAGACATACTTTATGCTTGACATAATTTATTAAGCATGCTTCCTACTTAACATTCCAATGTTTTTTTACTTGCTAATTGGTCACTGATTTTCTTCTTGAACATTTTTGTGCCTAATTATCTTTTATTTCTATTTAATCAGGTAGTAAAGTCATAATTTTGTAACAATATTAAGAAAATCCTGCCTTTAGCAATAGATATGTCAATATATAAACATCAGATGATTATTTCACCAAGAAAAGTGGTAGTAAGAGAATCTATTCTCAGAGAGAAATGCCATGATTATATCAATTTACAATGCGATTTAATTTTATCTTGTCCTTTAGAGTATTTGTGTGCTTTAAGACCAAGCTAAATTGTTAACTTGGCTGTAGCTAAACCGTTAAATTTCTAATGACTTTTTTAAGGTTAAAAAAATACTAAGAAACGAACTCATTCTAGAGGTTACTTTAAACTTTTGAGTAAGTCAATCTATGAATGAATTATTCATTTTATATCCTACAAAAATATTTACTTAGTATTGAAGTATTTGGAATTGAGTCAGGCTCCTTCTTTTGCTGCAACGGGTCTGCTTGATTCCTAGTAGAATGGAAGTGTGATTTAAGCCACTACCCTGTGGAAGAAGATGAATTGACGATAGAGACCATGAGCAGAACACAGTTCTGCCACAATCTTTATTAATTCAGCATCCACTTTGAGAGAAATATGGGTTGGATCATTTACAAGAGCAATCCACCACAGGCAAACACTTGAGTCACTATCTAAACATTTTCACGTATGCAAATAATGCCTGATTTCAGGGTGTCTCTTTAGTCTGTTTCAGGATATTGAGGATTCTCGGGATTTTTTTTTTTTTTTTGCCATAAGCCTTAGGTGTTCATGATGACAACTCCCGCTATTATAATTTAAGAGCGGGCAGATGAATTGATTCTGGGTGCTTGTGGCACACTTCTTAAAACTTCCCAGCAGGACAGGGTCCCCCTGTGTACACAGTTGAAAACTTGCAGTCCAAGTGACTCACAGGCTCTTTGGTTACCATGGTGATATTCCATTACAGGAGCTGATAGATTCCAGAGAGATTGGGGCAAGCCGCCTCAGCAGAGTGGAGTCGCTGGCTCCTGAAGTGAAACAGAACACAACTGCCAGTGGGTGTGAGCTCATGCACACGGAGATGCAGGCCCTGCGTGCCGACTGGAAGCAGTGGGAAGACAGTGTATTCCAAACGCAGAGCTGTTTGGAGAACCTGGTCAGCCAGATGGCCCTTTCGGAGCAGGAATTCTCAGGCCAAGCGGCTCAACTGGAGCAGGCCCTGCAAGAGTTCAGTGCCCTTCTGAAAACCTGGGCTCAGCAGTTAACCCTCCTGGAAGGCAAGAACACGGATGAGGAGATAGTGGAATGCTGGCACAAAGGACAAGTAAGTTGGCTTCCTGTTTTCTATTGGTGGTTATGCTTAAAAAAATGTTTTGACTTTCATCATTCCTAAAAAAAAAAAATCTTGCTAACGAAAAACATGCAACATGCACACTTGGAAGAAGCATTTATCTTGTTAAATAAGCAAAGTCTGATTTGTTTCCTTTTCTCACATATCAAACTTTTGTAAAAATAAAGATTTGGGTTATTATGTGCGGTAGGAAACATTCGTTGTTAGTGAAGACATTTTACTTTCATTCCTATGGTGTAACAGTTAGTAATACTGTATTCAGCCATTCAGTCTGAAAAATGGCCTGTGGGCAGGGGCATAAATAGACAGAGAGTCATAGCTGTTTTCTTGCCAGTTAACTATTTCATACAACTAAATGATTGAATTTATAGCCTTAAAGGACTCATTTGGTAATCTCCTAAAACATAATGAATAGTTTTTGCTCCGATTAGCTCTCCTCTGTGTGATTTTGACATCTGTTCTTGAATTAGCCCGTTAACAGAACTCTACGTCACACTCCCTGGTCACCTTCCCGGGACTTTTTTTTTTTTTTTTTAGAGCTAATGGCAGCTTCTTTAGAGTGTGAGAAAGGGAAGCCTACGAGGGAGACTGAAGAATGAGCAAAAGCTTAACCTCCTCATCCTTTCTTTCACTGTTAAACGGTATCTTTGAAAGCCTTTTCAATACTTCCAGTTTTATAATGCCCTGATTCATGGATGTCCTTAAAAGGAAGTTTAGTAAACTTCTCTGCTCCTATTTATATTACAATCATTTCAAAATAGCTCCTGCCAGTAAGAAAGTCATGTAGTATTTCCAGCAGTGTCTGGTTTTAAATCAAGTATTTGAAACAAATGCAGCATGCCGTAAAATAAAGCCTTCTACCTCTTTATTCTACTTTATTTACAGTGTTTCTAGGTTTGGGGGTTTGCTTTTGTTATTCTGTTGCATTTCCCGTCTTTTGGATTTATGTGCCAGAATAAACCATAGAAATCAGTTCTGTCACCCAGGGACAAAGTTGATCATTGCTCTACATGGTATAATATGAAAAAATCAGTTACACTATTTTGATTCCTTTTTCTTTCCCTTTCTTTCCATCCCAGTAATATGAGTGAAATTTTTTTAAAAAGGGAAGATTTGGTTGTGCCTAGATTACATTACTATTCTGTTATTGTTATTTTTTACGTTGATATTATTAGTGAAAGTAATAGTTGAGGCCTATAAAAATACACAGGAGAATGCAGTAGCAAATATGGGTTTTCAGTTGTATTAAACAATTAAAAAATGACAGCCCCTGTGTATGTCTGCTTCCAGATTTGACCTCAGGGTCAGTGCTTTCGATGAAAATACTACATTGCTTCTCAGTATTCATATTTTCTTTTATTTCTAATAATGGCATTTTATCTAAAAGTGGAGATATTTCTATCACAATGAATATGTAAGAAAATGTTTACAAAACAGTAGATATGCTAGGGTTCTTAGAGCATCGTTTTGCTTTTAGGGAGGACTTGTCTTTGTTGATCACAGTAAGAATTACAAGTGTTTATTTTATGCAATTAGATGACAATACTCAAGAAATTCTTTAAAACACAAAAACAGATGACATATAAACTATAGAATATAACATTGCAAAAATAATTCTATTTACTGTGTTTGCAAAACTCGTTTATCTTAATATCCATTGGGACATTAGTGTTGGAAATAATTTTCTTAAGCCGTATAAGGTGAAAAAATGCATTCTAAGACTTAACAGAATCAGAAATATATATAGCTGATATTTATATAATGAAAGACTCTACTGACATACTTTAATTTAGGATGAAGTTATAGAAATGTTTTAAATGTAATGTTTTGGTCAAAAACTTTTCACTTTTAATGTCATCCCATTTTTAAGTAACTGACTTGAATCTCTAGTATTTTTATGTTTTTGTTGAATGCTAAGTTTCTTTAGTTCTTACAATGTTCTGTCTTAAGTAAAAGGTTCAATACGGTGTAAAATAGTTGGCCCTAGTTTAGTGTTTAGAATTTCAGAGAGAAATTGTTTAGTTGTTTATGAATTTTTGTAAATAAAGATATCTTAGACTCCTCCAGCCTACACACCGAGTTAAATAAAGAATCGACAAACCAGCTGGGTGCGGTGGCTCATGCCTGTAATCCTAGCACTTTGGGAGGCCGAGGTGGGCAGATCACGAGGTCAGGAGATCGAGACCATCCTGGCTAACACAGTGAAACCCCATCTCTACCAAAAATGCAAAAAAAAAAAAAAAAAAAAATTGGCCAAATGTGGTGGCGGGCGCCTGTAGTCCCAGCTACTCGGGAGGCTGAGGCAAGAGAATGGCGTGAACCCAGGAGGCGGAGCTTGCAGTGAGCCGAGATCGTGGCACTGCACTCCAGCCTGGGCAGCAGAGCAACACTCCATCTCAAAAAAAAAAAAAAAAGAAGAGAATTGACAAACCAAGAGAACGTCATTCCTGCTCTCATAATCACAGTCTAGGTGGGGAGATACACAAGTATGTGATGGGGATACTCCTTGTGATGGATGTCCTCAAGTTTCCTGTGTATCCTCAGCTGAGAAGCCCGAAGAGGTGGGAAGGAGGGTAGGGGGTACTTAAAGGAGTTGTTCTTTGAGCTGAGTCTTGAGGTATAATTAAAATGTGACCTGACAGGTGAGGTAAAGGAACAACATCAAGATGCAGGATCATTGAGGAGTCAGAAAACACAGGAGAGGAACCTAGAGAGGAGGAATCAGATTAGGAGGATGTAGTGCCACCCCAGAAAGAAATAATGAATATGTAAGTGGGTCTGTGAAAGTCAATGTGCAGAGGCAAAGAGGGGAGTGATGAAAGAAGCTGAGACACAGAATAAGCTAGCCTGGGTATCTCTTGCATGGAGCAAGAAGGAAAACAAAGGGAGAGGCCAGGATGATGCTTGATCTTCTGATTGACATCAGCGGGGGACAGTGGTGCCATTTACCAGGACGAGGAATGAAGCACAGGGCTGGTTTGTTGAGGGATGTGATTTCTCTACAAATCTGGGCCATCTCTTGACAAATATCTCATACAATAATGGTCACAGCAACAGCTGTTTGAGTAGTTACTCATCTTTTTGCCCCTCCCCCTCAATTTATTTTGGTTTTCACTTCAGTGCTACCGTTATCCACACAGTGTTTACATATTTGGGAGTCATTCTCCTGCTGATTTTATGAATTAGACACTTAGTGTGCTAGGAACTGTGCTAAGGATTTGACATTCATGATTTCATTTGCTCCTTGTGACAACCCTATGAGAGGAACACTCTGATTGAAGAGCACCTTGTGTAACTCAGCTGACCATGGCCTCGATTTCAGAGGTGTACTTTTCAAGTCCTAAGACTTTATTTTGGATTGGGTGTACACAGTACTGCAGCTATTCACCTGTCTCCCTCATCTATTAAATAGTGAGTTCTTCAAGAACAAGAATATTACCTTTATTCGTGGGGAGACGAAGGGTCCCAGAATCCAGCAAAATGCTTGGCACATAGTAGACATTTAGCAAATACTTGATGACTTTATGAATGAAACTATGAAATAAATGAATTACTATTTAAACCAGACTCATGGATTATGAGAAATTTTTAATGTAAAAGCTGTATATACTACATAAAATCTATTGAAACAGGATTCAATTTTGTGTGTGTATATATATATATATATATATATATACACACACACACACACACACATATATATATATTTTTTTTTTCTTTGAGATGGAGTTTCATTCTGTCCCCCAGGCTGGAGTGCAATGGCACAATCTCGGCTCACTGCAACCTCCATCTCCCGGGTTCTAGTGGTTCTCCTGCCTCAGCCTCCCAAGTAGCTGGGATTACAGGCGCCCACCACCACGTCTGGCTAATTTTTGTACTTTCAGTAGAGATGGGATTTACCATGTTGGTCAGGCTGGTCTTGAACTCCTGACCTCAGGTGATCCAACCACCTTGGCCTCCCAAAGTGCTGGAATTACAGGCATGAGCCACTACACCTGGCCCTCAATATACATATTTAATCCAAAATAAGTGTTGCTTTTCTTTAAAATGATTTCTTTTCACCTTTAAAAAATATACATATCTCCTGATGGCCTAGTCAGACTATTTGTAAACAATGTAGGCTATTTTCTCTTTTCTTTTTCTTGTCTTATTTTTAAGTCATTTGACCACTTAATCACTTAACTACTTTGCAATATTTGATACTAGAGTGTCTATCTATGGCAAGAAAAAAGGGACAAATGAGCCGGGTGCTATTATTTGTCAGAGAAATCCTGAAAAGAGGCCTCGTTTCTTCATTGAATCTGCTATGTTGGTTCCTCTGTCACCTATAATATGATTGATGCATGTATAGTATGAAGATATGGAGATCACCCAATGTAAGTGCTTGCTTCTCTGTCTCATTATTTCTGAACAGGAGATACTGGATGCTTTGCAAAAAGCGGAGCCTAGAACAGAGGATCTCAAGTCTCAGCTGAATGAACTTTGTCGATTTTCCAGAGACCTGAGTACCTACAGTGGAAAAGTTTCTGGCTTGATTAAAGAGTATAATTGGTAAGCATGAACCTTATTGGAGTTCAAGATATTTTTATACAAATTAGAAGCTAGAGGTTTATTTTAAGGTGTAATTTCAAAATAATATTAATTCAGCATTAAATATATTACTAAATGAGGTAAGTGCACATTCTAAGAACTGCTGATTCTATCAAACATGATTTTCATCAACTTTATCACTTTTTCCTGCCGTTGAATTTTTGCATCACCCTTTCAGTCTTTGTTTGCAAGCATCCAAGGGCTGCCAGAATAAAGAACAGATTTTACAGCAAAGATTTCGAAAAGCCTTCAGGGATTTTCAGCAGTGGTTGGTTAATGCAAAAATCACTACCGCCAAGTGCTTTGATATACCTCAAAATATTAGTGAAGTTTCAACTAGTCTTCAGAAAATACAGGTAAGGGTGTTATCAATTAATTCTAGAAGTGGGGTTGATGTGAATTAAAGTTACTTCCAAATCAAGGGTCCCCAACTCGTGGGCTGCAGACTGGTACGGGTCCCTGGCCTGTTAGGAACCAGACCGCACAGCAGGAGGTGAGCAGCAGGCCAATGAACATTACTGCCTGAGCTCCGCCTCCTGTCAGATCAGTGGCAGCATTAGGTTCTCATAGGAGCGTGAACCCCATTGTGAACTGTGCACACAAAGGAACTAGGCTATATGCTCCTTGTAAGAATCTAACCAATGCCTGATGATCTGAGGTAGAACAGTTTCATCCCGAAACCATCCCCCCGACCCACCCCGTCTGTGGAAAAATTGTCTTCCATGAAGCCACTCCCTGGTGCCAAAAAGGTTGGGGACAGCTTCTCTAGATCTTTTCAGAAGAGCATCGCATATAAAAGTTTTGCCTAAGAAATTCAAATTTCTTTTTTTTTTTTTTTTTGAGACGGAGTCTCGCTCTGTCACCCAGGCTGGAGTGCAGTGGCCGGATCTCAGCTCACTGCAAGCTCCACCTCCCGGGTTCACGCCATTCTCCTGCCTCAGCCTCCCGAGTAGCTGGGACTACAGGCGCCTGCCACCTCGCCCGGCTAAGTTTTTTTTTTGTATTTTTTTTTTTTTTTTAGTAGAGACGGGGTTTCACTGTGTTAGCCAGGATGGTCTCGATCTCCTGATCTCGTGATCCGCCCGTCTCGGCCTCCCAAAGTGCTGGGATTACAGGCTTGAGCCACCGCGCCCGGCCGAAATTCAAATTTCAAATAAATCCCCACTTAAAACAATTGATTCTGTATATGAAGAGGAACCAATTCATTTATATAAATGCACACTATTTTTACATATTAATAGTGATCTAGGAAATAATAAAACATTTTTTCTATATGATAAGCATTGTTCCTGAGCACTCTAAGTGGATTTTCTCATTTACTTTTCACAACAACCATTTCAGGTATGTAAATTTATTATTGCCAGTGTACAATAGGGTAAAAGCGTCAGTGAGGTCACAAAGCTGGTGTGTTAAGATAGCCAGAGCTGTGGGTCTATTTTATGTTTGTTCATTCGGGTTTATTTTGCTAGTCTTTTCTTTACCTAACTGTAACTTCATGGTGCCAATTCACATACCACCTTAATTCATTCAATAGCATTTTTGAGGCACAGTTGTTGAAATTGCCTTTTGTACTTGTATGTCCGCTCATTTCACGTAGCAGCAGTTCTGAGTGATTGGTTATGAAGTTTGAGTTTCTTTCAGATGGCGCAGGTATGTAGAACACTGTGTAAGCACTTGTTCTTGAAGTGTCTCTAGTAGGAGCAGGCTCTGAAACAGTATTGTTCATATCTAGTTCACCTTTTAAAATTCTTAGTTAATAACTTAATATAACAGGACAACTCTGCCTTTGAAAATTTGCTCCATTTAAAATTCTTCCCAGTCAGGTGCAGCGGCTCACACCTGTAATCCCAGGACTTTGGGAAGCTGGGGTGGGCGGATCACTTGAGATCAGGAGTTTGAGACCAGCCTGGCCAACATGGAGAAACCCTGTCTCTACTAATAAAATATGAAAAATAGCCAAGTATGGTGGTGGGCGCCCATAATCCTATCTACATGGGAGGCTGAGACAGGAGAATTGCCTAAACCCAGGAGACGGAGATTCCAATGAGCCAAGATCGCGCCACCACACTCCAGACTGAGCTATAGAGCGAGACTATCTTAAAAAATAGATAAATAAATAAATAAATAAAATAAATAGTAAAATTCTTCCTGTTTTGTTTCAGGCTTGGGGGTAGAACTGCAGAACCTCAATCACCTATTTTTCTGTGTTGGAGAAACACAATATTATTTTTCTTTTCTTTTCTTTTCTTTTTTGAGAAAAGTTTTCACTCTGTCACCCAGGCCAGAGTCCAGTGGCCCTATCTTGGTTCACTGCAACCTCTGCCTCCCGTGTTCAAGCAATCCTCCTGCCTCAGCCTCCTGAGGAGCTGGGATTACAGACATGCGTCAACACGCCCAGCTAACTTTTGTATTTTTGGTAGAGACAGGGTTTCAGCGTGTTGCTCAGGCTGGTCTCGAACTCCTGGGCTCAGCTGATCTGCCCGCCTCGGCCTCCCAAAGCTCTGGGATTACAAGCGTGAGCCACCGCACATGGCTAGTACTATTTTAGAGGACAGCCTTTGGCGTTTTCTCTGACCCTCCCACCACAGCATGCCTCCATGGACAGGGGTGGCCATCCGTTAAGACACACGTCCTGGCAGAGTTTCTTTAATCAAAATCTACAACAGAATATCTGTGCTTCTGTTTCTTGTCAGAATAAATAACTTTGAGCTTGTGCTTTCAATTTCTTCTTTAGCACTTGAAAATATTATTGAGAATTAACTGTAGAATACAGAATCTACCCATTTTTTCTAGAAGAAGACTATTCTTTGAGATCTAGCCACATGAAGGGAAAAGTACGTATCGTAGCTACACTTTATTAA
The DNA here is from genome assembly GCF_043159975.1 of Macaca nemestrina. Lineage (NCBI taxonomy): Eukaryota > Metazoa > Chordata > Mammalia > Primates > Cercopithecidae > Macaca > Macaca nemestrina. Next base: position 71,506,641 of record NC_092129.1, on the reverse strand, counting down.
ACTACACTTTGTCCTCATAAGGACAACCCTATGAAACTCTCTCTTGTTGTTTTTTTGTAAGCCACTACTAATAATGTAATCTGCTCCATTTAATAGCATTTATTTTAATAAGATTCCCCACGGAAATTCATCTCCTGTCTTTTCCTAGAGAGAATTGTGCTTCTGCTGAGTAGATGGTGTGTTTTTATCCTGTGGGCTCTGTGAGTCTTGTCCCTGGTTGTGTTTACTCTTTTACTTTGGCAGCTAGGATCCTCAGAGCCAAAATCATAATCCAGCTCCACCAACTATATGGAACTACAAAGCATTTGTTTTGTAAACGAGTCTTAGCCAGAGTTTATTCTATTTTACAACTCTTATTTTCCCTTGGTCTTCATTTCTTCTCCTGTTTATTTTTATCAAATTTTTAATATTTTATGAGATAGCTCACCACTTTTTTGAGACAAGTCAGAATTTAGTAGATAAAGTAGTTTGCAATTTGACTATTAAAGGATGACCTGGGTCATTTAACATATACAATAAAAAGAGTTTATTTCCTTTTCTTTGACTTTATTAAGAAATAATAGAGGGCGGGCATGGTGGCTCATGCCTGTAATCCCAGCACTTCGGGACACTGAGGCAGGTGGATCAGGAGGTCAGGAGATCAAGACCATCCTGGCCAACATGGTGAAACCCCATCTCTACTAAAAATACAAAAAAATTATCTGGGTGCGGTAGCATGCACCTGTAGTCCCAGCTACTCAGGAGGCTGAGGCAGGAGAATTGCTTGAACCCAGAAGGCAGAGGCTGCAGTGAGCCGAGATCACACCACTGCACTCCAGCCTGGGTGACAGAGCGAAACTCTATCTCAAAAAAAAAAAAAAAAAGAAGAAAAGAAAAAGAAAGAAAGAAAAGAAATAATAGAAACAACACAGAACATTTTTATTATGCCTAATTCTATATTTTCTTTTGTAGGAGTTTTTGTCAGAAAGTGAAAATGGTCAGCACAAGCTAAACGTGATGCTGTCCAAAGGGGAACTTCTGAGTACCCTGCTGACCAAAGAGAAAGCGAAAGGGATCCAGGCCAAAGTTTCAGGTGCAAAAGAAGATTGGAAAAATTTTCATTCAAATCTCCACCAAAAAGAATCTGCTTTGGAGGTATATATAGCCATCCACATGGAAATATTATGTGTTATTTGTTATTGCTGTTGTTAGTGAAACCACAGTTTCTGTATATCAAAGTCCCCTTGTCAATGATTTTGGTCACTCCGTCTCTGAATGTAAGAGGACAAAGGGCTAACAGTAAGATATAGCCCAATGCTAGAAGTGGGAGCCTCCCTGAAGAATTAAGTAGCTTCTTGCATGTTAGGGTCTCTTGTCACTGACCTGCCCTTGCAATCTCCCAGCAGGGACAGTCAGTTTTACATTTCAGCAGAACACTTAGCCTTTCATGTGAACTGCCTCAATTCTGGAAGGTGGTCTAGGAGAATAAACAGGAATATCTATATAAGCCACAAAATGTTACAGATGAGTGTGTATATTATAACTAATGCAAATACCAGGTAGTAGGTTTTTAGGCATTAAGTATGCAGAAACAATGTTTATATAATTTTATTTTTTCCAGACACAATAGAAGATGAATCTATTATAACCATTAAATAGTTACTGCCGCAATATAATTATTTTTTTTCTTCTGAGATTATCTATTTTATGTATCGACTCTTCTTTCAGAGGAAAATTTAGAGACATAGAGGGTATCTTTTCCTTTTAAAACACTTTTTGGCAGAATAGATCCTTCATTTGCTTATGATCATTATTGATGAAGGTTGGAAAAAGATAATGATAGAGAAATAATATTCAGTAGGAGAAAATGTGTATTTCCTCAATTCTTTCCTGATCCAAGACCATTGATCTCTCTTTTGTAATGGTGACTGTTTTTTCATGGCCAGCACCCTCCATTTAACAGAGTGATAACCATTGTGCCTAGAAATGTTTCCTTAATCCTTCAGGAATTATTAATGCTATGTGGTCTGACCTGGGGGGCATCAGCTGTTGAGTGTAGCATATTTAGCATTGATTACAAGGTTATCTAGTTCAAGAGATGCCCAAGAGTGGGTGAGTGGGTCATGAATTGCCTGTTTTCTTAATCTGCTGTTCCCCTCAGAGTAGGTATCTGTCTATCTGTTTTGATTCTTTCCTTTCCTTTTTCCCTTCCTTTCTCTTCCTTTCCTTTCCTTTCCTTTCTCTTCCTTTCCTTTCCTTGCCTTGCCTTGCCTTTCCTGTCCTGTCCTGTCCTGTCCTTTCCTTTCCCTTCCCTGCCTTCCCCTCCCCTCTCCTCCCCTTCACCTCATCTCCCCTTCCTGTCTCCTTATTCCTCCCTCTCCCCCTTCCTCACTCCTCCTCTCTCCTCCCATCCCCTTCGCCTCCCCTCTCATCTCCTTTCTTTTAAAACCTAAATTTCTGATCATGGTCCCCCATTTGCCCTGTTTTGTGGCATATTAGTTCTTTCTCACAATGCTCTGAGGACATACCCAGGACTGGGTAATTTATAAAGGAGAGAGGTTTAATCGACTCACAATTCTGCAGGGTTGGGGAGGCCTCAGGAAACTTACAATCATGGCAGAAGGGGAAGCAAATGGTGGCAGGAAGTAGAAGTATGAGCAAAAGCAGGAAAAGCCCATTATAAAACCGTCAGATCTCGTGAGAACTCACTATCATGAGAACAGCAGCATGGGGGTCACCACCCCATGATTCAATTACCTCCCATCGGTTCCCTCCCAAGACACATGGGGATTATGGGAACTGCAATTCAAGATGAGATTTGAGTGGGGACACAGCCAAACCGTATCAAGTGGCCCCATGAGACTCCAGTAGCAGGAAGATGGAAACACCTTGAATTTATGAATTTAATTATTCCACAAATATCTGTTGAGCATCTTCTGTTTGTGAAGGACTAGTCTAGGCTCTGGGGCTATAGCAGAGAATAAAACAGAACCAAGTCCCTGCCTTCATGCAACCTAAATTTTAGTAGAATACTCCAGAAGTTATTTTGGTATTTTACATTTGTGAGATACTAACTTTTCAAAGGATTCTTACAGCTAACCCATCTCCCTCAGAGGTGAGTAAGGCATGTGATTTTCCCCATACTGTAGACATCCCAGACCAGATACAGGTGGAACCTTCAGCTATTCTCTCATAAGCGTCATTAGCCCTTGCCACTTAGATTTTTCAGCTAACCTTTATGTATTCCCTCTTGGACAAAACTCCCTAAAGTACTGGTTGTTTTTATAGCCTTTAGTTGACTCACAGTGTAACATAAATAACAAATTCACATTCACATCCACCTACCACTTTTATAAGTAAGACACAGTAGATGCAGACACCTTTGCTAAAGTTAAGCAGTACCATATAAAACTTTATCAAACACATTTTACACCTAGGGTACTATATAGTAACTGTGAAAGTATTTATGATATTCTTATGTGATAAGCACATAACATTATTTAGTATTTCTTATCACTTTATAAATCAGAATAAATTATTTATTAACAACATAAGCATGTAAACTACACGAATATGCTACTTCTTGTACCCCCATTAATGAAAATCAACCAAATGTTGACTAATGTTTCTTTACGTTCCTGTAAGGTACTATGGTGTGTCTCAGGAAGTGTCAGACCCGGGCCCTCCCCTCATGGAGCTTGCAGTCTAGTTTTGGAGACAAGGCATGTCTGCATCAGATGAAAATTCACAATCCAACCTAGTCTATGATGAAGTATATAGGCATGGTATAGACAACAAATGCTCTAGAAGTTGAGAAATGGGTGTGATCTCAGAAGTGGGCTGGAATGTTAGGGGGTAAAAATTACATTTTCCAAAGGAGAACCCTAAAAAGTTCTTAAAGGATGTTCAAAAAATATATTTGTGCCAAGGTAAAAGATGGAATGTTTCAGACTTTGGGGCAGACTTTGTTTTTTTGTGGATTTTTTTGAGACAGAGTCGCCCTCTGTCACCCAGGCTGGAGTAGAGTGGCACAATCTCAGCTCACTACAAGCTCCACATCCTGGGTTCAAGCAATTCTCCTGCCTGGGCCTCCTGAGTAACTGAGATTACAGGCACCTGCCAGCACAGCTGGCTAATTTTCTGTATTTTAGTAGAGACGGGGTCACATCATGTTGCCCAGGCTGGTCTTGAACTCCTGAGCTCAAGCTATCTGCCCACCTCGGCCACCCAAAGTGCTGGGATTACAGGCGTGAGCCACTGTGCCCAGCCTGGGTGGACTTTGAATGCCAAGTGAAGGACCTTGGACTTGCCTTTAAAATATTTTCTTGTCCTGGACACTATCTAAAACCTTGCAGAATCTAAAGATCCAAATGAAAGACTTTGAAGTAAGCGCTGAGCCTATCCAGGACTGGCTGAGTAAAACTGAGAAGATGGTCCATGAAAGCAGCAATCGCCTCTATGATCTGCCGGCAAAGAGGAGAGAGCAGCAGAAGCTCCAGGTGATGAACCCGCCTCCCCAGATCCCCATCTGACCGTGTCTTTGTCCCGTCCTCTGTCGACTCTACAGATGCATGCTCAGCACCCTTGAGTTAGACTGTGCCGCCGTGAGATGTAGTGTGTTCTTTCCCCATTGCTGGCGGATTTCATGTTTTCTGACTTTCCTTGGAAGTATGATTTGTCTCCTTCCATGATTTGTGCTCCACGGTGTGTAGATTGGAGATAATAAAGCCTCCAGAGTACATGGACGGCCTGCCAGTGTTGATTTCCATGTTCTCCGGGCCAAAGCTTCCTACGCGATGTGCTTTTCCACAGCCTCTGAATAGTAACTTGCTTGTGCTTTTCAGTCTGTCCTTGAGGAAATACACTGCTACGAGCCTCAGCTCAACAGGCTAAAAGAGAAAGCTCAGCAGCTGTGGGAAGGACAAGCTGCCAGCAAGAGCTTTAGGCACAGAGTGTCGCAGCTATCTTCTCAGTATCTAGCGCTAAGCAATTTAACAAAGGTAACGCCTGGCACGTGCTGTGTGTGAGTGTGATACTGATGTCGCAAAACTGGAGTTGCAGCAGGTTCTGCGGGGTGTGCATTGCGTCCTGACCTGCCGACAGTGTGGGTCTCCAGGTCAGCAGTAAGGGGCGTGTGTGTTGTTTCCCTCGCCTTGCAATCTAAGTTCATCATTGTTGTTGCATCAGCTTGATGTGGCTCTCTGAAAAGGCCGAAACAGGTTTCAAAAATTGAAAGGACTTCCAGTCTTCCTTATTGCTTAAGATATTCCTTTTAATACTGAAATGATATGTTCCCCAGAGCTCCGATTTGGAAGATTCAAATCATAAACATACAGCAAAGCTCAGAGCCTTTGTTCTAAAGAAGCCCAGATTAAATTGCTTTAGAAAAACATGAATTCTAAACAGTTTAAATTTTATTAAAGTATATATAGTGGTATATTTAAAAAATTCATCTGAATCTGTGCATTAATTATATAGTAGTCAAGGATGTGTTGATTGAGAGTTTCAGTTCAGATTCTAGAGCAGAGCTCAAAATTGGCAATGGTTCAGACAACTGATTAAATCTCTTTTCAAATAGCTTAGAAGAAAACAAATGGAATCCTACTACAACCTCATTTAGAACATTCAGCCACTATAACATAGACCCATTTTGAACTGTGTGGTGCAGGCCTATCTTGAGCTTTATGTGGCTTACAACCTTTGTTTCCTAGATTTTGAAATTTCAGGTGTTAGAATATAGGGACCCCGGTATAATTTGATCTTTAATTTGGCCTCATCTGTTCTGTAAGTGTGGACTTACAGGGTCTGTTGATTTGGGTCTTCAATACACATCACTGAGGCAGTCACACTAGCTTAGATCTGGAAGTAAATAGTCTATGTTTACACCCATGTTTATTCTATGAATGTTACTTTTGTTGTCTTTATAAAATCTGGCACATATCTAAGTTAAGATAAGGAATGAATCATCTTAGAATGAATGAAGAACATCTTTCAATTCCTTTGTATTTACTTAGATACCAAAAGTAATCGATATATGAATGTTTTGAGAGCTGTAGATTATTCTTGTAAAGTCTTCACTGTGTTAGATTGACCTATAATTAATATGCAAAACCACACGGACAGTCCCAAGTTTTAAAATTTAGAGATATTACAAAAAAAAATCTCAGATTATTTTTTTTAGAACCCTGGCTACAATGTAGGTCATGTGGGTTGTAGTGTCAGATGAGCCCAGTGGAATATGTGAAAGGTAGAAACTACTTTGACCAGTCTCCCAGACAAGGCATTAGGGAGAAATTTTACTGATTTAAAATAATCATGATGGTCATAAAGAATTGGAGAGGCATATGATTGTAACTTTTTCTTGCTTTTGAGCCAGTTTTTCTAACAGTTTTATGATTTAGAAAGATCTTTGACATATCTCATAGAATTAGGCCAGACTTGCCTCGTATCTGGCAGCGTATGAAGCCATGACTGATTGCCATTGTTTCAAACAAACTGTTAGCTTTACAATTTGTCTCTGCGGGATGGACAGCTCGAAAAATGTTTCTGTCATTTCCAGGAGAAAGTGTCAAGGCTGGATAGAATCGTTGCAGAACACAATCAGTTCTCTCTCGGGATTAAAGAATTACAAGACTGGATGACAGATGCGATTCACATGCTGGATTCGTATTGCCACCCGACGTCCGACAAAAGTGTGCTAGACAGCAGGACGCTCAAGCTTGAGGTGTGCATCTTTAGATAGAAATATCTCCAACCTACAGAATTTGTTTGTTTTTCTCAAAATTTCCCGTCTCCATCCACCTGGAGTGATGATGTCGCATTCTCTCTTTGAGCAATCTCAGATGCTTTGTGAGTGTAACCCTGTCTGCCTTGGGTGGACATGCCAGAGAATTCCTGAATCATCTGACCCCAGATGTTTTCCAAAAAATGATAAAGCCCAAATGTGATTACTTGTGTGATCACTTGTTAAGAGGCTAGTTTTAAATTAGATCACAGACATATTTATTATGGGAAAATATTTTGAGGAAACATTTTATAGGGCAAAACATTTTCCATCTTTTTCAACTTTTGTCTTCCTGGATTTAGCCAATTCTCCTCCCGTCCCAAGATATAAGTTCAATTTTGCATTTGCGATGAAAACAATGAATCTGCATTCATTTGTATACTGGGTGCCTTCTAGGAGACTGGCACTCCATCTTGACTCCAGGGAATCAAAGGTGAATAACGTAGTCTTTTTCCTCAAGGATTTTACTGTCTGAGGTTGGAGGAGGTCGAAATACAGAAGACAATAACCACAGATGCAGATGTGCTTATGGTGTTATAGACACACACAGGAGTGGAACCATGCAGGAGGGATGGGGTTGAAAGTTGGGACAGGTTTCTTAGGAAGTGTGATAGGTTGCTGGGCACAGTGGCTCACGCCTGTATTCCCAGCACTTTGGGAGGCTGAGGAGAGCAAATCACGAGGTCACGAGATCGAGACCATCCTGGCTAACAACAGTGAAACTCTGTCTCTACTAAAAATACAAAAAATTAGCCGGGCATTGTGGCAGGTGCCTGTAGTCCCACATACTCGGGAGGCTGAGGCAGGAGAATGGTTTGAACCTAGGAGGTGGAGTGTGCAGTGAGCGGAGATCCTAGATTGTGCCGCTGCACTCCAGCCTGGGCGACAGAATGAGACTCTGTGTCAAAAAAAAAAAAAAAAAAAAGGAAGTGTGATAGGTAAACCGAGTTATGTGGGGATTTTTTTTTAAGTAAAATTAAGACAGAGTCTTGCCTTCTTGCCTAGGCTGGTCTTGAACTCCTGAACTTAAGCAATCCTCCTGCCTTGGCCTCCCAAAGTACTGGGATTACAGGTGTGAGCCACTGCACCCTGCCATAAACCAAATTTTGGTTTTGTTTTTGGTTTTCGTTTTGTTTTGTTTTGTTTTAGATGGAGTTTTGCTCTTGTTGCCCAGGCTGGAGTGCAATGGTGTGATCTCAGCTGACCAAAACCTCTGCCTCCTGGGTTCAAGCGATTCTCCTGCCTCAGCCTCCTGAGTAGCTGGGATTACAGGCATGCACCACCACGCCCGGCTAATTTTGCATTTTTAGTAGAGACAGAGTTTCTCCATGTTGGTCAGTCTGGTCTCGAACTCCTGACCTCAGATGATCTGCCCACCTCGGCCTTCCAGAGTGCTGGGATTACAGATGTGAGCCAGCCAAAACCGAGTTTTTAAGAATGATAGGGGAATTATTTTGGCAAAGATAACCCGGTGGAGACTTGGGAATGGTGGCAGAGAGTGGAAAAGTGTGAGGAAAAGCCAGAGGAAAGAACAGCTTAGTGTGTGAGAAATTGCTACCAGTTGCTCATTGCCACAGCAGAAACTGGTGGCAATGGGTGGCTGAAGCTGAGGTTTTGGAAGTTGTCAAGAACCACGTTTTAAAGAGAGATGAAGCTTTGTCTTTTAGGTGACATTATCAGTTTTATAACTTGGAATTTAAACTTCCTTCTGGCTGGGCGCAGTGGCTCACACTTATAATCCCAGCACTTTGGGAGGCTGAAGTGGGAGAACTGCTTGAGCTCAGGAGTTCAACAGCAGGCTGGGCATCATACTGAGACCTCATCTTCACACACAAAAAAAACATTTAAATTAGCTGGGCATGGTGGCATGTGCCTATAGTCCCAGCTACCAGGGAGGCTGAGGTGGAAGGATCACTTGATCCCAGGGGTTCGAGGCTGTGGTGAACTATGATTACACCACTGCACTGAGGCCTGGGAGAGAAAGATAGACTCTGTCTCTAAAAAAACAAAAGAAAAAACTTCCTTCTCACATAGAAAAAGAATAGTGCTTGCGGTGGCTCAAGCCTGTAATCCCAGCACTTTGGCAGGCCGAGACGGGCGGATCACGAGGTCAGGAGATCGAGACCATTCTGGCTAACACGGTGAAACCCCGTCTCTACTAACAAATACAAAAAACTAGCCGGGCAAGGTGGCGGGCGCCTGTAGTCCCAGCTACTCGGGAGGCTGAGGCAGGAGAATGGCATGAACCCGGGAGGCGGAGCTTGCAGTGAGCTGAGATCTGGCCACTGCGCTCCAGCCTGGGCGACAGAGCGGGACTCCATCTCAAAAAAAAAAAAAAAAAAAAAAAAAAAGAATAGTGCTTATGAAGAACATGAAATGTATAATCAATTTCTATAGGCTTTTTTGTTGTAGAGACCATAACATTTATAAACTCTTCATCCTATAACCTTTGAGAAATCATGAATTCTACTGTACTATATTTTTCCCTTGTTAAAACCAGTAAAGTAAAACTTCATTGGAAGGAAGGGATTATTCAGAGAAGACTGGAGACCTTCAACACCAAGGCCACTTAGCAAAAACCCACGGGTAACTGGTGACTGGTACTCACCAGCAAGCCACTTCCCCACCCTCCATCTCAGCCGACTGGGAGCTCCAGGGCTGGATACAATTGCATATTATTCTGTGATCTTTAGGAGCTCTGCAATATTTAAAGCCAGAAATGTTAAACATACAAATGACAAAGGACTTCTGTATTTGTTTTCACAGGCTCTATTATCAGTCAAACAGGAAAAAGAGATTCAGATGAAAATGATAGTAACCAGGGGAGAATCTGTCCTTCAGAATACCTCTCCAGAAGGCATTCCCACGATTCAACAGCAGCTGCAGAGTGTGAAGGATATGTGGGCATCCCTTTTGTCTGCAGGGATTCGTTGTAAAAGGTGAGGGAAACTACGGCCAAGCACTGGGGAAGCTACTACTAAAAAATCAATATAATACTACTGAACAGACCATTTCTGTGGCTCCCTTCCCTTCCCTTCCCTCCCCTCCCCTCCCCTCCCCTCCCTTCCCTTCCCCTCCCCTCCCTCCCCTCCCCTCCCTTCCCTTCCCTTCCCTCTCTCCTTCCTCCCTCCCTCCCTCCTTACCTTCTTTCCTTTCTTCCATCCTTCTTTCCTTCCTTCCTTCCTTCCTCCCTTTTCCTTCGATTCCTCTTTCTTTTTATTTCTTTTCTCTTATTAGAACAAAAGAAACTGGCAGATGTAATCTCACATTTAGATTGACCTGAATACTGTGCTTACATGTTAATATAACTAAAAATGCATGTTTCTCTTTGTTGTTGTTGCTAACATAAAAATACAAAAAAAAGATTCATAATGTAAAAATATAGGGATTAAAACCAAGTAGTGGACATGGGAGGTAAACCCAAGAAATACAAATAGAGGAGTAGGAAAGAAATAGCAGGCAGGGGGAGGGCAGTAAATAAAGGGTGTTTTATTAGCCTGTTCTCTCGCTGCTATGAAGACATTCCTGAGATTGGGTAATTTATAAAGGAAAGAGGTTTAATTGACTCACAGTTCCGCATGGCTGGGGAGGCCTCAGGAAACTTACAGTCATGGCGGAAGGGGAAGCAAACACGTCCTTCTTCACGTGGCAGTAAGAGAGACGAGTGCTGAGCAAAGGGGGAAAAGCCCCTTATAAAATCATCCGATCTGATGAGAACTCACTCACTATCACAGGAACAGCATGGGGGGAACCGCCCCCATGATTCAGTTACTTCCCACTGGGTCCCTCCTGTGACATGTGGGGATTATGGGCACTATAATTCAAGATGATATTTGGGTGGAGACACAGAGCCTAACCATATCAGGTATGTTATCAAGCAATTTGCCCACCATTGTGAGCAACTGCAACTTAATCTAGTCAGGCAATGCTGGGAGCTGATATACAGTGTGAGCCTCGGTTATACCATCCAAGGGCAGGGGATCTGGGGTATTTGGAAAAAAACTCCTATGAATTAGAAGAGCAGTTGAGGGCTGCCCCTAAGGGTGAGGCTCCCCTGCCCTTCTTGCCTACATTGCCCTCAAACTGAGAGTACATCAGAGCCTAGAGAATGTCTTCAAGCTAAGAGATCTAGGAGCGATTAGAAGTCCAGTTGGCCCTGTGCTGCAGTGGTGTGATCTGGGGGTGTGGATGGATGGAGCACTTATAGTTTCTGCTGCAAAAGGACCCAAAACCTGGTAGTACAACTAGGCAGAAATGATTAATGGAATTTAAAATATAGCATGTGTAGGCCGGGCGCGGTGGCTCACGCCTGTAATCCCAGCACTTTGAGAGGCTGAGGTGGGTGAATCACAAGGTCAGGAAGTCGAGACCATCCTGGCTAACACAGTGAAACCCCATCTCTACTAAAAGTACAAAAAAATGAGCCAGGCGTGGTGATGGGCACCTGTAGTCCCAGCTACTCGGGAGGCTGAGGCAGGAGAATGGCATGAAGCCAGTAGGCGGAGCTTGCAGTGAGCCGAGATAATGCCATTGCACTCCAGCCTGAGTGACAGAGCGAGACTCTGTCTCAAAAAAAAAAAAAAAAAAAAAAAAGCACGTGTGTGTTTAGACAAGAGAAGTGCTTAACTTATCTATAAGAGAAACAATTAAGTTTTAATATTTAGACCAAGTCAGGAAATATTGTCCTTTTATTTCATTGTGATTTTCTGATTTTTAATCTCACGCAAGGTGGTTACTGTACTTGTTCTTCTCTCCTGCTCTGAATGTCCTGCTCAGTTTGATAGAGTTAAGTATTGCTTCTCTCCCTGCCCAGGGCTTTGGCTCCAGAAAAGACCCACTCAGGGGGATCTCTCCCAGTTTTGCCTTTGAACCTCTCTCAGTGTCTGCTGTCCCCCTAGCTGCTGACTCTTGAGTTGATAGCCAGTTCCATGTTTCTGCATATTGGCCTGGGGTTAAATGTCCCTTGCTTCCTGAGGCTGCCCTTCACACCTGGACTCAGTGTCGTTAAGCCCTGGGTAGCCTGCTCACTCCCAAGTCAGCTTCTCTTGACCCCTTGCTGACTGGAGTGGATGGAGCAAACACAATGACAGATTTTAGAGTCCTAAGGATTGTCAATGTGGATTTATTGTCCTTTCAAATCCCTCGCAGTCAACTCGAAGGAGCTCTCTCAAAATGGACAAGTTACCAGGATGATGTTCGACAGTTCTCCGGTTGGATGGACAGTATGGAAGCCAACCTAAATGAATCAGAAAGGCAGCATGCAGAGCTGCGGGATAAAATAAGTATGCTCGGAAAAGCCAAGGTGAGAGCTGGATTCCAGATTCCATTTGTTTTCTTACAGGCTTCTTTAGAATGCCACAGTCAGACAAAAATGGGATTACGTGTATGCTGGGACTGTGCACATAACCAAATTATGTTTGGGGCTTATAGTATAATTTCTAAAGCCTTCTTAAACTGGAATTTCATTTGTGGTTATTTTATTGTGAGTAAAAATTTTCCCTTCCAGAAAAAACATGTTGTATTATAAAACATGTAGACCCATGTTTTATAATACAAACCATTGAAAATGTAGCACCTTGAAATATCTATTAATGTATTCAGCCTGCTTATCGTTAGGAAGTCTTTCTTTTTTTAATCACATCCTTTTGTGTTATTTTTTGTGCATTTGTCATAATGCTTATATTAGTACAGTACTACATGGAAAGATTTTTAAAATAAATAAATAATGGCATGTTCTTAAAACTTATTGACAGTAGTATTCAAACATGAAGTTTTACAGTCCTTTGGTTTACAGCTGCAGCCTTACTCCAGGGCATGATCATTGGACAGCCTGTTCCTTCACCCCTTTACCATTGTCCTAAACAGCACTTATGATCTTCTACACAGAAATCCTTTAACCTCTCACATTCTCTATTTCTGCTCATTTGTGTCACCTCACCCTGAATATATTACATTGGAAACCTCATTATTCCCAGTGCCTTCTTTCTCATTGCATCGGGCACTAGGTTCTACTGATCCATCCTCTTCACCTGAACTGGAACAGACTCCTGATTTTTCACCTTGTTTCTTGCCTGTATCTATTGTTATCTCCTATAAAGATGAATGTCTCACTTCCAGCCTGAGGTCCTGTGTTGGCTTCCCATTGTCTACAGTATAAGCTCAATCTCCCTTGCCTGGTTTGTAAGAATGGAAATGAGCTCCTCTGCCATGCTCCTTTCCTTCATGCTCCCAGCCTCCTCCCTTGTGCTCTCCAGCCTTGCTGAATCTCACACTGTCTCCCGAACATGCCACAGTCTTCACAGTTCTGTGCCTTTGCATAATCTCTTCCCTTTTTACAGAAGGTCCTTGCTCTGTCTCTGCCCCTGGCAACCTCCTACTGATCTTTCTGAATGAATTTTGAAGTCATTTTAGCTATGCTACACCACCACCGCTCAGGCTTGATTCATTGTTCTGTTCTCTCATAGCCCTTGGTTCAAAGCTCTTTATCAATTTCATAGGATACATATTTGCATGTCCCTCTCCTTCAGTGGATAGAGATGCTTAATTTTCTTCATATCTTCAACACTTGGCTCTCTGTCTGACACAGAGCACATGCTGAGTAACAGTTATTTAAATGACTAAATGATCTTATGTGACCTATGCCAAGGTACTTAATGTTTCTGGGGCTCATTTGTGCATCCGTAAATTAATATAATTATAATTATCTGCTTCATAAATACCTGCAGTAATTAATTGCTTAATTAATTGGATTCTTCATCTATTCAATCAACATTCATTGAGAAATTGCTACATGCATGCATTGTGCCTGATTCTAGCAGTAAAAACAGTCAAGCGTACATTAGTGGGGATGCATTCACTCATTAATAAATGTACAAATAAATAATTATAACTGCTGAGTACTATGAAGAAAAAAAGTGGTGTGGTGTGAGAGAAAGTAATTTTGAAAAGGTTCATACAGTTGTTTGAGGCCAGGGGAGAGGGACAGGAAAGGCCTCTCTGAAACAGCAGACATTTAGTCAATGCACTAAAGAATTTAAGGCAGAGAAATGAGCCTAGGGAGGAGTTGAGGAACCAGCATTCTAGATAGAATAAACAGCTGGTCCTCAGGCCCGGTGGAGGGAAAGATCCTGTTGCAATGGGGAGCTGCAAGGAGAAAGGCAGGTGTTGTTGGGGCAGAGAGCAGGCAGGGAGGGGCTGCGAGGGGAGTTTGATGAAGAGACAGGGCCTGATCCTCCATCGCCATGTCAGCTGCTCTGAGGATTTTCCTCTTGATCCTGGCAGCATTGGGAAGATAATCCAGGTTTTAAGCTGAGAAGTGACATGATTCAACTTTTAATTGCAAGACATTATATCACTTAGACTGCTGTGTGGAGCATGAAATAAGGGACAGGGAAAGAACTGGTGGCCAGGAATCTGCCTGGGAGACTACTGCAAAGTCCAAGTGAAAGAGGAGGGCAGCCTGCGCTGGGGAGTTTGCAGGAGATGTGGGGACAGATGTCACGGTATAAAAGGAGGTAGAGCTAATTGGATTTCCGAATGGTTTAAGAGGACAGAGAGCTAGAGAAGATGCTGAAACAATTCTCATATTCTGGGTTGACCGGCTGGGTGGGAGGTCATGGCATTTGCTGTTTGAAGAGATGGAAAGAGAAGGGGGTTTCATGGGAGGCTGGGGTAGAATAGGGATGGGGTGAGCATCAGGGGTCCATTTCTGGTCATAATCAGTTTGAAATGTTAAAGTAGAAACATAAAGTCATTAATTGGGAATTCATATCTTAGAGAAAGTTCTGGACCAGACATAAAATACACACATACACACACACACACACACACTCCATGCATTCACACACATATCTGTGTCAAATAGATAAATAGATGGAGGGATGGACGAATGGGTAACCGGAGGTCACTTGTCAACTGTACAGTTAAAATATCTTGATTTTAGCATGTCACTGATGTGATGGTGCATGGGTAACCACTTTATTTTTCTTAAATGCTCTCTAGTTATTAAATGAAGAAGTGCTGAGTTACAGCAGCTTGCTGGAGACCATTGAAGTCAAAGGGGCTGGCATGACAGAACACTATGTCACCCAGCTAGAACTCCAGGATCTACAGGAACGATACAGAGCCATCCAAGAGAGGGCCAAGGTACGGCAAAGCACTTTTCTTGTAGATTCACCACAAGGGGAGTATTTGGAGCTGTGCTCCTTTAAAGACTCATTTATTTTCAAGAATGATGGGCTTGGGAAAACAGAACAAAAGCAAAATGAATTTTTAATATTTTAAAGGTGGTACTGGCAAAACCTTCAAATATTGTTAGTATTATGAAAGCTGTGAAAGTAAGATAATTTTCAACTAAAAATTCCTAGAAATGTACCAATTTTTAAAAAATTCTGGACAGCTTCATAATTAAGACTCATAAATGCCTTAGTATGTCTGATCGTGAGAGTTTTCTAAGATGGAAAATAATCACTGATAGTATTTATCATTCTTCATTTAGTCCTCACAAAGAAAATAAATATGCTTTTTCAGAGCACATTCTACTGTGGAAAATTAAATCCACAGTAAGTCCAAATCCTCATTTAAGGCACAATATAAAAATTTCAATTTTCTTCATTAGCAAAAGTGAATTTTTATGAAATTAGTAAAGTGAATTCATTTTTTAATCTGTCTGTTACATTTTATAAGGTGTTCAGAGATCATGTAGTTAATTCAACAAAATAGTTAATAACACATTTATTCCTGAAATATTAGATTTTTATATTTTTACATAAATCTTGAAGATTAATGATTCTAGGAAATAACTCATATTCCAATGTCTCAATAACTGTACTTTTCTAAAATTACAAAAGCGAATTACACTTTGATGCTTTATAAAGTAATGTGTTCCTATCTTCATTATTGTAAATGCTAATTATAGGAAGCCGTAACCAAGTCTGAAAAACTTGTCCGCCTGCACCAAGAGTATCAGAGAGACCTAAAGGCATTTGAAGTTTGGTTGGGGCAAGAACAAGAAAAGCTCGACCAGTATTCAGTTCTTGAAGGTGATGCTCACACTCATGAGACAACATTGCGTGATCTTCAGGTAAAGCCTCCTTTATCCTAAAACAAAGGAATCTTCATTCTGAATATGGAATTATTATTTTAAGCAATAGGAAGTTAATAGAAACCTTGAGCCCAGTGGCTAGCTGATACACATTAAGTGCAATCCCCATAAGGTCTGATCAAGAACATTCTGAGACCTCAGTAGTATGTGCTAGTTGACATCATTTTGTAGCAATTTAGATAGGGCAGGACTAGCACTTGGGGAACTCATAGAGCTGCTAGGGTGGCCCTGACAAGAATGGCTGGAGATCCAATTGATGGGGTTGTCTGGCCTACCTGCCTGTTTCTCCCTAAGGGATCAAACCAGATGTGGGGGACAGCAGCAGAAAGCATTAGAAGGTGACATGAAGTCAAACTAGTGGCAATGTATTGAGCCATGTGGTTTTAAGCAAAACTTGCCACATTGCTGATGGTACAGGTTTGGGCTCAGGATTCTAGAAGAAGGAATTAAAGAAGCCAAAAAAAAAAAAAAAAAAAAGTGTTTGGGCCCAGGCCAGCAGGCCATAATTCATGGTGAGAAGTCAGACATGGTGGAAAAAGTGGTCATAACCTATATACTTATTTACTCATTCAGTATTTACTGGGCACTTAAAACAGTACACATACTTTGCTAGCTACTTCAGGTAAAGGTGATTAAGATACGATTTCTGCCTTCAAGGAACTTGAAATCTGATGAGGAACACAAACCCATAGCAAGATGATTATAAAGAATGTGGTGAGGACATTAACAGACTAATGTAAGGAATCTTATGGTAGCCTCAAAGAAGGGCCCATAATCTTACCTTAAGGAGTAGGTAGGAATCAAGGAAGTTCACCAAGAAGGGGCCACCATGTACAAAACAAACAGCAGAAGATGGAGAAAGGCCAATGAGATCACTTTATGTCCCACCAGCAATGTGTTGGAACTTACAAATGTGCTATCAGCCCGGATTAGAATTGGTTCAGGATTCGGGAGGCTGAGGCAGGAGAATGGCGTAAAAACCCGGGAGGCAGATCTTGCAGTGAGCTGAGATCCGGCCACTGCACTCCAGCCTGGGCGACACAGCGAGACTCCGTCTCAAAAAAAAAAAAAAAAAAAAAAAAGAAAAAAAAAAAAGAATTGGTTCAGGATTGGGTAAGTTTTACCTACAGCTTGGACAAGGTGGAAAAACCAGGGACCATCATGATTATCAGTCACATATAAAATTTCTGGCTTTTTCTGTTAGGTCTGGGAAATTGTATAATGTCAAGAGAATGGGGTTGGGATTAGGAAGTTGGGACTCTAATCCTTGGGGAACCCAACACTAGGTGACTTCAGGCAAGTGAGAACTTCTTTGACCCAATTTCATCCATAGAGTTGTAAGGATTAAATGGAAGAAAATCTTGTTTAAATATACGGTCTACTCATGAAGTAAGTAAATAATAAAAGTTAGAAGGGTCACAATTTCCTCAGCTTACTTACGGGTCTCATCCATCCTGCCTCCAAAGAGTAGGATGTCCTAGTCCACAGGTTTAGCTGTTGTAATTTATTTGACTCAAATCGACTATTTTCTTTAAATAACCCTTCTTAGTTCTACACTACCAACATCATTGGCAAGCAAATGCTGAGCGCCCTGTGCTTTTGTGTAGGAACTAAGCCAATAGTTACCCATCGCCAGCAGATGTTGCTGTTGCTCTGGTCAAGAGAAAATATTTCGCTTAAGCCAGTATTTAAGTGGTGCAAACCTAACTTCCCCCTGATTTCACCGTGCATTAATTCTTACATTTTCTATTGTGAGCCACCACAAAGGTTAAAAAGGAAGGAAGATGCTAGTGACAGGAAGCAGTGGTGGAGAATTGTGATGCCGCAACCACAAAGCAGAATTTCTTCAGAATCCTGATGTTCTGTAGCATGTACATGGTGTGGGGATTGGCCAGTCGTGTGGACCATATTCAGAAATTATTCTGTATAACCTGAAGGCCTAGTTTGGGTCATAGAACATATATAATTTATATATTTTTATATAATATTTTAAATATATTAATATATTTTAATATGTTTAATATATTATATACACATATTTATGTTATATATATTTTATATTTTTAGTAATATTATATATAAATATATATTTATTTAAATATTGAGCTATATTTTTCCTTCAGAATACAGAGTTGAAATTTGGGATATATGAGAATTTATCTAATAGAATATTAACTTGGATAATAGATAAAGTGGTTATTTATGAAGTATGGAAAAAATGCTGAGAAGATTAATAAATCAGTCAACTACTGTCCAGGGCCACAGTGTCTGTATTTTTAAATAAAATATTATTGGAATGCAGCCACACCCATTTATTTATGTATCATCTGTGGTTTTTTTCATACTACAATGGCAGAGTTAAGTCATTGCAACAGAGACCTATGGCCCACAAGGTCCAAGTTATTTACTATCAGGCCCTTCATAGAAAAAGTTTGCCAACTTTGAATTAGGAAAATGATTGTAAAAAATTATCATGAAAAAAAGTCTAAGAATTTTAGAATAAAGTTTATGTATTTGTTGCCAATTTGATTAATATTTTACCATGTATATCTATAGTTCTTCTCTTTCCATGTGCATATGTGTTTACATTACACCATGCTTGAAGTGACATCGTATTTGAAGAAATATGTTCTATTAGTTGAAACCATATGAGATTGTTATTTTTGTAAGAAAAATATTTTAGCAATCTTAAGTGGTTTTTAAGGTATGGTATTGAGGAAATAAATACTATGTTTTAACTACATATATTGATACTTTTAGCATTGTTGATGGGATTTGACATGATTTATTTTACTTTAGGTGATCAGATCAAGTGACCATATAGATTTATGTTTATCACCAGAAATATAAGTGTGCCATGTTGTTTTACCAACATCTTTAAGGATATAAGTTTCTTTTTATCCTATAAAAAATAGCATATGCTCTTCAAAACTTGATTTATACTAAATTTGTAGGGTAAATCTTTGGGGCTTAGGCTTTGGTGGAGGAAATGTGTTTGCACCTGGGAGCACCTGGTGGGCAGGTGTGATGAACTAATTTCCCAGGTTTGTGTGCCCTGCACTCTCCAGGTTCAACTTTTCTTGGCCACCACAGTGCCTAGAGTACAGCTTTGGCAAAAGATTCCTCCTTAGCAAAAAGAGGGTTCATTGTTTCTTTCTCAGTCACAAATGTAACACTGAGCTATTCAATGTCAAAGCAAGAAGCTTAAGGCACTTTAAGCAGATTATGAGCCATAATAAGCCTAGGTCATTCTTTTAAACAATAACTCTTTACTCACAAGTGTTTTTGCCTATAAGCTAAAAAGTCAAATTTCAAAAACTGTTGATTGAGAAAAATATTGGGGTGTGTGTATGTGTGTGTGTGTTGATTATTTTAATTGGAAAAATTTTAGGAATCTTTCTGACTTGGAAGAAAATATTGTTAGGGACGTATTTTTGTATAGAGCATAATAAAATCATTTTTTTCTAATGAGAAGTTCAAGCAATCACAGTTGGCTTGGGCGAGACATGCTAACCCATGCAAGTGTGAAATATGATTCAGAGTAACAGCCATACCTTTTTCTCTGCAGGAGCTACAGGTACACTGTGCAGAGGGGCAGGCCCTGTTGAACTCAGTGCTGCACACCAGAGAGGATGTGATCCCATCAGGTATCCCACAGGCAGAGGACCGGGCTTTAGAGTCTCTCCGGCAAGACTGGCAGGTTTACCAGCACAAGCTGTCCGAGACCCGGACTCAGTTCAATAACGTAGTGAACAAACTGAGGCTAATGGAGCAGAAGTTTCAGCAAGTAGATGAATGGCTCCAAACAGCAGAGGAGAAAATTAGTCCCAGGACCATACGTCAGTCAAACCGAGCAACCAAGGAGATACAGTTACATCAGATGAAGGTATAACTCATGTAGATTCCTGATCTTTCTCAAAGCTACAGTTACCTTGCATAGTTTGTTCCATAAAAATATATAGTATCTTTTGTCCAAAGCTTAGGCTTTGCAAAAGCTTTTCGATTACCTAGAAAGTTAAAATAAATTACAATGGAGCATTCCTCTTACAGCAATTATTTCATAAATTAGCCTTTGATACAATGTAGTTTAATGTGATTATTTTATATTTTCCTTCCATACCCTATTACCTTGTTTTGTGAAGATACATGAATGTTTGTGTTACACTAATTTAAGTTTATGGTTCTGATATGAAATAACTCCAATATAGTTCATTGAAATGATACTGGAGAATTAGTTTTATTCTAATTTTTATGCAATTTTAGTGCACACATCTAAAATAGTGCTTGGGCCTTAGGAATTTATTTTCATTATCCACCCATTTTAAAATTGATCTAAGTACAATAGGAGGTCTAAAAAATTATGCCACTTTGTTTTCAGGTTTATTTATTTATTTATTTATTTATTTATTTATTTATTATTATTTTTTGGAGACAGAGTCTCATTCTGTCACCCAGGCTGGAGTGCAGTGAAGTGATCTCAGCTCACTGTAACCTCCATCTTCTGGGTTCAAGCAATTCTCCTGCCTCAGCCTCCCAAGTAGCTGGGACTACAGGCATGAGCCACTGCACCTGGCCTGTTTTCATTTTTAATTTTTGAATGGAAGTGTAATAGATACAGAAAACTATCCAACTCAAGTGTACAGTTTGTATCACATTGTTTTAATATATTTATGAAGATAACATTTGGCATTTTCACAATTATGTCTCAAAATAAACGTCTTCTAAACATACACTGAAACCATTTCCCATTAAGAAGATATATATCGGTCTTATTCAAATGGCTAAGATTGAATGTTTCCCTTCGATACTTTGTCATTTCAGAAGTGGCACGAAGAAGTGACCGCGTACAGAGATGAAGTTGAGGAAGTGGGAGCTAGAGCTCAGGAGATACTGGACGAAAGCCACGTGAACAGCAGAATGGGTTGCCAGGCCACCCAGCTGACTTCCAGATACCAAGCCCTGCTTCTCCAAGTGCTGGTGAGTGGGTCACCAGGTGCTCAGCATAGGCCAGCAAACTTCACCGGCCAAAATAGCCTTCCTTTCACGAACATCCAGTGAAGATACATATTCATCAACAAAGGCCCTGGCACAGGCCTTTACTTCACCGTTCAGTTTTCTCTGTTCTTTCATAGGAACAAATAAAATTCCTGGAAGAAGAGATTCAGAGTTTGGAGGAATCAGAGTCATCCCTCAGTTCCTATTCGGATTGGTATGGCTCTACGCATAAAAACTTCAAGAATGTGGCTACCAAGATTGACAAAGTAGATACAACAATGATGGGGAAGAAATTGAAGACGTTGGAGGTAGGCACACATACTTCAGATTTGTGTCCAACCTTTCCGTTCACCGAGCTGCCCATTCTCCTGTATAGATACTGGAAGCACAAGTGATCATCCCAACCATTATGACTGGTGATCCTGAGCTCATCGTTTTACTTGAAATACTAAGTTGGCTCTTTAAGGCCAGAAGCCGGCTTTCACTTATTTATGATGTGTTGTTATCAGAATGACTTACACATGGACACCCATGAAAGTCTTAACTGAATTCCAGTGTGACACTTCAATATTAAGAGAAAACGACCTCTCAAATTAATGGCCCAGTGCCTGTCCAGAGTTTAAACTCAGGTCTTTTGAAAAAGATTGCTAGGGATGAGAGAAACATCAAGTTCTTTTTTGATTCTCTGAATTGGAAATGATATATCAATCAAGACTTTTAGAACCTATATCGAAGTAAAGAAGCCAGGGTTCCTGATTCCTGGCAGGTCAAATCTGGTTATGAACATCAACAACTTAGTTTAAAGGGAAATAGGTAGACTGAAGAACAGACCTTGAGAAACCTTTCTTTAAAAGGAAAAGAAATGGCCAGGCTCAGTGGCTCACACCTGTAATTCCAGCACTTTGGGAGGCTGAGGTGGGTGGATTGCTTGAGGTCAGGAGTTCAAGACCAGCCTGACCAACATGGTGAAACCCTGTCTCTACTAACAAATACAAAAATTAGCCAGGCATGGTGGCACAGACCTGTAGTCCCAGCTACTTCAGAGGCTGAGGCAGGAGAATCTCTGGAACCCAGGAGGCGGAGGTTGCAATGAGCCAAGATCGTGCCACTGCACTCCAGCCTCAGTGACAAAGTGAAACTCCATCTCAAAAAAAAAAAAAAAAGAAAAGAAATAAGGTTACATTTGCTTCCTACTCACTCTCTTTTTCAGGTTTTGCTCAAAGACATGGAGAAAGGTCACAGTTTGCTGAAATCAGCCCGGGAGAAAGGAGAGAGGGCTGTTAAATACTTGGAGGAAGGCGAGGCAGACAGGTTAAGAAAGGAGATTCATGATCACGTGGAGCAGTTGAAGGAACTGACCAGCACTGTCCGGAAAGAACACATGACACTGGAAAAAGGTCTTCATTTAGCAAAGGAATTCTCAGATAAATGCAAAGCCCTGACACAGTGGATAGCAGAATACCAGGAAATCCTACGTGTTCCTGAAGAACCCAAAATGGAATTATATGAGAAAAAAGCTCAGTTATCTAAATACAAGGTAATGTGTTTACTCACTGACAGATGCATGCGGAGTTCACGCAGAGACTAAATGGGAGGGAGGTAATTCTTGCTGTGTGTTACCCGTAGCAGCTGCTGGAATGCATCCCGCACGTGTCCGTTCTGCAGCTGTCCAGCGATGCCATGACCTGTGGAGATCTACTGGGTTAAATCCACTACTTCAGAGTTATTTTTCCATTCAGAGATCTGATACTCAAAGATTGTGTCAATACATTTATTGATTGTATGTATCTGTCAATCAATGAAGATCTTTTCTGATGTGTGAGCCAGGTATTTGGATCCTCCAGGTAAAATATTGCTGGCACGAGGATCCCATATCTTTTCCATATTGAGGCTTCCCTTCATCTTCTAGTACCCAAGGCTAGAAGCTGACCTATGGTAAATTGAAAATGACATATCGTGTTTATAAGAAAATAAGTTCTAATTAACAAACTCTAGCTGAGTACCTTAGAAACTGATTTTTGAAAGAATAAATAGTGATGTGGATATACATGACATAGACAAAGGTACTTCACCCGCTCCAATATTTGAAGCAATTATGCAAGCTTACATGTGGAATAATTTGTGTTATAAATTTGATCTGGATGATTGAGTGATACCTTTTAAGAATTACAGTGTGGGCCGGGCGCGGTGGCTCAAGCCTGTAATCCCAGCACTTTGGGAGGCCGAGACGGGCGGATCACGAGGTCAGGAGATCGAGACCATCCTGGCTAATATGGTGAAACCCTGTCTCTACTAAAAATACAAAAAACTAGCCGGGCGAGGTGGTGGGCGCCTGTAGTCCCAGCTACTCGGGAGGCTGAGGCAGGAGAATGGCGTAAACCCGGGAGGTGGAGCTTGCAGTGAGCTGAGATCTGGCCACTGCACTCCAGCCTGGGCAACAAAGCGAGACTCCGTCTCAAAAAAAAAAAAAAAAAAAAAAAAGAATTACAGTGTGCTGGCTTACCCCAAAGCTTTCCCTGTTGGAAGCTTTTGTGATGGCCTCTTCCAGCCGATGTCTATTTCTATCCTTGGCTTCTCTGCCAAGCCTGACAACTTGTCTTTGAAGAGGCCACA
This sequence comes from Macaca nemestrina, assembly GCF_043159975.1. Lineage (NCBI taxonomy): Eukaryota > Metazoa > Chordata > Mammalia > Primates > Cercopithecidae > Macaca > Macaca nemestrina. The sequence continues at coordinate 71,483,167 of NC_092129.1, read as the reverse complement.
TAAGAATCACAGCCTCTTCCTTCCGGCCACTGATTTCTTGATAGATTTAAGTAGTGCTTTTAGCCTATTTCAGCAAGGTCACAACTAGAATTGTTCTTGCTAACTCCCTGAGTAGCTCAAATTGGAACTAACTTCATGACCTCAAAATCAAAAGACAGTGGCCTTTTCATGTTGAGAATTTTTTTCTCTGATGAAAGGAATAAGGTAGAAGCCAGAAATATGAGCTATATTAAATTTAGCCAAATAGAACTATTTCCCATCCTTTTTTCTCCACATAGGACGGTCCATTTGATGTGTGACTTTTCTTTTGTATTTAGAAACTGTGTTAGCCATAATAAATCACTCTCTCTTTAATGTTTTGCACTTATTGATTCATAAATATGTACCAATCTTTCTTTGAGGTGGATCATCTCTTGGCGTGCCACGGGCGCATGTATGTATTCATCTTGTTCACAGAGATGAGCAAGCTCATTTTTTTTTTCTTTGTAATTCAAGTCACTTCAACAAACGGTGCTGTCCCATGAACCATCAGTAAAGTCAGTGAGAGAGAAGGGTGAAGCTCTTCTGGAACTAGTGCAGGATGTCACTTTAAAGGACAAAATAGATCAACTTCAAAGTGATTACCAGGACCTGTGCAGCATAGGAAAGGTAAGGAGAGATGAAAGACTCCATAAAAGGGTTTATTTTCCAAAATGTGGGTCCTGACTCCTTTCTCTGTGTCACATAATTTTAAGATCTGGTATGGGTTAGTATTTTTTTTTTAATTCAGATAGATATTTAATTGGCATAATGACTATATATTTTTTCCATTCCTGGTAGTTTTCTCTTGGGTTTTTTGTAATACAAAACAGTTTTGAGTAGATTTTTCACTTGAAAGTCACCTCTGATGGGCACCTGGTTTTGCAGGAGCATGTCTTCAGTCTGGAGGCGAAAGTCAAAGACCATGAAGACTACAACAGTGAGCTCCAAGAGGTTGAAAAGTGGCTGCTGCAGATGTCCGGCAGACTGGTGGCCCCTGACCTCCTGGAGACGAGCAGCCTGGAGACAATCACCCAGCAACTGGCCCACCACAAGGTACCCCTGACCTTTAAAGGGCTGCCTTTGGGACAGCTTCACCAGTGTGTGTATGCGTGTGTCTGTGCATGTGTGTGCATGTGTGGGGATGCACACACAGGTGCATCTCTGGTTTACAATGATTGTACTGAGAGAATCAGGTCTATATTAGTCCGTTTTCACATGGCTGACAAAGACATACCTGAGACTGGGCAATTTACGAAAGAAAGAGGTTTATTGGACTTACAGTTCCATGTGTCTGGGGAGGCCTCACAATCATGGTGGAAGGTAAAGGCACATCTCACATGGTGGCAGACAAGAGAGTGTTTGCGGGGAAACTCCCATCTTTAAAACCATCAGATCTCATGAGACTTATTTGCTATCATGAGAACAGCATGGGAAAGAGCTGTCCCCATGATTCAGTTATCTCCTACCGGGTCCCTTCCACAACATGTGGGAACTCAAGATGAGATTTGGGTAGGGAGACAGCCAAACGATATCAAGGTCTAAGTCTCAAGCACTTCTGACAATTGACAACAGTTGAACTTGGTGTTCAAGTGAATCAAGAAGAGTTGAATCCTCTCATTGAACTTCTGAACACATTGTTGCATTTTCCCCAGCTGATAATTTTTATCTCAGAATTTAGTCTTTATGGGATCTATTTTGGAAAATGCAGCCAAAGGCATCAGAAAATCTGGATTCTAGTCTGGACTCTTCCCCTTCCTGGAGAGACAACTTCGCCTATCTGAGTCTGTCTTTTTCTCCTTTAGGATGATAACAATACCAGCCCATCTCATAATTGTTGTGCTAAACACAGGAGATAATATTTGTGAAGACATTTTGTAAATCACAAAGTACAAAACTAATGTGAGGAGTTCTTATCTTTGATACAGGTGATAGGCTAAAAGCACTATTTAAATCTGTCAAGATAAGAACTTAATAATACGTATTTTTAGTAATTATGTTTACCAGATGATAGATGTTGTGGTCACAATTTTATGGAGCAACTTATTTGTGATCGTAATGGAAAGCAAGTTTTTTCATGATGTGGTCGGTGTCTGATAGTGTGTCTTAGGAAAGCCAGTTAGCCTCTCTGGGCGCCAACATTTCCATCTATAAGAAAGGATTTTATTTAACAAATATGAATTAAAAAGCAGCTACACTATACCTTCTGGTAGGCACTGAGGAGATGACAATCCAGAAGGTAGTCTACCCCATGAATGACCTCGTGGTGGAATGGTTCTGTTCCAACTCAGAGACAAAGTGGTTCCTTTCAACTGAGCATATATAATAACTGCTAGCCCAGCACTGTTTGAAAAAGTAGTAGACCCTGGACTGCTGAAGGGGCCACCCAGGTTTCCTATAGATATAATGATGGGTTACCCAGGCAACCGTATATTGGATTGTGTCACTTGTCCTTAGCATCATATAACAGTTAAAAAAAAAAAAGAAAAGAAAAAGAAAAAACACTAGAACTTGATTTTATTTATTTATTTTTTTGAGGTGGAGTTTTGCTCCTGTTGCTCAGGCTGGAGTGTGGTGGTGCAATCTCAGCTCACTGCAACCTCTGCTTCCTAGGTTCAAGTGATTCTCCTGCCTCAGTCTCCCGAGTAGCTGAGATTACAAGTGCCCTCCACCATGCCCGACTAATTTTTGTATTTTTAGTAGAGACAGGGTTACACCATGTGGGCCAGGCTGGTCTCTAACTCCTGACCTCAGGTGATCCACCAGCCTAGGCCTCCCAAAGTACTGGGATTACAGGTATGAGCCACCACACCTGGCCAGAACGTGATTAAAAAAAATAAGTTTTTCTTCCCTGAGTCATCTATAAGAATGCTCACTAAAGAATGCCAGTGGGTATGGTGGTGTGAGGTGAAATCAGGCTGAGCTATGTGCAAAGCCTGGGGTCTGTGCCATACCTTGACTGTGTTGTACAACCTCACTGTGCTTCAGTTTCCTCATCTATAAAATAATGATAGTACACATTCGTCGGGCTTATATGTAATTCCTGGACTATAGCAGGTGCTTAATAAATGATAAGTTTAAATGCTGTTTTCATTATTATAAACAGTAGTAGATGTAAGTTAGATATCACATGAATTAAAAAATAGATATGAGATTATTACAGAAACTAGAATTAGATTATTACATTTGTGCAGAAGTAATTGTTTTGTCATTAAAAGTAATAACAGGCTGGGCGCGGTGGCTCACACCTGTAATCCAAGCACTTTGGGAGTCCAAGGCCAGCAGATCACTTGAGGTCAGGAGTTCAAGACCAGCCTGGCCAACATAGTAAAACCCGATCTCTATTAAAAATACAAAAAAAAAAAAAAAAAAAAAAGCCAGGTGTGGTGGTGGACACCTATAATCCCACCTACTTGGGAGGCTGAGGCAGAAGAATCGCTTGGGCCAGGCGCGGTGGCTCAAGCCTGTAATCCCAGCACTTTGGGAGGCCGAGATGGGCGGATCACGAGGTCAGGAGATCGAGACCATCCTGGCTAACACAGTGAAACCCCGTCTCTACTAAAAAATACAAAAAAACTAGCCGGGCGAGGTGGCGGGCGCCTGTAGTCCCAGCTACTCGGGAGGCTGAGGCAGGAGAATGGCGTAAACCCGGGAGGCGGAGCTTGCAGTGAGCTGAGATTCGGCCACTGCACTCCAGCCCGGGCGAAAGAGCAAGACTCCCTCTCAAAAAAAAAAAAAGAAGAATCGCTTGAACCCGGGAGGCAGAGGTGGCAGTAAGCCAAAATTGTGCCACTGCACTCCAGCCTGGGCAGCAGAGTGACACTCTGTCTCAAAAAAAAGAAAGAAAGAAAGAAAAGTAATGACAAAAACCACAACTACATTTGCACCAAGCTTATAGAAATGAGATATTATATAAATTGGATGAAATAGTAATCAGACTGTTTTAGACAAAAATTACGCCAGAATTATAACTTATCGACCTGAAAAATATAGGAACATCCTTTTGTCTGGTAGTAATACCATGGAGCAGATATCTCTCTGAGATCAGCCATGAACACAGTCTAGTCTTAAAGGTTACTTACTTCGTCAGTCCTTCTGTAACTAATCTCTCAAGCTCATTGACTCTTCCCTTTGGAGTATCCCTGAAAACATGTGCTTTTGTTTTCATTTAATGTATAACTAAGATAAATTGCAAGATTCTTTCAAAAACAGTATTAAACAGTGAAATTATCTATCTTAAACTTTGTTTGATGGATAAGTTATTTAAAAGTAAAAGTAGAATTCTGAGAACTCTGTATTGGTTTCATTTTTGCAGGCAATGATGGAAGAAATTGCTGGTTTTGAAGACCGTTTGAACAATCTTCAAATGAAAGGTGATACTTTGATTGGCCAATGTGCAGACCACCTGCAAGCGAAACTTAAACAAAACGTCCATGCTCATCTGCAGGGTACAAAGGACAGCTACTCAGCGATCTGCAGCACAGCTCAGAGGGTGAGTGTCCCCAGAACGTTCCATGATGACGAGGAATTATGGAGACAGGCTGTGTAGTCTAGAGACTTTTTATAAATAGAATCAATGCTCAACTCTTTGGATTAGTTAGTTTTGATGTGTTGCCAGACAGGAAATATGAGGATAAATTTCACAGTGGCTGTGTGAACACAAAACTAACACATTTTGTATTTGATTGATGTGACTAAGCAGTGAATTTCAGATATTGTTTTATCCAATTTGTTTATTCCATGAATTGATTATGAAAAAGTTTGTCAAAAGTTGATTTGGGCCGGGCATGGTGGCTCAAGCCTGTAATCCTAGCACCTTGGGAGGCCAAAGCAGGTGGATCACTTGAGGTCAGGAGTTCGAGACCAGCCTGGCCAACATGGTGAAACTCCATCTCCACTAAAAATACAAAAATTACCCGGGTATGTTGGCAAGCACCTGTAATCCTAGATACTTGGGAAGCTGAGGCAGGAGAATCTCTTGAACCCAGGAAAACCCAGGAGGTGGAGATTGCAGTGAGCTGAGATTGCACCACTACACTCCAGCCTGGGAGACAGAGGGAGACTCCATCTAAAAAAAAAAAAAAAAAAAAAAAAAAAAATGTGTTTTTTTTTTTGTTGGTAAAAGGAATTTGAGGAAATTTTAAAAGAAAAAAATAGTTGATGTGTTTGAATAGATGATGTGTTTTGTTTTTCTTTTTTTCTTTTTATTATACTTTAAGTTCTAGGGTACATGTGCACAATGTGCAGGTTTGTTACATATGTATACTTGTGCCATGTTGGTGTGCTGCACCCATTAACTCATCATTTACATTAGGTATATCTACTAATGCTATCCCTCCTCCCTACCCCCTCCCCACAATCGGACCCAGTGTGTGATGTTCCCCTTCCTGTGTCCAGGTGATCTCATTGTTCAGTTCCCACCTATGAGTGAGAACATGCGGTATTTGGTTTTCTGTTCTTGTGATAGTTTGCTGAGAATGATGGTTTCCAGCTGCATCCATGTCCCTGCAAAGGACACAAACTCATCCTTTTTTATGGCTGCATAGTATTCCATGGTGTATATGTGCCACGTTTTCTTAATCCAGTCTGTCACTGATGGACATTTGGGTTGATTCCAAGTCTTTGCTATTGTGAATAGTGCCACAATAAACATATGTGTGCATGTGTCTTTATAGCAGCATGACTTATAATCCTTTCGGTATATATCCAGTAATGGGATGGCTGGGTCATATGGTGTTTCTAGTTCTAGATCCTTGAGGAATCGCCATACTGTTTTGCACAATGGTTGAACTACTTTACAGTCCCACCAACAGTGTAAAAGTGTTCCTATTTCTCCACATCCTCCCAAGCACCAGTTGTTTCCGGATTTTTTAATGATGGCCATTCTAACTGGTGTGAGATGGTATCTCATTGTGGTTTTGATTTGCATTTCTCTGATGGCCAGTGATGATGAGCATTTTTTCATGTGTCTGTTGGCTGTATGAATGTCTTCTTTTGAGAAGTATCTGTTCATATCCTTTGCCCACTTTTTGATGGGGCTGTTTTTTTCTTGTAAGTTTGTTTGAGTTCTTTGTAGGTTCTGGATATTAGCCCTTTGTCAGATGAGTAGATTGCAAAAATTTTCTCCCATTCTGTAGGTTGCCTGTTCACTCTGATGGTAGTTTCTTTTACTGTGCAGAAGCTCTTTAGTTTAATTAGATCCCATTTGTCAATTTTGGCTTTTGTTGCCATTGCTTCTGGTGTTTTAGACATGAAGTCTTTGCCCATGCCTATGTCCTGAATGGTATTACCTAGGTTTTCTTCTAGGGTTTTTATGGTTTTAGGTCTAGCATTTAAGTCTCTAATCCATCTTGAATTAATTTTCGTATAAGGAGTAAGGAAAGGATCCAGTTTCAGCTTTCTACTTATGGCTAGTCAATTTTCCCAGCACCATTTATTAAATAGGGAATCCTTTCCCCATTTTTTGTTTTTGTCAGGTTTGTCAAAGATCAGATGGCTGTAGATGTATGGTATTATTTCTGAGGGCTCTGTTCTGTTCCATTGGTCTATATCTCTGTTTTGCTACCAGTACCATGCTGTTTTGGTTACTGTAGCCTTGTAGTATAGTTTGAAGTCAGGTAGCGTGATGCCTCCTGCTTTGTTCTTTTGGCTTAGGATTGTCTTGGCAATGCGGGCTCTTTTTTGGTTCCATATGAACTTTAAAGCAGTTTTTTCTAATTGTGTGAAGAAAGTCATTGGTAGCTTAATGGGGATGGCATTGAATCTATAAATAACCTTGGGCAGTATGGCCATTTTCACGATATTGATTCTTCCGATCCATGAGCATGGTATGTTCTTCCATTTGTTTGTGTCCTCTTTTATTTCACTGAGCAGTGGTTTGTAGTTCTCCTTGAAGAGGTCCTTTACATTCCTTGTAAGTTGGATTCCTAGGTATTTTATTCCCTTTGAAGCTATTGTGAATGGGAGTTCATTCATGATTTGGCTGTTACTGGTGTATAAGAATGCTTGTGATTTTTGCACATTGATTTTGTATCCTGAGACTTTGCTGACGTTGCTTATCAGCTTAAGGAGATTTTAGGCTGAGACAATGGGGTTTTCTAAATATACAATCATGTCATCTGCAAAGAGGGACAATTTGACTTCTTCTTTTCCTAACTGAATACCCTTTATTTCTTTCTCTTGCCTGATTGGCCTAGCCAGAACTTCCAACACTATGTTGAATAGGAGTGGTGAGAGAGGGCATCCCTGTCTTGCATCAGTTTTCAGAGGGAATGCTTCCAGTTTTTGCCCATTCAGTATGATATTGGCTGTGGATTTGTCATAAATAGCTCTTATTATTTTGAGATATGTTCCATCAATACTGAATTTATTGAGAGTTTTTAGCATGAAGGGCTGTTGAATTTTGTCAAAGGCCTTTTCCACATCTATTGAGATAATCATGTGGTTTTTGTCTTTGGTTATGTTTATATGCTGGATTACGTTTATTGATTTGCGTATGTTGAACCAGCCTTGCATCCCAGGGATGAAGCCCACTTGATCATGGTGAATAAGCTTTTTGATGTGCTGCTGGATAAGGTATGCCAGTATTTTATTGAGGATTTTTGCATCGATGTTCATCAGGGATATTGGTCTAAAATTCTCTTTTTTTGTTGTGTCTCTGTCAGGCTTTAGTATCAGGATGATGTTGGCCTCATAAAATGAGTTAGGGAGGATTCCCTCTTTTTCTATTGATTGGAATAGTTTCAGAAGGAATGATACCAACTCCTCCTTGTACCTCTGGTAGAATTCGGCTGTGAATCCATCTGGTCCTGGACTTTTTTTGGTTGGTAGGTTATTAATTATTGCCTCAATTTCAGAGCCTGCTATTGGTCTATTCAGGGATTCAACTTCTTCCTGGTTTAGTCTTGGGAGAGTGTAAGTGTCCAGGAAATTATCCATTTCTTCTAGGTTTTCTAGTTTATTTGTGTAGAGGTGTTTATAGTATTATTTGATGGTAGTTTGTATTTCTGTGGGGTTGGTGATGATATCTCCTTTATGATTTTTTATTGCATCTATTTGATTCTTCTCTCTTTTCTTCTTTATTAGTCTTGCTAGTGGTCTATCAATTTTGTTGATCTTTTCAAAAAACCAGCTCCTGGATTCATTGATGTTTTGAAGGGTTTTTCATGTCTCTATCTCCTTCAGTTCTGCTCTGATCTTAGTTATTTCTTGCTTTCTGCTAGCTTTTGAATGTGTTTGCTCTTGCTTCTCTAGCTCTTTTAATTGTGATGTTAGGGTGTCAATTTTAGATCTTTCCTGCTTTCTCTTGTGGGCATTTAGTGCTATAAATTTCCCTCTACACACTGCTTTAAATGTGTCCCAGAGATTCTGGTATGTTGTATCTTTGTTCCCATTGGTTTCAAAGAACATCTTTATTTCTGCCTTCATTTTGTTATGTACCCAGTAGTCATTCAGGAGCAGGCTGTTCAGTTTCCATGTAGTTGAGCAGTTTTGATTGAGTTTCTTCATCCTGAGTTCTAGTTTGATTGCACTGTGGTCTGAAAGACAGTGTGTTATAATTTCTGTTCTTTTACATTTGCTGATGAGTGCTTTACTTCCAACTATGTGGTCAATTGTGGAATAAGTGTGATGTGGTGCTGAGAAGAATGTATATTCTGTCGATTTGGGGTGTAGAGTTCTGTAGATGTCTATTAGGTCCGCTTGGTGCAGAGTTGAGTTCAAATTCCTGGATATCCTTGTTAACTTTCTGTCTCATTGATCTGTCTAATGTTGACAGTGGGGTGTTAAAGTCTCCCATTATTATTGTATGGAGTCTAAGTCTCTTTGTAAGTCTCTAAGGACATGCTTTATGAATCTGGGTGCTCCTGTATTGGGTGCATATATATTTAGGATAGTTAGCTCTTCCTGATGAATTGATCCCTTTACCATTATGTAATGGCCTTCTTTGTCTCTTTTGATCTTTGATGGTTTAAAGTCTGTTTTATCAGAGACTAGGATTGCAATCCCTGCTTTTTTTTTGTTTTCCATTTGCTTGGTAAATCTCCCTTCATCCCTTTATTTTGAGCCTATGTGTGTCTCTGCATGTGAGATGGGTCTCCTGAATACAGCAAACTGATGGGTCTTGAGTCTTTATCCAATTTGCCAGTCTGTGTCTTTTAATTGGATCATTTAGTCCATTTACATTTAAGGTTAATATTGCTATGCGTGAACTTGATCCTGTCATTATGATATTAGCTGGCTATTTTGCTCGTTAGTTGATGCAGTTTCTTCCTAGCATCAATGCACTTTACATTTTGGCATGTTTTTGCAATGGCTGGTACCTGTTGTTCCTTTCCATGTTTAGTGCTTCCTTCAGGAGCTCTTGTAGGGCAGGGCTGGTGGTGACAAAATCTCTAAGCATTTACTTGTCTGTAAAGGATTTTATTTCTCCTTCACTTATGAAGCTTAGTTTGGCTGGATATGAAATTCTGGGTTGAAAATTCTTTTCTTTAAGAATGTTGAATATTGGCCCCCACTCTCTTCTGGCTTGGAGCGTTTCTGCCAAGAGATCTGCTTCCCTTTGTGGGTAACCCGACCTTTCTCTCTGGCTGCCCTTAACATTTTTTCCTTCATTTCAACTTTTGTGAATCTGACAATTATGTGTCTTGGAGTTGCTCTTCTCGAGGAGTATCTTTGTGGTGTTCTCTGTATTTCCTGAATTTGAATGTTGGCCTGCCTTGCTAGGTTGGGGAAGTTCTCCTGGATGATATCCTGCAGAATGTTTTCCAACTTGGTTCCATTTTCCCTGTCACTTTCAGGCACACCAATCAGACGTAGATTTGGTCTTTTCACATAATCCCATATTTCTTGGAGGCTTTGTTCATTTTTTTTTACTCTTTTTTCTCTACACTTCTCTTCTCGCTTCATTTCATTCATTCGATCTTCAATCACTGATACTCTTTCTTCCAGTTGATCAAGTTGGTTACTGAAGCTTGTGCATTTGTCATGTAGTTCTAGTGTTATGGTTTTCTCTATCAGTTCTTTTAAGGACCTCTCTACATTGATTATTCTAGTTAACCATTCGTCAAATCTTTTTTCAAGGTTTTTAGTTTCTTTGCGCTGGTTACGTAGTTCCTCCTTTAGCTCTGAGAAATTTGATTGACTGAAGCCTTCTTCTCTCAACTTGTCAAAGTCATTCTCCATCCAACCTTGTTCCATTGCTGGCGATGAGTTGCATTCCTTTGGAGAGGGAGATGCGCTGTGATTTTTTGAATTTCCAGCTTTTCTGCACTGCTTTTTCCCCATCTTTGTGGTTTTATCTGCCTTTGGTCTTTGATGATGGTGACGCACTGATGGGGTTTTGGTGTGGGTGTCCTTTCTGTTTGTTAGTTTTCCTTCTAACAGTCAGGACCCTCAGCTGCAGGTCTGTTGGAGTTTGCTTGAGGTCCACTCCAGACCTTGTTTGCCTGGGTATCAGCAGTGGAGGCTGCAGAAGATAGAATATTGCTGAACAGCGAGTGTTGCTGTCTGATTCTTGCTCTGGAAGCTTTGTCTCAGGGGTGTACCCAGCCGTGTGCGGTGTGAGGTGCCAGTCTGCACCTAGTGTGGGATGTCTCCCAGTTAGGCTACTCAGGGGTCAGGGACTCACTTGAGCAGGCAGTCTGTCCATTCTCATATCTCCACCTCCGTGCTGGGAGATCCACTGCTCTCTTCAAAGCTCAGTTGAAAATGCAGAAATCACCCGTCTTCTGTGTCACTCACACTGGGAGCTGGAGGCGGGAGCTGTTCCTATTCGGCCATCTTGGGCGCACCCGATGTTTGTTTTTCTTTGCACATCATCAATGCTTTCTAATTTGTCATTTATTTTGTAACAAAAACATACATTTATTTCATAATTTTCACCATAATTATTTTCTTTTTAACTGTATGCAGCCTGGGTTTTAATCTAAATCAATACTTGCTTACATTCATATAGAATTTGAGAAAGGAGTAAGTGACAAATATGACTTACACTTAAGTGGGTATACTTCCACTAAAACAGAATTCTTAATGTTTTAAAAATAAGTCTAAGAGGGGTAAGAATTGCTGTTTTAACAAAAATTTACTAAAATAAGTAAATTGCTTTACATTATTCTAGAATTTTTAAATGACACTGCAAAGAGTTTTTATAAGCCTTTAAACTTAGTATTCTGTGTATTTTTGTTTACTGGACTAGCCAGTAAGAACTGGTGATATAACAGTGACGTAGTTAGAATGGTCCATGTTCACCATAATAATAAAAAAAATTCTGAGTGACATTAGTAACTTCCCAGACTTAAAAAAAAATCACCTTTAAAGGTTAACAAAAGAGGAATAAAATAATCTAATAAATAATTGAAAACGATGACAAGAGGAGAAAAGGGAGAGTTAAGAGAGAAAATGAGGCTACACATAGAACTCTCCAGTGAGTTCATTCATTCACTCATTCAACAGAGATTTCTTGCACACTGACTTCCTTCACAGTAAACATTTTCTTTGCATTAGGGATACAGTTTAATTTTTTTTTAACTGGTGGATGTTGGAAAGACCAACATAATTTTTAAAATTTAGAAAGCAGATGAAATTCTAAGAACATAATCAGAACTTCATAATTAAAGTTTGCAAAAGTGATAAAGAGAACAAAACACCATTCTTTTAAAAATTCTGCTTGGAATAAGAATAAATAAGGGATAAACCTAATGTCAGATGAAAGTGATGAATTTAAAAGATGACAGAGAAAAGCAGAATTCAATGATTGCTTCTATTGTCTCAATAATGAAAGAAATGCCAGGTTAAACTAATTTCCTTCTTTTTTCCTTTTTCTTAAATGGAAACATCATAGATATATTTCCTCTTGATCTCAAGTAGATACATAATTTTTCTTAATATGTCTTTATGGATAAAATGAAAATTGGTTGGCTTGTTAAGGATTTATTACATAGACATATCAGAAAATATATGAATTATTCTGGATTATTTTTGCCCTAGAACATAACTTCTAAGATGAAGTGAGGGCATCCACCTCTCTGCTCCCCATTTTATAATTTAGTTCAAATTTTACCCTACCTCTATTGCAGAAGCATCACAGTTAGAGAAACAATGGTTATCTTTTTTTGAGGTCATGTTTTATTTTTACTTTTAGTTACTAGCTTAAACAAAAAGTGCAATATTTATACCATAGGAAGAGAAGCTGCAAAAACCTCTGACTTGTGTTTATGACAATTAAACTTCAATGATTTTATGTATTCTAACATGCCTCTACAGTTATATTTACCCTGCGCATGTTCTCTTCCCCTAATCCAGATATTACATTGTGATGTGTGGACCGAGAAGTTATCAACTGGGGGATAGCCATTGCATTTTGCAACACTTGGGGAGGCATACAACTACCTTAGATATGTGTATGAAATTGCGGAGTCTTGGGGGGAATATCCATTTAGATCTACTGGTCATGTTTCATTGAATTTCAATTATCTTTATAGAGGTAGAAAGCAGTTCTCATAATCTCAGCATGGTTGTATTGTCTCAGGTGTACCAGAGTTTGGAACATGAACTTCAGAAGCACGTCAGCCGACAAGACACCCTGCAGCAGTGCCAGGCCTGGCTTTCTACAGTCCAGCCGGATTTAGAACCAAGCCCTCAACCACCTCTTAGTAGGGCAGAAGCCGTTAAGCAGGTAGTAAACTCCTGAAAGTTTGTGTTATTTTTGTGAATCATTTAGACAGTTCAATGAAAATGTGTGAAGTACCTACGATGTGCCAAACTGTATTGACTCCTGGGAATCTAAAAGTAGGAAGAAGGTCTGTGGTTTGCGTTAGTGGAGTTCATGTGCCAGCCGGAAGATGGACATGATAGTGAGCGGCCAACTTGGTAGACTAGAAAGAGAATGGGGCCGGGTGCAGTGGCTCATGCCTGCAATCCCAGCACTTTGGGAGGCCGAGACAGGTGAATCACTTGAGGCCAGGAGTTTGAGACCAGCCTGGCCAACATGGTGAAACCCCATCTCTACTAAAAATATAAAAATTAACTGGGCATGGTGGTATGTGCCTGTAATCACAGCTACCCTGGGATTGGGGTAGGAGAGTACCTACCCTCCTGAGGATGCGGAGGCTAAGGCAGGAAAATCGCTTGAACCTGGGAGGCAGAGGTTGCAGTGAGCCAAGATCATGCCATTGCACTCCAGCCTGGTGACAGAGTGAGGCACTATCTAAAAAAATTAAAAAATAAAAATAAAAAATAAAATAATAATAAAAATTAACTATTAAAAAGAAAAAAAAAGAAAAGAAAGAGAATGGGGCCGGGCACAGTGACTCACTCCTGTATTCCCAACACTTTGAGAGGCCAAAGTGGGCAGACCACACAGGTTCAAGAGTGCAAGACCATCCTGGCCAACATGGTGAAACCTCATCTCTACTAAAAATACAAAAATTAGCTGGGTGTGGTGGCAGGCATCTGTAATCCTAGCTATTCAGGAAGCTGAAGTATGAGAATTGCTTGAACCTGGGAGGTGGAGGTGGAGGTTGCAGTGAGCCAAGATCATGCCTCTGCACTCCAGCCTGGGCAACAGAGTGAGAATCTGTCAAAAAAAAAAAAAAAAGAAAGAAAGAAAGAAAAAAGAAAGAAAGAAGAAAGAAAGAAAGAAAGAAAGAAAGAAAGAAAGAAAGAAGAGAGAGAGAGAAGGAAGAAAAGAGAGAAAGAAGGAAGGAAGGAGAGAAGGAGAGAAAGAGAGAGAGAAAGAGAGAGAAAGAAAGAAAAGAAAGAGAAGGAAAGAAAGAAGAAAGAAAGAAAGAAAGAAAGAAAGAAAGAAAGAAAGAAAGAAAGAGAGAGAGAGAAGGAAGAAAAGAGAGAAAGAAGGAAGGAAGGAGAGAAGGAGAGAAAGAGAGAGAGAAAGAGAGAGAAAGAAAGAAAAGAAAGAGAAGGAAAGAAAGAAGAAAGAAAGAAAGAAAGAAAGAAAAAGAAAGAAAGAAAGAAAGAAAAAAGAAAGAAAGAGAAAGGAAGGAAGGAAGGGAGGGAGGGAGGAAGGAAGGAAGGAAGGAAGGAAGGAAGGAAGGAAGGAAGGAAGGAAGGAAGGAAGGAAGGAAGGAAATGGGCACTGTAACCAAAGATCAATTCTGATATTTATTCTGTTGGGGGACCGTGGGTAAGTCACTTAATTTCTCAGAGCCTCCGAGATAGTTTCCTGCTATTAAAAGTGACATTTATAAGTATACTTGCTTCTAAAAGTTATAATGAAATGCAAATATCACACTACAAGTAAACATTACTTATAAACAGAAAAGTAGTACTAGCTTCTTGCATAGTTTTGGGGCATAAACAAGGTACTTCATAAATAATTATTGAATGGATGATGAATGCAATGTTAGTTTTTATCATGTGAAAGGAATTCTATTCCGTATTAATTTGACATCCACATGCTTAAAATGTTGTTGCTGAGACTTAACCAGAATATGTGGGAATTTTTTTAAAACTTTTGTACTAAGCAGCTTTGGTATGCAGTGTTAACCCTGTGGGAAAATATTTTAGAGGAATTTAGTTATAAAGGTTATTGCTGCCAGATATGAATTAACAATATTTAATAATTTAATTTTTTACCACAAATTGAGAATAACATAATGTGTTTGATCATTGAGTCTACATAAAGAATGTGTCCAGTTAATTCATTCCCTAAAATATACTTTCTAAAGGCTAAAATGATTTGCATTGTCATTAAATGGTTCAGAAAAATGTTCATATAATACTTTATAAGAATAGGATCAGGAAAAGTGAAACCAAAAAAAATGAATTAAAGACTGCCTATATTCTGCTTTTTTTATTAGACTGAGAGTTTTCTTGAATCACAAGCCACCTTGTCTTGTGGCTGTTTCCAATGCACTTTGAATAAATTAAGATCAACACTTAATTTTTCTCTTTTGTTACCAAAAAAAAAAAAAAATAAAAGAGATGAAGGGAGAAGAAAGTATTAATGCCAGTGATCTTTTGCTAGAGCAGGAAGAGATTTACTACACATACCAGAATGAGCCGTGGTCACAGGAGGATACTGATCCTTCTTCCAGATTATGTGACTGTATGGTCCCCTGTTTCTGCCTGTTTCACATCTCTCTAAATGGTCTTTGAAAGTAGCCAGAGAAGGGAGTTCGAGGTGGTGGAGACACTTGGACCACCGTCACTCTGAGGAGGAAAGATTTTTTTATTTTGTTTCCTGTTTTATTTTATTTTTGTTGTTGTTTCTTTTGTTTTTTGTTTTGTTTTAGTTTTTCCCTTGGCAAGTGCAGTAAGTCCTCACTTAATGCCATCGATAGGTCTCAGAAACTGAAACTTTAAGCAAAACCATGTACAGCGGGTCCTCAAATAATGTCATTTCCTTCCATATGCAGGTTTATTACAGCGTTGATGGTAACAAAAGTTGTTTCATTATACAACTTCTTGCTTAAAGAAGTCACAGTTTCCAAGAATCTGCCGACAACATTAAATGAGAACTTACTGTGTTCATGTAAAACTGACCAGGCCCTTAGTGGCTGGCAAGCTTGGATGTGTGACTGGAGAATCCACTTACAATGGGCATGGTACCAAGATGCAGTGTGCGTCCCCAGCACCACCTGTCTAGTAAACCCTCAATACATATGTGAAGATAATACACTCCCTACTACCACAAGAAAATGACACATGGATTTGATTCCATTCAGAGTGCTATGTGTTTTTATAAGGCATAAAACTTTAGGGAATGGGAAAAAGTACTATAAGATTTTTCTGTAAAGTTGATTTTAGCAAATATTTTTGCAGCTATGTGGTCACTGACACTCTATGTGCTACTTCCAATGCTTTCGGAATCAGACCAACTATATAAATTTCAAAATATAGCATCATTCCTTTCTATTAAATATGTTCATAAAATAGACATTCTGACAACTTGTTCTCTTCTCATATCCAAAAGTTGCTTGAGACAAATAACTTTCTCTGGGTCATAGGTGCATGATATGGTACTTGTGGACAGTGGCTGATGACTCACAATACCATAGTTAGCTTGTACATTCAATTGAAAAGGTGCTTATTGGGAAATTAATCTGTATTTATCATATCCACAGTAGCATAACATGTCTAGGTAATCCACACAGTGCAGAGGAAAGATACTGAGATCAGAGTCACAAAATCAGGTGACATGATTGACGCTATGATTTGGGAAAATCCTGGAGGTTGACTTTATCCCTACAACTTGCGGTCAATACTGCCTTCCTTATTTATCCCCATTTATGTAGTAATCAAGAACCACTTCTCACTACCTCAGCCACCGCCCCCAGTCAGGCCATTTTCACGGTTCATCTGATCCCTGCAGTAGCCTAACACTTGGGCACCGTTGCTGCCTACCGCCCCTGTGGCGGCCAGTTCTCCGCGCAATGTTAGGAGGGAGTCTTTGAAAGCCTGTCTCAGATCATGATGCCCCGAGTATTTTCCCATCACACTTAAATTCCAACTTTCTTACCATGGCTTATGAATAGGCTGGTTAATTTGTTTTCCCAAATGGAACCTTCTTGATAAGACAGAGTCTGCTTTACATAATCCAGTGGGACCAGAGCAGTGGTTCACAACTGGAGTGGAGGAGATGGTGACTTTGCTCCCACAGGGGACATTTGTCACTGTCTGAACATGTTGTTGGTTGTCACAACTGGGATGGTGGGGTCGCTGCTGGCATTAAGTGGGTAGACGCGAAGGATGCTGCTCACAGCCTGCAAGGTATAAGTCAGCCCACACAACAAAGAATTATTTGGAGTCAACTGTCAATAGTTCTGAGTTGAGAAACTCTAGACTAAAGACAAAACCCAACAAACAGCGATGTATGGTCAGCTCTTCTTCTAAGGGGCTCCATGACTTGCCCCCGCCCCACCCTCCAACCTCTGCTCCCACCTGGTTCACTCTGCTCCAGCCTCAGGGCTTTACATTTGCTCTCTCTCTGCCCACCATGTCCACCTGCCTGGAATGTTCTTACCTTATGCCATGTCATGCATTCAGGTCTTTTCCTCAGAGGGACCTTTGAGATACACTGTCCTTGAAGTGGCAGTGCTTCTTCCTCATACCCTATCTGCTTAACGCCTTGATTTTTCCACATGATATTTAACAGTACTAAACATTCCAGTGCATGTTTGTTTATTTATATATTATTTATCTCCTTCCTAAGAATGTAAACTCCATGGGAGCAAGGGTTTTGCTTTATGGGCTGCTCTATGCCCAGTATCTAAAATGGAGCCTGAGTAGAATCTGAGCATCCGCAAAGAAACACATTTCTTTGTTTCTGTAAATGGATTAAAGATCCACCTAGAGAAGCCTCTCTTGGGCTTGTGGAAAGAGAATATCACAAGGTGAATCTCCTGCAAAGCTCACTCCAATGAAACCCACCAACTCGCGGACCTTTGCCTTCTGTCTCTAAGATATGCAAAAACATGTTAAGAAGGAGACCAGAGCAGGCTACAAATTCTTTCTCTGAAATGGAAAATAAGCTGGCATGTGAGCAAGTAATCTGGAAAGATTATAGAAGTTTCTTGCGTTTTCCCCTTTCCCAGACCATACAGAATATTTTACATACAAAGAGAAGCAAATAGTGGACAAATAAATCCTCATCGGTGATTTGAATTTTTTCCTGGGAGTCACTAATATATGTCACTTGAACACAGTGGTGAAAACACTGAGCATAGCAAGACTATTTTTGAAGTGTTAACAGAATTTTACAAATGATACAAGTATTTGCTATCTAAATAGCTGATGCATCTCTTTCACTCTGACGCTTGCCTTTTCCAGGTCAAACACTTCAGAGCTTTGCAAGAGCAGGCAAGGACCTACCTAGATCTCCTTTGCTCCATGTGTGACCTGTCAAATGCTTCAGTGAAAACCACAGCAAAAGACATTCAACTAACAGAGCAAATGGTAAGAAAATGAAAAATCACATTGAATTTGTTTTATTAGATTCTCTTGCTTGAATATTTCATGTGATATTGAAAGAAAATAGCTCTTGAGTTGTTCTTGCTGTATATAATGGTTCTACAGTCATTATAATAAATAGATATTTGAATTTCAGCTAAGTCATAGAAAATTAAGCACATCCTGACATTGCTGACAACAGATTGAGACTGAATCACTTAGTCCCATTCATTCACGGCCCATTAGAACCTGTCTTTTTTGCTCCTCCTTAATGACCATTCTCTCTCTTTTCCTATTTTGCCACACCTTTTTTTGTTGTTTTCTCCTTTTCCATCTTTTTGTTTAGGCAATACTTAATATGAAAGGGGCTCTTGACCCTTTCTTTATTTTATCAAGGATGCCAAAGAGCATGCCATCTGTCACAATCCTTCTAGTTCATTGGTAAAGTGTGGTGTTCAGAAGGGTTTTGAAACTGTCTGGGCTGTGATGAGTAGCAGTACTGGTCCCCACAGATAGATGGCAGCACTGGAGCCGTGTATTCCCCGCTGTTGCCACTGCAGCCTTAAACTCTTCCATGAAACACATATGGGTTTGTTTGTTTGTTTTGAGACACTCTGCCAACCAGTCTGGAATGCAGTGGCGCTATCATCACTGACTGGAGCCTCAACCTCCTGAGCTCAGGTGATCCTCCCACCTCCACCTCCCAAGTAGCTGAGATTATAGGGATGAACCACCACACCCAGCTAATTTTTATACTTTTTGTAGAGACACAGCTTCGCTATGTTGCCCAGGCTGGTCTGAAACTCCTGGGCTCAAGCAATCCTCCCTCCTTGGCCTACCAAAGTGCTGGGATTACAGGCGTGAGCCACCACGCCTGGTCCACATTTGAGTTTAAAAGAAAAATAAGACTTAGTTTTGGTATTTAATTTATTAAATATTCACAGAATAGTAAAATGATTCACAGGAAAAAAAAGTCAAAATAATAAGGTTTTTCTCTCTAATATTATTAAAACACATCTGTTTTTAAATCCTTACAAAAGATGATGTAACTATTTTATTTTATTTTATTTTATTTTATTTTATTTTATTTTATTTTATTTTATTTTGGAGAAAGAGTCTCACTCTGTTTCCCAGGTTGGAGTGCAGTGGTGCAATTTCGGCTCACTGCAACCTCCGCCTCCTGGTTCAAGCAATTCTCAAGCCTCAGCCTCCCCAGTAACTGGGACTACAGGCACTCACCACCATACCTGGCTACTTTTGGTATTTCAGTAGAGAAAGGGTTTCACTATGTTGCCCAGGTGAATCTCGAATTCCTGAGCTCAGGCAATCCACCTGCCTTGGCCTCCCAAAGTGCTAGGATTACAGACATGAACCACCATGCCCAGCCAATAAAACCCATTTTTTTTTTTTTACAGAAATGATTTATTGAAACAAATTACACAGCTTCAAAAATCAGTGAAGCAGATCTAAAGACATATCCAAAACATTAATAATTCAGCATGTTGTAAGAAGGATGAACAAATGTACAATAGAGAACAACGGAAGTATTTTCTGGTTAACCTTAACACCAAATTCATGAGTCAGTTAGATGAATCTACTGAAATGTCCAATGAGAAAAACCATTAGAGCAGCCTTAGACCTAATAAATTGATAAAACTTATTAGAGTTTCGCCAGGCATGGTGACTCATGCCTGTAATCCCAGCACGTCGGGAGTCCAAGGCGGGCATATTACCTGAGGTCAGGAGTTCAAGACCAGCCTGACCAACGTAGAGAAACCCTGTCTCTACTAAAAATACAAAATTAGCTGGGTGTGATAGCGCATGCCTGTAATCCCTGCTACTCGGGAGGCTGAAGCAGGAGAATCACTTGAACCCGGGAGGCAGAAGTAGCGGTGAGCTGAGAATGTGCCATTGCACTCCTGCCTGGGCAACAAGAGCGAAACTCCATCTCAAAAAAAAAAAAAACAAAAAAAAAACAAAAAAAAAAAACAACTTACAAGAATTTCACAACACTGATTAAAGCTGAATAGCATAACTCATAGACATTTAAAGTCTTTAGAAACCCTCAATAAAAAAAGAAATCTGCTTTTCCCAAAGCAAATAAAGAAGTACTTTTTAAATTTATGTATTTGCCTGTGTGTGTGTGTATGTGTGTGTCAAATGAGCACAAGCCAGCTGGAGAGGTCCATCTCTGATTCATTAACCATAAATGTTTCCATGTGTGGTTGCTAACTTTTATCCCTGTGTCTTCTCAAGATTGAACAAAGGCTCGTCCAGGCCCAGAACTTAACTCAGGGATGGGAAGAGATCAAGCACCTGAAGGCAGAGCTCTGGATTTACCTGCAAGATGCTGATCAGCAACTGCAGAACATGAAGAGGAGGCACTCTGAGCTGGAGCTAAGTATTGCACAGAACATGGTTTCACAGGTTAAGGTGGGTATTCATTTGCCCCCAGGGGAGATAAAAGAGGCCAACAGAATAGAAAACTTGAAATGTGTTCAGTGTATTCACTTCAATATGCCTGAGTGTTTGTCAATCCTTAGACATTAATACAACTCTTTAAGGCAGGGGTCCCCAACCCCCAGATTATGGACCAGTACCAGTCCATGTCCTGTTAGGAACCTGGCCGCACAGTGGGAGGTGAGCAAGCATTACTGCCTGAGCTCCACCTCCTGTCAGATCAGAGGCCGCATCAGAGTCTCATAGTGCAAACCCTACTGTGAATTGCGCATGCAAGGGATCTAGGTTCCATGCTCCTTATGATAATCTAACTAACGTCTGATGATTCGAGGTGGAACAGCTTCATCCAGAAACCATCCCCCTCCAGCCCCGTTCATGGAAAAATTGTCTTCCACAAAACCCATGCCAGGTGCCAAAAAGTTTGGGGACCACTGCTTTAAGGAATAGCAAATCTGAACAAATTTCACTGGGTGCCAGGGAAAATAGATTATAAAGTAAACATTCAAATGTATTACTGAAGCTTCAGATGGCCACTTGCACCAGAAGACATTCATTCTCTGCATTGTTCCTGTAAAAAGCAGGTGTGATTTAGTCTACAGAGTAGACTGCTTAGTCAGAAGATTCTGTGACTAAGCAAACAAGGAACATTATTACTTTTTAGATTTTCATCACCATATTATGCTAAAGCTGTAGGACTGTAAGCTTATCAATTCATTATTTATATATTTGAGCTATATGTAATTCATTTAAAGTATAATATAAATGCAGTTTGTATTACATATTTATATATAATTTAAATAATTTACAATACATAGAAAATTTGGCAGGTGTGGTGGCTCATGCCTGTAATCCTAGCACTTTTGGAAGCTGAGGTGGGCAGATCACTTGAGGCCAGGAGTTTGAGACCAGGCTGGCCAACATGGTGAAACCCCATCTCTACTAAAAATACAAAAATTAGCCTTGCGTGGCACATGCCTATAATCCCAGCTACTTGGGAGGCTGAGGCACGAGAATCATTTGAACTTGGGAGGTGGAGGTTGCAGTGAGCCAGCCTGGGCCACAGAGAGAGACTCTGTCTCAAAAAAAAAAAAAAAAAAAAAAAAAAAAAAAAAAAAGAGAGAGAGAGAGAGAGAAAGAAAGAAAAAAGAAAATTAAAAGTGTATTAACTTGATTGGAAGTTGGGTCAGATTTTTAACAAACTTTAAGATTTTTTTTTTCTCCATGATTAGGAGTCAATAATAATATATTGTTCACTGAAGTGCTGTTTGCAAGTACAGAAAAAAAAAAGAGAATAGGGATAGGGATAATAAGATTTATTTTTTTTCTCAATAGCATGAACTTTTAAAAAAAATTTGTGAACCATCCTAGAAATTTAATTTTTTAAAATGTATTTTATAAGAAAAGTTTTATTATAAAAGGCTTAGTAAATACAGAAATGTCTTAAGCAAATTTAAATCACTTATGCTACTACCATTCAAAGATAATAAACAATGCTAATATTTTGCTGTATTTGTTTTAGATATACACATACTTAAAACATTCAAGATGATACTGTTGCTTTATTAACATTTTAATTGTGATTGAACCTAGCTTTAAGGACAAAATTTCATATGTCAGTCAGGGGATTTAAGAGATTTTTTTGGGTAGTGGAAGTAAATGGAAATGGGAGTGAGCAGTGGGAGAGTATGGAAGTCCATGAACCAAACCCTCGGAGGAATCACTATCCAAAGAAATGATCCTCTGGCCACGTGTTGGGCTGGCAGAGATGGTATGTTAGAGATTTCTTTTTTGCTGTGTATGTAGGGAGTAGATGAATCTAAACCATTGCCTTTCCAGTTGGCAAATGTACTCCAGCCTTCCCCAACTTTGTACATAGCGCCACTGCCCACCTGGTGACCCAAGCTACTTTGCCTTGTCTCTTACATTTGGAAGGTTTCTGTCAGAGGCGTTCAAACCAGAGCGACTCCATCCTGAAGGGGGGCTGAGTAAAATGAGGCTGAGACCTGCTGGGCTGCATTCCCAGAAAGTTAGGCATTGTTAGTCACAGGATATTTAGTTAAGGGAACAGGTTCATAATGTTTACTGAACAGATTCAGAACTTGACAGACCCAGGATTTAGCAGACCTAGGAAATGTCCTAATGTCCCGATATCTTGAGAATAAAAGCACTCTTAGTTTAAGAATAAATTTTGAAAAACGTGAACGCTTTAAAAATTCTTAGAAAACGAAGGTCACACTTCAAGGTAAGATAATGACTTTTTTCAATAATGACCGTAATGTTTCACATGTATTAGTTTTTCTTTGTGCCTTTGGAAATAGTACCATAAAAGAATATACCACAGCTACCCTGAATCTCGCATACATGGGAGTTAACGTTCATAAAGAGGTATGGTGATTTTTAGATTTTCTCTTTGTTTCCCATGACTTGTACATTCTTCAGTTTTTTCATATTAACGAACTTAGAGTGTTCAAAGGTCTTATGTCTATGTCACTCTTTATATTTATTTGGGGATTTCTTAACACCTTACATATTTTTTGTTGCTGTTATCCTTTAGGATTTTGTTAAGAAACTACAGAGCAAAGAGGCATCTGTGAACACCATAATAGAAAAGGTGAATAAGTTAACAAAGAAGGAGGAGTCGCCTGAACACAAGGAAATAAATCATTTAAATGATCAGTGGCTCGATTTGTGCCATCAGTCTAATAACCTGTGCCTGCAAAGGGAAGAGGATCTTCAGAGAACAAGAGATTACCATGACTGTATGAATGTCGTTGAAGTGTTCCTAGAAAAATTTACTACAGAATGGGATAACTTGGCCAGGTAACATAAATTATCCGATGGGTCACCAAAATGCTAAGCCAGACATTTCCTAATATCTATAAAAATGTAAAATGTGCCCAGGTGCAGTGGCTTATGCCTGTAATCCCAGCACTTTAGGAGGCCAAGGCGGGTGGATTAGTTGCAGTCAGGAGTTCGAGACCACCCTGGACAACGTGGTGAAACCTCATCTCTACTAAAAATACAAAAATTAGCTGGGTGTTGTGGTGCATGCCTGTAATCCCAGCTATTTGGGAGGCTGAGGCAGGAGAATCACTTGAACTTGGGAGGAGGAGGCTGCAGTGAGCCAAGATTGCACCACCGTACTCCAGCCTGGGTGACAGAGCAAGACCCTGTCTCAAAAAAATAAAATAAAATGTCTTAGGTATATCATCTATTGTTTATTATTATTAATATTGGTAAGTAAAACATCGTTATGAACCTAATGTTTTCACCTGGATATAGAGTCATGGTTTTCCTAGCTCTATATTAATTTAACCAGTGGGTAAAAGAGAAATGTTTGAAAATGGTACCATTTTCTCTGTGACCTTAAAGAATATTCTAAAAATATTTCTAATTTTGTTTAATTACAAGTTATGGGATATCATCTATGAATTCATGAAATGAATCCTTCTTGAACCTATATGCTCCCTAGGTTTCTTATCAAGTCTATAAGGTAATGAATGCATTCTGTGTCATTCAGTCCGGTTTTTTTCTTATAAGAGTCTAGAAATTAGTGAACAATCCAAATTCAGTTAATGTGTGTCTTTTGTAGTGATTGAACTCCTCTTAGCTTTCTTCTTTGAAAAATAAGAATACACACACACATACTGGATCATTATGTAAACCATTCTATACATTTGATCACTATAATTGCTAAAATCTACACTTCTTCTGCACCGATTTACTAGTTTACAGCGATGAAAACTGCAAACATTGTTCTAGATATCATGAACTCATGGTGGGGTTTTGGGGGTTTTTGTTGGTATACCATTTTCTGGTCTGTTTGCTTTACTTTGATACTTCACAATTTACTGGTCTTTGGGATTAGTCCAGTCAATATTAACAACTCATATTTCTGACTTACAGCAGGCCCCACACACACCTGAGACTTACTGTGTCCCAGACAGAACTTCTCATACTGCCTCCCAACTCTGCTTTTCATACCTCAGAACTGATCATTTAGTATAAAAGACTGTAAGATTCCATTTTTTATGTGTGCTTCATAGCAAAGGGATGACAATTCTTTACATTTCACACTTATTCTTAAAGATTTCTAATGATAAGCAAAAAATATCCAAGTACACAAGTAGCCATTAGAGCTGTTGGTTATACCTTACAGATCATACTACCTAGCACTCTATTGTTTGTTGAACCCTTTTCACAAAAGAAAGCACACAAATCATGCATCACTTATTAATTTCTTTCAGTATCATTTTCTAGAGTACACTAGATCAGTGCTTCTCACTGTTTAACATTACACGAACCATCCAAGGATCTTGTTACCATATAGATTCTGCTCAGTTGATAAGAGCCAGAGGAAGATAAAAGCGTATTCTGATTTGATTGGAAGGCATTATCAGCCAGAAAGAAGTAGGCAACTTGATTTGATTCAACTTCTAATATTGACTTCTGATGAGACTTGTATTCCATAATTATAGCACTCTGTAAATAAACCATGAATTGAACTACTCTCGTTTATTCTAAGCTCAGAAGATCCACTTAAAGAAAATGGTGAAGTGTCAGCCAGAAGTAGTGGCTCATGCCTGTAATCCCAGCACTTTGGGAGGCCAAGGCAAGTGGAGGTCAGGAGTTAGAGACCAGCCTGACCAACACGGTGAAACTCTGTCTCTACTAAAAATATAAAATTAGCCAACCGTGGTGGCGCATGCCTGTAATCTCAGGTACTTGGGAGGCTGAGGCAGGAGAATAGCTTGAACCTGGGAGGCGGAGGTTGCAGTGAGCTGAGATCACAGCATTGCACTCCAGTCTGGGAAACAAGAGCAAAACTCGGTCTCCAAAAAGAAAATGGTGAAGTGTAATTTAGCATAGTGTGAACAAACATTGATATTGACTACAGCTAATTTGCTCTTATACCTTTCCATGTATTTTCAGATCTGATGCGGAGAGTACAGCTGTCCACCTGGAAGCTTTGAAAAAGTTAGCATTGGCATTGCAGGAGAGAAAGTATGCTATTGAAGATCTGAAAGATCAAAAGCAGAAAATGATAGAGCATCTGAATTTAGATGACAAGGAGCTAGTCAAAGAACAGACGAGTCATTTAGAGCAACGTTGGTTTCAGCTTGAGGACCTCATTAAAAGGAAAATCCAAGTGTCAGTCACCAACTTGGAGGAGTTAAATGTGGTGCAGTCCAGATTTCAGGAGCTAATGGATTGGGCAGAAGAGCAACAACCCAACATCGCCGAGGCCCTTAAGCAGAGCCCTCCTCCAGATATGGCTCAGAACCTTCTCATGGATCACCTGGCCATCTGCAGTGAACTGGAGGCCAAGCAGATGCTCCTGAAATCACTCATAAAGGACGCAGACAGGGTCATGGCGGATCTTGGTCTCAATGAGCGACAGGTCATTCAGAAGGCTCTCTCTGATGCACAAAGCCACGTGAATTGTCTCAGTGACTTAGTGGGCCAGCGAAGAAAGTACTTAAACAAAGCCTTGTCTGAGAAAAGCCAATTTCTCATGGCAGTGTTCCAGGCCACCAGCCAAATTCAGCAACACGAGCGAAAGATAATGTTCCGTGAACACATCTGTCTGTTACCAGATGATGTGAGCAAACAAGTCAAAACATGTAAGAGTGCACAAGCCAGCCTCAAGACTTACCAAAATGAGGTCACTGGACTTTGGGCCCAGGGTCGTGAACTGATGAAAGGAGTCACAGAGCAGGAAAAGAGTGAAGTGCTGGGGAAGCTTCAGGAATTGCAGAGTGTCTATGACAGTGTTTTACAAAAGTGCAGTCACCGGTTACAAGAACTAGAGAAGAATTTGGTTTCTAGGAAGCATTTTAAGGAAGATTTTGATAAAGCTTGCCACTGGCTAAAACAAGCAGATATTGTTACATTTCCTGAAATCAACCTAATGAATGAGAGTACTGAGCTTCATACACAGCTGGCCAAATACCAACACATTCTTGAACAATCTCCAGAATATGAAAATCTTCTACTTATGCTGCAGAGAACTGGGCAGACCATATTACCATCGCTGAATGATGTTGATCATTCCTACCTCAGTGAAAAGCTAAACACTTTGCCCCAACAATTTAATGTAATTGTTGCCTTGGCTAAAGACAAGTTCTATAAAGTCCAGGAAGCAATTCTTGCTCGGAAGGAATATGCTTCCTTGATTGAGTTGACAACCCAGTCTCTGAGTGAACTTGAAGCCCGATTCTCGCGGATGAGCAAAGTTCCCACTGACCTGGCTGTGGAGGAGGCTGTGGCTCTGCAAGATGGTTGCAGAGCCATTCTGGACGAGGTGGTGGGCCTTGGGGAGGCGGTGGATGAACTGAACCAGAAAAAAGAAGGTTTTCGCAGCACAGGTCAGCCTTGGCAGCCAGACAAGATGCTGCACCTTGTCACCTTATATCACAGGCTGAAGCGACAAACAGAGCAGAGGGTTAGCTTATTAGAAGACACCACCAGTGCTTACCAAGAACACGAGAAGATGTGCCAACAGCTAGAGAGACAACTGAAGTCTGTAAAAGAAGAGCAGTCCAAAGTGAATGAGGAAACGCTGCCTGCAGAGGAGAAGCTCAAAATGTATCACTCCCTGGGAGGAAGCCTTCAGGACTCGGCGATTCTACTGAAACGAGTAACCATACATCTCGAAGATCTTGCCCCACACCTTGACCCCTTGGCTTATGAGAAAGCCAGGCATCAGATCCAGTCCTGGCAAGAGGAGTTAAAACTGTTGACTTCTGCCATTGGTGAGACGGTGACAGAATGTGAGAGCCGAATGGTGCAGAGTATAGACTTCCAGACTGAGATGAGTCGCTCCCTGGACTGGCTGAGGAGAGTGAAGGCAGAACTCAGTGGGCCGGTGTACCTAGACCTCAACCTGCAGGACATCCAAGAGGAAATCAGAAAGATCCAAATTCATCAGGAAGAGGTCCAGTCCAGCTTGAGAATCATGAATGCACTGAGTCACAAGGAAAAGGAGAAGTTCACAAAGGCCAAGGAGCTGATCTCTGCGGATTTAGAACACAGCCTCGCTGAGCTCTCAGAGCTGGATGGAGACATTCAGGAAGCCTTACGTACCAGACAGGTGAGTATGATAGGACTTCACTTCTCTTTATTCCATTCTGCTTATTTGTAAACAGGTACAAGAAATTCATTTGCTTGGTTATAATTGCTTCTTTAAATATTTCTTTCTAAATACTATACAGAAGCATCTTCAGCAGTGACTTAAATGGTTATTTTAATTTTGTTTTTTAATTGAGATGAAGTCTTGCTCTGTCGCCCAGGCTGGAGTGCAGTGGTGTAATCTCAGCTCACTGCAACCTCCGCCTCCTGGGTTCAAGTGATTCTTGTGCTTCAGCCTCCCGAGTAGCTGGGATTACAGGCGCCTGCCACCATGCCCAGCTAATTTTTGTATTTGTAGTAGAGATGGGGTTTCATAATGTTGGCCAGGCTGGTCTTGAACTCCTGACGTCAAGTGATCTGCCTGCCTTGGCCTCCCAAAGTGCTGGGACTATAGGTGGGAGCCACCGTGCTGGGCCAGGTGATTTTAATTGTTTATGTGCATGCTATTCATTTTTGTGCGGTTTCCATCTTGACTTCACTTTGCTTATAATAGTGATGCCTCAGTGATCTCTCGCCTTTAAAGAGATGATAAATGGTATTAGTAACATAATTCATATTGTATATTAGTACATTGATAGTACAACTGACTAACAGTGAATAATTACTGATGCCCTTTGTAGACAATGTGAAGGCTGGTATTTCTAAAGTCAGTGCTAGATGAAGAGTCGAAATGGAGAGAGGCAGATAGACAATGCAGCCCTGATCTTGCTAATAAGCCATTTTTTTGTAGGGTATCCCATTAGTTGCCCCGTCTCTTCACCCCTTCTGTGGGGATGAGTGCTGTCCTTCTTTTGCTTCCCTATAACATAGCAGAAGAAAGACTAGAATACTCGTGATTACTTGACTTAGGGATAACAAAAAGAAATGGGAGCATGTACAAAACTTCCCAGATTGGCCTAATTGCGGCTTGCTCTGGGGCTTGCAAGTTCTGTGCATTCAAAAATAAGAAGAGGGCCAGGCATGGTAGTGCACACTTGTAATCCCAGCCCTTTGGGAGGCTGAGGCAGGTGGATCACCTGAGGTCAGGAGTTCAAGACCAGTCTGACCAACATGGTGAAACCCTGTCTCTAGTAAATACAAAAAAAAAAAAAAAAAAAAAATTAGCTGGATGTGGTGGTGCATGACTGTAATCCTACTTGGGAGGCTGAGGCAGGAGAATCGCCAGGAGGCAGAGGTTGCAGTGAGCTGAGATCACACCATTGTACTCCAGCCTAGGCAACAAGAGCAAAACTCTGTCTGAAAATAAAATAAAATAAAATAAAATAAAATAAAATAAAACAAGAAGAGAAAAATTGTGGCTAGAGGATTATTTCCTTTAATTTCTTGGCTCCTTTTCTCCATGTCTGTCTTCAGTCCCTCTGATTCTAGGAGATGTCAACCTGATTCTAGAGATGTTAACCCTTTAGGTAAAAGATACTTTCATCAGGATAATACAGCAGCTAAAGCCTGGGAGGAGGGCATATCTGAGTTCTAATAGCAGCTATTTGATCTCAGGCAAATGACATCCTATAAGGCTCTGTCCCTCTTTGTAGAAGAGAGATATTAATGATTCTTTTATTAGGTTTATCTTCTTAGCATCGGGTCTGACACGAAGTAACTTCAGATGAATCTTAGCTCTCATTTAACTTTATTTTCCGCAAAGATTAAGGTTAACACTTTCAATAGTAAAAACGTTAATATTGGATAAAATCATAATAAACTTCTTCATGGAAAATTCTGACTTTTTAAACTAAAAACTATTTAGTACACTTTAACCTTTTCATGTTGATTCAAGGCTATTGTTTAAAAAAAATTTTTAACTATTTTTCTAGACCTATTAGTATAAACAGAGATATAGAATCTAGAATGTAGAGTAGAACAGAAGTTACCAGAAATGTTCATTCTTGAAGGACATTTGTCAGGTAAGCTTGCTTCTTTTGGTGAGTTTTGAACCAAAATCTTAAATCTATTAAGATGTCTCTATTTGTGCCATCTTGTCTTATTGATGATCTTCGTCCAAATAACTAAAGGTCATGGTTCCTGGGGCATTTCTTATTTCCTCTGCTGATTCTATGCTTTGCTGTCCCTGTTCTTTCCTTAACTGGTGCTCATCTTACGGGTACTTTCTCTACCTTTTCTATGCATCTTCGCTTGCACAGTCACAGCTTATCTTGTCCAGTCATTGATGGCTGGTTAGAGTGTTTCTTTTCCTTCTGGAGTTGAATGGACCAGCCTTCTGGACTTCAACTTCTCAACTTTTCTATTTTAGTCTCTATACAAGACTCACAGGTTACTATTTCGCTTCCAGAAATTACTCTGTGGCGTGGTCTGGTAAATGCCAGTTTGGAAGTTTGATGTTGCTATACTTCTTTTTTTTTCCTTTTTTCTTTTCTTTTCTTTTCTTTTCCTTTCCATGTTTGTTTGTTTGTTAATTTGTTTTTTGAGAGACAGAGTCTGGAGTGCAGTGAAACTATCTCGGCTCACTGCAACCTCTGCCTCTCAGGTTCAAGCAATTCTTGTGCCTCACCCTCCCAAATAGCTGAGATTACAGGCATGCGCCACCACACTCAGCTAATTTTCCTATTTTTAGTAGAGACAGGGTTTCACCATGTTAGCCAGGCTGATCTCGAACTCCTGGCCTCAAGTGATCTGCCTCCCTCAGCCTCCCAAAGTACTGAGATTACAGTCATGAGCCACCATGCTTGGCCGTGTTGTTATACTTCTAACCAACGAAGACATTACTGCACTTTGGTAAACATTCAGTCTGCCACATATTTCTAAGCATTATATTATTTCTTAGAGAGGGAACTTTCAGAACTAGTCAAGATACTGACATAAATTTCAATCCCATCTCTGTCCTTATTATTTGATGTAATGGCAATAATACAATTATAACAAGAATAGCAGAAGGAAAAATCAAGGCTGATGATGGATGGCACCACAAAAATATTCCCCTAGCTTATCAATGCACTTACACACATACACCCATGAGACTGAGGACTGGAAAACAAATGAATGAATGAAACTCTTTCCTGCAAATACATTGCAAAGGAGAGTTGATTATGTTTGCAACTGCTGTTTTTCAGGCTACCTTGACTGAAATGTTTAGCCAGTGTCAAAGGTATTATCAGGTATTTCAAGCGGCCAATGACTGGCTTGAGGATGCCCAAGAAATGTTGCAGCTGGCAGGCAATGGCCTAGATGTGGAGAGCGCAGAGGAAAATCTCAAAAACCACATGGAATTTTTCAGTACAGAGGATCAGTTCCACAGTAACCTGGAGGAGCTCCGCGGCCTGGTAGCCACCCTGGACCCACTCATCAAGCCAACAGGCAAAGAAGACCTAAAACAGAAAATGGCTTCTCTGGAACTCAGGAGCCAGAGGATGAGCCAGGACTCTTGTGCCCAAGTGGATCTCTTGCAGAGGTATTTCAGGATGTTTCGTGTTTTATATTTAGTGAAATGAATTTCCATGCTGAAAGTAGTAATACACAAATGACATACGTTAGCACATACATGCATTCTTCTCTCTTAAGTATCATTAGACATACTGACACCAGAGCTTCGTGTAGAAATACGTAATTTCATGTTACTTATCAATTTCTGTTGGACTCTTTCAAGATGCACAGCTCAATGGCACGATTACCAGAAAGCAAGGGAAGAGGTTATTGAATTGATGAATGATACAGAAAAGAAATTGTCTGAGTTTTCTTTGTTGAAGACTTCTTCTAGTCATGAAGCAGAAGAAAAATTGTCAGAGCACAAGGTCAGAGTTTTGGGCTGTTGTTTTTTTTTTTTTTTTAAATCCTTTTTCTATAATTGTAATGGGTCTTTGCAACATGATCAATAAATCTTCACTTCTACCTGGAATTTTTCAATATGATAAGGATGCATTTAACCATATTTTATAGAAGTTTTAAGTTTATTAAATGCTGTTACCTTTTAGGATTCCCGTTGGAAATGCATAGCAAAGATTTTAAAAAGATGTTCAGAGCAGTTTGCTTCCGATAAGATGTGGCACTTAATAAATGTCAGTAAATACTTTTTGTTGATAACAGATTAAATAAAACTCAAAAATTAATAACTGAGTCTCCCTTTATCAGAGCAATATAAGGAAAAAATGTAACATACTAAAATATTACATTTGGTTCACTTACATTTGTGCTGCTTTTTAAAAATGAAAAAAAAGTCATCTCAAGTAGCAAAATACACTTTTGTTTTTAATACATAAATAATATTCACCTCACCTCTTTAAAAAGCTTTAAGACTAACTCTGGTTAAAAAATAAACATGAAAGAGTACCTAGAGGAGAATAAATGTATATGTAGAAACATTCCCTTTTGCAGGTAATTTTGGGCTTTACCAACATCCATAGAACTTAAAAAAAATTAATCTCTCCCTTGTCTCCTCTCTTCCGTCCTCCATCCCCAACTCTAGGCTTTAGTGTCAGTGGTTAACTCTTTCCATGAGAAAATCGTGGCCCTTGAGGAAAAAGCTTCACAACTGGAGAAAACCGGAAATGATGCTAGCAAAGCCACCCTGAGCAGGTCAATGACCACTGTCTGGCAGCGCTGGACACGCCTTCGAGCTGTGGCCCAAGACCAGGAGAAGATCCTGGAAGATGCAGTGGATGAGTGGACGGGCTTTAACAACAAGGTAGTTTCCGCTGTCCACGGGCTCACCTTTCTTTCCTCACTAATTATAATGTATTTTGAAACACGGTATTTTGCTGCTGTTTGAAGTCAGCCTTCTGAAAGTAATAAAGGCTTTTTCAAATCTCTGTTTCAATGACATAAAAACTAAGTTATGAAACAAAGTACAAAATGCAATGTGCAGTTTAGTCCCAAGTCACGGTCAAATTATTTCAGTGAGAAAAACCAAGCAAATAGATTTTGAAAGGAGAACAAGTCCATTTTGCCCCATTTGTTTTCTTAACTGGCCTTGTAAAAGAACGAGATACTTTTTCTTTACCATGAAACCTGAAAATGAGCAGAAATTTAACTCATTACGGAAAATGTATATTCAACGTTTTCCTTTTTGGAGTCTTGCTCTGTCGTCCAGGCTGGAGTGCAGTGGTGTGATCTCAGGTCACTGCAACCTCCGCTGCCTGGGGTCAAGCAATTCTCCTGCCTCGGCCTCCTGAGTAGCTGGAATTACAGGCACCCACCACCACACCCAATTAATTTTTGTATTTGTAGTAGAGATGGGGTTTTGCCATGTTGGTCAGGCTGGTCTCAAACTCCTGACTTCAGGTGATCCGCCTGTCTCAGCCTCCAAAAGTGCTGAGATTACAGGCATGAGCCACCACATGCCTGCCTGGCCACTTTTTCCATCTTTTAAAGGTTTAATGTTTTAAGCCATGTCTTCCTTTATGATTTAAAGGTATTCATTTATGTTACCTTAAATATTGGAAAGAGTATTTTGTTTTCTTAGTTTAAAAAAAAAAAAAAAGCTTTTTCTGTATTAAGTATAGTCTCTGATTGTCCTAATATTATTTTGAGATTAAAGCTTTAAACCCAGAGGTACAGAGGTGATATCTCCTTTCACGTTAAGAAGGTGGCTCAGGTTCCAGTTTCCTAAAATATGGAATTTATACCATCATCTTTAATTGGCTTCATACACTAGTGTGTGGCTTTTATGGGAATGACCTTATTTTTTTCAGTTTATTTATTATTGAACTTCATAGTATGTACATTTGTCATCAGGTTAAAAAGGCCACTGAAATGATTGATCAGCTGCAAGATAAGTTACCTGGCAGTTCAGCAGAGAAGGCGTCGAAAGCGGAACTCTTAACTCTTCTTGAATACCACGACACGTTCGTTCTGGAGCTGGAGCAGCAGCAGTCGGCCTTGGGCATGCTCCGGCAGCAAGCCCTCAGCATGCTCCAGGATGGAGCCGCCCCGACCCCCGGGGGAGAGCCACCGCTCATGCAGGAAATCACCGCGATGCAAGATCGGTGCCTGAAGTAATTAAGCACCTACTTTCATTCTGTTACTAAACTTGGCCTTGACCCAAAGGGATAAGCAGGGCACTTGAGTATGAAGGTGCTCCTTCACACCACCTTAAAAATGTGGGGATCCGTTCCCATCACCCTTGCTTTTCGGTTTCTTTGACTCTTCAATCATTTGTCTGACAAATACATATCTCATAGTACTTAGAGATACGATGAGAACCATGCAGACTCACTGTCTGTCTTCACGCTGTTTACAGTCAAGCAGCAGAGATAGGCAACGAAGGCAGCCTTTCAGTCAAGTGTGAAAAGGGAGCTGAGGGAATCCGAAGCAGAGACAAGCAGCCGAGGGGAGGAGTCAAAGAAGGCATCCCTTCAGAAGGAGAATTTAAGCAGAAGCCTGAGCAGCCTGGAGCTAGGCACTGAGTTTTGCAAACAGGGGAAGGACATGTAAGAAAGGAAGAAACATGTCACTTCCTTTTTTTTTTTTTTTTTTTTTTTTTTTTTTTTTTTGAGACGGAGTCTCGCTCTGTCGCCCAGACTGGAGTGCAGTGGCGCGATCTCGGCTCACTGCAAGCTCCGCCTCCCGGGTTCACGCCATTCTCCTGCCTCAGCCTCCGGAGTAGCTGGGACTACAGGCGCCCGCCACCACGCCCGGCTAATTTCTTTTTGTATTTTTAGTAGAGACGGGGTTTCACCGTGTTAGCCAGGATGGTCTCGATCTCCTGACCTTGTGATCCGCCCGCCTCGGCCTCCCAAAGTGCTGGGATTACAGGCTTGAGCCACCGCGCCCGGCCGAAACATGTCACTTTCAAGGAGCTCCTTGGGTGATGCAGGGAGAGGAAGGGTGATTCAAGAGAAATGAAGCCTGAGAGGGAAACAATTGAGAGCTATTCAGAACTTAGATTTGATAAAGCTTGAGAACTCATTGGCTATCTGGGGTGACAGGGATATAGGAGCAAAGATGACACCACAGTCCAGGTAAATAGTAGTCATTGACTGGCAGTGAATTTAGTAGAAAGAGCAAGTTAATGTTGATATACAACCAGCCCTGATTCACTTATTGGGCCAGCGAAAAAACATTTATAGATAATTTAATTTCTATATTTATAAATATTACCTCATTCATGTCCTTGCATTCACCTCTTTCCCTTATAGGTGATGTGGGGGTAACCTAACACTTATTAAATTTACATTCATTCAAATAAAGACTTGAAATTTGGACATTATTAACATGATTAATTATGAAATTTCCAAAGCTTGATTTTTTTCTTTAAAAACTACTTTCTAATAGATAGCCATATATATTCCAGTTATACATTACTTTTAAATGTGCCATTTTAGTAGATTTCCAAAGAGGAAGTAAATAATGAAATAATCTCCAGGCTACGTTACATAGGAAATTAATTGCAATTCAGTGGCATGTGAGACAGTCAACTCTCAATTTTTCAAGGACAAACTATTCACTTTATATGACATTTATACATGAACTGAAGTGTTATTTGACAGTGTTGA
The DNA here is from genome assembly GCF_043159975.1 of Macaca nemestrina. NCBI lineage: Eukaryota > Metazoa > Chordata > Mammalia > Primates > Cercopithecidae > Macaca > Macaca nemestrina. The sequence goes on along the minus strand of NC_092129.1, from coordinate 71,448,212 downwards.
GGAAGTGTCTTTACTTGCAAAAAAGATATTAGATTTCCCATTTCTGTATATGTATTGGATAAAATGTTGTCAAGTATTTGGGGGTTCCTTTCACTTCACATCACTTCTGTTTTATCCCTGTAATGTTTCTGAAGCATGCAGGAGAAAGTGAAGACTAATGGAAAGTTGGTGAAGCAAGAGCTGAAGGACCGAGAAATGGTGGAGACTCAGATCAATTCTGTGAAATGTTGGGTTCAGGAAACGAAAGAATATTTAGGGAATCCAACAATAGAAATAGATGCTCAACTTGAAGAACTTCAGGTACAAAAAAATCTCCTCATTCTCTTTACCCCTCGTTTCAAAAACAATTGCCCTGATTTTAATTGAACATACTTGTTTATATTTATTGAATATTGAATTTAAAAATTTCAGAAATGTGTTCTATAGAAGATATTTAGTATTACTTCATGGGATTTTCCTTTGTTTTCTAAAGTGAACATGCTTTATATTCAGAGACAAAAGAAGAGTGTTGTATTATTTTAAGATATTTCTCTAATTCCACACTTAATTATATGTTGATGAGCAATGTATAACCTTGTCTATAACAGTCTCCTTAGAAGGTCCCCAGAAATTTCTTATTTTGATCTTTTCTTCAGATTCTCCTAACAGAAGCCACAAATCACCGACAGAACATTGAAAAAATGGCAGAAGAACAGAAGGATAAGTACTTGGGTCTTTATACCATATTACCTTCTGAACTCTCCCTTCAGTTGGCTGAAGTAGCATTGGACCTAAAGATCCGTGACCAGGTAAACCTATGATCAAGAGTGTCTTTCTATTTTGTTTATAGGGTCAATCCTCTTGTGTCAAATATTTTTGTTTCTTTAAGAAGAAATGCATAGTCCTTTTTGGTGTTGAGACCAGAGCGAGATTTCTGTCTCTGGTCTCATGAAGAGTACAATTTCATGTAGTGAAAATAGGCTCAAATAACATCTGTATGGAAATATAATAGATTTTTAGGACTTTCTTAGTGGCTTAATGCTAAAGCTATTAAAGTTTAATTAAAAGCATTCTATATGAGACAAAGAGAAGACATACTACAATTCTAAAGTGCTACATGAAATAGGAAGTAATATCCCATTTGTACGAACTGTCAGATTCATACAGTTGTGCTCTACTTTGGAAATCTTCAATGTATGATGCAAAGTGTTTTAAAAATCTCATCAAAATCCGATCCTACTTTATCATGACTTTGACCTAAACTACTAATATGTGCTATTTACTGTTTTAAGTATTTAATTGATATATTTGGTTTTCTTCTTAGACATTGGAAGATCTATTGGGAAGGATGACTTGGCAAGTTCATGGTCTTTTTATATTTTTGAGACAGAGTCTTGCTCTGTCCTCCAGGCTGGAGTGCAGTGAAACAATCTCAGCTTACTGCAATCTCCACCTCCTGGGTTCAAGCAATTCTCATGCCTCAGCCTCCCAAGTAGCTGGGATTCCAGGCATGCACTACCACACCCAGCTAATTTTTTGCATTTTTAGTAAAAAGAGACAAGTTTTGCCATGTTGGCCAGCCTGGTCTCAAACTCCTGGCCTCAAGTGATCTGCCTGCCTCAGCCTCCCAAAGTGCTGGGATTACAGATGTGCACCTCTGTGCATAGCCATGGTTTTTTTTTTCTTTTTTTCTTTTTTTTTTTTTTGGTTCAAATGTAAGCTTTTCTCTGGATTAATTTTCCTATCATAGACTTATTCATATGTATTTCATTTACTTTGACACTCAATATAATGAAGGCCAAACACATCATTAACACTCTTTTAATGGTGTGTTTTCTCCCTACTAAAGAGGTTTTTTTAAAGATCTTTAACTATATAAAGAAATGTTTCCTCTCTTTAACATCTTTTCTTCAGCATTTTATTCTAAGCAACAGTGTGAATGTTTGTTATCAAATCAAACCGAAGTCATTGGAAATTTGTAAATGCTAACTGTCTTTTTTCACCTTCCTTTGCATTAGATGTGCTTAATACTTTGTTGGCATACTATAGAGTTGTAGTTGGAAAGTTACAAAAAGAGTTAACAGATCATTAACAGTCATTGATTAAAAGGTGCTTGGAAACAAATCAGTGTTCCTCCAACTGTTTAGGAGGATTTTCCATCCTATGAAGAAAAAGGCTTAGAGGAGTTTGTGTGCTCAGGGTCATTACGTTAGTTAATGGAGAAGATAGGATTCAAACTCAGCTGTCTACACAACCATCTATAATGAGTATTCTGTAAATATTCAATAAGTGAATTCCTCTACACACATTGCTTGTATCTTTGCTGGAACACAAGGAGTGCAAATAAATACATAAAGATAGTGAAGTCAGGGAAAGCCGGGAGAGCTTGTAACTAACTGCACATCTCTGGTGTGACCAAAGGTATCAATGCCAAAGCAGTTAAAATGTGTCTTGTCAACATCATTTGAGATTTTTAGTATCTATTATACAATTTTAACCATGGCTTGTTTTGCTGTTCTCACTGATTTTTTAGATCCAAGACAAAATAAAAGAAGTTGAGCAGAGCAAGGCCATGAGCCAGGAACTCAGCCGGCAAATTCAGAAGATAGCTAAAGACCTCACAACTATTCTAACTAAGCTGAAAGCTAAGACAGATAATTTAGTTCAAGCTAAAACTGACCAAAAGGTAAGAAGTAGAATTTTAAAGGGTGCTACTGAATGAATTAAATAGTTTTTGGAGTCAGTTTTACTTGGGGATACAGGATAAAAACCTTTTAGGAACCTTTATTAAAGCCAAATAGTAACAGCAGGCGGTAAAGAAATGTTATAACTGAATCTACACAGATCCTCTTCCATAACTTATCATTCTAATTGAACAGTATTAATAAATATACATGCACGAGTGTGTAAGAAAGAAGACTGTCAAAGGACTAAGTGATGATTTAGGAATGCAAGTATATAAATTCCAAAGTGAATTGTGTCCTTGGTAGCTAAATCTGTGTTCTTCCTCTGTTGATGAGTTCAGGGACTGTAATCCTTTTTGGGTGGGGCAGAAGGAAAATGTTAGCCTTCTCACTCAGCCTCATAGGAAACAAACACCAGGATTACAACATATCCTGCTCTGCCTTTCCAACCGAAGAAACAAAAATGACCTGATCATAGTAGAATTATAGTAAAGTTATTCATTATAATATTTGGCTTTGACAAAAATCAGTCTGATCTTGGAAAATCTGAAGAAATTTATTTTCTATTCTCTAATGTTCTTTCATTTTGATGACCATCAAGGTGCTGGGAGAGGAATTAGATGGTTGTAATTCAAAGTTAATGGAATTAGATGCAGCAGTACAGAAATTCTCGGAACAGAATGGCCAACTGGGTAAGCCACTGGCCAAGAAGATAGGAAAACTGACTGAACTTCACCAGCAGACCATTAGACAAGCTGAGAATCGGCTCTCCAAACTCAATCAGGTATGTGTTCCGGACCAGAATTCCAAATCCTCTAAGGCAGAAACTTCCATATTCTGCTTTTCTCTTTTGAAAATAAATAAACATAAATAAAAAGATAAAATGGACAATGAGAGAGTAGTTTAGGTATAGCTTATTTCATGCTACACTTGTGTTCCTAAGACTTAGGTGTAAACCAGCACTTATTTTATATCCAGTCGTATGATAAAGTCACTGACAAAGGTGGTCCTATAAACGGACTTTGGAGTGAATATTTTTTAAAATGGAGAAGTATTTTGTGAAATGAATATTCACCCGTTAACATGTTTTATGAAATCAGTTTGGGGTTAATTCAAGTACCTTTAAGTAAACTACATATATATTAGCTTACATTGACTTAATAGGTTCAGGTTGCACATCTGTAATAATTGTTGCATATAGACTAGACTTTTGAAACCGATTAATATAATCAGTGACAAGTTAAAACTAGGAGTTGGCAACCCATTGATTATAGTATTGAAACTTTGACTGCTGTAATCCCCACTTGCCACCTCCTTACACAGGGGAGGGTGAAGGAAGGGATAGAGGAAGTCCTGGCATGGTGGCTCATACCTACAATCCCAGTACTTTGGGAGGCTGAGGCGGAAGGATCACTTGAGCCTAGGAGTTTGAGACCAGCCTGGGCAACATGGTGAAACCTACAAAAGATGCAAAACATTAACTGGGCATGTGGACATGTGCTTGTGGTCCAGCTACGTGGGAGGCTGAGCCCGTAAGATTGAGGTTGCAATTAGCCATGATCCTGCTACTGCACTCCAGTCTGGGTGAGAGTAAGACCCTGGTAAAAAAAAAGAAAGAAGAAAAAGAGGAATAATTCAATCATATTAAGAATTTGAGCTTTATCCCAAGGTCACTGAGAAGCCTTTGACAGATTTTCAACAGGGAAACGATTTTTTGATACCATTGAATATCATAGATATTATAACTATCAACCCCTAAGATTGTTGTGTCCAAAAAGACAGAAGACTGATTTATAGCTCAAGAAACTGAGTTTACATTTGTTATCTTAATGTTATTGGTTTTTCAGGCAGCATCACATTTAGAAGAATACAATGAAATGCTTGAATTAATTTTGAAGTGGATTGAGAAAGCTAAAGTCTTGGCTCATGGAACTATTGCATGGAATTCTGCAAGCCAGCTTCGAGAACAATATATTTTGCATCAGGTAATCTTAGGAAAAAAAATTTTTAAAAACTAACCAAGGGCAATTTGATTTAACCGGGCAGACTGATACAACACTTAGAGGGCCGTGATGTAAAATTACTGGAGCTATCAGATAAAAAGAATGCTAAGGTACCCCTGAGTTGTTCAGTAGTTGGACAGAAAGGAGCTTCTCATGAAATTTCATGAAATTGAAAAAATAAATATCCTTGATCTTCCCTAAACCTACCTTACACCAAGACGCAAACCAATCAGCCTTGTAGAACTCATTTTCTGTAGCTTCTTTGAAATAATTATTTGCAGGGATCTGGTGGGAAATTCTTTTTCGTGAAGAGATACAATGAAGTGTGGAAAGATTCTAGATCCACACTCAGACTGGCGGGAGAATCAAACTCCGCCCTGCAGGGTTGTGTGATTTGGAGCAGAATGCTTTGCCTGTCTGAATTCTGTCTTCTCATCATTTGTATGAAGATGTAAATAATATTCGTATTTCAGACTTATCATGAGATCAAATGGTTTAAGGTACATACGTGCAAACATCTCCCTGGCACATACATCTGCCTCCTCCCTCAGCCCTCACCCAGGCCTGTCATCTGGCCTTCCACAGGAGGTCGGGCAGCCCAGAGCAAGCCACGAGTCCACATCCACATGCTGGCTATGTTACTTCATTTCCTCTGAAGTTACATGAGAAAAATGTTCCTTTTCTCTCAGTCACGTCATCCAGGAAATTATTTCATCCTTTTGTAACTTAAGCTTAAATTAGACCCAGATAGCTAATAGGCTAGTTATCTTATAATAAAATATAGGGTGACTTCTATTGGAGTTACATGGGTATCCTTGAGTATTCTAGATTTTTCTCTCTTATATTATTTATGTATCCTTGTGGCCTTTAAATGAATCCCCGTATCCATTCTTGCTTACAGGGTTCTAGATAAAAGCTTATTTTTCCCTTTTTGGAATGCTTTAACAGCTCCTAATTTTTCCCTATATTCACAGTCTTTCTTCTCTGATCAATCTTGAGTATTCTTCCCACAGTGTCTTTAACTCCAATCTTTTGCTTTAAGATATGCTTAGATATGAACAGACAGGACTTAAGTTACCACTGATTTGAAAACAATGAAAAAAAGCCAACATCCTTAGAAGTCTAGAAATGCAAATTTCAGCAAAAAAAGAGAGGAAGAAAGACAAAGTTAACTGTCAAGTTCATAACTGTTTCTTTCAAGTTCATATTTATGGAAGTGAGCTCTCAAACATTGCTGGTATCCTGGTAAAATCTCTCTGAAAAATAATTGGCAAAATATATGATGATTGTCAAAAATGTTACTACTCTGGGTCAGGCATGGTGGCTCACACCTGTAATCCCAGCACTTTGGGAGGCTGAGGTGGGCGGATCACAAGGTCAGGAGTTCAAGACCAGCCTGGTCAATATGGTGAAACCCCATCTCTACTAAAAATACAAAAATTAGCTGGGCGTGGTGGCGGGCGCCTGTAGTCCCAGCTACTCAGGAACCTGAGGCAGGAGAATGGTGTGAACCCAGGAGGTGGAGGTTGCAGTGAGCCGAGATCACGCCACTGCACTCCAGCCTGGGTAACAGAGTGAGAGGCCATCTCAAAAAAAAAAAAAAAAAAAGAAAAGAAAATGTTGCTACTCTGACCTGTTGGCTCCTTTTGAACTCCTTTTTATGGCTATAATCCAAGTATAGAAAATACTTTCCACAGTATTAATAACTGTATTGAAATTTTAAAGAAAACTTAAATCTGAAATAACCTTTTTCTGAGTAAATATTTGCATATAATAAAATATAATGAAGTATTTAAGGTAATCATGACTTTTTTTTTTTTTTTTTTTTTGAGACAGCGTTTCGTTCTATTGCCCAGGCTGTAGCTCAGTGGCGTGATCACTGCAACCTCCACCTCCCGGGTTCAAGCGAATCTTGTCCCTCAGCCTACTGAGTAGCTGGAACCACAGGCACGCACCACCACGCCTGGCTAATTGTTGCATTTTTAGTAGAGATGGGGTTTCACCTTGCTGGCCAGACTGGTCTCAAACTCCTGGCCTGAAGTGAGCCCCAACGCCTTGGCGTCCCCAAATTCTGGAAATACAGGCATTTGTTTATTTATTCAACAAACATAGAGTCCTTTCCCAAACTAGAACTTTGGGTAGGCATTTAGTGTACAAAGAATATTTCCTGTCCCCACCACAGGGAGTTGATTATTTAGGGGAGGGGACAGATAGAAGGAGACAGTACAATATAGTGTGATTAGTGCAGAGACAGAGGGCCCAGGTGCTGAAGGAGCCCACAGGAAGGTCCTCAACCCAACCACCCACCAGGAGTCTAAGAGGAAAGCGCAGAAAGGCTTCTCAGGAAAAGGTGATGCTGGGCTGAGTCCTGAAAAACATGACAGCCTACTTGTGGAATGTGTTTAGATAAAAATGCATGCTGAAATCCTAGCAGTGAACGTGAGGAGTGTTTTCTGGTGCTGGTACAAGGGATAAGAGAGAAGAATAGAGAGATAAGAAAAAGATCCTAAAAGTCTGTTGGGAATTTGAAGCTTATCCTAAAGTCACTCTGAAGCCTCTGAAACAATATTCTGCCTGCAAAGGACAAGTTCAGACTTGTATTTGCAGAAAGCAAATTTAGCAGCCTTTGGAAAACACATTGAGGAAGGTAAGACAATATAAAAGATGGTTTCAGTATTTCAGTAGATGACAAGGCCTCTCTTTGGAGATTAGGAGGAGAAGACAAAGTCAAGAGATACTAAGCAGCTAGAATTCTCCAATTTGGAGACTTGAATTGGGTGAAAGAGAGGAAGGAGTCAAGGATGATTTCCAGGTTTCTATGACTTGAGCAGTAGGGTGGGTTGACTGCATCATGGGGCACAGTGAAAAAGACACCAGGTCCTGAGATGATCTGGTTCAGAAGCTGAAGAGAGAACGCAGACTGTAGACTCTATTTTGGTGAGTTCTTGCGTGCACCCTTTGGGAAGTAAAGCAGCCTGTGTTTATTTAAAAAGAATGCACCGTGAGAAAAGCCATTGTGTTTTTTGGGAGGCCGAGGGGGGTGGATCACTTGAGGTCAACAGTTTGAGACCAGCCTGGCCAACATAGTGAAACCCCATTCTCTACTAAAAATACAAAAATCAGCTGGGCGTGCTGGGGACCGCCTGTAATTCCAGCTGCTCGGGAGGCTGAGGCAGAGGTTGCAGTGAGCCTAGATCGCGACATTGCACTCCAGTCTGGGCGACAGAGCAAGACTCCATTTCAAAAAAAAAGAAAGAAAAGAAAATCTATTGTGTTTTTCCTAATGTCAGAGATGTGAGAACCAGAGTGACTTTATAGGGGCCTGAATAGGGGCTGAGTAAATGAGGATGAGGTCAATGAAAATGGGTAGCATTCCCAGGTCAGGCATTCTTAGGCACAGAATAATTATGATTAAAGAGACAGGTTGATAATATTTACCAAAGAGACCCAGGACTTAATAGATCTGGGAAATAACAGACTCAGGAAATGTCCTGATGTCCTGGTATCTTACGAATAAAAGCGTTCTTGGATCTATACTTAAAAAAATTTTTTTAACATAGATTCTTGTGGAAGACAGCAGTTACACAAAGATTAACAATCTTTTGTCGCAGGCACTTGTAGAGCACATCTCCGCCAATTTTTCGCTTTGTTGTCTTATGTGTAAGCAGACATCATGCTTAAGGTGGATGCATTCCTCTTTCTGCTTTTGGGAACACCCTACTTTGTCAGTGGAATAGCCATTCTTTCATCCCTTTACTTTCTTAATAAACTTGCTTTCATTTCACTCTGGATTTGCTGCAAATTCTTTCTTGCACAAGATTCAAGAACCCTCTTTTGGGGTCTGGATTGGGACCTTTTCCCAGTAACACTAATATCAGGTGAAAAAGAAAGATGGAAAACTATAGTTATGTTAGGACCTCAATTATTAATACCTAAAAATATGCCCAAATGTATCAGCAGTTAACTCTTAAAGTTATTTCTGGGTTATAAGATGATGAGATATTTTGTTTTCTTCTTTATATTTTCAATATTTTCCAAATCATATATTTTCTGTTTAATATATTTATATATTAAATATATATTTAAATCATTTATTAATAAATATTCTTAAATTATACATTTACATTAAATATATATTTAACAGATTATATATATATATCTCCTTACTATATATATTTATCTGTAAAAATAAATACATCTTGTATAGGGGCTGGGCATGGTGGCTCACACCTGTAATCCCAGCACTTTGGGAGGCCGAGGCTGGCAGATCACAAGGTCAGGAGTTCGAGACAAGCCTGACCAACATGGAGAAACCCCACCTGTACTAAAAATACAAAATTAGCTGGGCGTGGTGGCACATGCCTGTAATCCCAGCTACTCAGGAAGCTGAGGCACGAGAATCACTTGAACCCAGGAGGTGGAGGTTGCAGTGAGCCAAGATCGTGCCATTGCACTCCAGCCTGGGCAACAAGTGCAAAACTCCATCTCCAAAAAAAAAAAAAGATAAATATATCATGTATAAATATATATCTTATTATATATCCTATACAGATAAATATTTATCTGTTAAGTATATCTTATTATATAGCTTAGATATATATTGATCTGTTAAATATATATATTTATAAACATTTATTGTGAGAAAAGAAAGTACTTCATTAAAAAAATACAGTCTATTGCCTAAGAATAATATCCTATTCTTCATTTCTCCTCTTTACACATTACACACCCCACTAACTGCACATGCTAGGCTCACCCACCTCTGTACCTAGGCAGATGCTGTTCTCTCTGTGTGAAATGTCTTTCCTCTTCCCCCTCATCTGTCAGATTGCAAACATCCTTCTGACTAGGCTCAGATGTGACTCTTCCCGGAGACCTTCTCCCAATCTTCCCCAAGTCGCAGTCATCTCTTCACACTGGCTTCTGTTTCATTCTACTTTTCATGAAATGTACATTGTATGGTTACTTATCCATTGTATTTCTGCTAGACCCAGTAGATGATACCATTCTGAATGATCAGGGCTGTTTTTTCTTCTCTTGATATTTATTGCACGTATCTTCTACCCCTTTGTCTCACTTAAAGCAAGTGAGCCAAGGTTTTTGCTTGTAATACTCTTGTTCTTATTTTCATTTCTTAGGTAAATATGAACTTCAGTCTTAGCTATAGAATATGAGAGCTGAAAAGTAATTCTTTAGTTTAAATATGAGAAAAGGTAGACCCAGAGACACGAATAAGACACCGAGTATGTTTGAGCTTTTCACTGCTAGAATTCCTGTGTTCTGGCCCTCATGAGGGTGCAGCTTGGGTTTGACAGAGCAGGAGCCCCATGGTCCCACGCATAGTATGACATGTGACCTCTGCACATGGTTTACAGTTCCTGAACTGTGATTTCTTTTTCTGTGAAATAGTTACAATAGTAGATGGCTACCAACTAGAAACTGGTCACAGGGGGGTTGAAAGTAAAACACAATAATGGACACACAGAACTTACACAGGGCACTTTATGCCATGTCATATTGAATATCTATACCCCTCTACCTATGTGTCAATGTCATGAATGTTGACAATTCACCCTAGACCCTGCTGGAAGAATCCAAAGAAATCCACAGTGACCTGGAAGTAATGACTGAGAAATTACAGTACCTCACTAGTGTGTACTGTACAGAAAAAATGTCCCAGCAAGTGGCAGAACTGGGACGGGAGACTGAGGAGTTGCAACAGATGATCAAAATTCGTTTGCAGAACCTCCAAGATGCAGCTAAGGTAAAAAAAAAAAAAAAAAAAAAAAAAAAAAAAAAAGCAGAAGAAAAAGTCTGTCATTAAAAGAAATGCCACTGTGGAAACAGTGCTCACCTGTGATGTGGTTTCTTTGGCTATGATGTTTTCTTCACCTATGACTTTGGGCTTCAAGTACAATATATTGATATTTACTCTCTAGGATATGAAAAAATTTGAAGCAGAGTTGAAAAAGTTACAAACTGCCTTGGAGCAAGCCCAGGCAACCCTGACCTCTCCAGAAGTTGGACGTCTCAGTCTCAAGGAGCAGCTCTCTCATCGGCAGGTAAGCCGAACTAACTTGGAGTAAACAGGGACAGGGACCTATACTTTTAAAAGAGGATAGCAAGGAAAAATGCCTCCTAAACTCAACACTGTTTTTTTTTAAAAATTTATTTTTAAATAGAGACAGGGTTGCCCTAGGTTGGCCAGGCTGGTCTCGAATTCCTGAGCTCATGTGATCCACCCGCCTCTGCTTCTCAAAGTGCTGGGGTTACAGATGTCAACCACTGTGCCCAGCCCCTAAATTCAACACTATTTTAAAAATGTTTTTGCAAAATGTTTATAACTTGCAACATAACTATAATTTAGTAAGTGCCTCTTGCTTATGAAATAAATGATTTAAATATTAAATTTTTGAACTATGAAATCGCATTTTCAGCATCTGTTGTCTGAGATGGAGTCACTGAAGCCGAAGGTGCAAGCAGTGCAGCTCTGCCAGAGTGCCCTCCGGATCCCCGAGGATGTGGTCGCCAGCTTACCTCTGTGTCATGCTGCTCTGCGGCTGCAGGAAGAGGCCAGCCGGCTGCAGCACACCGCCATCCAGCAGTGCAACATCATGCAGGCAGGTGAACGGTGCCCACGCCAGCAGGGCAATTGCTGATGAATCATGGGCTTCTTTTCTTAGCATTGTGTGGGCTCAGCCATCAAAACACATCCAGGGTGTTGAATCTGACAGGCTGTTGTGGTTTTATAAAATAAGGAGATTAAAATGCTGTCATTTGGATCACCCACAAAAGCCTGGGGAATGCTATATAAAAAATATCCTTGGTGAAAATTATCTTTTAGTGATATTTTTAAATAAAGAACTTGTAAAGATTTATTTCTATGCAATGAAATATTTTTATCTCTCATTATTCACCTGAGAATCATCTACAAACTGATAATACAGGTTTACTGTTATCTTATGTTACAGAGTTTTTTCATATTTCAGCTTATCGAGGCATTAAATCCATTTTCTTTTGACTGCCTAAAAAAAATGCACTCAAGTATAATTCTTAGTCTCTTCACCTAGTAAGAGAAAAATCATTTACCAGGAAGAAATGACACTATTTACCTTATGTTTCCCTTCAACTAATAATTCTCGCTTTATCCAAAAATTGTATCAATAGCATCTCATTAAAATAACTAGTGGCTCATTTGGTCAACTATCCTTTTCCCCTGTTATCTTGTAATTTGTTGGACAGAAAATTCCTGAGGGTAAAAGTCATGCATAATTCATATGTATATATACTTTTGTTTGGTAGAGATGGGGGTGTCATCATGTTGCCCAGGCTGTATTGAACTCCTGGGCTCACATGATCCACCCACCTTGGCCTCCGAAAGTGCTGAGATTACAGGCTTGAGCCACTGCGCCCAGCCCATAATTTGTATTTTTATTCCCTACCGTAGCACTTAGTTAAGTGTCTTACTTATATGTTCAGTATTTGTTAGATGGAAAAATGAAATAATGTTTCCCACACTGCTTCACCCTTTCTGACTATCATATTCCATCTTCAGGATGATATCGATAGGGAAAAGAGAGAAAAAGAATCCTAACCACTTAACTATTTTGATTCCGTCAATAATTTTGCTACAATATTTTAGAGAGAAAGCTCTGAAATATCTAAGTAAAGTGAAGAATTCAAACCATTAGGAATCTTACCCATCATTTCTTTATTCCCTACCCATACAGGTAAAAAAAGGAGTTAAACTACAGAATCACTTACCTAGTTATTGATCGAGAAAAAAAAAAAACTATCTATCTTTCTATGTTGTTTTTTCAAAGGAGGCTGTGGTGCAGTATGAACAATATGAGCAAGAAATGAAACATCTCCAGCAACTGATAGAAGGAGCCCACAGAGAGATTGAGGATAAACCTGTTGCCACCAGTAACATACAGGAGCTGCAGGCTCAGATTTCTCGGCATGAGGTGAGAGAGAAATGTAGGCAAAATACCGAGGGCAGGAAACTGGATGGATTAGCGTTTACGTTTGGTTTCTAGTGAATGGAAGGGAACAGTTTCCCCTGTCCTGCACTTAATGTGTTCAGCTCTTGGGAGGTCTCTTTGACTATCTAAGCACTGTGAGTGCCGTTTTTGCTGATTCAGTAACACGTGCCTTCCCCTTGATTCCACCTCTCTACACGTTGTTCACATTATACGGGACTCACGGATTGTCGTCTCCTTCACCCAGAATTCTCACAGTTAATACACTAAAACACAGTCCCATACCCTGTTTTTAATGCCTGCAAAAAACAGCAGTGCTCAAAGCTTTGCTGCATTGGTCGCTCTCTTGGTGGCTCACGCCTGTAATCCCAGCACTTTGGGAGGTCAAGATGGGCAGATCATGAGGTCAGGAGATGGAGACCATCCTGGACACCATGGTGAAACCCCGTCTTTACTAAAAATACAAAAATTAGCTGGGTGTGGTGGCACGCGCCTGTAATCCCAGCTACTTGGGAGGTTGAGGCAGGAGAATCACTTGAACCCAGAAGCCGAGATCGCGCCACTGCACTCCAACCTGGCGACAGAGCGAGACTCGGTCTCAAACAAACAAACAAACAAACAAAAACTTAATATTTTAAACATTTTCTTCTTTGAAATATTACTCATTTCAGTTCCTCTTCCCAAAATCAGAGGATGGTCCAGGTTGCTTACTTTGCTAGTTTTCAGATTGGGCCAGCTAACATGTACCTCTTTTTCAAATGTTCTTTGTTTGTTCCTTTGGCATCATTATGACCTTAGGACTTGTCACTCCTTGTGCTGTCCCTGTCCCAGAGATCATGGTCCTTGAGTGATTGAGCTTAGCAGGGAATTTCCTTTCCTGAACTGTCAATTCCATATAGGTCAAGTTCACTCTTTCCCTTGGGGGCTGGTTCATAGCACTGTGAATTTTGGTAAATAACTGGGAGGAGGGTGTCTTATTTTTTCTGTACTGAGGATAGAGTATATGGAGTATATCCTTCCGTATGCTCTATTTTAACTTTGTCACGAGAACAAGGAACAATTTTTCCAAACCACTTACGTTGAGATTCTCAAAAGATTCAAAGCATTGCTTTGTAAAGATGAAAAATCTCACCCCCTTCTCCAAATGCAATTAATTCTTTAATTTCTTGACATATATAAACATTAATAATTTTCATTTATATATGATTTACAAAATCATTTAAATATGCCATCTACATTTACTCCTACAACTATAGACATCATCTATGTTAGTGATTTTTCTTATGCAATGGCTAAATGAAAATGTAATGTAGATTTTTGAAACCACTGTTTATGTTGGTCTGTACATTAGACTATATATTATGTATTTATTTTGAAACTATTTTTAATCCCATCTAGGAAGATCCAAAATTTTGTTGTAACAACTCTTCTATCATGGTACAGATATTTTTAAAATCGTTTCTGGAGTAATAATTGTTATTACTACTAAACATTTTTGTTGTATGGTTTTTCCTCCCCAAGAAACTTGTGCTTTTTTTTTTTTTTTTTTTGAGACAGAGTCTTGCTGTATCACCCAAGCTAGAGCGCAGTGGCAAGACCATGGCTCACAGTGGGATCATGGCTCATTGCAGCCTCTACCTCCTGGGCTCGGGCAGTCCTCCCACCTCAGCCTCCAAGTATTTGGGACTACGAGCACATACCACTACCTCAGGCTAGTTTTTGCATTTTTTTTGTGGAGTAGAGACAGGGTTTCGCCATGTTACCCAGGCTGATCTCAAACTCCTGGCCTCAAGTGATATGCCTGCCTCAGCCTCCTCACGTGCTGGGATAAAAGATGTGAGCCACCATGCCCGGCCAGCTTTATGTTTTTTAAAGTAACTTATAAAATTTTACATCACTTTTTTATATCAACCCTATGAGGTAAGAATTTATATATATATATAAAATTTGATGTTTATTTTTAATTTATTTTTATTTTTATTTATATTAATTTTTTTTTAGATGGAGTCTTGTTCTCTGTTGCCCAAGCTGGAGTGCAGTGGCACAATCTTGGCTCACTGCAACCTTCACCTCCTGGGTTCAAGTGATTCTCCTGCCTCAGCCTCCCGTGTAGTTGGGATTACAGGTGCACACCACGATGCCCTGATAATTTTTGTATTTTTAGTAGAAACAGGGTTTGACCATGTTGGCCAGGTTGGTATCGAACTCCTGACCTCAAGTGATCCACCCTCCTTGGTCTCCCAAAGTGTTGGGATTACAGGCGTGAGCCACCACGCCCAGCCAACATAAGGATTTTTTAAAAATCATCTTTATTTTACTGACAAAAAAACCGAACTTAGAAAAAAGTGACTTCCTGAGCTCCCAAATCTAGTAACTGATTGAAATTAGACTCGATCTCAGTATCTTTGTCTCCAAATTCTGTGATTTTTCTTCCACTGTAATAGAAACTATCTGGGCTACTTAATGAAACAAAAGAGAATAACGAAGTCCCTGGAAAATAAATGAGTCTCCCAAGGTCACACTCAGCTCAGCCAGCAGTGGACTAGGTCTTCCCAGCTCTTGGTCCAGTGAGCTGTTTATTTTGTCGCATTTTCTTCCACAGTTCTGAACATCCATGTTACGTTTGTTAGTTTTAAACCAACTGTGGCTTAGAACACATTTTCATGTAAAAAATGATGCAGTCCTGTGTGAGCTTCATTGTATGTGTAAAACAAACACAGGAAGGAAAGTGCCGAGTGGAGAAAGCTTAACCGATGATAACATACAAATTGGGAAGAGGGTTTCTTCCTGTATTTTCTATCTTGTTTTAATTGAATTTCAATCTTATGGTGAATCTAGTTTTCTTACAAATAACTTTAAAAATAACTGATCATTTATTTATGGCTAAAGAATTCATACTTTTAAAAATAATTTTTCGGCCGGGTATGGTGGCTCACACCTGTAATCCCAGTACTTTTTGGAGGCCAAGATGGGTGGATCACAAGGTCAGGAGTTCGAGACCAGCCTGGCCAATATGGTGAAACCCTGTCTCTACTAAAAATACAAAAATTAGCCTGACATGGTGACAGGTGTCTGTAGTCCCACCTACTCAGGAGGCTGAGGCAGGAGAATCGCTTGAACCGGGGAGGTGGAGGTTGCAGTGAGCTGAGACTGTGCCACTGCCCTGCAGCCTGGGCAACAGAGCAAGACTCTGTCTCAAAATAATAATAATAATGATAATAATTTTGCAAAGGTTGCATTTAATTTTTAAAAAATCATCCTGCCACTTTTAAATCATAGGAGAGGATACTCAAACCTCTTTTCTTTCCACCTGATGCGGAAAGCCTGCTCCTGAAAACCAGAGACTGGCCACAGAGGGCTGCTTGTCTTTTAGTGGCCACTCTACCTGAAATTCCTACCTTTATAAACATCTTCAGAAATTTTATAAAGAGAATGGGTAACATGAAACCGAGTGTTCCATTTTGTTTTAGTGGATTTGACCACAGCTTGAATAACCAACCCTCGAAGGTAATGAGATTACAAGAGGTTTATACTTACAGAAGTAAGTCGTAGAGTACTCTTTCTCAGTGGAAGTCATGTGCATTGGAGTCACATGGGCTAATCATGAAATGCAGACTCTCATACACCTAGTCAATCAAAATCTTTGGAAGTGGTGACCAGAGGTGCATTTTTTAAAGAAACAATCCAAATGAGTTTTGTATACAATAAGGTTGAGAATTGCAGCTTAAGAAATGGTCACTTGCTGTCAGTGTGGGCACATCTTTGCAGGATACTGCAGTAGGGAGCTGTGCCCAGCCATGTGATTACAAGGGGTGGAAGGCCTAAAACTAACTCTGTCTATTTCATAAAGATTCCTCAAGTTGCCAGGCACGGTGGCTCATGCCGGTAATCCCAGCACTTTGGGAGGCCCAGGCAGACAAATCACTTGAGGTCAGGAGTTCGAGACCAGCTTGGCCAACACATGGTAAAACCCCATCTCTAATAAAAATAGAAAAATTAGCTAGGCATGGTGGCGCGGGCCTGTAATTCCAGCTACTCGGGAGGCTGAGGCAAGAGAATGACTTGAACCCAGGAACTGGAGGTTGCAGTAAGCCGAGATTACGCCACTGCACTCCAGCCTGGGTGACAGAGCAAGACTCCATCTCAAAAATAAAATACAATAAAATAATAAAAAAGATTCCTCAAATTTTTGTACAATGGCAAACCATTGTATGAAAGCTTGGTGACTTGAAATTCAAGGAGTCCAATAATCTGCTAGATCTGTCTTCTATTATTAACTAGTTACAGTAAATGGCATTTATTGAGTACCCACGTGCTAGCCACTAGACGAGATATGGTAAGTAGCTATTCAATCACTGCTTTTAAAAATCCTATTAGGTTTAATTAACTACATCCCCAGAGGTAAAGAAGCAATGATTTCTACTTTTTAAGTCCTTGTTTAAAAAATTCCTGGCTGGGCGTGGTGGCTCATGCCTGTAATCCCAGCACTTTGGGAGGCTGAGGTGGGCAGATCACGAGGTCAGGAGATCAAGACCAACCTGGCTGACACAGTGAAACCCCGTCCCTACTAAAAAATACAAAGAAAAAAATTAGCTGGGTGTGGTGGTGGGCGCCTGTGGTCCCAGCTACTCGGGAGGCTGAGGCAGGAGAATGGTGTGAACCCTGGAGGCAGAGCTTGCAGTGAGCCGAGATAGCACCACTGCACTCCAGGCTGGGCAAAAGAGCGAGACTCTGTCAAAAAAAAAAAAAAAAAATTCCTATACTATTATGAGTCAAGAAGACTGCTTGCTGGCTGATTTCTGCTGGACTGTTTTTCCCTCCTCTCAGCTTCGGTTGGGTGGGAAGAAACAAACAAAACAACAATAATAACAAAATGCGTGTGTGTGTGTGTGCGCGCACATGTGCACGCATGTGTTTTGCATACAGTCAGCCCTCCATATCCATAGGTTCTGCATCCATGAATTCAACCCAGCATGGATGGAAAATGTTTGAGGAGAAAAAAGGATGGTTGCATCTGTACATGTTGGTCTTCTTTTCTTGTCATTATTCCCTAAATGGCACAGTATAACAACTATTTATAATACATAGCATCTACATTGTGTTAGGTGTTATTAGTAATCTAGAGATGATTTAAAGTATTTGGGAAGATGTGCATATGCAAATACTATACCATTTTACGTCAGAAACTTGAACATCTGTGAATTTTGGTATCTAATAGGGTTCCTAGAACCAATGCCCCTCAGTTACTGAGGGATAACCATGTGTACATATGTGTGTGTGCATGTGTATATATGTGTGTATATATATGAATGTATGTGTATGTATGTACACAATTATTTTAAAGACATGATTTAATATTTTTGTCACAAAATGTTGTCTTTTTCTTTGAGACAGAGTCTCACTCTGTTGCCCAGGCTGGAGTACAGTGACACAATCTTGGCTCACTGCAACCTCCATCTCCTGGATTCAAGCGATTTCCGGCTAATTTTTGTATTTTTAGTAGAGACAGGGTTTCACCATGTTGGCCAGGCTGGTCTTGAACTCCTGACCTCAAGTGATCCCCTCGCCTCAGCCTCACAAAGTGGCATGAGCCACTGCACCTGGCCCACAAAATGTGTTCTGTGCGTACAATAAATGACAGTCTCTCAAACAAAGAAGCCAAAAAAAAAAAAAAAATTAAAAAGAATAATAGTTTTGTACTTTTAGGAATCATATTTTGAAATACGTATTTTCATTTTTTAAAGATGCAATAAAGTATAATTTTAATATTTGATACTTAAAATATTTAAGCAAGAAAGTAAAACTTTAATATTTTAGAATTACCATACTCCTAAAATGAATCTATAGTTACCTTTTTAAGGGCTATGTGCTATCCAGAATATATTTCCAATAAGCTCTTAATAAAATATTTAAAACTTCTATCTCTCATAATAAATTTTTTTCATTCTTGTCTGCTCAAAAACAAAAAAAACATTTTTTCAAAAGCAAATGAAATTAAAAGCCATTAAATCCGAATTGCACTTCAAGCCTAAAGTTCTAGTTAAAGCCTCAGCATCATGATGAAATGCGCAAGAGAAAATTTGATGAATATGCTAAATTTTATTTGGGGGTCAATCTGCATTAAAAATTAGGATTTCCATATGCAATATCTAGCTTATCTAAAAAAAATTCCTAGGGACATAGGAACAGATAGGCTATTGACTATGTGACCCTACGTAAAATAAATGATTGTCAACTCTGTTGAATGTACTCAGTAGGGTAAGAGCTGAGCCTTGCATTTTTTTGGTGTGGTTTTAGCCATCACATGACCTAATTTCCATGGCATGAACCATCTGGTAAATTTCAGATGCTTTCCGCTTTTTAAGAAAGTTGTCAGTTCCTAATGTTGCGGAAGTTCATGGTTCCATATGGGGCCTCTCGCGATTAGAAACCATTCATTCGGCCTCATCCCCTCATTTCTCCTTTTGTGCGGACGCGGGGACGCGGGCTCGGGCACTTTGGCTGTGCCTGCGCTGCGCCGCGCAGCCTGCGGTCTGGCTCGGTAGCGAGATGCAGGAGGACTCGCCGCCTCCACATCCTGCCTCCCGGGCCCGCGCGGCTCTGCGCGCTCATTGGCCCGCCCTGCAGGAAGATGAACGCTACTACTTCTGTTTCCTTTTGATGCTGCTCTGACACCCTGGTGGGGGAAATGTTTCCTCAGGAGCTGGCGCAGAAAATTAAGGGCTACCAGGAGCAGATCGCTTCTTTGAATTCCAAGTGCAAGATGCTGACGATGAAAGCCAAGCACGCCACCATGCTGCTGACGGTGACCGAGGTCGAGGGGCTGGCGGAAGGGACAGAGGACCTGGACGGGGAGCTCCTCCCCGCGCCTTCGGCCCACCCCTCTGTGGTCATGGTAAGGATCCAGTAGGTCCCCGCGGCTCTGCTCTTTGACTGGAGCCTGGCGAGTGGCTCCATGTTCCCTCTCCGTGGCTGATTTCAGGGACCAGCCTTCGATCTTGCAGACTAAGAGGGAGGAACAGTTTCCTCAACTCTCTTTGACTACCTTTGGGCCGGGCCAATCTTTGACACTGTAAACAATGACAGTTAAAATGAAACTATGTGCTCGAGACAGCTGAATTACTTAACTTGTCAGCGGTCTGCCCTGTATTTGTTTATAATTTCGCAATAATACTGAGAGGCTCTGAGCTTTAAACAGTAATTTATTTGCACAATGTTTTAGTTGTCTGGGGGATGGGAAATTCATGGCACATATATTTAGTTGTGTTTTGCAGGCTAACTAGCTAACTACCTATGTGCAGGTACTCTACTGTATAAATGTTTAATACAATTTGGAAGAACAGCTATTGTTAGAAAAAATATGAAAACAGACGATCTAAAGCTTGGCTTTGGATTAAAATAAATCAACTGTTATTTTCTATTCTGCACCACTATTTTCCTATACACTTGATATCTAAACTGCATTGAGTATTTTGGTGACTATAATGTTTTCCAGTGCTGTGTATTTTCCCTAATATGTGCTGTGCCTCAGGTAATGAGTAACCAAACCTGGGCCCATTTGGGAATATACTACTTTGGGTGCATTTATCTCCCTACGATATTAGAAACTTGAGATGTTCGCGAAAGACCAAGCTTTATTTCGTAGACCTTTCCTCATTTGTATGATTCATGATTTTTCCAGTTATTTATAAAGCCACAAACTCTCCAAAGAAAGGAAAATAATGGAGTATTTAACCAACAACCAAACTTCAATGTCATATGCACCCCCATCCCTGATTGTTTTACAAATGATTACTAGCATCATATTCTCTTGAAAACACAACTTTTAAATACTAACACAGGATTAATATGTGAATTTGGGTCCTGGTAATTCTAACCTTTGTTTTATAATTAACTCTGTTTTGGCCTGTGCCTGAACAGGACTTATGTTAACATAGCTAATTGATTTTCATGTCCTTTGGGCTACATTTTACGTGGCAGATGACTGCAGGTCGCTGTCACACTTTGCTGTCACCGGTCACTGAGGAGTCTGGGGAGGAGGGAACCAACAGTGAGATTTCCTCTCCACCTGCCTGTCGCTCCCCTTCACCTGTGGCTAATACAGATGCTTCTGTTAACCAGGTACCTCCCACTTGGCATTCCTCTAGCAATATTCTCTGGGCAGATGCAGGACTCCATTCTCTGATTCCATTAGACCGTGGGTATGAATCTCAGACTTTGTTGCATTTGGTTCCAGGGACACACCAGTAGGTGTTATAGTTGCACAAACTATGATTGTCATGTGTCTCAGTAGGTCATCTCTCCTCTCCTGGGCTACAGAAAATGGCATGAGCAAAAATTAGGTCATGGGAATGATAGCCCAGAAGGCCCTATTTTAAGACATTATGGCCTTAGTTTCTAGCAATCATCTGGAATGGGGTTCTGCATCCAACAGAAAATGAAAGATCTGTGTCACCATTGTAAAATAACATGATTCGACGGCTTTATAACATGCATTGAATATAGTGTTGGCATTTACCAGCTCAGATTTTGAAGATGGGAAACTTCTGTTCGTTATGTCAGATTTCTTTATTGACAACTTGTGTACCAATTTAAGGAATGTCTGCCATGTTTATACTAGAACGCCTAGTAGATTTCAGTGTTTAACTTATCTTTCAATAATCTTAAATTTTATTTTCTATAAAATGGGGAAAATAAAATAACCATTTTGTTATAAGAAACCTTTTACCATGTATTAAATGTAGATAATACTAAAATTAAATGTCAAAAAGGTTTTATGTCAAATATTAGATAGAAATCAAAACGATGCCTTTATAGTAACCAAAAACTTTTAATGAATGTTAAGTAATACTTTACTTTTTAGTGAAGACAACTAACAAATGTAAACTATCCTATGAAATTATGTTTTTTCAAAGAAGTTGATATGTATTATTAAGGGAGAAGCATTAAACAGAGCAAATGTTTTATAACCTGTATTATAATTCAATATAATTCAGTTATATTACTTTTATTTTAAAGCAGAAGCATTCAGACTATCATAGGATTTCTGTGATGAAGAGAGTCCTCTCTCATTAAAAAGAAAAGGAACGTCAAAATGATGAAACCTTTAGTTAATACAATTACACAGTTCTCGGTAAAAATCAGGATAGCTCTAGGGAAATTATCAACTCATCCATTCATCAAACACATTCTGACACTTGCTCAGCATGAAACCTTGCGTTGGTTCCTGAGGATGCAGCTGAGAAGGAGTCAGCATGGTCCTACCTGCAAGGCCCTGACAATCTAGAGAGAAAGGCAGACGTGGGACAGATAATAACAATGTGATCAGAGGAAACTAAAAACAGCAACAAAAAAGGAGAAGTTCAGGGAGCCATGGGGGATTTGGGAAAGTGTTCTTCAAATTCTGATTTAAAAATATGTATTACTCATTCTTCGATGATTTGTCCTTCCCTGTGGTTACAGATGTTATTAGAGAAATTGAGCTATAGTCAGCTGATTATTATATAGAAAAAAGTTGTTCTATATAATATGGTCTAGGTTCTCAAAATTTTCAAACTGAATAGTAAATACTTATTTGAGACTTTGTGGAAAGAATATACCTTTTCCAAAATTGTAAATCTCCATGCTATTTCTTGTAAAGTGTCAAAGTATACATGAAAGTGCCCTAAAAATGATGAAATATGCGAACATTTCTATCATTATTTCTTGACATTAACCACAAAGCTTCATCAGATCCTAACCCTCAGTAAGATTAGGCTTTGTTTTAATTCTTCCGTCTCCCCTAGACACAGGAAAACATCAATAAAATTGCATTGTTAATCTAAAATACTTACATGTGATGCTGCAAAATAGGGGGAAGTGCCTTCACTTAGTTTAAGACAGACAGGTTTACTCTGAGGGAGCTGTTAAAAAGGAAATGTAGTACGCTTGGTGTTCATCAAACAAATCAACCCCATCATTACAGCCACATGTTATTTTTGTATAGTAATATAAGTTAGAAGACAATGAAAAAATATGACACCATGGCCAGCGATGCACTGGATTTATAACATTGTCTCTTGAAACTGAGGAGGACATGTAGGATCCCCGTAAGTTTCAGTTTTCAGATTAAAAACACTGAGTTCTGTGTACAGAATGTGTACAACTGTTTCAGGGAGCAGCCAAATAGAACTGCTTTATAAAATCACAGTTGTTAAAAAAAAAAAAAAAAAAAAAAAAAGGTTTCGTGCCTGCTGTTCCTGCAAGTAGATCTCCGTTATATAACTACCTGGTCCCACTCACAGTCAGTGTATTCTGTCTCTGACAGTAGCTATTAGCTAAAACGTAATAACAATTTAGCTTACTTGAAGGTAGAAATACTGAGGCATTCCCAGATTTTGCTGCAGGCTTCTTGATTCCCCTTAGAAGCAAGCCAAGTCTTAGACTCTGCAGAAGAGTTGAGAGAGGAATAGATGTGAAAAGAGCGAGCAAGAGTGTAATGGGAAAATCACTGGCCTCCAAGTGAAAAGCTCACACTGAGTTGCAGCTCTTCCTCCTCTAAGCTGAGTGCACCTGGGAAGTCCCTTCATACCCTCATTTGTAAGTGAGAAGCGATACTACTCAATTCACAACGTTGTGAAAATGAAATGTGACATTAATCATGAAAGTGCTTTTCAAACTAGAAAATGCTGATCAAATAGTAGCTACAATTGTCCAGATTTATTTCCTTAGGAATCTACTCATAATAACTCTTATAACTTAGGCACATAAGCAATAAGAAATGTATTTTTAACAGTGACTCCTCACTACATCAAATATTGACTTTAGTAGTTATTTATAGTACTGAGTGATTTATTTTAATTGAATTTATGTATGTGCCTCAAATAAATAGAAAGTATTCATCTATCAAAGGTGATGTATTTTCAAACCCTTTTAAGAAACCAGGAGTTGTCATTCCTATTTGTAGGCATCAGCCATACACATGTGTATACACACACACACACACACACACACACACACACAGAGCGAGAGAGAGAGACTGCCAGAAAAAATTATTTGTAATACATTTATTTTATTCTGGCTCTTTTGGGGGCCTTCTGTATTTATAATAGAGTATCTAATGTAAAATGTTTACACCATTTAAAGCCATTCCTGCTTTTCCTTGTGGACAGTAATAGTATTACTTTCCATGTATATAAAATAATATAATTGATAATATAAAGTGCATTTACAAGCATGGTTTATTATGAACATATAGGCCAGCTTTTTATTTGCCAAACACTCCACAACATGCTCAGGGTGAAGACGAAAAGCACTGACCCAGACAGCCCTTAGGGAGCTTGCAGTGTGTGTGAGGACAGGCAAATGCTTACAATAGAGGGTGGCAGGTGGTGTGGCAGAGGGGAGCACAGTGTTGTGGGAGGGTCTAGAGAAAGCACCTAAACTAGCTGGGGTCAGGCAGGGGTCAAGGATGGCCCTCTTTGGTTTTAAGGGGGGAGCACAGTTAGGCAGTTGGAGTGCAGTTGGGTCGTGTGAGATGAAGATTTTCAGGCAGAAGAAAACCACCTGTGGGAAGCTGTGGAGGCGGGAAGCAAAATGGCCCATCAAGGCAACTGCAAATAGTTTCACTATAATTGGAGAAACATTGGTGGAAGAGGAGGAGAGGGGGAGGTGAGACTGAGAGGGATATGGGAACCACATCATGGAGGCCCTGGATGCCACAGGAAGGAATTTCAGCTTCCTCCAGAAGCTAATATTTAACCATTGAGGGAATTTAACGAGAAGCTGTGTATAGAACTGCGTTTTAGAACTGATACTTCTGGATCAATGTGGACAGGAGAATAGAGGTGTGCAAATTCAGAGCCAGGGGAGCGGTTAGAAACAGAAGTTGCACAGTCTCATGCTTGGTCCACCCTGGTGATAAAAATGAGAGAAACAGGTCAGGAGGGACTACAGAGGCCTGGACAGCTCCTGCCCCACATAAATGAGGCAATGTCTCCTCTGTTAGCATTACTTCAACAAAGACACAGGGCCCAGTGTTACCATACCTTGTGGTTTGCAAAACAAGCTGTGAATGTGAATTTTAATGAAATCTCTCTATCTTTATGAAGAGAGATTTTAAACAATTTAAAACGTTGTAGAAGCCACACTAAATGTGTGCAGGTCAGAGGCAGCCCACAGGCTGCCAGTTTGCAACCTCTGAGTTAGGAAGTTGTTACTGTAATGAGAACTTGAACCAAGGCCGTGGCCAGGATATGCGTCGTTAGCACTTCATCCTCCCATAAGCAGTGGATTTAAGGGGGAGGAGAAATCAGGAATAAATCCCAAGTTTATAGCTTAGGTGAGAAGACATTCCATTTATTGCAAGATGGATAATACTTCATGGTTTCATCCTCAATTGGTTCATTTTGGAAATGCTGACTTTGAAGAGCCTATAGGATATGCATGGATATGTGAGTCTGGAGCTTATCAATTCACCAGTATTGGTGAGTGAGTGAAAAACAAACTGCAAAAGAGCAAGAGTTGAATGACTAGAAAGCTGGGAGGAGAACAGAGAGATTTTTTAGAAAGTGTTTCCAGAAAGGGTTTTTCAGTGCTATTGAATGCTAGAGGTCTGGCAAGGGAAGGGATGAAAATTCATCATGTTTTGTCATAGAAGCTGGTGAGAGCAAGCTCTGCAGTCATCAGGATCAAAGCCCAAACTGGAATTTAGAAGTGGATTGAGGGTGAGAAAGTCCCATGTGAAAATCACCCTTTTAGAAGTTGGATTATGAAATGAAAGGGAGAAAACAAAGAAATGAGGATGCAGCCTGTGCGTGCAGGTGCATTCACGTGTGACGGCCCATCACATTGTGAACTGCGGACTTTTTAGAAAATGTGATCTCCTTCAAGAAAACAAAGAAAAGAAACAGTGTGTGTAGGCGTTTGTAGATGGAAAAGTGAAAGTCAACAAAGCAGGAGAGGATGTTAATAGACAAGGTCCTTGAAAAGGCAGTTTGTGGGATTCTCAGAGTCTGTGGGAGAGTCAGGTTTAAGCAATGAAACTGGCAAGCATAAGATAAGGGTGAGTGTGAATATACACAGACTTTTGAAAATTTGAGAAGTTGTAGTATCTCCGTGACAGCTTGGATTGCATGTGTGTGTGTGTGTGTGTTTGTGTGTGTATTTGTGTGTGTGTGTGTCAATAAGACACATGCATATATGCACCCTGGAAAGAAAAGCTGGATTGAGTCATGTTTGCGGTTTTCCAAGTGGATGAAGTAAAGGTTAAAAGAGCAAGAGAAACAAGAGTCTTGGCAAGAAAGGGGTTTAAGTAACTTTAGACATAACTGCAAGTCCAATTGAGTGATGACAGCATACAAGGGTGTGGAGGACTGAAGTGGGGTGGAAGTGAGTGAGGATCAATGGATTTAAACCTATTAAGGACATGAGGAGTAATCCACTCAAGACAGTGACAGGGTTAGGAATGAAGAGGAAGCAGTCTTCATGTTCCAATGTCATCAATAAATGTTGGGGACTCATCTGGAGACCTCAGGAACAACAACAGAATGGATAGAAGCTGTCATAGTCACTCAAATATTATTTCATGTAATCCTCAGTCCCACCCAAGGTTGGACCAGTGAGTGAACCAGTGTGCAAGATGTAAGTTATTTGCTCCAATTATATAGCTACACTAGAGGAGAATTTCACTAGAATCTCAGCTGTCCCAGTCTGAATTCATTCTACTGCATGACACTGCTACATTTGTTTCTCAGATGGCTGGAGCCTTCTTCAATACTTTTTACTAATACATGATTATCAATAAGACTCAGGTATTTTAAGCTGACATAATTCCCTTCAACAGTCCAACTGCAAAAACAATGAACTTTATAATAGCAATTACTCCCCCAATTAAATTTCTACTGAAATACAGATAAATAACCATAGAAACAATTGAAAACCATCTTTACTATATCTCTTGATATATCTTTACTATATCTCTTGATATAGTAAATTTTATCAATACAAATAAAATATGTAATGTTACTTATAACACAATAGATTTAAAAAATTTGAAAGCATGATATTTCATCATTCACTTTGATTTTGTGTGTGTGTATGCTTTGAGGAAATGAATAGAAGAAAACCTTTATATTATTTGTTTCTTAGAGTAGTTGTGACTTCCCCATTATATTTTTCCTATTTAATATCAAAATATTTAAATTAATTCTGCAAATAATGAACCCACAAATAGTGAAGATCTGGCTGCATCTGTAGATTTAATTTTATTTACGTCAAGTAGTTTTTAAAATTATTTAAAACTTTAATGAATACATTTGGCAACATTTTAGGAACTAGATCATTAGGATTCCCTTTTTTTGCTATTGTAATCAATCTTTAAATACATGTGTACTGCTTAAATCCTTTGTATTTCCATTTAACAAACATAGAATAAGAATGAGTTTTGGCAGCTTGAAATATTGGTAAAGTTGTTTTTTGATGTATATAAACAAAAATTCTGAAACAATTATAGTGTGCTTCGATACAGTCTTTAAACTTTTCTAGTCACAAGCGTTTACTAATTTACTAGTTTGTAGTGCTCCATAAAAGGTGTAGATCTGAAATCTTTCCTTGACATGACCAACAGTACCCAGAGCATATTAATCTAGACTTTTCTTCTTGTTTAATTCAGCACTGTGCTTTGCACTCACAGGACATTGCATATTACCAAGCCTTGTCTGCTGAGAGGTTGCAGACAGATGCCGCAAAGATTCACCCCAGCACATCAGCGTCCCAGGAGTTGTATGAACCAGGATTGGAGCCATCCGCTACTGCCAAACTGGGTGATTTGCAGCGTTCTTGGGAAACCTTAAAGAATGTGGTAAGTCTTCAAGGTGGACTTGGTTATGCCCACCAGACATCAGTAAACTTAGCGGTTGTCTTATGAAACACATGCAGAGAGTTTACACATCCAGTCCACAGCTGAGTACCCTATGCTGGGCCACAGAGGTAAAGCACTGAAGAAAGAAATGTTGTAATCTGAAAGATAAGGGCCTGGGAAGTATTTGGTAACATCCCTTTTCTGGTGTAGATCAGTGAGAAGCAGCGCACACTCTATGAAGCTTTGGAACGCCAGCAGAAGTACCAGGACTCCCTCCAGTCCATCTCTACGAAGATGGAGGCCATTGAGCTGAAACTCAGTGAGAGCCCAGAGCCCGGCAGGAGTCCAGAAAGCCAGATGGCTGAACATCAGGTACAAATAGCCATGACTTCAGTTTCCTGCTTGATTAAATAAGTGCACTCTTGTGACTGTTTGGCCTGTCAGGCATGTGTTTGAGATAGCCAGTTGACTTTTTTTTTTAACCTTATCAGTTCTTCCAGAGTAAACAAGAGTCCTAATGATGGTCGTTTCTACTGCTGATTCAGGCAGGGATCTGAGAAAGAGAGAGAGAGAGAGAGAGAGATTCAGACTTTGAATCTAATTAAAGAAAGCTACATGCATTGATGTTGCTTTTTAACTTTGATTACACAAAATGTGTTTCCTTAGAGTTGCCAGGTTATTTTGGTTTTGTTGTGAGCCATTGTTGTAAGAATGAAATATACTCCAAATCTACCTTTTCTGGATATTGTTGTTTTAAGAAACTTAGCCAGGGGGTGTCCCTCCATTATTACTTCAGAAAATATGTCTCAGGCTTCATAAGTTCTGAGTCTCATCTTGTGATTGTCCCTGACTTAAATCATTTTTTAGAAGGTTAGACTAGGCAAAAAATTAGAGATCATTACATTAATCTAACGCAGAAAGATAATGTTAAAAATGTGTCCATTTAAAATGCATGCTAAGAAATGTTGAGAAATTAAAATCTGGTTAATACTTTGGCAGTCTGATGAGGTATGCTGTTAAAATTATATTTATTTGGTGTAAGTAGGGTCTTAGGATACTGAGGCACACATTCTCCTACATATTCATCACCCTGATGTAGGAAAATGCTGCCTGTCTGGGACAAGAACCCAGGAGCGTTGACAGTCCTTCAGAAGGCAGGAGGGAAGAAAGATATTTTTAGATGTTAATTAAGAGCTATGAAAGCATGGCTTTCAAGCATGTTTATCAAAGACAGGGTAACTTAACAGCTTTAAGAGTGAAACATTGTACTTTGTCTTTCTTCTACTTTACATCTTCCTAGTTTTGGAAGCAGGATAACCTTGGAATACACTGCTTGTTCATATGTATAGTCAGATAAAGTTGCATTCTTTTGCAATATATATCTTTCAGTATAACACAAAAATGAGAACATTTCATCTAGAGACAGCATATTGAGAAATAGTGGTTTCAGGTTTTTTACACTCTTGTAGCTTCTGAAGATAGAGATCAAAGTGAATAGTGTCCATTTTTAGGCCTTATTTTGGTAAAAAACAAAACAAAACAAAACTACCTCCTGTGGGTCTTTCTGCTATCCCATAGTCACCCACCCTCAGCCACATTTGTAGAGGGTGCTATGAAAGCACAAAGTGAGAATTAACCCTTGTTATCCAAGACCAGATCAATTTGGGGGACTATTAAAATGCCATTTACTTCTGAGCTTCCCCCGTTTTATCACTAGAGTGCTAGTCTCCCAAACCCCTCTCCTTTCTAAAGGGGCCTCAGTGTCTCCCATTTCTCTTTAGCTGGTACGCCAGTTTTCTGTTGCCAGTGGTCACCTCTTTCTCATCTGAAGGGGTGTCCCTATTGCTCCAGTGTGCTCCCTGGGGCTCCTGGGTCTTCCTTGCTCCTGCGGTTCTGTCTGTCCAGCTGTTCCCTGCACCTCTGCTTCACTGTACTGGAAGGAGCTAGAGGGCTTCCTTCAGGTTGAGTACGTGCTCCTCAGGGCAACCTCGATGGCTGTTCTGCAGGAGGCCCCGTTCTTTAAGCATTCAAAAGGAATATAGTGTAAATTACGCAGGGACTGGATTAGAATGCATTTGAGGGTCACTCACTCAGATTATCAGATGCCGATGTTGCAGAAAGTTTAAGTAGTTTGAGCCTCTCTCCAGCTTCAGGACATCTCCACCTTTGTTCAAGCTCCCTATTCTTGTAGCCCGGGCGGCTGCCCACAATTGCCAAAGACCCATCACTGGCTCCCACAATATTTAGGAGCTGCATGAAAACAGGATCCTGGTGGCCTGCTCTGCCCTTCCAGAGTTCCTCACGGAGAATGCAAGTTAGCTTCCAATCAGCACCACCACCCTGTTGCTCAGGCATTAGGATGGAAACACACAGAAACCGAATGTGGAGCAAAATGATGATTCTGTTCAAGAGAGTTAATGGAGACAACTCAAAATTGCACATTAATTCTGAGAATTATAAATTAGAAGTGAATCTGTGACTTTTCTTGTCATTAAGGTCAACCACGTGACTTTTTGTCCCTTTCTAAGTTGGCAGTAGCCGTGCTAGCCATCGCAGCAGTAAGGAGGTACAGCTAATTTAATGAAGATGACCAATCACTGGGGCTTAATGTTTTATTAAGAGAGAAAATATATTAATGTTATATTAACTAATTCTATTAATATTTTATATTAATATAATTAGAACATATTAATGTTCTAATGGGAGGGAAAGAAAATAGCAATAATGTAGAATTTAGTATAATTTCGTGTATCATTACATATCTACTATTTTTTCATATGAGCTATTTTTGCTACCTTGTGCTATCTGTGCCTAAGTTCTACAAGTTCTGGAACACAGCTGCCTACATGAAAAGCTGGTGGTATCTCAGTATCTAAATTTGTTCTTAGCTTCTGGAATGGTACTTTAAAAATTTCAAGCACTGTTATAGAATTACTATTTCTAAATTTCAACTGAATGGGCGTGAGGAAGTCCAGTATGGTTTTTTATATTTCCTAAAAATTAATAGAAATACTTTAGTTTTTACTTCTTTCCCAACACTCTTTTGGAAGTATTCACGTTTTTTTAAGGAAGTAACCTAATTCCTGCATTTTCCCTTTAAACACTTGTCTAAACTACTGAATTTGTGTGGAATGCTGTGCCTTTCTGATTATCCTCTCTAAATTGTCTTATAGATTTCATTTTTTTTTTTTCTGAGACAGAATCTCACTCTGTTGCCCAGGCTGGAGTGCAATGGCGCGATCTTGGCTCACTGCAACTCCGCCTCTCAGGTGCAAGCGATTCTCCTGCCTCGGCCTGCCCAGTAGCTGGGATTACAGGTGCTTGCCACCACGCCAGGCTAATTTTTGTATTTTTAGTAGAGATGAGGTTGCACCATGTTGGCCAGGCTGGTCTCGAACTCCTTACCTCAGGTGATCCACTCACCTTGGCCTCCCAAAGTGCTGGGATTACATGCTGAGCCACCACGCCTGGCTGTCTTACAGATTTCATTTTAAGGCTTGAATGCAGTTCATGAACTGACTTGTGGCTGTTGTTCTGACTGTTAAGCCCTCTGTCATTGCGAACTTATTATCGTGGGCATCTGGTGCTTTGGGGACATGTGTTGCCACACTAAGCTCAGTGATAAATAGGACACAGAGCTCTGTGGTTATTTTGTTTTGTTTTTTCATATATGTAACAACTAAAATAGAATGTGGGAAGAAATGTGGTCTCTCATCTGATCTTGGAAGTGAAGCAGGGTTGGGCCTGGTTAGTACTTGGATGGGAGACTGCCCAGGAATACCAGGTGCTGTAGGCTTAAAAAAAAAAAAAAAAAAAAGAAAAGCCAGGCGCGGTGGCTCGTGCCTGTAATCCCAGTACTGTGGGAGGCTGAGGCGGGCGGATCACAAGGTCAGGAGGTCGAGACCATCCTGACTAACACGGTGAAACCCCGTCTCTACTGAAAATAGAAAAAATTAGCCAGGCATGGTGGTGGGTGCCTGTAGTCCCAGCTACTTGGGAGGCTGAGGCAGGAGAATGGCGTGAACACGGGAGGCGGAACTTGCAGTGAGCGGAGATCACACCACTGTATTCCAGCCTGGGCGACAGTGCGAGACTCCATCTCAAAAAAAAGAAAAAAATAAAGAGAAGGAAACATTCCAGCCTGGTCAACACGCTGAAACCCCATCTCTACTAAAACTACAAAAATTAGCTGGGAGTGGTGGCGCACACCTGTAGTCCCAGCTACTCAGGAGGCTGAGATAGGAGAATTGCTTGAACCTGGAAGGTGGAGGTTGCAGTGAGCCGAGATGGCACCTGGGTGACAGAGAAAGATTCCATCCCCTACAAAAAAAACAACAAAAAAAATATTATGTTCATGTAGATAGTTCTGAAAGTCACATAACATAAGGTCTGTGTTTCTTTTCACCCTTGCTATTAAAGAGTTTTTATGTTAGAGAAGCTCATAGAACTTCTCTAAGCTATGTAAGTGTCATACACATGCCAAGTTTGCAATTACAAATCAGAAACCCAGAAGCATGCATTTCATCTCTTTCTCCTTATCTTGAATCATATATTGTCAGGTAGCTGATGGCCACCAGCTCTTATACTCAGAGTTATGGGACTGAAGACATATTTGATGGCTGAATTTTTTTTTAATTGAGGTGAAATTCACATAACATAAAATTAACCGTTTTAAATTGTCCAATTTAGTGGTATTAGTACATTGACAATGTTGTACAACCACTGCCTGTCTCTGGTTCCAAAACATTTTTATGGCCCCAAAGGAAAATTTCATGCCTCCTGAGCATGGCTGCTAGATCTTTAAGTTAAAAACTCTAGCTACCTTCCAAAAATGTCCACTCACCTTTAAGAGTAAACTCAAGCATGAGCGGAGAGGACTGCCTCTAACAAGATTTAAGTGAGGCTGGGCACAGTGGCTTACACCTGTAATCCCAGCACTTTGGGAGGCCAAGGCGGGTGGATCACTTGAGGTCAGGAGTTCAAGACCAGCCTGGCCAACATGGTGAAACCTCGTCTCTACTGAAAATACAAAAATTAGCTGGGCATGGTGGCGCGTGCCTGTAGGCCCAGCTACTTGAGAGGCTAAGGCAGAAGAATTGCTTGAACTCAGGGGGCGGAGCTTGCAGTGAGCTGAGATCCTGCCACTGCATTCCAGCCTGGGCGACAGAGCGAGACTGTCCCCCAAAAAAATAAAAAAAAGATTTAAGCGAACAGTTCCTAATTCCTTCGTTACTGACTGCAGAACATTCAGAGAGCTATTTTAGAACATTGTGAGTTTTAAATGGAAGCTGATAACTTCAGTGTGCACCTGGTCAGTCAAATCCACTGAGATTTAATGAGGTAGTGCTGGTGAGAGTTACCAACACATCAGACAGAAAACAGAAATCTGATTGTGGGCTACATTTGGTGGAAAGTAGGTTAAACGAGATCTAACCAGGACTTTGAGGAGACAGAGTTTGAAAATTTGGAATGGCAACAGGAGTGGGTAGGAGGCACTATAAATGTAAATGTGTGTGGAAAAGCACAGAAGAGAGAATGAGAATGAACACAGTGTGAAATTGTTAGGAGGCTCTTCTTGCTTGTACAGAAGGATCAGTGTAAAAACAACAACAACAACAACAACAACAAAGACATAATAAGATCCATCTAATTATGGAGGAGCATTTAAAATCAGACCAAATATAGATTTGATACTTTCAGCATTCAGGCACAAAACATTATTATGAAATAATAGAAAATACTGAATGGAAGTTTTTTTAATGTATAATACTTTGAATGTATAAAAAATACTTTGAATATGTAATAAACAATATCAGTCTGTAAATTCATTGCAATCACATTTTAAAAATTGCAGCAAGTTTTTTGGTGGAGGCTGACAAGCTAATTCTAAAGTACACTGCAGGCTGGGTGCGGTGGCTTATGCCTGTAATCCCAGCACTTTGGGAGGCTGAAATGGGCAGATCACTTGAGCTTAGGAATTGAAGACTAGCCTGGCCAACATGGTGAAACCACGTCTCTACTAAAAATACAAAAATTAGCCGGGTGTGGTGGTGCATGCCTATAATCCCAGCTACTCTGGAGGCTGAGGCAAGGAGAATCACTTGAACCCAGGAGGCAGAAGTTGCAGTGAGCCAAGATCTCGCCACTGACTCCAGCATGAGCAACAGAGCGAGACTCTGTCTCAAAAATAGTAATAATAATAATAAAGTATACTGCAAATGTGTGGGAAAATATGTATTAAAAATGCCAGAAGTAAAGAATAACCAGGACAGTCTTGAAAAAGATTGATAAAGTTGAATGACATATCCTACCAGATACGGAGATTTATAAAGCTACAATAATTAAGATTGCGTGGTATTTGCACAAACAGCCAAATGAGTTGATGGAACAGAATTCGAGGCCAGAGCAGAATCACATTTATACAGACACTTGGTTTGTGGCAAAGATTACACTGCAAAACCGTGGGCGAAAAGAAAAAAAAAAAGAATTTTCACCTCTTTCTACACTGGACATGAAAAATAAGTTTATGTGGTTTGTAGATCTAAGTGTGAAGTTATTACCAAAGAAAAGTTTGAAAATAATATTTTAAAATATCTGTGGTGAATGATCTTTTTAAAAAACATTCTAATCCATCACAGACTGATACTTTAGTAAAATTCAATCAAATGCTGCTTGGATGTCATAATTGTCAAATTACTATAAAAGTTTCTTAGCACTTGCTCTCAATATGTTTATCTCGTCATAAGCCAGTAACAAACATTTTGCAGACTGTTATTATTCCGTGGGCCATGCTTTGAGTAGCGTTGTTCTAGAAGATAACCTATGAGATTGTATTCTATTTATGACCTTGGGTTAGGCAAAAGATTTCCTGTATAGGACACCAAAAGCCCTAACAGTAAAGGAAAATATTGATTCTATTAGACCATGATAAAATTAAGAACTTCTTTCCATCAAAAGATATTATTAAGGAAATATTTCCCCATTAAGGGAAAACCATGCCTCAACGTGGGAGCAGATTATTTGCAATATGCAGAACCAAAAGAAACACAGGCACTCCTATCCAGAATATACAAACAACTCCATTCATCAATAAGAAAAGGAACAACTCTAGTAGAAAATGGGCAAAAGATGTTTAGCAGTCAGTCACAAAAGACACTCAATCTCATTAGTCATCGGGGAAATGGAAATTAAAATTACAATGAGATTGCACTAGTAAACTCACTAGAAAAACTTAAAGTGAAAACAATTCACAGCCAGGTGACAGTGGAATCTGATACAATGATAAAAATGGATTAACTCTTTCTACATGCAACAAAATGAACAACTCTCACAATCACGAAAGAAGCCAGACACAGAGCAGTGCACCGTGTATGATTCCATTTCTATAAAGCTCAAATAAGGGCCAAAGTCCTCTGATATTTACGAGTTAACACAGTGGTGATTTTTCAGGACAGCAGTAGCAAAAAGGAGGAGGTCAAAAGAGCTTGTAGAATCCTGGAAATGTTCCATTTCTTGATCTGGGTAGCAGCAGCATGGATTTATATATATATAGTTGGTGTGCTTATAATCTGTTCACTTTTCTAGATGTATATAATATTAATAGTTTATTTAAAAATTATCATGATGATATTTGATATTAGGAAAAGATAAGGGGTTTTTGCTGTTTAACATTGCGAGAGCCCACTCTGAGGAGGCGCTGTGCTTACAGCAAAGCCTCCAGTCCTGTGGGAAAAATAGGAATTATGCAAATAAGGGCACATTGGAAACTATGAAATGCTGGCAAATATAAAACCTATGTTACTTTACTTGAAATCATAGTTGCCTCTGTAATGATAGAGCCTGTTTTTCCAACTTCACTGAAATCCTAAATAAAAATTTCTCCTGTGAGGATTCCATCTAAAGAGCAAGTCGTAAAATACCCCCAAAAGAGAGAAATAAAATCAAGTATAATTATGATAGACAGGAAAACAGGGCGCTATTGAGAGAGGATGATGGAGATTTTCTTAGGATTGGGTGGTCATGAAAGGCCTCTCTGAAGATACGACAGTTAACCTAAGAGCAAAGGATGAATAGAGCCATCACACACAGAGCGGGAAGAGTTTTCCACGTTGAGGGAACAGCATGTTCAAAGGCCCTGAGGCCAGGAAGTGACTGAAGTGGGGCCTTGGAGTGGCTGAAGAAGGCAGGAATATGGTGAGCAAGAAGGGAATGTGGCACACGAGGCAGGAAGAGTGAGATCACACAAGTTTGTTTTATTTCACAGCAAGAATCCAGTACATATTTTAAAGAAGGGGAGTGAGAGGACCTAATTGATATTTTCAAAAGGTTGCTGTAATTGCTTCATACAGACTGGACTGGAGCAACGAGAGCGTAAGCAGATAGACTCATCAATAGAACATTATATAGCAACTCAGTCAAGAGAGGAAGTTGACTTTGGCTTCAGGTGGGGGCAGGGGGAATATTCAGATATACACGATATAGTTTTGAGATAAAAGCCATTGGACTGGGTGATGAATTGGATCTGGTGAGTGAAGGAGAGGAAGGTGTGAAGAGTGACTCCCAAGTCTCCAGCTTGAGCCATAATGAGAGGTGTTGGAAGACAGCAGGGGAAGCAGGTTTAGACTTAACACTATGCAGACACCCGTGAACTAGGTAAGTTGGACACACAGCCTGAAACTTAGGGCAGGTGTTTGGGTTAGGGATGTACCTTTGGAAGTGCTCAGGATTAGAAAGCATTTGAAGTCTCGGGAATGGAAGACATCACTTGGGAGAGACCCTTATTTTTTAGAGTTTGATAAATGAAAAACAATGAGCAGTGTGACCACATAGAAATAGGTTACAGGTTTCTCCCATCCTGTGAGAAACGATGTGAGTTTTGGACTAGAGTTCAATGCTGTTTCAGATTTGGGGAAAGCAATAGGTGAATGTGGGAAAATCATGTTAAGTAAGAAAGTAATACATTTTATTTTCAACATCGTATTGGAGACTCTTAGAAATGATTGAGAAATGTGGTGGCTCGTGCCTGTAATCCAGGTTGGAGTATTCCCTGAGCCCAGGAGTTTAAGACCAGCCTGAGCATCATAGCAAGATCCTGTCTTTACAAAAAGTAAAAAAATAAAAAATAAAAAATTTAGCCAGGTGTGATAGCACACACCTGTAGTCCTAGCTTCAAGCGGGAGGGTCGCTTGAGCCCAAGAGTTCAAGATTACAGTGAGCTGTGATCATACCACTGCACTCCAGCCTGAGTGACAGAGTGAGACTCTGTCTCTAAAAAATAAAATAATAAGTTGGTATTACAGATGATCCTTGTATTACAGATGATCCTATTGAAAACTAGAAAGATTAATTAAGTTGCTCAAACTCACTTTGGTTAGTGATACATATGTAAAATCAGAAAAGTCCTGGCCTTTCATTTAGAAACTTAGGTGAGTAGCCCCCTATTTGCTGGTTGATAATGATTCCCAGGTGAAATATCTTTCGCGAATCCCAATGGATGTGAGACTCAGCTTGTGCTAATGATCCCTCAGTGAAGAAAATCAATACATGAGTGTGATTCCACAGTCTTTCCTCCAGGCATTGATGGATGAGATTCTCATGCTCCAGGATGAAATCAATGAGCTCCAGTCCTCTCTCGCAGAGGAGCTGGTATCCAAGTCTTGTGAGGCCGACCCCGCGGAGCAGCTGGCCTTGCAGTCCACGCTCACTGTCTTAGCCGAGCGAATGTCCACCATCAGGATGAAAGCCTCAGGGAAACGGCAGCTTTTGGAGGTAACCAATAACTCTAAAGTGGCCTCCTCACTTCTGAGTTAACTTTTAACATTATGTTACCAAGTATGTGGGTTACTTACCTATCTACATTTTCATTGCTTCCCTCTCCCCAACTGGGATTGTGTTTCAAGAATGGTCTTCATGGCTGGGCGAAGTGGCTCATGCCTGTAACCTCGGCACTTTGGGAGGCTGAGGCGGGTGGATCACAAGGTCAGGAGTTCGAGACCAGCCTGGCCAACATAGTGAAACCCTGTCTCTACTAAAAATACAAAAATGAGCCAGACATGGTGGAGTGTGCCTGTAGTCCCAGCTGCTTGGGAGGCTAAGGCAGAAGAATCGCTTGAGCCTGGGAGGCAGAGGTTGTGGTGAGCTGAGATTACGTCACTGCACTCCAGCCTGGGCAACAGAGCAAGACTCTGTCTCAAAAAAAAGGTCTCCTGAAGAGAGTACAGTCGATGTGTAGCCACGAATATGTCCTTTGACCCCCTTCTGACTCATTTCAGGCATGAAATATTGAGAATGTGGAAAGCAAATTCTTGGTAGACATGAGCCTTGTGAAGAATAATTGTAGAAGGTTTGCATAATGGTTTGCTGTGTTTACATGACAGCATTTGACGGATGATATTACTAATACTATAAAGAATAAATCCTACTCAGTCACTGTTAGCCAATTCAAATATAGTAATTCATGAAAATACTCTTGCAATTCTGGTTCCCACATTATTTAATTTAAATATTATTTAATATAGAGACAAATTTGGGCAGCAGTAATATCTGTGTTAAAAATCAGCTATCTTCCTTTTTTTATTTGTTCTCTTGTAAATTCTTGGCCCTAAGCTTCTAGGCTACTTTTATTGTTGCTTCTATAATTTGGTTAGACTGGAGGCTCCCTAAAGACCTTTATAGTATCTATCATCTTGTATCTTTTGGCAGCTTCTCTGACACATAGTGGGTTCTCAATACATTTCTTATTATATGAACCAAATATTATTTTATTTAGCTGCTAATTATAACATAAGGCAATTAACCATGACCCCGTTGTGGGGTGTGTAGTCTGTCTCTAGTTTTACCTATTATGTGATTAGTCAAATAATCTATTGATATATTAGGTTGGTGCAAAAATAATGGCAAAAACCACAGTTACTTTTGCACCAACCTAATACTTCTTGTATTAGAGAAATTTAAAGCCAATGTGTCTGCCCTACTTATTAATTTCCATTTTAAATTGTTTAATAAAATTTTAAAATAATGAATTATTCATAAAATAATTTATAAAATATTTATTTTAAAAGTTAACTTTTAATTCATTTATATTGTCCCCAGTAACTCTATGAAAAACTTGTGGGGGTTTCAAAATGAAGTGATTGGCCTGATGTTTTTTTAACATGAATTATTTGCAATCATTGAAAAACTCAGAGAGCTAACCTAGAAATTTAGATTTCTGCCTTCACTTGAGATGAAAGTTAATAGTGGACCACTCCTTCCCACAGGGATCAATTGCCTGGAACTGTATGTGGCTGCTGTTTTAGGCAGGCCACATGTTTTTCAGTTTGCCACAGTCTCCATCACTTGCTACTATTCCCAGCCATAGAGGTCCAGTGTCTGCTGCCATTTACCAACTGCTTTATGCCATTGTTTTGTTCTAATCCTTGGCTGATTTCCACCATTTATATTGCTGCCTGGTCATATAGGTATATTATTTGAGAATACCTTGTTCAACTCTAGATGCACATTAGAATCACTAGGGCATCTTTTTTTAAATACCAATTTTGAGAGTTACCCCTAGAAATTCTGATTGTTGTTCTGGGATGTGGTCTAAGCAAAGATAATTTTTTAAAGTTTTACCCGTGATTCTTATGTGCAGCCAGGGCCTGGAACCATTGCTTTACTATGTTAAATTCTCAAGATTTTACCTTAGCGTGATCTATGTTACATTTTACTGAATTCATTAGGAGAAGTTGAATGATCAGCTGGAGGAACAAAGGCAGGAACAGGCCCTGCAGAGGTATCGCTGTGAAGCCGATGAGCTGGACAGCTGGCTCTTGAGTACCAAGGCCACTCTGGATACTGCGCTGGGTACACCCAAGGAGCCCATGGACATGGAGGCCCAGCTTGTGGACTGCCAGGTACCAAAGGATGCAGAATTAAAGAATATAAAAACAATGATTTCTGTAGAAAGTAAAACATGTTTGGGTTTTTTTTTTTTTTAAGTCTTTTTTGTTTTTTGTTTTAAGTCTTATCTAGGAAGAAGGAAGACGATTTTTCTCCTTCTCTAATATAGTCTCCATTTTAGAGGAAAACCCTGTAGCACCAAAGACTTATTCCAGAACATGAAAGTAAAAATGTAGGGAAAACCTTTGGAAATGTAAGATTAAAAGTATACCAAATTTTAAAAAATACGTGAGAGCAGCCACCTGAAAAAGAAATCAATCCAAAGCAGTAATGTTTCAAAAAAGAGGATTCTCTTTAAATTAATAAGGAAAGAGTTGATTATGTGATGTCTTATTTTTATTAGCCATAATTATCATAATCTAACACAAAAATAACATAATAGTAATGGATAACACGAAGGCAATGGCCTTTTCTCCTTATCTGTTGACTATATAAAAATGTTTTTCAGCTGGGCACAGTGGCGCATGCCTGTAATCCCAGCACTTTGGGAGGCTGAGGTGGGCAGATCACAAGGTCAGGAGATGGAGAACATCTTGACCAACATGGTGATACCCCATCTCTACTAAAAATACAAAAATTAGACAGGCATGGTAGCGCGTGCCTGTAGTCCCAGCTACTCTGGAGGCTGAGGCAGGAGAATTGCTTGAACCTGGGAAACGGAGGTTGCAATGAGCCAGCATTGCGCTACTGCACTCCAACCTGGGTGACAAAGTCAAAACACTATCTCAAAAAAAAAAAAAAAAAAAGGTTTTCATGTTTTTTTTTAAAATGTGTTTTTGTCATTTCATAATAGCTAATCTTAAAATAGAGAAAAATTGGCAGGGCACCATGACTCATGCCTGTAATCTCAGCACATTGGGAGGTCGAGGCAGGCAGATTGCTTGAGTTCAGGAGTTCAGGAACAGCCTGGGAAACATGACAAAACCCTGTCTCTACAAAAATACAAAAAATTAGCCAGGTGTGATAGCACGTACCTGTAGTCCTAGCTACTTGGGAGGCTGAGGTGGGAGGATCACCTGAACCCGGGAAGTCAAGGCTGCAGTAAGCCATGGTCCCACCACTGCATTCTAGCCTGGGTGACAGAGTGAGACCCTATCTCAAATAAAAAAAAAAAAAAAAAAAAAAGAAAGAAAAGAAAAATTGAGAGGCTCAGGTAATTTTTTATAGACCCCTCTAATACCATAACAATTAAAAATAAAAGTCACCAGACACTGTGACTGACACCTGTAATCCCAACACTTTGGGAGGCTGAGGTGGGAGCACATTGTTAGAGACCAGCCTGGGCAACAAAGTGAAACCTGGTTTCTGTTGAAAAAATAAAAAATGTAGCCAGGTGTGGTGGCACATGTCTGTGGTCCTTGCTACATGGGAGGCTGAGGCAGGGGGATCCCTTGAGCCCAGTAGGTGGAGGCTGCAGTAAGCCATATTTATGACTGCGCTCCAGCCTGGGTGACAGAGCAAGACCCTACCTCAAAAAAAAAGAAAGAAAGAAAAAAAAAGTCTATAGACTACTCACTCATCAAGGCCATGGGAAAACTACAAAAAATCACGAAAGCCTGTCTGTTTGGTAAAAGACTCCAGAGGTCTGTGTTGCACTGTGGGAAACAGTCTTTGCAGAGGCTGGGGAGATGTGTGAGTTCATCCTTATTTCTGTTGCTGCAGAACATGCTGGTGGAAATAGAGCAGAAGGTGGTGGCTTTATCAGAGCTGTCAGTCCACAATGAGAACCTGCTGCTGGAGGGCAAAGCTCACACCAAGGATGAGGCCGAGCAGCTGGCTGGAAAGCTGAGAAGGCTCAAGGGGAGCCTGCTGGAGCTGCAGAGAGCCCTGCATGATAAGCAGCTCAACATGCAGGTGAGGGTTCCAGCCGCTGGCCCACAGCCGAAAGTTGGAGCACTGTTCACGTGCTCCTTCTAAGGTGTGCCAGGTAAAAGGAACAGGTTGGCGGTGACGCATACTCGTGTATGTACCTGCTTTACAGTGCCATTTTAGTGTGCAGTTTTAAGTTTACACTCTTGGACTTTGCAAATAGATTTTGTTAGGACTACTAACAACAGCAGTTCAGCGGAGTGGTGGAGGCAGAAAGCACTCTGACATGAAAGTGACAGTGAGAGGAGAGGAACTGGAGAGGGAAAGTAAAGGCTGCTCCAGGAGTGTTGCTGTAAAGTGGTATACAGAGGAATGAGATAAGCTCTAAGGAGAAGGGGGTCAAAGAAAATTGTATCTCTTTTTTTTACTTATACATTCATCACAATGTGAGTGTTTCATTTTAAGATCAGAAAAATAGTAAGTTTACACGTTAATGGAAATAACTCAATAGAGGAAAAATTGATGAAAAAAGAATATGAGCAGGGTGCTGTGGCTCACGCCTATAATCCCAGCACTTTGGGAGTCCAAGATGGGCGGATCACTTGAGGTCAGGAGTTTGAGACCAGACTGGCTAACATGGTTAGCCAAAAAAAAAAAAAAAATTTGCTGGGCCTGGTGGTGGACAGCTGTAATCTCAGCTACTCAGGAGGCTGAGACAGGATCATTGCTTGAACCCAGGAGGTGAAGGTTGCAGTGAGTCGAGATTATGCCACTGCACTCCAGTCTGGATGACAGAACAAGACTCTATCTCATAAAAAAAAAAAAAAAAAACGAAAGAAAAGAAAAAGGAGTGTGATTGCAAGAAAAATCTTGTTGGGGAGGGAACGGATAGGATAAAAAGTGCACTGGCTGGGCACGGTGGCTCACACCTGTAATCCCAGCACTTTGGGAAGCCGAGGCGGGTGGATCATGAGATCAGGAGATGGAGACCATCCTGGCTAACACGGTGAAACCCCGTCCCTACTAAAAATACAAAAACTTAGCCGGGCATGATGGCGGGCACCTGTAGTCCCAGCTACTCGGGAAGCTGAGGCAGAAGAATCTCCTGAACCTGAACCCGGGAGGTGGAGGTTGCAGTGAGCTGAGATTGTGCCACTGCACTCCAGTACGGGAGACAGAGGGAGACTTCGTCTCAAAAAAAAAAAAAAAAAAAAAAGTGCAGAGTTTGGTCTTCCCTACCCTTCTTGCTAAGTAAGCCAGGGACCAAATAGTTGAGAAGCCCATTA
Source organism: Macaca nemestrina (assembly GCF_043159975.1). Lineage (NCBI taxonomy): Eukaryota > Metazoa > Chordata > Mammalia > Primates > Cercopithecidae > Macaca > Macaca nemestrina. Next base: position 71,405,690 of record NC_092129.1, on the reverse strand, counting down.
GCTGCCTCAAACCTACAAGCATCTGATGGTATCATCTGCTTCTTCTTGTGGCCTAATCCAAACTGTGCCTTCCTTTACCATTTACACCTTTCTCCTGCAATAATGGTTGAGACCAGGCCAATCTGTTCTCCAAGTAAAATGAGGAGCAAGGGAAAGCGTCTATATTGGAATACAAATACTGGTAGGAAGTAGGACATAAATATTGTCATGGAAACTTCATGGAAGGTCACTGTGATTGCTACTATTTTCTCAGTGTGAGGATGATTGTTAGGACTAACTTATGTATTTTTCTTCAGCTTTTTGCTGATCATATGATGATATGATGTGGAAAACCAAACTTAACTAAAAATTAGAAGCAGTGGAGAAATTTAGGAAGATGACTGGCTTATTACAAAATATGAAGTTAAGTCATTGAAAACCATAAAATAATCCAACAAAAAATAAAAATTAAAAAATGAAATCGGCCGAGCACAGTGGCTCACGCCTGTATCCCCAGCACTTTGGGAGGCCAAGGCCGGTGGATCACCTGAGGTTGGGAGTTTGAGACCAGCCTGGCCAACATGATGAAACCCCATCTCTACTAAAAATACAAAAATTAGCTGGGTGTGGTGGGGCATGTCTGTAATCCCAGCTGCTTGGGAGGCTGAGATGTGAGAATTGCTTGTACCTGGGAGGCAGAGGTTGCAGTGAGCTGAGATTGTGCCACTGTGCTCTAGCTTGGGCAACAGAGTGAAATTCTGTCTCATTAAAAAAAAAAAAAAAAAAAAAAGTCGAGAATTTATAGTTTTTATATAGACAAAAAGCAAGTTAGAGGAATAATGTAATATTCCATATAAAATTTTGTAAAGAGTTTTGAGGGGTTATTAGTCTTATATATGTGTGTAGGTTTTGGTTTTTTTTGAGACAGGGTCTCGCTCTGTCACCCAGGCTGGAGTGCAGGGACGCAATCTCAGCTCATTGCAACCTCTGCCTTCCAGTCTCAAGTAATGTTTCTACCTCAGCTTCCCGAATAGCTGGGACTACAGGTGTGCATCACCATGTCCATGTCCAGCTAATTTTTGTGTTTTTTTTAGAAATAGAGGTCTCCTAATGTTGCCCAGGCTGGTCTTGAACTCCTAAGCACAAGTAATTCACCCACCTCAGCCTCCCAAAGTGCTGAAATTATAGGCATGAGCTACCATGCCCGGCCAATCTAATCATATATTAAAATACAATATTACAATAATTAAAATAGTTTGGTGTTGACACAATAAATATGTGAACAGAAAATTAAACGATAACTATTCCAGAAAGAGATTTGGTATATAAAGGAATTTGATAAATATTTTAGGTGGCATTATAAATCAGTGGACAAAATATGACTCACTCTGTAAATAATCACCTGAAACATGGTAAACTGTATTTTCTACCCCATATTTTACAGAAAAATGTATCACAGATGGATCAAAGATTTAAATATAAAACTTAAGTCCGCAAGGTACTCAATGTATGATTTTTTAAAAAAATCTTAGGATAGGGAGAACTTTTGTCAGTATACCCCAAATCCAGAATTTTATAGCTTCTTTTAAAGTAGTACATGGGCAGGGCGTGGTGGCTTATGCCTGTAATTTCAGCAGTTTGGGAGGCTAAGAAGGGAGAATTGCTTGATCCCAGAAATTCAAGACCAGCCTGGGTATCACAGCAAAGCCCCATCTTTACAAATAATAAAAAAATTAGCCAGGCATGGTGGCACACACCTGTGGTCCAGCTACTAAGGAAGCTGAGGTGGGAGAATCCCTTAAGCCCAGGCGGTTGAGGTTGCAGCGAGCTATGATTGTGCCACTGCACTGCAGCCTGCGTGACAGAGTGAGACACCAACTAAACAAATAAACAAATGGGCCATGGCTCCCACCTGTAATCCCAGCACTTTGGGAGGCTGAGGCGGGTGGATCACCTGAGGTCAGGAGTTCGAGACCAGCCTGGCCAACATAGTGAAACTCCTTCTCTACTGAAAATACAAAATTAGCCACGTGTGGTGGTGGGAACCTGTAATCCCAGTTACTCGGGAGGCTGAGGTAAGAGAATCACTTGAACCTAGGAGGCGGAGGTTGCAGTGAGCAGAGATCACGCTGTTGCATTCCAGTCCGGGCAACAGGAGTGAAACTCCATCTCAAAAATAAATAAGTAAATAAATAAATAAATAAAAATAAAACTACTACACAAAAATGCAAAAGTTCTGTATGATCCCCCTCCCCCGCCCCCAAAAAAGTAACCAAGTTGAAAGACGGAGACAAGGAGGGATGAGTAAAACAAAATAAAACAAAAGACATAGACAAACAGGGAAGAAACTATATAATTCACAAATCTTTTGTAAAACAATAAGGAAAGATCAAATAGTAGAATATGGACAAAAGATATGAAGAGATAATTCACAGGAAAAGAAATACAAATGGACAATGAACATATGAAAAGACATTTGAACTCTGTGTTGGATAAATAGATGCAAATAAAAAATACAACATTTCACTTGGATTTACACACTTGAAAATGCACATGCAATGTGACTTTGTAATTAAAGTCAAAAGAAAAGGTTACAGATACTAAAACAACAAAAGTAGAATGATTTTCTAGCTGTAAAAGTAGACAGCAATTCACCTAGTTTTGTAAACAACTGTTATAGGTAGAATACGTAATGCTTTCTTCTATTTTCAGTGGTGATCTGTGAATGAACTTAATTTCTAAAGAAGCTTAAATAAAGGGAAAGCCTTGAAAGTTGCCTAGCAATGGGATGGGGATAGGAATAGCAATCATTTATAAAGCTCTTATTACTCCCTTACCCCACCTACCTACCCCTAGAGGCAGGTAGTAAGGGAACGGGTGGCCTGATACTCCCAAGCACAGGAGAGATTAAACAAGGCAGGAACCACAAATTCCAAGGCCTCATGGCCTGGGAAGGGCAAACCAACGAGGGAAGCAGGCCCAGCCTGGCCCTTGGCAAGGCTCCTGTCTAAGGAGCAGCTGTTACTCAGCTCTAGCTATTATCACACAAGAATTTACAAGTGGCATTGCTGGATCTTCTACTTTTTCAAGAGATAGGGAATTTAGATTTATTTCTTAAGCCTCCCAGTTTTTAAACGTTGACATTTAAATCTAAAATTTTTAAATAATTTCTGTGCCAAAGAAAGCATATCCACAAGCCAGGATTGAAATCTGTTTATCTTTTTCTCATTCATTATTAACGAGGTGACCTGGGGCAAGATCCTTAAATTTCCCACAACTTTCTTATGGATCAGTTTTCTCATCTGTAAAATATGGATAATAATATTTAACTTTAAAAAAATTCTTTAGAACATGTGGAAAAAATAAAAAGGAAAAAAATAGTGAGGATTTAAATGCAAGTAATACAATAAATGCTCAAATTGCAGCAGTGAAAATAATTAATAACAATAACCAACTGTTTCCAAATCACGTTATTTGAAACGGAGAAGCTTCTGCTATGCGGAAAGGCCGGGCTTGAGACTTTAGCGGGCTGGACTGAGCATGCGCACACCGCTGTGGCGTCGACACCCGGCAGATGCTGCCCAGGTCCGTGGGAGTTGTTTAAATTGAGTCAAGTCCTGACTCTGTCCACATTGGGTGACGTGTAAATACAGAAAAATGTGGTAGTGTTTTACTACATGAAAATTGGTTACTGTTTATTTTTAAACTATCTCTAAATTCCATCGTCTTTCATCTAATGAAGTTCCCAGCATATAAAATATTAATAGATCTTTTAAAATAATTAGAGCTTCCTGGAAGATTGCTTTTCCATCTGTGGGAAGAAAAGGAGCCCTGTTTACATTATTATTGCTATGGAAAGGATCATGTCCCTTTATGCAGAAAACTAAAAATAATTTGGAGTTAATCTGAAATTAATTAAGTTAATTGCAGAAAACAAATCTTCCATTAAATGCAGCCGTCAGCAATGTTAATACCCTTTAATTGGGGCTTGGATGATTCAGGAGGGTTGGAATACCTTCCTAAGTCTGTAAGCACACCATTACTTAGTGCTACTGAAGCTGGGAAATGGTAATACTTCTTACCTCCGTTCTTCTTCACTAATTTGACTTACATGGGTATCAGTGAATGACTACGCTTTTTTTGTTTCCTATCAAATAGACTGCTTCTCTATATGAAGAACCACAGATCTTAAGGGTATGTAATAGGATCTCCTGAATTTCGTGGTATCTTCATGAAGCTAGGTCTTTTTCACACATTATCATTCATTAAAGGAACAGAGAGATTGCCCCATAAAATAATAAAAAGCTTTATAAAGAAATGTTTTATTTAATGTTTAGCATTGCCCAGTCCTCATTCATCTTCCAAGGAATGTTCCTGGCAAAAGTGGTTACTGTTCTAGTTTTTCCAAAATAAACAGTTTATATAGCCCCACCCAGTGGGGACTGATGACAGAAGTCGCCTAACCTCCCCCTTCCCTAGGTATGGCAGAAAACAGTTATCACACCTCAGAGTAAGTAATTACCATAATTACTTTCCTTCTGGTTGCGCCTTCTTATCCCCAGGGGAAAGAGAATGAAATTTGAACTGGATTCTTAATCATGGTTTGCTTCCCGTGGTCCAAGTCTTATGTTTCAAAATGACTAAATCATTCAGAGAAAAATTCACTCACTGAAAAACTGAATCTAACCACATAGAATCTGAATATATAGCTGTGCATATAAAAGTGAGGAAGTTGTTAAGACCTAACATTTCAGTTGTCACTGTTCCAAACCAAATTTGGTGTAAGGAACTTGAGCCAACCTCTCTCAATCAGACCATAGTAACTGGCATAGAAGAGTGTGTTGGGCTCAGGGCTGGGAGAAGTTTCCAAGGGAGTCTTCAGGTCGGGCTCTGAAAAACAAATTTTTGCTGAAGAGAAAAGCAGAGAGGAAGTGGCCTGGATCCCACAAAAGCAAGTCAGCAGGTCATGGCCAGGGCCACTACGTTGGCAGCTGGAGCAGCTCTGATGGGGACAGCTTTCAGTCTCATCCACTGATTTCTTGAGGTCATTCTCTACAGGTTCCTTTTGAACTGCTGTTTCAACTTTGCTTGGAAGAACCAGGTTCTTTTAGAGCTTATTCTTAGAAGATGGTGGATTCTTAGATGAGAGAGAATCTGTTTTCATGCAGAAAATCATGGGCTCCAGTTCTGGGAGAATGCCCATCCACCCAAACTTCCCATCTTTAGGAAAATCACTGCTTATCTTTGAGAAATTCTGCAGAAGGTGGAGAATTTAGTGTCACTAGTCACCAATTCTGAAGGTCTTTCAAAATGCAACTAGCATCTGTTAGACCATTGCACCCCCGTTGTTCTACCTAAATTGTAATCTCTGGCTGGATCATCTGAAAGGAAAGGAAGTCTGAGCTCGGGTGGGCTCAGGATCTGGGAGAAGGTTATGTATACTATTACCTACAGGTTTTACTGTTCATTTAGCTTGAAGCACCGACACCATGTTGCAAAGATAAAGATAAGATCTGTTATCTCAGACAATTTAATCATGAGATTCTAATGAAAAAAAGAAGAAACAGAAGGGTAAACAGATCCCATCTATTTCCCCAAAATTGTGAGTGTAAAACTCCGAAAACAAGAGAGAGAGAGAAGGGTCTGTGGGCATTTAGGTTGGATGAGCTAGAATGGCTGGGTCCCATGTTGTGCTCAGACATTGCAAAGAAGACCCAGTGGGCAGGGGAGCAGCAGCTCCAGAAACAGATGGCAGGGGGCTCCTCTGGAGAAACAACCTGTGAAATATCCTTCCTCTTCCCCATGCTACGCCAGCCCCACTGTCCTCTTCACTGCTCTGTTCTCTCTGAAATGGCAAATTTCTTTCACCTTGGGGTCTTTGTGCCACCTCTTCCCTGGGTCTGAATGCCCTCACTCTAGGTCTTTGCCAGGTTGGTGGTCTCTCATCATGCAGAGTGCAATTGTCTCTTCTAAAGATGCTTCCTTAGACCTCCCTAAAACTTTCTATCCCATTTTCTGTCTTAACGTTTTCTGTAGGCCTTATCACCAGCTCGGTTATCTTATTTGTTTATAGTCTAACTCTCCACCAGGGCCCTCATCTGGCTTCTTTGCAGAGCACTCCCAGCTCCTAGAACAGTGTCTAGTGAGTGCTTAATAAGTAGTAAATGAGTTATATTGAAATTATAATTTATCCAGTGACAGATGAATCTATGTGAGTAGAAAAGCTCTCATTCAGAACTAATCCCGTTTGATGTGCAACATTTTAGGGCCTTTCAAATTCCATTAGAATAATCAGGCAGGAAGGATCAACTCTTGCCTAGGTGCTGAGTCATTACTTTGGTAAGCCAGCTTAGCAATGGGCCAGTTTCTGGTGATGGTGATAGATGGGGTGAAGGGTACTTTTTTAGAGATCTCACCTTTAATTATCATACCACTGACCTCTCAAGGCTCAATTCAGCTTTTGAATTTGTAAAATGGTAACCACATGTGCCTACAGTAAATGACTTTTTTTAATGTGCTAGTTGATGGTTCTGAAAGAAAGACTCTTCAAGAGTTTTCATTTTTGAGTACAGTCTATTGATTATGTAGGTCAGTCTATAAATATTATCATATAATAGCAGACTCTCAAAGATAGAGAATTCTAGGAATAATTTAAATCTATCACCTTAGTAGGGTAGACACTGAAGGTTACACAGACCAGTATCAGGGATGAGGCTTCCTTCCTATTCAGTGTCTTGGGACTTGAGTTACCTGCGGTGAAGCTGAGGCTCTGTGACACAGAGGTCAAGACCCTGGGCTGTGAAAGGTAGAACAGAGGATGTCCAGCCGGCCTGGGAAACTCTTGTTTAGACTCCTTGCCTCTGTGCTGCAGTACATTTTCTCCCATAGGAACTGAGAATCAAGTTTAAGTTCTTACTGAATTCCAGAGAGTATGATGCCTTACGGAACTGAACTTTTTGCTTCTCAAAGATATTAAAACGTCTTTGATTAATAATCTTTTAGAACCTCAAAGATATTAAAATGTCTTTGATTAATAATCTTTTAGAAAAGTTTTTAGGAAGATTATTCTAAAACTCTTTCATTGGAGCTGGATTAGAGAAAGTGGCATAGGGCAGGGCAATGCTTTCACGGGAGAGGCACAGTTATTATGGGTAATGATCATTTGAGAAACAATTTACCTTTGTGTGACTTAAAAAACAATCTCGAGTTACGTTTTGGTGGAAAAAAATTCTGGAATATCTGATGACCACATTGGTCAGCTAAAAGACTGACCTCTAAATACATGGGTTTTCTCCTCAAACAGTTCTATGTGTGATCATCTGTTTGTTGTTCTTGCTCCTGCAAATGCCATAACTTAGATGGGTTTTGTGTTACTGTTATTTTTTTTTTAAATGTGGTTTCACATCTCAATGGAGCCATTTTGGTATCATTACATAGAACGCACCAAAGTAGCCTTCTCTCCCTTTTGGTTAAGGTTTTCCGGTGTGTAGCATGACTTGATTTCTGCCTCGTTAAAAGCAGGGAACAGCACAGGAGAAGGAGGAGAGCGATGTTGACCTAACAGCCACGCAGAGCCCCGGCGTCCAGGAATGGCTGGCCCAAGCTCGCACCACATGGACCCACCAGCGGCAGAGCAGTCTCCAGCAACAAAAAGTAAAGTGTTTCCTACCTCTCTGTAGCCTGCAGATCTGCCCAGGGAAGAACCTGAGAGGCAGGTTTCAGAAGGACAAGTTGCTTCTGTACTAAAGACAGAGTGGCTCTTTATCTTCTCTTTGAATGAAGCAGGATGTGGCTGTTTCAATGTATTGACTCATGACCGCTGGGATGATTGGTCATTTGAAAATCCAGTCTTTAAGAAAAGCTTGTGTTTAGGTTTACAAATAGTGTAACACGGCTATCATCTGCTTTACCAGAGATAACCACTCTGTTTTCAGATTTGCCTTCTGAATCTATTTAATTTTAATATAAATCTCAGGAAAGCCTTTGAGGTTTGGTGAAGGTCTAAGTTGCGTGTGTGTTTGTTATTTTTTTAATGAATGCAGTTTGTATTTTTACTTTCAAGTAGATGATACCACAAAATAGGATTGCTAATTGTTGCCTAGTGAAACAAATGAACTTTGATGAATAAGAATGATTTCTCATTGGTACCTTAACTATATGTAAAAAGCATATTCAAATATTTTATTTTCTCAAATAACAAGAGCATTTATTATAAATAATGAAGAATTAAAGCCAAATCTATTGATAACATAATTTATCAAGTAAGTGGAAAACTTAAGTCACTTTTCCCAAGGATCTATCCTGTTAGCATGACAATATTGATTTTCAAAAATGAGAGAGCATTTTGTACCACTTGAGGGCACTATTGCCCGGCAAAATTTTCTTTTCCCATGGGTTTTTTTTTTTCCCCCCAGATTTTTCAGAGGTATCCTATATCAAAGCAAAAGAATACTACAGCGTACTTTGGAGACACATTTGAATATTTACATAAACCATACGCTTTATGCAATGTGCAAACTTAAAAGCTCACTACCAAAGTTCTCTGAGAATTTTATACCTTGAACTATGATTGTAGGCAATAATCATGAAGTAACACATGTGTTTGCATTTGTCCTTTCCCTTGAGCAGGAGTTAGAACAGGAATTAGCTGAGCAGAAGAGTCTCCTTCGCTCAGTAGCCAGTCGTGGAGAGGAGATTCTAATTCAACATTCGGCCGCAGAGACCTCTGGTGACGCTGGGTATGTTTCAAAATGCTTCAATTTTCTCTTCATTGTGTTTTCCTAGCATTTGAAGAAAAGTAAACATCTCAGTCAAAATTTTATTTTAAACATCTTTAGCAAAATTTAGTCATCTCGTTTTTACTTTAGGGTAGTAAATGTACCTGCGTTTTGAATGTTTTGTTGCATCGCCTGAACACAGCGCCTGTAGGAAGCTAACTTGTTTGCCCTCCTTCCAGTGTGCACAGCCTGTCTGTCCAAAGATGCTCATGAGTTCATTTTTTAATCTAATGAGAAATGCATTATAAAATGAGATACATGATTTTCTAATTGAATGATTACATCTACCTGGAGAGCATTCTCTCTGTAACTTATCTTGCCTTAGCAATATTCTAAAAAATAAATGCATGGGCCCATTAAATATTTTGAAATCTTGATCTGGAGTGAAGACTTTGAAAGTCTTCTACACAGAAAAGTCCAATGTTAAAAGAAAAATTAAGGAAGTTGGAGAATTTTCAAGTTGAAGACTTTTATTTAAAAGGTCATAGAGGAATTGCAGCAGTGTGGAAGCACCGCTGTATTTTGAAGCAGGTCTGAGTTTTATTCTAGTTCCACAAAGGTCACTTTGGAAAAGTCACTCAACTGTGATACTCCTCTGTAGAATTTAGAATAATAATCCACTAATGTCATCACAGAAGTTTTGTGAAAATTATAAATGTCAACTGAGAAGATATACAGGAAAACTTTCTTTGAAATCTAAAACATAAAAAAAAGTTTTCATGCAACCTCTGTGTTTATGCGTTACTAAAAGTTGGAATTCGGCAGTATCCTTTGGCAAATAACTCTGACTCCATTTCCCATTTCTGAATATTTATTTTTAGGGGAAATAACATAAAGGAGGAAATATGTATTATGAAGATGGTTTTGGAAATATTATTTGTGATACTAAATAATTAAAAAGGCATAAATACTCACTAGTATAAAAGAGTTGAAGAAAATTTTATGCATATAGAATCTTAACCCAAAACAATGTAACCATATCAGAAAATGTATGTATGATGCTAAGTAAAAATGTGATATCAAGTTGAAGTAGAGTATGTGTGTAGATAAGAACTAGAATAGACCATCAATAATAAAAAAAAAAAATTTGGAGACGGACGACATAGGAATTAAAAAATTTTTTTTGCAGTTTAATCAGTGCTGACATATGACATCAATGTTGACTACATACAGTCTGTTACATATACACACACACACACACACATATATATATATGAATTCTGAGGGCAAATGATAGGAGAATAAACAAACTAAAATGCAATGGCAGCAGATATATTGTGACAAAATACGTAGGAAATAGGAAGGCATTCAAGAAAATGAAAAAACAAAAATCTGTGAAAGTTTTGACATGGCTGATAAATATCAATGTAAAAGAATAGGAATGAAGAGTATTATGGCATCTATAGGCAGAGATTGACTTTAACCCTAAAACTGTAAAAATTGCCTTAAAAATATAAAGGAGTTTAAAAACTCTCTGTTGTGTATCATGCTTAAAGATGCTGATAAGACCATGAATATGTGTCTGTAGTAAACCCAAAATGAGACTGTTTCTTTCATGTTGATTGAGGCGAGACTTGCCTTCAGGTTGCGTTCCTACCTGTTTCCAGCTCCTCTGAAATGTTTACTTATCTTGCGTAGTTTTCTGAATATTTTTGCCAAACAAATATTTTGACAAAGGACCCATCCAGCATTGCCTCCTCTCCGTATGTATCATCACAAAAGGAGCAGAAGGGATCTTCTGCAACTTTCTTGCCATATATATTTTTTTCTTTCCTTGGCCTTTAGCTTTGGAAAGGACCTAAATGAAATACAAACAACTGTTAAGCTGCTCTTTCAAATATAAAAAAATACTTTAAAAATAAATTTGCAGTGCAGTGCTGGCTTTCTAGGTAAGATTCACTCTAATGACTACTTATACATTCTTTAACTTTTATACAAATGTTTAGGAAACTTCACCTTTACATGCAGTTGATAACAGTTCAGCCTTTTTCAAGCCTTTGGGTATCAAGCAAACAATTAACCGTGAATTAATGATATCTACATTCCAAAGTAAACATGTGTGTATATGTATATAAACCGTGCTAGGAAAAAGCCTGATATTCAGCCCATAACTTGCTGGCTGCTTTTCTAAGACTATAAATGTGGCTTGGTTCGTGTAAGGAAACCCCTGTGGGAAGGACATGACCTACTTCATATAGTCACACATTTGCCATATAAGGAGTAAGTACTATGTAACTCGTAGAGGGTTAATGGAGGGTGTCTTCCAAGATTACTAAGGAAAAACAACTGGAAATTTGTTGAAGTAAATGTAAAAAGAAAGAAGAAGAATTTTCATGGAGAACAAAAGGCTGTGTTTTAAAATGTTTGCTGCTGGTGTTGTACATGTGTCAATGATTAAATGTAAGAATATAAACATTAAATATTCTTCTGGTTTTATTACAGATTTTTATGTAAATACAAATGAATTCAAAGTGCTGTACTATAGGCCATTACCACAAAAGAAAAAAAGCAATAAAGAAATTTAACCTCATAGGAACTTCAAAGCTTTTTAAAAATAATTTTTCAAAAGTAGAAAAATTCAGATACTAATATTATAGACACTCAACTAAAGGTATCAATTATGTTTTGGCATTTTTTTCACTTGCCATTATTTTTTCAGGTATATTCATGTTGATGTATAGATCTAGTTCTTCATTTTAACTGTGTAATAGTATTTTATTTTGTGAACATAATTTATTCACCCATTTTCTTATTGCTGGATATTGCCATTGCCATTATTATTATTATTACTATTGGTTTTTTTTTTTTTTTCCTGAGACAGAGTCTTGCTCCGTTGCCCAGGCTGGAGTGCAGTGATGCGATCTCGGCTCACTGCAACCTCCGCCTCCTGGGTACAAGTGATTCTCTTGCCTTAGCCTCTCGAGTAGCTGGGATTACAGGCACCCACTACTATGCTTGGCTAATTGTATTTTTAGTAGAGATGGAGTTTCACCATGTTGGCCAGGCTGGTCTTGAACGCCTGACCTAAGTGATCTACCCACCTTGGTGTCCCAAAGTGCTGTGATTACATGTGTGAGCTACTGTGCCCGGCCCTAAGATTGCTGCTTTTAGCATTGTTTAAATTAACTTCCTACATGTCTCTCAGATGGGAAAGATTCTCTGCATTATATCCTAGGAGTGGAATCCCTGCATCACAGATTTAAAGAGTTTTACTTTTCTTGAGACAGGGTCTGACTCTGTCACCCAGGCTGGAGTGCAGTGGTGTGATTATAGCTTACTGCAGCCTTGAACTCCTGGGCTCAAATGAATTTCTTGCCTTAGCCTCCAGAGTAGCTGGGACTACCGGCATGTACCACCATGACTGGCTAATTTTTACTTTTTTTTTTTTTTTTTGTAGAGACAGGGTCTGGCTATGCTGCCCAGGCTGGGCTCAAACTCCTGGGCTCAAGTGATCCTCTTGCCTCAGCCTCCCAAAGTGCTGGGATTACAGGTGTGAGCCAGTGTGCCTGGCCAGTTTACAGAAATTTTAAGTCTTATTTCTAGAGACTTATCTAAAGACACTGTTGTGCTTACATTTATTCTAAGAATAATTGGCTTTGGGGTACCATAGAGTATCATCCTGCCAACACACTTGTTATTCTTTTTTGTCACTTGAGCAAAAGGCCCTGTATCAAATTAATTAATATCTACTATTCCTTTTAGATGACATGGTTTTAGTTAGGACTTCAATGGTCCTGAAAAATGAAGATCCATGGAAATTTGGCTACCCTAGGTTGTTCCTGTTTTCGTCTTTTTTCTTTTTTTTTTTTTTTTGAGATGGAGTCTTGCTCTGTCACCAAGAAGAGTACAGTGGTGCCATCTCAGCTCACCACCACATCTGCTTCCTGGGTTCAAGTGATGCTCCTGCCTCAGCCTCCCGAGCAGCTGGGACTACAGGTGTGCATCACCATGCCCAGCTAATTTTTGTATTTTTAGTAGAGATGAGGTTTCTCCATGTTGGCCAGGCTGGTCTCAAACTCCTGACCTCAGGTGATCCACCTGCCTCGGCCTCCCAAAGTGCTGGGATTACAGGCATGAGCCACCGTGCCCGGCCCATTTTCATCATTATTAACCCTCATTTACTGAGCGACCACTATTTCCCAGATAGGGTTATAGGCCTTATGCATGTATTCTCTTTCATTCTCATAATTATGCAAGGTAGATACTATCTTCATTTTAAAGATGAGAAGATTGAGGCACAGAGAAGTGAAACAACTTACCCAATGTCACAAATAATGTGCTCGAGTGAGGGTCATAATCCAGGTCCATCTCACTCTAAAAGTCAAACTTGGCTAGCCATGGTGGCTCATGCCTGAAATCCACAAATTTGGGAGACTGAGGTGGGAGGATTGCATGAGCCCAGGAGTTTGAGTTTACAGTGAGGTGTGATCACACAAGTCCATACCAGGTTGGGTGACAGAGTGAAGCCCTGTCTCAAAAATAAATAAATAAATAAAAGCCATACCAGTTTCAGATGTCAATTGCTGCCTATCTTTAAGGATGACACTGGAGGGTTTCCCTCCCATATCCCTCTGTGTCCTGTACTACCTTCCCAGGTCCTGTACTGTCTCTCTGTGTCCTGTACTACCTGCCCAGGCTCTATACAATCCTTCCTGTGTCCTGTACTACCTTCCCAGGTCCTGTACGATCCTTCCCGTGTCCTGTACTACCTTCCCAGGCCCAGTACTATCCCTCCATGTCCTGTACTACCTTCCCAGGCCCTGTACTGTCCCCCCATGTCCTGTACTACCTTCCCAGGCCCTGTACTATCTGGCCCAGGCCCTGCACTATTCCTCCGTGCCCTGTACTACCTTCCCAGGCCCTGTACTATCCCTCCATGTCCTGTACTACATTCCCAGGTCCTGTACAATCCTTCCAATGTCCTGTACTACCTTCCCAGGCCCTGTACTATCTGGCCCAGGCCCTGCACTATTCCTCCGTGCCCTGTACTACCTTCCCAGGCCCAGTACTATCTCTCCATGTCCTGTACTACCTTCCCAGGCCCTGTACTATCTCTCCGTGTCCTGTACTACCTTCCCAGGTCCTGTACAATCCTTCCAATGTCCTGTACTACCTTCCCAGGCCCTGCACTATTCCTCTGTGCCCTGTACTACCTTCCCAGGCCCAGTACTATCTCTCCATGTCCTGTACTACCTTCCCAGGCCCTGTACTATCTCTCTGTGTCCCGTACTACCTTCCCAGGCCCAGTACTATCTCTCCATGTCGTGTACTACCTTCCCAGGCCCTGTACTATCTCTTCATGTCCTGTACTACCTTCCCAGGCCCTGTATTATCTCTCTGTGTCCTGTACTACCTTCCCAGGCCCTGTACTATTCCTCCGTGTGCTGTACTACCTTCCCAGATCCTGTACTATCCCTCCATGTCCTGTACTACCTTCCGAGGTCCTGTACTATCCCTCCGTGTCCTGTACTACCTTCCCAGGCCCTGTACTATCTCTCCGTGTCCTGTACTACCTTCCCAGGCCCAGTACTATCCCTCCATGTCCTGTACTACCTTCCCAGGCCCTGTACTATCTCTCCGTGTCCTGTACTACCTTCCCAGGCCCAGTACTATCCCTCCATGTCCTGTACTACCTTCCCAGGCTCTGTACTATCCCTCCATGTCCTGTACTACCTTCCCAGGCCCTGTACTATCTCTCCGTGTCCTGTACTACCTTCCCAGGCCCTGTACTATTCCTCCGTGTGCTGTACTAACTTCCCAGATCCTGTACTATCCCTCCATGTCCTGTACTACCTTCCCAGGTCCTGTACTATCCCTCCGTGTCCTGTACTACCTTCCCAGGCCCTGTACTATCTCTCCATGTCCTGTACTACCTTCCCAGGCCCTGTAGTATCCCTCCGTGTCCTGTACTACCTTCCCAGGCCCTGTACTATCTCTCCGTGTCCCATACTATCTTTCCAGGCCCTGCACTATTCCTCCGTACCCTGTACTACCTTCCCAGGTCCCGTACAATCCTTCCAATGTCCTTTACTACCTTCCCAGGCCCTGTACTATCTCTCCGTGTCCTCTTCTACCCTCCTGTGTCCTGCACTGCCCTCCTGTGTCCTATATTTTCTCTGAACTCATAATAGCAACCCTCCCTAGACAAACACATTTTTAAGGTTTTGAACTAACTTTTCTGCTATTTGCCAAAGGATACTAGTCTGTAATCGTGCTACAATTTTTTATTACAAATGTTACAATTATTTTTATTCAGTGCATTTTTAAGTATCACTTCTGCACATGGTTCAGTTTATCAATGAGTAGGAATATAGTTGCTTTGTGATTGGCCTAAACATTTTCGTTATTTTTAAAGCATAAGCTAATAACCAAGGTAATCTTATTTCATTTGAGGAAGCAGGTCTGGTACACACAATAAGTTACCTATCTTATCACTTTTTTGTGCACATTGTAAACTTAGATTATTTATTCTTCTAATAGCGAAAAACCTGATGTGTTATCCCAGGAGTTGGGGATGGAAGGGGAGAAATCATCCGCTGAAGACCAGATGAGAATGAAATGGGAAAGCTTACATCAAGAATTTAGTACCAAGCAGAAACTACTACAGAATGTTCTGGAACAGGAACAAGAGCAAGTGGTATCAAATATTTTACATTATATATTAACTAATATAAAAGATGTAGAGTTTATGCTGAGGGATTATAACTGTGCAATCATCTTAATTTTCATGATCAATTTCAAACTAAGACATGAAGCCAGTTTTTCACTCTACATTTTTCTTAACAAGTCTATTTCACATTTCCCTTCATAATTATATATTTATATGTGAAAATTTGATTTCTAGACAATATTTTTCCTCAAAGATGATTAATATCTGATTCCGTATTAGCCTAAACCCTTACATTTTAAGTGCCCTCTTTTTGTGTGTGTTTTGCAAACTTGAAAAAGTAAGGGTGGAAATCAAGGATATGCACCTCTAGGACAGAAGGATTTCCACAAATCTGGAATGCAATTGTGAGGCCATCTTATTTTCCATTGCCACTTCCAGTATTTAATAATTTCAAGAGATCTTAATGAGAAACATATTGGGACGTTAGTGGGTCTAGGGTAGGGAAGTGAAGCCAGTGGTCAGCTGGAATAGTTACGGACCCATCTGCGAGGCTGGTTCGTGGGAGAGATACTGTGTGATGTCGGGCTTGGTTCCACCAGGCATGCCAAATCCAAGGGAACTGAAGACAGCAACAGATGGTTCCAGGTAATGGCTATTACTTCACTCTAAGCAGAAGCCAGGGAACAACTGGAAGTCAGAGGAATTAGAAAGTTAGAGGGCAAATGAGGGAGTCAGGAACACAAGCCAGCCTGGGATGCCTACCACAGCTGTGGCCCAGAGGAATTCTTCAGATACAAGACTAGTCCCTTGTCCTGGGCCAGCAGCGTCCATCTAGGCTCATTCCAAGTCAGCAGTATTATCGGAGTAAATTCTAAAACCTTTCCTGTTGGTCTGAGGAAGCTGCTGTTCTCTCAGCTCTGGCCAGAACTAGCTTAGGGGCTGGGAGAGGCTGAACTGGAAGCAAAGGGTGTCAATAACTGCAGTGAACTGGAGGAGAGAAAGGCTGAAGCTGACAAAGTAGGCATTAGAAAGCAGGCGCAATCTGCCAGAGTTAAGTGGAAGGAGACGGTCTAAAGCAGGGCTGCGCAACTCCCAGGCTGCAGACAGGTACGGGTCCGTGGCCTGTGAGGAACTGGACCTCTCAGCAAGAGGTGAGCGGTGGGCAGGTGAGCGTTACTGCCTGAGCTCTGCCTCCTGGTTAGATCAGTGGCAGCACTAGATTCTCGTAGGAATGTGAACCCTATTGTGAACTGCGCATGCGAGGGATCTAGGTTTCACGCTTCTAATGCTAATTTAATGCCTGATGATCTGAGGTGGAACAGTTTCATCCTGAAACCGTCACTCCCGCCCCCAAGAAACCAATCCCTGGTGCCAAAAAGGTTGGGGATTGGTGGTTTCTGAAGGTCATGAGGTGTCCTGTCATCTGTGGGTAGCCGTGCATACGTCTCTCCAGAGCCATGCTTTCTCTTCTGTTTTTATAAAAGCAGATGCTTTGTGAACTCTCTGCCCCCTCACTTTCCCTCTCTGGCCAGGAGGCTTCTTTACCTCTGTCTGCGGAAATAGTCACCAGCTCTGCCCTGGGAAACTTAAAGCACTGTATTCCCGGAAGCAGTTGTCCCAGAATCATATCCACCCTGGCAAATGGTGCCCTATACTTTTTGTGTGGACCTCCTCCCTGTGTTTTAATTCATCCTTCCTCAAATCCCTGCTAAAATGTTCCCCAGACTCGTAGCTCAAATTCCTTTTTCCTGATATGGATCTCCTGGACTTGACTGCTAGCTCTCCCTTCATGTTCGAGTATCCTTTGAATAGGAGAGGTATGTATAGTTCTGAATCAGGGACTGCAGTCTTTTCTGACTATCTTAAGTTAGAGAAATCTATGATATTGTCTAGATTCTGTGCTTGCTTACTATTCTCCATTCATAAAGCACCTGTGTGATTCACTGGGCATCTACAGACCTCCTGGAGGTCTCATCCATTACCCTCTTTGATCTTCAAGAGCTGCTTTTGCTCTCAGTCGGAGCCAACACTCCAGCGTCCTCCATGCTGGGCTTACTGAACAAACCTTGCCCTGCTGCCACTGACATTCCACAATACCTGGACTGTTCAAGTTTAGATTCACGTTGTATCTCCCTTGCCTTTGGATTAGAAATAAAAGCATTGAATGCTCTTTTTTAATGACATTTTTGCATTTGAGTGCTTTGTTTCAGCAATCATTGGTCATTTGCACAAAGTGCCTCACAGGTTGTTTTCCTCTCTGTGGTGTGAAAAGGTGAAGGAAAAGGAAGGGAAGAAGCAATTTAGCTGTCAGTTTCCAGGCAGAAAGGGAGTGATCATATAATGAACACGTTTTAAGTTCTAGGTGTTAACATAGCTAACAACGTTGTGGTGAGGCCAATATTATCTCTACGTTGTAGACCTGGAAACTGAGGCTTAGAGAGGTTGGATAATTTCTGAGGGTCTTGGGATTAAGAAGAAGTGAATCTGGAATCAGGAGGCCAATCTCTCTGTTACCTAAGTCCCTCCTCTTTCATACTACCTTAATGGCAATTTTGTACCCTAGAAATACTTACTACTTTCCTATGTAAAAACAGGTACATTTTGGCCTAAAGTTCTCTAGGTCAAAGGGCACTAATCTCTTAGAGCAATTTTTCTTTATCTGTTTACTTCCAATGTATTTAGTGCTTCCATGCACAACAACCTTCTTGGCTTCAGGGTGAAATACAGCTCCTGCTTCTGGGAACCTATAACCCAAATAGGGAAATAGCACATACATTTCTAAGAAAAATTAGGCAACTATGACAGGATCCATGAGCAGGAATTTAAAGGAAACAAAGGTTAAGAAAAAATAGTCAAAAGTTGCTATGATAGGTATGGAAATTAAAGTAGCAGATTTTAAGGGGATGCTGGGTGGTGGATATCCCAGCTGCAATGGGGAATGGGCTTGGCATATTTACAGGATCATGAGTAGTCAGCCTGAAAGGTGAAGAGGTATTTTGAAAAGTCAAAAGAGACTGATGGCCAGGTACAGTGGTTCACACATGTATTCCCAACACTTTGGGAGGCTGAGGAGGGCAGATCTCATGAGGTCAGGAGCTCAAGACCGGCCTGGCCAACATGGGGAAACCCTGTCTCTACTAAAAATACAAAAATTAGCTGCACATGGTGGTGCACACCTGTAATCCCAGCTATTTGGGAGGCTGAGACAGGAAAATCACTTGAACCCAGGAGGCAGAAGTTGCAGTGTGCTGAGATCGTACCACTGCACTCTAGCCTGGGTGACAGAGCAAGACTCTATCTCAAAAAAAAAGGGGACTGAGTGATTGAAAACATGATCAAAAGTTTGAATGCTACACCCTATCATTGCCTTTATTGGGAAGCCATATGTACACATAAAAGAGTTTAGGGGAAATAGAGCTAATAATGAAAGCAAAGAGATCAGCCTAGGTCTTGTATTTAGGATGGATTATTTCACTGTAGGTGTTGCTAAAACCAAGAAGAAAAGTTGAGAGGAAAGCTGTGGTAAGATTTTTTTATGATTGCTAATAACTTTCTTATTTAGTCAATTTTAAGAAAAATTACTCTATTATTTTGAAAAATTACATATATTCATTATAATAATTCACATAATGCATCCAAGTGCAAAGATGAAAATGAAAAAGAGCAATTAACAATTCCCATATACTGTAAATCAATTTAATCTTTAAATTCCTTAGTGCTCATAACCAATCCTTTTAGCATATCTTTTTAATTCCTAAATTTTTTATTTTGATCCAGCTCTCAGGGATTAATTCCATTGTCAAGTAATTTTTTTCAAGAAAACTCAGGTTCTATCATATTTGGGAGTATCAGCCAGTTGTCTCTATATTTGATGGGCATTTTTCTGTCATACTTTTATCCCTTCAGAATTTGTATCTATATTTGTTTTTGTCTTCTGGCATTGAATGAAGCTTTAGAAAAATCTAACATCAGTCTACGATTTTTTCCCTTATTTATTTTTTTGTTGTTGTTCTCTGTATGGATGCCAGGAGAATTATTTAGTTTTTTTTTTTAAGTTTCAACAGCTTATCTAGGCTATGTCTGATATTGAGTGTTCTCCAATCATATTTTTCCTGTGACACAATGTACTTTTTTATATTTAAGAATCAAGGTTTGCTTTTTTATTAATTGTAGGGAATTTTTTGGTATGAGATGTATTTTATGCTGTATTTATTATATCTCTGCTTCAGGGACATCAATTATCCTTGTGTTAGATCATCTTTTTTCTATACCTATTGACTTCTTTTTAGTTGTACTGATCTCTGTTTTTTAAAATTCGGATTTGCTTTTCATCTGATTATTGCAAGTTTTTTCTCTATGCCAGTGATTCCATTTTCAGCAATGTCTGTTCTCATCCTTTCTGTTTCTAATTTATTTGTGCCTTAATGTTGTTTGTTTCATAAAATTTGCAAGCCACCTTTTAATTTAATTTTCTTTTTTATAATGTCACCTTTTGTTTGTTTTGAAACAGGGTCTTGCTCTGTTGCCCAGGCTGGAGTGCAGTGGTGTGATCTCAGCTCACTGCAATTTCTGCCTCTGGGTTCAAGCGATTCTCGTGCCTCAGTCACCTGAATTGCTGGGATTGTAGGTGTGTGCCACCACAACTGGCTAATTTTTGTATTTTTAGTAGAGACAGGGTTTCGCCATGTTGGCCAGGCTGGTCTTGAACTCCTGGCCTCAAATGATCTGCCCACCTCAGCCTCCCAGAGTGCTGTGATTACAGGCATGAGCCATCGTGGGTGGCCTGCTTTATTTTATTTGTACATAATATTTGCACATATTTCTGGTGTACAGTGTGATGTTTAGATACATGTATATAGTGTGTAATGATCAAGTCATGGTAATTAGCAGACTCATCATCTCAAACATCTATCACTTTGTGGTAGGGAGATTCAAAATCCTCTCTTCTAGCTATTGAGATATACAATATGTTATTGTTAACTATGTTTGACCTCCTGTGTAATAGAACACCAGAACTTATTCTTCCTATCTCTCAGGCATTTTTTTTCCACTGCTTAAAAAAAAAAAAAAAAATCCATCCATGGAAACATTGCCATTGATGCATCTAGCCACCGTGTTCAGTGGAAATGGTATGTTGTAGAAGTTATTAGAAGAAATTTTGTTACGGACAGTTTTTCCAGCATCTATTTCAGTGTGCATTTCCAAATGAGAAAACTGGGACATAATGCATATGCTCTTCAACAAGCTGCCTTTGTTTGCCTACAGCTTTATCGCAGGCCAAATCGACTCTTGTCTGGTGTGCCGCTGTACAAAGGGGACGTGCCGATCCAAGATAAATCTGCAGTTACGTCTTTGCTGGATGGACTGAACCAGGCCTTCGAGGAGGTTTCATCCCAGGTAAGGCTGTGTTATCAGTGTGTTTGGCTTGGTTTATAAGAGCCGTGTTTTGCTTGTATTGATTTGCGTGGCCTCTGTGAGGCTGTTCCATCCACCCCTGAGCATGAATTGAGACCCAACCCTGGGGATGAGTGCTGAAACAAAGAGTCACTGGACCCTGGAGGCCCATCCTGTTTCTTCTTTTATATTTTATTTTATTTTATTTTTTCAGACAGTCTTGTACGGTCACGCAGGCTGGAGTGCAGTGGCACAATCTTGGCTCACTATAACCTCCACCTCCTGGGTTCAAGCGATTCTCATGTTTTAGCCTCCTAAGAAGCTGGGATTACAGGCACATGCCACCATGCCTGGCTAATTTTTGTATTTTTTTAGTACATATGGAGTTTCACCATATTGGCCAGGCCAGTCTTGAACTCCTGACCTCAAGTGATCTGTCTCCCTTGGGCTACCAAAGTGCTCAGGTTACAGGTGTGAGCACCGTGCCTGGCCCCATCCTGATATTTTTCCCGGATTTTCAAAAACTGAAATTGATTATTTGACCCTGTTGTGTGTTTCCCAGAGTGGAGGGACAAAGAGGCAGAGTATACACTTGGAGCAGAAGTTATATGATGGGGTCTCAGCCACCTCCACTTGGTTGGATGATGTTGAAGAACGTTTATTTGTTGCCACAGCACTTTTACCAGAAGAAACAGAAACTTGTCTCTTCAACCAAGAGGTAAGTTTAGTAGTTTCTGCCTGTGTGTGTATAATGTTACAAAGCACTTGACGTTTTGATGGGATAATTAATTTTATACATAAAGAAAGTCAAACATAAAACAATTCTAATAATGCAGAACATCATTGCTTGAATGCAGAATATTTCTAGTTTGCATTTTCATTCTTTGTCTTGTGTATGTAAGAGGGAAAAATGGGAAACTCTGTAGAAACACTATTATGTATCACATATCTTCCAAATATGAAACACATGCTTAAAAAAAGTACCAAATTCCTAAATAGCACTTTACAGTGCTCATTATTACTAGTGAATGAGGTAAAGTCCCCGAGAGCAACTTGCCTGAAATGTATAGAAGTATTTGAAAGAGGTTCCAGTTGTCTTAGGTCTAATTATTACTAAGCAACCAGAGAGATTTAGTTGACTTTCTATGAGAAAATAACTTGATTTGCATATCAATTCATGTGTCTAAACACTGAAAAATGCCCTTTTATCACCTCTAGATTCTTGCCAAAGACATTAAGGAAATGTCTGAAGAAATGGATAAGAACAAAAACTTGTTTTCGCAAGCTTTTCCAGAGAATGGTGATAATCGAGATGTTATTGAAGATACTTTGGGTTGTCTTTTGGGCAGGTTATCCTTGCTAGACTCAGTAGTGAATCAACGATGTCATCAGATGAAAGAAAGACTTCAGCAAATACTAAATTTCCAGGTAAGTAAGACATTGTCAAAGGATAGTTGACCATTCTTTAGGTATTCAATAATAGTCAGTCATGAGTCTGTGTTACGTACCTGGTTGTTGTTTTTTTAAATGTATAATGAAGAACGAGAGCTTTGTAGAAAATGAAGGGGGTTGAATTAAAGGATTAGAAACTAAAGATTTTTTGCTCCTAGAAATGGAAGGTTGAGAAAACCACCCACTTCAAACTAAGGACGGAATAGAATTATAAATTCAATCAATAAAAGTCAAATTTATGGCTCTTTATGATTATAATTTTTAGTTGCTAATACTGGAGCTTAAACACACTGGGAAAGAATATGCAGAAAATGGCCGGTTATGGTGGCTCATGCCCATGATCCCAGCACTTTGGGAGGCCAAGGCAGGCAAATCATTTGGGGTCAGGAGTTTGAGACCAGCTTGGCCAACATAGTGCATTGCAACTCATCTCTACTAAAATACAGAAATTAACAGGGTGTGGTGGTGCAGGCCTGTAATCCCAGCTACTTGGAGGCTGAGGCAGGATCATCGCTTGAACCCAGGAGGCAGAGGTAGCAGTGAGCCGAGATCACGGCACTGCACTCCAGTGTAGGCAACAGAGCAAGACTCCATCTCAAAAAAAAAAAAAAAAAAAAAGGCCAGGTGCGTTGGCTCAAGCCTGTAATCCCAGCACTTTGGGAGACCGAGACAGGCGGATACGAGGTCAGGAGATCGAGACCGTCCTGGCTAACATGGTGAAACCCCGTCTCTACTAAAAAACACAAAAATCTAGCCGAGCGAGGTGGCAGGCACCTGTAGTCCCAGCTACTCGGGAGGCTGAGGCAGGAGAATGGCGTAAACCTGGGAGGCGGAGCTTGCAGTTAGCTGAGATCCGGCCACTGCACTCCAGCCTGGGCAACAGAGCGAGACTCTGTCTCAAAAAAAAAAAAAAAAAAAAAGTGTATGCAGAAAATGTTGGAATATAGAAAGGGCCATAGACTGTAGTACCTAAGAGTCTTTGAAAGTGAATGTGGTCTAATTACTTTTACCTGTGTTAAAATGCATTACATTGCTTTCCAATCCTAACTCCTCAGACTTACTGCCTTTTAGCCCCATATTAGAATTCTTATGCATGCTTAGGAAACTTTTCCTATGACTATATACTGGAACAAATGTAAAAGCTGCTGATAAACTTTTAGTGCTGATTTTTCATTTCTAATAAAAAGCACCCTTTGGGAATACATAAGTTTTAATTGTATATTATTTTTAACCATCATGAAAGATTTTATAAAATAGAGACATGTCATTAGGGCCAAGAGTTTAATGTAGAGTTTTGATTTGCAAAAAAACCAAAATACTACAAAGTGTCAAATAAATGTAGCATTAACCAAGAAACACGGAATTTTTATGACATTCATTCAGAGGCACAAATTACCACTGCCTTCCTGTAGTCTACATTCTTAAAACCACAGAGTAAAACTATCACAAACATATGAGTTTCATTTTTTTATTCACAAAATATTTTCTCATATTCCTTGGCTTTAATCTTTGCAACATCCTTCAAACATTGTTCTAATATTAATTTTGCAAAGTCAGAACAGTAAAAATTAAACATGTAGTCTCCGAAGCTAATAGTCTTAAGTTCAAATTCTGGCGTTGTAACTTACTGCTGTATAACTTTAGCAGCTTGACTTTCCTGAACCTTGGTATCCTCAACTGTCAAATCATACTCATATTAATTGCCTCATAGACTGTGGTGAGGATGAAATGAGTTGAGTTGTGTTTCAAATACTCTGAACAGTGCCTGATACATAGTAAGTACTCAGCAAGTGTTGTTATTGTTATTAATGATAGTATTATAAGAGATATAGGATCTAAAACCAAGAGAAAGATTAAATTACTTCAATGTTACTCAATCATTAAGAACTACAGCCAGGATTTTACTCAAATAATTTTTTTTTTTTGTATTTTATCATATTAGGGCGATCTCAGGGAAGATGGAGAATGTGGGCCTTCATTAGAGTCTCTTAAATTTTATCCAATATCCTTTGCCAGTTGATGGTACCACCAGCAACTCAGTGTTGTCCCTGAGTCAGTGGCACTGCTCTCCAGCAGTCTTCCCTGTTAGTTTCTACCCCCAAGATGATCAAGTCAGAATCCCTGAATGCCTCAGCAGTCCCTTTTGCTCTCATTCCCCATATCTTTCGTGAATTGCATTTAGTATCTTTAGTACTTTCATACTTTTACATTTTATTAGTAGTTATCACCAATCACAGTAAAATACGAATTAGTCATGAATGCTCTGGAACTCGTTTTGTTTGAAGGATCTAAGAGAATCATGGAATTCTCTTTAAATCACATTCTCTATTTTTCTTCTGCCAACAAGTTTCTATTTGTTGGTGGCCAGATCACGAACAAAAAGACATTTCAAAATATTTGTGTTCCAATTTAGTTGAGAGAAAGTTTCCAATGTTAACTTAATTAAAGGTCAAGTCACAAACCATTTTCTTTTTTTTTTTTTTTTTAACTTTGCATCAAACACCTGGTATGCTGTCAATCCTCAGCAGTTACTGGAAGGGTATGCCTTCATTCTGCATTTAATCTTTGAGGATTAGCTTTTGCCAGACTGCTAACATTATTCTCTACCAAAAAGGCTATTTGAGAGGATGCGTAGATGTTATGTAGATGTACATTACATATATAGAATCACGATAAAGTCAGTTATGAACTCTTTTGTATTTTTAAAAATTTTACTGATGGATGTAACCTCAAATGAATTCCTCAAACATATAATTGTGGATTTCAAATTATTTTAAAAACTGGAAAATGAAGTAAAGAATTCTTTAATGAATGAGTGAGGCAGCACAACTGATTTTATTTATTTTGTTATTTATTTATTTATTTATTTTTGAGACAGAGTTTTGCTCTTGTTGCCCAGGCTGGAGTGCAATGGGGAGATCTTGGCTCACTGCAACCTCCGCCTCCCAGGTTCAAGCGATTCTTCTGCCTCAGCTTCCCAAGTAGCTGGAACTACAGGCATGCGCGCCATTCCCCCACAGCTAATTTTTGTATTTTTTAGTAGAGATGGGCTTTCACTGTATATTGACCAGGCTGGTCTCAAACTCCTGACCTCAGGTCATCTGCCTGCCTCTACCGCCCAATGTGCTGGGATTACAGGTGTGAACCACTGTGCCTGGACACAACTGGTTTTTAAGCCTGTAACTTTCTACAAATCTGTTTCTCAATGGCTAGAATCCTGCTCTTTTTTGCCCTGCCAATAATTCCAGTGACTATAAGAAAAAAAAAGTGATGTATTTTATGTTTGTAATATATGGATACCTTAATTATCCTGTTGTATCACAAGTGTGATAATACAAAAATAGTTAAATTCTTTGCATTTTTATTTTTAAGAAAATGTCATTATCCATGTGATTTCTAGTATCTCTTAAAATTTTTATTTAGTAATTTTAAACTCAATCATATTCTTTGCTTTACTATCTTCTTGGTTAGTCTCTCCCAATAATTAGTCTGACTTCCAGAAATATGAACTCTGTGTTTCCTATTACCCTGAGTAGAACATAGTTAAGAGAGAAAATATGCTATTAAAAACATACAAATGGGCCGGGCGTGGTGGCTCACCCCTGTAATCCCAGCACCTTGGGAGGCCGAGGCGGGTGGATCACCTGAACTCTGGAGTTCGCGACCAGCCTGGACAACATGGTGAAACCCCATATCTACTAAAAATACAAAAAATTAGCCAGACGTGGTGGTGGGTGCCTGTAGTCCCAGCTACTTGGGAGGCTGAGGCAGGAGAATTGCTTGAACCCAGAAGGCAGAGGTTCCAGTGAGCCGAGATCGCACCGCTGCACTCCAGCCTGAGTGACAGAGTGAGACTCTGTCTCAAAACAAAACATAACAAAGCATAAAAATGGCATATGGAAAATCTATATATGCACTCTTCATTTCTAACCCATGTTATGTTATATATGCTTAGCTACTCATTTAGATTAACTGGACTAATGTCATTATACATACATATGTAGATAATGTAGGCTTCTGTTCAAATGAATGCAGGACATCTTTTACTAGGCTTAAAAACAGATAAATGTGTGATGGTTTTAGTGGCCCACGTGACCTTACCCTGAACACAGTTGAATGAAACAGACCTAGTAACTCATATGTAAAACTATTATTTCTAGTATTTTTCCAGGGCTGTTATTATAATTTCCTATTTAGTTAGCCACTAGGCTTGCAGGTTGCTTTGAGTTTGGTTAGTGGCAACTATTCTAGTTCTCATGTTCAGCACTATATTTTCAATTTTATATTTTTTACTGCATAATGCACCCATTATTTGGCTTTTAAGACCTGAATTTGCATTATAAAGCCTTCACGTGTTCTTACAGATATTTTTCTTGGTACGATTATCCTTCTCCTCATTAGACAGTCAGAATGATTGCATGTAGGTGATGTGTGTGATCAGGCCCTGGTGAAGAGGTCCTGAGTTGAGCTTTAACCTCTGATGAATATATGTTTGCTGACTATTATGAAATAGAACTTATTTGTTGATATTTTAGAGAAAAAAAATAATTTTTTGTTTTTTTGAGATAAGGTCACCCAGGCTAGCATGTAGTGGCATGATTGTAGCTCACTGCAACCTCAAACTCCTGAACTCAAGGGATCCTTCCACTTCAGCCTCCCAAGTAAACAGGACTACAGGCATGCCACTGTGTCCACTTATTTTTTTAAAAAAAACTTTTTGTAGAGACCAGGTGCACTTTGTTGCCCAGGCTGCTCTTGAACTCCTGGCCTCAAGTGATCTGCCTCAGGCACCCAAAATTCTGGTGGGTGCAGAGATGAACCACTGCATCTGGCCTAATTTTTTATAATTTAAATATTCTTCTAATTATTTCCTCTGGAATTAAGCACCAACATTCTAATAGTTGTCTCCTTTTTGTACAAATCTAACTCAATATGAATATATTTGGACATTTAAATGAGTAATATTTTTGAACAAAATACCTAACAAGATCTTTTTGTGTTGTCTCTTCACATGTTTTTGGTCATCATGGATAATATTTATTTTCTAAACTTCCGAATGTCTTTTTAAAAGCTTGTGCAAATTCTCCAAAAATAGAAGAAGAAACTAATAGAGTAATAGGAGGAGAGGAGAGAGCAAAGTGGAAATCATGATTCTTAGGAATCATAGGCCGGGCGTGGTGGCTCACGCCTATAATCCCAGCACTTTGGGAGGCCAAGGTGGGTGGATCACAAGGTCAGGAGATCGAGACCATCCTGGCTAACACGGTGAAACCCCATCTCTACTAAAAAAATGCAAAAAATTAGCCAGGCGTGGTGGCGGGTGCCTGTAGTCCCAGCTAAAGCTACTTGGAGGCTGAGGCAGGAGAATGGCATGAACCCGGGAGCTGGAGCTTGCAGTGAGCTGAGATGGCGCCACTGCACTCCAGCCTGGGCGACAGAGTGAGACTCCATCTCAAAAAAAAAAAAAGAATCATATTATTTCCCAAATCAGGATAACGCCTACAGGTTATTTCCCTAGATAAGAGCCATTAACATAATATTTCTTTGCAATATTTGAATGTGCTCATTTATTTCAGATGTAATGGGATTAGAGTGACAAGCATTGCTTTTTACATGTATGGTTCAGCTTCATTTGTATTAAGTAGAAAATACTTTGGGTAACAGATTCTTCAGGAGTCAGTTTTAGCACATAAGCAAATTGTTACCAGTTCCTTTTACCTTCCCATAGCACAGTATTGTTTCTCCTGGAAATTAAATTTCTATGCCTCGATATTATTTGTTAGAATCTGTGTTATATTTACAAGTATTTCGAATTCCCTGTTATACATTTTGAGTTTTCCTGTTGCTTTCCTCCTTAGAATGATCTGAAAGTGCTGTTTACATCACTGGCTGACAACAAATACATCATTCTGCAGAAACTGGCAAATGTATTTGAACAACCCGTAGCAGAACAAATAGAGGTATTTATAGCTGCCTTTTCCTAGAAGAGAAAATGCATCGAGGAGATATGACTTACTGTGAAATTTTAAATATTCTATGAAAGATTAATGGCTCACAGTAGCACTTTTGTTTGTAGTATTTTTGTTTTTGAGTACTGGGTTTGAATAACGTACCAGGTGACATTGACTCTGTCACTTACATCTGCACAGAACTAGGAAATGTGAGCTGGGAAAAGGTATCCGTGGCAGATGCTGACCTGAAGGAGTTTTCCACCCAATGATGAGATTAGATATGAACCTCAATGACACAGGGCAGAAAGTCAAACTGTCCTGGGACAGGTACTGACAAAGCACTGTGGATACTCAGACCCTTCTGACCTCCAGCAGGGGTAGGATTAGGGACACTTTGTAGAGGGAAATTTGAACTGAACTTGAGAGTTTGGACACACAATGACAGGAAAGAAAGCTATCGCAGTAAAGAGGACAGCAAGAATAAAGGCACAAATTGTTAGAGATTTCTGAGCACTTAGGGAGAAACACAGGTAATCCTGAATTTAAGATAAATGAATGTGGCTGAGGACAAACAAGATTGGATATGTAAATTTAAGGCAGTTTGTAGGGCCTGTTGAATGTGAGACTTTGGACTTTATTCTATAAACTAGTTACCTGTACACTTTATTTGTTGCATGCCTCATTAGCTAAAAAAAAAAAGGAAATAAATATGCAGCATAAATGTATATATTTTTATTTATAAATTATAAGCAATTTATGTTATAAATCATAATTAAATTCAGCCACATTTATTTTCAATTTTTGTTTGTGTACATGCTGCAACCAAAATAGAAAATGAATGTGGTTGAATATAAATGAAAGATGTAGTGTTTCATCCTGGTAGATCATCTTGTGCACTTTTGGGTGTTTAGACTCAGCTGGGAGATCCCTGGCCATGGAAAGTTGTAGGGGATGTTTGCAGGTAAAAATGAATGGCAGTTGTAGATCTTGCTTCTGGATAGTTCACATGACAGCACAGGGTCAGGAAACAGGAGACCCATCACGAGGCTTCATGTAGCTGTACTGAAGAGAAAGAATGAGAACCAAAACTGGCATGATGGCATGAAAATGGGGAGCATAGAAGAAATGGGAGGGATGTTAGAATATCTCCTGTTTCATAAGCTAAGTAATTATGAAAAGTATGTGTTTGAATAGAATTTTCTGATTTAATTTCAGTGAACTTCCCAGGAATCTATGGATAGACTATAGAGAATCATCTGACATATAATGTGTGTGTGTGGGTGTGTGTGTGTTAACACCTCCCAAAATAGTTTCAAGGCTTTTTCTCCATTGTGTTCTAGCTCCCAGTGTTGTCTTAAGGAATCTAAAATAGTTTTCAAAATTGTGAGTGTGCATTTTTCTTTTTATTTAATTATTTTTAAAAATATGTGTGTGTATATATATGTATATACGTGTGTGTGTGTGTGTGTGTGTGTGTGTGTGTATATAAAAAAATATAGAGACAGGGTCTCACTTTGTTGCCCAGACTGGTCTTGTACTCCTGGGCTCATGCAGTTCTCCTGCCTCAGCCTCCCAAAGTGTTGGGATTATGGGTGTGAGCCACTGCATCCGGCTGTGCATTTTTCTTGACCATAATTTCATCTGCTTTTTAAAGAGATTTCTCATTTCCCCCCATTAAAAATCTCTTTATTTTCTGTCATATCTTCCACATGAAGGGACCTTTTTTTTTCCTTGGCTTATAATGTGTGATTCCAGAAAAGACTGGAGCAAATGTAGTGCTGACTTGCTTTGGATTTCTAATATGAATTATAAGATATGTATGATCACAAGCAATCATTTTCACTAATTTTTGACCAATGTAACTGAATGTCACAGATGAAGAAATAACCAATCAGTTTTTTTTCTTTGAATAAATGGAACGCAACTAATGAACGTGCTGATTCCGTGCCTACCCAACTTAGATTAAAAAGGCAATAATAGCAGAAGGCATGGGGAAGACACACCTCACTCAATGTAGTCGTCTCTTGAGTCGTGCTGTTCCAATCCAGAGCAGTTCCCTTGCCTCATCACCCTGGTGCACAGTTGTCTTCCTGGATCTCCCTTCACCACCATCCTGAGAATCCCTTCATTTCTTCCTATGTTGGATCTTCTCTCTTCTGAATCCCAAGTCTTTCTCTTTACTGCATTGCTTCCTTGTTTGGTTAGTGCATGTCCTTTCTTAGAAAGGGTGTATGATAAGTGTATTTTTCCAGATGTATGTCTGAAAATGTTCTTATACCATGTTCACACTTTATTGATCACTTTGCTATTTTTATGTCATCCTTCAGGGTCATTTGTTGAATATGAATTCTTTTGGAGTTTCAAGGCTTTTTGTCCATTGTTTTCTAGCTCCCAGTGTTGTCTTAAGGAATCTAAAGACATTCTAATTCCCAAAGGTTTCCAGTGTCCTGAAATTTCACAATCACACGCCTTGGGGAGGATCTATTTTTATCCGCTGGGCGGGGAGCTCAAGGGGCTCTTCTGATTTGGCAGCTCTCATCTCTCTGTTCTGGAAAATGTTCTAGTGATTTATTTAATATGTTTCTTTCCTCCATTTTACCTGCCTTCTTTTCTGGAGAACTCCTTTTTGTCAGCTACTCTGGTTCAATCCTTGAATTGTCTTACCAAGAGCCCTTTCTCTGTGTTTTTGCTCTGCTTTTTTAGAAACTTCCTCAATTTCAACTCCAGACCCTTATACTGAGTTTGACATTTCTGCTCTCTTGTATTTAATTTTCCCAGAATTCGTTTTGGTTCTCTGAATTATCCTTTTTGTAGTATTTTTTATTTTTTTTTAATGAATACATTATCGTTTATATCTTTCTGGGTGTATTAATGGTTTTAATGTTTGAAGTTCTACTTTTCCTGTATAATTTGTTTTCCTGCAGCTTGCTTTTATTTGTTTGCTTCTGTTAGTCCCCATCTTTCATGTCATCGAAAGGCATATTGAAATCTTTTGTTATCTATTCAGGTTTAGGATGGAGGACTAAACAGCTGAAAGGGAACTCTGTGTGTGGATGGAACATGACAATTTCAAGAGTTCCTGCAGGATGGTCTCTGTGGACCATTTATTTGTTAGAGAATCCTTCTGTCAAATTGTCAGGCCTGTCTTATTGGTGTTTTCAGATACTTTTCCCTCTC
The DNA here is from genome assembly GCF_043159975.1 of Macaca nemestrina. NCBI lineage: Eukaryota > Metazoa > Chordata > Mammalia > Primates > Cercopithecidae > Macaca > Macaca nemestrina. The sequence continues at coordinate 71,374,350 of NC_092129.1, read as the reverse complement.
CTGTCTGGAGATTAGAGCCCTGCTGGCTGCAGCCCTTCTTGCTCCAGGAAGAGAAGACTCAGGGGCCCCACATTCAGCATTCAGGGAGCATCCAGTTATTTCATACCTTGCTTTCAGTCCAGCATTCAAGCTCACAGCTGTGTCCAGTGTCCCTCAGTCTGTTTGACCTTCTCCAGAAAACAAACTTTCAGTCTTTTACACGGGAAGAAAAAGGGACAGTATGGAATAAGGAGGGGCATCTGTGGGTTAACTGTCCTTTAAGCAGCTCTTCACTAACCCTCCTTACTTAGCACCCCAGCTCACTTCAGCCAGAGTTCTGGAGATTTCTGTTGCTCTGAATTGGGTGGTGGAGATCCTCCACTGGTTTAGAATTCAGCTTCCCCAGATTTCCTAAGCCAATTATCATGTATTCTTCTGACTTCTAGCTCCCAACATATTGTTAGCATTGTTTGCTTTTCTGTTCCCTTGTCCTTTTAGATTTATGGGGAAAAAATATGCCAAAAACAAGCAAACAAAATACTCACTCTGGCTGTAGGGGGTTTTCAGGAAAGAGGACACTGGACACATGTGTTTCATCTGCCATCTGGAGTCTTGTTTTTGTCCTCCTTCAGGGGCAACCTCGGTTGCCCTCTTTCCAAATGCCTGCTCCAGGGGTTGTGGGCTGGTGTCTCCCTTCTCTAATCTTCACTAATGGGGATGCGTTGCATTATCGAGTTTAGTACTTACTGATAGTCAGCCTTGCTTTATTTTTCTCTGTTTACTCTGGCTTCCTAACCGGACCATCAGCTCCTTGAAGGACAGGATGAGATCTTGTTCTGCTTCTACAGACCTCACCCTGGGAAGACAAGGCTTAGCAGTAACTGCCACTTGAACACTTGTTGATTGATTTTCCACTTCACAACAAGAAGCACAGATTCCTTGACCATGCTGTAATATACTTTTTGTTGCCTCGCTGAATCTCTCTCCAAAGATGCTCACAACTACGTTTCAAGGGCAGCAGAACATGGTCCCTTAGAAAACCTCAGGCAAATACCTTTTATTAACTATGTCCTAAATCATGCTCCTTTTTCTTTAAGTGTTGCTTTTCAAAAACTCCCTTTTTTATTTAAGCAAGACATCCTTCTCCCAGCCCTCTACCCTGACTTTCTCCTGCCTCATTATCTGTAAGATAACTGCTCTGTACTAATAACGGGCCTTCTTCTCTTTTCTATATAGTCTGTAAACATGGCTTTTGGTTTGTTTGTTTCATCGAAATAATTCCTTTTGTATATATTGAGAATGTTTTATGTGGAGAGGAGGAACACAGAAAGAAGCACAATAATCACATCTTCCGTGGGGAAATTGTTCATGGGAGTTTTAATAAAATGTCATGGATCTTACCTAGGCAATACAACAGGCTGAAGATGGACTCAAAGAATTGGATGCAGGAATCATTGAATTAAAGAGACGTGGTGACAAGTTACAGATTGAGCAGCCGTCCATGCAAGAACTCTCCAAGCTCCAGGTACAGCCTTCAGCCAGTAGTATTCAGCTGCAGGGGTACATCGAACCCCTGCAGAAAAAATCACTTTCTTTATTTTTCTAGGCTTTCTTTATAAAATTCATGCCACTTAGGTCCTAACCTTTCTGCCAAGTAACTCTTAGAAAATTTTCTGAAGCTTAACATGTTTAGTACAAGGAAGTGAGTTGTTTTCATGCTTCTAAGATTTATATGTTTTTCTGACAGTTACTTTATTATTATTCTCATGGTTAAGCATTGCAGTATAGTTTAGTTGTAGCATATTATTTCCTACTGTAGAAAATAGAATAATTTTTAATCCTAGCTAGAAAAATTTTAAAAAGTGGTATCTATCCTTGTATTGCACTCTCTCTTCAAATACTATTTTAAAAAGCAAATAATCAAAGTAATACTTTTTAGAAAGTGTTTTTTTCTAAGATAAGAACTATAGTTTATCCTCCGTATATGTTTGAAAGGAACGGAGGCATTGTTTCCATTCTAGAACTACAACAACAACAAAAATTAAAGTGGAAGGTAGTTGAAATCTAAACAGACTTCCTATCATCCTTTCAGGAATAGAGAATAATGCTTTGGGTTAATTTCCTTTCCTAGATCTGACATTTAGGCAAGAATCTGATATTGGGGTAAGAAGAACATCTTTGGATATTAAACCAGCAAAATTTAGCATCAGCTAGGCAATGCAGTTATGTTCGATCAAGAAGAAATTGTGTACAATTATGTATGGTCACACAGACACACATGTTAGATTTTCTCTGTATGCAGGACTATTGAGAATTTGTAACCTCAGTCCAGTACAGGCTTATGAGTTCTTTCTTTGAGAAAACAAAATAGGCCTTATAAACAAAAAAAAATTTTATTTTAACTGTATCTCTCCTTTATCTAACATTTCATAATGTCATAAGCCCACCACCCCCACTTTGTACTTTTTTAGACAGTTTTCCGACAGCACTTAAGCATCAGGTGTAAGAGTCAAATGTCATTGCCGTAAATAGGCATTAAAATTGAACTTTTCCAGATCGAGCCATTTTGGCAGGCTAAACCTTAATGTGATATGTTAATCAGGTCCATATGCCTCAAATAAATTTTGTGTTTGGTGTGTCATCATCTCCTAAAATGTCTTTCCAGTTTAAATAGTTATTTACCCCACCACATTTGGCAAAAATATTGCCTTCTTAAGTTTGTGATTCTTTCTGCTCACATTAAACTTGCCTATTTCTCTAGCTCTTTGTTTGATGGATAGTCCCAAATATGATTGTTATTTAGCAGGAAAATGTTAAGTATACTATATTCAGTTGCTCTGAAATTAAATGGGAATTACATTTTCTATGACATGTCCCTCAGCCCCGTGGACACTTTTTCAACAGTTTTACCGCACATTTCATCATAAACAATTAATATCTTGAGAAAACAGTTGTCAAATCTCCCTCATATATCATTTCTAGGAGATACTTTTTCATATCCTTTAAAATCTTAAAATATTAAGCTTACTTTTTGTAGACACATCTTTATTTCCTTTCATATTTTAACTTACTAAATTTTTATTTTGTAGTCAATCTAAATTACATTTCGATATGTGCCATGAGATAAGACATTATTTTTCTTCAAAGAGTTGAGTTATTTCCACATTATTTATTGAATATTTATTTTATCTTTTTACTCAGTCACTTCATACTTACATTTTTATCAATTCAGTTTTTTTTCAGTTTCTCCATTGTGCTTTATTGTCAGTTAAAAATAAAATAAAATTTAAAACAGAAAGATAAGAATACCAAATAAGATTAATGAAAGAACTTGAACTACCAGGTATCACGACACTGTAAAGTCACAGCAAATATATCACAGGCATGAGAATAAAGGTCCAAAGGTTATTTTTTTGTGAAACGTGTTTTCAAAGTAAGGCTCATAGGAAAGACAAGCAGATGGCCTACAAGCGGAGCATTTCCACAGGGCACATCCCTGAAGGCGTTTTCTTGGTTGGGTCTTGGGCTTAGTGCGTTCATAGTTCATATGCCTTTAGAGAGTTGCCAGAATATGAATTGAGAGTGAGTCTTGTGGTCTCTGCCTCTTAGGACATGTATGATGAGCTGATGATGACCATTGGCTCTCGGAGGAGTGGCCTGAACCAGAACCTTACACTCAAGAGTCAGTATGAGAGGGCCCTACAAGATCTGGCTGACTTGCTAGAAACTGGTCAGGAGAAGATGGCAGGAGACCAGAAAATCATCGTGTCTTCCAAAGAGGAAATCCAGCAACTACTTGACAAACATAAGGTACATAACAAAAAAGAGTAAGAGAGAGAGAGAGAAACAGAGAGAGAGAGAGATTGTAATTGGAAAGCATACTCTCAAACCCTGATAAATATTTAGTAAAACCTAATATTCTCAGTATTTTATGACTTCTTACTTCTATAGTTATTCTTTAAAATGGTCCAAAATGTATATTCAAACCAACTGGCTTTCAGTAGCACAGAGAAATTACAGGGGATATGTTTCTATAATGTTGGGAATTTAAAAAGAAGATCAACTTACCTGTAATTTTACTGATCAGTTCCTCACTAGTATTAGCCAGGCTTTCTCCCTAGATGAGAAAAATCAAAGGAAAACTCAGAGCCTCCCTTCAAAGGAGCCCAGCTTTGTTCTTAACTCCACCTTTCTCTGTGTTTCCTTTTCGCCCATTTGTCCACCTGGTCCTAGTTGCTCTCTCTGCCCTCCCTTGTCCTGGTCAGGGACTCCTCACTCACTCCTTGCTCTCCTCTAGAAATGTAGAGCTGACTACTCAGTTCCAGGGTTGAGTCGGTGTCTTTTACATGCATCGTTTAGATCCTCTGACCTTTACACATATGCTCCTCTAGTTGCTGTAGACCTCAGACTTTCTCCCTGGGAACAGCAAGGCCGTTTACTATGTAATCAAACTTGAGGGGCCTGAAATCACTCCATCATTGTATGCCACAACAAAGCTCAGGTTGGACACTACTCCATGGTAAAAGAATGCCTATCTCTCTCTCACACACACACACACACACACACACACACACACACACACACACGCCCCTCTTGCATTATTGGCAATGATTACGGAAAGAGCAATTTTGCTAGTCCAGAAACCCAGCCTTCTAGACTATGGGAATTTCCAGTAGGGAAACTAAAAAAATCCCATTGGGTTATAGAAGTTTAAATCTTCTACCATTGTGTAGCTCTCTGGTGGCTTGTAAAGGTGGATTTTTTTTTTTTTTTTGTCTTTTTCAAATTGTTCTTCCTATTTTTTCCCAGACGTTTTTGTCCAAAGCTTCATGATTTATTAAAGCCTTATCATTTGGCTTTGAAACCATTGCTTTAAAGTTCACAGCTGGTGTTTCTCAAATTGTTGACCATAGCAATAAAAGATCATTCTGAGTTATTCCAGAGGGGAAACTAGGATCAATGAGTATAAATAACAGGGAAATAAACCTCAATAGAAAAAGAACTATAAAAGGAGTAAACTGCCATTGAGCAGACAGCCCTTCTGGCCATGAGAAGTCCAGCCAAGGCTTTCAGGGCAGATGGACTTATAAAAGGAATCTCAGCTTTCATTGCACATTGGGCTAGATGAACTTCAAAGTCTCCTCCAACTTTAGGACTCTGTGATTTGATAATTGTTGGTTAAAAATAATGATTCTAGCTTCTACTGACCAGCCTATTTTCTGAGGGAAAGTTCTGCAGTCCTGGTGAGAAGCACAGATAAAGCCACACTGCCCTTGGGTTTGAACACCAAGCTCTGCCGTGACTAGCTATGTGACCTTGGGCAAGCTACGTAGACTGGGGGTGGGGGTGAGGCTCAGTGTTCTCATCTGTAAAACTGGAAACAAAACTGCCTATCTCATAGAGTTATAGAGTTGTTAGGAGGATGAGATTAGTCAGATAAAGTATTTATGGAGTGCCTAGCAAACAGTAAGCGCACAATTAATGTTAACTGTCATTATCAGTTCCCAGTTCTTCCATTCTGTCATGGTACTGGGTACAGGAAATGGGATAAGGTCGATCTCCATCCTCCAGGGTCTATTATACACAAAGAGTAACATTTCAAAAACGTTTGTAGGATGGCGCAAGGCCTACAGTTCTGTTATGTGTAGGTATAATACAAGGAAAGCAAATCTTTAATATCAATCAGTGCGTGTAAAGCTGTGCTTGACAACATGGAATGAGCACCCAAACATCCTAGAAGTTCAGAAAGTAGAGCCCAAGCCCAGCCATGGAGGAAGGAAAGTCATCGAAAAGTGTCAAGTGAGAACATCTTAAGAACAGAGTAGAAGCAGAGGCCAAAGGTGGGGAACGGGAGCTAATGTGTCCAAAACACATGGAGGTACATGGCGGTGAGAGGCCATGCCAGGAAAGTAAGGAAGGCAGATTGCGCATGGACGAGGTATTACGAGGGTAGAGGAGTTTTCTCTGCAGCTGGCACACGTGAAGATCCTTGTTCTGGGGACACTGTGTGTGCAGCACAGCCAGGTATAGGATGCACTTGAGTGGAGAGGGTGGAGAGGCCGATTAGGAGTCTAGAGCTCCCTTCTCTGTAGACGGTGACAAGTGCCTGGGCCAAGGGGGAGACCAGTGGGAGTGAGAGGATATTGCTCATATATTAACTGAGTTCTGTCAACTTTCACATTTAAAGCAATGTTTTTTGTTTGTTTGTTTGCTTGTTTGTTTTGAGACAGAGCCTCCAACCAGAGCTCCAACCTGAGCTTGGCAAAGGAAAACTCAGAGCCTCTCTTCAAAAGAGCCCACCTTCGTTCTTAACTCTACCTTTCCCTGTGTTTCCTTTTTGTCCATTTGTCCACCTGGTCCTAGTTGCTCTCTCTGCCCTCCCTTGTCCTGCTCAAGGACTCCTCGCTCACTCCTCACTCTCCTCTAGAAATGCAGAGCTGTCTACTCAGCTCCAGGGCTAGGTTGGTGTCAACTCCTCTCCACCCAGGCTGGAGTGCAGTGGCACGATCTTGACTCACTGCAACCTCGGCCTCCCAGGTTCAAGCGATTCTTGTGCCTCAGCCTCCTGAGTAGCTGGGATTACAGGCACATGCCACCATGCCTGGCTAATTTTTGTATTTTTAGTAGAGATGGATTCCACCATGTTGGCCAGGCTAGTCTCGAGCTCTTGACCTCAGGTAATCCACCAACTTCAGCCTCCCCAACTGTTGGGATTACAGGCATGAGCCACTGCACCCGACCCTAAACCAATTTTGATTCTAATGTAATACATGAATGAGTTGCTGACTTCTTTCTCCCTGAAAAATTGCAGGAATACTTTCAGGGCCTGGAATCTCATATGATCTTGACTGAAACACTCTTCAGAAAGATAATCAGCTTTGCAGTCCAGAAGGAAACCCAGTTCCATACAGAGCTGATGACTCAGGCTTCTGCTGTACTGAAACAGGCTCACAAGAGGGGTGTGGAGCTGGAGTACATTCTAGAGGTGAGACCATTGATGTCATGTCTTCTGTGCTGCAGACTTCCTGCTGCAAAATGGACCTTTGATGCAAGACATATTGATCCATGCAGTTTGCCTCATGTAACCTCAGAGCTAGCTGTGCTCTCCGGCTTAGGACTGTACTTTTCCTATGGTTCTGTGTTGCTTGTTCCCCCTGTGTTTTCTGTTTACATTTGGCTATCTGCTGTGCCATGTTGGAAGTAAGATATATACACACTGACTTCAGACTATGCATGAAGATATTTGGGGTTTTGATATTCAGACTGATAGCTTACTTAAGCATATGAAAAATATAGAAATAGGCCAGGTGCAGTGGCTCACACCTGTAATCACAGCACTCTGGGAGGCTGAGGTGGGTGGATCACTTGAGGTCAGAAGTTCGAGACCAGCCTGGCCAACATGGTGAAACAAACCAATGTGTTGAAACCCCATCTCTACTAAAAATACAAACAAAATTAGCCGGACGTTATGGCGGGTACCTGTAATCCCAGCTACTTCGGAGGCTGAGGCAGGAGAATCGCTTGAACTGGGAGGTGGAGGTTGCGGTGAGCCAAGATCATGCCACTGCACTCCAGCCTGGGCAACAGGAGTGAAACTCTGTCTCAAAAAAAAAAAAAAAAGAAAAGAAAAAGAAAAATGTAGAAATATTTTTTTTCTGTCCCAAATGCGGTTGCTCTTGGAACAGAATAGGTGCTCAGTGGTGGCTACTGGCAAGCTGTAGAACCCTGTGGAAATGTAGGACGTTATTGATGGGACAGTACCCTCCTTTCTTTCTTCAGTAACTGTATCAGTTGCCCTGAACTGTTCCTGCTTTCTCATTCTTCCTGTTTCCCTTGGAAGTTTTAGAGATTATAATCTCCACTTTTTTGACTCCACCACCCACTCCCACAATATTACTGAATATTGCTGCTCTTACCTGGGTTGTCTGCAGGTCCTATTTGCATTTTTTTCCAAATGAGTTTTTCCCTGGGCCAACATTTTCATAGCTAGCTAACCCCCAAATCCCAGATGTAGAATTCCCTAATGTGGAATTCCCTGTATTTTGGAGAGACATCTACCTTTAACGTTCAAAATTTCTGTAATAATAGTTATGCTTTATTGACATGTCTGGCCCCTGGCAAGACTTCTTACACTTACATGAATCCATCTCATCCTTATCATAACCCTTTGAGGTGGTATTTTGAATCCCTGTTTCAGCAACGAGTCTGGGAGCAATGGCTTGCCAAGACACGTGTTAATTGGTGGCAGAGTCAGTGATCACACCTTCATCTGTCTGACCTCACAACCTGAAATGTGTGTTTCTCCGTGAAACTTACCTGATGACACCATTTAAATTATAGCCCCGCCAGGCACACACCTGGGCACTCCCTCCCATCCCTACCCAGTTCTGTTTTGTTCTTCCACAGCACAAGAACTCTATTATACCATACAACTTATTGTTTGTTTTTGGTTTACTCTTTATTATTGATTACCTGTCTCTCCTCACTAGAAGGCCTGGGTTTGTATCTGTTATATTTACTCCTAGATTCCTAGGCATTGAAAGTACCAGGAAATAGATATTTGGTAAGTGTATTTAAAAAGCATGGGTTTCTACTACTGTGCCCTGTTGCCCCTCCAACTGCACAGTAAAGTGAGCATGCTCACACTGAGAAACTGCTGACCCACGGTGTAAATTATTGGAAAAGACTTCAACTCATCTTTTTAAAAGTGTTTTCCAGTTTTAAATGAAAGAAAAGTCTGAACTTAGGAATAAGTGACTTGCTATTTTTCTTTAATAGAATATATAGACTATATATTCATATTTAGAGATATCTGTTTCACATGCAAATGTAATTGTTTTGCTTACTCGTTACATGAAAGGCAAACATCCCCATCTTTTTGACTTAAATCCTTACTGTGGTAAAGAATAAAGCCATGCATACCTGGGCTAGATGTGGTGGCTCATGCCTGTAATCCCAGCACTTTGGGAGGCTGAAACAGGAGGATCTCTTGATGCCAGGAGTTTGACACCAGCCTGGACAACATAGTGAGACCCCTGTCTCTACAGAAAATTTTTTTTTAATTAGCCTGATGTGGTGGAATGCACCTGTGGTCCCAGCTAGTTGGGAGGATGAAGCAGGAGGATCCCTTGAGCCCAGGAGTTCGAGTCTGCAGTGATCCATGATTGTGCCACTGTACTCCAGTCTGGGTAACAGAGTGAGAGCCTATCTGAAAAGAAAAAAAAAAAAAAGGCCGGGCGTGGTAGCTCATGCCTGTAACCTCAGCACTTTGGGAGGCCAAGGCAGGCGGATCACGAGGTCAGGAGATCGAGACCATCCTGGCTAACACGGTGAAACCCCGTCTCTACTAAAAAATACAAAAAACTAGCTGGGTGTGGTGGCAGGTACCGGTAGTCCCAACTACTCGGGAGGCTGAGGCAGGAGAACAGCGTGAACCTGGGAGGCAGATCTTGCAGTGAGCCGAGATCGTGCCAGTGCACTCCAGCCTGGGCGACAGAGTTAGACTCTGTCTCAAAAAAAAAAAAAAAAAAAAAAAAAAATGTGCATACCCGTTAGAAGGTACACTGCACACATTATTCCATTTAATCCTCATGATGGAGAAGACAGCTATTATTATCCCCGTTGTAATATATGGAAAAGAGATACAGAGTTTAGTATCTTACTCACGACCATAAAGGGGCTTAGTGGCAGATTCCAGAGCCCATTCACAATGCTTTCAAGCGTCACCATTTGATTACTTGCCTTAAAGCCATCTTTTGCTTCCCAAAGCAAACCCCAATGCAAACATCTCTGATGTAACTTTAAGGAAAATCTGTCAAGCACGTATTTTGCACACAAGGAAGAATATATTTCCCTAATGAGCGTTTTTTTTAGCTCACAGACAAATGTTGTGTTTCTAGACGTGGTCGCATCTAGATGAGGACCAGCAGGAGCTTAGCAGACAGCTGGAGGTGGTGGAAAACAGCATCCCAAGCGTGGGTCTGGTGGAGGAGAACGAGGACAGGCTTATTGACCGCATAACACTCTACCAGGTTGGTGTTACAAGCTGCCACATTGCCTTTAGAACCTTACCAATAGTTTTAACAGAATGTAAACAAATTTGTGATCAATTACTTTATTAGTACTTTTACTTTTCTTTCAAGGTATTGGTATTGAAAGGAGATAATGTTTCTGTTATTTATAGTTGGACATTATTAAAAGTCTTTCTTTTTTCTTTTTTTTTTAATGAGAGCTCTTTTTGAAAATTCAGCCTCCACCAAGCATTAATTTATGCTGATGCCACACAATTCTTGAAATAATAACAATAATTTGAAAGTTTTAAATCCACCTAAAGTCACTACCAAAATAATAATAATAATAAACAAAAGGAGACCATCTATACTTAAATATAGATGAAACATCTTGAAGTTTTCAGTGTTACTTGAGTGAGTATACTTTAAGTTCCAATAACAGGTAATGGGAACATTGTAGGTACTGGAGAAATTATAATTCTTAAAGACAAAAATTGCATATCCAAACTTGTAACCTCATAATTTCAATGATTTTAGCATTTAAAATCTAGCCTTAATGAATACCAGCCCAAATTATATCAAGTATTAGATGATGGCAAACGACTTCTGATATCCATCAGCTGCTCAGATCTAGAAAGTCAACTAAATCAACTTGGAGAGCGCTGGCTAAGTAACACCAACAAAGTGTCTAAGGAACTTCACAGACTGGAAACAATATTGAAACACTGGACCAGGTAATACATGACTGTTTTGTATATTTTCAGATGAGTGCTACATTGTATTAATAAGGCTAGTGGGGGTGGGGGATGATGGCTGAAACCTATAATCTCACTACTTGTGGAGGCTAATGCAGGAGGATTGCTTGAGGCCAGCTGTTCAAGACCAGCCTAAGCAACATAGTAAGACCCCAATCTCTGCAAAAAATAAAAAAGGACTAGGTATGGTAGCACATGCCTATGGTCCCTGCTATTGGAGAGGCTGAAGTGGGAGGATTGCTTCAGCCTGGGAGGTCGAGGCTTCAGTGAGTCATGATCATGCTACTGTACTCCAGCCTGGGCAATAGAACGAGAGTCTGTCTCAAAAATAAATAAATTAGGCAAGTAGATATTCACTTGAAAGTGACATGGCTCCTCTAGGAACTTATTGTATAGTTTGGAAAATAAAGATAAGCAGAGGCCGGGCGCAGTGGCTCACACCTGTAATCCCAGCATGTTGGGAGACTGAGGTGGGCAGATCCCCTGAGGTCGGGAATTTGAGATCAGCCTGACCAACATGGAGAAACCCCATCTCTACTAAAAATACAAAATTAGCCAGGCATGGTGGTGCATGCCTATAATCCCAGTTACTTGGGAGGCTGAGACAGGAGAATCGCTTGAACCTGGGAAGGGGAGGTTGCAGTGAGCCAAGATTGCACCATTGCACTCCAGCCTGGGCAGCAAGAGTGAAACTCCGTTTCAAAAAAAAAAAAAAAAAAAGGTAAGTAGAAAGTCCCCACTTGGATTCTTTTTTTTTTTTTTTTTTTTTTTTTTTTTGAGACAGAGTCTCGCTATGTTTCCCAGACTGGAGTGCAGTGGCGCGATCTCGGCTCACTGCAAGCTCCACCTCCTGGGTTCAGGCCATTCTCCTGCCTCAGCCTCCCGAGTAGATGGGACTGCAGGCGCCCGCCACCACGCCCGGCTAATTTTTTGTATTTTTTTTTTTTTTTTTTTTTTAGTAGAGACGGGGTTTCACCGTGTTAGCCAGGATGGTCTCGATCTCCTGACCTTGTGATCTGCCCGCCTCAGCCTCCCAAAGTGCTGGGATTACAGGCCTGAGCCACTGCGTCTGGCCCAATTTTTTGTATTTTTAGTAGAGAAGGGGTTTCACCTTGTTAGCCAGGATGGTCTTGATCTCCTGACCTCCTGATCGACCCACCTCGGCCTCCCAAAGTGCTGGGATTACAGACGTGAGCCACCACGCCCGGCCTCCCACTTGGATTCTTGTATACTCATATAAACATGTAATTAAAAGTGAGCAGGGAGGCAGGTGCATAATGCACCTTGCCTTTGAGTTTCACCCTCCCTTGCCTAATGACTGTGTCTGAGAAATCACAGTAAAGCCTGAGAGGGAGAGAAACAGAAAATGGAAGTGGAGAAAGAGAAAGAGTGGAAGGAGAGAAAGAGAAAAGTGGAAGCTTCTCAAGGGCAATGGGAAACATTCAGCAGGGTGGAGGATTGATTTTTACACAATGACATAGTCTGTGTCTAAGCTGCCTTTATTTCAAAGGACCTTTTGTAACCATCATCTGATATTTTCTAAGTAGCATCAATGTGAAGGAGTAGGGGAAAGATACTTTTATACCCAGCTGAAAGACAGGCAAGCGGAAACCCAGAGAGATGGGCTTGATAAAGGTATCAATATTAAGAAAATTTCAGAGTGCCAACCTCATGCATTTTTCTTCTAAATCTTCAGACCTCTTGTTTTAAAACTGTTGGCATTGGTGAGTAATGTAGGTGAGCAGAAGATAGGGATGAAATGTTTACTTAATAGACTCCGTAATGTACTTACAGATATCAAAGTGAATCTGCAGATCTAATTCACTGGTTACAGTCTGCAAAAGACAGGCTAGAATTTTGGACTCAGCAATCTGTGACAGTCCCACAAGAGCTGGAAATGGTCCGGGATCATCTAAATGCTTTCCTGGTAAGTCTAAGAATCTAAGGCATTTGATTCAGGCCTGTAAGTTAGGCCTGACCCATGCACCAGTAGAAAAGTAGTCAGGCCAGGCGTGGTGGCTCACGCCTGTAATCCCAGCACTTTGGGAGGCCAAGGCGGGCAGATCACAAGGTCAGGACTTTGAGACCAGCCTGACCAACATGGTGAAACCCCGTCTCTATGAAAAATACAAATATTCGCTGGGCGTGGGTGTGTGCCTGTAATCCCAGCTACTCAGGAGGCTGAGGCAGGAGAATCGCTTGAACCCAGGAGGCGGAGGTTGCAGCGAGCTGAGATTGTGCCACTGCACTCCAGCCTGGGCAACAGAGCGAGCAACTCCATCTAAAAAGAAAAAAAAAAAAGGAAGGAAGGAAGTCAACCATCAGTGAATATACTTAAAAAACTAAGCTATAGAGAATATATTAATGTTAACTATGTGTGTTCCATAATTATGCAAAATAATAGGGTTCCATGACTCAACATTGCCTCTTCAGAGTAGTTTTCAAGTAGAGGCTTCGTAGTTTGCTTTCATTCGAGGGCAAGGGTGTACTGGTGTCATTTTCTTTGAGTGTTCGGTATAATCCCCTCCAGGATGTAAAGGAAATTGTTTCATGCACTAAATTGATAGCTTTGCTTTTAATGAATTGTCTGGTTATTTAACCCTAATTTGAACATCGCTACTTGTTTCAGGAGTTTTCTAAAGAAGTGGATGCCAAATCTTCCCTGAAATCATCTGTTCTGAGTACTGGAAATCAGCTCCTTCGACTGAAAAAGGTGGACACAGCCACGCTGCGCTCTGAGCTGTCGCACATTGATAGCCAGTGGACTGACCTGCTAACCAATATCCCAGCCGTCCAGGAGAAGCTCCACCAGGTACAGAAAGAAGGATTGCTTTCGTGGGAAATAACTGACTTAAGCTATTTGACATGGAAAAATATATTCGTTTTTTGCTTTTGCTCACAAATTTGAATCAGCTTTGTCCCAGACACCTGGCCTCCTCTTTCCCATTGTGTTAATATTAAGAGTGAACTCAGGCCGGGTGCAGTGGCTGATGCCTGTAATCCTAGCGCTTTGGGAGGCTGAGGAGGGCGGATTGCCTGAGCTCAGGAGTTCGAGACCAGCCTAGGCAACACAGTGAAACCCCGTCTCTACTAAAATACAAAAAATTAGCCTGGCGTGGCAGTATGCGCCTGTAGTCCCAGCTACTTGGGAGGCTGAGGCAGAATTGTTTGAACTGGGGAGGCAGATGTTGGAGTGAGCCGAGATCGCGCCACTGCACTCCAGCCGGGGTGACAGCGAGACTCATCTCCAAAATAAATAAATAAATAAATAAAAAGTGAACTACGCTACAAAGCCCTGCCCCGAAGGCATTTCCTCTGAGGGTTTCTTTCTTGTATGTATGTGGGTGTGGGTATGTGTATTGGAATGTTTGTCTGACTTTGTTTAAACTCTGTTTTCTCCTGGATAAAATGTGGACAATGACATACACTTTTCTCATAAAGTGAGTGGTTATGAAGATTTAGAACACAATACATGTAAAAAAAATCGTATGTATAGGAGAGCAACTGGCTTTCAGTAGGTGTAAATACTCCTCTTATCTGAAAATACACCTACCTTCCCTGAAATCCCAGAACATTTTATCTTTATCTGTCTTTGACACTCATCACTGTGTTTCAGGCAGGATAGCTGTGTTTCATGTACATGCCTAATCTCTCCTAAGCAGCAGCTGTGCGCCCCCAGAGGGCAGGAACCAACCCACGTTCATTGCTATGTCTTTCAGCACCACACAGAAGTTGATATACAAAGATTTTAAATGATTGCTTTTGTTCCTCCAAATCATCATAATACACATATGCATAAATGCGTGATATGTTAAGTAAGATTTCGAATTGTAAGTACTGTATATCAGCTAAGGACTGAGGAAATTGGCTATGTTCTTAGGAATAAATATAAGAGTGCCAAAAAATCTAGAAAATGATAGCTTGTAGTGTGGTATTTTTCTTTCTTCTTTTAACATTCCTGAGTCAATATGCAGAGATTTTATAAGATAATTAATAAAATACGTCTGTTGAATGTTTTATGGTTAAGTTTTTTTAAGCTCATAAAACTAGTTATAAAATAAGAATAATATTCTCTTCTTTCTGGTGTTTTGATTAATTAGTTAATGTTTATACAATGTTTATAGTATTGGATGTCAGGTGAACATAAAATGACTATTATTGTTCAGCATTTGCCTGATGTTTGACTTCAAGCTTTCAATAGGGGTAAGATCTCCAAATGTCATTAAGGAGTGTTATCTCTCTTGGTACATTTTTAAGAATTATTGGAGGGTTTTTAAGTTAGTAGAAGTTGGGGTTTCCATTTTAACACTTGGGACTTGTTCTCTCCCTGACTTGGACAGCTCCAAATGGATAAACTGCCTTCCCGCCATGCCATTTCTGAAGTCATGAGTTGGATTTCTCTAATGGAAAATGTTATTCAGAAGGATGAAGATAATATTAAAAATTCCATAGGTTACAAGGCAATTCATGAATACCTTCAGAAATATAAGGTAATTAAAATTTTTTGTTTTTAACTTTTCATATGTTGAGACCATTTTATTTGAAAGAACTAAAAAATTCAAATTATAGTAACCAAGTCTTGGAATGTATGTTTCCTACACATTGACCAGATAGGAATTCAAGAGCAAGAAAAATGCATTATCAGTTACAGAAATAAAAAGTAATATCTGGTACTAGGAATGATTTTGAATCATTTTATGTTATTCTTAAAGAATTGCAGAAATTATAAAAATAAATTTATAAATATTTTATAGTGAGGTTATATAATTTATCTAGTTCTAAATCTTCTACCTAAAAAAAAAATATATATACACACACACACACGTATATCTGTGTTTATGTTCGTATAAACATATACAAATATATATATTTGGCTTCCAAAAATAATGAGTTGTGTGAATACAGACAAATTGAGCCATTTTAGCTGAGTTATAGAAGTGATAATATTAATATTGAGGTTACTTAAGGCTTTCCAACTCATGGAAAAATAATGAGACATTTATTGTATAATCTTATTTTCTCCTCTTTTTTTTTTAGGGTTTTAAGATAGACATTAACTGTAAACAGCTGACGGTGGATTTTGTGAACCAGTCTGTGCTACAAATCAGCAGTCAGGATGTGGAAAGTAAACGTAGTGATAAGACTGATTTTGCTGAGCAACTTGGAGCAATGAATAAAAGTTGGCAAATTCTGCAAGGTCTAGTAACTGAGAAGGTAAGCCATTGGCTTGCCACCATCCAGATTTATATGAAAACCCCAAGAACAGGCACACTCTGTAAGGAAGACTGGGTTCACGAGTAGTGTGGCTATACTGGGCAAAGAACGCTTCCAATAATACTGCTGAAGGTTAATCACCCTAAACTTTCTTTAACCTGTTGAAGATTTTCTCTTATACACTCTGTGCTCTTTGTATATTTCATGATGTTTCAGTTTTCTAAAGATGCCTCTTGATTTATTTTGCCTTTGGTTCAAGTTGACTTTAGTCCTTTATTGTTTCCCAATAATAGTCATTGATTCATACTTTATGAAATTCATTTATTAAATCAAGCTTGTCCAGCCCACGGGCTGCACGCGGCCCACGACGGTTTTGAATGCAGCCCAACACAAATTCGTAAACTTTCTTAAAACATTATGAGATTTCTTTTGCAATTTTTTTTTTTTTTTTTGGATCATTGGCTATTGTTAGTGTTCGTTTATTTTATGTGTGGCGCAAGACAATTCTTCTTCCAGTATCGCCCAGGGAAGCCAAAAGATTAGACACCCCTGTTTTAAATCATGTACACAATGAACTGTATTTTAAGAATTCTTAATGTGGAGAAAATGCTGGCTAGAATAATTAGCCTGCCAATGATTTGATTTTATTAAAATAAAGTTGCAAATTTCATTTTATTGTGTTTGTTCAGATCCAGCTGTTGGAAGGGTTATTGGAATCTTGGTCAGAATATGAAAATAATGTACAATGTCTGAAAACATGGTTTGAAACTCAGGAAAAGAGACTAAAACAACAGCATCAAATTGGAGATCAGGCTTCTGTTCAAAATGCGCTGAAAGACTGTCAGGTAACTAATCCAGATGGCTAACATGAACCATCTCACAATTTCATGGCATATGCTAATGTGTTTGTAGGCCTTGAGAGTTGCAAGTTAAATATTTTTTAAAAGTTGCATTTAGTAACAAATTTTGCTGATTATGTGAGTTTATAGGTTTTTTTAAATAAAAAAATACATTAGAGTTTTTCACTTGTTTTTAAAAATTTGAAATTATGAAAATTTTCAAACACACTCATAAGTAGAGAGAAATGCTGTGACCCCTATATACCGAGCATCACATTTAATAATTATCAAGATTTGCAACCTGGGCGACATGGTGAAACCCTCTCTCTACAAAAAGCTACAAAAATCAGCCAGATGTGGTGGTGCTACACCTCTAGTCCCAGCTACTCAGCAGGCTGAGGTGTGAAGATTGGTTGAATTCAGGAGATCAAGGCTGCAGTAAGCCGTGTTTACACCATTGCACTTCAGCCTGGGTAACAAAGCAAGACCCTGTTTCAAAAAAAAAAAAAAAATTGCATAAATTATTTCTTTTTCTAAAATAGATTTCATAGTAAATACCAGACATCATGTCACTTTATTCTTACATACTACAATATATATCTTTGAAAAATAGACTTTTTTGGCCGGGTGCGGTGGCTCACGCCTGTAATCCCAGCACTTTGGGAGGCCGAGGCGGGCGGATCACAAGGTCAGCAGATCGAGACCACGGTGAAACCCCGTCTCTATTAAAAAATACAAAAAATTAGCCGGGAGTGGTGGCGGGCGCCTGTAGTCCCAGCTACTCGGGAGGCTGAGGCAGGAGAATGGCGTGAACCCAGGAGGCGGAGCTTGCAGTGAGCCGAGATTGTGCCACCGCACTCCAGCCTGGGGCACAGAGCGAGACTCTGTCTCAAAAAAAAAAAAAGAAAAGAAAAATAGACTTTTTCTTAATGCATCCATATTATTATCACCATCAAAAGTTTAATAATTCCTAATATTATTTTATGTTCAACTCATAGTCATATTTCCTCAGGTGTCTTTAAAATGTCTTTTTCACATTAACTTATTCAAAATAAGGATGCAGACAATATCCATACGCTACATTTGCTTGTTAGATCTCTTAAATCCTTTGAATATTTTTTTAAGACTACAACCTGTCGCAGAAACTGTCAGTGGGTGCCGTGTTCAGGATTGGCCTATGAATGTCCTTACCTCTGTATGTCCTATAAATGGAAGTTAGCACTAGAGGCTTGGTTGGATTCCTGTTCACCTCCTCTGAGCAAGCACTTCACAGCGGACTTCCTACTATTAATTATTATTATTATTAAATCCTATTATTAGTTAATAGAAAGTATCCATGTTACTTTCTCTTTTGTCACATGGGGAAGTACACAGAGTATGCTTGTTCTACTCTGAGGAATGAGGATTGAAAGCTCAGGTGAAGCAGTAACATTCCAAATGTTTTCCAGTGACTCAGGGACACACAGGTCTTCTTGTGTACCCAAAAGAAAAGTGAGCTATTGTAGTTAATGCTGTAATAAGATTTTTGAAAATAATTCATGAGTTCATATAATGTTACAGATTATGACTGTTCTCTTATAGTGTTTCCTAAAAACAATTGAAAACTCAACAGTGAAGTAATTCTACAGAAAAGCTTCTCTCTGCAAGTCTTGTTTTTCTATTCTGGGTTTCAAAAAGAAAGAACTTTGGTAATGATCTCTCTTCCAATCATCATGTTTTCTATTTGGGACACATATACAGAGAGGTATATTTAAGCACTTCATCAAAGCTTTTCAATTCTGAAAAGGAGGAGAAGTGCTGTCTCCCCAGCTAATGGATTACAATTTTGAGAATGCATAAAATTGATAAAGAAAAACATCATGTAAAGAAATACCTTGAAATAATAATAGTTTTTTATTTAATTATAAAAAGCCTCGTGTCAGAAAATGGGTGCTTAAAGATTGAAGATGAAGAACATGCATCAACTAGTCTCATTGCATTTCCGATTTTCCAGAGGCCAGTGGTATTTCTGATTTAGGCCATAAAATCTAAAATCTATAAATAATCCAGAATTTCAGCTCTTTACTTGTGAGGACAAAATGTCATAACTTTCGTTGAGTTCTTAAGTTAAAATATATCTGTTGATTTTAAAAGGTAATTCTGCATATTAGAATTAGCAAAGTGAGTGCCTTCTGGTTGCATGGTTGTGATAAAATTTACTGTTGAAAGACTGAAATACCACATTAATATCATTTGCATTTTCTTTTTTTTTTCCAATTATTTTCTTCCATACTTTTCTTTTTCTCTAAGTATTTTTTTCTTCTCTTTAACATTGCTTTTTCTGCCATTTTCCATTTTGTTTCTTTTCCTGTTCATGTCTTCTATTTAACAGGGAGACACCTTACCATATGGAAAATATAGCAGCAGCTCGACCATGTTTTACCAAGAGTAGGACCTAAGTTTTAGTATTTCAGAGAGTCAGGTCAGACAGTGTCAGAAGGAAAAGCTTAAAGTGTGGTTTAAAGAACTTTGTACTGATACTAATTCATGATTTGAAATGAAAAGTCATTTAGACAGAATGAAAGTAGCCCATATAATTATTTTGGGACATCACATATAAATAAATCACAGTGGCCTAACTGAAAGGTTCTATTTGGCTATACTACAAGTCTTGTTAGAATTGTCATTTTGGAGAAATTGTTTTTTGGACCAAAGTGTGAAATTCAAGCCAGTATACTTAAATTGGTGACTGGATTCCAGCTTTATTTTGTTTTAAAAATCTTGAATATTTTCCCAGTCTTTAATAGGTGATTTATTAATTTAAACCAACATAAAACTGATATTTATGAATTAACCCAACTTAAGAATGTTTTATTGCTTTTAAAAATGGTAGGTTTGGCCTTTCCCCTTTTTGATCAAAAACAGAGTCATCTTTTAATTATTAATGAAAGCAAGGGAAACACACCTTTATTTTTTACGTAATATATATTTCAGCCCTGTTTCCCTTGTGGGCTTTGCTCTTATACCAACATACATGTGCAGGGCATTTTAGAAATAGTTTCTAAGCAATGGAACATTCATTTAATATTCCTCACTGAGAAAAAGTTAACATCATAGAATTGAATTAGAAACTCAATTTCTATGGTTTCCATGGAAACTCAATTTCTAATGGTTGAATTTTAGAACCATATTAAAGACATATTGGAAGGATTGTTTCTGGTCTTTTAATCTCTTTACAGAAATAGAAAAGTTCTAAATAGTAAATTAATTATATTTTCTATACTACACGAAGGACCTGTAACCCCAGTAATCACTATATTTATTCTCTGGTAATTATCAAAGCTGTCAAAATAGTGACAAAATTATAGAGTGGAAATAAGAGAACAATATGAAAAACAAAAATGATCACTTTAAGCTGCCAAATGCATGAGTTTCTAACTAATTAACCAAAACAAAAATAGCTTCATGATAACTCAATAGAGAAAAATAAATAAATTCGCACTGAAGCATGGCACATTGCCAAATGGCTTAACATAATAATATCTTACATTTAGCTACTTTTTGACAGCTTAAAATATATTTTGTATATATTTATCTAATTTTATCCCTTTGGAGTAAGCAGAAAATGTCTTATTATTTCTATTTTTAAAATGAGGTAGAGAGAGATTAACAAGTTGAACCACAATAGAAACAGAAATAAAAGAAGCAAAAATTATTTTTAAAGAGACATGACATTTGAAACTAATATAACAGAGACTGGACTCCTCATTAACACCTTAGCAGCAGCACTACCCAATTTCAATCTTATTACCCATGTATGGATCATGAGGGGGTATAAAAAATATTTTTTATACAATTGAGGTGTTATCCAAAGTTACAGAATTTGGGGATTTTCTCCATTCTAATCTCCAAGAACTACAAATCTATTTTTAGTTCTGAGGGTATACTTCTGAATATGGGACTGTAACCATGCCTTAATGCCTGACTTTTCATGCCACACCAACATGGGATTTATATTCCCTCCACAGTTCGAGGTTCAGCCGACTCCCTTCTGATGTCAGGCTGGGAGTCCATAGGCTCCAAAGACTGAGTTCTAATCCCCACTCCAGCCCTCACCAGCTCTTTTACCCAAGACAGGTCAGATGACTTGATCTTCAATGTATTTATTTATAAAATGTTGATAGCAGTCTCAGTCTGCTTCACTGAGCTTCTCAAATTTTCGGATGGCATTAAAATAGAAATTAGGGTTATGATACAGGTTCAGTATGAGCTCCAGATCTTTTCTTCATTTTGCTTTTCGTTCTTGAACATTTTATACTGACAATTATGAATGCATATCCCAAAGAAAATGAGGATTTGATTCATCAAAGAAGCCTGAAATCTTTCAGAATCATGTAGAATTCAGGGTATTTTAGAGAGAGAGGATCATACAGATTATCTTTTCCCATCTGAAATCAGTCTTCTGATTTCCCATCTGAAGAAACTGAGACCCAGTAGAAATTTCTCACCTACCCAAAGTGACACAGCTTTATAGTAGTAGAAATGTGACTAAATCTCAGATACTAGGACCCAGAATACCACATTCAATCACATTTCTTCCTATGGGGTAGGCAGCGTAACTTTTTGAATACCAACATATATGAACTTAATAATATAAATAACATTACAGTTCCTGACATGTATTTCTTTCCTCACAGGCTCTTGAGAAAATTACATAGTACCATTTCCTTATCTGCTAGATTATCAAATTTTACTTTTTTAAAGTTATGCTGATTTGCCATGTGTAAAAAGATGACTTTTCTTGCATTTGAGTGTAGGAAGAAGTACTTCTGTGGAGTGCCTCTTCTGAAAGAGATAAGCTTTTTGGATTAGTAAAAGGTTTTTAGGACATGAAACTGTAATGGCTCAATTTCAGTGCACCCCAGAGTTCCATAATAGAACAATTTAAAGTGACTATTTTTTAAATCTTCCAGGATCTGGAAGATTTGATTAAAGCAAAAGAAAAAGAAGTAGAGAAAATTGAGCAGAATGGACTTGCTTTGATTCAGAACAAGAAAGAAGACGTCTCTGGCATTGTCGTGAGCACACTGCAAGAGCTCGGCCAAACCTGGGCGAATTTAGATCACATGGTAATATTGCTTGCCGAAAGCCAGCTCCAGGACAGTGTTTGCCAGCTCTGTCCAAACTCGGGGTTTTGTTTTTCCTAAAGTAACGGAGGAAATAATCGAATCTATACATTATCTCTTTGTACTTTTAAGTCTGCTTCGTTATCCTCTTTTTTTTTTTTTTTTTAAGTCTAGTTTCTGGTGTTTTCTAGAATAAGCCTTTATTTTAAACATTACTCTCTTAATGATCTCATCCATTCCTATGGCGACAGATCATTCTCAAACATCTGTCTCCAACCTAGGAAAGGATATACAAAATGGATATCTGTATCTAAGTGATACAGACAAAACTAAACACTTTTCTGATAGAGATAAATAAGTATAAGGAAGGAATATCTTAGATGTTTTGTCTTAAGATATTTATCTGAGTGTGTGTGTGTGTGTGTGCGCGCACACATGTGAGATAGATATAGGTATTGATGTAGCTATAGATATATTTCACTTTCTGGGACCTGACTACCTGGATTGAAATTGAAATCTCCTACATTCTAACAGTGTAATCTTGGGTAATTTTCATTACCTCTTAGTGTCTCAGTGTCCTCATCTATAAAATGGGGATAATGATTATACCTATCTCATAAGATGTTGTGAGGATTAAATGAGTTAATGCATTTGAAATACTTATTTAATACAATTCTTAAACTGTTTTATTAAAAGTATCAACCTCTTATGACTTAAAAAATATATATATACACATATATATGTGTGTGTGTGTGTATATATATATATGTTACCCTTTTAAGCATTTCCACTTAGAACTGAGTGTTTAAAAGTGTGAAAGGCATAAATTTCAAAGTTGATACATTTTACCTTTTAAATATTTTTCTTTTTAGTTTTGTTTGTTTATGATACCTGAAACCCTGATGAAGTTCTTAGATGTTAATATTTTCCCATCAATTGAATATATATTCCATCATTTCAGATATTATGAAATATAAGCAATAAGCAATGTTTGTCTTTTTCAAAAGGTTGGACAATTAAAGATACTGTTGAAATCAGTGCTTGACCAATGGAGTAATCACAAAGTGGCCTTTGACAAGATAAACAGTTACCTCATGGAGGCCAGATACTCTCTTTCCCGATTCCGTCTGCTGACTGGCTCCTTAGAAGCTGTGCAAGTTCAGGTGGACAATCTTCAGGTAAGGAATTAATTTAATACATCCTTAACATTCTTTTTAATTTCAGAAAACTGAAAAATTAGCAAATGGAGACATCATCCTGAAAAATTTCCATATGTTGTTTATACTTAATTATTTTTTAAGATCTTTAAAATTAATTTTACCTGTGTTATTGTTACTTAAGCAAACTTGTCTGTGTGTGCCAAATTCTGGATTAGCTGGTATATAACTAAATGATTTCAAAGATCTGTTGTAAAAAATCTTCACAATGATTTTATGGCCAACTCAACCTCCTTGATTCATTGTCGCTGCCTTTTGTTTTCCTTTTCTCTTCTTATCCTGCGTCTCCAAACATATTCCAAGGAATGTTCAAAAGAAAACAGAGAAAAATGACAAAGGTGGTAAATGTTTAAACCATCCAGTTGCTTCCATTCAGTAAAATATCAGTGGCCTATCCAGCGTGTCCACAGAATCTTCCTTTCTAGCACTTACTGCTTGGTTTCCTGTGGGTCCTTTGTCATTGTGTCCGTCTATAATGATATCCCTGGTGTTTGTCTGCAACAGATCACTCTCTCCTGTCTCAGGAGTGTGTGCAAACATGTGAGATAGATATGACTTTCTTAAGGAAATATATTTTTTAGGGTAGGGTGGGAGGGAGGGAGGACAAATTTGTCTATATAATTTCTTAACCCTTCAATTGTTGTTACTAAAGGTCACTAAAACTTCTTTTGAGGATAGTAAATTTAAAAGCACATCTTATAACATTGAGGAGGTTAGAAATGCTTTTTAATTTAACATATGTTTAATACTTGCAAGAGCTGTCTTAAGACATGAAAGGATTAAGGGTCTTTTCCTTGACTGTTTTCATTTGAGGGTAATCAGATATTGGTGTTAAATAATACTCAATTTTTGTAGCCTACTTAACCTGTGGAGTTTTTTGAAGAACTGAGTCTGTCACTGTTGGAACCGAACTGTCGATTCCCTCCTGGGCAGGGGTCGCCGCGAAGGATCACCGACACGAGATTCACAGCAGAGAGTTATTTATGACTAGCGTGCTAGGGTCCCAAGCTCTAAGTTGGCCCTGGGACCCCGAGTGCTTGTTACAGGTTGTTTATATAGGCAAACACAAGTTCAAACACAGCTTAGGGCGTGAAATTCAAACAGAGCTTTAGGCGCGTGGTAATTGGGTCTGTCTATGGCCTGAGCAAGGTATCTTGTTCTGATTGGTTGGGGCGGGACCTTAGGAGGTTCTTTCCTGGAATTGCTGATTCCGGGAACATTGGGGACATTGAGTCAGGGTGGGACCCCATGAGGTTATCAGGGTGGGACCTCATGAGGCTATCAGGGTGGGGCCCCATGAGGTTATCAGGGTGGGACCCCATGAGGCTATTTCCCGGAATTGTCTTTCTGTTTGGGTTCTGGGAACATTGGGGGGCTATCCGTGGCCATCTGGGGTTTAAGTTTCATGATGGTCAAGCTTTCTAAATTTTATGAGGCTTAGGAATTATGAGGCCTAGTTTCATCACCTGAGCACTATTTCCAGGGAAACAACTTTCTTTCAGTTCCCTTACTGGTCCTTGGTAGAAGACTATTTAGATAGGCTTGGTAGAAGATGCCAAATCTGTCTGATAAATATTCTTTGTTTTAAACAATCTTGACATATACAATGCATTATTATTAATTATAGTCTCCATTCTGTATAGTGGATCACTAAAGCTTATCCCTCCTGTCTAGCTGAAACTATGTTCCTTTTGATCAACATCTTTCTTTTCCCCATCTAATCCCTTATCCCATGCCCTGGTAACTACCATTCTACTCTAATTCTATGAGTTCAACTTTGCTAGACAAAAATGGAACGTATATGAGGTAATGATATGTTAATTAGCTTAATTTATTCATTCCACAATATAAACATATATCAAAACATCATGTAGTACCCTACAAATACATACAATTATTATTTGTCAATTGAAAATCATTTTTTTACATTAAAAATAATTCTTGGCAAGGAAGAACACCTAGAGATAAAACTTGCCAAAGCTGTGCCTTGTTAGTCTTCATCTTTGGGAGTTTGTGGTAGAAGCACTCTAGGTATGCAATAAAATAGAGACATGACTTTGGCTTTGAGTGCCAAAGAGATCCACAGTTTGGCAGATAGCACGTTACATACACCATTGCCATGGCTTTATTAGAAACAAGAGCTTGGCATAGCAAGGAAAACGAGCACCTAAACAAAAGATTTCTCAGCAAGGCAAATTTACTTCTGTAGAATTGTGCCGCTTACACTTCTGGCCGCTGCAAGAGCACACTGAACAAAGGAGAGAAGGAGTTTTTATCCCTAATGCAGTCCCTATCCCTGCGTCCTTCCCCTGTTGGCTAGGGTTGAACCACACAATCTAAAATGACCCTGGTTGGCTAAGACTTAAACTTTTCCAATTAGGGTAAATGTGTGATTCACAAGGGAGGGAGCGAGTAGGAGTGGTCCCTGTGTTACAGCACGAGGCATGTTTGGACATGTCTGGCCAAGTCAGGACACAACAAGAGTGGGAGGGCTGCTCGCAGGCCAGAAACAAGAAATTACAAGGAGGTGGGCCTCTGAACCAAGGACAAAACATTGCACAATTAAACCCTTTGAAGAGGAATTTGCCATCTCTGGCAGCTTCCTACCAGACAATGGACAAGGGCACCCTATGAGCTTTTCCAGCAGAATCCAAATGCCAATAGAAGAAGGCTTCATTGCTAATAACCTCTTCTCATAGTCAAAATAACAAAATCCTAAAGAAAGGAATAAATGATTATCTAAAGAAAGCTGATAAAGCATTGATGCTAAGTCATGCCTGCTTTATACATGTATATATGCATATTTATGAAAACATACACAAATTCCTTTTAAACTTGCTTATTAGAATTTAGATCCTGTTATGTCATCTGTGGGTCTTTTTCTTTGGGCAGAATCTCCAAGATGATCTAGAAAAACAGGAAAGGAGCTTACAGAAATTTGGCTCTATCACCAACCAATTATTAAAAGAGTGCCACCCGCCTGTGACAGAAACTCTTACCAATACACTGAAAGAAGTCAACATGAGGTATGGAGTATGTTAATTTTACACACTATTTCTATCACAGCCTTATTATAAATAATGATATAATTAAAACTTAATGACATTTTGAATTTGAGCTACATAGATTCTATCCTTTAAAATTCTCTTTCACAACATGAATTTAAGGATACATAAATGTAGTGAAGAGATTTAGAAAGAATTAGAAGTACTGTACACCCAAAGATTGCCATCATCCTCATTACCTACCCTGAAACTATGAATATGAAACATTAATTTTTATTATGTTAACTAGAAATGAGTATGTCTGAATTCACATGAACCAGGATCATGAAAAATAAAATAGCAAATATCAACATTTGGTGAGAGGTGGTAATCTGCTCATGAGTGTTGATTATTATTTCCAGATGGAATAACTTGCTGGAAGAGATTGCTGAGCAGCTACACTCCAGCAAGGCCCTACTTCAGCTTTGGCAAAGATACAAGGACTACTCGAAACAGTGTGCTTCGTCCGTTCAGCAGCAGGAGGATCGAACCAATGAGCTGTTGAAGGCAGCCACAAACAAGGACATCGCCGATGATGAGGTTGCTACATGGATTCAAGATTGCAACGTATGTTCAGAAGCTATCTTGTTTTCCCAACACGCCCTTCTTAGACTGCCCAAGTTTAGCTTTTGGTCTCTGTAAGCTTTGGTATGTTTCTCTATATGAGACAGTTATCCAAAAATAATTGTCTTAGGATCAAAGAGCCTGCCTGATTTTCAGAACACAGGTGCATATGCATCAGACTAAGAGGTCTCCTCCCATTGTTTGATTTTTTAAAATGAGTCGTTTTCCATTTTTCCTAGTGGAATTTAGTCAATGTGAAAAATTGAGGCTCTCTGTGTTTTCTGGGATGGTCAATATAAGACATGACCATATGGGGAATAACGTTCTATCTTTAAAAAATCTTCTGTTCCAGATCTTGTCCATTTACATTCATTATCTTCTAGGTAAGCATCTACACAATAGTTTCATTTAAGATATTAATGGTAGAAAGAAGTCTTTCTCTCCTGATTTACTGTTATACTTCTTTTAATAGCTTTTTAATAATTATCTTTTTCATTATAGCTGCCAATAACCTACTTAAGGGTTTAAGGAACAGCCTTTCTCTTGTTTCAAGCATTACATGGCTCTTACTATTTGTCCTTATTTGTCTTTATTTTTAAGAGCTTGTTACAAGGATCTTTTAATAAACTTTTCCAAATCAGTTTATTAGAATTAGGCAGGCTATAAAGACTACATAAATAAAAGTTTAACCTAGTCTAATATCTTCAACCTGAATAATCACTTTAAAGCTAAAGATGGATATTTAAAAATAAAGATAATACAGTACTTTTTTCATCCACATAATTTATATATACAAGAACTGTCATTTTCAATACTCCTGAATTGAAATACACTTTGTCTGTTGTCTATGTCAAGCTTAAAGAGCCCTTTGTTTTTCTTTCTCTCACAGCAGTCACTGCCTAGGCATAGCATGACTGGGTGGGATACCAGCAACAGGTAGAAGAAACAGTCACTTATCATCTCTCAATGATAGGATAGAAAGCAGAAACAGGGAATTTCCATTGGCTCATATTTTTTAACCTGTAAGAGGGTCCCACAGAAAGTGAAGGCAAAGAGATGCCATGGAAAAGAATGGGAATACAGGCTACTCTTACCCCCTGCTCACCAAAATCATCACTGTGTTCTGCACCCTACTGAGATAGGAGGTTGTTATACTTGCAATAACATGGCCACACATATAGAAGATACCACTGATAAATTCCTGGTGTGTATAATAATAATAGAAAAAGGAAAAATATAACATTTTGTTTTCAATTTGATATGAATTACGTAGAGGCGGGAAAAAAGCTGCCAAAATATTTCCAGTTATTGGCTCTACTCTTGGATCATGTTTTTTTTTTTTGTCTTGTTTATGTATGTTTTTCTGCATTTCCCCAAGGTCCTATAATGAACCTACATAGCTTTTACTAACAGAAGAGTAATTACATATATATATCCATAGGTTATATATATATAATGTGTGTTTAAAATATTAATATATATACATAGCATTTTTAAAAATTGCAGTGCTTGATCATTTTTCCACAGGTGAAGGTTATTTAGCATAATAATTTGATCAGTAGGAATTGTGTGTTTCTACATGTATAGCCCTTTGCCAATTGCTGTTTATGATAAGGAGTATAAACATGCTTCAGAGTGGGCATATTGTCACCTTTTATAGGACCTCCTCAAAGGACTGGGTACAGTTAAAGACTCCCTCTTTGTTCTCCATGAGCTGGGAGAGCAACTGAAGCAACAAGTGGATGCTTCAGCAGCATCAGCTATTCAATCGGATCAACTCTCTTTGAGTCAACACTTGTGTGCCCTAGAACAGGCTCTCTGCAAACAGCAGACTTCGTTACAGGTACAGAGCTCCTGTTTAGTATCTTCTATAAATTGGGTGTTCTCTAATATCTGGGCACAAATACAGAAAAAGAATTCCTCATCATTGCAACAATACCTCCTTCAAGACTAAAGAAAAAAACGAGTAAACAAACTTGGAAGTTCTGGTGGGGACGATGAAGGTGGAAGTTTTGCGCTGTTCTCTGCAAAATAATTTAAGAATCGGTTTAAGATGCAAGTTCCTAAACCAATGCCTGCCACATGGTCTGTTCAATTAATAAACACTAAGCGGCTTTAATATGAATATTCATGTTTATTTAACTTAGACTTTTACAAGAATCAGAAGATTTTTCAGACCTGTTGTTCAAGTATTTAAAGAATAATTTTGATTGTTACTCACTTATGGTGCATAGAAATAATTCTAGTTTTTAGAAAAATTACATAAAGATTTAAATTGTTATAGCTTTGTTTTTTTAATAGGAATGATGTCTTGAGAATGGCAATTTGATACAAGAATATGAAAAATAATTTTAATATCCACTTGCCCTTTTACTAGTCTTTATTAAAATACCTTTTTTTTTTTTTTTTTTACTAAAATACCAATTTCTTTTGTGGAATAAAAGGCTGGAGTTCTTGATTACGAAACCTTTGCCAAGAGTTTAGAAGCTCTGGAGGCCTGGATAGTGGAAGCTGAAGAAATACTACAAGGGCAGGACCCTAGCCATTCATCTGACCTCTCCACAATCCAGGAAAGGATGGAAGAACTTAAGGTAAGTGTGTTAATCTGAGTCCCAGATCTTTTACCATCTGTCTTCAAATTTTTTTTTTTTTTTTTTTTTTTTTTGAGATGGCGTCTCACTCTGTCGCCCAGGCTGGAGTGCAGTGGCGTGATCTCAGCTCACTGCAACCTCCACTTTCCGGGTGCAAGTGATTCTCCTGCCTCAGCCTCCCGAGTAGCTGGGATTACAGGGGCATGCCACCACGCCTGGCTAATTTTTGTGTTTTTGGTAGAGATGAGGTTTCGCTGGTCTTGAACTGGTCACCTGAGGTCAGGCCTCCCAAAATGCTGGAATTACAGGCATGAGCAACCACGCCCAGCCCTGTTTTCAAAATCTTAGGGGAAACTCAAAACTGATGCAGACCCACTCTTTCTTTCAAGTGAGCTCCCAGTGAGACTCGCTATGGCAAACAGTGGACTGTGTGCTGGCAGTGGGCACAGGCTGATTTCCCAGCTCACTCCTGGAAACCACCTCGCTCCTCCCTCCCACTGCTGGGCCCTCTCCATGTTCCTGTGCCCAGTCCCTCACCTCTCTATTAACTTTTGAACCTCTCCTCTCTGTTTCTAACATCATCTACTCCTAGCTCAAGTTACTCCTATCTCTCTGAGACCCTACGGCCGCCTCCCACAGATCTACATCCACCCACCCAACCTCCCCTCCTCCTGGCTGTCAGAATGACCTTTTTTTTTCTTTTTAAGGATTTTACTTAATTAGCTTGATTTAATCATTCTACATTGTGTGAAAACATCATATCATACTCCATAAATATATATGATAATTTGTCCATTAAAAATAATTTAATACTTTTTTTTTTTTTTTTTTTGACACAGAACCTTGCTCTGTCGCCCAGGCCGGAGTGCAGTGGCACGATCTCTTCTCACTGCAAACTCTGCCTCTCAGGTCCACACCATTCTCCTGCCTCAGCCTCCCCAGTAGCTGGGACTACAGGTGCCCGCCAGCACGGCCGGCTAATTT
The DNA here is from genome assembly GCF_043159975.1 of Macaca nemestrina. Lineage (NCBI taxonomy): Eukaryota > Metazoa > Chordata > Mammalia > Primates > Cercopithecidae > Macaca > Macaca nemestrina. The sequence goes on along the minus strand of NC_092129.1, from coordinate 71,344,048 downwards.
TTTTGTATTTTTAGTAGAGATGAGGTTTCATCATGTTAGCCAGGATGATCTTGATCTCCTGACCTCGTGATCTGCCCACCTCAGCCTCCCAAAGTGTTGGGATTACAGGCATGAGCCACCACACCTGGCCTAATTTAATAATTTTTAAAAAGAAAAAAGAAAAGACTTTACTTAATTGTGATTTTTTTTTTTTGAGATGGAGTCTTGCTCTGTTGCCCAGGCTAGAGTGCAGTGGCGTGATCTCAGCTCACTGCAACCTCCGCCTCCCAGTTTCAAGCAATTCTCCTGCCTCAGCCTCCCAAGTAGCTGGGACTACAGGCACGTGCCACCATGCCCAGCTAATTTTTGTATTTTTAGTAGAGATGGGGGGTTCACTGTGTTGGCCAGTCTGGTCTCAAACTCCTGACCTTGTGATTTGCCAGCCTTGGCCTCCCAAAGTGCTGAGATTACAGGCATGAGCCACTGTGTCCTGCCAATTGTGAATGATTTTAAACATTCAATCAAGTAAGCAAAACAATACAACAGACATGAAAATTTTATCGTATTATTCCCTTGGTTAAAGCCCTGAAGGGTTCCCACTGCTCTTAGGGAAAAGACCATGTGGCTTCTCAAGGTGGCATCCTGGTTCCACCTTTCCTGAGGATCTTACTCTGCTGTGCCATAGCCCATCTCCCCCTCCAGCCACTCCAGCACCACTGTGCCTCCCAACATCTGTGCACGTGATGTTTCCTCTCTCTGGATTTGTTTTCTTGTCCTCATCAGCTTACTCCTCACTAAAAAGAGTAAAATCCTGGTCATTTTGTTCAGTGTCACTCTCTCAGGAAAGTCTCCACTGTCTGTCCAGGGCCAGGCCCCCCAGTGACACGTTTTCATGGCACACTGTTGTTTTTCTTCCATGCCGTATCACCTCATTTAATTACACTCCTGTGAGTAGGGGACTACTGTTGCACTTTCGACTACTAGAATAGTATCTTACTCCCTGTAAGTGCCATGAGGGGAAGGACTGTGTCATGGCTATTTTGTTCATTGCTAATGTCTACCCATGGAAATTATGCCATTTAATAGTTATATTTTGGTTTCAATACTTGAGATTTATTCTTCCTTCAGAAAGCATGAGTCTTTTGCAGAACATGCCAAGAGAAGACACACACATAGCCAAAGGTGGCCTGACATTTTTTCCTTCCTGTAACCAATTTCCTAGATGGAGATAAGAACACCCATCGGAAAACCAGAACCAACAAGGTTGTCCTGTGTTTGAAGGGAGGGAAAAGAGCTAAAAGAATAGATTGCTCTTTTGGTTGAGTCTCACCAGCTGTGGGGTTGGGGGTCAGAGATCTAAAACTGGAGCTCTTACGGCAATGTGTGGTCACTTCATAGCGCAAGTGAAATTTTATTTTCTCTAGCAAGAACCCAAGGAGGTTCGTTTACCCTCTTCCATTTACTAGCTGGGTGGCCTGGAGCAATTTACTTAGTTTCTGTGCCTCCCTTTCCTCCCTTGCAAAGAGGGAATAAGCAGCATGACTTATCTCAAGTGATCGTTTTAAGGATAAAATGAGTTACTACATATAAAGCTCTTAGCAATGCTTGATTCATAGTAAATGCTCAATAAAAGTTAGCTAACACTGTCACAACTTTTATTAGTTGTGAATAATGAAGGAGGAAATTAGCATGAACAAATGAAACATAAATGGTAAAAAGTAAGGCCTTTTACTTATCAGCATAATTTTCATCCTTAAGCAGTTCTGTCAAGAATTACATATGAGTAAATAAATCAAGAAAATAATATGATACATGTAATATAATTACATATGAGTAAATAAATCAAGTAAATAGTATATGTAATATAATATATGTAATAAAAATCAAGTAAATAATAGAATACATGTAAATAAAGTAAATAATATACTTGCATGTATAATCCACACAAGTAAATAATATATCAAGTAAATAATATAATACATGTAAGTAGTCAATAAAGGATAACGAGGAGTTTGAGTAGCAATAGCAGCAGCAGTTTAGACTGAATAGGAGATTCTTCTTTTTGCTATTTGTACCGCTAGAGATTGTAAGTAAGTGGCCTAGAAATGCAGAGACCACTAGACCGAAGACCAGCTACTTCCTGAAATCAGAAATTCACTGTGCACTTTGAAAAAGCTTTGCGTTTTTTGACCATGGTGCTAAACCTACTTTTAAATCTTCCTTCTAGGGACAGATGTTAAAATTCAGCAGCATGGCTCCAGATTTAGACCGTCTAAATGAGCTTGGATATAGATTACCCTTGAATGATAAGGAAATCAAAAGGATGCAGAATCTGAACCGCCATTGGTCTCTGATCTCCTCTCAGACTACAGAAAGATTCAGGTAGAGTAAACAAGAGATGTCTTGGTTGCTCCAGTCGTCTTAGTCTGGTTTGTGCTGCTATGTCAAAATACCACAGAATGTGTAATTTATACAGAACAGAAATGTTGAACAGTCTCACAGTTCTGGAGACTGGGAAGTCTGCTGTCAATGTGCTAGCAGATTCAGTTGTCTGGTGTGGGCTGCTCTCTGCTTTCAAGAGGGCACCTTTTTGCTGCATCCTTAGGAGGGGAGGGTTACTGTGTCCTCACACAGTGAAAGGCAGAAGGGTAATGGTGCTGAACGCTGTGTGAATCCTCTTTTATAAGACCCTTAATCCCATTCACAGAGGAGTCCTTATGGCCTAATCACCGTGTAAAGGCTCTGCCTCAGAATATTACGAACATTCACCATTAAGTTTCATCACCTGAATTATGGAAGGGACACGTTCACACCATAGCACCAATGTGTCAATAGACTATAAGCCCATGACTTGTGTATGTTTCTAAATTCTGATCTTTCCCATAACACTGACAAAATTTGAACTAAAAGTGGGAAATTCAAATTGTAAAGTCGTTTCTCATGTTTAATGTACTGAATAGCACTTTAATCAGAAAACTCTTTTAAGTAAGAATATATTAAAAGTATATACATAACTTTTATCATTTTTAAAAAGGTACATTTTAAACTTTATATTTTTTCAACTGTCTTTCTTTTTTTTTTTTTTTTTTTTTTTTTTGTGTTGGAGTTTCATTCTTGTCACCCAGGCTGGAGTGCAAAGGCGCAACCTCGGCTCACTACAACATCCGCCTCCCGGGTTTAAGCAATTCTCCTGTCTCAGCATACCAAGTAGCTGGGATTACAGGCATGCGCCACTGCACCCGGCTAATTTTTGTATTTTTAGTAGAGATGGGGTTTCACCATGTTGACCAGGCTGGTCTTGAACTCCTGACCTCAGGTGATCTGCGCTCCTTGGCCTCCCAAAGTGCTGGGATTACAGGCATGAGCCACCATAACCAGCCTCTTTCTTCATTTTTTAAAAAAATTTTACCACCTAACATGAAAGCTTTGTGGTAGTCCAATGAGAATTGAGCACAGAGATTATTTAATCTAGTTTTATATGCTAGAGATATAAGAATAAGCAGCAAAATAACCATTGTTCTTTGCCCTTTGTTCTTTCAGCAAGTTGCAGTCATTTTTGCTACAACATCAGACTTTCTTGGAAAAATGTGAAACATGGATGGAGTTCCTAGTTCAGACAGAACAAAAGTTAGCAGTAGAGATTTCAGGAAATTATCAGCATCTTTTGGAACAGCAGAGAGCACATGAGGTAAGTTGTATCAGTAGATTTGAGGGTAAGAAGAAATTTGTAGGCCCTTGGAAGATGCTATGAAATGCTGTGTGGGAGAATTAAAATCATGCCCTTTGCCCTGAGTGTCCAAATGCATGCATCATTTTGCCTTCTTTCTTAAGCTTGAGGTTTTGATAACTTAATTATAAAAATGTAGTCCTATTCGCTGCTCTGATTGGGTATAAGGACATGTCAGCCTTCAGTTCCTTGTAAAGTATCATGCCAGAGTTGTGGTTAAAGGTTACTTACTCAAGACAGGCAAAGTTGGTGGAAAGTGTATAGATCGTTAGAAAATTTTCAGTTGGGTTAGAGACTACTTTAATATTGCCAAGGTCAATTGCTTAAGAGACTATGCTTTGAGCAAAAGTCTTTAAAAATGTTGTGAGCTTCAAAGAGCATATATGAATTTTATACCAGGAAATCAATCTATCAAATGTCTCTCCAGGTGTACCTCTTGATTATATTGTATTATAATTATTTCTGAAGAAACAAAGAGGGAGAAGAACTATATAAAAAGTAAAGTAATAAATTTGCCCACTGTTAGTCCTTATGTTGCTGTTTACTGGTGTAACTAAGTTGGTCTGGGTGTTTATGAATTATATGCATATGGAGAGATAAGTCTTACCTAAGAGAAAAGAAAAACAATTCAGAATTTTTTAAATAGAGAATTTAAAGATATCTAAGGTATTTTTAAATCCAGTTTTATTGAGTTGACAGATGATGAAATAATAGAAAAAAACAGCAATGAGATTGCATCTCACTCCCACAAGGATGACTGTAATGAAAAAATAGCAAATGTTGGTGAGGGTGTAAAGAAACTGGAACCCTAATACATTGCTGATGGGAATGTAATATGGTGAAGCTGCTTTGGAAAACAGTTAACATAGAGTTACCATATAGAGTTACATAGAGTTAAATAGCATAATCGTATAACCCAGCAATTCCCAGTATATCCTAGGTATATACTCAAGATAAATGAAAATATGTGTCCACACAAAAACTTATGTAAGTACATTGTTTATAGGAGCATTAGTCATAATAGCCAAAAGGTGAAAACAACCCAAATGTCCATCAACTGATAAATGGATAAATAAAATGTGATATGTCTATGTAATAGAATACTATTCACAATGAAAAGGAATAAAGTACTGATATATGTTGCAACATGTATGAACCTTGGAAACATTATGCCAAGGGAAAGAAACCAGTCACAAAAGACTACATATTGCAAGATACCATTTGTATGAAATGTCCTGAATAAGTAATCCATAGACACATAAAATAGATTAGTGGTTGCTGAAGGCTGGAGGGTTGGGAGGAAATGGCGAATGATTGCTAATGAGGATGGACTTTCTTTTTGGGGCAATAAAAATTCTAAAATTGATTGTGGTCATGATTGTAAAGTCTGTAAATATAACAAACACCACTAAATTGAACATTTTAAATGAGTGAACTGTATGGTATGTAATTGTTGCTCGATAAAGCTGTTTAAAAAACAGTAGAAATAATTAGAGGATCTGCTGTTGAGTTTTTTTAAATAGTGAAATAAATTTATTAACCTGACTGAAACTTAAAAACAGTGAGTTTTAAAAGACAGAAAAAGACTAGGCTCTTTTTTTTTCTTTGACTTCTTTAAAGGCCCTAAGCTGTTCTCTATGTTTTGAATATGGACCGTATTTTATACACAAAATAAACCAGAAAACAAATTGTGTGTTAATTTATTAGGTGTTTTTGAAAGAAAGAAGAGAAATATAATTCTACTTTTGTCACCTAGTTTTAGTAAACCAAACACTAAACTTTATCTTTGAGTGTATCTTAATTGATAATTTAAAAATAAATGATTCCTAAACTGCAGGATTTCACACATTTTCTGATTCAGCTGGTGATAGCTTTCATAGTCTTGCTAACACTAGAATATTTGGAAAGTTATCAGAGAACCGGTCACTAAAATTAGGAACTCTAAAGTATGTTCTTCTTTTTTTAAAATTATAGTTGTTTCAAGCCGAGATGTTCAGTCGTCAGCAGATTTTGCACTCAATCATTATTGATGGGCAACGTCTTCTAGAACAAGGTCAAGTTGATGACAGGTAAGATCTTTGATAAATTATTATAAAGAAAGGTTCCAGTAAATTAATCATTTTCTTTTTAATGAGCAGATTAGAGGGCATATATCCAATCTTCCTGAGGCAATTGAACTGTGGTGGAGCCTCAGTAATTGGAGGAGAAGCTTGTCTCAATCTCTGAAATGACTGAGTATTGAATCTTTTTAGAGAACTGCTATTATATTATATGAAGGCATAGAGTAATTGGAAATCACCTAGCCAACCTTCACTAGTCATCCGTAGGAAATGGAATTAATGAATAGATCAGCATGAGCCATATCAATGACCTGTCAGTGGTTTGTAAACAGATGCTTCTAATATTCTCACATAATTACAGAATTTTTTTTTTTTTGTAAAAGGAGCATAGAAATCACTAGCCCATCTTTCTTACTTATAGATGAAAAACCTGAAATCCATAAATGTGAACAGATTTGACCAAGGTCACAGAACTAAGTAGCAACAGAATCAGGCCTGGAGCTCATGTCTGGTTTTCAGTCAGTACTGGATCATACCAGCCAGCTTTCTCATGCCATGAGAATTCTTCTGTGTTTGAAAATGGTTTGCTACCTTAAGTCAGATTACATGCCGCCTGAAATCTTTCTTCCTCTTCATTTACAATAGCAAATTATCTCTTTATTAAAATTGGAGAGGTAAAAATTTATCTTCTCCCCGGATTTATGGCAAGTGAAATGACAATTTCATACTATATTTATATTTCCTGGAAACAATATTTACTTTATCTAATCTGTTTTCCATGGTGATATTTGAATATTAGCCTCATGTATTCTATTACATGTGTATACCTTTCTCATATTTAGGAACCAGTAGTTGTGACTATAGTTAACTTGATATTTTTTCAAAAAATAAAAAATAAATTACATTTATTGAGAGTTTCGTCTTTAATGTTGTAGAAGCAATTTCAGTTTTAAGTGGATATTTCTTTGGAATTGCATAAAAGATCTTCATGGTTAAGCTTGGAACAACAAAATGTGATATCATATTTATTCTATTTTAAGTAAGCCAAACTTAAATATGAGCTTTCCTGAGAATTTAAGGCCTTGAAAATAAAACAAATACAAATACAATTAACTTTTATCTTTTGCTTTATCATTTCTTAGCCAACTCTCTAACAATATTATAAATGTTTGAGTCATTAAGTAAAATAAAAATTAAATACTCACATGCAAGCCAGCGTCTATTAAATTTTAAATACTAACATTTAGGGAAAATACACCAAAGAGATGAAAATGGGAGGTTAGACTTGAGGATAAAGAATTTTGAAAGCTGAAGGAAAAAAAATCAGATTAGAACCTACTGACAATAAGAAGGCCCCAGATTGCAAGTGTATTGTGTTCTGAAAGTTAATTTGTGAGTTATGTTTTTTAGAGCTTCAAGTTAAGCACAGGGAACAATGTCATGTTTTAAGTAATTCCTCATGCTGGCAGGTAGTTTGGGACAGCTTGGTTGTATCAAGAGAGGGTGGGGAATCCTAGGAGGCCTTGGATGGTTACCTGATAGGGAAAGCAGGATTATATGGTATTCTCAAGTCCTGGAGCTGTACATTTTCTGCAATGACAGATGCTTGTAACTTTTAGGGAAGTATCATGAACCTAATTCATCACAATTGAATGCTACTGCATTGATTATATACAGCAGAATTTCCTTTCAAAAACAGAAGTCATCATCAAAATCTTAGTAGCTATCACATGAATTTTTTTATTTTATTTTATTTTATTTATTTATTTGTTTATTTATTTATTTATTTTTGAGACAGTGTCTTACTCTTTCGCTCAGGTTAGAGTGAAGTGGCACTATCTCAGCTCACTGCAACCTCCACCTTCTGGGTTCAAGTGATTCTCCTACCTCAGCCTCCCGAATAGCTGGGATTACAGACACGTACCACCACACCTGGCTAATTTTTGTATTTTTAATAGAGACGGGATTTCACCATGTTGGCCAGGCTGGTCTCAAACTCCTGACCTCAAGTGATCCACCCACCTTGGCCTCCCAAGGTGCTAGGATTAAAGGCATGAGCCACCGGGCCCAGCCCTTTATGGATCTATTTTTAAAATGAGAGGGCATATGAAATTTTTTGCAGGGGCTTTATTTAGGACATTTTATTTTTAATGCTTGTTTTGTTGATGTTGACTGTATATTATTCATCTTTTGTTTAAGTTGAGTCATTAAATAAGTTTCTAGGACTAACAGCATATTTGGTTACAAAAATCAAAGTTTATAGTGGTTCTGGATAATAGGAAGTTTCCAGAAGATACAAGTTCAGAATAGTAAGTCCAATTCAAAGTTGCTTCTACCCTCAAGAGAAGAGAATAATGCAAAACTATTATGGTAGAGAAGTGCAAGTATTCAGTATTTAGTATTAAAGTACAATATTACTTGCACTTTATGTGTGAATAACACTGTAATCTACATAGAAACTCATTCTGTTTGATATAGGACAAACTCTTACTAGCCAGTTCTAGAGCCATAAGTTAAATATTAAATAAAACTTAATGAAGAACTACCTATATTTTTTTAAAGCTAGAAAACAGGTAAGAACACGTTAGAAGATCTGGTATTCTTTAGCCTGAACTTGAGAAATCTTAAGGAAAATTTATTATTTCTAAATATATTAATGACATTTATATAGACTATGATAACAGGTTTTCATCTTTCTAAGAATAAAGTGAAGTCAGCCTACAATGTAGAAGAGATAATTCAGATGAATGTGTGGAATGATTTGCTAAAAGTTGGGGCTGTTTATTATGAGGGAATACTGAGAGAGTTTATGGAGTACAGTTTTTAAAAAATCTTTTTAAATCACATAGTTTGATTCCAGTGGCTTATGATTCGAACTGAAGACAGAGATTCTATATAAGCCTTGTCCACATGTTTTCCTGCAGTGTGGCCCACAAAACGACATCACCATCACGGGCTGCACGTGTTGCTATGGAGCTGCGTAGGATTTGCAGCTATTCCCATTGCACCTGCAGCTGTCCACTCCTCCCCTTTCATGCTTTCAAGGAGAGAGCGTGAAGGACAATGACTTTATTGTATATTTGCCTTCAACCTATGCTGAGACATGAAAACATTCACCATTTGCAAACACCGGTAGTTTAATTTAAAAAAATAATTACAATAGACCCAATAACCCAATAATAGATCATGGCATGATATTTGAAAACCACCACCCTAGATCACTTCTCAGGGCTTAGGGTTGTTGACAATGCATACATTGGCTGATTGCATAACTGCATCCAAGATAACAGTGTTTTTTACCATGTAATTATTTCTTCACTAGGGATGAATTCAACCTGAAATTGACACTCCTCAGTAATCAGTGGCAGGGAGTGATTCGCAGGGCCCAGCAGAGGCGGGGGATCATTGACAGCCAGATTCGCCAGTGGCAACGCTATAGGGAGATGGCAGAAAAGCTTCGTAAATGGTTGGTTGAAGTGTCCTACCTCCCCATGAGTGGTCTCGGAAGTGTTCCTATACCACTGCAACAAGCAAGGACCCTCTTTGATGAAGTGCAGGTAAGATGCAAAACACAGTGTTCTCACACCTCTTAGGCATTTCCACCGTGCACTTTACCTTCGCCTCGGTTTTTCAAAAGGACTCTAGAGTGACATTGCAACTGGGACAAACATTGTTCTCAAATGTCAACAGAAATATACAAAATGATTGCAATACAAAGCCCATATCTAATGGTGAAATGATAGTAAGCCCTGGCCTCTCACAAAAGTTTCTCACACTTCACACATTATGGCCTGCCACAGCTCACTAAATCCCAGCAGGGATGAAAAGGTAATGGCAAGGAAAGAAAAACTTCATGTTGCTTACATACGTTTTATTCTTGAGCAATTTAAACACGTAACTTAAGTACTCCAAAGAAGACAGGAAGCCCTGTCCTGTTTGAGTTATTTGTTCATTTCCAGGTTGCCCCTTACCTTCGGGCTTCTGGCTTCTTAGACAGATACCTCCTATCATTCTAGTGAGTTCTTCCCAGTGTATCCAGTGTACCCAGTCAGTGTACCCAGTGACTCTTCCTTTAAAGTCACTGTTCTTTGGTTCCTTTCTCCTCCAGATTTCTCTGGGAGCCCTCATTCGCAGACATGACTTCAACTGCCCCCTACCAGCAGAGAAGGGGCATATCGGTATCTTCTGGTCATATTTACCTGCTGTACTTTTGACTCGTGTTTCTAACCACCTTTTGGGTTTATGTCTATGTGCATCACAGATGCCTTGTACCCTGTGGGTCCCAGCAGAACCTGTGATCTCTGGACCGACTATTCTCCCTTTCCCATCACACTTCCAGGAAGTGTCATCAGTCTAGGAATCCTAGAATAATTTGAGAGCTATACTTCTCCTTGTCTATCACTCCCTTATCTAATCTCCCCAACTCTATATCCCTGCTGCCACTGCCTTGGTTAGGTACTCGTGATTTCTTGCCCAGATAGACAGTAACTTCCTAATCTTAGTATATCCAACACATACCCTTCTTCCATTCTACTTTTACTTGATTCCTGAATGCTTTTATTAAAACTTTAATCCAAACATCAGTATTCTTCTGTGAACCCCAGTCACTTTTAGTATAAAAACCAAATTTCTGCAAGATGTGGTCTGGCCTCATCTCCTACCACTCTCTCATGTGCCGTCCACACTCCAGCCACTGAAAACCATACTTAGTTTCCTGAATCTATCATATTTTTCTCATATACTGAATGTGCGCATCCTCATTTCTCTGTGAGAAGGTGTCCTCTCCTCCACTCCTGATCACACTCATCTCACCGCACCAGGTCCTTCTTAATCTGGTGAAGTTCATGTCTCCAAGACTCATTCAGCCTTTACTGCTTTGAGGAAGCCTCTCTGCCTCTTGATGCGCCCCCTGCTGGGTCAGATGTCCTTCTGTATTCCCACGCATCAGTCTTAGAGAGTGATTCTTATTGCATCAATTGTACTTACCTTGGAGATAGAAACTAAGCCTGTCTCTAGTGTATTCTCACTCATTTATTCACTGGTGCATGCGTGTGCAAAGCACCACCACAATAAATGTTTGCTGGATGAAAGAGGGCGTGCTACACTCAGTTAGGGCCATTTAAAAAGCCTTGTAGGAAGGAAATGATGAAAGAAAGAATGAGAAAATAAAAAGCTATGGTTCCTTTCAGTTCAAAGAAAAGGTGTTCCTGCGGCAACAAGGCAGCTACATCCTGACTGTGGAGGCTGGCAAGCAACTCCTTCTGTCTGCGGATAGTGGCGCTGAGGCCGCTTTGCAGGCCGAACTCACTGAAATCCAAGAGAAATGGAAATCAGCCAGCGTGCGGCTGGAAGAACAGAAGAAAAAACTAGCCTTCTTGTTGAAAGTAAGTTCGGTTAGAAAAAATCGAACCAAAAAACTCTTTTAGTCGTTGTACTACTTCCTCCCGTTGTTATTCTGCAAATCAAATAATGAAATCATGAAATAATATCCTGCAGCATTTTGATCCTCAGTGTTTTATTTAAGACTTTGTCTTATCTTGAACAAACTGGAAAAGTTTCCCAATTTTCAGCATTTAATTTTTCAGAACAACCTCCCAACAAAGTAAAGTCTAATAAGACTGTCTAAGCCATGAATTCTGATTAATGGCCAGTGTGAAACCTTAGCCATGTGATGACTTTATAAATCCATACAGAAATTCAAAGGGTAGGTTCCATTCCCTAATCTGAGACTCTAAAGTGGTTTTCAAGATTGGTATCTCTTCTTTTATGGAAGGGAAAAACCAATCCAGAAAGATATTCTTGATTTATCTTAGCTGATCCAAGCAAGTTGCCATGAGATAAAATGTTCAGGAGGTATATTAAGCCCTTAGTTGGATGCAGATCACATACTGATCACACAGTAAGTTTTGGAAAATGTAGATTTATCCGGACCTCCCACAATATACTTTTCTCTCTCACTCTCCAATTGCATGTATAATGCATAATTAAATGAGCAGTTTCAAAACGACAGGGCCTCTAAAATAAGATAATCTCAAATTAAAATCATGGTAAACCAAGTGACCTGGTTAACTTATCTTATCTAAGCCTCAGTTTCCTCATCTGTAGAGTGGGTATATAATTTCACCATCTCCATGTGGCCATTGTGAGGACTTAATGAAATAATGATAGTGAATCATGTGGTACCTTACCTGGCTCATACTGAGCACTAAATGAATGATAGTGATATCATAGTTGATGTTATGATCTTCAAAAGTAAAGACACCTAAATGTTATGGTCCTGTATATGTTGATAATTACCAACACTTGAATGAGGGTATCTATTAAATTGGGCCTGACACATGTTTGTATCGAAGGTAATGACAAAGATTTTGGTTTTTGTGTTTTTTTTAATACTTAAAGTGTGCACACCCACTGGATTTATATTGAATTTTATTTAATAAAATATTGCCTTCTGTGTAGGAAGCAATCCATCAAAAATGCCACTGAACATCTATAAAGAGCTATTATTTGCACACAGCACAATTTCATCAGTAATATAATATGCCAAGTTCATTTTCTTCCTTTTGCTTTTAGGAAAGGATTTAAAACATTGTAACTCATCCTGTAGAGAACATGTTAATCATTTTTTTTTTAAATTTGTGATGCGATTTTTGGAGATGTTTCCAAGACGTAATAAGACATGATGTCTGAGTCACTACATTTGCTTTTCTTGTCTGTCTGTTTGTTGGTGTAGAAAACATCCACTTTAAGAGATATTTGCAGGCTCATGACATTACATTATTTCCTTATAATTCATGTCATAAAAGGACTTAGTTATAGATTTAGAGTCTAAGTCATCTTTGAAAAGAGGAATCCCTCTTCTCTTCTTGTTAAAGTTTATTTTATTTTGACTCTTAACACTACATCTTGTTTGCCTAAGAAGGAATTTATGAATCTACATTTTATTGTTTATATACCCTCATTTTAGTGTATTTTTTTACCACAGCTATAATATTTAACTTTTAATACTGTTAGTAGGTATGCCAAAAATAGGCATTATAATTCCACATTCTGTATGTTCACCTTCTTCACTATCATCTCTTAATTTTGTTCTGAAAAGTAAGAAGCTGATCTTTCTTTCTTGCTTGCTTGCTTTTTTAATATTTGTTTTTGTTTTTTGTTTTTTGTTTTTGACACAGAGTCTCACTCTGTCACCCAGGCTGGAGTGCTGTGGTGCAATCTTGGCTAACTGCTGTCTCCACCGCCTGGGTTCAAGTGATTCTTATGCATCAGGCCTCTCAAGGAGGTGGGATTACAGGTGCACGCCACCACGCCTGGATGATTTTTGTATTTTTAGTAGAGATGGGTTTTCACCATGTTGACCAGGCTGGTCTCAAACTCCTGGCCTCAAGTAATCTGCCCTCCTTGGCCTCCCAGAGTGCTAGGATTATAGGTGTGGGTCGTGGCACCTGTGATGATCTTATCTCTTTTAGATCAATAAACCTTTGTCAACTGCATGTTGATTGAATTCAGGGTGTTTGATAGTTTTATTGATAGTTTTATGTTGTTTAAGCAGAAAGAGAATCTTTTTGTCTACCCTCACTATGGTTAGCATGATGAGCTAATTGTAGCCTGGGAACACAAAGATATATATATATATATATATATATTTTTTTTTTTTTTTTTTTGAGACAGAGTCTCACTCTGTCGCCCATGCTAGAGTGAAGTGGTGCAATCTCAGCTCACTGAAAGCTCTGCCTCACGGGTTCACGCCATTCTCCTGCCTTAGCCTCCCGAGTAGCTGGGACTACAGGCGCCCACCACCATGTCCGGCTAATTTTTTGTATTTTTAGTAGAGACGGGGTTTCTGCATGTTAGCCAGGATGGTCTCGATCTCCTGACCTCGTGATCTACCCACCTCGGCCTCCCAAAGTACTGGGATTACAGGCGTGAGCCACGGCGCCCGGCCAAGATATTTTAAAACAAAGGAGAATTTCAACAACTCTGTCCCTGGTAGACAATTTTTTTTGTTTGTTTTTTAAGGACTTTTTTTTTCTGGTAATTGGGAAGAGGGAATGTGGTTATATACTCTAAGAAGTTCCATGAAGGAATTTTAAAGAGAAATGAGACTTGTGCCAAATTCTCAGTTCAGTTTTTTGAATAAAGATATTTTGAGTAAGGAGGCACTTTAGTCAACACTGCTTCCAGAAGATAGTTGTGGTAATAACACCTCCCGGTTGTTATGCTCAGACTAAGGTGTCAGGAGAGAAGTAGAAAGAATCCAGATAAGACAAGACTGCTGATAATGAAAGAGATATTGTGAAGGAAGATGGAACATGATTTGACACCATATTGACAACTAAAAATGATTCCAGCCATGATTCTAGTTGTCTTGCTTTGGAATTCTGTAATTCGTGGTGTAGGGAGTGGCCACTGGGGAGATGAGTAGGGAGCGGAAAGGCCTGGATTGGAGAATTTGACAAACGGGCAGTGTTGGACAACATGAAGGAGACTTGTTTAGTTAAGTTTAATTTTCACTGGCACTAAGAAACCGGATATGAGTTAATGTGTAGATAAGGTGCTATAAAAAAAATCAAGCTCCACTTTGGTTCCTGTCATTTTAAAAAATTTCACTTTTTTATTACAAAAAAATTACATGTGTCTGATTTTTTAAAATTAGGTAATAATTGAAGTATGCAGAGTAAAAAATGAAATTTCCCTTATCATACCATCCAAATTCTCCTATCTTCTTGAGAGGTAACCATTGTTACCAGTTTGCTGTGTAACCTTTCAAAACATAACCACACAATAGATGTTTTATTTTGTCAGTACATAGAGATCTACCTCATTCTATACTGCCAATCTCTACCATCTGTCCTGGCCTATTCGTCTCCAAAGCACTTACCGCTACTTTGTATATTAGATATAGATTTCTTAAATTGTGCATTATCTCTCTTCTTCTACGTCTTAATTTATATGGGTTTTTATGTATTACACATTTAATCCTTTGCTATGTATGTTTCAGCATGAACAAGATAAAGCCAGTCAAAAATGCCTTGCTTTTGTAGTGTGTGTTTCTCTTTCTGTAAGACATTCCATATCCTCTTTTTTTTTTAATCCCTTATAGTACATTTGGGAAAGGGTAGATATTAGGTGCAGTTATGGATGGAGTTAAGAAAGGGACAAGGTGCTGAGATTATAGTCCTACCTCTGCAGAGATAGATTCGGATTCAGATAACATTTTTGGGTACCCATAATATTCTGATCATTGTGCTTGATGCCTTGACACTCATTGCTTCCTTTGGGCTCCATTAAATATGGAGAGTTTGTATTTTTTCCATTTTCATAGGGAAAACATGGAGCATTATCTGCTTAAAGCCACCCAGATAATCAGTAACAGAGTCAGTTTTCAACTCAGCTCTTCAGATGACAAGAGCATGTTGCCTCCCCTGGCAATGAGTGTGGGCCTACCTTCATATTGTTCATCAGGCAACTTCCTTTTTTTTTTTTTTTTTTTTTTTTTTGAGAAGGAGTCTCGCTCTGTCACCCAGGCTGGAGTTCAGTGGCGTGATATTGGCTCACTGCAACCTCTACCTCCCGGGTTCAAGCAATTCTCCTACCTCAGCCTTCCAAGTAGCTGGGATTATAGGAGCCTGCCACCATGCCCAGCTAATTTTTGTGTTTTTAGTAGAGATGGGGTTTCACCATGTTGGCCAGGCTGGTTACAAACTCCTGACCTCAAGTGATCCACCCGCCTTGGCCTCCCAAAGTGCTGGAATTACAGGTGGGAGCCACCACACCCAGCCATCTGTGTAACTTTCATTCTTTCTCTGGGAATGAAGAAGAGTGTATCTTTTCTTTTTCCCCCAGCTTCCTACATCAAAAACATCTATGCTATTTGTTTTTATTCACATGATAGGACTGGGAAAAATGTGAGAAAGGAATAGCAGATTCCCTGGAGAAACTACGAACTTTCAAAAAGAAGCTTTCCCAGTGTCTACCGGATCACCACGAAGAGCTCCATGCAGAACAAATGCGTTGCAAGGTAAATTACTGAACTGAGATTTTCACTGTCATCTATCTGTGTGCCTCTGCTGAAATAATGTCTTTGGGGCTCTATTCCAGTCAAACTCCTAGGTTGTTTGTCTACATGCAGATACAAGATCCTAGTATATGACATAAGGACAAGCAACTCAGGTGAACCTTGTATTGCTGATTTATTGCAGTTCTTGAAATTATAGACTAGTTTATGGATTACTCCAAGGAAGCAAATGAAAATTTAAAACACATTAAAAGATATCTAAAAGCTGAGTCAAGAGCAATAAAGTCATCTTTTAAAAGCATCCACGCTGGGGAGTCATTCTACCAGAAGAATCTACTCTACAAGAAGGGGGAAAAAAAGGATCAACAGCCTGGAAAATCTGCTGACAGCAGACCTCCAAGGGACACACCCTGCCCTCCAGACCATTATGCAAGGAAAGGGGGAAAAATAGCTTATCTCAGTGACTGCAGAGAGGCACACAATCCTTAAATTGCTCAGGGTTCTAAGTACTTAAAGATTATGATCAACACCTCAAATGGTACTTGAAAGCAAGTCAATAGCTAATAATACAGACCACTCCCTGGATTATGAGCTCTCAGAGACCAACACAATTCAGTGCCTGTAAGATTCATGCCTTTCACATCTTTGTAGCCAAGTGAAATGCCCAAACAGCAGTTCTTTGCTGAACGATAGGCTGATCATATCAAAAGTACCTTTAAAAAGGTTTTTCTTTCAAATTAAAAGTGCCCTTATGTTCCCCAGTCATTTGCAAATTATTGCTCTAGGGTAATTCTGTTAAAAATTCGCATATACTTAAATGACTTGGGTTTCAATTAGAAATTCTCTGCCTCACTTTAGCAAAGAAATCCCAAGCATTTAAGAGATGATAATTGTTAAAGAGGTCTAGAAATCATGAAAAGTGCAGCTATAAGAATTTTTTCTTCAGTTATAAAATCTAAGGATATTATTTGAAACTTGAAAAAGGCAAATTTAGGAAAATTAAAAGGTAGTATATTTTACATCATGGATGGAAAGTGAAAGAAGTACTATCATGAGCTGTTACATTCAGAAGTATGCAATGGTTACAACGATTAAAAAGTGCATTTTAAACCTGTGATTATAAATTTATTAAAAATATTTAAAGAAGCCAGGTGTGGTAGATCATGCCTGTAATCCCAGCACTTTGGGAGGCCAAGGCAAACAGATCATTTGAGACCAGAAGTTCAAGATCAGCCTGGGCAATATAGCAAGACCCCACATCTAAAGAAATTTAAAAATTAACCAGAGTGGTGGTGCTTGCCTGTAGTCCTAGCTACTGGGGAGGCTGAGGCAGGAGGATCACTTAGGAGTTTGAGGCTGCAGTGAGCTGTGATCACACCACTGCATCCAGCATAACTGACAGAGTGAGACCCTGTCTCTGAAAAAATAAAATAAAATAAAATAATTAAAGAAAACTTCTGCGAAGCAGGAGTGGGCATTAACACCAGCTTGTGAAAATATTTATTATTGCCCCTTTTCAGATGGGAAGACTGAGGCTTCTGGAATTTTAATAACTTTTCAAAGTCAATAAATATCTGGGTTGCCTGTATCTACAGGCTATATTTTTGCCACACTGACTTGTTTAATGGGTTGGTATACTGTGCATCTGAAACAGTTGGTTTTTGGTGGTGGTGTTATTATGCATTTTTTTTTTTTTGAATCCGTATACAAATCTGATGCTCGAGTTGGGAGGGTAGAAATTGGTGTGGAAAATGGAAAAGCTTTCCAGTGGAATAACAATTGAATATGTTTAGGAGTATTAGCAGAAATGTTGCATATTTAATTAACCTCGATGGTTTGGTCTTTCAGCCAAATACTGTTGCCGTGGGGCATCATTTTTTTATCTCCCAAAATACATGACAGTTACAAACACATGCTGCTATTGAGTGTGTGGATTTAAAAAATGTATTTTAGTCTAATCCTGCTACTCTTCCCCAAACTGCCCTTAGCAGCAAAACAAGGCAATTACCTGGAAAATTCGGGCTAAAATCTTGTTTGCCTAAATTGCCTGGGAAGTTAGCCTCAGACAGCACCACTAATTGCCATTGCCTTTGGAAACCTTTCTACCCTGTAAAGACACATAGAGGGAGGGGAAAGACACATGAAATACTCTATTTATACACAAAACTAGCTTGAATCTAAAAACAACAGCTGGTTATACAAATTGCAAAACTGGTAATTGGTCAAAATATTGTAAAAACTATTGTCAACTCATTCAAATATTGCTATATGAGTTGTTTTTTTTTTTTTCTTAAATCATTCCCCTAAAAGACATGGTACATAATCTTTTTTTAGTGACTTAAAGAAATGTCTGATCCTACAGAAAATGTATTCAGTGCATTGTTTTAAATTGAGTAGTAACAGCAACAGATCTTCTCAGCTATTACATTATAAGTATAGATCACAGAATGTAGCAACTCTATGGTGTTTGAAAATGAAAGTTAAATTTGGGTGTCTGTTTTTAAAAGTATTTCATCAGTGTGATCAGCAATTCAGGACAAAAAGAAAGGATAAGTTAGAGGTTTATGAAGTCAGTCGAAAGTAAAGAAGATCAATGCAGTGATTAAACTTCAATTTAGGAAAAAAAAATTTTTTAATCAATACAATGATAAGTAGATGGCAGAAAGATTCTTCAAGCAATCGTACTTTATCAGAAGGACCTAGCAATTTCTCAGATTATGTGGAAGCAAATGAAATACGGGCAAACCTCATTTTATTGAACTTTGTTTTAGTGTGTTTCACAGATACTATGTTTTGCTTTTTGTTTCTCGGGGTTTTTTTGTTTTTGTTTTTTTTTTACAAATTGAAGGTTGTGGCAATGCTGCATAGAACAAGTCTACCAGCACCATTTTTTCCAACAGCATGTGCTTTCTTCCTATGTCTGTATAATTTTCGTAATTCTCATAATATTCCAAACTTTTTCTTTACTGTTATATTTGTTATAGTGATCTACAATCACTGTAATCTTTGATGGTAATATTGTAATTAGCGGCACCACACACTATGCCCATAGAAGTCAGCAAACTTAATTCATAAATGTAGCATGTGTTCTGATTGCTCCACCAACAATGTTCCCAATCTCTCTCCTTCTCCTCTGGCCTCCTTATTTGCTGAGACACAACAATATTGAAATTAGGCCAATTAATACAGTGGCCTCTAAGTGTTCAGTTGAAAAAAATCTCATGTCTCTCACTTTAAATCAAAAGCTAGAAATGACTAAGCTTAGTAAGGAAGACATGTCAAAAGCTGGAATAACCCAAAAGCTAGGCCTCTTGTGCCTAACAGCCAGGTTGTGAATGCAAAGGAAAAGTTCTGAAAGGAAATGAAAAGTGATACTCCAGTAAATGCATGGATGAGAAGAAAGCAAAACGTCCTTATTGCTGATACAGAGAAACTTTGAGTGGTCTGAATAGAAGATCTAACCAGCCACAACATTCCCTTAAGCCAAAGCCTAACCCAGAGCAAGGTCGTAACTCCCTTTAATTATGTGAAGGCTGAGAGAGGAGAAGTAACTGCAGAAGAAAACTTGGAAGTGAGCAGAGGTTGGTTCATGAGTTTTAAAGAAAGAAACCATCTCTATAACATAAAAGTGCAAGGTAAAGCAGCAAGTGCTGATATAGAAGCTGCAGTAAGTTATGCAGAAGATCTAGCTAAGATCATTGAGGGAAGTGGCTACTCTCCCTCCCTCTCTCCCTTCGTTTCTTCCTCTTTCCTTCTGTCCCTCTTTCTTTACGTCTTATCCTTCCTTCCTTCTCCCCTCCCCTCCCCTCCCCTCCTCTCCCCTTCCTGACAGAGTTTTGCTCTTGTTGCCCAGGCTGGAGGTAGATCAAACAGCCCTATGCTGGAAGAAGATGCCATTGAGAAATTTTATAGCTTAAAAGAAGTCAATACCTGGCCCGAAAGCTTCAGAGAAAAGGCTGACTCTCTTCTTAGGGGTAAATGGAGCTGGGTGACTTAAAGTTAAAGTCAGTGTTCATTTACCATTCTGAAAATCCTAAGGCCTTTAAGAATTATGCTAAATCTGCTTGTGCTCTATAAATAGAACAAAACCCCAAGGGCATCATATATGTTTACACTACAGTTTTTACCAAAATTTTAAGCCCACTTTTGAGACCCACTGCTCAGAAAAGAAAGGCTTTCTTTCAAAGTATTACCGCTTCTTGATAATGCACATAGTCTCCCTAGATACCTGATGGAGATGGAGATGTACAAGACTAATGTTGTTTTCATGCCTGCTAGCACGGTATCTATCCTGTAGCCCATGGATCAAGGAATAACTTCAACTTCCAAGTCTTATTATTTAAGAAATACACTTTGTGAGGCTATAGCTGCCATAGATGGTGATTCCTGTGATGGATCTGGGCAAAGTAAATGGAGAACCCCGTAGAAAGGATTCATCATTTCAGATGGCAATAAGAACATCCATGATTTGACCTGAGGAAGCAGAGCAAAATGGCCAAATAGAATTCTGTACTGATTGTTCTCCCTGCAGGACCACCAAATGTAACAACTACCTATGTAAGAAAGCGCCTTCATAAGAATAAAAAATCAGGTGAGCAATCACATTACCTGGTTTTAACTTCATACTGCAGAAAGAGGCAATGAAGAGGGTAGGAAAGACAGCTTTGAGTTGCCCACACCACTTCTTCTTTTCTATGCCCCAGCGGCAGCCACATGGCACAGAGAGAGAATCTGTGCATGTCAAGGAGGGAGAGCCCAGCAATTGCTCTGCATTGCATTGGAGCTCAGTGCTGCCAACACCAGGCAGAACTCAGCTAATGCCCACGGAGGGAGCATTTAGACAAGACCTAGCCAAACGGGAAGCTCCCATCCCAGCCGACAGAATCTGAGTTTTGACAAGCACTTGCCACCGTGGACTAAAATGCTCTGGGGTCCTACATAAATTTGAAAGGCTGTTTAGGCCACAAGTACTACACTCCTAGGTGGGGCCCAATGCTGAACTGGACTTGGAGCCAGTGGACTTGGGGGCACATGACCCAGTGACACACCAGCAACACAGCTAAAAGAGTTGTTGTGCCAATCCTCCCCCAACCCCAGGCAACACAGCTTGCAGCTCCAAAAGACACCCCTTCCTTCTGCTTGAGAAAAGAGGAAAGAGTAAAGAGGACTTTGTTTTGCATCTTGGATACCAACTCAATTACAGTAAGAAAGGGCACTGGGCAGAGTCACGAAGGCTTCATTCCATGCCCTGGTTTCCAGACATTACTAGACACACCCTTGGCCAGAAGAGAACCTGCTGCATTGAAGGAAAGGAGCTAGTCCTGGCAGGACACATCACCAGCTGACTAAAGAGCCCATGGGCCCTGAATAATCAGCAGTGTAACCAGGTAGTACACGCTGTGGGCCTTGGGTCAGATTCGGAGACAAGCTGGCTTCAGGTATGACCTAGCACATTCACAGCTGTGGTGGCTATGAGGAGAGTCCTCTCCTGCTTATGAAAAAGGAAGCAAGAACAAAAGGGACTTTGTCTTGTAACTTAGGAACCAGCATAGCAACAATAGGGAAGAGCACCAAAGAGGCCCCAGGGATACTCAGTTCCAGGCCTTGGCTCTCGGGTGTCATTTCTGGATCTACCTTGGGCCAGAGGGAGCCCACTCCCCTGAAGGGTAAGTTCCAGGCCTGGCAGCATTTACCACAAGCTGAGTTGAAGAGCCCTTGGGCCTAATGTAAACATCAGCAATGGCCTGGCAGCATTCCCATGGTTCTGTTGTGGCGGTGGACATGGGGAGGGACTTCTCAGCCTGGGACAGGGAAGGGAAGAGTGGAAAGGACTTTTTCTTATGGTTTCAGTACCAGCTTTTCCACAGTAGAACAGAGTACCACGTAAATTTCTAAGGTTTCCAACTCCAAGCCCTGGCATCGCTGGACCACCTGGGGCCAGGGGGAGCTCACTGCCCTGAAAAGAACACAAACCTGTATGGCTTCGTCACCTGCTGATCGTAGAGTTCTAGGACCTTGAGCAAACATAGGCAGTAGCCAAGTAGTGGTTACAGGGGGCCTTGGGAGAGATCCAGCACTGTGCTGGCTTCAGGCCTAACCCACTACAGTCCCAGTAGTGGTGGAGGATCCACAGGGATACTTGTAACTCTCCTCCCCCGAGTACCAGGCAATTCAGCACAGAGAAAGAGACTCTGCCTGTTTGGGAGAAAATAAGGAAAGAGAACAAGAATCTCTGCCTGGTAATCCAGATAATTCTTCCAGGTCTTACCCAAGTCCACCAAGGTGGTTCCTCTATCAGTCTGCAAGAACCACAGTGTTAGTGGGCTTGGAGTGGCCCCTAATGCAGATTTGATTGCAGTGACTAAGCACTTAGATCACAACACGCAAGTCCCTTGGAATACCTGGAAAACCTTCCCGAGAAGGTAAATACAAACAAGTCATGACTACAACTACAATAAATACCTAATTCTTCAATACCAAGACACCAGCAAACATCTGCAAGCATCAAGACCATCCAGGAAAACATGACCTAACCCAACAAACACCAATAAATTAAGATACCAGGGACCAATCCTGGAGAGACAGATATATGCGACCTTTCAGAGAGATAATTCGAAATAGCTCTTTTGGGCTGGGTGCAGTGGCTCACACCTGTAATCCCAGAACTTTGGGAGGCCGAGGCGGGTGGATCACCTGAGGTCAGGAGTTTGAGACCAGCCCGGCCAACATGTAGAAACCCCGTCTCTACTGAAAATACAAAAATTAGCCAGGCATGGTGGCACATGTGTGTAATCCAAGCTGCTCAGGAGACTGAGGCATGAGAATCGCTTGAACCCAGGAGGTGGAGGTTGCAGTGAGCTGAGATTGCACCACTGCACTCCGGCCTGGGTGACAGAGCTGTGTAAGATAACACAGGATGAACTCAGAATCATATCAGATAAATTTAACAAAGAAATTGAAATAATTAAAAGGAATCAAGCAGACATTCTGAAGTTGAAAAATGTAATTGACATGCTGAAGAATGCATCAGAGTCTCTTAATAGCAGAATTGATCAAGCAGAGGAAAGAATTCATGAGCTTGAAGGAAGCTACACAGTCAGAGGACACAAATGAAAAGAATAAAAACCAATGAAACATGCCTACAGGATCTAGAAAATAGCCTCAAAAGGGCAAATCTAAGACTTATTGGCCTTCAAAAGGAGGTAGAAGGAGAGATGGGGATAAAAAGTTCATTCAAAGGGATAACAGAGAACTTGCCAAACCTAGGGAAAGATACCAATATCCACGTACAAGAAGGTTATAGAACACCAAGCAGATTTAACTCGAAGAAGATTACCTCAAGGCGTTTAATAATTAAACTCTCAAAGGTCAAAAATAAAGAAGGATCCTCCAAGCAGCAAGAGGAAAGAAATGAATAATATAAAATGGAGCTTCAGTACATCTGGCAGCAGCCTCTTCAGTGGAAACCTTACCGAACAGGAGAAAGTGAAGTGACATTTTTAAAGTGCTGAAGAAAAAAACCTTTTACCCTAGAATAGTATACCCAGTGAAAACATCTTTCAATCATGAAGGAAAAATAGACTTTTTCAAACAAACAAAAGCTAAGGGATTTCATTAACAGCAGACCTGACCTACAAGAAATACTAAAGGCAGTTTTTCAATCTGAAAGAAAAGAATGTTAATGAACAATAGGAAAGCATGTGAAGGTGCAGAACTCACTGGAAATAGTAAACACACAGAAAAACACAGAATATTATCACATTGCAATTGTGTTGTATAAACTATATCTTTTTTTTTTTTTTGAAACAGAGTCTCACTCTGCCACCCAGGCTGGAGTACAGTGGCGTGATCTTGGCTCACTGCAAGCTCTGCCTCCCAGGTTCACGCCATTCTCCTGCCTCAGCCTCCCAAGTAGCTGGGACTACAAGTGCCTGCCACCACGCCTGGCTAATTTTTTGTATTTTTAGTAGAGACGGGGTTTCACTGTGTTAGCCACGATGGTCTCCATCTCCTGACCTCACGATCCACCCCCTCGGCCTCCCAGAGTGTTGGGATTACAGGCGTGAGCCACCGCGCCCAGCCTGTATAAACTATATCTTAAGTAGAAAGATAAAAAGATGAACTGATCAATAATAATAACTACAACAACTTTTCAATGTATAGACAAGTTTGATAAGACATAAATAAGAAACAACATGGCTGGGCATAGTGGCTCACACCTGTAATCCCAGCACTTTAGAAAGCCAAGGTGGGGGGATCACTTAAGGCCAGGAGTTTGAGACCAGCCTGGTCAACATGGCGAAACCCTGTCTCTAATAATATTACAAAAATTAACCAGGTGGGGTGGCGTGTGCCTCTAGTCCCAGCTACTCAGGAGGCTGAAGCATGAGAATTGCTTGAATCTGGGAGGCAAAGGTTGCAGTGAGCTGACAAAGTTAAAGTTTAGAGTTTTTACTCATTTCCTTTTTGCTTGTTTGTTGGTTTGCTCGTTTGTGCAATCAGTATTAAGTTGTCATCAGTTTAAAATAATGTGTATTAAGATATTATTTGAGGCCGGGCGCGGTGGCTCAAGCCTGTAATCCCAGCACTTTGGGAGGCCGAGACGGGCGGATCACGAGGTCAGGAGATCGAGACCATCCTGGCTAACACGGTGAAACCCCGTCTCTACTAAAAAATACAAAAAAAAAACTAGCCGGGCGAGGTGGCGGGTGCCTGTAGTCCCGGCTACTCGGGAGGCTGAGGCAGGAGAATGGTCTAAACCCGGGAGGCGGAGCTTGCAGTGAGCTGAGATCCGGCCACTGCACCCCAGCCTGGGCGACAGAGCAAGACTCTGTCTCAAAAAAAAAAAAAGATATTATTTGAAAGCATCATGGTAACCTCAAATCTGAAAACATTCAGTGGATACAGAAAAATAAAAAGCAACAAATTAAAACATACCAACAGTGAAATCACTTTCATTGAAAGGAAGACAGGAAGGAAAAAAGGGGGAGAAGACCATATAAACAACCAGAAAAAAACAAATAATAAAATGGCAGTAGTAAGTCCTTACTTATCAATAACAACATTTAATATAAATGAACTAAACTCAGAAGACATTGAGTGACTAAATGGATTAAAAAACATAAGACCCGATGACCTGTTGCCTAAAGGAAACGCACTTCATCTATAAAGACACACATAGACTGAAAATAAAGGGATGGAAAAAGATATTCTATGCAAATGGAAAGCAAAAAGAGCAGGAATAGCTATACTTAAATCAGACAAAATAGATTTCAAGACAAAAACTATAAAAAGACACAAAGAAGGTCATTATATCATGAAAAAGGGGTTAATTCAACCAGAGGATATAACAGAGGTTGTAACATTTGTAAATATATATACACCCAACACTGGACCACCCAAATAAATATATAATATACATTTATATGTTCGAGACCAGCCTGGTCAACATGGTGAAACCCCGTCTCTACTAAAAATACAAAAAAATTAGTCAGGCGTGGTGGTGCACTCCTGTAGTTCCAGCTACTTGGGAGGCTGAAGTGGGAGAATCACTTGAATCAGGGAGGTAGACGTTACAACGAGCCAAGATCATACCACTGCACTCCAGCCTGGGTGACAGAGTGAGACTGTGTCTCAAATAATAATAATAATATACATTTACTTTTTTTCCTTGGGTTTCTGTCACTATATACACTCATGTATCCAGATATCTAAAGCAAATATTATTGGAGCTAAAGAGAGACATAGACCCAAATACGATAATAGCTGCAGTCTTCAACACCCCACTTTTAATATTGGACAGATTATCCAGACAGAAAATCAACAAAAAAAACACTAGAGTTAATCTGCACTAAAGACCAAATGTACCTAATAGATATTTACAGAACATTCATCCAACAGCTACAAAATACACATTCTTCTCCCCAGCATGTGGATCATTCTCAAGGATAGACTGTATGTTAGGTCACAAAACAAGTCTTAAAACATTCCAACAAAAGTGAAACTATATCAAGTATCTTCTCTGATCATAATAAAGCTAGAAATCAATAGCAAAAGGAATTTTGGAAACTATACAAACACATAGAAGTTAAACAATGTGTTTCTGAATGACTAGTGAGTCAATAAAGAGATTAAAAAGGAAATAGAAAAATTTCTTGAAACAAATGATAATGGAAACACAATATACCAAAACCTACAGGATAGAGTGAAAGCAGTACTGAGATGGAAGTTTATAGATTCAAGCACCTATATCAAAAAAGAAAAACTTCAAATAAACAACCTAACAGTGCATCTTTAAGAATTAGAAAAGCAAGAGCAAACCAAACTCAAAGTTAGTAGAAGAAATAACAGAGCTTACAGCAGAAATACATGAAATGGAAATGAAGAAAACAATACAAAAGATCAACAAAATGAAAAGTTTATTTTTTGAAAAGATAAACAAAATTGACAAACCATTAGCTAGACTAAGAAAAAAAGAGAAGATCTAAATGAAAAAGGAGACATTGCAACCAATACCACAGAAATTTAAAGGCTCATTAGCACTATTATGAGCAACTATATGCCAATAAATTGGAAAACCAAGAAGAAATGGATGATTTCCTAGACACATACAACCTGCCAAGATTGAACCACAAAGAAATCCAAAAGCAGACCAATAGCAAGTAACAAGATTGAAGCCATAATAAAAAGTCTCCCAGCAAAGAAGCCCAGGACCTGATGGCTTCACTGCTGAATTTTACCAAACATTTAAAGAAGAACTAATACCAATCCTACTAAATCTATTCTGAAAAATAGAGGAGAAGGGAATACTTCCAGATTCATTCTATGAGGCTATTACCCTGATAACAAAACCAGACAAAGACACATCAAAAAAAAAAAGAAGAAGAAGAAGAAAAAAATTATAGAACAATATCTCTGATGAACATTGATGTAAAAATGTTCATTAAAATACTGGCAAACTGAATTTAACTGTGCTTTAAAGAGATCATTTATCGTGACCAAGTGGAATTTATCCCAGGGATGCAATGATGGTTGAACATTTTGAAACCAATCAATGTGTACATCAGATCAACAGAATGAAAGACAAAAGTTATATGATCATTTCTATTGATGCTGAAAAGCACTTGATAAAATTTAACCTTTCCTGATAAAATCCCTTAAAAAACTGAGCATAGAAGAAGCATAACTCAACATAGTAAAAGCCATATATGGCAGACCCACAGCTAGCATCATACTGAATAAGATGAAAAAAGAGACATTGCAACCACTACCACAGAAATTTAAAGGATCATTAGAGGCTATTATGAGCAACTATATGCCAATAAATTGGAAAACCAAGAAGAAGTGGATGATTTCCTAGACACATACAACCTGCCAAGATTGAATACTGAATACTCTAAGATCTGGAACACAACAAGGATGTCCACTTTTGCCACTGTCATTCAACATGTTTTCCACTTAATGTGTGGGAGTTAAAAATTAAAACAGCTGAACTCATGGAGATAGAGAGTAGAAAGATGGTTACCAGAGCTTGGGAGGGTGCCTGGGGGCTGCAGGGGTGACGAGGATGGTTAATGGTTACAAAAAATAGAAAGGATAAGATCTAGTATTTGATAGAACAACATGGTGAATATATCCAGTAATAGTTTAATCATACATTTTTAAATAAATAAAAGAGTATAATTGGATTGTTTGTAACACAAAGGATAAATACTTGAGGTGATGAATACCGTATTTACCTTGCTGTGATTTTTACACATCGTCTATTAAAATATCTTGTGTACCCCATAAATATATACACCTACTATATACCCACAAAAATTAAAAACAATTTTTTTTTTTTTTTACAAAAGCGACATTCATGATTCATGGGAGGAGGTCAAAATGTCAGCATTGACAGGACTTTGGAAGAAGTTGATTCCAGCTGTCGTGGATGACTTTGAGGGGGTTCAAGACTTCAGTTGGGGAGGGAGGAACTCCAGATGGGGTGGAAACAGCAAGAGAACTAGAATTGGAAATGGAACCTGAAGATGTGATTGAGTTTCTGCAATCTCATGATGCAACTTGAATGGATAAGGAGTTGCTTCTTATGGATCAATAAAAAAAGTGGTTTCTTCCAAGATCAGATGAGATTGGGCACAGTTAGGGTGGTATGGCCGTCAACAAGAAAGTGGCTTCTTGAAATGGAATCTACTCCTGGTAAAAATTCTGTGGATATTGTTGAAATGACAACAAAGGATTTCAAGTATTACATAAACTTAGTTGATAAAGTAGCAGTAGGGTTTGAGAGGATGACTCAAATTTTGAAAAAAGTTCTGTGAGTACAATACTCTCAAACAGCATCACATGCTACAAAGAAACCTTTTGTAAAAAAGAGTCATTGATGCTGCTTAAACTTCCTTGTCTTATTTTAAGAAATTGCCACAGCCACCCCAGACTTCATCAATCACCACTGGATCAGTCAATGGCCTTTCATATTGAGTCAAGACCTTCTACCAGCAAGAAGATTATGACTTGCTGAGGCCTAAGATGATCATTAGCATTTTTTAGAAATAAAGTATTTTTAAATTAAGGTATGCAGTTTGTTTTTCTTTAGACATATGCTATTGCACATTTTATCCACATTAGTATAGTGTAAATAGAACTTTTATATGTACTGGGAAACCAAAAAATTTGTGATTCACCTTATTGTGATATATACTTTATTTTAGCGGTCTGGAACCAAATCTGTAATATCGCCATGATATGCCTCCAGATCCCAAGTTATATATTTAAAGCTGTACAAAGGAGATTCTATCAAGAGGGGATTCAAAAACACTTCAGAAATCATTGGCGGGAGATGTCCATGGGTATTCAAGTTTTTTTTTTTTTTTTTTTAAATTTAGGAATTAGAAAATGCAGTTGGGAGCTGGACAGATGACTTGACCCAGTTGACGCTGCTGAAGGACACCCTCTCTGCCTACATCAGTGCTGATGATATCTCCATTCTTAATGAACGCATAGAGCTTCTGCAAAGGCAGTGGGAAGAACTATGCCACCAGGTAAGACAAGTTCTACAAATGGAATTATCTTGATGATGGAAAACTGGGAGTTGAATTTGAATGTCAGATGGCTTAACCCACATGTGGACCCATCCCATCATTCTTAGTATGGACAAAGGAAGAACACTGTGGTTACTAAAAGAACGTTTCAGATGAATATATTTATATTTTGCCACATTTTAGAACAACCTAAACTAGATTATTTTCCTTTCACTTTCGCTGACTGGCATAATATTCTTAAGAGAAAGCACCATGTTATGGTTCACATTTGTGATTTTGCTGGGTGGATATACTTGAAACATGAAAAATTGTTGTTGCATTTGCAATATTAGCTAATACTGTGAAGCTGGCTTTGTACAGGGAATATTTATTATCACTCTTAATTTACTGTAGTTGTTTCCTGGTGGTTAATATTCATTTATTTTTAGTCATACTTTATTCATTTATTAAATACCTTCTATGTGCACAACATCTTAAAAAAGATCCCAGATTGACTTTGAGTTGGAAATGAAAGGGAAAGATTGGTGGAAAGGCAGCGAGAAGAGATCCTAGGCAAAGAGGAATAGCAGATTCAAAGGCTCATAATGAGGAACAGACCCAAATGCCTTGAGGTTATGCTCTTCAGGAAGTGGGGCCTTGTCTGTGTTGTTACTTCTATACCCCAGGTGCCCCTGCCTGGCACAGAATAGGCTGTGATATATCTCTGTTAAATGGATCAGTCATCTTAATTATTGTGATATTAACAAACTGTAATAAATGTCCTTACCATCAAGTTTAAACTTGATCTGAGACTAAAATCAGTCTAGGAGAATGTGTACGGTTAAGAAGAAAACCAGGCATAAACAGGTCAAAACAATATATAAAACTGTATAAAGGACCCAGGTGCGGTGGCTCATGTCTGTCCTCCCAGCACTTTGGGAGGCCAAGGCGGGTGGATCACCTGAGGTTAGGAGTTCAAGACCAGCCTGGCCAACAAGGTGAAACCCCATCTCTACTAAAAATACAAAAATTAGCCGGGCAGGGTGGTGGGCGCCTGTAATCCCAGCTACTTGGGCGGCTGAGGCAGGAGAATCGCTTGAACCCGGGAGCTGGAGGTTGCAGTGTGCTGAGATCGCGCCATTGCACTCCAGCTTGGGCGACAAGAGCGAAACTCCATCTCACACACACACACACACACACACATACACAGAGAAAAAAAACTGTATAAAGATGTAAGCAAGCTAAGGTTACTGTGGATGGCAAGGAATAAAGGAAATGTTTCTTGAGATGGATAAATTTTGAATTGAGTTTTGAGAAGGGGAGCGAAGGAGATAGATTGATGGGAGGAAGCAAATGAACATGCTGACAAGGTGGCAGCTGGAGCAGAGGGCCTGGCTGGAAGAAGCTGCTGTGGGAAGACTGAGGAAGGGGCTCTGCTGTGGGAAGACTGAGGAAGGGGCTGTTGAGAGGGGACTCTTATGTCCCTACTCTTATGTCCCCACCAATTGTACTGCCCTGGGATCTCTTTTGTCTCCCATCCTCCACATTTTCTCTAACTTAGGGATGCTTATCCTCATCCTTCAGGAACCATTAGACAGAGTTTAAGAGGCTCAGAGCCTCTTGATTTATGTGATATCAACAAGAAATGTATTTCCAGAAAAATTTCTCTCTGTATATTTAGGTGAAAACCCAGGTTTTTCTCAGTCCATGGACTAACAGAAAGCTCTGGAACACACATGGTAGATGTGTGAGCAGTTTCCTATGAATATATACTTTTTAAAAAGGGGGACACATATAAGAGATGGCTTTCACCAACATGTGAATGGTTTGAGTTCAAAATGAATTTAGCTACTTTCACAAAGCTTCATTTTCTCAGTGAACACAATGAGAAATTTACATGGAGTTACTCATAGAGGGTGGTAATGTTCATCACAACGCTTCATCACAATGATGCCTATGAAGCCTTCAGAGAGATATTTTAGAGATTGGATCCTATTTGCTTCAAACCTGCCACAAACTTCCCTCCCCAAAGACCTGGATTATGCCACTCTTCCTGCCGACCCTTTCTTCCCTTCTAATTTTCTTCTTCTTCTTCTTCTATATTTTATTTTTTTGAGACGGAGCTTCACTCTTACTGCCCAGGCTGGAGTGCAATGGCATGATCTTGGCTCACCGCAAACTCTGCCTCCCAGGTTCAAGCCATTTTCCTGCCTCAGCCTCCCGAGTAGCTGGGATTATAGGCATGCACCACCATATCCTGCTAATTTTGCATTTTTAGTAGAGACGGGGTTTCTCCATGTTGGTCAGGCTGGTCTCGAATTCCTGACCTCAGGTGAGCCACCCACCTCAGCCTCCCAAAGTGCTGGGATGACAGACATGAGCCACCACACCCGGGCTTCCCTTCTAATTTTCTAACCTGTTTTCTTTTACATCCTGCAACCCCTCCCATGTCATTTATGAATTCTTGGCCCTCAGTATGTTCTTGGTCCTCTGAACTCTCATTTCTCTTTTGGTTGTGCCATAATGTGGCATTGTATTATTTTTTTTAATGTTCATGACCTCATTACAAGAATATGAGGACTTTGATATGCAAAGACCATTTCTTTGTATCTCCAGTGTCTATGGTAGCTAAGTGTTCATGATGTATTGTTTATAATTAAGACGTTAGGGCATTTCTTCTATTTCTTCGTAGTTATGTTTCTCTTAGTGTAAAATAATGACAAGATTTCGAATATTTTGGAGGTCAAGAAGATTGTGGTTATGCAATATTTTTTGATTTAGGAAAAACATTTCGTAAAAATGCCGTGGAATTATTGTTATTATTAATTGCTAAGTTAGTCATTCATGTGTCGTAAAATTGTTCTCCAGACTTAGATATATCTAGACAACCATCTGAAAATATATTTCGAAAGCTGATGTTGATCATGCGATATGCTGTAAATAGATTAATACCTTGCACCTGTGAGTAGACTAAGAATTGAAAAAGAAACAGCAAACGGAATACGTAGTGTTTTTAGAAACTTTCCATGTTGAAGTGTCTTAATGCTTGAAGCTAAAGCATACTTATCTCATATTATTAATACTTCACTCTGAAAAATAATATTTAAACCAATGAGAGTGTAGTCATGGGTTTGATCAGGGTGCCAGGATGTATGTAACTCTAAGGGGGACATAGATTGGTTTCTAGTTCTTGAGTTAGTTGTTTCTGCTGAATTTCTGTCAAGTATGAAACCACAAAAGGAAATGAGCTTGCGCCTATGTCTCGTTGTAAAAGTCAAAACTTGAGTTCAACGGAACATCCCTACTAAGGAGCAAGTAGTCTGTTCCTATTCTGACCGAAGCAATTGACGAGGAGTCTGGAGTACCTGGGACTGGCCATGAGAATGAGGGAGAGAGGCCGTGAGTAAACATTGCAGGGCAGAGTTAATATATTAAAGTATCTGTTTTCAAGTAGATACCCCAAATGTTTTGTTGTGCCTGTGTACAGCCAGAGCTTCTACTTGTTTTTATTCCTGTTTTGGTTTGTAGATTTGTGTGTAATTCTAGCTGAAATATAAGTATGTGTCATCATCGTAATTGCTCGTTGTTTTGTCAAAACATCATGGTAAAAATATTTCAACCAGAAAAGGATGTATTTCCTGTTGAGCTGCTGCACACTCTGAAAGTTTTAGCTGGTGCTTCTCAGCTGTTGGCAATGCAATGTATTTGTGCCCTTGCAAAAACATAAATATGTGCTAAGCTGATAAATAATTTGAGGGTTTCATCTGAATCCAAAGAAAGAGATGGTAATGTTTACTTTATATTTAGTATAATATAGTAATGTTTACTATATATTTAGTTTAATATTTAGTATATAGACTAAATATTAGATGTACAAACCAGAAGGACAATGCCATCGCCCTTATGAATGCACATCTCTTGAAAAGCATTTGGCCTTGGTTTGCACCCAGTGCTTGTAACCTCACTGTGTCTTTTTTAAGGTACAGCTCCGTGGTAAGAAAATGAAAGCAACATTTTCATGGTGTGTGATAAACGCTAGGGATATAATATATATTTTATATATCTATCTATATCTGTCTGTCTATCTATCTATCTATCTATCTATCTATCTATCTATCTATCTATGTATAATCCAGCTGCTTAGTGGAGATATTGAATACATGAGTGTCAAGGGAAGAAAAAAATTTTAAACTTAAGTGATGCCCTGTAGTCGTGTATAATAGTACTAGTAGCTACAGCATAGTAATGGCCAGCTGTTGTCAGGTCTTTAGTATGTATCAGTCAATTTTTTTTTTCTTTTGAGACAGAGTTTCACTCTTGATGCCCAGGCTGGAGTGCAATGGTGCGATCTTGACTGACTGCAACCTGCACCTCCTGGGTTCAAGCAGTTCTCCTGCCTCAGCCTCCTGAGTAGCTGGGATTACAAGCACCTGCCACCCTGCCCGGCTAATTTTGTATTTTTTAGTGGTGATGCGGTTCACCATGTTGGCCAGGCTAGTCTCAAACTCCTGAGCTCAAGTGATCCGCCCGTTTCAGTCTCCCAAAGTGCTGTGATAACAGGCGTGAGCCAGCGCGCCTGTCCTTACCAGTCAATTTCTTAAATTACCCTCTTGTTTGTATAATATTACCATATTGATAGGACACTACTGGGCACATAGAGACACTTGTTTACTACAGACTAATGAATTTTTGGAGCAAACATAAGAATAATTTCCAAATGAAAGAAGTAAGTCGCAGAGAAAATGAGGGACCTTGTCCTGGTCGTGCAGTTAGTCAGTGATGCATGAACTATTTTTGAATCTCAGCTGCCTCTGGATATTTAATCATATTTGCACCCCATATCAAAGACTCAAACTTTGCTGGTCTTATCTTGTACTGATTCTAAACAAGTACCCCAAATTTGTCCGGCTTTCACATTCCTTGTCTCTGAAATGGGGATAATATTACCTACCTATGAAAGTAATAGGTAATATTTTTCTATTATGTGGCCATCCTCCCTGCAGATATTGGTGAGTAAAGACCTAGAGTTCATTCTTGGCTTATGGCCAAGATTTGGGGGAAGTGTGAGGAGTTACTTGTTCATCTTCAGTCTGAAGGGCAGGGGTTTTGATTCTCTTTTTTTTTTTTTTTTCTTCTCACTCTGTCGCCCAAGCTGTAGTGCAGTGGCGTGATCTTGGCCCACTGCGATCTCCGCCTTCCGGGCTCAAGCGATTCTCCTGCCTCAGCCTCCCGAGTAGATGAGATTACAGATGCCTGCCACCACGCCTGGCTAATTTTTGTTTTTAGTAGAGATGGGGTTTCACTATGTTGGCCAGGCTAGTCTTGAACTCCTGGTTCCAGTGATCTGCCCACCTCAGCCTCCCAGAGTGCTGGGATTACAGGCATGTGCCACCACGCCCAGCCTCGATTCTTAGACAATGATTACTTTGGGCAGTCCAAATAATAAAAGTATAGTTTGTATGGCCATCAGTTGAACCAGGACTTTAACTACCAGCCAGACTCCTGACTCTTGCTGCTCTGTGTGAATGAAAGGGAAAAGGCTGTATTCACCAAAGAGTTCTCAATCTGAGAGATCCAGCAGAAGATCAGAGTGCACGCAGCCCTCAGAGCTAGAGGGGTAACGGGTGCTGGAAGGATTGTTTTCTTCGGTGCTGTTTGGGGTACGGTGTAAAGTGACACAGTTTGTCTCCAAAACTGTTAAATCTGTGTTTCCTTAGCTTTTTCCATTTCTAGTAGGACCTATCCCAAGTGAGTT
This sequence comes from Macaca nemestrina, assembly GCF_043159975.1. Lineage (NCBI taxonomy): Eukaryota > Metazoa > Chordata > Mammalia > Primates > Cercopithecidae > Macaca > Macaca nemestrina. The sequence goes on along the minus strand of NC_092129.1, from coordinate 71,309,487 downwards.
CACTGCCCTTTGACTGTTCTGTATTATTCTGCCTCCAAAAACCTCAATGAGAAACTAAATTATACTAATGGGGAAATACTTAGTAGGTTCACCAGTGTCACCCAACCCAGAAAAACTTTTATTTTAAAAGATCAGAATTGAATCAAAAGAATAAATTTCTCGTGGTGGCCTTTCAAAATTTATGGTAGGTTTTGGGGCTCACTCTGTAGGCAACTCACTATGCCTAAGGCTGGCCTTGGGATACGTATCCTGGGCTCCTGGACTAGTTTACAAGGATGTGGAATCACAGATATTTAGGTTTGTGTTATCTGTCTAATCACTAACAGAGCCAATCCAAGGCAGAATTAATAACTAGAAAGTGTGTAATACCTTAGAAATATTTTCATTTTCATTTTAAAAAGGAAATTTGTTTGAAATACATAAAAAGTAAATGTATTAAGGAGGGAAAATGTCTTAAAACAAAGCATAGCAAAATGTTAACAATTTGAGCCCAGGTAGTATATAATGAGTGCTTACCAAACAATTCTTTCAGCTTTTCTGTGTCGGAAATGTTTTGTAATAAAATGTTGGGGGTAAAATAAAATCGATGGGGACATGTTTAGTGCAGTGGAATGAATAGCGGAATAGCTAGCATTATGACAAAACTGTGGAAGAACATCTTCAAACCTTCTTACCAAATCATATTATGTTTTGCCAACATGTAGTTTAGCTCAACTAGAAACATTCCTTAGTATTTCAACCAGCACTGTGAACACAAGAGTACTATATTTTGAAATCAGAAAATTTTAGAATTCTGGAAAGGATAATTGTAGACCTAGAGATAGGAAAACAAGTCCATTGTATATGTAATGTATAAGAAACTCTCAGACCTCAGTAATAAAAAGGCAGTCTAATTAAAAAAGCAGACAAAGGATTTGAGTAGATAATTCTCCAAAGGAGATTTGCAAATGGCTAAGAAACGCGAAGAGTCTCAGTATTGTTAGCCTTCAGGGAAATGCAAACCAAAACCGTCATCAGATACCATTTCACATCCATTAGGATGACTGTAGTCAAAAGTGTTGGTGAAGATGTAGAGAAATTGGAATCCTACTGCTGGTGGGAATATGAAATGGGCAGCCACTTTGGAAAACAATCTATAGTGTTACCATATGACCGAGAGATTCTACTCCTAGATAAATACCTAAGAGAAATGAAAACATGTATTCATACAAACACTTGTGCACAAAATGTTTATAACAGCATTATTCAGAATAGGCAAAAAATGGAAACAACCCAAATAAGATGAGTTGATAAATACAATGTGGTATATTCACACAATGGAATATAGTCAGCAATAAAAGGAATGAAGTGCTGATACATGCTACAGTACAGATAAATCTTTAAAATATGCTAAGTGAAAGAAGTCAGTCATAGAAGACTGCATATTGTATGATTCCATGTATATGAAATGTCCAGAACAGGTAAATTCATAGGGACAGAAGGGAGATTAGAACTGTGAGGTAAGTGAGGAGGAGCAGTGGAATAACTGTTGATGGCTAGAAGGTTTTCGTTGTTGTGGTGGTGTTGGTTGTTTGAGGCGGAGTCTTGCTCTATCACCCAGGCTGGAACATAGTGGCACAATCTCGGCTTGCTGCAACCTCTGCCTCCTGGGCTCAAGCAACTCTTCTGCCTCAGCTACCCAAGTAGCTGTGATTACAGGTGTGCACCACCATGCCTGGCTAATTTTTGTATTTTTAATAGAGACAGGGTTTCACCATGTTGGCCATGCAAGTTTCGAACTCCTGACCTCTAGTGATCCGCCCGCCTTGGCCTCCCGAAGTGTTAGGATTACAGGCGTGAGCCACCACACTTGGCTTTTTTTTTTTTTTTCTGGAATGATGAAAATATCCTAAAATTGATTATGATGATGATTGCACAAATGCTGTGAATATACTAAAAAGCACTAAATTATACGTTTTTAAACAGGTGATTTTGTATGATATGTGAAATATATGTTAATAAAGCTATCATGCAAAGAAAAAAAAAAGAAGGAAAAGAAACAAAAATAAATAAATAAATAATGAAAACTGCAGAGAAGTAGAGGAACTTGCCTGGAGTTCACGTGTCAGTATGGAGCTGAGCCTCAGGACACCTGCCCCCACTTCAGGCCGCTTTCCTTAGATGCTGCCGTCTCCCTCACTCTCCGGATACCCGAGGCTCTTCTTCCATCCTTTCTTTTCTTCCTTTCCTTCTTCCTTCCCTATTTTTACTCTTTTCTTTCATCTTTCTATTCTTTTTTTCTTTCTTTCCTTTGTTTTCCTCCCTTCTTTACCATCTCTCTTTCCTTTTACTTCCCTTCTTTCCTTCTTTCCAAACTCTTTTCCATTTCTTCTTTCTTTCTTACATTCACTGGTCATGTATCCTATCTATCCTCAACCAACTGTGTGAAATTGCATTATCCAGAACCTTTAATAAGCTAATGTGTATGTGAACCTTCAGGAAATAACTAGAGGATTCAATGTCTCCCACTTGTATAATAGCAAGTCCTGGACTTCAGGAAACAGTGGGCTAAAAAGATGTACGACTATCATTCATTTTAGTCCTAGTTTATTTGCTATTTTCCTTGGGGTGTGGGCTTCTCTCTGATAATCATTTTGCCTATTCTCCTGTTTTAAACTTTTCAGCTCTCCTTAAGGCGGCAGCAAATAGGTGAAAGATTGAACGAATGGGCAGTCTTCAGTGAAAAGAACAAGGAACTCTGTGAGTGGTTGACTCAAATGGAAAGCAAGGTTTCTCAGAATGGAGACATTCTCATTGAAGAAATGATAGAGAAGCTCAAGAAGGTATGGAATGCATGGCTACTTAGGTTTTCATTCTTCATAAGGCTTATGTATACTTCTCACAGGTACAGAGGGTGACTTTACTCACAATTACCTTCCTGTCAAAGGAGCAGTATATTTTAAACATTTTATCTTTTTAATATAAAATAAACTTGCAGCCAGGTGCGGTGGCTCACACCTGTAATCCCAGCACTTTGGGAGGCTGAGGTGGGTGGATCATGAAGTCAGGAGATCAAGACCATCCTGGCCAACATGGTGAAACCCCGTCTCTACTAAAAAACAAAACATTAGCCGGGCGTGGTGGTGCTCGCCTGTAGTCCCAGCTACTCTAGAGGCTGATGCAGGGGAATCACTTGAACCTGGGAGGCAGAGATTGCAGTGAGCAGAGATCGCGCCACTGCACTCCAGCCTGGCGACAGAGTGAGACTCTGTCTCAAAAAAAAAAAAAAGTATCCAACATAAAATAAACTTGCACGAAAAGACCTGCTTTACACATAAAATATATAGGATACTTGCAATTTGTGATGAAATAGAGCATCTACTATTCAGTTCAGTATTTGGGGCTCTTAGCTACCTGTTCTGTAGGAATCTTTTATATGTATTATTTTTCTTTCCTTTTTTTTTTTAGTTTCTTGTGTATTTTTGTTTGTTTGTTTTTAAAAAGGTAAAGTCACTAGAGAGAAACTGAAAGAAAAGATTCTTAAGATAAATTGAATTGATATTTTCTCTCTAAAATATGGTTTGTAGACCATAGATAGGAATTAAGAGTTTCCTGATAATTTCGGCTTCATATTATTTTAAAGGTATGTATATATTATCAAATTATTTTACATATTCATTTGGATCCAGAACATTTCTGATGTCTGTATAAAGCTGATCAAATTTACTAGCATTTTAAAATTTTTGATGATTTCGGCCGGGTGCAGTGGCTCACGCCTGTAATCCCAGCACTTTGGGAGGCAGGACAGGCGGATTACCAGAGGTCAGGAGTTCAAGACCAGCCTGACCAACACAGTGAACCCCATCTCTACTAAAACTACAAAATATTAGCCGGGCATGGTGGCACATGCCTGTAGTCCTGGCTACTCAGGGAGCTGAGGCAAGAGAATCACTTGAACCCAGGAGACGGAGGTTGCAGTGAGCCGAGATTGTGCCACTGGGCTCCAGCCTGGGTGACAGAGCGAGACTGTCTCCAGAAGAAAAACCAAAAAAAAGAATTTGGTGATTCCAGTGTTGTTTCCACAGTGTTTGTGAACAATCAGTGATTTTAATGTTATTTTAGTTTGTGCTTGTCGTTAGTACATATCACCGTCTAATGTACAATGTATTTTTTGTATTTACTTATTCATTGTCCAAGTGGAGACCCCACTGATCTGTCAGCTTTACAGGAGCATGGGCTTTGTCTATTTTGTTCATTGCTATATCCACTGCACCTGAAGCAGTACCTAACTTCTCATAAGCACTCAGCCAGTATTTACTGCATCAACAAATTGTAGCTTCCTTTATTCTGAAAAGAAATACAAATGATTGTTAAGAAAAATTATTTCTATCCATATGCACACAGTCCAAGAGGATTTATCCATTGGATCAATCCAAATGAATAAGCATTTGTTTACTTGGTATTGTAAACATTAAAATTCTTGGCTGAGATGATACAGATTTCATTTTAGCATCTGCTCACAGTTGCCCTTTGCTAAGTTGCTGGGTGTCAGAGAATGCTATCAGTGAATGATTAATGCACTATAGGTAATAGAGTAAAATTTGCTATAGAATAAATTTTGATTAAATTTGTCTCTATTCTCATTGCTTTTTTTACTAAATTTAGGATGTATAGATATACATCCTAAAGTATGGGAAGTGTGAGAGTGTGGGGAAAAAAACCATCTCTTTAACAATCTATAACCATAACTTAAAATTTAGAAAAATTTCAGCTTTTCATATAGATTGTATTACATTATTTGGCACAATGTTAGGAATATTATTTAAAATGTTAACTACCTTGTACATTAATAACTCATGGGTTTTTTTTAAAGGGCTTATGAGTTTTCCTCTTTGTGGCGTCTCTTTTGTAAAGGAAAATAACATCAAGGTTTGGTAATTTTGGCAACATAGAAAAAGGCAGTTGTCAACTGGAAAGTGCTAATAAGGTGAAGGAAAAAGAAAAAAAAAGAAAAAGACAATTCATTAAAAAAACTGAAGCCAAGATATTAGTGTCTGTTGGTATTAACACTCAAAAATAGTTTGATTTTAAAGACAATCCAAGAGGATTATTTTACTATAAATACTTTTTAAGTCTTAAAGTAATTCCTTGAAAGAAACACTTCTCAATAAAATCATCTCAAATGTTTGCTGAAATATTATAATATTAATAAATGCATTCAATGTATTGGTCTTTGAATCCCATTGTGTTGAAATAACATAAAAAGGAGGGTGGGCAGGGCTGCAGGCATGAGGACAGCAGTCAGCCCTGGAATGGAATAAAATTTTGTTGGTCCCTACCATTCCTTTGGGGCCCTTAGGCTTAGGTAAATGACTTGGGAGGATAGCTCTGTTACTACACTAACTTTAGAGCAAGAGAAGGTTAAAATGTTCACACTCATATAATACCCGTCTTCATATATTATTTTGCTGAGAAACTTTTTATTACGTAACAGGAGCTTAAGCCAAAAATAAAAAAGTTGATCCTAAAGACTGGATCCTGTCACTGTGGCAAGAGAGTAAGAGGGTCATTGGGGATAGCAGTGGCGGTGGGGGGGAGGGGACTGTCCTTTCATGTCACTTAAATCACACCATTTCGTGCTTATCTCTTGCAAGTAGACCATATGGAGTCTGTCCTCTTTAACTCAAACAACTTAAGAGAAGCTAGCAGAGAAAGTGAGTAAATCAAGAAGGTTTGAAGCCCATCGATTCTCTATAATTAATAGTTATTATTACTGAAAGTTAATTTATCATTGATTTATTTACTGCAAAATACTGACATTGTATAGAGGATAGCTCTTTTAAATGAAGGAACTCTTTTAAAATACTCCACACAAATAACATAATAGACACACACAGTCACATTTACATATATACATATATATCAATTGCATGTGTATGTGTGTGTGTGCATTTCATAAGTCTCTCGGCAACTATTTGTATGAGAATTTATTCTAAGTATAACATCAGGTTAGTGTTGAGAGAAATAAGGTATAATTTCCCAATACTAAAATCCTTTAAGCTTTATATTTTATATCTATCTTGTATTGTTTTTAATATGTATTTCAGGTAAATAGGAAGCAGCATCCTATTTATTTCGAGAATGTCTATATAAAAATTCAATCCCAACTCTGCATACATACCGAAAATAATAGGCACTACTAATACTTGTGCACATGGGCTGATGTCCACATGGTATTCCTATGCTCAAACTATTTCCAAGCAGTAGAAAACAGTAATTATCATGTTTCTAGTAGAGCCGGGCTGGATGCATTAAGAATATGCTTTCTGACCTCTGTGATTGCTTTTATTACACAGGATTATCAAGAGGAAATTGCTGTTGCTCAAGAGAACAAAATACAGCTCCAACAAATGGGAGAACGACTTGCTAAAGCCAGCCACGAAAGCAAAGCATGTGAGATTGAATACAAACTGGGAAAGGTTAACGACCGGTGGCAGCATCTCCTGGACCTCATTGCAGCCAGGTAAAGAGGACCTGAGTCAATAGGACACGTGTAGGCAGCATTTTAAAGCCTTTCAGTCTGCCTTTCATCAGCCAAAGATAATCCAATAAATCAGTCTCTCTTTCTGGGTTATCTCAGCATTTTCAAAACTGTTCGTGCTCCTCTCATAATTGGCACTTTCGTTACCTTGAAAATTCTCCTCTTATTTTATAAATCTTGTGTTGTTTGTATGTAGCTGCAAGAAAGAGAGAGTCATATCTAAACAAAACTCATTCCCAAGAGAAAATTCTTTATTTTAGGGCTTCATGGGTATTCAAACTCCTATCAGGAAGAAACTGCTGACCAGTATTTGTGGAGAGTGGTTTTGTCTGCAGTAGCCAAAAAAAAAAAAAAAAATTACTAGTTAGCAAGGTATGGAAATAAATCTGATTATTGCCACTCCGCTCAGTTGTAAAAATCAGCTGCTGCGTTACAGTAATGAGCTTAGTGGTAACTATAAGCCTTTGCCTCATACCTAAGAGGAATATTATGCTCACTTTCTGTTGTAGAAGGGTAGGGTTGGGCAAGAGAGATGAAAGTCATAAAGAAAAATATATGAGGGTATTTACTAGCAATATAAAAGTCTAATATGAATGATGCACTATGTTATAAAAATGCTCTATGCTATCAATATAAAAAGGAGTGAATTTGGCTTCATGTTGGAACTTAGGCACCCTGAGGTCAGGAAACTTCCTCCATTGTATTCACTATATATTACAAGCACTGGGAACCGTGCCTAAATATGGATTCAATGAATACTTCAATGCATAAATGAATACTTGAATATTTGAGTAAATGTTCTTCATGGCAATTAGGAGAGCTGGAAGGTTACAAATGGTGCCATTTGAAGTCTATCCCACAATACACTTTTAAAATCTGGGTTTCTTTTCTTGGCCATGCTGCATAAAAGTGAACGTGAAACAATGTCCTTTCCATACCATGTGCTCACCAAAATCGCCTGTGGGCGTCACAATTCTGTATGCTGATTTTGAACACATTTCATATATTTCTTTTCTATAAGAGAGTTACCAAAAAGTATCCAACTCAAGAAAGTGAGATTATCATTTATTTCTGTGGCAGTGAAACAAAATGGAATAAATGTATATCAACTTTTTATTTATTTATATTTATTTATTTAGTTTTGAGGTGGAGTCTTGCTCTGTGGCCCAGGCTGGAATGCAGTGGCACAATCTCAGCTCTGCAACCTCTGCCTCCCAGGTTCAAGCAATTCTCCTGCCTCAGCTTCCCAATCGCTGGGATTCCAGGCGTACACTACCACACCTGGCTAATTTTTGTATTTTTAGTAGAGATGGGGTTTCACCATGTTGGCCAGGCTAGTCTCAAACTCCTGACCTCAGGTGAGCCACCCGCCTCGGCCTCGTGAAGTGGTGGGATTACAGGTGTGAGCCACCGCGCCTGGCCTCAGCTTTTTAAATGTTTAACCATAGCACTGATACAGCTAACATTTATTGAACACTTTGCTCGTTCCAATGACCACACTGCAGGTTTCATATGCATCTTTTCACGTGTTCACAATGGCCTTTGAGGTGCCCTTATCATTATGCCCATTTTACAGATGCAGGGGCTGAGGTTGAGGCTTGTCCATCATCACGCACATGTTGCGTGACACAGCCTGTGCTCAGACTCCAAAGCCCGTGTCCTAGAGTGCTATGCCCTCCTGCGTCTCAAATTGGTGACTTCCTTTTCCCTGTTAGAGAGAAGAGAGTTACATGGAAGATAAGTTCTGTTTTTGATCTCGACAATCTAATTTCACAGTTCTTTGTAAAGTACTTACAATGTGACAGTGACTATGAGAGTCAAGATAAAATGACAGAACTGAAGGAGAACTTCTCCTTTCAGAAGTTCAGGATGGGACTGGAGTAAAACAATGAGATAAGTAGGAGCTCTGGAAAAGGCACTGTAAAGAGGTGGAAATAACAGTTTAGCTCAAATTGGTCTTGGAGTTTCGACAAGTGTGTATTTTAAAATCCCAATGCTGTGTTCAGTCCCACTTCTCACTCACTAAAATGATAACAAAATCTTGTTTCAGAAGAAGGAATTGAAGTCCTTCAAGCTATAAATATCCTTGTTAGGGAAACTACCTGTTTGGTAAATATCCCCTGGGGAGTTTTTTGGTCAAATTTGACTCATAGATTGATTGACATTTCCACGTAATCCAGTTAAACTAGTTAATATTCTTTTCTTACTTGTAGTGGCTCAATGATGTGGAGAGTAAGGATGCACTATGTCAAAGATATTTTAAATCAGATTTAATGTAATCTAGTCATAAGCAGCTAACTTGGTGTATGCCCAGCTATGAGCCGACATTACAGCAAATGAGTTTGCTGCTTTCTCCTTGAATTCACATTTATTTATAACATATTTTGTCTGGCTGTTCAGTGGAGAATTTTCTAGATGTTAATTGTTCACTTTGCCAAAAGACATATTAATAAATTTCAATCAGTTACATGTTTATAAGGTACCCATGCTTCTCACTGTAGTCACTTATATAATACTAATTTTTGTTTCCTCTTACATAAAGTCTCAGAATTTCCAGATAAAATTCCACAGGAGATTTTTGTATATATGTTGCCTGTTTCTAATTGCCTCCTTCCAAATTAGACTAGATGAGGCACTGATCATTGAGCCATCTTGGAGTTTAGCACCACGTTAGAGTCACAGTCTCCTTTGCAGCTTCTCCTGAAAGACACCCGGCCGTCACGTCTGCATTCTATTCCCTTGTGTATTGGTGCTTCGTTAGTGCACAGACTGGATGCATGTCTTCACCACCCATCCTCAACTGTGAACTGCCAGCTGAAGTATTAGGTTTCTGTGATTCAGTCCATTCACCACTCTTCCCTCTTCCAGCGCTGATGCACTAAAGCAAAATATAACCCAGTGTACGCCTTTCGATATTTCTGTGCTGTGTTGGTGCTCTTGTGAGAATGGAGAGGTTACTTTTGAAGATGATAATATTTTTAGGTGAACATCTCAGCTAATAGAAACATGAGCTATGGACGCGGTGGCTCATGTTTGTAATCCTAGCACTTTGGGAAGCTGAGGCCGGTGGATCACTTGAGGTCAGGAGTTCGAGACTCGCCTGGCCAAGATGGTGAAATCCAGTCTCTACTAAAAGTACAAAATTAGCTGGGCGTGGTGGCAGGCCCCTGTAATCCCAGTTACTCGGGAGGCTGAGGCAGGCAGAGAATTGCTTGAACCAGGGAGGGAAAGCTTGCAGTGAGCCGAGTTCCCACCACTGCACTCTAGCCTGGATGACAGAGCAAGACTCCATCTCAATAAATAAATAAATAAATAAATAAATGAAAATAAAAAATAAATAAATAAAAATAAAAAATAAATAAATTAATAAAAAAAAAGAAACATGAGCTAGGTCTTTAATATTCAATCGCAGAAGCAAAAAAAAGAAAAAAAGATTTACTGATAACAAACCTATTACATACATAAAAAGAGAACGCATAATTTAGAGTCAACTTGACATCGCCATCAGTTTGACTTAGATTACTCTGAGAACAAAACAGATGTGCTTTGTACTGAGTTTTTAAATTGTGTTGTCAAGCATTGTCAGTTTTTTAGGACAACAAAAGTTGTTCAGTTACTTTTAGGGCTCCGTGGATAATGTTCTAGTATCCTTTGCATACTATCTAGATCTTCTCTGTAATACAGCAGTCACTAGCTACAGATGGCTATTTACATTACAGAATATTTAAATTAACTGAAATGGAATAAAATTAAATTATTCCTTAATTTTAATTATGGTCAGTTGCACAGGCCACATTTTAAGTGGTCAATAACCACATGAGGCTAGTGGCTACCTTATTGGACCCCGTACAATGCAGAACATTTTTATCCTCTCAGAAAGTTCTGTTGTTCAGCAGTGGCCGAGATAATTAAAAGTACCTCTGAGCCGTTGGCTTTTATTAACAGTCAGCATAAGAAACTGTCATTGGTGACATATGACTCTAATTTCTGTAAAACTGCCTTTAAGAATACTGGCTCTCGTTTTGTCAATGAATCCTGTGCGGAATATCCACATAGCAATTTCTCTAGCGCTCAGGGCTAAAAGGAAATCTGTCTTTTAGTATTAATTCTTCAGTGCTGCTTATCACAGACAATGAATTGTGTAACATTTCTCATCTTAGCATCTAGGAAGGTCAAATTCAACTTGTTTACTCTGTTGTGATGATTTGGGGGCAGGGAAGTGGGTAACTGGACCTTGTGATAGTGAAAATTCTTTTTCTCTCTGCTAAACCTAAATCCCCATCACCAAAGCAAAAGCATACTTTAGTTATTTGGCTCTTATCTTTTTGTTTTTTTTTTTTCAGTAGCAGCTTTTTTGGGGATATAATCCACATGCCATATAACTTACCTATCTAAAGCATGTAATTCAGTGAATTTAGCATATTTATAAAGCTTTGCATATATTACTCTAATCAATTTTAAAACACTTTCATCAGTCCCAAATAAAAACACTTACCCATTAGCTGTCACTCATTTTTCCCTCCTCTTCCTTCCCCACTTCTCCCAGCCCTAGGAAACTACTAATCTACTTTCTGTTTCTACATGTGTACCTGTTCTGAATAGTTCATATACATAGATCATATACTATGTGGCCTTTTGTGACTTGTTGTTTTTAATCTCTATATTTATTATAATTGCCTCAACATTTTGTAGGAGTAGAAACAAACAATTTTTTAAAATTATTGAATGCCTACTGTATATGAAGTACTATGCTTCTTGCTATAGGGCAGAGGTTGGCAAATGTTTTATATAGAGGACCAGATAGTAAATATTTTTAGTTTTGTGGGCCAAATAGTCTCTGTTGCTATTAGCGTGTTGTTATAGAGTGAAAGCAGCCATAGAAAATCTGTAAATAGAAAACCATGGCAGTGCTCCAACAAAATTTTATTTACCAAAACAGGTGACCTGCTCTAGGGATATAAAGATGGGAAAGAAAATGGTCCCTAACCAAATAAGTGTCATAATGCAAGTACACAAGGGTTCCTCACTGCAGGGCCTCTTCCTTTCTATTCTCTCTTCCTGGGCATTCTCTTGCCTGCCCCTGGCCTGGCCAGCTCCTGATTGTTCTTCGTGTTTTTCCTTCTCTCCAGGTTAGATCAGATTCTTCTTATCGGCTCAGTAGGCTTCTCTTTCATAGCATTTCCCTGAACTATTTGAAATCTTGTGTGATCAGTCATTTTAAGCCAGTTTTCTCTACTAAAATGTAAGTGTATCTAACTTTGATCACCATAGTAATCCCAGCTCCTGACCTTGTTCTTTGCACATAGCAATCACTCCAGTATTTGCTGAGTTTCTCAAATCTAAGCCACAGGGTGGAAAGTGTATGCACACAAATGAGAGCATACACAAAGCAAAGCATTGGCTTCGGTCTTCAGCTGCCTGAGTCATAGTGTGATTCTGCTTCACCAACTTGCTTATCTTCTCAGCACCTTGGTTACCACATGTATAAAATGAGCATCATAATAGTAGCTAGCTCAGAAGAATGATTAGAAGAACTACATGAAATGGGACCTGTAAACCATTGTATTAGTCCATTTTCATGCTGCTGATAAAGACATACTCGACACTGGGTAATTTATAAAGAAAAAGAGGTTCAATGGACTCACAGTTCCACATGACTGGGGAGGCCTCACAATCATGGTGGAAGGCGAAAGGCACATCTTACATGGTGGCAGACAAGAGAGAATGAAAGCCAGGCAAAATGGGAAACCCCTTATAAAATCATCACATTTCATGAGATTTACTCACTACCACAAGAACAGTCTGGGGGAGACCACCTCCATGATTCAATTATCTCCCATCGGGTCCCTTCCACAATGCATGGGAATTATGGGAGCTACAATTCAAGATGAGATTTGGGTGGTGACACAGTTAAACCATATCAACTGCTAAGCATAGAATATGTTCAATAAAGGTCAGCTGTCATCCCAGAGGGAGTTCGAAGGCTGTGGAGGTAAAACACATATGCAGTACAAGCAAGGCTTTGTGAAGTTCCTAGCAGCTGCCTTCAGGAGGACTTTCAGTTTAAAGGATGTTCTACCCACATTGGAGGTCAAAAGAAATTAAATTCTTGGAATTCATGGCTGGTTTTACCTAAGGGTGTTCGAGTTGGAAGGTGCCTGGGAAGGATCAGGAATGCATTGATGCGATGAGCACAGAAATGGCACAGAACTAATCAAGAGGCCTGAGTTTAGTCCACCTAGTTCCTGCTGTGTGGCCCAGGTCTCACTAAATAACTTCTCTGAGCCTCAAGTTACTCGTTTTCAAAGTGTTAATGAAACTAGCTGTCACATCTCCAATGAGAAAATGCAAGGGAAAGGACCGTGTATACTATAAAACACTATCTATGCCAGTCTCATTCTTTTAAAATCCTGCGGAGTATTCCATAGTGTAAATATACCACAACTTACCTAGGATTTTCTGTATCAATGAACATTGCGATTTTTGCTATTTCAATAATTATATCTTTAAAGCTTTGCCTTGTCTCATATTTAGTTCATTGGTATAAATATATTATGCTAACAATAATAAGCATGAAAAAAACTTCAAAATTTTTAACTCCATGAGGAAAACTAAATAAGGTAAAAGAAATTAAACTAAAGAAATTATGACAATAAAAAGTTTTGAAGATTTCAGGTTTTTTAAAATGTTAGTAATAATCAAGAAAAAAACAAAGTTGCCTATAATGATGGATTCATAACCAATATATTTCTTTAATCACAGCTCAAATATTTTCATTTCTGATTACTAAAAATAATATATTAATATAAGAAGAATGATCGTTTTATAAAAGAATTCACAATGTAATATCTTTAAGTACTATGTTTTCTAGAACTTATTTCTTATATAAAATACGATTTTCTTTAAATTTTTTTTTTTTTTTTTGAGATGGGTTTGCTGTGTCACCTAGGCTATAGTGCACTGGTGCAGTAATGGCTCACTGCAGCCTCAACCTCCTGGGCTCAAGCAGTCTTCCCCCCACCTCAGTACCTGGGACTACAGATGCATGCCACTGTGCCTGGATAATCTTTTGATTTTTTTTTTTTTTTTTTTTTTTGAGATAAGGTGTCACTTTGTCGCCCAGGCTGGCAGATATATTTCCTTGTTTGTTTTTTTTTTTTTTTTGAGATGGAGTCTCGCTGTGTCTCCCAGGCTGGAGTGCAGTGGCACAATCTCAGCTCACTGCAAGCTCCGCCTCCCGGGTTCCCGCCATTCTCCTGCCTCAGCCTCCCCAGTAGCTGGGACTACAGGCACCCGCCACCATGCCCGGCTAATTTTTTTGTATTTTTAGTAGAGACGGGGTTTCACCGTGTTAACCAGGATGGTCTCTATCTCCAGACCTCGTGATCCGCCCACTTCGGCCTCCCAAAGTGCTGGGATTACAGGCGTGAGCCATCAGTGTATTTCTTTTATAAAGAAAATGTGTTTCCTCTAGTGTTCTGTTAGAAAAACAATCAACTCACATGACCAGAACCAAATGCTTTGTTTTATTTTAGTTACAAATCATCATGTAGTCCTTTTTGGAAAGAACTTAGCAAATTTTCATTATTTATTTAATATTTATTATTTATTTGTGTGTAGTTTTTAATCCGCAAAAGGATTTAAAGCATCCAGCATTAGTCATATTTTATTAAATTATAGGAATTAATGATTTGGGGACTTATTTTCTTTAAAAGTATAAATTATTAAATTATCATATGCTTAGTGCAGAAAGTTTGGAAACTCAAAATTCATAAAAGAAAAAGAGTTACCTGAAGTCCCCCCAAGCAAATGAATTGTTATTTTTTTAATTTTCTTAAAAGGAAGATGTTATTTTTCTCATCTTACATCATTTTTAAAGCACAAAAGTTTTGCATATGTAAGGGAGAATAATATTTCTTCATTATTTTTCCTGCCCAAATAGTCTACCCAAAGATAAAGAGCATGTACTTTCCCACCTTCCCAAACAACTCCTAAAACTCTTGCATACACTACCGAGCTGGCATAGTGAACCCAAAAAAGAAGGAAGTTATTCCTTTTGCTACTGCCATTTGCTGTGCTTGTGGACATTTTGTTTGTTTGCAATGCGATGATTTGTTTTCCTTAAATAGCCTTCCCCGCATAGCAAACTGCCCGCAAGAAAAGTTGACTGTCCTTACAGAACAGCAGAGTGCCTGCAGCCAACGTTGTTTTTGCTGTCCTTTCTTTAGACCTGTAGCTTCCTCCTCCTTACAGATTACACTGAGCTTTTTCCCCTTCTTACACTCGTGGCCTACATTCCAGGAGATCAAGCCTGGCACATGTTAATGAATGTAGGTTTTATTTAGAAACATGACCACTTGTCACTGCCCAGTGTCATATTATCGGGCAGAGACTACCAACATTTGTCTAGAGTGAACATTTTCATACTTCTATACACAGACAAGGGGAAACTTTCATCCCCACGCAGGATATAGCCTTTTGCTCTGCAGAGTCTAACTTTTGCAAGTGGAAGCTTCATGGTGGTGGCAGAGGACCTGCGTGCTCTGAGGATGGCAGAGGACGGCTGTGTGGACGCAGATCTCCCAGATTGTAACTGCGATGTCACAAGGCAGGCATCTTCTTGAGTTTCTTCCATTGTACATAGCTTTCATGTTACGTGGGGTTTGTAGGATAGATGCTGGAAGCTTTAATCCAGAGCTGTTTTTGCCAATGTTACATGAAGAGGATTGGTGTTGGGAGATAGCTGGCCATGTGGACTCCCAAGAGTTATTTGTTGGTTTGTTTTCTAGTACCTCTACTGGGCATGCAGAGCTGGATGAAAAGGTTAATGGACTTTATTATGACTCGGTATTCCAGTTGTCTCTGGAGCGTATGCGTCATACAAGGAGTATGGCTAGAGTAGAGAAGCTGAGACACAGGAAAGCGATCCAGAAAAAGACTCAGTTAGTCCATCATCTGCTATTTAAAGGATGGGCTTCTGATGAAACTGAAATTTAGCCTTAGCTGGTTCACAGCTTTGTAGTTGAAAGCTTTCCTTTCATTAAATAAAAATATTTCAGGGCTCTAGAAAATGTTGTGTGTTTGAGAAAGTTGCTTTTGTTTGTGCTTGTCAGTAAGTTTTAGTCGCTAATATAAAGCTTATAAAATATATGTGCAAAGTATACAGATTAATGTCTAAAATAGTAATTTAGCACATTATGCAAATGTTTAGTTCATTTTTTTTTAGTTAGAATAAAAATGTGACAGGAATTTTTATTTTTAACTTTTTAAAAATATTTTCCTTTTTCTGTATCATCCCTCAGATACATTTCTACAAATAAATAGGATTTACCCAATGGTAATTTTTGTTCTATTATATTTAGAATTTGAACTTTTTGTTTTGTTTTGGGTTACGGATATACTAAATTACTGTGAAGGAAAGTTGTGAAATATAGATACAATATATATAGATTTATAAGTATATGTGTGTAGGTACGTATATACGTATATATATACGTATATATATGTGTGTTTGTATATACATGTTTCCGTGTTAAGAAGCTGGATATTTGCATTTCATAGTAGAATCCTTCTCAAGAAAGGTGAAGTGCCTGGACTGTGAAAGAACCATAAGCTGCGGGGACTTACAGATTTATCAAGCTGCTAAACTTACCCAGACATGTGACGTCTGCAAGTGTCTAATTTGAATGATAATCCTGGATGTTTACCAAAAGGAATGTTGCTCAGACTCCTCACGATGATAGATAAATAAAAATACTGTGACACTTTACCCAAAAATTATCTTTAAAGAAATAATGGAAAGAAACATGGGACATTTCTCCTAAAAAAAAGGGGTGATCCCTGTCCTGCAAATAAATATCAAGTTTAATAAGCCAAGGCTTATGAATCCTACTATCCATGCCCTCCAGGCTCACATCTGCTCCCTCAGCACAGATGCACACTGCATTTTGCTATTTGTAGTAAAATACACTGTTTTAAAAAATGAAAAAGAACGGCTTAAATGTTCACCCCCATTGACTTTAGCAAATTTACACATTTGTTTGAAAGAGGAACTTGTCCCTAATGGACTATATGAACACACATTTCCATGTCATGATGCCCTTGACATATTGCATACTAACCGCTCTGACTTGGAACTCATTCAGTATTACAAAAGTTATACCGTAATTTATTTTTCTAATGTAGATGGTCCTATGGAACAGTGTTTACTTGCATCCTTTTGTGCTTTGGATCTTTTGATCATATTTGTAAGTGAGTTTTGAACCAAGAAAATGAATAAATTTTAGTACTTGACAAATAGAGCATTGGCAAATGTTGAACCTAGAAGTAAAATTTAATACACACTTAATATCAGATAAAAATTTTTAAATGAAAACATGTTAATTAAATAAACACAATTCGCTTAGAATATTCATTATTAATGTTTAGCAACCATTTAAACAGTACCCGATTTAGTGCAAAGCACTGAGTTTAGCATGGCCAGGGTAGGGAAATAGCCAAATATGGAAATTCACATTTCCAGCTTTCCAAGGAACTTACCATGGAGGAGACCAATTAATGCATGAATAATACCAGGGAACTAAAATAAGGAAGGGAGGAAACAAGCACTCCGACCTCTAGTAAAATCCTAACGACATTACCATCCCCAAGCCTAGTAAGTGTTCAGATCCTACGAAATCTGAAGACAAGAAGCTGGTCATTTAGGAGAGGCTGCTGAAAAGACGTTCCTACAGAAGTAAAAGCAGGACAGACCTCTCTGTTCTGTGTGCCATTCTTCAGGCCTGTTCCAGTGGGTTTATTGATGGTAAAGTCTTCTTTCAGTCTGGGGCACTGTGGCCAGAGCCGTGTAAAATTCCATGTCCGTGCTGTGGTTGGTCAAACGTACTTCACAAGCTTTGTACCCAGTAGCCATAATAAAACTGTCATTCACTGACTGATGCCCAGGTGAATTTTGTCTTAGCCATGAGAGAAATGTGAGTGAGTTGTATGTAAAAGTTCTTGGAAATAGTGTTCAAGGCCAATGCCTTGAAGTGTCTGGGGGACAGTGTACAATTTGTATTTACAAAGCTAATTGGGGAAATCTTATCTCAAGTGGAATTTTAAGTCATAATAAACAATGCAACATATTTTCATTTTCTACCAATAGAATATATTGTGAAATATGAACATAATTTTTTAAATACACATTTTTTAAAAGAATAAAAGGTAATGCTCCTAAGAGGGTTTTTACAAACTGAAAATGTTATTCAAATAGAAGTGTTATTAATTACAATTATTGAAATATAGATATTACTAACAGCTGACCATAGTGAAAATCCTTTAAGAGCATTTATATGACAGTGCTTTGAGGAAAAATGACAAAGAGGAAAAGCGATCATGTTGTCAAATGACTACATTTTCACTTGAGAGAGAAACATTGATTTATTGAAACTGAAACAGAAGTGATGATATCAATTTTAAACAACTAAAAATACATAAAAATGTTCAAAATACTTTGATTATGAGACATTTTCTTCAGAACAGTGTGTCTTGATCAGAGAAACATATCAGAACCATCTGGAGATGGTGGCTGGTAGTTGGCACCTGTGGTTTGAAAGCACCCTCCGCTGATTGTGTGACAATCCCAGCTTGAGAATCACTTCTTTAAAAGCCTGGAAGTAATGCGGGGGTGGGGGAGGGGGAGCGAATGTCTCATGACTGTAAGTGTAAGTTGTCAGTCTTTGAGAACATTCTATTGCAGATCCCTGCCTTTAAATGTATCACAAACCTAGAGTTTTACAAGTCATGTTGCTCTTGACATATTTTCAAGAAGATAGATACCTCTTCAGTTGAGCCAAGATGACACCCTAACAGCTTGAAGTATTTTGCTCATCTGCTGTTTACCTCTGTTATGAGCAATGCCAATTAGGTGGCCATGTTTCCTGAACCAAGAAGCGAGATTTATAGTCTAAAGATAGCAGCAATTTTTAAATAAGGGCACTAATAGATCATTGATCGTATGCTTATTATCACCATGACCTTTCTCTTTAGAGCAATCTGTGTACACTCAGCCATGTCAGGCTCTTAACAGGGACTCAATAATTGATTTTTGCTCTAAGTAGGTAGTAATGGAGTTGAGAAATACTACCTGTGTTCCTTCCAAACTTGTGATCACACCCTGCTCACACTGGGAAAACCGTGTTCAAAACTAATTTATCTGTGCGCCTGTGCCCTGGACCCCTGCCTCCTCTGCATCCTTGCTCCATTGTCTGTATTCACCTCTAATTTCTATCCTCCTTTTTCTTCTGTCTTTGGCTTCTTCCACATGAGTTTCTAACTCTCTGCCTAGAAAGATTGTTAAAGCCCAGTGTTCTCCTCTGCACACGAGGGAAACATGAGTGGGCCTCTCGCTGAAGCGGGACGTTCCCCCTTCTCTGCCCACAGGGTGAAGAAGCTGAAGGAGACCCTGGTGGCCGTGCAGCAGCTCGATAAGAACATGAGCAGCCTGAGGACCTGGCTCGCTCACATTGAGTCAGAGCTGGCCAAGCCAATAGTCTACGATTCCTGTAACTCGGAAGAAATACAGAGAAAGCTTAATGAGCAGCAGGTAAGACTTAAAATTGAAATGGAATTAGTAAGCCATGGACTAGCTGTCCTCCTGGCCAGGATGATGGGGTGGGCATGAGATGGTGCCTGGGGATGGAAGGTCAAGAGGGAGCTAGGCAGGACTGGTGAGGAAGGGGGCTTTGCCTAGGCAGGCAATTGAGGCCAAAAGGTTTCATGTGACTGCAGAGTTCAGCCTTACAAAGATGCTTGTGCCATTGTACAGTTAGTGTCATCCATCCACCAAGAAGCCTTCTAAGATGGTAGGTAAGGCTGAGCTACAATTATGTATCTAAAATAGTACTAACAGATTGACTTACTTATTTGAGAGTCACTAGACCTAGCCCACTACCATACACTTAGAAAAGAGTGAAAGGAGCACCGCTCATTTTTTGTCCTGTGTATAGTGTTTGGGGAAAGATTACAAGGCATACTTAGAATTTTTCAAGTTGAAAAAATTTTGTTTTGCAAAAAGGATTACATGACCTGTAGATCGCACATTGTAATTCCACTTTCATGTGTGTAGCAAAGATAGAACATCTCACTGGCAGTGTACAACCCAACAAAGCAAAAAGGGATGATCCGGGAAAATGTATACAGAAGAAATTTTCACCTCCCATTCCCTCCCTCATTTATTTTTTTCTTTTTCTTTTCTTTTTTTTGGGGGCAGGGGTGGGGACAGAGTCTCACTCTGTTGCCCAGGCTGGAGTGTAGTAGTGTGATCTCAGCTCACTGCAACCTCCGCCTCCCAGGTTCAAGCGATTCTCATGCCTCAGCCTCCCAAGTAGCTGGGATTACAGGCATGCACCACCATGCCTGGCTAATTTTTGTATTTTTAGTAGAGATGGGGTTTTGCCATGATGACCAAGCTAGTCTCAAACTCCTGACCTCGAGTGATCTGCCCACCCTCGGCCTCCCAAAGTGCTGGGATTACAGGCGTGAGCCACTGTGCCGGGCCCCCTCGTTTATTCTTACTAAGTGTATCAGACTCCAGTTGCCAGTAGCAAACACTGTAAGTTCCCCACTAGAGATATCGTTACTCCGTGCCTTTAGATTGCTTTGAATATTCTGTCCACACTCTGGTTCTCTCCATTACATTTAGGCCGTTTGCAGCAAAGTTGCTTAATTTTAAAGTGCTATAAAATGTAAATACCTCCTGTTTTTAAAATCTTAGAGTTTATCTACTTACTTCATTTTACAGACTATTTAAGCCCATGAAATAGGTGTTAAAATACAGTTTTGGGTGTTGAGAGTTTTTTTAATATTAAAATTATCATTAAAATTTTTTTCTTTCTAATGAATACGTAATACTTGTACATCTGTGTGGGGTACAACATGATGCTTCAATGCATATTTGCATAGTGTAACAATCAAACAAACTGAGGTAATTTGATGACCATATCCATCACTTTAAACATTTATCGTTTCTTTGTAGTAACAATACTCAAAATCTTCTCTTCTAGCTATCTTGAAATGTACACTATATTCCATTGCTTTTAAAAAACTTGTTAGCAAGATATTTTTCAATTTTTATGAAATTAAAGTTTTCTGATGGGTGGTGATGTTTGAGATTCTGATGATTGAATTGTAGGGATCCTGGTTGGCATCCAGCTTCCCAGATTCTTGCAGAGAACATGGTAATGATGTGTACAGTGATGAGTTAAAATGTAAATGGCCGGTATTGTAATTTCGCAAGTGTATGAAAATCAACAAAATATCTAGTTAAATATGGCAAATTGATCATACGGATTCATAGCGCCACCTACTACTAAAACCCCAATAAAATGATAGTAGAGAGGGAAAAAGGTTAAAACCACAATGGCAGAGAGAACAGGAGAGAAAATGGTAGCGATGACAGACATCCAACATAGTTTTGTAAGATAGAAAGTGGATAGATCAGTGATGGTGTTGACAGAATGGAGGATGGAGAAAGTGGATTCATGCCACAGAGTTCCAGGAAGGCTCGGAAAGTGGAGATCGGGTGAAGCTGAAAGTAGAGTTGCCTGTTGAGCTGTAAAATGGAAGAGTACTTGAAAATCTGAATAAGGTGTGCTGAGACTGGCAGATTCCTCCTAAGCCCAGCCAGCCAGGGAACTCTGCTTCCTTTACTCAGGCAGAAGACCAGATGATTACTCTCTGGAGAAGGCAAACCAGAAGGACTCTGGGTTTGGGGATGAGGACACCATGGAGGCTAGAGTCACTATGTTAAAAATGGGGAGATGATGTGAATGGCTCAGTACCAAATGGTCGGGCTCCCATCCCGCTTCCCCAGCTTGGCTCCCACTATGTCAGTACCCAGGCTCCCACCCTAGCCAGGAGATTGGAGCATCCTTTCTGGAGAACTGACCAGACAAGAGAAAAGTACCTTCAATTAGTGATACTTAAGGTAACCCAGCAAAGGCCAGACCCCTGCCTGACTCTCCACGGGGAAGCCTCCCGATTGACATACTTTAGGTGCATACGCAGCTTCTACAGCTGGCTCATTCTTGAACATGTGTGGGTAGGCAAGAATCCTCACTGCTTAAGAAAGCTTCTACCATTAAGAAAAGACCAAAATAAACAGAGGGAAATAAAGAAAGGCGCAATCAGAGGAAACACGTTGTAGAGAGAGGAAGAAAATGTAAACAAAACAAAACAAACAAACTCACAGAAATGAGACGTTTTGCATTCATAAAATGAAAGGCTGCCATTTTTCTTTAAAAAAGAGCTTTCAGAATGGAGACTGTCTTCCACAAAGTAAAACAGAAAGATTAATATATGAAAAATAGGAGAGAAATATAGACATAAACATAATAAAATTAACAATAATGCAAGAGTTTCAAAGTCCAATTCAATCATTTTGTAAAAGTCCCCCCCTAAAAAAAATAAAGAAAATGGAGAGGAGAAAATTACCATAGTAGTAATGTAATATATATAATATTATTAAATAATATATGTTTATTATTAAATAATGTAGTAATGTAATAAAATATATTTTATATATTATTAAGTATGTGTTTATATCCTTTATTACATTACTACTATGTTAATTTTCTCCTCTCCATTTTCTTTATTCTTTTTTAGGAAGACTTTTATAAAATAACTGAATTGGATTTTGAAACTCTTGCATTATTGTTAATTTTATTATGTTTATGTCTATATTTCTTTGCTATTTTTCATATAGTTATCTTTTTGTCTACTTTGTGGGAGATTACACATATATGTGTACACACATTACACATATGTGTGTATGTATATCTATTCATATATATATCTAAAATGAAAAACATGCATTTGCAGATTATAAGGGCCATATAAGTACCCAGGAAAATGTAAAACAAAGCAAAGCCACACTGTAAAATTGCAGACCACAAGGAATAAGGAGATCCTAAAGGTTTCCAGGATGAAATAAAATCTGGCTTCTCCGAAACAATACTGGAAGCTAGAAGACAATGGCTCTGCCCACAGAAAGCTGAGAAAAATTCTTTATAATTTAGAATTTTATATCCTGCCACTTAATATCTAAAAATTTTACCTCCTATGTACCCATTTGCAGGAAGCTAATGAAAGGTATGCTACATACACAAAAGTGAGAGGAAACTACACTTCATACTTGCTACACATGCTGCATGCTACTGTGTTGCATACGCTGCATATGCTACCTGCACTAAAGCAAGAGGGGAAATGCTATTCAACTCAGGAGAAAGAAAAAGGGAATTCCCAGATTGAAGGTGCAGGAAAGTCCCTGGTGACAGCTGTACTGCAGCCAAGCCAGCACCTGTCCAGATGGGAGCAGGGGCTCTGGGTGCTCTAGGAGGGATGTTGCCAGGAGGAGCCAGGAGGGGCTAGAGTATCTGATGGGCTTAACCACTCTGGAAGGAGTTTTATTAGTTCCATAAGAGAGATAATAGAAGCAAGCATTATAAATTTGAGAGAAAGAGAGGATTGTAAAATCCAGGAAAAATGACTTATCAGGAGATCGAGACCATCCTGGCCAACATGGTGAAACCCTGTCTCTGCTAAAAATACAAAAATTAGCTGGGCATGGTGGTGCGTGCCTGTAATCCCAGCTACTCAGGAGGCTGAGGCAGGAGAATAACTTGAACCAGGGAGTCGGAGGTTGCAGTGAGCTGAGATCATGCCACTGCACTCCAGACTGGTGACAGACTGAGACTCTGTCTAAAAAAAAAAGAAAAGAAAAAAGAAAAGAAACATAACCGTAGCATATTTTGTTCCTCAAATGTGAACAATATTAAATAACCATCATCATGAGAACAGTGATTATTACCCTAGCTCTAAGTTGTACTGTAACAGTCATTAGAGTTCAGTCAGCCATGTAGAAGTTTATTTCTTCCCTACTAAAGAAGAATTCATAAAGTAATTACTAAAATGGACAAATCAAGCAGTAGCTATGTTACTTAGAAATAGAGAAGTTATATATTACTGAGAAATACAGAAATAGGTCGAATGTGGTGACTCACCCCTATAATTCTAATACTGTGGGAGGCCAAGGCAGAAGGATCACTTGAAGCCAGAAATTCGAGGCTGCAGTGAGCCATAATCACACCCCCGCACTCCAGCCTGGGTGACAGAGTAAGACCCTGTCTCGAAAAATGAAAAAGTGTAGAAGTAATACCAGAAGAAAGAGCCACAAGAGATGGAAATGGTTGCTGCTGAACAGGTGGACTCCGGGGTGGAAAGCACTGCTTTATTCAGAACCTGCTAGTAGTTTTTTACTTTTTATTACATTAAATATGCACATATAGCTTTTTAATTAAATTTTAAATTAAAACTTTAAAAAAATCTTGTATACCAGTGGTTAAAAGTAAACTTTCTGGGTTCAGATCTTGGCCTCACTACATTCTCATATGATCTGATTTATAGAGCCCTGATTTATAGAATGCCAATCATCAGAGTACGCACCACACAGTGTGATTATACAAATTACTAAAAAGAAGCACTGAGCACAGTGCTTACCAAACACAAAGTCAGGGCTTGATAAATTTTATTTTGATCATGTCATAGTTACTACAGTTTCCTTTGTGGAAAATTTTTAAGAATCATTCTGTCTCTACTAAAAACATAAAAATTAGCTGGGCATGGTGGTGTGCGCCTGTAGTCCCAGCTACTCAGGAGGCTGAGGCAGGAGAACTGCTTGAACCTGGGAGGGGGAGGTTGCAGTGAGTTGAGATTGCGCCACTGCACTCCAGTCTGCTGACAGAGCGAGACTCCGTCTCAAAAAACAAAGTTAAAGCTGAGCCTGAAACTTATTTGTCTTAGGGTACTTATGTATGGTTATAAATCCCCTCAAATCTTAGGGTTGCCATTTCACATATTGATTTTAACAAAAACTTTTGAGTATTTAGGGAAAATGAAATAAAAATGCTAACTTTCTTAAATGCATGGTTTATTATCCTTCCAACTGTATATCCTTGCACAAAATGTACTTTAAGACCTCAAATGTACTTGGTAATCTCATTTACAGAATTATTTGTCTTTGTGTTTATCTTTAAGCAAATACTAAGTTTAATTTTTATGTTACTTTATTTTATATTTTTAGAACAGCAATTCATGTGACATACTCTTTCACGTAAGTGAAGGAGGTTATGTTAGAGATTTGAAAGGACTGTTTATAAAAATATAAATATTTTAGTAGAATTTATCGTCTAGTGTCTAGTCTATAAAATCTCCAAAATGAATTAAAGGCACTGTTAGACATTTGACAATAGCTAGTGTGTTCGTACATGTTGTCAAGGGAAAAAAATAAGAGGAAGAGCAACACAAGAATTTAAATCCCAGGTATCTCCGTAAATTGAGGAATTTTTAGAGCAAGAGAAAAGCTAAGCAAATTCAAGAACTTCCTGATGAAAGAAAAGGAAAACACACTAAAGACATTGATGAATATCGCAAACAAAAAAATTATGCTGATAGAGCTCACTTTTAATAATGGAACTTACTTGGAGTAAATGGAGTTAAAAGTTCAATAGAGAAAACAACGTACAATTTGGATTTACATTTTATACAGTTAAAATGAAGATTTCACGCTGTGGGACTCCAGGGAAATCCAGTGCTTTGCTTTTATCAGAAAACATTTTACTTCTATCCTACATTAAAAATTGCTCTACACCAGGCGCAGTGGCTCACACCTGTAATCCCAGCACTTTGGGAGACCGAGGCAGGCGGATCACAAGGTCAGGAGTTCCCGACCAGCCTGGCCAACAGGGTGAAACCCCATCTCTACTAAAAATACAAAAATTAGCCAGGCATGGTGGTGGGTGCCTGTAATCCCAGCTACTCAGGAGGCTGAGGCAGGAGAATCAGGAGGAGAATCGGCAGGAGGTTGTAGTGAGCCAAGATCATGTCACTGCACTCCAGCCTGGTGACACAGTGAGACTCCATCTCAAAAAAAAAAAAAAAAGTTGTTCTCTGAGGAAGCTGCTGATGTCATGCATGATATAGTCCCTTAAATAGTATTTCTACATATTTGTGGGGTCCATATGATATTTTGTTACATGCATAGACTGTGTAATGATCAAGTCAGGGCATTTGGGGTATCCGTCACCTCTGGTATTTATTATTTCTATGTGTTGGGAACATTTCAATTTCTCTCTTCTAGCTACTTTGAAACATGCAGTACATTGTTGTTAACTATAGTTATTCTACTCTATCAAACATTAAAACTTATTCCCCCTAACTGTATGTTTGTATCTGTTGACCAACCTCGCTTCATGGCCCCAAAACACTCTTCCCAGCCTCTGCTATCTGGCGTTCTACTCTCTCCCTGCATGAGATCAACTGTTTTAGCTCCCACATACAAGTGAGAACGTGTCATATTTCTGTTTTTGTACCTGGCTTATTTCACGTAACATAATGACCTCCAGTTCTATCCGTGTTGCTGCAAACAACGTAATTTCGTTTTTTTATGACCGAATAATATTCCATTGTGTGTGTGTGTATATATATATGTATATGTGTATATATATGTCACTTTTTCTTTATTTGTTCGTCCATTGATAACCATGTTACCTTTTAATGATGGTGGAATTAACTGTTTAAAAAAGAATGCAAATCAGCTGGGTGCAGCGACTCACACTGTAATCCCAGCACTTTGGAAGGCCTAGGTGGGCGGATCACCTGAGGTCAGGAGTTCAAGACCAGCCTGGCCAACATGGTAAAACCCTGTCTCTACAAAACTACAAAAATTAGCCAGGCATGATGGCGGGTACCTGTAATCCCAGCCACCTGGGAGGCTGAGGCAGGAAAATCACTTGAACCCGGGAGGCAGAAGTTGCCATGAACTGAGATTGCGCCATTGCTCTCCAGTCCATGTGACAGAGTGAGACTCCATCTCAAAAAAAATAAAAAATAAAAAATTGAATGTAAATCTTTGGATCTTAAAACCCAGTTCTTGAGTGCCAGCTCTAGCACGTGCAGATATACAGGCCCTCGGTATCTATGTTTCTACATTGGTGGATTCCACCAACCGTAGATCAAAAGTATTTGGGAAAAAAATTGGATCTGCATTGAATATGTACAGACTTTTTATTCTTGTCATGATTCCCTAAACAATACAGTATAAGAACTATTTCTATGGCATTTACATTGTATTAGGTATTATAAGTAATCTCAAGATGATTTAATCTGTATGGAAGGATGTGCATAGGAGGTATGCAAATACTACAACATTCAATATCAGGGACTTAAGCATCCATGGATTTTGGAATCGGAGGAAAGTTCTGGAACCAATCCCCTGACAGATACTAAGAGATGACTGTATTGCATTGATTGATTGATTGGGATGAAAGTGATGTATTCGTGAAGTAGAGTCTGGGGCAAGATTCCTTTTTTTTTTCTTTTTGAGACGGAGTCTCGCTCTGTCGCCCAGGCTGGAGTGCCGTGGCTGGATCAAGCTCCGCCTCCCAGGTTCACGCCATTCTCCTGCCTCAGCCTCCCGAGTAGCTGGGACTACAGGCGCCTGCCACCTCACCTGGCTCGTTTTTTGTATTTTTTAGTAGAGACGGGGTTTCACCGGGTTAGCCAGGATGGTCTCGATCTCCTGACCTCATGATCCGCCCGTCTCGGCCTCCCAAAGTGCTGGGATTACAGGCTTGAGCCACGGCACCCGGTCAAGATTCATTTTTTATTGATTAAAGAAGTTAGTTTTACTCCTAGTATAGACTATTTCATTTGTTCAGTTTATATGTTGGCATTACTCACATAGCTAAAATATTTCTACATCCATTTTCTAGTACTTTTGAGCTTGTTGGATTTCATAAATGAGGTTCAAGAAATATCATACATTCAGGGAAATTAAATATTTGTCAAGGTGTAGCCTAACCATTTATCAACAGATGTTGCTTCAGTTTCTCTCATCTGTATACATGTAATTGTTGAATAAAGCCTGTTGCGTTCCCCGGCAGGAACTTCAGAGAGACATAGAGAAGCACAGTACAGGTGTTGCATCTGTCCTCAACCTGTGTGAAGTCCTGCTGCACGACTGTGATGCCTGTGCCACTGATGCCGAGTGTGACTCTATCCAGCAGGCTACAAGAAACCTGGACCGGCGGTGGAGAAACATTTGTGCTATGTCCATGGAAAGGAGACTCAAGTGAGCTGGGATGCTGAAACAGGGAAGAGGAAAGACCAAAATGAAAATAAAAATCACCCAGAGTGATTGCACTGTTCACTCTTTCCTGTTGGTTACAATGTCCAAAAATAGCTGTGGCTTCCCAAACTTGCTATTATCTACATTTAGTTGGGAAAATAAGTAGGTATAAAAGTAATATATAAATATAACAAGCCAAGTTATGTCTGACTTAACAGTTTAAAAATAACACGGAAACGTAAAAGTACACCCTCGTCAAAGAAGCATAACATTTCAGAATGTGTGGCTGTGAAAACAGTGATGTTCTTCTATTAAAAATTAAATCAAAACACATTTATCTTTAAGCCCTTTGAAATTTAAGGTGGCAGAAAATCGTGCTGTGTTGGAAAGTGACATCATGGCTGTGCTCTCTGGTAAACTGTTGAAAGCTTAATATTTGTCCTGCTGTCATAGATTGACTTTTGTCAGTGTGAGCTGAATGTTGGACTTCAATGGATTTTCAGACCTCGTTTTTATTTCCGTAAAACACTGGCATGAGTGCACACTGTAAACCTGCTGTTGCTTTTCTAAACTTGTTGCACACGTCCAAGGCAGCTCATGTGATGTGTTTATAATTTTCAATTGGACTAATTCAAAATCCAGAGCTGCAGGACATGTTTTTAAAAAAATAAAACAGCTGTTTCATTTTAGCTCAAACAGTTGTCTCTCTTGCGCTCTGGTCAAATTTGGCTCGAGCCGTGGTTATTGTTTGGCACAGCAGTTGCCTCTGCGGGCACCCTTAATCCAGTGGCAGGCATCAGACCGGGTTCTGGAGCAAAAGCAGCCTCCAATAATCAGATTCTGTTCTTTCCTTTTCTGCCCCAGAATCGAAGAGACGTGGCGATTGTGGCAGAAATTTCTGGATGACTATTCACGTTTTGAAGATTGGCTGAAGACTTCAGAAAGGACAGCTGCATTTCCCAGCTCTTCTGGGGTAATCTATACAGTTGCCAAGGAAGAACTAAAGAAATTTGAGGTGATTTATAATTCCAAATTTTTAATCCTTATTTTGCTATTAAAGTAGCCAGCTGGTAGTTGGAGTTCCAAGACCTAAACTAGTTGTTCACCACATGTTATCTGTTCAAATTGCTGGGTGAGGACTTTGCAGCCATCTTTATTATGACCTCATAAGTAGGCAAAGAAGGAGGAAAAAGAGGTTTTCCCAAAAGATCTTGTCATGATTTTTATTTCAGAATTGTTCCACAATCAACCATCCTTTCTACGATTAAAATATGATGTTTTTATACTATAAAAATCTACCTTCCAAATACATTTTTGTATTTTCTTTACCTAATCGGAGTGTGTGTGTGTATGTGTGTGTGTGGTGTGTGTGTGTATCTGATAAAAGAGTTGGCTCTAGAACGGAATAAAACATTTTCATTATAATTCATTTCTAATTACACAGTGAAGAGTAGTACTGGTCTTGAGTCACCAAAACTTTTCAATTACACTGCTAACTATAAGGCTAACTTTTACTTTGAAAGTTACAAAATAGACGAAAATAGCTGTAGTGTAATCATATTCATAAAGAAGTCATCCAAGAATTGATTCCAGTACCTTGCCTGCTTGCACGATCTCGAGTCCACTCTGTCACTGCTGTACAATGAAGCTCTGACTTCTCCACTGCCTTTCCTTTTCATGGAAGACCTGACCTAGCCCCACCCTGACCATTTTTAAATGTGAAGGTGTTTTTCCTTTCAGTTCCCACTGCTAGGCAGTCGTGTGCTCAGACATGTTGACAGCAAAGAGTTCAGAAGCATTCTGACCGTTCTCGGTTGCTAATTCTGCCCCAAGTTCCTCGAGATGTTTAGAAATAAGACTAAAAATGCAATGAAATGTAGCTGCATTCATTTTTACCTTGTGACATCAGGTAACCAGGCATTTACTGAGGCCTATGATGGGAAATAGGAAGTTCCCTTTTTATTCTTATGGAGTTTAAAATCTCAGGGTTGTACATGGACAGCTATATGAATCTAGAAAAATGTTCAAATACTTTGTGAAATGAATGAATTACTCTGATGTCTGAGTGGTGAATGAATTTATATGCACTATACCACTAAATTAAAATAAACAATGCTTTTATTCTTATATAAAAGATATTCCCTTAGAAAACTACTAGTAAAAAGCACAGTAAACTCTGCAGTAGATTCCAGGTCATCTCGACGTGAATGAATGTTAGTGGAAGAGCTGCTCAACTGCATCTTACCACACTCAGCTTCATAAAGGTTAAGACCTTTTATAATTAGCTTACACTGCAAAGCAGATTATATAAGATTCTTTTTGATGCTATTTTAGACTCTCAGATTTTAAAGCAAAAGTTAGCCTTATATTTAGCTTTTATAATGATTGATTTTATTATTTATCATGAATTTTGTCATTAATTTTCTTAAGAGACAGAAATGAATTGCAGAAACAAAGTTGTGCTTGTGGACAGTCTTTAGCTGGTCCAATCGCATGAATGTTTAGGCTGGATGTGGGTGTGCTGGGGTATCTCCCTGGGGGTACTCCAACCTTACGCCAGTGGGCAAACACGTACTGTGGCTTCCAGTCATGGCCAAAGCTGAACTTTCCTTACCACTCCCTTTGCTGGAGAAATAACTTAAGGTTTTTAGACCGGAAGCTAGGATTTCCTAGGATGAAGGCTCTGAAAGCAACTCTCAGAAGGAAAGCGATTTAAGAGGCAGAAATGTGGTCACATGTAAACAGTGTGATGAGCCAAGGAAAACAGAATTTGGGGATTTGATGAGTACAGTTCAGTTTACTAATTATAATTTTCATTTTGGTCTAATGCCAAGATAAAAATCAGTCATAAATCATACAAATGATTTTTTTTTAAGCTTCATTTTATTTTGGCCAAATCACTTTTATGCTATAGGGCTCTTCTGTATTGCAAGGAAAAGGCAGAAAAGAATATTTTACCTTCAGAATCTCTAAACTGTCCCTGGGATAGCCTCAAAAATAGATAGATGCTACTTGTGTAGGGCGGTACACTAGCTCTAACATGTTTTATAAAACCTAATTAAATCACAGGGACAACGAAAAAGAAACCGAGCATGTTCCAAATTTTTTAAAATATAAAGTTACTTGTATTTTACTAAATTACTTTTCTTAAAAGCATATAATAGCTTGATGTTTGGAAGACCTTTTGCAAAAGGTAGCTTTAAGTTTTTTCCTAATGGACAGCAGAATTGAGGCAATTTCTAGATTTTTAGAAAAGTACATATTTTACAAATAAACAGTTCCATTATAGATATCTTTTCTCCATATTGACAGCAGAAATCTTGGACGTTTCAAACTCACATTTCCACACACGTGTATATGTTTTATAGTGGTTTGCTTTGTGGGAATATTTGTTTCCAAGACATTAATTATTTTTAAAGCTATGTGTATATGTATGTGTGTGTATATGTGTGTGTCTATATATGTGTGTTGTATGCATGTGTGTTTATTTATTACTACTCCCCGTTTTCATATTTTTCAATTTATTCACTCCCTTTCCTTTAAGCTGCGCTAACTAAATGACTTTGCTTTAACAAGGGGAAGTATACCATTATTAGACATCATTCTTTCCCTCTGTGATAGTGTAACTTCCCATTCTCCCAGAGGCTACAATAAGAAAACCAGGAGCCACTACTGAGAGTCCTTCACTGATTTCCCACACTGATATGCTTCCTTGTGGCCTTAGGCTTTCCAGCGACAGGTCCACGAGTGCCTGACGCAGCTGGAACTGATCAACAAGCAGTACCGCCGCCTGGCCAGAGAGAACCGCACTGATTCAGCCTGTAGCCTCAAACAGATGGTTCACGAAGGCAACCAGAGATGGGACAACCTGCAAAAGCGCGTCACCTCCATCTTGCGCAGACTCAAGGTTTTTGCTATGCCTCATCTGTAATTTAGAGGCCAGAGGATGGGACTGGGCCATTCGAATGCAGTCTTGAGACACAATCTCAGTGATTTTGTAAGAATGGGATGGCAGGAGGAGTAAACGGGGGAGTGCTATAGCAAAGGATTGCAGGCTTCTCACTGCCTGCTGAGAAAGTGACTTTACAGAACACTGGAATTCGTTGTGCCATCTCCATATGTTTATAAGGACTTTTCATAAAAATAATTGTTACTCCTTTCCTCTGCCTTCCAGCATTTTATTGGCCAGCGTGAGGAGTTTGAGACTGCGCGGGACAGCATTCTGGTCTGGCTCACGGAGATGGATCTGCAGCTCACTAATATTGAACATTTTTCTGAGTGTGATGTTCAAGCTAAAATAAAGCAACTCAAGGTAATAGATTATTTTTCAAATTATCAATGTGAGGAAAGCCTGAAAAGGAAAGGATTTGTGGCTGTTTTTGTGAAGAACATAGCAAATAACTTTTCTTTTGAAAAATTAGTTCTGGACTGCAAAAAAAAATTCAGAAAATATAAAAGATACAAAAAAATAAGATAAACAGCACTGCCCAGAGATAACCACCATAGCTTATCTCCGGGTAGTGCTCTTATCTTCTTTGATATTGATATTGTTGATATTTTTCAACAGCTTGATTGATTTTCAGTCAGCATGATTGCCAGGGTATTAGGGATGTTCTGTTGTTGTTGTTGTTGTTTTGTTTTTCTTAGAGAGACTCTCTCTCTGTCACCCAGGCTAAAGTGCAGTGGCACAATCTCAGCTCACTGCAATCTCCGCCTCCCGGGTTCAAGCAATTCTCCTGCCTCAGCCTGCCAAGTAGCTGGGATTACAGGCACCCACCACCACGTCTGGCGAGCTTTTGTATTTTTGTAGTTTTTTAGTAAAGATGGAGTTTCACTATGTTGGCCAGGCTGGTCTCGAACTCCTGACCTCAAGTGATCTGCCTGCCTTGGCCTCCCAAAGTGCTGGGATCACAGGCATGAGCTACCCTTCCTGGCCTTGTTGTTGTTGTTTTCGTTTATTTTTTCTAATTTGTTTGTAGCACCTTCACACGGTTCCTTTAACTTCCATGTTGCAAAGCAATACAACTTTCTATATCAGGATTTCATCCCTCACAGTCTACATTCTTAGATACCAAGTTAATTTTAAATACATTTTGTATTTTTCACTATATAATTCAAACACAGTGGCTAGCTAGAAATTTGAATAGGAGGGATATATACATTAGATGTAAGGATTTCCTAAAAGGGGGAGTATTTAACAAATTGAATATTTTCCAAGGCAGCTTATGAAATTTTCTTCCCAAGATAGATGGATTTTTTTAAAGAATGGTCATGATGCCCATAACCTTTGGGTTGTTATAATAAAACAAGGAACTTTCCCTTAGTCATCGATTCTTAGGATGGAAGAAACAATAAACCCTGCTATTCTGCCTCACCCTCTCCCCTGATTCCTCTCTCCTGTCGTCTCACAGGCACATCAACATTTACATTCTTCCACGGAAAGTTTCTGCCAAGTGGTAATTGAATCTTGTCCCTCGGGACCCTGGCAGGATGATGGAACTTGTTACTACCCTCCCTTCTCTCTTGGGAGTCGTTTTCACCATTGGACAATTCAGCTCTTCCACAATTTATTATTGTATTGAATTAAAAGTGAACACTGAAACATACCCCGGTGATTTAAATCTTTTGCAACACATAGTCTAAATAATCCTCCTGGAATTCCTTGTTTTTCAAATCATTATAACTTTACATGCCTATATTCTGAAATAATGAAAGAATCACCTGAGAAAAGGGTGCGGCATTGGATGGCTTCTCTTAGTCATGTTTGACATTAGGATGAGGACGTCTGAAATGAAAATGTTCGGGATTTCTTTAAAATGCCACATTTATTTCAGTGGCAGTGTATTGACTGCCATTGCTTTTATCAGGGATAACCACTGCTGTCAACTTACAGTGGGTTTGAATATTTTTCCCTGTTATTCTCTACCCACACTACCTGTAACGGTAAATTTTATTAGCTAAAAGCGCTTTTCTGATCATGGAATTCGAATGTTTCTATTTATGACTCCTGTTCTGGCTGAAACTGTGTATGTTTTACTTTAGAAGGGCTTGTCTCGTGATTGTATATGGTCAATTAAATAGCCCCTACACGTCTGTTTTAATGTAATGAGAAATACATATATTATGATTCTTTTATATCAATGTAAGCAACAACAGCAAAATCACATGAGATTTGTACTCCCTAGGCCTTCCAGCAGGAAATTTCCCTGAACCACAATAAGATTGAGCAGATAATTGCCCAAGGAGAACAGCTGATAGAAAAGAGTGAGCCCTTGGATGCGGCGATCATCGAGGAGGAACTAGACGAGCTCCGACGGTACTGCCAGGAGGTCTTCGGGCGTGTGGAAAGATACCATAAGAAACTGATCCGCCTGCCTGTATGTAACATTGATTTTCTTAGTTGTCACTAAATCTAAAGAGAATAAATCATGTGGGATTGAGTTGTACAGTGGGTGAGAGCCCAGACTCTGGAGCCGGAGCACCTGAGTTCAAGTTCTGGCTTTGTCCTGCATTGTTGCTGTCGCCTTCAGCAAGCTACTCACTTCACCCTTCCTGCCTCAGCTTCCTCAAATGTGAAACTGGTTTAGTAGCAGTAACTACACTGTACAAAGGATTGTTTTGAGCATTAGATGAGTTAATGTATACAAAGAGTTTAGAAGAACATATTTGACTCTTGTCTTCTATGGAAGATAAATAAGAGTCTTCTGATCACAGAAACACATGGGATGGTGCTACTCTAGAAAAGCCTCTAGAAGAAATAAGGGAAGCCTCCAGAAGAAATATGATAAAAAGAAGCAATGTGAACAGCTTCTCAATTGATGAGGTTAGGTTTAGGTGAATTTTCATTCTTCCATTTTCCTAATTGCTACCATAATCACATCTTACCTATAGAGATGTTACTAGAATATTTGGAATCTTCTACGATCAAATCTATTTTATATCTGGGCTATAAGGGCAAGCTAAGGTCTTAGTAATTTGCTCTTATTTCCGATCCGTGCCAGTGTGTAGGTGTTGTGTGTTAGGCATGGTAGTAGATTGCCTGTCTTTATAAAATTTATGTAATCTTATATTAATTATTTGAAGTAGGTTTTAATGTTATCCCCATTTTACCAACAATGAAACTGAGGCTTAGATAGGATAATTTATAAGACTGTTTAATTTTGTACCACACAGAAACCCTTTGGGGTGCCTGGGAGTGTTATTCCCACTTTATAGATGAGAAAACTGAGGCCCACAGGAATTAAGTTCCTTATCCAAGCTTAAATAGGAAGTACACAGCATAACTGAGATTTCAACCCAGACAGTCAAACTCTAGAGCAGCACTGTCCCCTATATTTCTGTGATCAGAAGATTCTCATTTATTTGCTCATAAGAAGTTAAAAATTGTCCCCACATGGTAGGCAGGTGGCCCAGATAAGAAGCTAGTCTGACCACTACAGTGACGGGGTTGCCTTGACTTCCCTTCCAGCTCCCAGATGATGAGCACGACCTCTCAGACAGAGAGCTGGAGCTGGAAGACTCTGCGGCTCTGTCAGACCTGCACTGGCATGACCGCTCTGCAGACAGCCTGCTTTCTCCACAGCCTTCCTCCAACCCCTCCCTGTCGCTCGCTCAGCCCCTCCGGAGCGAGCGGTCGGGACGAGACACCCCGGCTAGTGTGGACTCCATCCCCCTGGAGTGGGATCACGACTATGACCTCAGTCGGGACCTGGAGTCTGCAGTGTCCAGAGCTCTGCCCTCTGAGGATGAAGAGAGTCAGGACGACAAAGATTTCTACCTCCGGGGAGCTGTTGGCTTATCAGGTAGGAGACAGCCAGTGTGTCAGCTTAAAGGAAAGTCAGAGGGAATTAATATTGCCCTGGAAACATGACAGCTATCCAGAATCATTTGCTTCCCTCTCCCATGCAGGGAAATTGTACCTAAGTGAACACTTAGATATGAATGTGATTATAAAATGCAAATTTTGGTGTGGCCATTGATTTATTCCACGTAGATTTGTGGTAGCAGGTGACAAGCACTTTGCCAGGTCCTAGGGATACACAGTCCTCTCCTTCTCCCAGAGCTTCCCCTTTAGTGTGGGACACAATGAGACACCACTGTGTGAAGTGTTTGGGGCTAAGATGGCAGTGTGGTGGCAGGACACACAAGCAGGGGCAACAAAGCTGGAGTCCTGGGAGAGGCTTCGGGAAAGAAACCGTGGAGCTGAGTGCAGAGGGTGAATCGATGTTGGTCAGGTGGGCTCAGTAGTGCTTAGAGGAAGAAAGGAGGAGAAGCCTCCCTGCTTTGTGATTGGCCTGGTGCTTTTGATCATCAGCAGTTTGTCTGGAATGACAGGCATGGAATGGACAAAGTGAAGAGCCTGGCTGTGAGGCAGCCTCTTCACCATGGGAAAGAGTTTTGGCTCCTATCCTGAAGGTTGTGGAGCCACAGCAGGATCTGTGGAGGGAGGTGCTGGGATCCCCCTCCTCAGGGATGTGCAGATTTTCATATTGTATCTTTCTGGATACCACAGGGAGAAGAGCATATTCGGGGGAGAGAGCCCAGATGAAACCATTTACAACCTCAGACAGAAGTAGGGTGGTGGCTTGAACTAGGGGAAGCAGCATTGGGAGTGGAGAGAATAGGAGAGATTTGAGAAACCACACAGAACAGAGAAGACTTCTCCTTAACTCTCAGTCCATTGAACTGGGATGGAGGCGATTTTCTGGGATGGGCATCTTGGTGAAAGATGCAGGTGGTCCTAGGCCCTGAAGACCACAAGAGGGAAGGAACACTGTGGGTGCAGTGGGGCAAGGGAGGTGGGGCTGTGAGAGCAGGGAGGGGATGAGTTTGCTTGTGCGAATCCTGATCTTGAGATCCCTGCGCAATATCCAAATGCAAAAGTCCAGTCATAGATGCACAGGTATGAAGTGCAGAAGCCAGAAATGCTGAT
The DNA here is from genome assembly GCF_043159975.1 of Macaca nemestrina. Taxonomy (NCBI): domain Eukaryota; kingdom Metazoa; phylum Chordata; class Mammalia; order Primates; family Cercopithecidae; genus Macaca; species Macaca nemestrina. Next base: position 71,272,869 of record NC_092129.1, on the reverse strand, counting down.
TGGGTAGTTATTCACAAGTAAATGGCAATGGCCCTGGAGTGAACGGAGGAGCTCACACAGGAAGAGTGTGTGAAGGAAAACAAGAAGGACCACCACCCAAGCCACACATGCAGTGAAGGGATGGACAGAGAAACAGGAACTCTGTAAGGAAGGTGGATAAAAATAGAATAAAGAGTTGGAGGCTGATTTGTGGCACTTGGAAATGCATCTCATACATTCTCTAAAAGGACATCTGGGGATTTCTGTTTGGTTCTGATGGTTCACATCAGATTCCCAAAGGATAACACTGTTCTAAAAAGAAAATTATTTCTCTCATTTCTATTTTGTCTTTACAGTAAGGCCTATTAGTCAGGCATATGGCATCTGAAGCAGAGCTGTCCAAAACTAGCCACTGGCCAATTGGGACTGTTGAGCTCTGAGATGGGACTGTGCAAATTGAGATGGGCTGTGCATGGAAAACACGCTTACATGAATTTCAAAGACTTAGTATAAAGAAAGAAAATAAAATAATAATAATTATGTTGTTTACATGTTATAATCTCTAATATAGTGTTAAAATTAATTTTCTTTGTTTCTTTTTACATTTCTAATGTGGCTATGAACCCTTTAAAATTACATATATAGTTCATGTACAAATATATGGGACAGTGCTTCTCTGGAATCTGACTGGGCTGAAATCTCAGTTCTGCCAAGTTTCTATTTAAACTTGGATAAGGAACTTAATTCCTCTGTGCCTCAGTTTTCTCATCTGTAAAATGGGAATAACACTCCCAGGTACCCTGTAGGGTTTCTGTGTGGTAAATTTGTGCTCAGACCAGAGCCTGGCTCATAAAAACACTCTTGATCTCTGTGAGCTGTTTTTTTTTTTTTTTTTTTTTTTTTTTTTTTTTTTGAGACGAAGTCTAGCTCTGTGGCCCAGGCTGGAGTGCAGTGGCATGATCTCGGCTCACTGCAACCTCCGCCTCCCGGGTTCAAGCAATTCTCCTGCCTCAGCCTCCCATGTAGCTGGGATTACAGGCACCTGCCACCATGCCTGGCTAACTTTTGTATTTTTAGTAGAGACGGGGTTTCACCATGTTGGCCAGGCTGGTCTCAAACTCTTGGCCTCAGGTGATCCGCCCGCCTCAGCCTCCCAAAGTGCTGGGATTACAGGCGTGAGCCACCGTGCCTGGCCCACTGTGAGTTCTTATGATTCATTTCAGGAAAGCTTTGGTGAGCCTGCACGCTCCTCTGTGCACTCAGGAACTTTGTGTCTACAGTAAATGACTTCCTTTTTTTCCCCTAGGAAAGTTATTTTCCTGCACAAGGGATTCAAGGTTTCCAGAACTCAGCTGTCAACTTAGACTGTGCTTTTTTTGCAGATGTAATGATCCCTGAAAGCCCTGAGGCCTATGTAAAACTCACAGAAAATGCAATCAAAAATACCTCTGGTAGGCACGACAAGCCGGAGCCAGCCTCCCTCCCTCCCCTGTATAATAAGCCTCCTCTCTTAGCACATCTGCTGTATCTCTCCCAGCTTTGTGGCTCTAGCATGTTAAGGCACAGCCTTCCTCTCTTACTGCTGTACTAGAAGAAACAGCTGGTTAAATCCACACCAAGAATAAGATTTCACTAATCCAGTGAAACAAAATAACTTCTCAACTCGTTAAATGGTAATTGGTCTCATTAAGTATAGACCTGTCAAGCCCATTAACAGCAGAAAATATGAGACGGAAAAACCCAGTCATCAGCCTCTGTGCCCTGGTGTTCTACGTGGTGTGGTAACTTCAGCTTCACTGTGCACAGACCTACCTGGGGCTGGAGAGTCAGGGCGCAGGCTGTGGTCCCAAGTCCGCCAGCCTGCATGAGTGACCTTGGGCACATCCACCACTTTATCCTCCCCATCTCAGGAATCCCGTATGAGACAGGGGGCGAGATCAGATTTCATCTCTAAACAATATATGTAATTTTAATTTAAGAACTCTTATAATTTGAAATGAAAAATGTATTCCACGGTATGTTGAGCCATAGATAAGGACAGAACTGTTCCTGAAACAAGGAGAATTAAAGAAAGAAAAACGAACTGTGGTTCAGCAGTTCAGGATCAGTGATGGGGGGTGTGGGGGGGGATAGAGTTTGAACACAGTGATATGATATTGAATCATGGAGTTACTAGTTTACGCTTCAGTTTTTGAAGAAAACTGAAGGGACAGAAAGCAAAGTAACATTACTGAGAGGGTGATTCCCAGGGAGAGACCTCTCCTAGGTGTATCTAGAAGGCCTTTTTTAGAAACGAATACATTTAATAAGGCTTACTAATATTTGTTCTGCTTTCACCCCATGCTAACTTCACTCTGATGGTCAAATGTTCTTGTGTAGTTCAAAGATTTTGATACACACACACGCACACACACACACACACACACACACACAATAATTTTACAAAGAAATGTTACAACTTTGAGAGGAGAATGAGCCAGAATTCTAGGCTATGAGTAAGAACCTGCCTAGGTGGAAATGCTAAAATCTTAGCTTTCCTCCTGGTTTTGTTTCAGATCTTAGATAAAAGCAAGTCATTGCTAGTTTGATATCTCTGTATATATCTATTCTGAGGCACTCTTTTCTTGATTAATGAATTTATGCCTTCAGTAAATGATGGATCTACCTGAGCCTTCCGTGACACTATCTTCCCCCTGAGGTGCACAAAGAAAAATCAGAGGGAGGACCTTCCCCTGCTCACTAAGCGACAGCAGAAAGAACATGAGAAAAGAACAGCTTTCTCCTTACTGAGACGCAGTAGACACCATTGCAGATTTTTAGAAAGGCCTTCCAGACAACATTCAGATGATCAGGGTTTCAGCTTGAAGAGGGACAGGTGCACGAAGCTGTTCAAAACTGACGGAAGAGCCGTTTTGCGACGTCCAGTCTGCTAGGGCTCTCAGTCAAGCACCTTCATTGGTTTCGCCATTTTAATGTCTAACCCACCGGCACGATGGTACTAAATTTGCTTTGTATATCAAGCTTCTCCTTGACTATCAAGCTTTAAATAAGTCAAATAGTTTGTCCGGTAAAGATCCTTATGGTTGCCACCGCAGGGGACCACAGCGCCCTAGAGTCACAGATCCGACAACTGGGCAAAGCCCTGGATGATAGCCGCTTTCAGATACAGCAAACCGAAAATATCATTCGCAGCAAAACTCCCACGGGGCCAGAGCTAGACACCAGCTACAAAGGCTACGTAAGTATCCTGGCCATCCTCATTCTGACCTGTACAAAACCACAGTTCTATGTCAAAGAACAGTTTGTCTGCAGCATAAGGGCTTATGTGGTCTCTGAATACCATGCTGCCCTTGAACTCATGAACCTAGATGTGCAAAGCCAAACCCTGTTATTAAGTTACCATTTGAGTAGAACTTGTCTGTTTTTAGGCCCACAAAACTGTTGTAATGACAAACCTGTTCCTTTACACTTAGGGAGATCATTTTCATTGAGAGCCACAAAATACTTTGGCTCCCAAAAGTCATTAGGCATTTTTCCAAATTCAACTAATAATTTGGACCAAGGCTAACCTTGGAGCAGCAGATTTTAGCTAATAGATTACTAACATGCAGTTCATGCAGTTTTTGGGGGGTTTTTTTGTTTTGTTTTTTGTAGTTCTTTTCCTGGGTTCACCGAATGACCTTGGGAATGTTTTTCTCTTCTGTTTTTAGTGTGCGCATTCTGAAGAAAACAGTTCTAACAAGAGGGATTTGGAGACAAGATAGCAAGGCATTGGATATACTACCAGTTCTATCTAGGCAGCTATTGGCTGTGTATGATAAAGTCTAGCAGAGCGTTATTTGCCCTACTTGAGTTACTGACCAGTTAATTTTCCCTGGAGAACTACCTGTTGTCCTGCACATACTTAAGGAAGAGAATTTTAAAGCCAGTCTTTTCTCTGCCTCACGTCTTCTTTCATATCCGAAAGACTGCTTAGTACAAGGAAAGAAACATGAATTTCCCCAAGTCCGGTCGCAACTCATATGTTCTACTTTTTGAAATTAGGGAAGAAAACTGTTCTAGCTATGTATGTTGATTTTATTATCCTCGCAATTACAGAAGAGCCATCAATCATGAGTTTGTTTCCTGTTCAGTTTGGCCTATTATACCAATTTCTATTATAGTGAAGCCACTTTTTAAAAATACCTATGATATAGTTTTATGATAATCATACTGACATCACTGGGATTACACTTAACCTCAATCAAAAGTAATCAAAGTAACTTAATGGCATTGTGATTTGTTAAAGGCTTTATAGTAAGCACAGCAGGAGTATCTTGAAATGATTTGTTCTTTTAATCTTTGAATACTGTATCTGATATTAAAAACGAATTTGGAAGCTTTTCTTTGACTTTAGAATTTAGTCCCTTGATACCTATTAAACATTGCTTACATTTTTTGCTAAAACAGCTGGCTTTAACATTGCTGTATAATTTTAAGTATTTTAATTATTTAATGCAAGAAAGTTCCCATGAGATTTGTGGTAACATTAACATTCCCATGTTTCAATTTAAGAAAGAGAAAGAGGGAGCAACTTGCCAAAAATTACATGCTGCATTGCCAGCTGAGGGCTCTGAGTTTTAAATTGCAGTTTGGTTTAATCTGTTTTGATTCATGAATCTTAAAGAAATTTCAAGGACTTCTCATGCAAAATCATGTATGCACAGTACATCTTTAAGGCATTGCTTTTTGTATATGTGAATGCATCACCTGTTTAAAAGGCGTGTTTTTGAACTTTGCTTAATTTTTTTTTTAAGAGACAGGGTCTCACACTCTGTCACCCAGGCTTGAGTGCGGTGTCATGATCTTAGCCCACTGCATGCTGCTCAATTCCTGGGCACAAGCAACCTTCTCACCTTAACACCCTGAATAGCTGGGACTACAGGTGCCCACCACCATGCCTGGCTAATTTTTATATATTTTATAGAGACAGGGTCTCGCTATGTTGCCCAAGCTGGTCTCGAACTCCTAGGGTCAACTGATCCTCCCACCTCGGCCCCCAAAGTGCTGGGATTAGAGGCAGGAGCCACCATGCCCAGCCTACCTCTGCTTCTTTTTTCTTTTTTCTTTCTTTTTTTTTTTTTTTTTTTTTTTGAGACTGGGTCTCACACTGTGGCATAGGCTTAGGGCAGTAGCGCAATCATGGCCCACTGTAGCCTCAGGCCCCCGGGCTCAGGTGATCCACTTCGGCCTCCCAGGTAGCTGAGACTACAGATGCACACCACCATGCTCAGCCAAGTTTTTTGTATATTTTGTAGAGACAGGGTTTCGCCATGTTGCCCAGCCTGGTCTCAAACTCCTGAATTCAAACAATCCATTTTCCTCGGCCTCCCAAAGTGCTGGAATCACAGGCCTGAGACACCACACTCGGCCATCTTGGCTTATTTTTAGCAGAGTGGCACAGAGGAGCCAAACACAGACACTTCTCTTGCTGAGAAAGTACAAAGTTATTTTCCCCTGAAGTTTTTGCACTCGTGAAGATTTGGGTGACAGAGGCCGGTTGTTTATGTCTGAACAGATGAAACTGCTGGGCGAATGCAGTGGCAGTATAGACTCCGTGAAGAGACTGGAGCACAAACTGAAGGAGGAAGAGGAGAGCCTTACTGGCTTTGTTAACCTGCATAGTACCGAAACCCAAACGGCTGGTGAGTGCGTAGCGTCTAGTTCAAGAGTGAATGAAATAGAAGATCCTGAAGCACTTTGTTAAAAGCCAAGTTCCCCTTAGGCTGCTTGGCCTTCTTCTACACCGTTCTATCCCGAGAACTTCCTTCTCGGGATAGAACGAGTTGTAACAGTCTCCTTTGACAGTGAGGGGGGTGATGCATGCCATCGTGGTAGTGTTTACCCATGTTTCATTTATTATTATTATTTTTAATATTGAGATGAAGTCTCGCTATGTTGCCCAAGCTAGACTCCAACTCGTGGGCTCAAGTAATCCTCCCGCCTCCCCTCAAGTAGCTGGGATTACAGGCGTGCACCGTCACCCCACCTCTCATGTTCCAATTATTTTAATGTACCGTTTCTCACATATCTAATCAGGCATTTTATATGTGTGTGCTCAGAGCCCTGTTGTAGACAGGATCCAAGAATTGAATGATACTTCGTGCACATGACTGCTTATTACTTCGTAAAGCTCTTTACAGTGTTAACGCCCATGTAGCTAACTTTTTTGCTTCATTATTATTAGAAATACAAATAGAAAAAACACAGCCATTGTAGCCATGTAACTGTTATTTCCAGATGACAACAACGAAAATGCCCAGTGGAATTACTTTTATTTCTGTTGCTATTTAAAGTTAGCTGCCAACCTGTGTTTAAAGCATTTCATAATCCTCACGTGTGGAGGAAAATAACCTCGCTGTTCTATGCATGTCTTGCCAGGTGTGATTGACCGATGGGAGCTTCTCCAGGCCCAGGCGTTGAGCAAGGAGCTGAGGATGAAGCAGAACCTTCAGAAGTGGCAGCAGTTTAACTCGGACTTGAACAGCATCTGGGCCTGGCTGGGGGACACGGAGGAGGAGCTGGAACAGCTCCAGCGTCTGGAACTCAGCACTGACATCCAGACAATCGAGCTCCAGATCAAAAAGCTCAAGGTAGCTGCCCCTTGCCTTTCCCACAGCAGACAAACAGAGAGCTACCGCATGAACGACTGTGCAGATGGCACCTCTAGTTTGAGCTGCTCTTATACAGCAGCAAAAAAAGGATCTAACAAAAATGAGTGAGAATGCTCTCTTCACCTCTAGCCATCCCAAATTCCACAAAGATGGTTTTCTTTCTTTCTCTCCTTCTTGCTTGCCTGCCTGCCTGCCTTCCTTCCTTCCTTCCGTCCTTCCCTCCTTCCCTCCCTTCTTTCCCTCCTTCCGTCCTTCCCTCCCTCCCTCTCTCCTTCCCTCCCTCCCTCTCTCCTTCCCTCCCTCCCTCCCTCCCTCCCTCCCTTCCTTCCTTCCTTCCTTCTTTCTTTCTTTTGACCGAGTCTCGCTCTCTTGCCCAGGCTGGAGTGCAGTGGCATGATCTCAGCTCAGTGCAACCTCTGCCTCCCAGATTCAAGCGATCCTCCTGCCTCAGTCCCACTAGTAGCTGGGATTACAGGTGCACGCCACCAAGCCCGGCTAATTTTTGTATTTTTAGTAGAGACGAGGTTTTGCCACGTTGGCCAGGCTGCTCTCGAACTCCTAACCCCAGGTAATCCACCCACCTCGGCCTCTCAAAATGTTGGGATTACAGGCGTGAGCCACCGTGCCCGGCCAAAAGATGGTTTTCAAGGGCAGAAAAGGGGACCATGTTGTAGAAGTATCCACCATGTAAATAATCATGCACGATTTAATGAATTGGTATTTTAAGAAATGCCCAATTAAAATTTCATGAAGCATCCAGGTACTTCTGGGAGCTATGAGAACTCTTTGTAAGGGAAATACAGAATGACCAAGGTCCTACAGGTCTATATCTAGAGCTTTAGAGAAATCCTCTCCCAAATTGTATCTGCGTGAATTTATGGGGGACGTAATGAAATTATTCTACCTTAAGTAAGGGAAACTTCTGAAATTGATTACAGTAGTGGTAGAAGCAATTTTTGCTGTAATAAATAAAACTATAGAGTAATTGTGGTGAAACACCTGGCATTTGCATTTGATTTTGGTTTGGCCCACAGGATATAGTACACAAGTTAACTTCCCTTACTTAACTCCAGCTCTAGATTTTAAAATCCTCCTTAACCCAGATACTAAAATGCTTTAATATATGGAGACTGTTGTGAGCATCTCATGAACTGAGAGCTCAGTTTCTTTTTAAAACCCATCAGTGCTTTTTTTTTTTTCCTGTTTGGGCAGCCTTAAGATGTGCTGCTCCTCAAAATGTAGCTACCCAGGCTCTCGGAGGTCGGGATAAGGAATGAAGTGTGTGCTTCTTTTGTGTTTCTGTGGTTTTAGTATATGCTTTTAATTTGGGGTTGAAGTTTTTTGGCTTTCTTTTAGTGATTGTATGATTTTGTTTTATTTATTTATTTATATGTTTGTTTATTTTTGAGACAGAGTCAACTCTATCACCCAGGCTAGCATGCACTTGGCTCACTGTAACCTCCGTCTCCTGGGTTCAAGTGATTCTCCTGCCTCGGCCTCCTGAGTAGCTGGGACTACAGGCATGCACCACCATGCCTGGCTATTTATTGTATTTTTAGTAGAGACAGGGTTTCGCCATGTTGGCCAGGCTTGTCTCGAACGCCTGATCTCAAGTGATCCACCGGCCTCATCCTCCCAAATTGCTGGGATTACAAGCGTGAGCCACCGCGCTTGGCCTGTTTTAAATTTTCAAACATAGAAAACTTCAAACAAGAACTTCAAACTTCAAACAAATGAATCTCCCCTCCAGGTGATCCAAAAGGTGCATCCTTATAGAAAGGCCTCTGCACTACCCCATGAATTTCAGGACAAAGTACCACGTGGGAGATTTACAATATCTGCATTATGAAATGCATTTTTATCTAGAGTCCCTAAATTACTCTAGTAAGGCAGTGTTGCATTATAACCAGATTCCTTAAAACATTGATGAAGCAAATGCTGGCCAGGGTCTGAGACCTTAGAGAGATTAGCATAGGGAAATAAGACCTTGAAAGTCATCCTGCATGACAAGAAAAAAGACACCCTCCTTTGTACTTTCTCCGGATCCTTCCCGTCTGTATTTTCTCTGAATAAATCTGTGGAATAATCGAGTATTTTCACAGTGTCTCTTAAATGCATGTTGTCTGTGTGATTGAATCTATTCTACAGTGTGTTAAGAACCTATTGAAAAGTGACAAATCAAGACAGATTGGGAACATAGCAGGACTAGCGAGAAATGATTTCAAAATGCAGCATAGGTCAATGTGACTTCCAGGATCTCTCACCCTAACTGGTTTGGGGGTTTTAAAACAGTACCCAGATACTCAATTACTAATACAGACTCCTGTGCTCAAGTTCTTGGAATTGAGCATTGGATGTTTTAGAAATGCACAAAGCCAAAAATCAGTCACCTGGTTTTTGTGAAATCAAACCTAACTGGTTAGCTTATGAAATACGCAATTCATTCTACCTTCACATCAGTGTGGCTTGTGACACAGGCAGTATTCTCAGCCTGTGGGCCACTGAACCTGCAGATTCAGTACATCTGGAGTCCAGGGCCCTGACATCTGTTTTCTTTGCCTCATTTTTAGGCCCACACATTTGAGTTTCGTTGTGGTTGAACCTCTGTACAGAGTGTGGACTCAATCATGCTCCTTAATGAGGCCATTGCCCAGCATTATTGTTGCTTCCTACAAGACTCCTCTTCTCTTTATTCCTCCCCACTACAACCCCTACCCTGGCTGAACTCTAAGTTCCCATTTGATTTTCAAAATGGTAGCTATTCTAAAATATTTAGCAGACATTCTTTGTTCAGATATATTCTTTAAAAATGTAGATTTGTGTGTGTGAATGTATTGAGGCTGTTGTGTTCCATGTAACATTCTGTTTCTGACTTTTTCACTCTACACCCTGTTTTTTAAAGATTCATCCATGTTATTAAGTACTCATCTAATTCATGTCTTCCAACTGCCATACAGTTATCAGTGGTGTGCACCTTCTGTCTTTTACCTAGCCATCCTGTTAAGGCCAGTTTAAATTAATGGATCTTTTCATTCAGGTGAAACATTTTCAAGGGAAAATATCTTTGTCATTATTGTCCTTGTTTGATTGTCTTTTTTGTTCTTTTCAGGAGCTCCAGAAAGCCGTGGACCACCGCAAAGCCATCATCCTCTCCATCAATCTCTGCAGCCCTGAGTTCACCCAGGCTGACAGCAAGGAGAGTCGGGACCTGCAGGATCGCTTGTCACAGATGAATGGGCGCTGGGACCGAGTGTGTTCTCTGCTGGAGGAGTGGCGGGGCCTACTGCAAGATGCCCTGATGCAGTGCCAGGTCTGTAGAGCTTTGGGCAGGAGATGACTCAGAGCCAGACATTAGCGGTTTAGCTGAGTGTGTGACTTGATGTGTCATTGTTTCTAGAGGGATGCAGTTGCTCCCCAAAGTCAGTATTTCAGTGAGATAACCTTGTGCCCAAAGTTGTCATTTTACTGGAGCATTTCTACATGTTCAAGACCATGTTCAAAATCTCTAGATCCTATCATCTGTCCAGATAAGAAGAGACTATTCCTCATGTTTATCTCAGTCCAAACGCTCCTTCTATGACTCATTCATTTATTTCCTTTATTTATTCAACAGATATTTACTGGGCAAGCCTTTCTTGAACATCAAAGTGAGCATTACAAATATTATTTATCCATTCATACTGTAATTATTTGCTGGGCATCCACTGTATGGCAGATGTGGTGCTAAAACATTGAATAAAGCATGGCCTCTGCTTTTGATGGGGATGACAAGATCAATAAAATGCAAGTAAATAGTTAAACAAGATACTTACAGACATGGACGATAAAAGTAACTGAGAAAAGCCACTTTGAGAGGGTAGTCAGGGAATTTATTTGGCTCTTTGAGCTAACATTGGAAGGATGTTGCTATGAAGGTGATAGAATAAATGGAAAGTCCCAGAAGCAGGAAATGACTTAGTGTCTTTAGGAACAGAAAAGAGGTCATTGTGACCAGAGTGTAGTTGGTGAGCCGAGCCAGGGAGTGATAAAAAAGACTGAGGAGGTGGTCAGGAACCAGATGGCTTTGTAGGTCCAAGCCAGGAGATTGGATCATATTCTGAGCACAATGGAAAGCCGTGGAAGGATTTGAAGCCTGCTCTCCAAGTTTATATGTGCCCCAAGAGTAATAGTTCCTTGAAAGCAGGTACCTAAACTGCTGTTTCACCTCTGCACCCTCTCCTAGTACAGTGCCTTATCTGTAGGAGATCTTTAGTAACTGTATGTTGAATAAATAAATGGATGAATAAATGAATGAAGGGGATATGAGATTCAGCCTAGGTAGGCCTTAAAAGATGGAAAGATTTGAATACACAGAGAAGAGAGGGCAGCAGAGTTGCTTCCTTCTAAACTGTATAATGGCACTACCCTTTTTTCAGAAATAAGGTATTTTGATGCCAATTTTCTTTTTGTCTAAATTTTCCTCCAAGTAATAAATTAGATGCTTTTGGTAAGAACGTGAACTCATGATCAGGTCATTGCAAAAGCACCAGTGCCTTCCTCAGAAAGGAGTTGCATGTACGTTCTTAAAACCAATGTGTGTTTGCTAATGGTGGCAGTTGAAAGACATTTAAGTTGTGAGAGAAATAAAAATATTTTATCTACAGTTACTTTAAACTGTTTTCTGTAGGGTTTCCATGAAATGAGCCATGGTTTGCTTCTTATGCTGGAGAACATTGACAGAAGGAAAAATGAAATTGTCCCTATTGATTCTAACCTTGATGCAGAGATACTTCAGGACCATCACAAACAGCTTATGGTAAGATGTGTGAACTCTGGCAGCCTCCAGTTATTTTTAGCAGGGTTGTATTTCATTTGCAGAAAATGGATATAAGTGGTAAGTGTTATTATTTTTTTTTCTTTTTGCGTTATACTCTCTATTTTACACTTTTTTAACTCCCTGTGGTTTCCAATCTTGGTAAAGCAAGCATGTGCATAGAAGATGATATCTGCCAGCTTTAGAATCTGATTTAGAATCTGATTTAGAAGCTTTAGAATCTGCCAGATGATATCTGCTCAATTGTAAAAATCTTAGTGTTCTCAATCAATCTTAATTAGCTTGTGTTGTTTATTAAGGCAGCTTAATTTAATCTTTATGTTACATCTGTGGCCCAAAAGTATATTTGGTGGCTTATAATAAAAGTTCATTAAAATATTGGAATAGAACGAGACAATTAAGTCTTTGTTTGTTTGTTTTTGTTGTTGTTTTTTGAGACAGTCTCGCTCTGTTGCCCAGGGTAGAGTGCAGTGGTGCGATCTCAGCTCACTGCAATCTCCACCTCTGGGATTGGAGCAATTCTCCTGCCAATTCTCCTGCCTCATCCTCCTGAGTAGGTGGGACTACAGGTGTGCACCACCACGCCTCGCTAATGTTTGTATTTTTAGTAGAGACAGGGTTTCACCATGTTAACCAGGCTGGTCTCGAACTCCTGGCCTCAGGTGATCCACCCACCTCAGCCTCCCAAAGTGCTGGGATTACAGGCATGAGCCACTGCACCCAGCCAACTCTTTTAAAGAGGAATTAAATATAGCAGATTAAACATGAATCTTAGCATCAAGTTTTCTGAAAGCTAAGACAAAATGGGAAACAAGGAGTAAACTTACTTTCATTATCTGACAAAAACAAAACATAACAGTTCTCAAGGAAGGAGAAACTTTTTCTAGCACTAAATTCAAAAGGAAATTACCTGGTAGCCCCTTATACAAGGATCTTTGGACAATATAAAGTACAGTGTATTTAAGTGACTTTATAGAAGATAAGGAAGCATATTTGAGTTCCATTAGAAGAAAATACTATGCACTTTGTAGCTCTCTGTATTTTAAAAATGTTATGTCTTAACATTTAACACTCACCTAAACTATAGCATTGGTACCTTTTAATTCAGTACCATAATAGTCTTAGAAACCTAGAGGAAATAGCTGTGGAACTGCATTGTCACTTCACTTTGACCTCTGGCATTAGGCTGTGAATGATGAATCACCCCTTTTTAAAAAAAATCTTGACTAGATATCGGAGGATACCTAGACATACTTCTGTTTTGGTGTATTTGATGTTGTACTTTTCTGTTTAAAAGACTATCTTATGTCTCACTTGCATGCTAATCTACATTTTAAGTACTGTCATATATACATTAAGCAATTCGAACCTTCCAATAATACTGTGGACCGGGCGTCACATCACACTGAGATCAGAGAGGGTCAGGGGTCTTATAGAATATTTTTGGCAGAGGCAGGAGTAGAGCTCAGGCCATGAGCTGCTGCATCCTTTAGTGTGTGAGCTCCACGTTTGATACTCAGGTATAATTTCCCACCAAGTTAAGTTGATCTCATTCTGCACTTTTGGAGCTTTTGCCATTTATCAAAAATGCTTAGAAAAATTTTTTATTTTTGTATGCATAGCAAATAAAGCATGAGCTGTTGGAATCCCAACTCAGAGTAGCCTCTTTGCAAGACATGTCTTGCCAACTACTGGTGAATGCTGAAGGAACAGACTGTTTAGAAGCCAAAGAAAAAGTCCATGTTATTGGAAATCGGCTTAAACTTCTCTTGAAGGAGGTCAGTCGTCATATCAAGGAACTGGAGAAGTTATTAGACGTGTCAAGTAGTCAGCAGGTAAGCTCTAAACAGACATCATCGTGTCGCATTTCTTACTGGAGACCCAAGAAGCATCATCTTCATGCATTTTAGAAAGACTTTAAATATAGTACTTGTCAGAATGGAGTGTCTTCTTTCAGCCACTGCTCTTACAAGGCCTATCTCAAAATAAAAAAGCAGCCACATAAACTTGTACAACAGGACACTGCTTTTGATTCTATTAAATCCAAAAGCTCTCTTGTCATCATTACTAATGCTGTTACCACAACTGCTGTGGCATTTTATTTCACCCTGTTTAAGAATTTACACACGTTAGTTACACAGCCATGGTAGAGCAAACCAACTGTTGTATCTGAGTTTTGTATTTAACCCCTCTCAGGCATGAATTCTCCATTAGGTATACAGGAAAAAAAAACCATTAAAAAGTGGTCCTCTGCTTATTTAATTTTTTATATTTTTTCTACAATCGCCTCCATTGTGGTATTACTGGTTTTGAGAAATGCATTTGCTGGTGTGATGATGCCTGGTAAGATTTCAACCATTCTGTTGGGAAACCCTGCCATGAACACACACTTTGCCCTGCTGTAAGTTGCAAAAGAACAATCTACTCTGAATAGCAGCAGTGCCCAAAATAATAAAGTCTCTCTAATGCGAAAAGGCAGACTCCTGGATGACTGTCTTTTGTTTCTAACTGGAATATATTGATTTCTGTTCGGGCTGAGTGACCAGCAGGCTCTACAGCAGGTTTCTTCCCCTCCCAAACCAATATCAATTCATTCACATCCATGTCTCCAAGAAATAATAAAGCTATAAGTGAAACTTAGCAATAACAAAATCATAGCTATATTTTCCAGAACAGCCAAACAGACAACTAGGAATCCCAACCCACTAGAAGAATTTGGCCCTATTCTTCTTGTTCCTGTCTGGTTCCATTTTTCCCAAGGAATGGTTTGGTTTTTATGGTGGAGACATGGGGGTGGATGGAGATGGAGTGGGAGATAGCGTGGTGCAACATGGGGCCCCCGTGGGTCTGGGAGGTGGAGTTGTTAAAAGAATCTTTCTCCCACGTAGGATTTGTCTTCCTGGTCTTCTGCTGATGAACTGGACACCTCAGGGTCTGTGAGTCCCACATCAGGAAGGAGCACCCCAAACAGACAGAAAACGGTAACTTTCCACTGGTCATTTTCAGTTGGCCCGTGGGAGGGAACACTGGGAAGTGACGGCATTTGCACCCACCACAGGGTTCACAGGCAGGCGTCCCCTCCAGAGGAGGGCTGTCACACAGGGTAGCGCGCTTCCTCTGCCCTGCCACATCCCCTCCCAGCATGCGCTCAGGAATGGAAAAGAGCGATTCTGGTTTTCCAAAAAATCAGGACTCAACGTGTGGCTGGTATGCAGGGAGAGCATTTATTTTTCTTCCTCAAATAAGAAAATTTCGAGAATGGTGCCCATTTGTCCCTCTGGTGGCTCCTTTCTTCAAGCCACGGCTGCCACAACTATCTTAAAAGGTAGGCCACCACTTGCAGTGGCGCCTGGGCTGGAGGTGCACAGAACCGTGAACGCCTGTGAGCTATTGACTCGTTAAGGCAAGTGGAGGTTCTGTTGACTCTCAAGCTAAGCCGCTTCTGGGTGGTGGTCCTGAAGGTTTGCGGCAATTGTCCCGCCCCTAAGATGGCAACAACTCACCCACAGGCCTTGGCAGGGGCTGCCTCACTGAACACAAAGAGGATGAAAGGACAAATTCGGCCCCTGCTACCCTCTATGCCTTGATTTCTCTGTGTAATTAGAAGATTGTTTTTTGTTTTGTTATATATTTTTTGTCCAGCTTTATGATTATATTCATTCCATTTTTCCTTAGTTTTTAGAAGTTTTGATTTCATTTGACTTTTTTTGTTATAAACATTTGTGTTCTATGCTGATAAATGTATTATCTTTTTTAAGATTTTTTTTTTTTTTTTTTTTACTACATTCACTAGTTTCCTATAGATCCTAGTTTAAGAATGTGAAGGAATACTGGCTTTTCAAGTCAAATTTTAATCTTTCTTTAACTTGAATATTTAAGGTGGGCTTCATCACTACAAAGACCAATCTCATATTGCCATTGTTATTTCTTATGGGCCAAGAATTTTAACACTGTTTTAGTATTCTAAAAGATGAAAAAAAAATATGTAAAGTGTCTTTGAAATACATGGTATGGCATAGTGCATTTTACCTTTATTGTATGTAAATATACACATGTGTTTCTACCACGAAAAGTCAAGAGAAATATGCCCACCCTAGTATGGACTCCAGAATCCCAATTTATGTTTATCAGTGGCTAATCACATAGATGTAAATTTATTTCACTTCTTCAACAAAAGAAAAGCCAGTTTCCTTAATTCATGGGTACTGATCATTTCATTTGATTTGTTTTTCCTTTGCTGCACTTTTAGTTTAATTTTCATTAGTAGCTTGTCTTTATTTGCCTGGACTGAACATTCTTCTTTCTTTACCCCCTGTTCATTGCAAACAGCCACGAGGCAAATGTAGTCTCTCACAGCCTGGACCCTCTGTCAGCAGTCCACATAGCAGGTACCTCCTTCTCCTGGTTTCCACACTGTTCTAGAACCCCAAGAGGATGATGAAAATTGTCCATGACTTAGGTAGGCCTGTATCTGGTCTGCCTCAGGGTAGTTGGGAAATTACTCATTTCAGTCCACACCCTTTCCTCATAAATTGGAAGAGATGTTTCTAAATGAAATGTTCAAGTAAATTTTGGAGCATAAAATATTTGGACTCCGTGAAAATTCTGTTTGTCTCAACATAGCCCATCTGGTACTTTTCATCAAATTGTCAATAAGGATTTAATTACAACTGGCGGCACCACTGCCATTTGATTCATGGCAGACTTTTATCATCCTCTTTATTTCTAGAGTTTACAATAAGACAGGTAATCGATCAGTGAATTCTTTTACCATTCACAAAACCCGCATATCTGAATAAAATATACTAACATCCCCAACTTTTTATTTTATTTTCATGTTTTATCCAGATTGTGGGTTTTGGAGTCTCAAAATGGCAAGTCCTAATTTGGTGTTCATTGAAAATTTATAAGTACCTTCTCTCTTCTGCTTATCCTAAAACTTCCCTTCAGCCAGCACACCCAGCCACTCACTTTCCGGGCACTTGGCAAGCTCACTCTGGAACCCGCAGCAGCCAGTGCCCCTACCCAGTCACCTCCCAAGAGCCGACTCACAGCTGCCACTCCGCGCTTCCCGCCTGGCCTCCAGCAGCCCCTCACTCCCGCAGTTAGCAGTGCTTTGCCTTCTTTGTTGTCGGTGTGGTGTCTGTGCTCCTCTGCTCCTCCACTGATCAGTTCAACTTTCCCCAGACAGCTTTCTAAAAAATGAAAACAGTCCTCGGAGCCTGTTTTCATTCCAGTCCCTAGCAATTCACGGTTAAAGTAGCTTGCCCCTCTGGAAACTTATCACCACTGAGCAGGAATCTGAATTCCTGGAAGGAGGGTGGGGATGAGGAAATGTAGAACTGTAAACAACCCTTGAGTAATAATTTTAGTTTTCCAGCTGTGCAAAAGGGACTGGCTCTTTCGTTTGGTCCTTCCCACTCGGCTGAAGTCAGGCAGAACATATTTTCATATGTTCTCTGGTTTTAAACCTCCCTTTACTGTTTTTTTTTTTTTTCTTTTTCTTTTTTTTCTTTTCATTTCCTTTGGTTTGGCTTGAAGACAATTTTATGAGTTTTTTTTTCTATCCTAAACAAAATAGCAATCATAAAATATGGAGAAAAACTCACGGGGACTTTTGAAGATAATGACGAGCATCCACAGATGCTCTAAGGTTTGCTCAGTCCCCTATAAGTAGAGACAATTCAGACAGATCATTGTGTTACACAGTCCATCTTTTCCCCCACAAATTGCTGATGTGCCGTGAACAGAGGTGAAGAATATCCCCGAGCATTCCTTTGAGGATACCGGAGATCAGTTCTTTGGTTGATACAAATGATGGTGATGAGAAAGGGGAAAGCGCTTACGTTAACGATGCAAACAGCAGTCACTCTGTGGTTCCCAAATATTGCGTCTATCTGCTCTCCCCATTGTTTCAGACAGCCGCATAGACCTTTTGAAAATGTCAACGGCATCATTTCTTAGGGCAGCAAGTGCTTCCTCATGCCTCCTAACAGGGCTTTGCAGCTGGGACAGCCACATTCTCACTATGGCACTCGCAAGGCGCCTTTCAGCTCTGCTCTGTCCAGCACGGTTGATTAACATCTTTCTGAGCATTCAGCATAGTGTTCACTTTGCTACTCAGGTGGAACTGGAACATAAATAATCTTCACCTGAATGGCAAACGTCATCAAACACCTTCGCAGACAGGTTGTGGTTGAACATTCTTGGGCTTCGTTACCCTCGGCAGCTCTGTTTGGGGCACACCCAACCCCGCCAATGAAATGCAGAGTCTGCTGGAGAAGAATGAACTTCACCCACAGTCAGGGCTGTCGTGGTGTTCCTTTACATTGAGACTTGAGATATCTTGTGTTGAATCTTGCACTGGTCCAGCAAATTGGAAAGGTTATTGCAGAAGCATAAATAGTTTAGAATGTTGTTTCCAGCGGTCTGCAATGGGAAATTTTTAGATGTGCATTCTTCCTGAGAGGAGAAAGAGACTGAGTTGGAAGAAACTACTAGTTTGAAGGGAGGAGTTACTCATTGGGTTTCTTTATTGTTGTTTAAAGTCAGATGTTAACATTATACTAGCCTGTTACATATTTCAATTTGATTTGATGGTGGTGATTCTATGCCTTCATACAGTATTTTAAACCTACATATGAATTGATGCCAATAGTTACTGAACACCTACTAAATTTAGGCCCTGGGCCTACAAAATTCATTCAATGTGATTCCTACCATTAAAAGACTTGCAGTATATCAGAATCTAGAGATTCCCTAAATCATTATAGGGAGCTCCCTAGAGCTTCTTAAAATTAGAAACATAAAAATCTGTGCGTGCATTCATAATAACCATATTCGTGATTTTTATTTGAGGCTAAACACCTTTAGAAGCATGCTTTCAAAGCAAGTGCTTATGATGCGCTAGCTGGTACTTTTTCCCTACATTTGATTTAAAATTTTCTAACCTTATCACCATTAATTCTTCAAAATGCTACTGCAGCTGAGTTGAAATTGACAACTAGAAAGATTTCACTCCAATTTCCAGCAAGGCAAAGGAATAATTGTTCTGTAGTCTGGATGGAGCAAATTGATGACTTCATTCTAAAGCTTAGAATTGTAAAATGCAAAATTGCCGTGGGCACCTTAGGTCTCTGGCACCTTCTTTACAGAGAACTAAGATGGAATGAGAAGTGGCAAATGACTGGCCGAAACACTGAAAGAGGGAAAAAAGGCCTCATTGAGAAATGTATTCGTTAATCAGATATATTTAAGAAAGGGCAGTGGGGGTTTTTTGCATGTACACTAGAGCCTCACTATAAACACTATTCAGTTTCTTGTAGAATTTGTTTTCAAGTCTTTTCTGTCAGAATTATCTGGGGATCTATTTATTCAAAGCATTCAAAGAGCCTCAGCACAGAGCCTCTCCCCTCTAAGGCAGGTTGGTTACCTGTGCCCCAAGGACAGCTGTAGGGTAAGGCTCCAGTAGTTTTCTCTGTTGCTATTTGAGGTAGGCCTTCCTGGTGTTTCCAGGGAACAGGACAGGCAGTTTGAGAAATTTATCACATCCTTGAAAGCACTATTAATAAATCAGGTATGTTTTCCTGAGAGAAAAGGCTGAATCCAGCCAACCCCTAAGGGTATGAGTCAGCACACCATTGGTATAATTATACAGATAATAGTGATAAGTTGCTGACATTTATTTAGTACTTAATGTGTTTTAATTATTTAGTGCTTAATTGTATACATGCTAAGCATTTTATGTATGTTACCTCTTTTAACCCTCATGAGAATCCCATGACATGGCTATATTCCCAATTTGTAGACAAGGACACTGGGGATTAGAGGTGTAAAGATGTAGGATTTGAACCCAGGTGTCCCCTGACTCCAGACCCTACCCTGTTAACCATACCACTCAGCTGAAGGGCCGCTGATGGGTAGGAGCCTTTAAACAATGGTTTTAGAGCTGAGGCCACCACAGGCTGCCTCAGGTAGTTTAGGATTAGCCAGAATGTTTGGTTTGGAAAAAAAGAAGACCTGGGTTCTAACTTGATTCTGGAAACTTGTCTCCTGAACCACATATCCAGGAAACACTGGGTTTCAAAGACAAGACACGTAGGGGCAGGATCAAGATCATGGACAATCTAGATATTTCTGCACAATAAATTCCTGTTACATACTGCCAGTGTTAGCTGACAAGTAACAAGATAAATTAGAAGTTTTTTCTCATTTGGCTTTAAATGATGTATGCACAAAATTAACTCATTTTCATTTCCTTGATTATGAACAATTTTCAAAGTGAGTCATACCCCATGTGCATGGCATTCAGACTTCTCACAAATGTGTGTCCTATACCCTTTCTTTTGAAGAGTATGGTTTTAGTCACTACTCCTTCCCTGCCATTCTCCTTATCCTGCAACTGTCTAGGTATTTTGGGACAGAGATGAAACAACTCCTGGGCAACTATTTACCTGGAAATTTGAAGGAGTGAGGGAAGTGAGAAAAATAAATAAAAATTTACTTGTAGAGAATAAGCACTTTTTTTCTGGACAGAACTATCTGATATATCTGTATTGATGATATTCCTTAAGGAGGCTCACACATTTAAGTTTTCCTATATAAACACGATCTAAACTGGCATCCATGTATGTAGTGAGGCCAGAGGAGAATGACCAGTGAGTAGTCAACAAGTCACCTTTGTTCTTTCCCTTATCGAATTTCCCAAGACTCTAAAAACTTAAGTGACTTTTAGGACAGTAGATAAATATTAAAAATAACCCTTTCCCTGGGACCATTAACTTCTTGATACTAACATCACTGGAACAAGTTCCCCCTGAAGAAGAGGCAGCTTTGGGCATGTTGAAACTCTGGTAATTACCCCAAGGGGACAGGCATTTTCCCAGTGGATAGTTTGGATATTTTCAAGGGCAGCCAACTGCATGGATAGTCACTGAGTATTGTGTGTTCTCTCTGTCTCCATCTCAGCCCATGACTTCTTCCTAGCTTGGCGTTCTTCAACATTAGAAGTCATGCACAAATTTAAGTTTAATTAAAAAATGCTCTGGTGCTGTTAAATGTGCCATGTCCTTCAACAGACTCCAACACAGGAGCCCATATTCTGTAAATGGTGACATTTTTATCAAAAATGGGCAAGTAAATTAGTCCCTCTGGCCTTCAGTTTTCTCATTTGCAATGATGAGGGGTGCACTAATACCCTAAAACTGTTTTGGCTCTCATGGTTTATGATTCAACGGTTTGCTATTTTTCTCAGGAGTGAACTGGTCAATAGGCAGCCCTTGTTTTGATCTTGATCTTTGACCTAATTGCACAAAGAATTTAAGATTGACAAAGAGGAGCTATTCAGCTCTGTCAGATTGTATTATCAATTAGATATGTAAATATTCCCATCAAGAGAGTCCTTAAATGCCTCCTAATGAAAATTAGTCAGATATTTAATAACTAGGAATTGTGGAGCTCTCTTCTGTCATTCTGTTATAACTCATCTAGCTACAGGTGTTGAGTGTTGGTTGCCAGGGCATATTTTAAAGTCAGGGAAAGGACATTTTGAAGAAAATTTGATCCAGAGTTTGTGGGTGGCTATCCTGTCCTTCTTAAGACACTTCAAGGCAAACCATTGAATCATAAACCATGAGAGCCAAAACAATTTTAGGATATCAATGCACCCCTCATCATTGCAAATGAGAAAACTGAAGGCCAGAGGGACTAATTTACTTGCCCATGGTTATATAACTGCCTCAAAACAAAATGTCCCCACATCCACACAGATTTGATGATCTGCCGGATACTGTGAGGCCTTACGACCAGAGGCATTTATTTTAGACACGAGGAAACCACTTGTTTCCAAGTATTTTAGGATGCAAGTTCGGAATTCTCTTCTTTGCTTCTACATGTGAGATACCTGTGACATGAATACGACCTGAATTACCATTATTCATATCACCAACTGGCAAACCATTTCAAGCAGAGAGTGCGGTGGGCAGGGATTTCGGAACCCCGAGTTCCTGCTAGGCCTCTTCCTTTAATTGTGGGATCTGGAGCAGGTCGTTCGCCCTGTCTAGAGTCTCCAGGTTCTGGTAGTTAAAATCACAGAGTTGAAATCTTCTGCCATCGGCGGTGTGAGCTTGAGCTAGTTATTTCACTTCCCTGAGCTTTCTTTCACATCATCTATAAAATGAGGTTAATAAGTACATACCGCAGAGGACTGCTGTGGGGATTAAATGACAGAACCCAATAGAAATGCTCAGAGTGCTGCCTAGCAATTAGAAGAGTAAACATGAACTGTCCTTAGCTACTCACCTACAAAATTAGCAGATGAATTGGATGCTCTCTAAGGCCCTGTCTCAACGTGAATATTTTATGCTCAGGTAACTCAAGAAGTTTCTATTTTCCTTTTCCACTAATAAGGTATATGACATATTTCTTTTATGTTCACAAAATATACTTTTTTTTTTTTCATTTTCAGCTTATTAGGAATAACTCATTGGTCTTAGCACAAGGGCGGTTAATCAGTTTGACCACTAGATGGTGATTGAGCTCTTGTGACTTCTTGGGAGATTATTTATACTGACAAATCAGTAGAAGACAAAACATCAAACAGGGAACTTAAAAGGTGGAAGACCATCTATTCTAATTTGAAGAGGTTAGTGAAGAGGTTGGCACCTAAAGATGAAGTGAGTTGTTCAAGGTTACATTGCACTGCCGTTAGTTGTGTGGACTTCAGAAAAGAACATGCTTCCAATTTAAGCCAGTGATTTGATTTTTCCTTACACCACAAGAAGTATACTAGAAACACTGTGTGGTGCAGGGCTGCTTCTTGGGGGTTTTGCCAAACAAATCTGTTTGTCTCTCTTTTTTTTTTTTTTTTTTTTTTTTTTTTTTTTTGAGAGAGAGTCTCGCTCTGTTGACCAGGCTGGAGTGCAGTGGTGCTCCGATCACGGCTCACTGCAGCCCCCGGCTTCAGGGTTCAAGCGATTCTACTGCCTCAGCCTCCCAAGTAAATGCGACTACAGGCATATGCCACCATGCCTGACTAATTTTTGTATTTTTACCATGTTGGCCAGGCTGGCTTGAACTCCTGGCCTCAAGTGATCCGCCAACCTCAGCCTCCCAAAGTGCTGGGATTGCAGGCGGGGAGCCACTGTGCCGGGCCCTCTCCCATTTTTCTTTGATGGTTTAATAAAAGAGTTTTGAATACTCCCTCTGTTCCCTTCTAGGGGATTCTTTCTGTTTTTTATTTTAACATTCATTTTCTCAGGTGTCACTCCTCATGCCCCACTGATATTAGGATAATCTGTCTTCAGAAATTAACAGCTAATAGGTGAGCTACAAACATAGTGCTTTCTTCCAGGCCAAACCTACAGTTACCAATACAGCTTTCACATGCTCATATTATTCCAGTAGCCTCACATTCAGTGTCCTTATCCTTGGTGATATTAAAACCCTTAGAGAATTTATACTAGTTGTAAGGGAATGTTTCTTTTAGCTATATCTCTTATTTTTGCTCATTCAATGTTGTGTGGGTCTGTGTGTACACCAGATGCCTGTTGTAACCAGCATTTCTTTCTTCATCTTTTCTACTAGTAACTAAAAAAAGTTAATGGCTGTTCACAGAAAGAAAACAGCACCCAACTCAGAATCTACTTCCAGATCCTGTATTTTCCAGGCAGTCCTTCTTAAGAGCTCTGAAACCTGTACTCAATCTCTAATGCACTGTTTAAAAGGAAGATAAAAGTGAAATAGAAAAACTTGTCACTTTGAGTGTAGAAGGGGCTACAGGATGACAGTCCATCCTCCAGAAAACTTGTCACTTTGAGCGGAGAAGGGGCTACAGGATGACAGTCCATCCTCCGGAAGAACTTGTCACTTCTAGTGTAGAAGGGGCTACAGGATGACAGTCCATCCTCCTCAGAAAATGGTGTCTGTTTTCCAAAGTAACGACATCAGTGATAGGATCAGCCTAGCATCTACATCATACAACACTAGTGTTCTGTAGACAAACCCCACTGCTATTCCTTGTTCGTACAGCTTTGGAACCTGCTAATGTCAGGGCCTGATGCTGATTCAGTGCAAGATGAAACCAGGGTATACTCTGTGATTAATGAAGCTTTTGTGGGTCTGTGCAAAATGACTAAGACTGTTTTTATTTTCGCTGCATGGATTTTGGCAAATCCAGGATGGCTAGATGGGATACTTGGTATGATTCTGACAGCAACTAATTTTGCTGAACAATGTTCCTGATATTCTTAAAACAAAAATGTACTGCATCAAATATCTACATTTTAATTATTCTGGATCTACTTAATTTATGCTGGTAGAATGTGTATAGAGCAGTTATTTTTGTTGCTAGAAAACGCTTCACCAAAGTAAGGGATAAAAGGAATAGAATTTGAACCCAATTAGTTACGTTTAGTTGATTGACTAAATGTTTATTTCTCATCAGTGCAGTTTCCAACAACTTCATTTGGTGGTGGGGGTGACCTGGGCACACGGTGGAAGGCTGGCAGCTGATCGCCAGGCTGGGGTGTGCTTGGCATGGCCCTTTAGCTTCCAGGAAGGTGCAGAGGCAAAGAGCAGCGTCGATCCAACACTGGAGTTATCTGAGTTGTTTATGTCCATTCTTCTCTCAGGTCCACAAAAGGTGGCTCCGATTCCTCCCTTTCTGAGCCTGGGCCAGATCGGTCCAGCCGCGCCTTCCTGTTCAGAGTCCTCCGAGCAGCTCTTCCCCTTCAGCTTCTCCTGCTGCTCCTCATCGGGCTTGCCTGCCTTGTACCAATGTCAGAGGAAGACTACAGCTGTGCCCTCTCCAACAACTTTGCCCGGTCATTCCACCCCATGCTCAGATACACGAATGGCCCTCCTCCACTCTGAACTAAGCAGATGCCATCTGCAGAAGTGCTGGTAGCATGCAGAGGATCGGGTCATAAGCAATCCCAAGCTATCAACAAGAGGACCTTGGTCTTGGCAAAAGCCCTCAGTGTGGCAGCTTTAGCCCTCCTCCAGATCACGTGTGTGCAAATCATGGCTTTGGAGGTGGAGGATAAACAGTGACAGGAGAACAAACAGACGACAAGAAGGTTTGGAAGAAACCTGGTTTGAGACTCTGAACCTTAGCACTAAAGAGATTGAGTAAGGACCCCCAAAGTTCCCTGGACTCATGAATTCTGGGCCCTTGGCCCTTTCTATGCATAGCCAAGGACTTCAGTAGACCATCTGGGCAGCTTTCCCATGGTGCTGCTCCAACCATCAGATAGACGACCCTCCCAAGCACCATGTCAGTGTCGTACAATCTACCAACCAACCAGTGCTGAAGAGATTTTAGAACCTTGTAACATACAATTTTTAAGAGCTTATATGGCAGCTTCCTTTTTACCTTGTTTTCCTTTGGGGCATGATGTTTTAACCTTTGCTTTAGAAGCACAAGCTGTAAATCTAAAAGGCACTTTTTTTAGAGGTATAAAGAAAAACTAGATGTAATAAATAAGATCATGGAAGGCTTTATGTGAAAAAAGTTGAATGTTATAGTTAAAAAAAAAGATATTTATGTATGTACAGTTTGCTAAAGCCAAGTTTTGTTTGTATTGATTTCTTTGCATTTATTATAGATATTATAAAATATTTTGTCTGTGCTTTTTTTCCCTAAACAAGTAACTCTAAGTTTCATTATTAAGCAGGCACTGATCAGAATGCAACCTAAATGATCATTTTTTTTGTGCAATGAATGAAGCTGGAACATAAGTATATATTAAAGGAAAAGGATGACAAGAGGCAGTGTGGATTTAGACATAGAAGACCCTAGGTGATTCGTTTTTTTCCTCCTTCCATAGGCAATCAAATCTCCTGAATTCTTGCTTCTGGAAACCTCTCATTCTCTCTTCTCCATTCCTTTTCCACACTGGGAGGGGCTTCCTAGGAGCTGCTGTCTGAAGTCCCTTCTCCATTCCATTGTGAGCAGACAACAGCCACAGAAATCTTCTTAAAGCACACTTCTGTTCAGATTCCTTCTTTGCTGCAAAGCCTTCTATTGTTCATTGTCTACCAGATAAAATACAATTTGCTTCTATCATTTAAGTCCATATGCAATGAGATTTTGTTTTGCTCCTCTGAACTTGCCTACTGTAGTGGCCCTCATGGAATTATGTGATGCTCATGGCATTTTAATGTATCATTTAATAATTTCTGGGGGATGTAAAACTCAGGTCTCTGGCTTCTCTTCTTGTAGACAGCTCTGGTGCCCTAGTCTGGAGCACGTATTCCTGCATGGCAGTAATTGCTGGAGCTTGTTGGCTGCTGTTCCTTTCAGAATTGGGAGACAATCTCCTATTTATACTTGTAAACCTTCAACTTCTCTCAAGGTCTGTATCACCCTAGCCCCCAGAGGTATTTAAGTTTATAAATCTTGCTCTAAATTGAGTATTTAAACCAAACTGAGGCCCTTCACCTTGCCTGAAACTGCCTTCTGTGGTTTCCATAATGCAGGTAGTCTGAGTCCCTCTCAACTAGGGTTCCTGGGGCTTGCTAAACTTTCCCAGTCCTGGGCTTGCTTCAGACCTTCTAGTTCAATCTCTGGGATAGGGCCTGGGAGCTGGCATTTTAAAGAGATGCCTGAGGTGATTTTATGCCTCCTAACTGCTGGAAAGCACTGCCCCGTACTTCCCTAACTTCATTCCTCCTTGCCTGCCTCACGAGACTCAGCTCACAAGCCACGTCTTTCTTGAAAAATTTCCTGATCACTTTCACACTGTATTTAAGACTTCTCTCTACTACTCCGCTTCTTGTCATCAGGTTGTCTGTATCTTACGGCCCATGGCATGGACCCATCTTGTTCCACAGGAAACACGATGGATCCCCCCCACCCCATTGCTATTTTATAGAGAAGACCACCTTGTGGTTAAAGTGTCCCATCTTCCTGCTTCCGGAGAGGCTGTGAGCAGCGGTGGCCATTAGCATTGAAGGGTGCCCTGCACCCTCATCTGAGATGGGACCCTCTTCAGGCCTCGCTCTTCCTGCACTCCCCTGTCACTCCTCCCAATACCTGGAAGGGGAAGTCCTCCCTCCGGAGCGGTTTTGCCCTTCAAGGGCTATGGAAATCCCACACAATGAGAGTGTCAGCGTCATGGAAAAGGCAAGCGCAAAGAGACTTCAGAGGCATTTCTTCTCCACATCACCGTCAACTGACTTCCTAGGCATCTCCCGTCACTGAAGACTCAAACGGTGAATGTTGCTGAAAAAAAACATTTGGTTTCAATTAAGAAAGATCTTAGCATACATTCCATTTTTGCCTTTCACAAAACCCTGTGAAACCCCCAAAGGGGTGTGGAACGTCCATTTCCATTACATTTTTTGAAGATTTAAACAACAGAGCCTTCGAACAGGAAAGAAGTAGGGAGCCCTGGTGAGTGCAAACATTGAACCCATGAGGTCGTGACTCTTCCCCAGATGATCAATTGGCCAGTTTAGCAAGGGCCACGCCAGACACCAGTGATGGGGAGATGGGGGGTATGGGGCCATGAGCATCCTCACCCGCACCCAGCGTTTGCTCCGGCAACAGAGAGAGAAAGCTTCATGGAAGGGATGTGGGATGGTCTAAAGAATAGTAAGGAGATAAAAGGACACGGATGGATGATGGTTGAAGTAGCTCCCATTTCTGCAGTGAGGACTGTCAGGAGCCCTGCTGTGGCCTAGAGAGAGGGAATGGTGTCCCAAATGAGTGCTGGGTGAAGAAGGGCATAAAGAGACCCTCCACTGACCAGGAAGGATGGGAAGGGAAGGTTTAATAACATGGTGGTAAGGAGATTTGCACAAGCAAATGGGAAATGCTAGAAAAGTGGACAAAGAATCCAATAAAGCTAACATGGAAAAATAAGGCATTAGAATCTAAAAGTAGTAACTTAATAGGAAATCCCAGGAGAAATGAAAGGGTTTTTGGGAAATGACGGCTGAGGAGCAGGAATGTCCCTCCTGGAGAATGGACCCACAGGAGCTTCCCTTGTTTTTGTAAGAAGTGAGAAGAGAAGACTTCTGAAGGCCCAGATGGGAAGTTCAGCATGCCGAGTCCTGAGATTTACTGTAAAAATGCAGGTTGGGGTAGACTGATAGCCTACACCCTGGGGCCAAATATTAAGACATTATAGCTACAAAACTTAACTGACAAGCCACATAAAAGATCATAAAGCAAAGAATAGTGGAGAGAGATGATTTATGAAAGCTGATCGTGGCCAGAAGAGCTGGGCCTCCAGGGGCTGGTCTGGCAGCCCGATGGACAGGTTCCTTGTTGGGTGCAACCCATTCACCAGCACCATCGCCAAACATTCATAGGGGATTGATTGTGGAGAAACGGAAATATCCTGAGTGTGTACCAAGTAGGTCCAGAAGTGCCTGGGGAGAGCAACAGCCACTAATCTCTCAAGTAGTTCATTGAATGCCCACTATGTGGCAGGAACTGCTCCAAACTCCCTCAGGGAGTCCTCTCGGGGAGGATCTCAGAAGTTCTTGTATTTTGTTTGTTTGTTTTATTTTTATTTTCTATTTTACTTTAAGTTCTGGGATACACATGCAGAACGTGCAGGTTTGTTACATAGGTATACATGTGCCATGGTGGTTTACTGCACCTGTCAACCCATCATGTAGGTTTTAAGCCCCTCATGCATTAGGTATTTGCCGTAATGCTCTCCCTATCCCTTACCCCCCACCCCTCTGACAGGTCCCAGTGTGTGGTGCTCCCTTCCCTGTGTCTATGTGTTCTCATTGTTCTACTCCTACTTATGAGTGAAAATGTGTAGTTTTCACTCATTTGGTTTCCAGCTTCATCCATGTCCCTGCAAAAGACAAGAACTCATTCTTTTTTATGGCTGCATAGTATTCCATGGTGTATACATGCCACATTTTCTTTATCCAGTCTATTGATGGGCATTTGGGATGGTTCTTGTTTAATGACTCATTAAAGCAGTCACCACTGGGCCTTTGACATAGAGAAGAATCCATATTTCCCAGCACAAGCTATGTCCTGAAATGGGATGAAGGCAAATGAGGAAACTAGAAGGGAATTTAATAGAAGCAATATCTAATTTAGGGGAGGAAAGGAGATTAAAGCTGTTAGATCTCTGTTTTCTATGAGCAAATATCCTCTGCTTTTAGCTTCTTGGTCACCCAGTTTATATTACAGTGAAATGTGTTTTTGAAGAGTGTGAATGTCCATCTGTGGAAATGGAGGCAGGTGGAGTGGTTTATAAGCATGGAGGCAATTTTTCACTTAGATAGAACACTGAGAAGTTAATTCGGGAAATGAGAGGTGTTTTGCTGAGTGTGGTCATCTCAGTTTTAGATTTAGTAGTACCCTGGGGTGACTGTGGCTGATTGCCATACCTAAAGTAACCCAAAGATAATGAAACTGAAAACGAAGGACTTTTATTCTTCAATTCCCAGCTTCTCACTAACCTCTCCCTTGAAGTTTTAAAATATGCACCAAGAATCCACTGGAGGCTACCACAGACAGGCCCAAATTTGGGAGAGGACCTTCACTCAGATAAATAAGTGCATGAACAAGGTGAATCAGGAGAACTTCCCGTAGCCTCTGCTAAGCAGCCTTCTGCAGCTGAAGGAAGCTAAGGGGGCTGGACAGTTAGGAATGATTAATGAGAAGCAGCGTGATGTGCTGTAACACAAGCTGAACAATAAGAACGTTTAATCTGGGGAGCTGAGGAAGCCGTTTGGGACTTGGATATAATCTTTCTAAAATACGAAGGTCACAGAAAAATAAATCAGGCTCATGAATTTGTTTAACCTGTTACCTAATATGAGAGTGGGAACATAACTGAATTTGAAAACCACAATTATGTCAGGAGAAGAAAGTCCTGGGTAAGCCGTGTCACAGATGACTGCATTTGATGCCACAGGCCATCGAGAAGAAATCCACATCTCCCTGCTGAATATTCAAGTCAGGGCCTCACAGATGTGCGTTCCCAGCTCAGGCCTAAATCCTGCAGAACACATTCTTGAAGAGGTTGTTGGGCTCAGAAAGCAAAGCTGCCAAGCAGCTGCCAACTTCGGCAGCAATTCCAAGTAGCCAACCCCAAACCCCATTTATTGGCAGGAATCCAGCGCAGGCCATGACCACCCCTTGCCTCACACCTCCTTGTGGGATTTACAGGTTGTAAGTAGGGATGTAAGTAGCTATGGCTTTCAGAGTGGGTTTGGCTCACCTGTGGCTCAAAGAATCTATATTACCTGCAAACCTGTTAAGAATGCACCACATTCAGCCCTAGGGCTGGGCCTCCAGGCTACCACCTGCACTGGATTTCTCCATCTTTGGGCCTTTTAAATCTCTCCAGTTGGCCATGATGGCAAGCAGTAACAGCAAGGTTCCCCATCCTCCTCCACTGGCTCATAATATATCGTCTTCACCGAACAATTGGTTTCCAGATGAATCTGGATTTTTATTCTGAACTCTAGTCAATGGTTAGATCTACCTGGCCATTGCTGTTTTAATTATAGCAGTATGTAGTATAATTTATTATAATGATGTATATATTTGTATAATATAAAAACAAAATAAGATAGATATAAATAATACAAATATATAAGTATGTACTATAACTAATAATATAGTAGTATAGTACATTTGTTACTTCATTATAAGTTTTAATACATCTTAGGAAAAGCCTCATTTCTTTCTCGCTGTGTATGTGTCTATTTTAAAGGCTAATTGTTAAAAAAATTATTTCAATTACGAAAGATTCTCTTGTGTTTCAGAGAAAACTTAAGTTTCCTATCTACTCTCTCTACATATTTCCCACTTTTATGTTACCTTTCTACGCCTTTTGATTTTCTTATTCAAACAACATACACATTTTTAAAAATTGGATCTATTCTTACTATTCTGTAACTTGCATTTTTCACTTAACGATGTCCCACAGACATATCGGTACCTATGCCATCATCCTCACTGCAATGGAGGTCTCAGTATCTCTTTCTCAACCACTGTTTTCTTCCAGGGCTTTGTTAGGAATCACGGCTGTAGTAGACACTCTTGCATGTATATGCATGTGTATCTTTTGATAGTGCTGCTTTTATTTCTGCAAGATGTATTGTTCAAAGTGGAATTACTGAACCAAAAGGTATGTACATTCTAACTTTTAGTAAATTGTATTAAATTCTGCCAGTTTGCTTTCTAAAAAAGTTGTGATGATTTACACTCCCACCCACACCAGAGATGAAAACGTCCTTTGCCTCATACCCTTCTTTAATGTACACTGGTGGTTTCCAAATTACGGGACTTATTCCCAAACTACTAGTGTTCGAATTCTGTACATTAGACTCTCTCAGGGAGCTTTTAAAAATGTAGAACCCCAGGCCATACCCCAAACCAAGTAAATTGGTAGCTGGGGATCAATAGTTACTTGAAGCTCCCCAGGCGATTCCCGGGTGCAGAGCGTTGAGAAGGGCTGGCCTAGATGCTATCAGTTTTCTAAAAATATTGCCCAATTGAGAGCAACAGTAGCTCATTGTTTTTCAAATTTGCATGTCCACGGCTAGTTTGTATAATAATTGTTCCATTTGTATGGTCTGTTCTGTGAAGTCTCTTTTATCCTCTATTTTTCTTTTACATTTTAATATTGTTTTCAGTGACCTCTTTGCATATTAGAAAAATTAAATCTGGATATGATGTGTCCTGACTTCATATAGTTCCTTCAGTCACACAGAAAGTTTTCATTTTTATGTCACCAAACCTGGCAGGTTCTTTATCCTTGGTAGATTCTAGTTAGTCTACGTTAAGGCCTTTTTTATTTTAAGATTATGCACAAGTTTGCTTGCATTTTCTTCTAGTAGGTCTATAATCTATCTGGAATTATTTTGGTCATTAGTATGAAGTAAGGAACTAGTTTGTCATTCTCCAGATGAATAGATAATTGTCCCAAAACCAATCAGGGATAAGACAGAGAGGCCCCCTGTTGTTATAATTTTCTAGCAACCTAGATGTTCATCAGCAGGAGGATTGTTGCATTAATTATAGTGCATACCTAGTATTCAGTATGATGCAACTATTTTTACAAAATGAAATCAATCTCTGTGTATTGATTAGGGAAAATACCCACTATACTTACATTTTTAAAAAAACAAGATATAGAATAATACGATTCCATTTTGTAGGGAAAAACTCATGTGTATATAGTAATGGCATAAGGCAAGGTAAAAGTTTGGAGAGACGTGAAATATAAGGCTTGACATTTTGACTGCAGTCAGACGGGGGGAAAGCACTTTAAACATTTTTATTTAAATTACATCAAGGAGCATGACTTGTTTTTTAGATCCAAGTTGCTATAAGAAGAATGATAATTTTAAAAGACAAAAGAAAAGTACTTCAGTTCTTATATGAGGAAACAACATCTGACTTGCTTTTTAATGAAAAAAGTTTTCTTGGTATGCCCAAAATAAATGTTAACCAGTCATTTATTAAAAGTGACCAAATTCTGATGGATGACTTTGCTCTAGGTGTTCCTCTTAAATGCATGGTTGGTTTCGTGGCATAAGAGCGAAGGCCCGATTTGAGGTAAGGAGGCTCCCTGACTGGGGGATTTATGAATCCTGGGAGATGAGCTTTCCTAGGAGAGATGTCCAAATGAGACCTATTTGTTCACAAAAATCCCCCAACTTCCTAAACTACCACCTGCCTCCGGAAGTCACCCTGCCCACAGGTGACATCTGTTCTTGAGATGCAGACTGGTCCTCAGAAATGATGGGGCGGGGAGGGACAGTGACTCAAAAGTCAGAGGCGGCTTCTCTACTTGTACCTTTCTTTCCTGATGTGGGTGCCAGAGAGTCAACCTGCTTTCCTTCTGCCTTGAAATCTGTTCCTGTTCAACAGCTTCGCACAGGATTCTGCCCACCCAAGCCTGGCTTGGGCACGGGGCTCAGTTCCTCCCTCCCCCACCTTCCCTATGGTGTTTTCTGATCACGGTGGGAAAACTGATAGGGTAGCTAATGATCTGGACATTTATAAAATCCCTTGTGTCCAAATTTTAGAGAGGCTCCTTCCATAACAGACTCTGGAGCCAAAAATACCTTGGCTCAGTCCCCAGCTCAGCCACTTCCTAGCTGTGTAACCTGAGCAACTTAAACTTTCTATTCCTCAGTTTCTTCCTCTGTAAAGTGGGCTAATAATGGTGCCTCCTGTGTGGGTTGTTATGATGTTAACACATTAATGTATGGGATGTGTTGACACAGTGCAAGGCAAGGACTGAGGGACAGTTAACGCTATTTTCCTCTTTCCTCTAGTTTGGTTTTGGAACTCGTTACTGGGAATTGTTTACACACTTGTTTTTGATTATGGTTAAACACACACACACACAAAACATGAGATCTTCCCTCTTCACACATGTGTCAGTGTACAGCTCAGTTCGTTACTTCTCAGCACAATGTTGTAGGGCAACCTCTGTCTCGGACTCTCGACAGCCCCGCAGTAACTGAGAACTCAGCCAGTGGGAATGGAAATGCTCCCTCCCAGGTGAGTGCATTTCCCAGGCCCTCCCTTTTTCCTTTCCAGGTGCCCCACCGCCCCCCTTCGCCGCGCAGAGGATCGCCTACCTGTCAGGGACTCTTACTCCTTTCATCAGGAGGGTACCTGTGGCTCAGCGGTGCCTGACAAAGGTACACTATAGTCCCTGCGTGTTTTATAGGCCCCTGAGCTAAGAATGGGTTTTATATTTTCAAAGAATTGTAAAGCAATGAGAGACAAACAAACAGAAACGCCTAAAATGCTTACTCTTCGGCCCTGTACAGAAAAAGGTTGCTGACCTGTGGTAGAGCCGCCCAAGACGCACGGCACTGACGCAGGGCTGCACAGGCAGCGGCCCCAGCCGTTTGCGCTTCTTTCTCCTGAAACAGTTCTCAGAATGGGCATCCCCTCTGGGTGAGCTCAGCACTCACCCCACCTCCATCTGACTGCCATTTGGGGTTCTTCCCTGAAAACACGTTCGTGACATCCATCCATGCGGAATTCTCTCTTTCGTTTTGATTTTTCCTTTTTGTTTTTTCTTGGATTCTGTTGGGGATCTTGGGAACAGGGCCTTCACGTTTTTGTCTTCAGAATGGGAATGGCATGGTCTTTTGCAGTGGGCTTAGAAGGTTCTGCAAATCCCTTGGCCGCTTCCAGGTTCCCTTGTTCGTTTCCTGGTTGGGGCGCCTGCCAAGTCAGCAGGCCTGGCTGTGCCCTCAGCTGCTGGTGCTGACATCAGGATTGCCAGTAGCCGGCCCCTCTGCAATGTTGCTTTCTGGGGCTGGGTATGTCCCTCCGGCAAGGAGAGTGCACATGTGGTTCCCAGAGCTCCGTGGGAATGGGAAGTGTGGTACCAGGATGGTGACATGGTTTGGCTGGTGATAAACCTTGTTTATTCAGGGTTTTCAATCCTTTTGATTGGCCTGATGGGATCCTGGGGGCATTGTTAAGCCCTTTCTTCCTTTGGTGGCCCTTGTAGTACTCC
Source organism: Macaca nemestrina (assembly GCF_043159975.1). Taxonomy (NCBI): domain Eukaryota; kingdom Metazoa; phylum Chordata; class Mammalia; order Primates; family Cercopithecidae; genus Macaca; species Macaca nemestrina. The sequence continues at coordinate 71,238,946 of NC_092129.1, read as the reverse complement.
AGAAGCCTAAAGAGCCATGGTAGCTGCTGAGGTCTTGAATCTCCAGTGTCACAGAGTTGCTGGGGAAAGGAGGAACTCACTAGTCGGGGACTCTTGACTGGAAATGAGACACAGGAAATTTGAAAGGGCATCTATTTTTTCTTTCTGCTTCTAAGCAATCACAGAAAATAGATGAAAAAAAATCTCCATATTGTTTCAAGCTCTCTGACGCTGCCTTTCCATTGTTTTTTAAACCTAGATCACAGTTTAGCTGCTTTTTCCATAGACAGAAGCCTGGAGCCACTTTGAGTTCGGTCCTTTTTGGGTTCAGGTCTTTCTGCTGCCTGGACCCAGGTTCTTGTGATGCTGGGCTAAAACCAGTGGGTACCAACGTTGCCAAGTAATTAAAATAAGCTTTTCCATCCAAACCTCCAGCCTTTTTATAAACCCACTTAATGTTTTTCTTTATACACGTTTCTTTAGCATTCGGAATGGATTAGATTGTAGGGATTGTTAAAGGGTGTTTAAAAATATTTAGTAATAAATTCAAAGATGAATTGATGGAGTGTTTACTCTAGTTTGTAATCCATTCTTAGGGAACCATCTGGCAGCTCCAATTTTGGCACCGTCAGCCCTTCCTTCCAATTGGAAGGAAATGCTTCCCTTGCTGGGGTTGAGCCCCAAAACTGGTCTGCGTCTGGCGTCCTCGAGGCACTGAGACCACATGTAAAGCAGCTACCAGAGACAGCAACACGGTTCCTGCTGCTGCCTGCACCCTCTCTCCGCCCTTCTCCCCTCCCTTCCAGCCTGTGGTCTGGGGCCCTGAGTATTGAAACATGTTCTTTCTGGTTGGAAATGTGGAAATACTCAGGAATCTTTACAACTTAAACTCCACTGAGTCTGGGGTGAACTTGAGAAGTTAATCGGCTTATAAAAATCTTAACCGGCTCACAAACCTTTCACTGGCCTTTCCCACAATGGCTGATTTCTCAATGAAAAGGCAGCTGATGGCAGGTTGCAGGTCTGCAGAAAGGCCTAGCAGCGCACTCAGTCTGGGAAGTCGCTCCGAGGGCTGTCTGTCCTGCAACGCTTGGGGCGACTGGCTCTTGGCAAAGGGCCTAGCGTCTGCCACTTTGGAGTACGTCCCGGGCACCCAGCCTGGCCTGGCCACTGAGGTCAGCCCACTCACTTTCGAAATCACTGTTTTAAATATTTGCCCAAAGGCTTCCTTGCTCCAGTTTTATCTTTTTTCACGTTCATTTAGTGAGGATGACCGTTCCTAGTTTGTCAGCTCTACATAGATGCCAAGTGCCTTTACGGTGGGCTGTGGTCCCTTCCTGGACCATGAGATGGTCTTGTGGCAATGGTGGGGGGCAGGTGAGCCTGCCCCAGAGACTGTCAGAAGCTGAAACAGGCCCTGCTGCTAGTGAGGATGCCACCGCTGTAGGCTTCAAGGTCTCAGGTCATCGGCTAGAAATAGAGCTCCTCCTGGTGCCAAGGTACAGAGGAAAATCACTCCTCAGCAGGAAGCAGAGGCAGGAAGGGAGCCTGGTATGACCTCAGAAACCAAGAGCACTGGCACCACTAGGTGCCAGGAAGATGGTGGAAGTGCTCCTCAAGCTTCCCTACCCGACGGCTGCCCACCAAATAGATAGACGGGACACATTTCTCCAGGACTTGAGTGGCATAGCTTTCAGCATCCTGTCGAACGTGTCATATTTCTTTGATGAAATACTCCTTTTGCGTTAAAAGTTCATATGAGTTTTTATTTCTCCTCAGAAAATGTGAAAGCTTGTTTAAATGCGATTTTTTTTTCAAAAAAAAATTTATTTTGGCTTCAAGAGTACATGTGCAGGTTTGTTATGTAGGTAAACGTGTGTCATGGGGGTTTGGCGTACAGATTATTTTGTCACACAGCTATTAACCCATTCGTTATGTTTCCTGTTTGTCTCCCTCCTTCCACCCTGCACCCCCCAATAGGCCCCAGTGCGTGTTGTTCCCCTCTATGTGTCCCTATGTTCTCATCATTTAGCTCCCACTTACAAGTGAGAACATGCAATATTTGGTTTTCTGTTCCTGCGTTAGTTTGCTAACGATAATGGCCTCCAGCTCCATCCATGTTCCTGCGGAGAACGTGGTCTCATTCTTTTTTATGGTGGCATAGTATCCCATGATATATATATATACCACATTTTCTTTATCCAGTCTACCATTGATAGGCATTACATGCAAAACTAACATTCACTCTAGTCCTTGAGTAAAATTTCGTATGTACTCAGCAACTCTCAGTAATTCCTAGGAAGCTCAACCCTGGTCTAAGAAGTACCACTCTTACTGATGTTTAAAGTCAGGAAGACTAATTTCATGTCTGCCATTCACAAGATTTCTGACCTTTGAAAGTTGCTTAACTGTCTTAGGCCTCAGTTTCTTCATCTGTAAAATATAATAATTTATCCTTATATGGTAGCTGTGAGGATTACCTGAAAAAGTGGTGTAAAACTGGTACGTAGCTTTTGTGTGTATGAATGTGGGTGTGTATGCTGTCTCAGAGTAGAAAGAAAAATCAAAGATCATTCCATGTGCTGAGGGAAGCTTTTCAACAACATTGTAGCTTCATGGTTATGGATCCATTCAGAGGTGTTTCTTGTTGCAGGAAATTCTCCCCACCCTTCCCTTCAGCTGGCGCCCCAGGTTATCTATAGGCAGTTCTGTTAGAAAGTGTATCTCTGTCTTGAATGAAGACCTTTTCTCTGGTCTCAGCTCTGCTCTTTTGGTGGTATTGACAAATATTGCAATTTTTTTTTTTTTTTTTTTGGACAGAGTTTTGCTCTTGTTGCCCAGGCTGGAGTGCAATGGTGCGATCTCGGCTCACGGCAACCTCTGCCTCGTGGGTTCAAGTGATTCTCCTGACTCAGCCTCCCGAGAAGCTGGGATTACAGGCATGTGCCACGATGCCCAGCTAATTTTGTATGTACATATATTTTTTTTTTAGTAGAGACGGGGTTTCTCCATGTTGCCCAGACTGGTCTCGAACTCCCGACCTCAGGTGATCCACCTGCCTCGGCCTCCCAAAGTGCTGGGATTACAGGCATGAGCCACTGCACCCAGCCCCAAATACTGCAATTGTAAGCCACCATGAATGTGAACTTAAAACTAGCTTCTTAATGCACATAGTCCAAATAATGAAAACTATGAAAATTTACTTCTTTAAGGCATATGATGTGGTTTGGATCTGTGTCCTCATCAAATCTCCTGTCAAATCGTAATCCCTAGAATCCCTAGTGTTAGAGGTTGGGCCTGGTGGGAGGTGATTGGATCATGGGGATGGAGTTCTCCTGAATGGGTTAGCACCATACCTTCTGGTGCTGTCCTTGTGATGGTAAGTGAGTTATTGTGAGATCTGGTTGTTGAAAAGTGTGTAGCACCTCCCCACCTCTCTCTGCCTTCTCCTTCCGGCAAAGTAGGAAGTGCCTGCTTCCCCTTCATCTTCTGCCATGATTGAAAGTTTCCTGAGGCCTCCCCAGAAGCCGAGCAGATGTTGCCATGCTTCCTGTACGGCCTGCAGAACTGTGAGCCAATTTTACCTCTTTTCTTTATAAATTACCCGGTCTCAGGTATTTCTTTGTAGCAGTGTGAGAATGGGCAAATAGGACATACATTCTGTATTTTTGGAGAAGCAAATCTAAACATGGTAAGTCTGCATTTAAATGTCCCCAATGGCTTAAGAATATCTAACATTGGAGAATGTGCTCTTTACCTAGTATGTAATCAAGCCCCAGTCAGACATTCCTACATTGACACACTCCAATGGGCACATTCAAAAGCTCCATAGATTGCTCAGTATTCTCTCAAAACCTTGCTGATCCCCAGAAATAACACATGGCATATGTAGACAAGTCTGCTCCTTGGTGTTCTGACAAGAGAAATAAAGGATGGACAGGGTATGTGGAGAGGTGAGACCCCTAGCTATGACTGAGAGTATTGGTAAATCCTCACTCCAAAAAGAAACTATAAGGTTGAACAAAATTGACAAAAACAAGTATTTCAACACTCTGCAAGTTGACCAAAGATGTATAACAATCTGAGAAATGTTTATATTGAAAAATTGCTGAAATTTGCGTAAGTACAGTGCAGATTTGTGGTATTGTTGCCTGGGGGTGCTCCCACCCTTACCTTTCCCCTGTTTGGTCAGCACCAGAACAAGGCAGGTAGAAGGACTGACAGCTTTGTTGCTGCAATCACAGCAGAGCTCACTTGATTTGGTGGATGAGTGTGCAGGGCCAATGTCTTCACTAGCTTGAGGTTGTGGTTGTGGCAAGCATATTCCTGGCTTAGGCTGCAAACATGCCTAGGGGAGATCAGAGCGTGCCCAGGCTAGCTAGCCCCCGAGTCCTGTCTGACTGTGAGGGCTGCATGCATGTGCAGAGGAGATGCAAAGGGGCCCAGCAAAAAATTGAGTCAGACTTGAAAACAGCCTGAAAATTGAATACATTCTCCAGCCACGTACAGATCCATTGGTGGAGGATAGAGGCCTTGCTGGATTAGGGTGTTTGAGCCTAGTCATTGGATGCACGCTCAGCTGTGGACATAGGGGCAACTCTGAGAAAGTCAGGGTTAAAAATAAAAACAGGAATAATAATTTAAGAACCTAGCAGAAACATCAGAGGCCAAACACAAGTAGAGGCAAGTCTCATATATTTAACTCAGGTGAGTTATTTAAAAAATGAATAAAAACAACAAAATCCAGCAGCAGCAACAAGCAGGGAAGAATAAGAATCCAGAGTTGCTACCATAGAGTATCTAAAATGTTCAGTTTTCAATAAAAATTAGATCATATGTAAAGAAACAGGGAAATGTGACTTCTACTCAGGAATAGCAGAGGTCAAAAGAAACTATGTGTTTCCCAGATGCTGGATTTAGCAAAGACTTCATGTAGCTATTATAAATATGCTTAAATATCTAATGGAAACCATGTTTAAAGAATTCAAGTATGACAACAATGCATCAACAAGTGGGAATTCTCAAGAGACAGAAATAAGTTTTAAAAACTCAATTTTTATTCTGTAGTGGAAATGTACAATAATGGAAATGAAAATTCACTAGAAGAGCTCAACCTCAGATTCAAGAAGGCAGAAGAAAAAAACCAGTCCCCTTGAAGATGAATGAATAGAAATTATGTAATTTGAAGAATAGAGAGGAAAAAACGCAAAAGAAAATAAATAAATGCTCAGAAATTTGTGGGATGACATCAGACCTACCAACATATATGTAAAGACAGTCTCAGCAAGGGAGGGGAGAGATAGAGGGGAAGAAAAAGTATTTGAACAAACAATGGCTGAAAACTTCCCAAGTTTGATGAAAAACATCACTTTACACATTCAAGAGGTTCAGTGACTCCCAAGTAGAATATATACAAAAAGATCTACACCTAAACACATTACAGTCATACTGTTCAAAGATAAAATCTTAAAAGCAATAAAGAAAATGTAACTTGTCAGATACAGGTAAGCATCAAAACACGGGTGGCTCTGATTCTGTATTGGAAGCAATGGAGGCTTGAAGGCAATGGGATGACATATACAAAGGCTGGGCAGGTCATGGTGGCTCACGCTTGTAATCTCAGCACCTTGGGAGGCCAAGGCGGGAGCGTTGCTTGAGCCCAGGAGTTCAAGATCAGCTTGGGCAACATAATGAGACCTCATCTCTGCAATAAATTAAAGAAACAAACAAAATTAGCTGGGTTTGGTGGGACATGCCTGTAGTTCCAGCTACTCGGGAGGCTGAGGTGGAAGGATCACTTGAGCCCGGAACATGGAGGCTGCAGTGAACTGAGACTGCGCCACTGCACTCCAGCCTGGGTGACAGAATGACATCCTGTCTCAAAAAAACAAAACAAAAGTGCTGAAAGAAACAAAAACATCAATGGCCATCAACCAGGAATTCCACATTCAGGAAAACTACAAACTGCTCTTCAAAAATGAAGGTAGAATTAATGTATTACCAGATAAACAAAGATCAAGATAATTCATTACTAGTAGACCTGCCTTACAAAAATGCTAAATGAATCCCTTCAGGCTAAAAGAAAATGACACCAGACAGTAACTCAAATCCACAGGAAGAAATGAGGCACACTGGAAATGGCAAATATGCAGATTCGTATTTCTAAAAAATAAATTTTTTCTGATTTCTTGGCAATTTTTTTTAAAGATAGAAAGTAGTTTAAGGCAATAAATATAGTTGAGTTTATAGCATATATAGATATAATATATATGGTAATAAGAGAATGGAGCTATGTTGGAGCAAAGATTTTTATGTCATCAGATTTAAATTACTATTAATTTGAAATATACTGTGATAGATTAAGATGCATACTGAGCAATCACTAAGACAATAATTCAAAAAATAATTAAATTGTCTGGGCACAGTGGCTCACACCTGTAATCCGAGCACTTTGGGAGGCTGAGGTGGGTGGATCACTTGAGGTCAGGAGTTCAAGACCAGCCTTTCCAACATGGTGAAACACTGTCTCTACTAAAAATATAAAAATTAGCCAGGTGTGGTGACACTCGCCTGTAATCTCAGCTACTCAGGAGGCTGAGGCAGGAGAATCGCTTGAACCCAGGAGGCAGAGGTTGCAGTGAGCCAAGATGGTGCCACTGCACTCCAGTCTGGGTGACAGAACAAAACTCCATGTCAAAAAAAAAAAAAAAAAAAAAAAGAATTAAAATGACACCCTAAAAATATTTATTTAACAATTTAGGGGGAAAAGGTTAAAGGTTTTCTCTTAGATCCCACAAGTTAAGGGCTCAGTCCCACAAGACTGCCCCCCATCTCAGACACCAATTGCAAAGTAGTAAGTTGTCACCTATATCTCTGACCAGCCAGTTATAAATTGGAGTTTGCACAAACCCCTCCTTGGGCTTGATTCATTTGCTAGGGTGGCTCATAGAATTTAGGGAAACACTTATATTTATCTGTTTATTATCAAGGATAATGAAAAAGATAAAGATAGACAAATGAAAAGATGAAGAGAGCCAGGTATAGGGGAAGGTGCGAAGAGCCTCCGTGTCCTATCCAGGTGTGCGTCTTCCAGACACCTGCAAGTGTTCACCAATCTAGAAGCTCTCTCAACACTGTCCTCTTGGGTTTTTTATGGAGGCTTCATTACATAGACATGACTAATTACATCAGTGACCACTGATGATCTATTCAACCATCAGCCCCTCTCCAGAGCCTCTCAAGAGCCTCTCCAGAGGTCAAAGGGTAGAGCTGAAAGTCCCATCCCTTTAATCCCATGGCTGATTCCCCATCCTGACGTTATCCAGGAGCCCACCAGGAGCTGCCTCATTAGAACAAAAGAAGCTTCTATTGCCCAGGAAATTCCAAGGGATTTGGGAGCTCTGTGTTAGACACCAGGGTCAAAGACCAAATATTAGAACAAAAGAGACTCCTAGCACCCCTGTCTATAAGAGTTTTAGAAATTGTCTCAGAAACTGGGGCCAGAGACCAAATGTATATTTCTTATTGTACCATAATATCACTAGAACAATGAAAGGCAGTAAGAAGAACAGAGGAACAAAGACAGGAGGCATGTACAAAATGATAATAAGGTGGAAAATGTAAATCTAACCATATCCATCATTCTATTAAATGTAGATGCTCAGACAGGGCAACAGTAATTGCGATAAAAATAGCTAACATGGACTGAGTGCTGACTATGTGCGGTACTATCCTGGGCACTTCACATGTCCACTCTTGTAATCTTCACAGTACCGCTATGGGGTATGTGCTATTCTTGTTTCTATTTTAGAAATGAGGAAACCAAAGAACACGAGGATTGAAGAACTTGCCAAGGGAATGCTTGGACAAGAAAATGAATTAGCTTCCCGGAATCCACGTGACTCAAACAATGTGAAGACCCTCAGCCCACCCTAATAAAGAAATGAGTCCTCCGTGCAGTTTTGGAAAACTCTGGAAAGGGCGAAGCAGTGTCAGCCACGGTCCTTCCATACTCTCCGTGAGCGAACCATGTGGTCTTCATAAGAACCCTTCCAGGCAGATGCATGTCATCTCTCTTTACAAGTGAAGAAACTGAGGCCCAGGGAAATTAACTTGCCCAAGGTGATGCCAAAAAACAAAAAAAAAATGAGGATTCAAACAGTAATCTAGCTGCAGCGCCTGTGTGAATATTATGTTGCCTCTCAGTAAGTCCTATACCCAGCCCCTCCCAATTCATCAGTTAAATCAGAGAAAATGGATAAAGGAAGCATGCAGGTAGCTCTAAAAGGGAAGAGAGTCCTGAAATGGAAACCTGGGGTGGGGGTGGACCAATTGTTCCTGCTTTACCTTCAGGATGAGGGAGAGGTTTTTAAGCTAACTATATAGTTTCAGATCACTCATTCTTCCATTCACTCATTCATTCATAAATAACCACTCTCAGGCGTCCTTATTCTCCCTCACAGGGAAGGAGTGGGGCCAGGCATTAGAAAATAGCAACTATGTTTAATGAGCATCTCAGTTAGTCCTCACCACCATCCTATGAATTAGGCGTCATTATTATTATTATTTTGAGATGGAGTCTCCCTCTGTCGCCCAGGCTGGAGTGCAGTGACCAGATCTCAGCTCACTGCAAGCTCCGCCTCCTGGGTTTACGCCATTCTCCTGCCTCAGCCTCCCGAGTGGCTGGCACTACAGGCGCCCGCCACCTCGCCCGGCTAGTTTTTTGTATTTTTTTTTTTTTACTTCTTTTTTTTTTTTAATTTTATTTTTTTTTATTATTATACTTTAAGTTCTAGGGTACATGTGCATAACGTGCATGTTTGTTACATATGTATACTTGTGTCATGTTGGTGTGCTGCACCCATCAACTCGTCAGCACCCATCAACTCATCATTTACATCAGGTATAACTCCCAATGCAATCCTTCCCCCCTCCCCCCTCCCCATGATAGGCCCCGGTGTGTGATGTTCCCCTTCCCAAGTCCAAGTGATCTCATTGTTCAGTTCCCACCTATGAGTGAAAACATGCGGTGTTTGGTTTTCTGTTCTTGTGATAGTTTGCTAAGAATGATGGTTTCCAGCTGCATCCATGTCCCTACAAAGGACACAAACTCATCCTTTTTTATGGCTGCATAGTATTCCATGGTGTATATGTGCCACATTTTCTTAATCCAGTCTGCCACTGATGGACATTTGGGTTGATTCCAAGTCTTTGCTATTGTGAATAGTGCCACAATAATTTCTCAAAAGAAGACATTCATACAGCCAACAGACACATGAAAAAATGCTCATCATCACTGGCCATCGGAGAAATGCAAATCAAAACCACAATGAGATACCATCTCACACCAGTTAGAATGGCAATCATTAAAAAGTCAGGAAACAACAGGTGCTGGAGAGGATGTGGAGAAATAGGAACACTTTTACACTGTTGGTGGGATTGTAAACTAGTTCAACCATTATGGAAAACAGTATGGCGATTCCTCAAGGATCTAGAACTAGATGTACCATATGACCCAGCCATCCCATTACTGGGTATATACCCAAGGGATTACAAATCATGCTGCTATAAAGACACATGCACACGTATGTTTATTGCGGCACTATTCACAATAGTTTTTTGTATTTTTTTAGTAGAGACGGGGTTTCACCATGTTAGTCAGGATGGTCTCGATCTCCTGACCTCGTGATCCGCCCATCTCGGCCTCCCAAAGTGCTGGGATTACAGGCTTGAGCCACCGCGCCTGGCCAGGCGTCATTATTTATCATCATATTGTTGATAAGGAAGTCGAAACTCTGAAAAATCAATTGCCAATGATCATAAAATTTGTAAAGGTGAAGCCAAGAATTGAGGCCAGGTCTGCCTGACCACAGTGTCCACACACTTCCTGATACACCTGAGGGTGTTGGGCAGAGGGAGTGAGGTGAGGAGAGGCCTTAGCATTCAGACTCGCTGTGTGTTACAGATTGTTTAACCACCTTGATTTTAGATGATCAGTGGCAAACTGCTAGCAAGAAGAGGAGCTTACAAAAAACAAACTTGTTGTCTTTAGTTTAATTCTTTATTTGAACATCAAATAGGTTGAGAAAATTGTTTACAGGTGCTCGAGCATCCCGCTGGATTCTTTTTCAAAGTGCAAAAGAGGTTTACAAGTGTGTTTCATTAAACAAAGCAAAGCTGCGACAAAACCGAGTCACGTCAGTAATAGTATGCATCAGCAAAAGGGCATATTAATCCATCAAACACAATTTGGCATTTGAGCCTTTTCCCATAAAACAAGAGCTCTACACTGAAGAGTATGAAGTGCACAAAAAGCATTGTTTATCACCTGTGAGAGAACAGAAACTGGCATAATGTCACTTATTAATTCAAGTCTCTATAACCAATGACCTCTCTGTGAATGCAAAGGGGTCTGTGTCTCAGGCACCTGCTCATGGGACAATATGTTGTTTCTAGGGTGCACAGCTCTAAACACACACACTGACGATGGGTTTGGAACATGGCAGCATTTACATATTTTAAAAGTTCAGGCACAATTGGATGCAAAAAAAGAATAGAAATTTTTCTTGAATCTCAAAAGACAGTGCAAAATTGAAGTGCCATAATAGAGGCAGCAATTACTTAGAAAACAATTTGAAATGACTAAAAACGAGGCCACACTTTAATTCAATTGGAAAGGAAATGCAGTTGGAAACAGAGCATAATAACGCTACTGAAAAGATGGATATTTGGGACCACAATTCATTTGCTCCAGTTGAGAGTAACTTTTCAGGGGATTAACCTGGGAATGGTGCAGAGTCATCTAGATCACGCTCCCAAGACCTGCACCAAACAGAATTATGGTTGCCTTTTGAGCTACTGTATGACTCTATTTGCCTTTCGCATAACTAGCTTCCCGAAGCAGATCTGCCTGTGAATTTTAGACATTACTATGGTGTTAGTGATCATTCCCAGTACCCACGGTCCATCTCATAATTGGAAAGTATGAATAGGAAAGGATTTGTAATCAGTGTCATGCAGGGGAAGGAGTACTCTAAGCCAATGGCCCAAATCAATGGCCATTTCAATGTATCAGGTTTCAAGGTGAGAACACCTTAATGTGATCAAAAGTAAATTATCAGTAAGTCCCTCATTTGTTCAGCCCCCAAAAAGCATGGGATATGGCGTGGTTAAACATATCTGCAAGGTTACTAGGGAAATCAAATCAAAGACTGCACTTCCTTAGGGGTTAGATTTTACAACCTACGTTGATAGGGTCTTCTCTTTGGATGACCTAGTCTCTCATAATTGCTGCATGATGGCATTACAGAATCATTACGGCAAGCTAGGCAATGGGGAAAAGAAACACAGACCACTAGCTATTCCATGGACTTTACTGCTGATGTTGTTCTTTCTTCTCTAGAACTGAAGCTGCCATTTTAGAAATGGCTATAAATGGAGCCAGTTGATGTGCGGTCTCCAGGGCAGAAGTGGACTACGGAACCCTGGTGCACACTCCAGGTGCCAGAATTAACAATTTTCCTCCAAATACTTTCAATACTTTTCTTCATATATTTGCCATTCCCCAAATTCCTGAATCTACTTCCCCACCATACCTGAGCCCCCAGATAAATCACATCTTTCAAATTTTAACTTGCCTCAGAGTGGGAGAAAGCAGAGGTAAGAGGTTTTTTTTGTCATGTCCCTACACCCAATACCAACATCAGCCAGAAAATATCTGCTGTCCATTAGTGGCACTTCAAGTAAGAATACAAAGAGATTTCCAAAGTTGCTGGAGACCCCTGGGCAAACATTTCAATCACTGATGTTCTCTGCCCATTTCAAATGTAGTAGTATCTTAACATGAATACAAACACATTGGATGAATAATGTAAAACCTTCCGCTGTATAATTGTTTGGCTTTAGCTGGTATTACATCATCTAGTCCTAGAAATTTTTTTTTGTTTTATTTTAATTTTTTTAAAAGAAAATCTAAGTATAAACATTAAAAAGAACCCACTGACCCATTAACTACTGTCCAAAAATATTACTACTGATATTTTGGTAAAAGCAAAATTAGCTGCCCTGAATAATTTTCCTTTTCAGGCATAATCTTTGCTACATAAGATTGTCTGTCATTCAATATCCAACAATAGGCATCTGGATTAGTGCTATTTTGTCTACTGTGGATACAAAAGTTGATATGAAATGTGATCTTCATTTAAATGAATAATCACCAGGCTTTAGGCATAAATGACTGTATACATGACAAGGTAGCTTGAAAAGTATACAAAAAAAAAAAAAAAACTAAATATTTTTCCTTGGTTTTTGCATGTTAACCCAGTCAAATTAAATCCAGAACAGAAGTACTACATTCAATTGTCTGATAAACAAGCAATGTAATTTCAAAAAAATATATATTATACTATATAAGGTGCTTCTTAAACAAACTAAGGTGCTTCTTAAACAAACAGCAACAAAAGAATTATGTTCTTCAACATATCCTTAACACAGATACATAAAATTGTCCCCAAATTTAAGTGCACATAAAAACTTTTTTTTTTTTTTTTATTCCCTCCCAGATTCTCAGTCCTTTGGTGATCACTTAACTGGACAATCAGAAATTAATGAAATCCACTTTTCCAAACAAGACATACCAAGGGAAGCCTGAGCAGCTCACCTGGGTCATTGGCTAACACAGACATCACCTCTCAGTAGGGTTTCAATTATAGACAATAAGGTCACCCAGAGGAAATCAAACATTCTTTTTTGTTAAGAAAAAGGAAGTAACCCATACTTGTGCTAGAGAAGCAAAGGCCCAGGGAAGGCTGCCCTGTGGCTGGAATGAGCCTTTCCTTTTTAGCCTATAAGTCAAAGGAAATTGAAGGAAATGAGCTGGCAGGAGTGGAGGCGGTGGGAGTGGGGGAGGAAGGGGGAGGATTTTCTTCCCCAAACCAAACCCTGATTTTGGATTAGCTCTAAACAACCAAGGGCATATGTAATCTGACCAGGCCCCAGTCGGCCTGAGTAGTGACAGCAACGGTCCCCACCCTCCTCTCGTGCCCCAGGGTGCTGGGCCAGTTGTAGGAACACAGCTGTCTACGGCAGCTGTGACAGCTGCTTCTTCCAGCCAGGGCCACGCTGGGAAATGAAGAAGAGCTGGACTACCCCAGGGATCCCAGGGCACCCCCAAAGGGCAATGCGGGGTCTGCAAGGAATGTTCCTAGGTAGCTGCAGCCTGTGGCAGGGCCACCCTGAGCAAGTCTGGCTGTGCCTCAGAACTGTATCCAGTTTCTGCCCTACTTTCCCTCTTGTTCTCTAGTAGCCACAATAATCCTGCACAAGCGCTGTTCAGCTCCATGCCCCAGGGCTAAATGCATCACTAGGGCCCCTGCTCCTTTCAACAACCCTTCACCCTCATCATGCATCACCACAGTGAACAGTTCACCCCTGTGTAAGGCACACACACGCCGGGAAGATCCAAGTACAGCACCCACCGAAACAGGTCCTGAAGCTGACCTAACTGCAAGTTCAGGGAGAGAGGGCTTTCTTTTGTAACACAAAAATAAAAACAAAAATCAAGAACTTATCCCTCATATAGGGAGACTTAACTAAGATCAACTTGCTGCTTTCCATAGGTCCATGGGAGGCACGAATGAACTGGAACCCATGACCGGAAAGCCAGAGGCAGAGCTCTCAGCACATCTGAAGCTGCAGTGTATCAAGTTAAAATAGTCTTGCCAACTAGAGGATCCACCTTCCTTGTGTGCCCCTTGTATTCCTATAGGGGAAATGAATTGACAGTCACCAGATACTCTGCTACAGTCATATAAAAGCTTTAAGGTATACCACTTTCATAAAAGGATGCATTGCCATAGGAATACAAGAGGGTGCTATAATAAACCCTTGACCTAGCTTTCTCCAAGTCCCCAATTAAAGGAGCCACTTTAAATTCTTTGCTGTGGCTTATTCTTAAAGCCATTTAAAAAGTGCTTATCAGAGGTGAAATGTTTACTCTCCAGGCCTGGGTCTCTACAAGTAGCTTAAATGCACAGAGTCGTCTGAGCCCCAACCCGTAGACTGAGTTCAGCTGTGAAGAGCTACAGGAATCCTCACGCTTAGTAACATAGCACAGGGGGAACGAGAGCTGTTACAAAGATTTCGCCCTGGAATCCCTTTGGCTGTTCCCAACAGAAGACAGAAGATGTGCCACTAAGAACTGAGCAAGCAAATGAATGGCCACTCATCTAGAAAGCCATTGGTGGTGGATGCATGCCGGAGTGTATGCAGGAGACAGAATTTGGCTAAAGTGGTGCATGATGAGGGTAAAATGCAGCAGGGATTATCTGAACCGTGGGGGAGCCGGGGAGCTCTCAGACTGTGGCGGGGAAACCCTCTGCGTCCCCCGTGATGTAATACTTTTGCAAGGAATGCGATGAAGTAGAGCCCGCGGTGGCCAAGTGGCTTTGGTCCGTCTCCTCCATGGGCGCCCCTCCACGGCTAGTGGGCGCATGTAGGCGGTGGGCGTCCAGCATCTCCAGCAGCAGGTCGTAGAGGGGCACCACATTCTTGCACTTCATGCTGTACAGATGCTCCATGCCTTTGTTACTGTGGGTGGGAAGACACAGAGAGGACCACTTTAGAGCCAGCCCGAGCCCCAGGAGTGCTGAAATCCCTAGAAGGGGAAGGAAGAGGAACTCCAAAGACACACGGCAGCCAATCTTTCTTGCTGTTTAAAGACCCACTTTAGGATGGGAGCTGGGAAAGCTGAGGGCTTTCAGAGGCCCTAATCTGGAACTCATGGCTGTGAGGTTTTCATTTTCCACCTCCTACGTGGGTGGTCCCACCCTCACACTCTCCCTGCAGCCACTTTCAGGGTATTTGCTATGCAGGTGACTTCCACGGCCCTCCGCGGCCTCAAATGAGATCCTATTCCCTTCCAATAGGATCTAAATGCATTCAAATAGGATCGCCAGTGCATCTAAAAAGAGAACAGGAGATATTCAGCCATGAAGGAGCCCGTATTTTAAATGCGTAAAGCAGTTCAAGACGCTCCACTGTTAAATCTCTCACGTCACTTCCCATTTAACTCAGAATACAATCTAAATGTCTTTCCATGCTCTACAAGGCCCAACTGGTCCAGCTTCCATCCACATCTCCAAGCTCTTCCTGCCTGTCTCCCCTAACCCACTCTCCCTAGCCACACTGATTTTTGTGCTGCCCTTAAAGGAACTAAGCTCCCCCCAAGACTTAGGGGACCCACACTTGCTGTTCCTACTTCCTGGGATGCACCTTCCTCCAGTCTTCAAATGCCGCCTGCTCGGAAAGGTCTACTGCTACCCAGTGGCAGCGGCCTCAAGCCTCTGCAGTCTCAGCCTTCCTCTTTCACACTGGTCTGTTTCTCTTAGCATACTTATCACTACCTGAAATTCTCCTTTTTATTTATTTGTGTTTATTCTCTCCGCCTCCAAACACACACATGCACACACTCACACACTCAGGGCGAATTCCTAGAGAAGCAGGCTTTATCCTGTCCCCTGCTAGGCCTAAAACAGTGCCCAGAGCTCAGTTCATGTTCAGGAAAACAAGGGGGGAAATGGGCAGAGGGAAATGTAGGCACATGGCATTCTCCTTTCCCTACTCTCCTCCTCTGCTCTCCTCCACCAGCCACAACTCTGCTGCCCCACCACACTACTGGTGGCGGGGGTAGGGAGGAGAACAACTATTATCTAGTTTGAAATTTCTTTTAAAAGAAATATGTATCATGAGTAGCAAGGCCAAGAGAATGTCTTAGAAAAATTTGCATTTTTAGTAGGGGAAAATTCAGCTCAAGTTGGAGACCTGCCATGAAAACACAACATCAAAGCTATTCAGGGCCTACAACATGGTCTAAATTACTTGTTTAAGTGTTACTTTTTTTTCCCTCCCCCTCATTTAAAATGCTATAAAAGTTAAATGCCCCCTGGATCTGCCACTGTGTTCCTCGTGCAACCTGATGATTCACATTTACAGTCAGATGAAATCTGATATTGAATTCTCTGAGTAGCAACATATGACTGGGGCCAAGCTTACTTAACAACATAGACTTCTGTGATTTAGATTGGCTGTAGTGAGGAACCAAAATATTATTATTATTACAATCGTGTGTGTGTGTGAGAGAGAGAGAGAGAGACAGGAGAGAGAGAGAGAAAGAGAAGCAACCTCTCTCCAGCTTTTCACACGATTCTAACAGAAACTACAGCACTTTCACCTTGCTGCTGCCCTCTGCCAGACGTGGCCAGTAAAATCAGCCAGGGTTGTATATTCAGTGCAAATTTACTTAGTATTAACTAATTAGGCTTGCTAATGCTGACAAGCAGTTAATGGATTTGAAAATTCAGCAATTCCTTTCAACAAATAGAAACACCCAACTGCAATGCATTGAATCTACAACATCACTGACATTCCCAGCTCAGAGTCAAAGCTAAGATGTTTTCCTCCAGGGTAAGGTTATTCTCTCAGCCAGGGATTTTGGCATCTAATCCACTCACGGCTTCCCTCTCTCTAATACTCATCAAAAGAAAAAGACAGGGAAGACTGGAAATGTATACTCTGAATGCAGTCACCTTCTCTACCTGACAGATGTGATTCCTCCGTCTGTTACACAGGGATCCTTGGGGAACCCTGAGAACAGAGACTGCAATCACCTTACCTACTGCAATTACCAAGTAGAAGCCGAATTCACAGGGCAGGGAAAAGCCTGCCATGAGTCATTTGTTCATTCATTCATTCCCTCATTTCTTCGTTCACTCACTCGGTAATAACGTTGTGGGCCTTTACCATATGTAAGTCTTCATATACGGCACTGTGAGGGATGCAAAGAAAATCAGATACATCTATTTTCCCAGGAGCTAATAATTTTTTAAGGTTGTCTCTGGAAAGGGTGGTGCCTGGGACTTTAATGAAGCAAACTTCTTGCCATTTGAATCATGGTCTCAGGATTTGAAGGTCCCTTAAAAATGATAGAATCCAACCTTCTTAAGACATCATAGGCCTTCCCTCACAGCCACTAAGAGAAGGAATCTCTTTCATTCCTAGGGGCCTGGTGTAAGCTCAAGGTCATGTAGGCTTCATCACCCATGAGTACCTGTCCTAGTGTCATCACTTTGAATCATCGCTGTGGTCCTGCTGGAGTCTGCAATACATAACCCGGCAGTCTCCCCATCTCTTCCCTGCAGATAAGGTCTGCTCATGAGAATGGTATCCACTAAGCTTTTGGCCAAATTGCAGGACGATGGAATGGAAATGAGGCCACTTTCACCTTTTGGCATAGAAAGACTCTATTTTCTCTGCTGATATCCTTCCTTAGCTCTTACAGAAAACATTTGTTGAGTACTTACTATGTGCTCTGCACCGTGCTAGGTGATATTGGGTAAGCAAGCCATGGCTCACAGAGTTGTCAATCTAAATGGGCAGAAAAATAGTAAAATGGGCAGTAACCATAGGGAAGAACAGAGTATAAGTTCCAACTAGGTCTTAAGGGTTAGGAGATGCTTCCTTCAAGGAGTGAGATCTGAGCTATGACAGGTTAGATTATTGCTCAGAAATATTCATGCCCCTGGCAACATGTCCATCTTTGACTCTGGACTCCTCACATGCTTGCTTGGCCAATGAAATGTCAGTGGACATGAGTGAAAGAAAATAGTAAAATGCACTTGCCCAAACAGGATCGCTTTCTCATGCCTCTGCAGTTGCTATGAGAACATGTCCCAGCTAACATGTGGGTACAAGGAGGATAGGAGACATGAGACACAGAGCAGAGTCACCCTGGCCTCAGGCAGCTGCCTCCCAGATGTGTGAGTGAGCCCAGCTGAGGTCAGGAGGGCTGCCCGCCAATCTGCAGCCTGAAGAAGAACCTCCCCCAGATGACTCATCCAACAGTCAGCTATTATGGCTAGAGCTCAGACATGAGGAAGTCCTCGTAAGCTAAGTAAGGGCTGAATCATAAGGAGTAATAAAAACAAAGTGAAATGGTTTATACTTTTATCTAAAAGCAATGAGAAGCCACTGAAGGGTTTTAAGCAGGAGGATGACATCAGATTTGCTTCTAGAATGATCACTCTGGACACATCATGGAGAATGATCTAGAAAGGATCTAGATTACAGGCAGGCATACATGTTCAGTGACTGGCCCAGAAGTCCAACAGAAAATGATGGTGGCTTAGACTAGGGTAATGGCAGTGGGGGTGACAAGAAGGGGTTCAACAGGTATGAAGGAATCAACATTGACTCTCTGTGAGGCATCTGGCCCCAGGGTCTCTCATTTAGGATATCCAGGTGTGCACAGGGACCATAACAGATGTGCCCAGTGTCTTCAGGGGATGTGTACACTCACAGGCTTCTCTTGATTGGCTCCCTCCTCCTATTTGCACACTGCACCCAATCTCTAAACCCCTGCCCCAAAGCACATGCTTTAAACGTAGCATAAGTATCGCTTCCTCTATGCCTTCTCTGACACTTGCCCTGTGACCCATGCAGATTTAAAACATCTCTCTCCTGTCCTCCCATAGCATTTATGCTTATTCTGTGCCAGGAACTCTCACAAGTGCGCTCTCCATATGCAGGCACCAGTCCTTCCTGGCCAGCTGTCACATAGGTTTGGGGGCGTGTTTTCTTTATGTCTCTCCTGTAGGAAGCCCACAGATGCCTCACCTCATGTGCCTGATGTGGGAGAGGATGAGGAGGAGCTGGGCCAGCCGCCGGTGCTGCTGCTGCAGGGTCAGGCCTGCCTTGGCCATCAGGTGGATCAAAGTGTCTGTGATCTTGTCCAGGACTCGGTGGATATGGTCCTTCTCTTCCAGAGACTTCAGGGTGCTGGACAGAAATGTGTACACTCCTGAATGTGCAGAGAGAGAGTGAGAGAGAGAAGCTCAAAGAGGATGAGGTCTAGGAGACCCAGAGTGTCCTTGGGATGTAATAACGAGCCAGTGGCCTTCCCCAGCACAGTAGTCTAGCATTGGGGATGCTCCAGACCCATTTGAAACCGAGTTACAATGTAAAATTCCTAAGGCATATGCAAGTTTCAGAGCACCAGCAAACCAGGGGGGGCCCCTTTATGTGAGCCATGACCCAGAAAGGGGCTGTTGGCCTTGGGGCCTGTCATGGTAACATGGGCCATCTTTTCTCAGACAGGTCTGACACCAACATGAATTGTCCATGTAATGTAATTGACCGTGTAATTGACAACCCTGTGAGCAGCCACTGTTGTTCCTTTTCACATCAAGAAACTAAAGGGCAGAGAAAGTCACTAAAGCCACTAACCTGCTAGGGAACTCGGATATAGGCGGCAGAGCTTAGATGAAACCCAATCTGCTGACTCCACAGGTGGTAATGATAAAGGAGACGCTCTCTCGGGAGATGTGTGAAACTCGTGGTGAGATTCAGAGACAGAGAGTGATGAGCGATTGGCTAAGTGATTGGAAGGTGATGTTTCCAAGTAGGATTTCTGTTTTAGATCAAGTCTGAAGCCTAAGCACTTTTAATCAAGTTTGCACTTTAGATCAAATTTGAAGTCTAAGCACTAAGCCTCAGCACAGAAGTTTAGGATGTGGATGGGTATAGGCCACCTTGAAAACCACTGGTTTTTTATGGCCACGTAAGTTTTTCCTCTCTTGCATATTTTCTGAAATAGATCCTGCTCTCTGGGCCCCACAGACAGATCCAGGACAGAAAGTGAGACCATCACGGCACCTGGTGTTTCTGGACAGCATTAGCCTCGAGCCAGAAAATAAGAGCCTATTTCTGAGATTGTATGTGAGGTTGTGAGACAAAAGTTCTTTCCTCTAGCATTGCTAAACTGGGAGGATGAGAATACAGGGCTCTGAATGGCCGTCTTCCCAGCACATGGAACTCCTGTCTGCAGAAAGGAAACTACTGACAACAAGCAGAGGTGATAGTGTGGGGGTGAAAGAGAGAAAGAAAGAGAGAGAGAGAGAGAGAGATCCAGGTAGTAGTCACAAGGTCTTAGTTTTTTCTTTTTCTTTTTTTTTTTTTTTTGAGACAGAGTCTCCACTTTGTCACCCAGGCTGGAGTGCAGTGGCACGATCTCGACTCACTGCAACCTCTGCCTCCAGGGTTTAAACAGTTCTCTGCCTCAGCCTCCCAAGTAGCTGGAATTACAGGTGCCCGCCACCACACCCAGCTAATTTTTGTATTTTTCGTAGAGACAGGGCTTCACCATCTTTGGCAGGCTGGTCTTGAACTCCTGACCTCGTGATCCACCCACCTTGGCCTCCCAAAGTGCTGGGATTGCAGGCGTGAGCCACTGCACCTGGCCAAGTTCTTAGTTCTTACATTTTTTTCACTTGACCTTTGAGCTTTCATATATCCTTCCTAACAGTGTATCAGTGAATCCCCTTTTAGCTTAAGATAGTCAGAGTTGGATTTTTGTCGCTTGTAACTGAAAAAATTCTATTACAAGAAGTTGAGACCTCAACCCAAGGACAGGAAGAAAATGAGTGACAGTGGACTGAGAAGTATTGAAAACAAGAGATGGGCAGGATGGAACAGGCTTTTTGGGGACTACAAGGATGCATTTTCTAACACTGCAGAAATAAGCTCCATCCTGCCTAATCACACCACTTTGCAGGGAGCAGATGACAGTGTTTTGGTTTTTTTTCCCAGATTATGTGTATTTATAGCAACACTTATCGGTCATCCCACTATTCAGCCCACTGACCATCTCACAAACATATTCCTTCTCCTCTCCTCTCCCCTTCCTCATCAGCACCTTCAAGAGCTAAAGGCTCCCAAGTTTATCCATCCCTGACTTTATGCGGAAAACATGGTGACAAGTTACTGCTCACGTAGCAGCTTGTAGGTTGGAAATGGGAGAAACATCTACACAGAGGAACTCATAGTAAACAGAGTTGTAATTGCCCAGAATGGAAAATGGCTAAGGTTTAAAACTAGCATAACAATAACAACAAAACCAGAATGGTCGGGATCTTGGTTTCCACGCAGTTGAATAGGATAATGTAGCTTTTGGTACCCTGGGGCACTTTGATCTAAAGCAAACAGCACAGAAGAAGTAAGCAGCAGAGAGACAGCAGGTTAAGAAGGAAATTGCTGAATTACTTCACTTATGTTCCATGTGGGCTGCTGGTAGAGAAAGAATGTGTCTATCAGAAAAATAGGCAAATGTCCCATGGCCGTGGTGTTGGCCTGGAGGCGGCAGATAACAGAGGGTGTGAGCTGGGGGATTAGGGCTAGGAGGGCCTCAGTTTACCTCCCCTTGTCTCCGCCTCTCACAGTCCTCTGTGACATCATACACAGTGCAGCCTCACATCCCCTAGAGCCCCTGCCTCCAGCTGGATATCCTAGGAACCCACCCAAGCCACAGAACTGAGTTAGACCAACTTGGATGATGTACTTTCTACCAATTTTCTTTTTTGTTCCCACCCAGGATGCCGGTCTCATTCTCCAATAATCCCTTTCTTGTTGAAGGAAACCACAGAATGGAGACTCAAACAGCTTGAATGTCCCTGCCTGGAAAGGTGACACGTGTGCATCACTTCTCTTGTTATTGTTTCCACGGCGAGAAAGCACGCTGTGCTGGGACCTCAGCAACCCCGAGAGCCAGCATTTCACCATGACCTTGTCAATGGAGGTCAAAGACACGGCACTCAGCCTCTGGGGAGTGACTTTTTTCTTGGGCTGCCAGTGTTCCATCCTCCTTAAGGTGCGTGTGGCTTCCTCATCCAGGACGCACTTATCGAGAACCTAGTATGTGCATGACTATGCTAAGGATTCCAAGCCTTACTTCCTTTCAAGTGTTAATGTTTTAAGAGCAGATATTGCCTGCAGAGAGAGAATGTTCTTAACACAGACTCTCAGGATGCAGGCCATTTGCAGAACAAGCCTGTTTTTCTAGTCCTGTTTTGGCATCAATACAGCTTATCATCTCATCCTTGTCAGCAGATGCTTCCTAGCTGTGCAAATATATTGAGAAATAAAAATAGGGTCCTGTTGAAATGCCAATAGTTGACAACAGAAGCCATCTTCTTTCTGGACTTCTCTGGCAAAATGTCGTCCATGTTTGCTGCCTGTTGCCCTTCAGGGGCCATTTGGGAGAAACAACAGAAATTCAGCTTCCCAGAATGCTTCATGTGCTTTGGCAACCACCGCCAATAAGCAAGAGCAAAACAGGGCTGCTGGTAGTTTCCATATCCCAGGTGGTCTCTCCCACCCTGCATGGCCACACCACTGTGCCCAGCAGCACAAAGCAACTGAGCAGACAGTGTGGACCCGCAGAAATATTCTTGCAACAAGGTAGGCTTTTGCAACTCTGGAGATTGCTCCAAATCCCAATGATGGAAACAAACAAACAAAATCTATATGTCATTATCCAGTCTTGAGATGCTGCCAGCAAATCTGAGCTTCTAGGCATCCTGAATCTTATAGCCAATAAGGAGATATCTAGGAAGAGTCTGGGGAAACTGAGTGGTACAAACGAAAGGGGAGCGAAGCCACGAGGATACCCCTATGTACAAGACATCGCAATTTAGTCTCTTGCTCTCTCCCTCACTCTCAATTCTGCTGTCCCTCACCTTCTCTCATTTTGCTAGGACATTCTCTCTTCCTTTTCCTCTTTCCATCTCCACCCCAGAGGAACCCCGTTCTCCATTTCTCAGCACTTTTCTAGATAACGGAGTCTTCCGAAAGCTGGAGGAGGTGTGTCGTACACTGCAGTACCCGTGCGGTGTGGCTGTGCCCAGAAGGAAGCTCTAGTACAACCAGGGGTCCCCTTGCCATGGCCTCCATGGAGATGGGGGGCACATCTAAATGTCCCTGGAGAAGTAAGAGACGCTGATGCCTATGGCTTACCAGATGCTTGAGGACAAACTCTTCAAGCCAGGCCAGATTTTCTTTCTGTTCCCAAAGGAAGGATGTGACAGCAGACCCTGAGAGAGTCCTTCATTCTATTGCAGCTTGATCAAAAACAGAATGACTCAAAGGAAAAAGTGAAGAAAATTCCTCAAGTCACAGTTTAAGTAGTCTGGACCAGAAAGCTGCCACTCAGCTTGGAGAAGGAGGAGCTTTCACACTCACAGAGAGGTCCTAGGGATGAGTCACACATCAGCCTTTCGGGTGCCCCGCTGGGGACTCATTCTACAACCAAATAGCGTGCTTGCTCAAAAGTGCCACCGAAGCTGACCGTCTGATAAACACGTTTGTTGTATGCTTCTCCTATGATTGTGGTTCATTTGTGGTTCTGGGAGTGGCACTGTCCCTAACAGGGTGTTTGGACAGCCTGAGGCTGCTGTTGCCACTTCTTGGAAGGGACTATACTGGATGTCCTACAATGTGCAAGACAGTCCCTAACAATGAAGGATTTGTTCCAGTTCCTATGCCTCTCAAATGCCCTACTGAACTAAATCTACTACAAATAAAAATCTAGAGTGGCTGGATGCAGTGGCTCATGCCTGTAACCCCAGCACTCTGGGAGGCCGAGGCAGGCGAATCACTTGAGGTGAGGGGTTCAAGACCAGCCCGGCCAACATGGTGAAATCCTTTCTCTACTAAAAATACAAAAGTTACTCACGCATGGTGTCAGGTGCCTGTAATCCCAACTACTCGGGAGGCTGAGGCAGGAGAATCGCTTGGACCCGGGAGGTGGAGGTTGCAGTGAGCCGAGATCGCACCACTGCACTCCAGCCTGGGTGACAGAGTGAGACTCCATCTCAAAAAAAAAAAAAAAAAAAAAAAACAAGTAGTGAAAAGTTTCGAAAAGCTTTCACATGGCTGTGCCCAAAAGTTCCAGTATATTAATTGGTTATAGAGAAGGAAGTTTAAATGGAATAAAATTTCCCCAAATTATTAAATAATTTATTCACTTTATTTAGTTTGGCAATTGAATATATTATGTCAGCTTTTCAACCATGCATTTAATTGAAATGATTTCAGCGCAGTTGAACAGGTACCACAAAAACAATACAAATGGATGTAAATATGTAGACAGGAGCTGTAAGACTCTACTAAATAAAATTAGAGCCAACAATTATAAAATAGTACACATCAATGAAATATTGTTATTGCCTCCTATATGTTTTAAAATAAATATGTAACATGATAAGAAATCCATTTTTGTGGGTACATATTAAAATCATTTTGAGGTTTGTATCTTTTTGTTTTACATTGACATCATCTCCAGAGTTTTTGTACACGCTTCCTGATAGCCTCTTACATGTTTTATTGTTCCTTTTTCCAATCCATCTTGTCTTCTCCACTGCTTATCCAAAGGATATAATCTCCAAGGCCTTGTTAAGTTCCAGAGACTGACTGAATATTTGCCTTGAATGTAGTGGGATATTAAGATAGGATAAATGTTTCTATCCACTTTGGCTCTTTTTCATCTTATAACAAAGGGAATCACTTTGACAATACACTTATAATAAAGCCAGACTCATTTGCAAAATTATTTCTTCATTTTTTATTCTTCTTTCACTTCCACAGTCTTTGAATTTTCTTGGCATGTGTTTTAGCCCATTTTCTGTTGTTTATAACAGAATACCTGAAACTGGGTAACTTACAAAGAAAAGGAATTCATTTCTTACAGTTGTGGAGGTTGGGAAGTCCTAGGCCAAGGGGACACCTTGGGTGAGGGCCTTCTTTCTGGTGGGGACTCTGCAGGATCCCGAGGTGGCTCCTATGGCAAGGGGGCTGAGTGTGCCAGTGCAGGTCTCTCTTCCTTCTCTTATAAAGCTACCAGTCCCACTTCTGGGATATTCCTTGATCCACCAGCGCGTTATTCGGTGAATGGTTTCAACCACTCATGAGTGTAGAACCTTCACGAACCAATCATCTCGTAAAGGTCCTACTTCTCAATACTGCCACATTGGGGATTAAATTTCAACATGAGTTTTGGAAGGGACGAATATTCAGACCACACAGTAGCATATTTTTACTAATCGATTTATTTTTTTTTTTTCTCCTTTTATCATACACAAATAGGTTGGTTAGTTTTTAGTTTTCTCAATCTGGTGTCCATCTCTTTTTCTGCTTTTTCATATGCCTGTACTTCTCGTATAAAAAGCCTCTGATCGTCTTCTCGTATCCAAATATTCATTATAAGTATATATAAGCATTTTATTACTGTATTATGTTTCCTACTTTAGTCAAGCTTGGGCATCTGCATTGAAATATATATCATTTTATTTTAGTATAGTTTAATATTATTTCTCCTTTATATGATGGTTATAAAATACACTAAATTTTTAATTATATGTACAGGTAAATTATTACCTAGTTGTTTCATTTAAGAGTAGTCAAAGGAATATGTATGTTTTATTAGACTGGTAGTTCGTTACTGGCAATTGAAGGAGATTTTTCTCTTAAGGTTTGTGAATCTCAAACTTGGCTGTCTCTCAGAATCTCCTGTGGAGTTTTACAAGATGCAGCTGTCAGGTTCCATCAAAACCTCATGATTGGAAGCTGAGGGTGGAGCCCTGATATCTGTGCTTTTAAAAAACTCTCCATTAACAGCCAGGATGACGAATCACGAGACTATCTTAGCTTCTTTGTATTGTGGCTACTGAAATGTAAAATCTTGAAAACATGGACTGAATCTTTGTTTTGTGAAAAGAGCCCTATCACGATGCTACGATGACTTTAAGAGGATGACTTATCCATGGATAGCCTTGCTCCTCCATGCCTGTTCTGCCTTTCTGCCTGGACTGGTTATAATGGAGATAACTCTTAGGATGACCTTGGAAGCCACCCATTCATGATGGCAGAGCCCTCAACAGCCTGACTCCCTGAGTGACCACATCAGAGAGGGTTATGATACTAACCTGTTCATGGACCCAGCATTGTTAAGTAAACAAGAAATAAACTTCTAGGTGTTTGAGCCATTATACATTTTGTAGCCTATTTGTTACAGTAGGTGTCCTACTCTGATGCAAGATGAGAAGTATTTTATGACTTACTGATGGGAAAGTGAATACATTTGTGAAAAGAGGAATAAAGCCAGAGGAATATTTTGTATGCCTCTTTTTGTTGCCATTTCCTACATTCTTAAGGCTTTAGGTTGCAAAGTTTACTTAGAAATCATTCTATTCCCTAATGCCAATACTGCCACACTTCGTTATGGAAACCACAGTCTAAATTCTAGAACCAGCTAGACATCCCCCATCATGCCATCCATTCATTCTGAATACTAACATACTTCATAGCAACCAATTTGTTCAAGGAACTAATGGGCAAGCCTAAGACACTTGAATGTCTAGTTTGTTATGATTTAAAGCCCTCAACATTACTAAAGACTTCAAAGAGATTGCTCTATGGCATAGAGGAACTAACTTCTCATTATGTGAATTGAATAAAGAGATTACTGCTTTGGGAAATATTTGTTCATAGATAGGAAACTTCCATCCTTCTACTGATGTGTAATGTTTACCTGAAAGGTGAAGAGCGTGCTCATAACCCAATCCTTGAGCAAATGTGTATTGTTAGACTAGTGTGTATAAGACCATACACTTATCGAAGTCCTCTCTAAGAGGTCTCAAAGGGAGATGACAGTGAAGATGAGTGTTTTTGCTGGAACCCAGCAAGGGAACATGGCAGTCCTGTTCATTTGGTATTGCTATATACCCACTTGGCACAGATACTACATAACCAACCATATGCTTCTGATTCAGTGACATTTTTCAACTTGTATAATTTTTTATTGAAATCTACTAGATGTTCTAGAAAGTAAATACTTGGTGTATCAACACATTCACAGTGAAACTGATGAACTGATTCAGTTGACATGAGAAAAAAAATCTTAAATGTGCACTTTTTAAAAAGAATTTAATATCTCACTTTTAAATATAAAGTCCTAGTTTTTAATTTTTATAAGAAACATTATATTTATTTAAATATTTAAGTATTAATTATTAATAATAAAATAAATATTAATTATTTAAATAAATAATTAATAATTAATAATAAATATTATAGCCTTTGTAATAAAATATTATAGCCTTATACCTTTTAGGACAAAGCCATTACGTATCTATATTTTCCGTAGGAGCCTTCTTTTCATTAGTTGTATCTGTAATGTATTTTTAAACAGCCAGGGTTCTGGATTTCGTACTCCACAGTCAGTTACTATCTTTCCAAGTTCAGAAAAGATGCCCTAAAGACACACTTGGAAAATGCACAGTCCATCTATTGCAGAGGAGTTTGCAGAAAGTTCCATGTGGAACTTCTAGTCCCACTGGGATGACCTGGTCTCAGAGGCTTTGAGGGTTTCCTTTTTTCCCAGAAAAGGCAGACCAAAACATCCTGGATATATTTGTTTCCCTGGATCCCACCCTTTCTTGCCTGGTATTTCAGTAATAACTAAGCCACAACGCAGAGCAGGAAGCCGCTCTTACACACTGGGGAAGATTGTGTTTTCCAAGGATGACCACACCAGTATCTCCTATCCACAAGTTTTTCTACAAGGTGTTCTTGGCACCCTTCCCATGGAGATATGGGATCTGGGCCCTCTCCCTTGAAACTGAGTGGACTCATGACTCACTTCTAATCAATAGAACGGGCTGGAAGTGACACATTACCACTTCTAAGTGCATGTCATAGAAGGCTATGAAACTTTTGTTTTGTCAGCTGGGACAGTTGCTTCTGGAGCCCTTGCCACTTTGTGAGAGGTCTAGTGTCCCATGCTGTGATATCAGACAGGTCTCCCATTTGACAGGTCCAGTTGATGTCCCAGCCAACAGCCAATATCAATTGCTAGCCTATGAATAAAGATACCTCAAGGTGGCTCCAGCCCGTAACTCTCAAATTACCCCTGGTTGACAACTCTCCCCATCTAAGACTTCAGACATTGTGAACATGAGACAAGCCATTCCCTCTGTGTCTTATCCAAATTTATGATCTATAGAGTCCAAACATTTTTTTTCTAGCTGTTAAATTTAGCAGTCAGCAGCAGTAACCAGAACATGCCTGGACACCTTTTTTTCTTTTTCTTTTTTATTTTTTCTAGAAAGAGAGACAGGGTCTTGCTCTGTCACCCAGGCTGGAGTGCAGTGGTGCGATCATGGCTCACTGCAGCCTCAAACTCCTGCCCTCAAGCAATCCTCCCGCCTCAGCCTCTGAAGTAACTGGGTCTATAGGCACACGCCACCATGCCCAGCTATACCTAGACATCTATGCCAGATGCTTCAGGAGGAAAGTGATCCAGAAGAGGAAGATAGGAGATTTCACTCCTGACCTGATACACTAAGAGGTGGAATAGAATTTCAATGCTTCCTGCCCCATGTTGTAAACTCTGCCTACCAATGCCCTGACCTAGCCCTCATCCATGCAGTGATAAGGGCTTCGGTGCATCCTATGAAGTGTGAAGTTAGTGGTTTTCATAGGAGAACTTTAGCCTAATCACCACCAAGGTGATTATCAAAACACATGGATCATCCCCTAACTGGTAACCCAAAAGATCTGTACTCCGGTTTCTCACCACGGAATAAATGACTTCGAGTTGTCAGTTGCACAGTCCTTGCCAAAGTCCTACTTGTGAGAAATAGGCTTTGTAGAACTTTGTCTGAAAAGGAATTTTTATGTTGAATAACTGGTCTATTTTTTTTTAATTAAAAGCCTGTGAACCTTATAATAAAATGTGTTCTTTTTGTTTTGGCCAGGCAAACGAAATTTACAGCCAAACTGTAAAGATATACTTCTGTGTGTGTGCATCATTTTCATGCTGCTGTTAAAGACATACCCAAGACTGGGAAGAAAAAGAGGTGTCATTGGACTTACAGTTCTAAGGCTAGGAATGCCTTAGAATCATGGCGGGAGGTGAAAGGCACTTTTTCTTTTTATTATACTTTAAGTTCTAGGGTACATGTGCACAATGTGCAGGTTTGTTACATAGGTACACATGTGCCATGCTGGTTTGCTGCACCCATCAACTTGTCATTTACATTAGGTATTTCTCCTAATGCTATCCCTCCCCCACTCCCCCAACCCCCTGACAAGCCCCAGTATGTGATATTCCTCGCCCTGTGTCCATGTGTTCTCACTGTTCAACGCCCACCTATGAGTGAGAACATGTGGTGTTTGGTTTCATGTCCTTGTGATAGTTTGCTTAGAATGATGGTTTCCAGCTTCATCCACATCCCTGCAAAGGACATGAACTCATCCTTTTTTATTGGCTGCATAGTATTCCATGGTGTATATGTGCCACATTTTCTTAATCCAGTCTATCATTGATGGACATTTGGGTTGGTTCCAAGTCTCTGCTATTGTAAATAGTGCTGCAATAAGCATACGTGTGCATGTGTCTTTATAGTAGCATGATTTATAATCCTTTGGGTATATACCCACTAATGAGATCGCTGGGTCAAATGGTATTTCTAGTTCTAGATCCTTGAGGAATTGCCACACTGTCTTCCACAATGGTTGAACTAATTTACACTCCCACCAACAGTGTAGAGGCATTCCTATTTCTCCACATCCTCTCCAGCATCTGTTGTTTGCTGACTTTTTAATGATTGCCATTCTAACTGGCATGAGATGGTATCTCATTGTGGTTTTGATTTGCATTTCTCTGATGACCAGTGATGATGAGTATTTTTTCATATGTCTGTTGGCTGCATAAATGTATTGAGAAGTGTCTGTTCATATCCTTTGCCCACTTTTTTGATGGATTTGTTTTTTTCCTGTAAATTTGTTTAAGTTTTTTGTAGATTCTACAAAGATATTACCCCTCTGTCAGATGGGTGGATTGCAAAAATTTTCTCCCATTCTGTAGGTTGCCTGTTCACTCTGATGATAGTTTCCTTTGCTGTGCAGAAGCTCTTTAGTTTAATTAGATCCAATTTGTCTATTTTGGCTTTTGTTGCCATTGCTTTTGGTGTTTTAGTCATGAAGTCTTTGCCCATGCCTATATCCAGAATGGTATTGTATAGGTTTTCTTCTATGTGTTAGGTCTTACATTTAAGCCTTTAGTCCTTCTTGAGTGAATTTTTGTATACAGTGTAAGGAAGGAATCCAGTTTCAGCTTTCTACATATGGCTAGCCAGTTTTCCCAGCACCATTTATTAAATAGGGAATCCTTTTCCCATTGCTTGTTTTTGTCAGGTTTGCCAAAGATCAGATGTGTGGTGTTATTTCTGAGGCCTCTGTTCTGTTCCATTGGTCTATATATCTGTTTTGGTACCAGTACCATGCTGTTTTCATTACTGTAGCCTTGTAGTATAGTTTGAAGTCAGGTAACATGATGCCTCCAGCTTTGTTCTTTTTGCTTAGGATTGTCTTGGCTTTGCAGGCTGTTTTTTGGTTTCATGTGAACTTTAGTTTTTTTCAAGTCTGTGGAGAAAGTCAGGGGTAGCTTGATGGGGATAGCATTGAATCTATAAATTACTTTGGGCAGTATGACCATTTTCACAATATTGATTCTTCCTATCCATGAGCATGGAATGTTTTTCCATTTGTTTGTGTCCTCTTTTATTTTGTTGAGCAGTGGTTTGTAGTTCTCCTTGAAGAGGTCCTTCACATCCCTTGTAAGTTGGATTCCTAGGTATTTTATTCTCTTTGTAGTAATTGTGAATGGGAGTTCACTCATGATTTGGCTCTCTGTTTGTCTATTATTGGTGTACAGGAATGCCTGTGATTTTTGCACATTGATTTTGTATCCTTAGACTTTGCTGAAGTTGCTTATCAACTTAAGGAGATTTTGGGCTGAGACGATGGGGTTTTCTAAATATACAATTGTGTCATCTGCAAACAGAGACAATTTGACTTCCTCTTTTCCTAATTGAATATCCTTTATTTCTTTCTCTTGCCTGATTGCCCTAGCCAGAACTTCCAACACTATGTTAAATCGGAGTGGTGAGAGAGGGCGTTCTTATCTTGTGCTGGTTTTCAAAGGGAATGTTTCCAATTTTTGCCCATTCAGTATGATATTGGCTGTGGGTTTGTCATAAATAGCTCTTACTGTTTTGAGTTACGTTCCATCAATACCTAGTTTATTGAGAGTTTTTAGCATGAAGGCTCTTGGATTTTGTCAAAGACCTTTTCTGCATCTATTGACATAATCATGTGTTTTGGTTCTGTTTATGTGATGGATTACGTTTATTTATTTGCATATGTTGAACCAGCCTTGCATCCCAGGGATGAAGCTGACTTGGTTTTGGTGGATAAGCTTTTTGATGTGCTGTTGGGTTTGGTTTGCCAGTATTTTATTGAGGATTTTCACATGGATGTTCCTTAGGGATATTAGCCTAAAATTCTCTTTTTTGTTGTGTGTCTGCCAGGTTTTGGTATCCGGATGATGCTGGCCTCATAAAATGAGTTGGGGAGGATTCCCTCTTTTTCTATTGATTGGAATAGTTTCAGAAGGAATGGTACCAGCTCCTCTTTGTACCTCTGGTAGAATTCGGCTGTGAATCTCTCTGGTCCTGGACATTTTTGGTTGGTAGGCTATTAATTATTGCCTCAATTTCAGAACCTGTTATTGGTCTATTCAGAGATTCAACTTCTTCCTGGTTGGGTCTTGGGAGGGTGTATGTGTCCAGGAATTTATCCATTTCTTCTAGATTTTCTAGTTTATTTGCATAGAGGAGTTTATAGTATTCTATGATGGTAGTTTGTATTTCTGTGGGATCGGTGGTGATATCCCCTTTATCATTTTTTATTGCGTCTATTTGATTCTTCTGTCTTTTCTTCTTTATTAGTCTTGCTAGCGGTCTATCAATTTTGTTGATCTTTTCAAAAAACCAGCTCCTTGATTCGTTGATTTTTTGAAGGGTTTTTTGTGTCTCTATTTCCTTCAGTTCTGCTCTGATCTTAGTTATTTCTTGCCTTCTGCTTGCTTTTGAATTTGTTTGCTCTTGCTTCTCTAGTTCTTTTAATTGTGATGTTAGGGTGTCAATTTTAGATCTTTCCTGCTTTCTCTTGTGAGCATTTAGTGCTATACGTTTCCCTCTACACACTGCTTTAAATGTGTCCCAGAAGTTCTGGTACATTGTGTCTTTGTTCTCATTGGTTTCAAAGAACATCTTTATTTCTGCCTTCATTTCATTATGTACCCAGTAGTCATTCAGGAGCAGGTTGCTCAGTTGCCGTGTAGTTGTGTGGATTTGAGTGAATTTCTTAATTCTGAGTTCTAATTTGATTGCCCTGTGGTTTGAGAGACAGTTTGTTGTGACTTCTGTTCTTTTACATTTGCTGACGACTGTTTTACTTTCAATTATGTAGTCAATTTTAAAATAAGTGTGATGTTGTCCTGAGAAGAATGTATATTCTGTTGATTAGGGTGTAGAGTTCTGTAGATGTCTATTAGGTCTACTTGGTCCAGAGCTGAGTTCAAGTCCTGGATATCCTTGTTAACCTTCTGTCTTGTTGATCTGTTTAATATTGACAGTGGGGTTTTGAAGTCTCCCATTATTATTATGTGGGAGTCTGTCTCTTTGTAGATCTCTAAGGACTTGCTGTATGAATCTGGGTGCTCCTGTACTGGGTGCATATATATTTAGGGTAGTTAGCTCTTCTTGTTGAATTGATTTCTTTACCATTATGTAGTGGCTGTCTTTGTCTCTTTTGATCTTTGTTGGTTTAAATGCTGTTTTATCAGAGACTAGGATTGCAACCCCTGCTTTTTTTTTTTTTTTCTTTTTGCTTTCCATTTGCTTGGCAGATCTTCCTTCATCCCTTTATTTTGATCCTATGTGCATGTGAGATGGGTCTCCCGAATACGGCGCACCAAAGGGTCTTGACTCTTTATCCAATTTGCCAGTCTGTGTCTTTTAATTGGAGCATTTAGCCCATTTACATTTAAGGTTAATATTGTTGTGTTTGAATCTGATCCTGTCATTATTATGTCAGCTGGTTATTTTGCCCATTAATTGATGCAGTTTCTTCATAGCATCGATGGTCTTTACAATTTGGCATGTTCTTGCAGTGGCTGGGTACCAGTTGTTCCTTTCCATGTTTAGTGCTTCCTTCAGAGCTCCTGTAAGGCAGGCCTGGTGGTGACAAAATCTCTCAGCATTTGCTTGTCTGTAAAGGGTTCTATTTCTCCTTCACTTATGACGCTTAGCTTGGCTGGATATAAGATTCTGGGTTGAAAATTCTTTTTTATAAGATTTTTTAAGAATGTTGAATATTGGCCCCCACTCTCTTCTGGCTTGTAGGGTTTCTGCTGAGAGATCCCCCTGTTAGTCTGATGGGCTTCCCTTTGTGGGTAACCTGACCCTTCTCTCTGGCTGCCCTTAACGTCTTTTTGCTTCATTTCAAACTTGTTTAATCTGAAAATTATGTGTCTTGGGGTTGCTCTTCTTGAGGAGTATCTTTGTGGTGTTCTCTGTATTTCCTGAATTTGAATGTTGGCCTGCCTTGCTAGGTTAGGGAAGTTATCCTGGATAATATCCTGAAGAGTGTTTTCTAACTTGGTTCCATTCTCCCCATCACTTTCCAGTACACCAATCAAACATGTATTTGGTTTCTTCACATAGTCCCATATTTCTTGGAGGCTTTGTTCATTTCTTTTCATTCCTTTTTTTCTCTCGTCTTGTCTTCTCACTTTATTTCATTAATTTGATTTTCAACCACTGATATCCTTTCTTCCACTTGATCAAATCAGCTATTGAAGTTTGTGCATATGTCACAAAGTTCTCATGCTGTGGTTTTCAGCTCCATCAAGTCATTTAAGGTCTTCTCTACACTGTTTATTCTAGTTAGACTTTCATCTAACCTTTTTTTCAAGGTTTTTAGCCTCCTTATGATGTGTTAGAACATGCTCCTTTAGCTTGGAGAAGTTCGTTATTACCGACCTTCTGAAGCCTACTTCTGTCAACTCACTAAAGTCATTCTCCATCCAGTTTTGTTCCCTTGCTGGTGAGGAGCTGCGATCCTTTGGAGGAGAAGAGGCACTCTGGTTTTTGGAATTTTCTGCTTTTCTGCTCTGGTTTCTCCCCATCTTTGTGGTTTTATCCACCTTTGATCTTTGATGTTGGTGACCTACAGATGGGGTTTTGGTGTGGATGTTCTTACTGTTGATGTTGATGCTCCTCCTTTCTGTTTATTAGTTTTCCTTCTAACAGTCAGGCCCCTCAGCTGCAGGTCTGTTGGAGTTTGCTGGAGGTCCACTCCAGACCCTGTTTGCCTGGGTATCACCCGTGGAGGCTGCAGAACAACAAATATTGCTGCCTGATCCTTCCTCTGGAAGCTTCGTCCCAGAGGGGCACCTGCCTGTTTGAGGTGTCTCCCAGGCTGCATGGGGGTCAGGGACCTGCTTGAGGAGGCAGTCTCTCAGTTCTCAAAGCTCGAGCACTGTGCTGAGAGAACTACTGCTCTTTTCAGAGCTGTCAGACAGGGATGTTTAAGTCTGCAGAAGCTGTCTGCTGCCTTTTGTTCTGCTATGTGCTGCCCCCAGAGGTGGAATCTAGAGAGGCAGTAGGCCTTGCTGAGCTGCGGTGGGCTCTGCCCAGTTCGAGCTTCCCCACTGCTTTGTTTACACGATGAGCTACTCAAACCTCAGCAATGACAGACGCCCCTTCCCCCATCAAGCAGTAGCATTGCAGGTTGATCTCAGACTGCTGCACTAGCAGTGAGCAAGGCTCCATGGGTGTGGGACCCACTGAGCCAAGCAAAGGAGGGTATCTCCTGGTCTTCCAGTTGCCAAGACTGTGGGGAAAAGTGCAGTATTTGGTCAGGAGTGTACTGTTTCTCCAGGTACAGTCTGTCATGGTTTCCCGTGGCTAAGAAAGGGAAATCCCCTGACCTCTTGCACTTTGTGGGTGAGGTGACACCCTGCCCTGCTTTGGCTCATCCTCTGTGGGCTGCACCACTTTCCAACCAGTCCCAGTGAGATGAACCAGGTGCCTCAGTTGGAAATGCAGAAATCACCTGCCCTCTGCTTCTATCTCACTGGGAGCTGCAGACTGGAGCTATTCCTATATGGCCATCTTGGAAGTGACAAAAAGATTGGTTTTTAAATGGAAAAAAATATGTTTTCCTGACAGAGTATAAAAGAGCATCTAACCCACTGCAAAGAGAGGTCTTATGAAATTCAAGGGGTGTACCACGGCTTTCTGTGAAAAGAAAGGCCGTCTTGGTCAAAGTAAACATAGGCACTTGCAGTCCATATTGTCAGAAGAAGGACAGCCTGCAGGTCCAGCAAGGATACTTCTTCCCTATGCTTGTGAAAGGCACTTCTTACATGGCAGCAGCAAGAGAAAATGAGGAAGATGCAAAAGTAGAAACTGATAAAACCATCAGATCTCATGAGACTTACTACCACAAGATAGGGAAAACTGGCCTCATGATTCAAATTGTTTCCCACCAGGTCCCTCTCACAACACTTAGGAATTATGAGAGTATAATTCAAGATGATATTTGGGTGGGGACACAGAGCCAAACCATAACATTCCACCCCTGGCCCCTCCAAATCTCATGTCCTCACATTTCAAAAGCAATCATGCCTTCCCAACAGTCCCCCAAAGTCTTCATTCATTTCAGAATTAATCAAAGTCCACAGTCCAAAGTCTCATCTGAGACAAGGCAAGTCCCTTCTGCCTATGAGCCTGTAAAATCAAAAGCAAGCTAGTTACTTCTTAGATACAATGGGGGTTTAGGCATTGGGTAAATACAGCGGTTCCAAACGGGAGGAACTGGCCAAAACAAAGGGGTTACAGGGCCCATGCAAGTCTAAAATCCACCAGGGCAGTCAAATTCTAAAGCTTCAAAATATCTCCTTTGACTGAATGTCTCACATCCAGGTCATGCTGATGCAAGAGGTAGGTTCCCATAGTCTTGGGCAGCTCCGAACCTGTGGCTTTATAGGGTATAGCCAACACCACCTCCAACCATGATGGCTTTCACAGGCTGGCATTGAGTGTCTGTGGCTTTTCCAGTCACATGGTGCAAGCTGTCAGTGGATCTACCATTCTGGGGTCTGGAGGACAGTGGTCCTCCTCTCACAACTCCACTAGGCAGTGCCCTAGTGGGGACTCTGTGTGGGGGTTCCAACCCCACATTTCCCTTCCTCATTGCCCTAGCAAAGGTTCTCCATGAGGGCCCCATCCCTGCAGCAAATGTTTGCCTGGGTATCCAGGCATTTCCATACATCTTCTGAAATCTAAGTGGAGGTTCCAAAACCTAAATTCTTGACCTCTGTGTACCCACAGGCTCAACACCACATGAAAACTGCCAAGGTTTTGGGCTTGCACCCTCTGAAACCATAGGCTGAGCTGTACCTTAGCCTCTTTTAGCAACAGCTGGAGTGGCTAAGATGCAGGACACCATGTTCCTAGGTGGCACACAGCATGGGGACCCTGGGACCAGCCAACAAAATTGTTTCTTTTCCTTGTAGGCTTCTGGGTCTGTGATGGGAGTGGCATCCATGAAGACCTATGACATGCTCTGGAGACATTTTCCCCACTGTCTTGGGGATTAACATTGGCTCCTTGTTACTTATGCAAATTTCTGCAGCCAGCTTGAATTTCTCCTCAAAAAAATGGGTTTTTCTTTTCTACTGCATCGTCAGTCTGCAAATTTTTTGAACTTTTATGCTGCTTCCCTTTTAAAACAGAATGCTTTTAACAACACCCAAGTCACCTTTTGAATGTTTTGCTGCTTAGAAATTTCTTTTGCCAGATACCCCAAATCATTTCTCTCAAGTTCAAAGTTCCACAAATCTCCAGGGGAGGGGCAAAATGCCATTAGTCTCTTTGCTAAGACATAACAAGAGTCACCTTTGCTCCACTTCCCAACAATTTCTTCATCTCCATCTGAGACCACCTCAGCCTGGACCTTATTGTTCGTATCATTATCAGCATTCTTCTCAAGGTCATTCAACAAGTCTCTAGGAGGTTCCAAACTTTCCCACATTTTCCTGTCTTCTTTTGAGCACTCCAAACTGCTCCAACCTCTCCTTGATATCCAGTTCCAAGATTGCTTCCACATTTTGGGGTATTTTTTTCAGCAACACCCCACTCCTGGAACCAATTTACTGTATTAGTCCATTTTCATGCTGCTGATAAAGACAGATCCGAGACTGGGAAGAAAAAGAGGTTTACTTGGATTTACAGTTCCCTATGGCTGGGGAGGGCTCCGAATCATGGTGGGAGGTAAAAGGCACTTTTTACATGGTGGTGGCAAGAGAAAAAATGAGGAAGATATAAAAGCGGAAACCCCTGATAAAACCATCAGATCTCATGAGACTTACTCACTACAGTGAGAACAGTCTGGAGGAAACCACTCCCATGATTCAAATTATCTTCCACTGGGTCCCTCCCACAATACATGGAAATTATGGGAGTACAATTCAAGATGAAATTTGGGTGGGGACACAGAGCCAAACCATATCAGTGTGCTAATCTGACTCCTGGATTTATTATTTTCTTCAGATTATCCTCAATTTATAATGATTGTGTCAAATATTGGTTTACCCCTTTACACTGCATAAAATTTGGTAAGGCATTTCAAATCTGCTGTGGAATAGTTAATATACAAATAAAACCATGAAAATGACACCCCTTCATTCCTTGACAAATCAATGAACAATGTTAATATGAACAGAAGTGTTTATAAAACATCACAAAACACCTATCTGACACTTAGACTAAAATGCAGAAAAAAATGACATACAATCTGAGCATATATGATTGGCCAATGTGTGCATGTCCATATCACCCTGAACTGAACCGCCTGCTTAATAGCCTGCAATGCTTTGCACTAGTCACTAATAAATGACGGTCATATCATCTTGGTTCCGGTCTGCAAATTTATGACATGAACCAGAAACCTTCAAATATATTTTCCCTCTGAGAGTTCTCTCTGATTATTGTGAAAAAGATACCTAGTGTTGAAAGTTCCTATTTTTGAGAGATGAGTGGGCATGTGAATGGTGCATATTCTTTAGGTGTATTGTTTCTATCTAAGTGAGCACTACGTGGATGAAAACTGTATTGAAAAAAATGTCACATGATTGTTTATAACAGGTTTATCTCATTTTTTTCTTAAGGAGAGGAAGGTTATATTACATTGCAAAAATAGAGCCACAGAATTCCAGAATCATAAATCTTAAAAGGGCCTTAAGATGATCATCAAGTTCAGTGCTATTTAAAACATTTTGAGAGTAAAAACCACATTTAAAACAAACAAAAAGGTGAACCTCATGTAAAGTCCTCAAATGCAATCTGGATGAAGTCAAACTTCTCTGATTAAAGCAAGAGAAATGTTGCGGGGTGGGGGCACCAGAGCCCATTCACTCCAACTTTCCCTCACTACCCTGTGCACCTATCCTCTGGTGACCCCATGGCTTCTTCCATAATATTTGGCTTCAGCAGAAGAAAGTGTAAAAACCACTGATCTCCAGAGAATGAGAAGACAAGCCACAGACTGGGAGAAAATATTTGCAAAAGACATACCTGCTAAATGACTGTTATCCAAAATATACAAAGAGCTTTTAAAACTCAACAATAAGAACACAAACAACCTGATTAAAAAATGGACCAAAGACTTTAACAGACACCTCACCACAGAAAATATGCAGATGGCAAATAAGCTTACTGAAAGATGCTCCGTGTGATATTATCTGAGAAATGCAAATTAAAACAAAATGAGATACCACAATACACCTGTCAGAATGGCCGAAATCCAGAATACTGACAACACCAAACACTGATGAGGATGTGGAGCAACAGGGACTCTCACTCATTGTTGGTGGAAATGGAAAATGGTACAGCCACTTGGGAAGATGGTTTGGCAGTTTCCTACAAAACTAAACATACTATACAATCCAGCAATTGTGCTCCTGAGTGTTTATTCAAAAGCATTAAAAACGTATATCTACACAATTACCTGCACATGGGTGTTTATAGCAACTTCATTCATAATTGCCAAAACTTGAATGCAACCAACACATCCTTCAGTAGGTGAATGTGTGTATAATAAAGTGTGTATAATCCAGACAATGGAGTAGTATTCAGTGATAAAAAGAAATGAGTTATCAAGCCATAAAAAGACATGGAGGAACCTTAAATGCATATCACTAAGTGAAAGAAGCCAATCTGAAAAGACTACAAACCTTATGATTCCAAGCATATGACATTCTGAAGAAGGCAAAACTACGGAGACAGTAAAAATATCAGTATTGCCAGGAGTGGGGTGGAGGGAGGAATGAGTAGGAGGAGCACGGAGGATTTTTAGGGCAATGAAATTATTCTGTATGATATTACAATGGTGCATACATGTGTCAAAAACCCTAAAATGCCCAACACCAATGCAAACTATGCACTTTGGGTGATAATGATGTATCAATGTAGGTTCATCGGCTGTAACCAATGTACCTCTCCGGTTGGGGATGCTGATAGTGAGGAAGACTGTGTATGTGTGGGGGCAGGGACTATATGGGAACTTTCTGTGCTTGCCATTCAGTTTCATTGCAAATCTAAATCTGTTATAAAAAATAAAGTCTTTAAAAACAAAGTAAAATTTAAAAATAAATAAATTTTAATGTAAAAAATGAAAAACACTGATTCAGTACAATTACTAGGAAATTATTGGGAAACTGAGGCAAAAGGAAGTGAAGGAAGTGGGGTTGCAGAGGTGACATCTGGAGGGGCTTGAGGCAGGGCCGCCAGCCTGGACTTGCCTGAGGTCGGCCAGTTGGTAAATAAGTGGTAGAGCTGGAACTAGAACCCAAATATCCCTCACTTCTGGCCCAGTGCTCAAAAGCTACACAAATAATTTCCTAACTTCAAGGTTTGTGAGAAACTAGAAATGACTGCCAATAGACTCGCCTCCAGAGATATTTGAGAAAACTAATAATTTTCCTGGAATGATTTAGAAACAATTCTGCATTTCAAAACAGGGTGCAGGATGGTGTGGAGAAAGGAAGAAGTGGCAGTGAACTGGCATCTTCTAAGAGTCTCTTTAATTAAGGATTTTCACCAAAATGTTGACAATGGTTACTTTTGTGTGGTGAAATTATGATTTCTTGGGAGATTATTTTGCTTGGTGGCTTTTCTGTATTTTCCAAGTTCTCTGCCTTGGTCATGCATTACTTTCGTAATTTGGTGGAGGAAAATGCTATTAAAAATACAAAATCAAAGTCCCTTTGATTCCTATTATTTCACGATCTTCGTCAACACCCGGACTGTTGAGAGGGAAAATATGGCTGATGAACAGATACTCCAAAGAAAAAGGAGTTTGCTGTACGGGTATGACTTATTACTATTTTCATAATATTTCTATCATCCTTAAGGCTGCTCCCATTTCTGAAACTCTTCAAGGCTGGTCGTTTTAGCAGGAAGTGGAGCTAACAAATTTGTAACCAAAGCGTCTGTGAATAACGTTCTTAGTTGGAAATACCTCTAGCGTGTCATCACTAGCCTGAGCTACACATGCAAGTACAAAAGATCAGCTTCAAAGATGAACAACACATCATCCTCAGAGGACTTGCAAGATGCTAAGAAAGCATGGCACTAAGATTTTTCTAGAAGGTGCTGAGTGTTTAGCTTTCACTGAATGTGAAGGCTACAATATCGAACTCAATGATTAATACTTGCTATTCCAGGAGAAAGGACAGAAGCGTTGCTTATCAAGATGAAAGTGAATTTTGCATTCTGGGTTTCATCCATCACTGTTGCTTCCAATTTTAAAGAATAAATAAATGTTCCCCTGCCAGTCCCCTCCTGACATTCATGCATAGCTGTCCTCAGAGCTAACTACCTGTTCCAACCTGGACCATGAAGCCCAAGTGTCTGCTTTCTGTTGCAGAGAATCTGGAGAGTAGACTGCACTTGGTCCTTCGGGCCTTAGTGGGATTAGACAGGGCACTGTCTGAACCAGCAGCTCCTTGATCACCAGAGAAAGGCACGGCTAGGTGATAGCACAGCCCCATGTTCAGTGCCGGGTCCAGCAGCTTCTTTCAAGCTCATTACTGACCAGGGACTGTCAATCATAGAAAGCAAAAGAAGTATTTGGAAGAGGTTATCCTTCCCTAGAAAAGTTTTTAAAGAGAGATACACTCACAACAAATCAACCCTCCTCTTTCTTAAAATATCACTTTAAAAAAAATCAGTGGCAAAGAGTCCAAAACAGAGGATAAGACATAAAATGCAAATGCTTGGGGAGCTTAGACTGCCTGAAATAAGCAGTTCATCAGCACTGTGTCCGTGCAAGTCACAAAATTTAAAATGAACATAGCAAGCAGCTATATAGATACTAAAATGAAGAAAATTCTCTGAGAGAAGATAATTTGTTTCACAAGGAGATGTTTATAATAGGATCTATGTAGAAATTCCTACTGTGGCTCTTTTAGAGCAGAGGGCAGTGGCTGAGCAGCGGGGAAGCTGTCTGCCCTCTGTAACTCTCCTCTGTCTCATGGCCCACATTGCATGATAAGGTTACACTCATGTGAATGCTTTCATACACTCTTGGTAAAAGAGAAATTGATAAAGTTTCCTGGGCTAGTAAGCAATATCTATCAAGAGCAGGCAGTATGTATCAAGAGCAGTAAAAATGTTTATACCCTTTTCACCAGCAAATCAATTTCTAGCAACATATACAAAGTAGCAATGAAAAGTGAGCAGAAAAGAATGCAAAACAAATGTTATTTATAATCCTGAAAGAGAAATCACTTATGTGTTTAACAGCATCAGATTTGTTGAATAAATCATGTTGTATCCTCATGACTGATTATATAGTTATTTAAAACCTTATTTTAAAAGAAAGTAGGGGTATATAATCCTAATTAGAATACATAAATATAAATATGAATATATGCATACACAGTATGGATGGAAAATAAAAGAGTACCTAATACAAATCGTTAGTTTAAGTAGGTATTGTTCTAAGAGCTAACTTGTATTAAAAATAGCCCTATGAGGTAGGCACTATTATAATCTCCATCTCATGGGCAAGCAAACAGAGGCACAATGGGTTTAAGCAACTTGTCCAAAGTCAGACAGCTAAGAAATAGCAGAAAGGGATTTGATCTTGGAATCAAAGTCCCTCGTTCTTAACCCTACACTCTTTGGCAGTAAGATAATCAGAACATCAACATGGTTGGCTAACGTCAGGTCGTTTTGTATTTCCTTAATTTATTATTTTCTTTCTATAAATTTGGTAAAAATCCAATTTAGTGAAAACTATTTTTATATCACAATTTTATATTTAAAAAGAACAATTTTCTTGTTATATCTGCCTTTATCATCAGATGATGAGGTCTCTGAGGTAGGAGCTGCCTTCCTAATTGTTACCACTATTGATATGAGCACAGGGTCACTATTATGGAGTTGTCCCTAGGTTCCAGGGAGCAGTCCCTATGCCTCACATAAACCACACCGTAGGAACTACTACTCTCTCTGTTTTACAGATGAAGCAAGTAAAGGTAACTTTGTATTTCTACCACTTAGCACAATGCCTGGAAAGTAGTAAACACTCAATAAATGGTGATCAGGCTAACAAACAACAGTTGACAAAGCCACAGACATCACTCAGTTCCATGGAATATTGCTGTCTTTCTTATATGCCAGAAGAAAAACACAACCTAAAAAGCACATCTAAAGTAAAAACTCAGAGGAAATGGAGCTGAATCCACCTCAATCAATTTCAATCTGCAAAAGCAGCCATGGGCCCTCTGGGAGAAAGTGCTGGAAGAGGTGGAAGCTGGTGGAGAGCTCAATGACCCCATGGGGCAGGCCATGCAGGGCAAGATGGAACTCAATGCAGGGAGTTTGCTTTTCCATCCTTCAGCCCAAGAGAAGCAGTTGGAGGGAGCAATGGGGCCATCAGTGGCAGATGCAGACGTACATATTCTCGCTTACTGCTGTGATTTTGGTCTAGACTCAAAACTTTACAGAACAGTTTGATGTTCCATTTCAATTTTTCAGGAAAGCATACATATTCTATTATGTATGAAAGCATACATATTCTGTTATGTATGCTTTGAATACCCATTGAACAATTCATAGTATCTTGCGGGGAAAGAAAAATTCATTAAAAAACAATTATTTTACTTTTGGGCTCAGGAAATAAGTGGAATTTTGTTGTTTCCTTAAGGTTTTCTTTAGTTCAAGTTTTAAAGTCTTTTAGACTATAGTTCAGTATGCTGGGAACAAGGACAGAGGGAGAGCATCTATGGCCTTTCCAAATATATGGCCTGATTGCAGCTCTAGTTCTTTGATTAGAGCAGGGAGGCCTTGACTTCAAAATTTTGGTAGGATATTAGACTGCTGAAGATTTTTTCCTTTGAAATAGAGAGTACAACAGAAATGATGATATTAACTTAGGTTTTTGCACTGTCTTATACATCACAACACTATCTCATACATCATAACTATAAGGTTGACAGTACTGCTTAGAAGTAGTTAGAGGTCCAGTGGCTTGATGAGACATTCACTAGTAGTTTAACGTTGTTGCCAGAAATTCCCTTGTGTCCTTCTGACTCCAGCTAATCCTACTCATCCTTGAAATCATCTTCATAAAATCAGTAAAACCAAATTACTAGGTTTTAAACAAAAACATAAGCTTTGAATAGAAACACAACTAAGCATTAACCAGCCTGCCCTATAGCCCAGAGGTCCTCAACCCCCTGGGTTGCAGACTGGTATCAGTCCGTGATCCATCAGGAACTGAGCCACACAGCAAGAGGTAAGTGGTGGGCAAGTCAGCATCACTACCGGAGCTCTGCTATCTGTCAGATCAGCAGTGGCATTAGATTCTCATAGGAGTGTGAACTGCCCATGTGAGGGATCTAGGCTGTGTGCCCCTCATGAGAATCCAGATGCCTGATGATCTGAGGTGGATCAGTTTCATCCTGAAGCTATCCCCCACCCCACCCCACCCCATCTGTGGAAAAATTTTCTTCCATGAAACTGGTCCCTGGTACCAAAAAGGTTGAGGACTGCTGCTATAGCTCACTTTCTTACAGCCACTCACCACTTCGAAGTCACGTAGCCCCATCACAAAGTCCTAACTTCTATAGATAACATCTTTGATGTTTAAAAAAAAAAAAAAAAAAAACCCTCAAGTTTGCCGTTTTGAGATATTTTTCAGATCCTGCATTCCAATGAGTTCACTGCTGCCAGCCAGAGTGAGGACTCCCTCAAAAGGAACTGACCCAGTGCAGGAACGGAGTTTCTATATCGTTATTATCTCCTCCCCTATGTCCTAACCAATCAGTTACCCCCAGCTCCTCAGCCTCCTTCTTGCCAGAACTGCCTTAAAAAGCCAAGTCCCAGGCTTTTTCGAGAGGTGGATTTGAGGTTTCCTTGACTCCTTATTTGGCGGCCACACAATTATTAAACTCTTTCTCTGCTGCAACTCCTGCTGTTTGCTGTATTGGTCTGTTACCGTGCAACATGCCATCAAGCCTTGTGGTCCGATAATGTCCTCGTCACTCAGCAAAGGATCAGTCCTTAGCTAAGGACTCCTTTGTTGGGTCTCTGCAGCACTCAATGCTTACTTTCATTACAACCCTGAACTCATAATATTAAAATAATTGTTTAACTATCTTTGCCTCCTACCCAATCCAGTCCAGGGAGGAAGTGGACCTTACTCATTTTTACACGGGCAGTGCCTGGCACAGTTCCAAGCATGATCAGTGGCTCCCCTGCAGTTTGCAGAATGGGTACTTTTCTAATATACTAGAGACTTATTTTATTTTATTGGAAATTCAATTATCTATGCCAGTAGTTTTCAAACTAGGTTCCACACGCTCCTGAGAATTAAAGATGGATTCTCATAGGTCTTTAAATTGTCTTTAAGAATTTTAAAATTGTATGCTTTTGTCTTAATG
Source organism: Macaca nemestrina (assembly GCF_043159975.1). NCBI lineage: Eukaryota > Metazoa > Chordata > Mammalia > Primates > Cercopithecidae > Macaca > Macaca nemestrina. The sequence continues at coordinate 71,194,218 of NC_092129.1, read as the reverse complement.
ATATTCCAAAAGAGACGAAGACATTCATATCAGAGTGTTCTGCATCAGTTAAGACAATGGTTCTAAATCCTGGTCACAAATTTTAGTCTTGGGGGATGGTTTTAAACAAATGTTGATATTAAGGCACCACTCTGGGATAATTACATAGGAATCTCTGGGTGTGGGTGCTCATACAGAGATTTTTCACAGAGTTCCCCTCCCCCATGCCCCCATTTGAATTGTGTGGTCAGTCTTAAGACACACCAATCTAGATAATCCATGGAACCCTGAACTGTTTCCTAAGTAACACATTTTTCACAGGTGCTTATGAATGCCTTAGAATCTAGCAGTTATATTTTAAGTATCTCAAATAAATACAGAACAGAAGCAAACAAAATGCATAAATGATGTGTTGCTGCCAAATCCAAATGACGGACGTTGCAGCACACTGGGCGAGCAAAGGTTTTGGCACCGTTCTGAGTGCAAGCAAGTGCTGCGAGAGCCCAGTTGGGGCCACATGCTGTGCAGCCTCCAATGTCAGATGCAAAGAGGCCAGGAGTCTGCCCCAGGCATGTTGCAAACAGCAATTTAATTACACAAAACATTGTTAGTATCAGTTTTCCTTTTAGTCTATATTTAATTTATGAAGTTGTTTTGCTTTTATACTTACATAAGAGCTATAAACATTTGCAGTTTATATTTGGTGCAGTTGTCAATTTAAGTAGAAGATACAGTCATTCATATTTAAGCAACATTGGCATACTAAGAACATTTTAAGTCAGCACTGCGGGAATCAGGTGAGCATTTTTTCCTTTTGTCTTAAAATTTTTTTGAGATGGAGTTTTGCTCTTGTCACCCAGGCTGGAGCACAACGATCTTGGCTCACTGCAACCTCTGCCTCCCAGGTTCAGGTGATTTTCCTGCCTTAGTCTCCCGAGTAGCTGGTATTACAGGTGCCTACCACCATGCCCAGCTAACTTTTTGTATTTTCAGTAGAGATGGGGTTTCACTATGTTGGCCAGGCTGGTCTGGAACTCCTGACCTCAGGCGATGCACCTGCCTCAGCCTCCCAAAGCATTTTTTTCCTTTTAACTGGGTCCATACATTATTCAAACTTAATGCCAATTTACATAATGTCTGGACCCTAGAGAAGGTAGGACAAAATGGTCATCAAATCGAGTATCTGGGAGATGGCATTCCCCTTTGTTGGTTCTCTTGAGGACACAAAATGATAGGCAGCTTCTCCTCCTGAGGTTCTGAATGTGAATGGAAAATGGCTGCTAACATCCAGAACAGTGCAAGGATTTCCCGTCTTTCAACACCTGCTTTTTTCACCTCCCATGAATTCACGCTAAAACTCCCTACATTTGCCCCAGGCTGCAGGCATTTGGCTGGTTTTCCTGGGTTTCAGAAGCTCCAAGAGAGCTCTGCAGCAAGATGCAGGACCAAATCCACACCATTTGGGACCTGAGATGATTCTATTCACAAGAACATCTTCATCATAAGAATGCAATCTTTTAACCCATAAAGGCAGGAGTGAAATTCTCCCACAGAATTTCCACGCACGACTTGATGTATTACCTGCTAAGAAGAGCAGAGTAATTTATTTCATAGTGACAAAAACTAAGGCTTTGTATTTGGAGGGCATAACATAAAAAGCTCAGTTACACTCATGTGCATCTACTGTATGCTAGGCACAGTGCAAGATGCTTTACTAACTGGTCATTCTTTCAATTGTCACAACAATTCTGTGAGTTAAGTGTCATTATTTCTATTTTTTAATTAGGCTCAGGGAAGCAGCTCATCAAAGGACATCGGTCATCCCCCTTCTGCCAAGGAAGTGGCAGAGTTGCCTCTCTTGAATTCAGTCCTCTCTCATGACAAAGTCCATGCCATAGCATGTTGTCAGGAAACTAACAGGGGACATGAGGCTTGCTTAAGGCAACACCAAAAGTTAGTAGCAGAGAAAGGCTCCAAAGTTGAGTGGCTGCCTACAGAATACAGTCAGCCAGAGAAGAGACAATGAACCACTTAATACTATGAAGTGCCATTTCTCTCAAAATAATGACAATAGCCGGGCGCGGTGGCTCAAGCCTGTAATCCCAGCACTTTGGGAGGCCAAGGCGGGCGGATCACAAGGTCAGGAGATCGAGACCACAGTGAAACCCCGTCTCTACTAAAAATACAAAAAATTAGCCGGGCGCGGTGGCGGGCGCCTGTAGTCCTAGCTACTCAGGAGGCTGAGGCAGGAGAATGGCGTGAACCCAGGAGGCGGAGCTTGCAGTGAGCCGAGATCGCGCCACTGCACTCCAGCCTGGGCAACAGCGTGAGACTCCGTCTCAAAAAAAAAAAAAAAAAAAAAAATGACAATAAGCAAGCTCCCTGGAGAGGAAGCTTGGCATTACAAAGGACTCCAGAGAGAATAGAATCCAATCTCCAATGTGACAACAATGGGCATACCTGACAATGTGTCCATTTACAATTTCCAAGGGCTGTTCCTGTCAGAAACCTTCGACTGTTGAGAATTAATGATTTTCAATGTTTACAGTCAATGTGTTTAAAAAATGTTCTTTCATCTAAATACAGGGACTCTCTGAATCATTGTGTTATTTCTAAACTTAAAAACATAAACGCTCCGAGTAATTGTCTAATAATATAAAGTGAGTGCAAATAATCCAGATCTGGAGAGAGAAAATAATCTTTGTGATGAGAACTTGTTATAATTAACTATGAAACAAATACTTCCTTGACCAGAGAGTGGCTTCTGATCAAAGCAAACAGAATGGCATCGGCTTCAGCATCCTTCGTTTCACGAGGGCACCATCATGGCAAGACATGCCACGTTAACAAAGCATGACTAGAAGGCAGACAGCAGCTGGCACTGCTTCGTGTTTATGTTTAACATATATGTTCCTGTTTGACATTCCATAGTCCCATTTTTGCTAAACACTAAAGTATACATTTTAGAGATGTTGCCATAATTCTTTCTCCTATCTTGTTTTCCCTTAACTTTTCACGTGGGGTATTTAAATGTCTATGAATTTTGACCCGTATTCCCCTTTATTATTCCATCAATTGAAAGAGAAACGTTGTCTGAGGATCAGTTTTGGATGAACAGATGAGCAAGGCTACAGCACTTCAAGAGCATAAGACATACCCAGGGGAACAAGTGGCCCTGCTAACAGTGATGCAGAAGCTAGCAGCACACAGAGGGCACCTGGGTAACTGGAGGTTTGTGGAGTCGGGAGAGAAAAAGAGGAACTGCGGTTGAAGAGAGGACAGAGGGCTGGAATCACGGTCTGGCTGGTTCTCCAGGGAGAGAAATAGATAAAGTTACCAGGGCGAGATGTGCATGAGGCTCTTCAGAATTAAATATATAGAACTGTGGTCAAAGGGGTTCGGAAAAGAGGTAGAAATCATTATTAAATTGAATGTGAAGGCCAAACCAAATATTTATTAGAGAGTATTAGATTTTTACATATAAAGCTTTGACATATGAATTTTTCTGAGCCTTGAGGAACATTCACTGAAAGGGTGGTTTTCTGATAGAAGTGGGTTCTGAGGGGTTATGAGGTTAAGCAAAACCACAGCCCACTGATGAATGATGTGCCTGCCTCTGAGACGCCACAGCAGTTCACCAGAGAGTTTTCATCAAGGTCTCTCAACAGTAAGTTCCAATCACAATCAATTCTTTTCCACAAGATAAATGTTGCTCTCAATTTTCTCTAAATCTAATTACGTGGCATAATTAACAGTCTCAGGATAACAGCTATGGTGGTCTCTATTGTTGGTGTTACACTGGAGTCCCCACATTTTTGTATTGTAAGCCTTGCTAAAGGCCTTTAAGCTAAAACACTTCATTACACTGAAAAAAAAGGCATGAACCTACTCCATTTAAGCCAGAGATTCTCATCGGTGATGATGATAGCTGTTGTTGACTAAGGGCCTAATGTGGTCCATGAACTGCAACACACGCTTCATACACAATTTCCCCCTTATCCACAATAACCCAAGGAGATGGGTCTTGCTTTTTCCATTTAATAATTTGATATCATCTAGATCTGTGGAGCACTCTAGAGCATGATACATTTCAGAATGGTAAGAACAGATGGGAAAAATGAGGACTTTCCAGGTCCTCCTGGCCATGTCTAGCAAATAAGCATCTATTAAATGACTGAATGATGTAACATCTGTTGACAGTCCACAGGCTAAATAGACTGTGAGGAATCAAAAAAAATACAAATAGTTTATAGGGAGATTCGGAAATATGTGCATAAAGAGTGAGAGAAAAATCCAGGTTAACATAAAAAATGCAAAGAAAAAAATTCCACACAACAGTAACATTCTTTTTTGTGTATGTGGCACAAAGTCCATAGTAGGAACTCAATAAACATTGAATTATTTAATAAATGAATGAAATCAACCAACTAACCAAATGCTAGATTGTGTGGTAGTGACTCTAAGAATTGAAATAGTCTAGAGAGGAAATTTATTATGGACTGGAGTAGTGAGCTGGGCCTAGAAAAATGAGAAACATTTGAATGATATACAGGAGAACTGAATTCCCACTGGGTACAAGAGATACCGTGGGCAGGCCCAGACCCTGTACCATGGCCCGCTTTGCAGCTCCAGCTCCCATCCTTTCTCTACAGCTGCTGCTTTGTGGGCTTTTGCCTTGAGCCCATCGCTTCTGTTCCGATTTGCCCTACACTTGAGCTCTGCCCAGCTAGTTCTCAGAATGTCTTGAAGTTGGCATCTTTGGATTAACCAGGAATGCCTCTGTCCTTTGGTGTGGAGTGGAAAAATAAACAATGTGTGTCCTATGGATGATTCTGGGTTTTTGCAAGCAAAGTAATAAATTATTCTAAATGGGGCAGAAATGATGACGAATATCTCCCACTCCCAAGCAGCTGTGAAGATGGCTTCCCATGGAAATTTTGGCATTGGAGAGACCCTCTCCAAACTTCCAGAAAGACATTCCGAGCAGGTCCTCACAACAACCTTTCAATTCCCCTTGTGCCTCGGCCACAAAATCGGGGCCAATATAAACCCAGCCTACTCAGACCTTGGCGACTGGGGCTCAACACAAAACCTTGGGTTCCTCCATACACTGAGGTTTTGTTTCCCAGGCGTCAGAAAGGCATCTTCTAGCTCAGGTTTCCTGAACTGTTTCCAGCTTGGCTTCTGTCAGAGATTCCTGGAGTCAGAGCCACTTGGTAATTGGTCTCATGATAGGTAAAGCTGCCCCATATCAGAGCCATGAATTGGTTGGACTTTTAGAAAAATACTTATCTCCAGTTGTGGGGAAAAATTGTTGATTGTGGTATGACCACATGCTTCATATGACCCGTTGCTTTTTTTATTCGAAAAAGGCTCCTAATGCTACAGCATTGTGTGTCAGAGTCTTGCCCTCTTTGATGCTGTTTTTCAGGAACAATAGGAGACACAAGGAGCCCTGCTCAGCAGCAGATCCACTTTTCTGCGGCACAGCTCACTTTTATAGGGAAGAGAGTGGTTTCGCTTTGTACAGGGTTGAGAAACAGCTTCTGTTTGCTTACGGCTCTCCTGAGCCAGCAGTACCGTCCTTGATAGAAAAGAGGAGCTGCCAGCCGCTGTGTTATCTCATGAAAAAGACAACTGTAAACTATGTCAGCATACAGTGCCTTGTATTTCTACAACAGCGTTTCTGCCCTTCAAGAGCAAAGAAGTGCACAGAAGATCCTAAGAAATAAGTGAAGGAACAAGGACGGAGTATGAAACTTTAACTAGTCTGAGAAGGAGGCAGACAGGGGCCAAATCCTGCAGTGGGAAATACAGTCTTGAGGTTTGGGTGCCAGTCTTTAATAAAATACTTTCTTGTGAGGGCTGAAAGTTTTTCCCCCTGGGTTGTAAAAACCCTGGGTCTATGAATCCAATGTTTTGATGGCCAAAATCCTGATTTTTTTTGTATAATAGTTAAAAAAATTCACTCTGTCATAGGAGCAGAAACAAAACAATAATGCAGGAAAAGTCTATATGGATCTGGAGGAAATATTTTTTATTATCGAGATCAGAGCATCCATTATCTGGATCATACAACTCTGGCTAATTTTACTTCCTGTCTGGGGTACTTTTTCTTAGTAAAAGTGCGGGGTGGGGAGTCTTAACACTTAATAGGCCTGCCTTCCCTGAAGTTCCCAGATTGCCCACATGAAAGCTGTCAGCACGCGCCAGCCCTCCACCGAAGAAGGCACAGGTTCAGGACCTGGCACCATGTAGCCGAGTGGCACTGCTCCCAGAACTCTCATCCAATAAAGAGCCATTGTGGGATCTGGACCCTACAATGTACAGGACAAATGACCGAAATGAAAAGCACAATGCACTTGAGTGGAACCAGAAACTTGAATGGAGTGGTAATCACTTCCTTAGTGTGGATCACATCATTTATCATGGGACTTCATTCTGTAATTCAGTCCTTGCCTAGTGTAATAGTACAGATTTCCATTTATCAGTTGATAAGTGAGAATGATTACTGTGATAACCATTAAGCAACACAGGTTACTAGTGGTGGTGGGGAAGAGAAGTGGAAAATTGTCATGGGAGGTGGGAAGGGATCAGCACTCATCAGAAAGAGACAAAAACATCAGAAAAGAGAAGGAAGGGCTGATTCCATTAAGCAGCACCATTCCTAGCAGTGGTGGGGAAGAAAAATGAAAAATTGTTAGGGCAAGTGGGAAGGGATTGGCACTCATCAGAAAGAGACAAAAACACGTGCAAAGACAAGGAAGTGCTGATTCTCTATATATGTGATCAATACAAGCTGCAGTTGAGCTATTGAAGAATTTGAGACTATGTCTAATGGCATAAGAAACTAAGTCAGGCCCAGGGCTTCAAAATGGCTGTGATTTCTATGTGAGAATGAGGAATGAGGCACAAAGTGGAGTTAGAGCCAGGGGGAAAGGTGGAGCTTAAGGGGAGCTGCTGTACAGCTGATACCCAATGTGAGCTTTAGGTCCCAGAGGCTGTAGAGCTAGAGCTTAGATCCAAATACCAAGAGGCTGGGAGGAGTCAGTGCACTAAATCAGGCTGAACCATAGTTTCCATCTGGGTGACATAGAGTGACTCTTTCTTTATACAACAGCCAACCTCACTACATTAAAAAACAAAACAAACAAACAAAAAAAACCAGATGTTGCTCTTAGCTAAGCTTTCTCAAGTAAATAAATACGAAGGGGCAGTAGAATTAGACTTCATAGAGCAAATGGAAAATGCTCTGTCAGCTGGACAATTTATTGCATTCCACATTCTTCTGTTTTAGAAACAGGTTTTTCTATCTCTAAGCCAACTATATTTTTAGCTAATCAGTTTCAACCAGAAACATGGTCTGTCTCAAATAACCCTCTTTCTTTACTATCTGGAGCCTGGAATTGGTCACAATTTCTTGGCAGAGTTACTTGGTCTACTTATTTTCAGACATAATATAACTATCAACTAACATATGTCTATATACATGTACCATTTGAACAAAAACATCCTCATATCTGTGAAAGCATACAAAAATTTCAGCTCAAAGGCCATTTGATTTAATGCCAAATTACAATTTTTCATGCGTCTATTTGGCTAGCATGGTTCTACCTCTATAAGGAATCTGCAATGTTGGTAAGTTATTTTAAATGTGTGTCAGTAGTTTCTTTCTATTTATGACATTATGCCTTTGGAGTGGGTAGATTGTATCTGGTTGAAAAATACAAATAAATGTTTAATCCAGCATTGAGTTCTCTCATGTTATCAACTCACCAGAATTAAGCAAAATAATAGATTTGAGGCACACAAACTCCTCTCCCTGCAGATTCATCATGCGGAACCGAGATGATGTGGCCAGTAACATGTCGAAGATCTCCACCATGCCCTCTACACATTTTCCCTGGTTCCTGTGAAAACATAGCAAAAACAAATAAAAAGATTAAAAAATAGAAAATCTTCCACAAGACATGAAAGGGTTCACATTCATAAAAATCCACTGGTTCTAAATCTTTAACAAAAAACTATCAGCCATTGTCTTCATGGAGTATGGACATTCATTTGAATTCCAGAAGGCAAAACAAAAATATAATTTCCCATCAATAAAACATTCTCATTTCAACTTCTTAGAAGAGGTAGATAGTTCAGTCCTCAAGTCTGCCATGTTAAATATGGAATTCTTCAACCTATGGGTAATTGAAAATGATGAAGATTTGGATAAATGATTTATCTAATACACGTATATTGATCTGCTACTATATTCTAGACAATGTGGTAGTTCTGGGAATAAAAACACGGCCTCGGCTCAAGATGCTCATGGCCTTCAACTAATATAACAAGTCCTGATAGATGTGTTTCGTGGTACTTTTGAAGTACAAGAACAACTACAATAACTATGGGCTATGGTTGGGCTGAGTCCCTTGGTGTTGCAGGGGATGGTATGTAAGGATTCGCCTAGTAGGTGGCATTCGAGTGGACGCTTTAAGATAATGTAGGGTTTCATCAAGCAGAGGTGCGAATGCCTCCTTGGAAGAGGGTCCTAAACATGTGAGGAGGAGCATGAAAGAACATAGAGCAGTGTGTTGGAAGTCAGGAGGTGGCAGATTAATCTGGGAAAACAGAAAAATGTCAGATCATGACATTTTTAGAAGTCCAGGCTTTTAACCTTGGCATCAAGAATTTAACATTAGTAGTTGCAACTATTAAATAAGCAAACCAAAGGTTCATAACATGCAGTACTTAAAAACATGTGTCTATATCTTTTCCATAGGGTTGTTGAAGAATTTGAATGAGATACTACACACGAAAGGAATTCATTCATTTTTTTTTTTTTTAAATCACAGGTTGAATTTTGGCATGATGTGTTTGAGGGGGTTAGAAAGAAGTTAAAATATTTTATGCATGCACAGATATAGATTTGTGAAATATATAAACAATTAAAATAAATAAATTAAAACTAAACACATTGTTTAGCACCTTGTTTTGTTTCTAGTTAATAGATCTTGGAGTTCTCCATCAACTTTTTTTGACAGCTCAGTATGTTTTCACTGAACAGAATGCTAAACTTTCCTTAATCACTTCTTTCTTGGGTGACATTTCTTTCTTTTCAAGTATTTTGTCGTTAAAAACATTTCATTCAATGACTATCCTTGTGTTTATGTCTTTGGATACGTGTACAGATAGCTATAGAATAAATTCTTAGAAATAGAATTGCTAGATAAAAGGGCTTATGAATTTTAAATTTTGATAGTTCAAACATTGCTTTCAAATAGCTTATACAATAGACTGTTGATAAGAGAATATATTCGTATAGGCTTTCTCTAAACTGCCTGCTCTTGTCCTTTGCACATATTTTTCTGTTATATGTCATTGTCACATAGATTTTTAAGAGTTCTTTAAATACTATAGTAATAGGCCATTTGTCATATGTATTTTTAATTGTTTTTCTTAGGGTTTTTTTTTTTGTTTTTTCTTCTGTTTTTTTCTGGTATTTTCTTCTGCAAAACATTTAATAGAGAATTAAATTTACTGAATGTTTCATTTATGGCTCTAGAACATTACGTCTTGCTTTTAAAAGCAAAGACAAATAAAAAATTTACATATAAATATATATAACATAACATATAAAAATTATCTTATATTTCCTTCTAGTATACTTCCATGTTTTCATGTTTAAATTTTTGATCTTCTGGGGTTTATTCATTTGTATAACAATTTTATTGAAAGATAACCACATAACATATCATTTGCCCATTTAAAGAGTGTGAATCAATGAATTTCAGTATATTCACAATGTTGCGCAACCATTTTGGGGGATTTATTTTGGTGTAAGGTATGAGAAAAAGATCCAATTAATATTTTTTCAAGTAGCTCATTAGTTTTCCATCTTTTTCACAGATGTTCTTTTCTTTGACTTAAAAAATGTTGATTACTTCTGATATATTCATATACTTCTTACGAGTGACCTCTAAGATTAGCATTATTATTTCCATTTTCCAAATGAGGGGATTAGGACTCGAGATTGTTACGTCAAATCACATTGCTTACCAACCCAAAGAAAGAATTCCAACAAGAAGATCTTCTCTGTCTTTAATTCTTGCTCTACTTTAATTCATTCAACAAGATTTACTGAGAGCCTATTACATACTAGTCCTTATGCTCAACATTAGAGTACCGAGAAGAAAGCCATGGGCACTGTCAATAAAGAGATCTAGAATGGGAACAAGACAGACAAGGAGAAAGCCAGGTGCAAGACACAGGAAAAGGTCTAGAAAGAGAGCTTTTTGCATCTAACGTCAGTCTCCCCAGATTCAACCCATCTCAATATTGAAGCAATTGTCATCCTGTTCCCAAATAAAGTGAAATGAGGTTTTTTATGTAAAGTTCATGGAATGGAGTGTGGCACACAGTAAGGACCACCTTTAAGTATTACCTATAGATATACTGATAAATACATGGATATGTCAAGGGAGAGGCTGGCCTTTTAACTTGAAGGAGTCAGAAAAAACTGCCATGTGCATTTTGCTTTGACTATGAAAATCTGGATGCATGGAAGCTCCATAGAAGCAGAGCAGGAACTTCGAGAGGTATGCTGCCCAACGTGGGGCCGACAGAGTGCTCACACCAAAGGCTCCACTGGCATTGAGTGGGGAGAACATACTAGAAGTGGGTTCTTCTTGTCATGGAGTTGAATTTTTTTTAAAGTAGTTCATCTTCTTTCTAGTGAAAAAATAAACAAGGATAGGGGAAAATGTTTGGAGGATGAAGCTTTAAAAATAACAACTCATAGCCAAAATAGAGAAATGTTCCTTTCTCAGTATAAAGTCTCTGTTTACTTAACAGACTGCACACCGGCAGGGGAGGAAGTCTCAGTGTGGGAGGGAGCCTGTATTCACCTGCTGTGAGCAAAAGTTCAGTTCAGAAACTGAGAAAGTGGAGACTTAACAATTCTCCTTTCTTCTTGTCCTTTTTCAATCGTCTCCCATAGTTTCCCATGAAGAGCTCGTTCTTGACTCTTCCAGCAAGAGTGTATTTTTCTGAGCCTCTTCTCGTTGGATACCCTGTTATTCCTAACCAGCAATTATTACTTGTCAACAATATAACGCTTGCTCTACGGCACGCATTAGGAGCTGTAGACTGTACCCTCAGGGATGGTGTATACCCCAAACTCTCAATTCAGTTCTCACACGTGTGTGTGTGTGTGTGTGTATGTTCCTTTAGGGGATGTGGAGAGGGCATATGTTGACTATTAATCATAGACATATTATGATAGGAAGACCCCAGAGCCTACCTTCCATGCAAACACATGTGTTTCATGTTTTGGTGGTGTGCATCTGAACTGCGAGGACTTCTGGGAGGATATTCAAAGCAATGAAGCTGCACTTTTCTAAGCAGTGCTGTTTAGAGGCTACAAGAAGTTTATCTTGATATACTCTTACGAATAAAATCACTCTGTTTTTCAATGGGAGCAACTTAGTTGGTCTAAGCACTTTAGCGAATCCACTATTTGTATAATAAGTAAAAATTATGTACTTTGATGACTCTGATGATAGTTTTGTTAAATTATCCAAATGTTGCCTGAGTCTCAATGACTGGCCAATTATGTGGTAACTATGGGTCTCTCACTAGCATTTTTACAAGGTGAAAAGGCTTGCCACGTGAGCTAGTGAAAAAGTGATTTGTCAACCTACAATCTGGCACAAATCTATGTGGACTTTGAAAATGAGATAGATACTTGTCACCTGCCTGATGCAAAGAAACTCTTCAGTGTCTACTGAGGTCATTATGCATTGTGGTCAGGGCTTCATTTTCAAAGTCTAGCCAAAATACTCTATACTAACTTCAAGGAGCAAGTCAGACTAGAGCTCAGTTTCAGTGGGTATGGATGGATCGCTGGCATCAGAAATGGGGTGATTACTACAAATCTGGAGGTAACATGACTGTAAAAGACAAAATTAGTCTAAATCCATGAGGTGCTCCTGAGGCTGAGAAGCACGTGGGGTATGGAAAAACAAGATTTATTTTTAAAGGAAGCACACAGCTCCAGTTATAGATCAGGAGTAGTTTATCAAGCAGACCAGCCTATGACTCCCGCTGTGAGACGTGACAGCCTGCAGTGATGAACTTCTCTACGGATTATGTCAGTCTGGTTTTCAGAGCACCTCAAAATCCCCTTGTGGGGAGCCTTGTTCTGCTACTTATCCTCTTCAAATGTGGTCCATTTGCACTTAAGTAATGGGGGAAAGAACTAGACTTGACAGAGCATTTGCTCGTGGCATGTTCTGGAAGTTTCTTCTCTATAAAAATAAAAGCCTGTTTTTTCAGAAGCCCTAAGGCATCTCTTCCTCCACATGGAAAATAAAGAGCTCTAATCAGGGTGTGCAGACCAAACTCTCACTTGTATATCTTCAAAAATATGCCTTACAAAATGTAAGGTTACCCATTAGCATCTCTTCATATAAAAGGAAACTGATAAATGGAAACTGAGAAAACCCAGGGGATCAACATAAGACATTTAATTTAGCTGTCCTGAAAAAAAGTACAATATGGTTTTTAAAAGGTAACAAATTAAGATGCTATTCAAAATCAATAGTGGCAAGATTGGATGTATTTAAAGAGCTTCTTTGTCTTCAACAGTACAAAATCTCTCAGCATGTGCTCAAAATGCTGAGAATCCATAAATATTTATATGATCAAGAGGTTTACATATGCAGCTCTGAAGTATGGAAGAAAGTGATGAAGATGGAAACTGTAAGTGATATATCTTGAAAGATGCAAAATTTAAAATGAAAGTTGTTTAGACTCTTGAGTCCAGCTGCCTGGGTTCAAACCTTGATGCCACTATTTACTAACTTTGTGACCTTGAACCAATTACTTAAACTCTGTGTGTCTGAATGAGTATATAGACAGAAACACCACATTGTACTGTCAGTTGCAATTAAGCCATTGGGATTTGATGGTTGTTTGATACAGCAGTTAGCCCATGTAAATTAAAAAAGAAATTGGTACTGGAAGTGAATACTGCCATGAAAAATGTTTATTCCTAATGCCAGGTAGGAAGAAAACATAGCAAGCTAGGGAGCCCTGTTACAACATTGCAAACTATCTGCTCTGAAAGAACTTGGCAGGTAGACTACATGCCTGGGGAGGTGGTCAGAATGAGACCAATAGTGTGTAGTGGACACTCTGGCAGCCATTGGTAAGGTGTTGCAAGAAAGATGTGAGATTGGGCAAGAACTGAATGGTTCTCAAGCAAAAATGGAAGGGAATGGAGCAAGATCAAAGATAAATGGCCTTATAAGATTGGAAGAACCAACAGTTTTTGGCCATGAAATATTAAGAGATGAAATGTAAAAGGGTCTTGAGCATGGAAGACCAAGTAAAACTTCTTTGTTTACGAAGTGACTCCATCTTGTGGCAAAGGGTGACAGCAGAAGGGTATGTCCTCACCATCCCAACTAATTATTTCAAGTAGTCTCAAGCGAGTCACCATTAAGTCATGAGGGAAAAGCCGAAGCACTAAGAGGCAAATAAGAATATCAGGCTCGTTGGCGAGGACATGAGGAAAAGCAAACCCTGGCACATTGTTGTTGAATATGTAAATTACTAAAACCATTATGGAAGTACTACAGAGGACCCCGCCCAAAATTAGAAATATAATTATCATTTGATCCAATAATCCCACTACTGTGTATATATCCAAAGAAGATGAAATCAACATGTTGAAGAGATATCTGCACTCCCAAGTTCATTGTAGCATTATTCACAATAGCCAAGATATGGAATCAACCTGGGTGACCATCAACAGATGAGTAGAAAAAAGAAAATGTGGAATATATGTACAACGGAATGCTATTCACCCTTTAACAAGAAGGAAATCCTGTCATTTGCAACAACATGGATGAACTTGGAGGACATTATGTTAGACATTGCTCCCAAATGACCAAAGGGCTATAAGAAATGTAATTCTATAGCACCCTGCTTTACAGATTTGAATCATTTCCAACTGGCATGATTAGTAAAGGAACAAATAGTATGTAGCATTTAATGTGGGTCTCAAAACGTTGACTGAGTGAGAAGGAAAGAAATTTGAGGAATTTCCAGAAAGATTAAATGGTATCAGAAAGGCAAAGAGGTGGGAGAAGAGAAGCCCTGTTCAGGGAATCTTGAGTGATCTAGTTGGTAGAGTTCGCTATTTGTAAAGACAGAAACTGGCAAAGAGGGCTGAGTCAGACTGTGAAGAGTGGTTAATAAAAGGCTCCTGAGATGAAACGGGAGATAATGTGTAAGGGAAGACCATTAAGAGCTTACCAGTGGGTGAAACGATCATGTAAACACTTTTGTTGTGACTAATTTGGCATCAGTGCACAAAGGAGAGTGGGGGAGAGAGAAGAGTCTGGAAGAGACGGCAGGTAGGAGGAAGGGGAGAGAAGACATGAGACAGCACCCTGGTGATAAAGAGAAATCAGGGCTGTTCTGAAAATCCTTTGTTGATCTGAAGGAAAAATCAACAGATTTTGGTGAATGATCCTGGGTGTTGGCAATGAGGAAGGATTTAAAGACTCCTCTGGAACTGTATGTTAGGATGGATGAAAAGATGATAAAAGAAAGCGAGAAATTAGCAGAAAGAGGGAAATTCAGAGATTTGTCATTTGCTAGTAGAAGAAAACAACTTCCCTTAAAAATGATTGAGCTAAAATTTCACGAGACTAAGTCAAGACGACTACAGAAAATTGATAACGTGGGTCTGAAACTTGAGAGAGGGACAGTGCTAAATATATCAATTTGATGAGTTTTTTTTTTTTCCCCACTTACTAAGAGTGGGCATCTTTTCAAATAAATTTGTTAAAATATACCTCATCCTTTAAATGGGTGCCTGGTATTTCACTGTGTTCACATGTATTTAAGGACTCTTATTATAGGCATTTATATTATTTCTAATTTTCAGCTACAACAAACAATGTGCAATTATTCCTATACATATATTTTCTACACTTACAAAAGTATGCAGAAAAAAAATCCTTACACATACAATAGCAGAATCAAGGGGTATAAACATTTAACCATTTACTAAGTATTGCCAAAACGCCTTCCAAAAAGGTTATACCAATTTACACTGCCCACATGAAAGCATAAAATATCCAGAAATACAGATTTTGGAGATATCTGAATAGAAATCATTGAAACTGGAAAAGCGAGTGAGTTCACTAGGGAAGAAAGAGAGAGACAGAGACAGAGAGAAAGAAGGAGAGAGAAAGAGAGATGAGAGAAACAGATTGAGAGAGAGAAAGAGGGAGAGATTGAGAGAAAGAGAGGGTAAGAGAGAGAGGAAGAGAGATTAAGAGAAAGAGAATGGGAGAGAGACTGAGGAAGAGAAAGATTGAGAGAAGGGGAAAGAGAAAGAGAGATTGAGGGAGAGAAACATTGAAAGAGAGAGGGAGAGAGCAAAGGAGGAAGGGGTGAGAAACTGTCAGAGGGAGGCAATTTGGGAGCGACAGCATCTCCAGCATGAGAGGACGAGGTGAAATGGTCCAATCAAGAGGACAAATGGTTGAACGGTCAGAGGTGTGGCTGGACAGGAGCAACCAAGATGTTAAATGTCAGAAGGTCTAAAGGAATAGATGGTAGAATGAGACAGACTAAGGGAGGGACTGAGGGAGGGAGGGAAGGAGAGAGTAATGAAAACAGATGAATGCAGAATCAATATCATCACAGGACAGAAATACCTTTTTCTAACTCAAGGATATGAGAAGAAATAAATGTGAATGCAGAAATTCTGAGAGGTTAATTCTTTAGTAAACAAATGTGATATTATTTGCAGAGAATATGGGAAGGTAGCCTGAGGCTGGAGCCTCCAGGAACTCAGAAGCATCGGTGAAAGCTGCTAGGGCCCTGGATGGGCTAAGGCACAAACTCCTTAGCAATGCCCTTGGGTTTCCGGCCCTCGTCCAATCTCTTCAAGAGTCCATTTCTTACTGCCCACCTTGCAGTTTATACTGCAGGATACTTGTGAACAAAGGCAAGTTTTTCAGAACACCTGCCCGTGCTGTCTGCTTGGATCACCACTGCCCACCCCACCTCACCCACATCCTGCCCTTGGATGTGTCCTTCTCATCCTTCATGGCACAGACTGGGTCCAGGGAAACTTCTTTGCAGTTCCACTATGCTCTACTCTTCCCTCCTTTGGGTTATATGCTTTTTCTCTGTGCTGTGAGACTGTCCTTTATATCAGACTTTTTCTGTAAAAGACCACAGGACAACTATTTTAGGCTTTGTGGGGCCATTACAGTCTCTGTGGCATCTACTCAACTCTGATGTGTGTTTTTTTTTGTTTGTTTGTTTTTGTTTGTTTTGAGATGGAGTCTCGCTCTGATGTTTTCATGCAAAAGCAGCTGTGAACAAAATGTAACCAATGATTACGACTGTATTTATTTATTTATTTTGTAAATAAATAAAACTTTATTTACAAAAGCAGTAACAGGCCAAATTTGTCCTGTCGCCTACACTTGCCCCCCCGCCCGCCGCCTTCTATCACTGTTCTACATTCAGTGAGTTTATTGAGCACTGATAAAGTGTAGATGTGTGTTCCCTCCAAATCTCACATTGAAATTTGATGGCAGTGCTGGAGGTGGGGCCTGGTGGGAGGTGTTCGGGGTGGATCCCTCACAACTGGTTTGGTGCCATCTTTCCATAATGAGTGAGTTCTTCCTCTTTCAGTTCATGGGAGAGCAGGTTGTTTAAGGAGCCTGGCGTCTCTCTTGCTCTCTCCTTTGCCATGTGAAACGCCTGCTGTCTCTTTGCCTTCCACCATGAGTAAAAGCTTCCTCAGGCCTCACCAGAAGTAGATGCTGGCTCCACGCTTCTTGCACAGCTTGCAAAACCCTGAGCCAAATAAAACCTCTTTTCTTTATAAATTACCTGGTGTCAGGTATTCCTTTATAGCAGCACAAAATGGACTAACACAAGCCCCGACCACAGCCCCTACTAGTTGATAAGAATATAGTAATGACCAGGACAGCAATGTGTCTTTCTCAAAAGGAGCTTACAACATATGCGGGCAGAAGATACTTTTTAAAACACAAAATAAAAAAAAGAAACAAAGTTGTAATTAGGGTATGAAGGGAAATGCATGGTATTTTAATATGCTATGGTAGTGAAAACCAGGGACTCTCTGTGGAAGGGAAGTTTGAAATGGTGAGGGACATCCACATGGACCTTAGCGAATTGTGGACCTGGAGCTCAGAGAAACACTGGGGTCTGGAGAAGCAGCTTTGGGGGTTGACAAGGGAGCCTGCCTGAGTGCACAGAGGGAGAGGAGAGATGGCATCTTGGGGGAAGACAGCCTAAGAGAAAGATGAGCCTGTAAAAGACACACAGAGCAGGGGGAGGTAGAAGAAAGCACTGAGGAGGAGGGGTGTCCCAGGTCAAGAGGAGGCATCAATTGTGTTGATGTCTAAAGAAGTCAAGGAAGAGAAGCATGGATTTGAAGACCAGACTGAGATCGTATCCAGTTTTTTGTTTTTGTTTTTGTTTGTTTCTTTGTTTTTGTTTTGTTTTCAGCAGGGTTGGGCAGCCTGGGGATCAAAGTGAAGAAAGTAGACAGTGGATGTGGCTCAAGGTGGATGACTGACTCTCTAAGTATGGAGAAAACTTGAGGGCATAGAAATTCTAGAAGGTAGTCTTGCAGTGACTTATTATGGGGCTTAGGATGAAACCAGAGGAAAATGAAATCAGAAAACTGTTTATGATAAAAGAATAGAAAGTATTATAGTAAGTATCAAAGACCAAGTAGGCTCAGAAAGAACAAGGGGTGGGAGAAGTGGAGGTTACAGAAATTATAGTCCTAGAGAGGGAGCTTCTAATCTAAGATACTGCTGGTAGTAGAGTTCCTGGAGGTGGCATCTACTCTACTCTACATCTATTCTACTAATGTAGAGGTAAAACTAAATAATGGAAATGTAAAAGCTTAAGAACGCTGAGACCACAGTGCCTATCCTTATAACAAAGCACAATATTAAACAAACAGTTGACTAACAATTGACAAAAGGCCTATTTTGAAAAATTACCCAGGACTCATTTGTTTCTGACTCTTCAACGACCTCCCAACTTTGAGCTGTTTTCCTCTGCCGATGATTCTGAACAAATGCAATGATCTGAAGGTTACAAGAATGGGATTGATGATCTCACCAGAAGGACAGCATGTTTCTCTCATGCCCAACCTTCCTTCTGCCCACCTGTCAACATGCAAAGCCAATGGCCTTGGGCAAAACTCTACAATTATATGTTAGTGTTCTTTAACTGTTGCGAGCTATGGGTCAAGGCAAATGCGCTAAAAATATATCATGATAACCCGCAAAAATGTCATTCCTCTTAGAGAAGGCAGTGTTTAGATAGAAAATGAAAGAAAAAATGGAAGAAAATTAAAAAAAATAGGAGAAATTTTTAAGATATGGCCAGAGGATCATCATCTCAGAGTTATTCTGAAAAAATGGAGATAAAAACCAGGTTGGATGATTCATTTAGAGGGATTGTATTTCAAGTGGAAATGACTTTTGGTCCATTAACTTGAGAACGGTTGGTATGAGACTGAAAGCCAGTCTATCTTCCCTGAGAGTTTGAGGAATAAATGCACGGAGCAATTTAGCAGCAGTTTAGAAATGTAAAGTTCTTAGAAGGCATGTTCCCAGTCAAGCAGACCTTGCTGAAGAAGCTGGAAAGTATGATTGCAGGAAAAAAGTTTCAGTTCCCCGCTTTTCTTAGCTAAAATCCGTATTTCACTTTGTTGCTATTACTGTCTTTTTAAAATTTGGAACATAAAGGAATCTATGAAAGGAAGCCGACCAACAGTGGTGCCCAGTGGATAGACTTCCAGTGAAATGGGGGGACAAAAGCAAAAAGGATTCTTTTTGTGTAAAGAAGTCCATGCTTGTTGAACACAAAGAAAGGAGAGAGTATTTCTCTCAGGCAGTATCATCAGGGCTTTTTAAGATTGAGACAGAAAAGTCATTCTCCTTCAGAGACCTGCCTTGTGGAGGCATTAAATCCCTTACTACTACGGGGTGGAAGTGGCTGTTACACATCAGCAGGTCATCCATACACATCTATTTCCACTTCCAACCCCTCGCAGGATGAAGGCCCTCCCAGAGTCCTCTAATCACATCCCTGGCACAAAGCCAAGAGGAACCTCACTTTCTCTTCCTCCCTCTTTTTTTGCAGCCTCCACAGGTGAACCTCAGCTTTACAAGAGTCACCATGAGCCTGCCTCCAAATCCTGGTGACAGAGGACAGTTAATTGATACACCCTTTACTCACCCAGAAGAATTCACACCCTCTCCATTTATGCTGGTGCAAATGGTTATTGCGGAAATTACAGAGGAAATGTTAGATCGGCCTATGGAAAAGATGTGTCTGGACTTCAGTTTGAATCATGTAGTCATATTATGTCCAATTGTCTTTCTTAAGCTGTCTGTCACACAAGAGTAAGACTCCATGCTACCCCTTGCTATTTACTTTTTTCACATCAGGGAGCTGATAGCCAAAAGAGTTCTTAAGCCAAGGACTCTTTATATATTTTCTTTTATATATTTTCTAATAAATAGAACAAGCCTTAACATGTCCTCTTTTCATATACTTTTGGGTGCTAAAGTGGTAAGAAAGGAGGTTAGAGTTGGTTATTACAGATGCTTCTGTCAGAATGTGTAAAACACACTTCTGGGTTTGAATGGTTTGCCAAAGGGAGATGAAATTCTACACTTCTATAGATAATGATCCACTTAAGTTTGCTTGTTCAGTTTATACAGTTTAAGAGCTAAAGTAAGTCCCTAGAGGAAAATTCTCTAATGGTTGTGCCTACTCAAATATCCAGCTGAAAGGAGATTCGATCAATCTTTTAAAATGCCCACATCAAGTATATACCATTGGGAAGAATACCACAGTTATTCACTTTTTGTTTAAATGTTTTGGAATTACACAGACACAGTAATTACAAAGTTTGTCTCCGCTCTTCTTAGATGAACAGATTCTGTTAACTGAAATGAAGGCAAATGAATGAAGAGAGTTCCATGTTACATATCTGAGAGCAGAGTCTCTGTTTTTGATACACCGACCATTGTTTCTCTGTAAAAAAATACAATTAATACTTCATCTGCTCATTAACTCAGTTCTAGTTGAATACTATCTTTTAGTCCATTGTATATGGCAGACTTTATGTTAGGCACGAAGGACATAAAGATTCACTGATTCCTTCACGCAGTAAATATTGAGTTGGAATCTCCTATGTTCCAGGCACTGAGTTAAGTGCTGAAGGTTTAACAGTGAGCCACACAGACACAGTTTTGCCTTCCTGCAGGGGACAGTTTAGTCAGGAAGCAGATATTAAACACACATATACACTCACAATGATAAAATAAAATAAAGCTGTTAATTTGATAAATGCCGAGAAGAAAAAGAATGGGGCTTATGAGAGAGTACAACAAGGGGTGCAACTTAAACGAGGGGGCAGGAGGGTATCTGAGAAGCCCGCTGGGAGGGAGTGATTTTTTTTTTTTTTTTTTTTTTTTTTTGAGATGGAATCTCGCTCTGTCTCTAGACTGGAGTGCAGTGGCATGATCTCAGCTCACTGCAATATCCGCCTCCCCAGTTCAAGCGATTCCCCTGCCTCAGCCTCCCGAGTAATTGGTACCTCAGGCATATGCCATCATGCCTGGCTAATATTTTTTGTACTTTTAGTAGAGACAGGGTTTCACTATGTTGGCCAGGATGGTCTTGATCTCTTGACCACGTGATCCGCCCACCTCAGCCTCCCAAAGTGCTGGGATTATAGGTGTGAGCCACTGAGCCCAGCCGAGGGACTGACATTTAATCTCAAACTAAATAACTAGGAATTAGCCAGGAAAAAAGTTGAGGAGAGTGTGCCAAGAAGAGAGACATGCATGTGGGCCTTGGAAGCCAAAAATAATAATAATAATAATAACAACAACAATAATAATAATGCTTGAGGAGTCGGAGAAGCTGAAAGAAGGCTGACATCCTGGAACCCTGTGACCCCAGGCACAGTGGCCCTGGATGAGGCTGGAGAGCTGGGAGCACACAGTGGCCACAGGCCACAGCAAGAGGTCTTAATTCCCCCAGTCAAGTGACATCAGAGCAGTTTTCAGAGAGGAGTGACCAAGATTTGTGTTTCTCTTATTCTTTTCTTAAAATGTTTATAAATGTATAGGGTACAAATGCAGTGTTGTTACATGCATAGATTGCTTAGGGGTCAAATCAGGGCTTTCATGTATTCATGGATTTGTATTTTTCTCTGCCCTCAAGGAACTCACAGGGGAAATTTCCTTAAGTCTCTATAGCAGGATGAAAAGAAAATTCACATTTCTTAACCTGGCAAAGCCTTGTGCACACAAAACCAAAACAAAATGTGCCATACAATGTTTAGGGTCTATCATGGCCATTGAAATGCCTGAAGTAAAGACAATGCCTTTCTTTCCCTCTTCCTCTTATAAATAACCTTAATCCACTTACTATCCTTTCAGTGACACTTTTCCAATACAGAGTGTTGGAATTCCAATAACTAAACTAATGACCTAGGAATTTTCATGTTGACTTCTCACAGGAATTCCCATCATTCACTTGTTAGAACTGATCAAGTTCTTACTAGGTCCTAAACACTTTGCTACTTAGTGAAGGTCCCTTACTTTCCATGAGCTTTCAGTCAAGCAGAGGCAAATATGAGACAAGAGACATGGACAAGGTAATCTCCAATTGTAGTATGTTCTACTAGAAAATAGAGAGTAGCAAGTAGGGGGCAATTTTAGTTTCCTTGTGGTTAAGGGCGTAGCATTGAAATGAAGGCCTGAGTGACAAGATGCTTGGAGATACTCCAGACTTCATTTTTAAAAGAGAAAATTTTAAAGTGTTCTTCATGAGGGTAAGAGGTGGTTATTTTCATGGTTGGTTCCAAGGTTAGGAAAAAGTGTCCTAGTTTTGAAATCCAGTAAGGGAGACCAACAGATGCAAAGCATTGTGCCAAGCAATGCAAGAAACTTGCAATGAAAAAGTAGAATTAAAAGTGGCCTAAACACTCCCTTCCTCTTAGAATCACCAGCCTTTTCATGCTGAATTTGGAGTTGCAGCTGTTAGGAGAGTAATGCTACCCGTGGAAGCCAGTTCACAAACGAGGTCTGTGAGCAGAGTCAATGGAAGATGGCAGGACTTCTCAGCCCACATTCAAAACAATCAATCCTGTTTTATTAAATACACCCTTCTTTTAAGATTACAACTCACTGGCAGTTCTTTTGTCTCTTTCTTTCTTATTTTGTCTTCTTTTACTTGGACAGTCTTTACCTTGAGTTCACCATATAATTTCTACTTTCTAACATCATTTCATGCTTCTCAATCTCTTCTAACCTCACTCAATAAAATACGGTGAATATGTAACCACGAAGTTAAATACCAGTTTGTTTCTTGAAACTCTTACATATAAGTACTGATTTAGAAGTGCACTTTAATTTTTTTCTTTTGATTATGCTAAAATCTGAAAAGTGCAATGATTTGGCACTGTACAGCAATAGGTAGCATTCATTGTGTAACTAGTAACAGGCACTGGACCAGCAAGGAACAGGCTTTTGTTCCTGACCCCACTCTGTTAATATATGGTCTGCAACCTTGGAAAAATCACCTAACCTTTCCGTAATTCCATTTCCTCATATGCAAACAGAGAGGTTGGATCAAATCACTGGTTTTCAACCTATTTTTAGAAGTGGGATCCTCTTAATAAATGAAATTATATGTGATGCTGCAATTATAAAACAGAATCAATGTCCTCTGCTCTAGAAGAATTGGAAGGGTGTCCAAAGACCCACTCCCTTTGCCTTCTTTCAAGGCAACTCCTCAGCCGCTTCCACGAAAAGTCCCACAAGGCACAACTTGAAAACTACTGGCCTAAGTTTCAGATGTGATTCCAGTTCTAAAATAATGATTCAGTGACTTTTTAAGTGCAAATAGGACAATAAGAGCCTCCCAAATGAAATGCAGAATTAACATTTTGTAGACTTACTAACTTCAACAAGAAGGTAAAAGTGTTCACTCTTTTACTTTAATTACTAAGATCCGCTTCTGGTGACCAGACTTCTTAAAATACTGTTATTTTTTTCTTCATCTCAGCACCAACCTCATAGGTTAGGTGATTCAACTCCACCACCAACACTAAGAACAGTAATATAGTACCAATGAAAGCTAACCTTTATTGAGTTCTTACTCGGTGCTAACAAGCATAGTCTTGGTACTAGATATCTAATCACTACAACTCCATGAGAAAGGTACTGTTGTAATAGAAAAAAAAATTGAGGCCCAGAGAGATTACGTGACTATGCAAAATCACACTGTAATTGGTGGCAGACCTCCACACTTCTAATAGTGTGGAGAACACTGACAGTCTGGCTGCAGAGTCTCGTGTCTCCAGTCTCTGCTATGCCTGATTCCATGTTGCCCAACCCTCTAAGAGGCCTCTCTGGGACTCCCCTAACTCCAGTGGATATGAAGACAGTGTGGAGTACCATGCCCTGGTTGATTCTCACGTTGTTCCTACACTGAGCCTTTGAAAGTTGCTACAACTCTTTATTCCACAGGTTGCAAAGTCTTTTCAATGGCCAAGTGCATGGTACCAATCCTGGGATAAAGACTTGGCAGCTTGGTACCAGGTTCATCAATTAAAGACTCCACTGCTCTTGCATCTTCTTCCTATGCCCCTGTAGTGAGCCATTCATCTGCTCACAGTTAAGTATCCCTTCTGTTTCTCCATGTACCATTCCACACTGCCACTTCTTCTGAGATTAAGACGGGGTTAACATGCACCCACAGACAGCGCTTATTACCTCTACCTCTCTCACTTGGCAGTTATCTAATTTATACTGATATAAGCCTTACATGTTTATGTAACTGTTTTCCTTTCTTCCAATAGATTACATACTCTCAGATAACAGCACTGAGTCATGTTTTACCCTATATCCCTAAAGCCTAGGGCGATGGTTAATATTGAATGTCAACTTGATTGAATTGAAGGATGCAAAGTATTATTCCTGGGTGTGTCTGTGAGGGTGTTGTCAAAGGAGATTAACATTTGAGTCAATGGACTGGAAGATGGAGATCCATCCTCAATCTGGATGGGCACCATCTAATCAGCTGCCAGCATGGTTAGGACAAAAGCAGGCAGAGGAACATGGAAGGACTAGACTGGCTAAGTCTTCTGGCCTCCATCTTTCTCCTGTGCTGGATGCTTCCTGCCCTCGAACATTAGACTCCAAGTTCTTCAGTTTTTAGACTCATAGACCTACACCAGTGGTTTTCCAGGGGCTCTCAGGCCATCAGCCACAGACTGAAGGTTGCACTGTCAGCTTCCCTACTTTTGAGGTTTTTGCACTTGGACTGGCTTCCTTGCTCCTCAGCTTGCAGATGGCCTATTGTGGGACTTCACCTTGTGATAGTGTGAGTCAATTCTTAATAAACTGCCTTTTATATATACATCTCACTTATTAGTCCTGTCCCTCTAGAGAATCCTGACTAATACAGATTTTAGTACCAGGAGTGAAACAGAATTTTAAGGATGTATTTCTTTAGATGGTTTTGGGGTTTCTGGAGTTGCCTGCTTAATATGATTAGACCCCAAAATGCTAGGGACTCTACTTCTAAGAGTGTGGAGAACATTGATAGTCCTTGCCGTGAACTGCATACAGAGTTATGCAAAGTGAATGTATCTGATACTTCTGATTCACTGCTCATGAGAGGCAAGGAGTTTAGTGACTTTATGCCTAATACCTTTGACTATATGTGGAGAACCAAGGAATATAATGAAGCTAGTTGGTTGCTCCTAAGTTCACTAATCAAAGTGATGAAAAAAAATGATGAACTCAGGGATTCTATCTCCCAGCTCCAGAAGCACATTCTGAGCCTCAAATTTTCTAAGAGTGCCCTGAGTTCGAGTCTTATCTCCTGTATAGAAAGAGCTGAAATTGTGGAAAATCAGACACAAGCTCTTATCACGTGAGTGGCTGACCTGCAACAAAAGGTGCATGCACAGCCTCACCAGGTGTTTACTGTTAAAGTGAGGGCATTGATTGAAAAAGAATGGGATCCTGCAACTTGGAATGGGGATGTGTGGGAGGACCCTGATGAGGCTGGGGGCATTGAGCTTCTAAATTCTGATGACCTTTTTGCCAGAGGAAACAGGCAACAGAGGGAAGGCAACATCCCCTCCTCCACCTGTGCTGCCATCAGGCTTTTCACCTTTGTCTGAAGAGTTTAACCCTGCACTGCCTAAGGCATCAGTGATGACCTCCCTTGAGGCAGTTGCCAGGCAAGACAATGTTGATTCTCCTAAGGAACCACCCTCAACACCCCTGCTTCTAGTTCTATAACTAGACTAAAGTCCCGGCAGGCCCCTAGAGATGAGGTTCAGAGTGTGACCCACAAGGAGGTGTGCTACACTCCAAAAGAACTGCTTGAGTTTTCTAATTTATATAAGCAGAAATCTGGAGAACAGGCATGGGAATGGGTATTAAGGGTGTGGAATAATGGTGGAAGGAACATAAAGTTGGATCAGGCTGAATTTACTGATTTGGGCCCACTAAGCAGGAATTCTGCATTTAATATTGCAGCTCAGAGAGTTAAAAAGGGTTATAATAGTTTATTTGATTGGTTAGCTGAAATATGGATCAAAAGGTGGTCCACTGTGAGCAAGCTGGAAATGCCTGATCTCCCTTGGTTTAATGTAGAGGAAGGGATCCAAAGGCTTAGGGAGATTGGAATGGTGGAGTGGATTAGTCATTTTAGACCTACTCATCCCAGCTGGGAGAGTCCAGAAGATATACCTTTCGCCAATACTTTGTGAAATAGATTTGTGAGGGCAGCACCTGCATCCTTGAAGAGCTCTGTGATTGCTCTTCTCTGTATGCTAGATCCTATAGTGGGAACCACAGTCATTCAACTACAAAATTTAAATACAATGGGAATAACTGGATCCTGAGGTGGCACGGGCCAAGTGGTGGCACTCAACTATCAAAGGCAAGGTAGGTGCAATTACCATAATGGACAGCAGAGGCAAGGCAACCATCAGAATAGTCTGACTTGTGTAGAGCTCTGTCATTGGCTAAGTAATCCCAGTGTTCCTAAAAAGTGAAATTGACAAGAAGCCTACTGCATTCTTGCTTAATTTATATAAGCAGAAAACGTCCAGGACAAGTAGACAGAAGACCAATTTAAACTAAAAATTATAAAAACAGAGAATCATGGCCCCTCAATCAATTTCCAGACTTGAACCAGTTTATAGACCCAGAACCTCTTGAATAAAGGGGAGGCTGGGTCCCCTTGAATGAAAGGGAGGCTGGGTCCCCTTGAGGAAGGACCCCACTACATTACTGACAATTTATGCAGTGAATCTTTCTCTCATCCTTCCCCAAGGAGACCTCTGGTCTTTTACCAGAGTAACAGTGCATTGGGGAAAGGGAAATGATCAGATATTTCAGAGACAACTGGACACTGGCTCTAAGCTGACGTTGAGTCCAGGGGTCCCAAAACATCATGTGGTCCTCCAGTTAAAGTAGGGGCTTTTGGAGGTCAGGTAATTAATAGAATTTTAGCTCAGGTCCAACTTACAGTGGGTCCAGTGGGTCCCCAGACTCATCCTGTGGTCATTTCCCTAGTGCCAGAATACATAATTGGCATAGACATACTTAGCAGCTGGCAGAACCCCCATATTGGCTCCCTGACTGGTAGGGTGAGGGCTATTATGGTGGGAAAGGTCAAATGGAAGCCATTACAGCTGCCTCTACCTAGAAAAATAGTAAATCAAACACAATATTGCATCCCTGGAGGGATTGCAGAGGTTAGTGCCACCATCAAGGGCTTGAAAGAAGCGGGAGTGGTGATTCCCACCACATCCCCACTCAACTCTCCTGTTTGGCCTGCGCAGAAGACAGATGGATCTTGTAAAATGACAGTGGATTATTGTAAGCTTAACCGAGTGGTGATTCCAATTGCAGCTGCTGTACCAGATGTGGTTTCATTGCTTGAGTAAATTAACACATCTCCTGGTGCCTGGTGTGCAGTCATCGACTTGGCAAATGCCTTTTTCTCCATTCCTGTCCATAAGGCCCACTAGAAGCAATTTGCCTTCAGCTGGCAAGGCCAGCAATATACCTTTACTGTCCTACCTCAGGGCTATATCAATTCTCCGGCTTTGTGTCATAATCTTGTTGGAGAGATCTTGATCGTTTTTCCCTTCCACAAGATATCACACTGGTCCATTACATTGATGACATTATGCTGATTGGATCCAATGAGCAAGAAGTAGCAAACATACTGGATTTATTGGTGAGACATTTGTGTGCCAGAGGATGGGAAATAAAATCGACTAAAATTTAGGGAACTTCTACCTTAGTAAAACTTCTACGGGTCCAGTTGTTTGGGGCCTGTCAAGATATTCCTTCTAAGATGAAGGATAAGTTGCTGCCTTTGGCCCCTCCGACAACTAAGAAAGAGGCACAATGCCTAGTGGGCCTATTTGGATTCTGGAGGCAACACATTCCTCATCTGGGTGAGTTACTCCAGCCCATTTATCAAGTGACCTGAAAGGCTGCCAGTTTTGAGTGGGATCCAAAACAGGAGAAGGCTCTGCAACAGGTCCAGGCTGCTGTGCAAGCTGCTTTGCCATTTGGGCCATATGACCCAGGAGATCCAATGGTGCTTGAGATGTCAGTGGCAGAAAGGGATCTGTTTGGAGCCTTTGGCAGGCCCCCATAGGTCAATCACAGGGGAGACCTCTAAGAATTTGGAGCGAGGCCCTGCATCTCCTGCAGATAACTACTCTTCTTTTGAGAGACAACTCTTGGCCTGGGCCTGTTACTGTGCTTTGGTAGAAACTGAATGTTTGACTATGGGTCATCAAATCGCCAAGCAACCTGAACTGCCTATCATGAACTAGGTGCTTTCTGACCCATCTAGCCATAAAGTGGGTTGTGCACAGCAGCATTCCATCATCAAATGGAAGTGGTATATACGTGATCAGGCTCAAGCAGGTCCCAAGGGAACAAGTACTTTACATGAGGAAGTAGCTCAAATGCCCATGGTCCCCGCTCCTGCCTTCTCTCCCCCAGCCTGCACTGATGGCCTCATGAGGAGTTCCCTATGATCAACTGACTGACGAAGAGAAGATGAGCCTGGTTTACAGATGGCTCTGCATGATGCAGGCACCACCCAAAAGTGGACAGCTGCATCACTACAGCCCCTTTCTAGGACATCCCTGAAGGACAGTGTTGAAGGGAAATCTTCCCAATACACAGAACTTTGAGCAGTGCACCTGGCTGTGCACTTTGCTTGGAAGGAGAAATGTCCAGATGTGTGATTATATACTGATTCATGGGAGGTAGCCAATGGTTTGGCTGGATGGTCAGGGACTTGAAAGAAGCATGATTAGAAAATTGATGACAATGAAATTTGGGGAAGAGGTATGTGGTTGCATGGACCTCTCTGAGTGGTCAAAAACTGTGAAGATATTTGTATCTCATGTTAGTGCTCACCAAAGGATGACCTCAGTAGAGGAGGATTTTAATAATCAAGTGGATAGGATGACTCATTCTGTGGATACCACTCAGCCTCTTTCCCCAGCCACCACTATTATCGCCCAATAGGCCCATGAACAAAGTGGCTGTGGTGGCAGGGATGAAGGTTATGCATGGGCTCAGCAACATGGACTTCCATGTACCAAGGCTGACCTGGCTACAGCCACCACTGAGTGCCCAATTTGCCAGCAGCAGAGACAAACACTGAGGCCGCAATATGGCACCATTCCTTGGGGTGATCAGCCAGCTATTTGGTGACAGGTTGATTATATCGAACCTCTTCCATCATGGAAAGAACAGCGGTTTGTCCTCACTGGAACGGACATTCACTCTAGATATGGGTTCGCCTATCCTGTAGGCAATGCTTCTGCCAAGACTATCACCCATGGACTTATGGAATGCTTTATCCACTGTCATGGTATTCCACACAGCATTGCCTCTGACCAAGGCACTCACTTTACGGCTAAAGAAGTGCGGCAGTGGGCTCATGCTCTTGGAATTCACTGGTTTTACCATGTTCCCCATCATCCTGAAGCAGCTGGATTGACAGAACGGTGGAATGGCCTTTCGAAGTCACAATTACAATGCCACCTAGGTGACAATACTTTGCAGGGCTGGGGCAAAGTTCTCCAGCAAGGCCGTGTATGCTCCAAATCAGTGCCCAGTATACGGTGCTGTTTCTCCCGTAGCCAGGATTCATGGGTCCAGGAATAAAGGGGTGCAAATGGAAGTGGCACCACTCACCATCACCCCTAGTGACCCGCTAGTAAAGTTTTTGCTTCTTGTTCCACGGCATTATGTTCTGCTGGCCTAGAAGTCTCAGTTCCAGGGGACGAATGCTGCCACCAGGAGACACAACAATGATTTTATTAAACTGGAAATTAAGATTGCCATCTGGGGCTCCTCCTACCTCTAAGTCAACAGGCTAAGAAAGGAGTTACAGTATTGGCTGGGGGACTTACTCAGCCTATCAAGATGAAATCAGTCTACTACTCCATAATGAAGGTAAGGAAGAATATGTGTGGAACACAGGAAATTCCTTAGGGTGTCTCTTAGTATTACCATGCCCTGTGATTAAGGTCAATAAGAAACGACAACAACCCAATCCAGGCAGGTCTACAATTGGCCCAGACCCTTCAGGAATGAAGGTTTGGGTCACTCCACCAGGTAAAAAACCATGACCTGCTGAGGTACTTGCTAGAGGCAAAGGGAAAACAGAATGGGTTATAGAAGAAAGTAGTCATCAGTACCAGCTACGACCATGTGATGAGTTGCAGAAACCAGGTTACTCTAATTGTCATGAGTATTTCCTCCTTATTTTGTTAAGAACATGTTTCTGCATGTATACACTTGTACTAAGAAAATACCTTCATTGCCGGGCGCGGTGGCTCACGCCTGTAATCCCAGCACTTTGGGAGGCCGAGGCGGGCGGATCACAAGGTCAGGAGATCGAGACCACGGTGAAACCCCGTTTCTACTAAAAATACAAAAAATTAGCCGGGCGCGGTGGCGGGCGCCTGTAGTCCCAGCTACTCAGGAGGCTGAGGCAGGAGAATGGCGTGAACCTGGTAGGCGGAGCTTGCAGTGAGCCGAGATTGCGCCACTGCACTCCAGCCTGGGCAACAGAGAGAGACTCTGTCTAAAAAAAAAAAAAAAAAAAAAAAAAAAAGAAAATACCTTCATTTTACTTCCTTTCTTTCTCCTTTATCATGTGACATAAGATTTAGTGGCTCACACCTCGGAGGCTGAGGTGGGTGGATCACTTTGGGATCCACCACTTTGGGAGGCCGAGATGGGTGGATCACAAGGTCAGGAGTTCAAGACCAGCCTGGCCAAGATGGTGAAACCCCGTCTCTACTAAAAATACAAAAATTAGCCGGGTGTGGTGGTGGGTGCCTGTAATCCCAGCTACTCGGAAGGCTGAGGCAGAGAATTGCTTGAACTCGGGAGGCCGAGGTTGCAATAAGCCAAGATCGCACCACTGCACTCCAGCCTGGGTGACAGAGCAAGAATCCATCTTAAAAAAAAAAAAAAAATTATTGACTTCATATCAGCATTTAAGTGTTGTTAACTTTATGTAATAACATTTGGTTTGGGAATTGGTGCATTTCCGGTTGTATGGACGATAGTTGTATTATGTTCAGTGTAATTATGACATGATTGTCTTTATTTGGAGATTATGTATGATTTAAGGAGATGTGTATGGGTTCAAGTTGACAAGGTGTGGACTTGTGATGGTTATTATTGAGTGTCAACTTGATTGTATTGAAGGAGGCAAAGTACTGTTCTTGGGTGTATCTGTGAGGCTGCTGCCAAAGATTAACATTTGTGTCAGTGGACTGGAAGATGAGAGACCCATCCTCAATCTGGGCAGGCACCATGCCAGCATGGCTAGGATAAAAGCAGGCAGAGGAACATGGAAGGACTAGACTGGCTAAGTCTTCTGGCCTCCATCTTTCTCCCATGCTGGATGCTTCCTGCCCTCGAACATTGGACTCCAAGCCCTTCAGCTTTTGGACTCTTGGAACTAACTAGTGGTTTGCCAGGAGTTCTTGGGCCTTTGGCCACAGGCTGAAGGCTGTACTGTCAGCTTCCCTACTTTTGAGGTTTTGGGATTCATACTGGCTTCCTGGCTCCTCAGCTTGCAGAGGGCCTATTGTGGGACTTCACCTTGTGATGGTGTGAGTCAATTCTCCTTAATAAACTCCCTTTCATATATACATCTATCCTATTAGTCCTGTCCCTCTAGATGACCCTGACTAATACACCTAGGAAAGTGTTGATATTAATTATCAACAATAATTATTAATAGTGGAGTGAAAAAGCACTGAAATTAGAGTGAAGAGTCTTGATTCTGCCACTCTCTAGCCTTGTGATCGTAACCAGCTAAACTTAACCACTATAAACGTCATTTTTCCAGCAGAAAGATGTGCTTTGTAAGGTCTATCTTCATGTCCTTAAAAAGCTGTTCTAGGATAATTGAGAAAATGTGTAGGGTAACACATTATGAACCACAAGCATGACACATACTACCAAATTATCACCACTTAACACCTTTATTTTCTAGAAGGAATGCCTCTAAGGCTTTTTAAAAAACAATGCAATATAGGGAAGGGAAGGGTAATAGCTCATAAATGCTTAGTAGAAACTGAAATGAAAAATGCACCGAGCTTCATTAACAGCAAAGTGCAACATCATTCATGTGATTTCAGAGGCCTGGTGAACCCTTTCTACTCCATCCAGAGGATATTTTATCTTTGCAGGCATTTGTACTTGCATTTTCAAGAAATAAATAAGAGAATGATCTTGGTATCTTGTATGGCTAAATATGTTTTCCTCATCATTCTTACTATAAAGGGCAATGTCTTGGTTTTTGTTTTGTTATTTGTTTGTATCTCTCTCTTTTGCATGCTCACTCTCTCCCCCTCCCTTCCTTCATTAAATATTTCCCAGGCTTTAGGCCCGTCCATACAGGTGGAACTGATATCCTTAGTCCAACAGAACAACATGAAACTAAGTCGATGCTATTGCTCTAATTTACCAGAAGCTTCTTAAAGAAATAAACGTGAAGTAGGGACTGAAGTATAATCCTACCATCTCATCCACAATTGGCGCGCTGCAATACATTATCCTGGAAACAACTGGTAAACACAGTGAGCCCATATGTGGGCTTTTAGAAAAACATTGCTCTCTTTTCTTTTCCCACCCAGTGTATTCCCAAGGACTTAATGCTGCACTCTGACCTAGCCCTCAATGATGGTTAAAATTGATTCACAACCAAAGTAAACAGGTTTCCTCCCCACGGCTTGGAGAGCTCCAGTCTGCAGAAAGCTAATGAAGCCCTTGAAGCAGTATCTTGCCTTCCACCCACACTTTATTGAAATGTTTTTGAGTCTTATTGTGTTGTAATTACATACTATAGAAAACTCCACCAACCTCTATTTCAAGGATTGGGCCCATGACTCTCACTAAAACATTTCAATTCCATTTTCCAGAACATACCATTTCTAAATGCATCTGTGAGGGCCCTCCACAAGTATTTTCAGTCCACATTTCAGACCACTTGAAAGTGAGGCAGGTTCCTGACTTAGTTGATGGTGAGTAAAGGGAATGCCATTATGAGTGGTAGAGGTTGTTTTTTTTTTCTTGCCATATTCTCAGTGTAATATTTGAGTCTTACAAAAGAAGTTTGATAATATAAACTGCATATTTTTAAAAGCATAATAAAAATAAGTATTTTTCCAGCAACCCGTTTTTTTGTTTGTTTGTTTGTTTGTTTTTTTGAGATGAGTCTCACTCTGTCGCCCAGGCTGGAGTGCAGTGGTGCCCTCTCAGCTCACTGCAAGCTCCGCCTCCCAGGTTCACGCCATTCTCCTGCCTCAGCCTCCCCAGTAGCTGGGACTACAGGCGCCCGCCACCTCGCCCGGCTAGTTTTTTGTATTTTTAGTAGAGATGGGGTTTCACCGTGTTAGCCAGGATGGTCTCGATATCCTGACCTCGTGATCCGCCTGCCTCGGCCTCCCAAAGTGCTGGGATTACAGGCATGAGCCACCACGCCTGGCCCTGTTTTTTTATTTTTATTATTTATTTATTTATTTATTTTGAGACAGAGTCTTGCTCTATCGCCCAGGCTGGAGTGCAGTGGCCAGATCCCAGCTCACTGCAAGCTCCGCCTCCCGGGTTCACGCCATTCTCCTGCCTCAGCCTCCTGAGTAGCTGGGACTACAGGCGCCCGCCACCTCGCCCGGCTAGTTTTTTGTATTTTTTAGTAGAGACGGGGTTTCACCGTGTTAGCCAGGATGGTCTCGATCTCCTGACCTCGTGATCCGCCCGTCTCGGCCTCCCAAAGTGCTGGGATTACAGGCTTGAGCCACCGCGCCCGGCCTGGCCCTGTTTTTTTAATTAAAGTTGTTGATTTTAAAAAGGTTGACTTCATTAATATTTCTTTTGTGGTTAGTGCTTTTGGTGCCATATTTGAAGACCTAATTCCCGACCCTGAGATAGGTATTTTTCTATATTTTCCCATAAAAGTTTTAGTTTTGGCTCTCAATTAAGTCCTACATTCATCTGGAATTAATTGTTTTTACATAGAATAAAGAAGGATTAAGGTTTTTTTTCTATGTAGATATCAATTGTGTCAGCACCATTAACTTACTAGTTCCTTTGTTCTCTTGTAGTCTCAATGCTCGTTCTGATATTGGTCAGTTTTTCATAAATGTAGAGGTTGGTTTCTTAACTGTATTTTCCATTTATTTAGTCAATGTGCTTATTTCTATGCCAATGCCATACTGTATTAATTATTATAGCTTTATGACTTTAGAACTGAATTATAGTTTTTTTTTTTTTTTACCCCATCTCTCAACTTTAATTTTCATCTTCAAAGAGCATTTGATTATCTTTGGTACTTAGCCTTTTACATATACATTTTAAATGAGCTAAATATTTTGATTGGATATGCACTGAATTTATAGGCCAATTTGTCAAGAATTGATGTATTTTCAATAGTGAATCTCTCTAACCATAAACATGGTATAGGTTTCTTTTTAATGTTACATGATCTTACTGTCTTCCAATAGAGGTTCATACTTGTTTCTATAGAGGTCCTGCTATTTCTTTATTAAATTCATCCCAAAATGCATGATAGTTTTGATTGCTACTATAAAATGTATATAATTATAAATTAAATTATATAAAATTATATATGTATAATTATGTTTTGTATATAAATAGATTTGATCTTTGGTATATTGATTAACTACCCTTCTTGTAGACATTTGGTGGGATTGCGTATTAGCAAATTAACAGAGGAAGTTCTTATCTAAGAATGTTTTAAATAGGGTATATTAAATCTGACTAAATTGCTCATGGTTTAATAAAAACTGGAATTTTTAATTTTATGGGATGCAGCTGCTAAAAGAAGGGGAAGTAATCTCACAGGCTTTCTATCTCATGACTAACAAAATACAAAGTTGTGTAGCATCAAACCTAACATGGCTTCCTCTAAGCAAATTTTTGTCACGTGCATAGTTTGCAAACATCTATCACTCCAAAAATCAAAATACATGGCAGAAAAGAGGGAGAATCCTTCTGAAGTTCCATGTGATAGTTCAGAATCTTTCCAGTGATGGATGATGCTGTGTTTGTTTGTACCCATTTTTAGCTTGTATGCTTTGCTAGTCGTTAGTAAAAACTTGGTTAAGATCTACGATTCATGGGGGTCTGCTTTGACAATTCGGCTCTTTGTGGCACTTCTGTCCACAAAGCAGATGAAACTAGCCCAGTTATTTCAGAATGAATTAAAAAGACTGAAGAATATGGTCAATGCTTTGAAATAGTTAGTTGCATATTTCAGAAACAGAAAACTCAGAAATCATATGGTCAGGCAACAGAAAAAAAAAATACAAGAAAAGAAACATTTTAGAACTGAATTTCTAAAAAAGGAAAAACATTCAGAACATAGACTTAATTATACAGGACACACAGCAGACAGACTCCATGGACAGCACAGTGACAGAAATAAAGGATGTGAAGATAAAAAGTAAAACAAAAGAATGAAAGGATTTAAGAGAAAGTCATATAGAAGACAGGTAAAGGGTATCCTTTGTATGGATGAACAGGCCCCTAAAGAAGAAAATCAAAGCAATGCAGCCAAACAAATATTTAAAACTATAAATCAAGAGAATCAAGAAGTCTGATTCGAGTCTACATATTCAAAAGACATTCTATGGACTTAGGAAAACAAACCTAAAATGTTTAATGCTGTGACATACCTTAATAAAAGCATTGCAATTTAAGTTTATATTTAAAAGTTGGACATTCAGACAAAAAGTCCAAATCACTAATGAGGGAAAGGAAATCAGACTGGAATCCAGCTTCTTGACAGCAATATTTTATACTACAAAACAATGAAGCAATCACTTAAAAATACTTGAGAAAAAATATAAGCCAGAGATTTTGTATGCAGCCAAATTTCTCAGCATAAAGGTCAGAGAAAAATAATTATAAACATTTTTAAACCAAAGAAAGAAGAGTTCTCATGAGCTTTTCCTGAAAATAAACAGAAAAAAAGTTCCAGACAACCAAAAACGATTAGAGAATCATCAGCATATAATCTGAAGGTGGACATTAAATATATTTAATAACAGAGCTAATGTCAAAAAATGGGGTTAGGGACTAAAGAAATGAGCATATAAGTATTATAAGCTCTAACAATGTAAAAAAATATAAATAATAAAAATAAGATAAGAGGCTGGGCGCTGTGGTTTACACTCGTTAATTCCAGCACTTTGGGAAGCTGATGGGGGTGGATCACTTAGGTCAGGAGTTCGAGACCAGCTTGGCCAACATGGTGAAACTCTGTCTCTACTAAAAATACAAAATTAGCTGGGTGTGGTGGCTGGTGCCTGTAATCCCAGCTACTTGGGAGGCTGAGGCAGGAGAATTGCTTGAACCCAGGAGGCAGAGGTTGCAGTGAGCCAAGATCGTGCCACTGCACTCCAGCCTGGCAACAAGAGCGAAACTCCATCTCAAAAAAAAAAAAAAAAAAGAGAGAAAAGAATAGTCATGGAAGTTATTATTAGCTCACAATTGCCTCATAGGTATGTGCTGGAAGTAAATTGATATCATTTGATTCTGACAAACCAAGTAATAGAGGCTTAAGTATAATTAATATTACAAAGTTTAACACTGCATTATTACTAGTGACTAGGATTGAAGAGTGCTCAGGAATTGGTAAGTTACTAGCTAATTTTACTACTGCTCATAGTAGAAAATGAATGCTTTATAAAAGAAGAGTTGGCTAAGTATGCATAAACCTAACAACCAGAACAAAAATACAAAATACCTGAAAGCAAAAGAAATTCAATAAACCAATAGCAAATAAAGAAGACAATTTAATATATTATAAACATAAAATAGTAGAACAGATCTTGAATTAAACAGTGTTGGTATCAATAAATATGTATTTGTATAACTCATCTTTTAAAAGTATCCTTAGATTGATTAATAAGTAAAATCCAATTGTAGACTATGTAAAATAGAGACCTAAAGCAAAACTCTTCTTGTGTTTAAAATAAAGATAGAAGAAAGATATGTTAAGTAAGTGAAAATAAAAAGGAATCAAGAGTCATGATCTTGATATTAGATAGGGTAAAATTCAGTCCTCCCAAAATATTAAATAAACCAATAGCTTTTTATCACAAAAGCCATAAGGCATAATAAAGACAAAGCAAACATAAATATGTAGGTAGCAGAAATTAGTTTTCAATAAGCAAAAATTATAAGAAGATAAATAAACAGGGGCATAGCTAATATTTTACCTTCTATCTTTATAAGGGTAAATAAACTTTCATTTCAAGTACACATGGAACATTTTTAAAAGCTGAAATTATATTAGACTACAAAAATATTCAATAATAATTGTAATACAAGCAGTATTCTCTGATCCCAAGGCCAAAAGTATTTATAAACAGTAGAACAAGAAACAAACAAAAAATGCCCATCCAACCTGGAAATTAAACTGTCTATTAAACAACTATTGAATGACAGACAAAATAAAACGTGAAATTGCTGAATTTTTAGGGAATAATGATAATGAAAGTAAGATGTATTAGAATCTCTGGAGCCCAGCTAAAACAGTGCTTTGAGAAAATTCTGAGCATCAGTTACCTATATCATGAAACAAAAATAAATTCAGTATCAACTCAAAAAGCTAGAAAATGAACTAAAACATTAACCGACAGCAGAATGAAGGATTTAATAAAGCTAAAGGCATAACTTAATGAGTTAGAAAGCAGAAAACTAGTAGAACTAATAAAATAAACTCAAACTAGTTCTTTGAGGAAAAGAATCAAAATAGAGGAACCACTAGCTGACCTAAGTTTCTAAACGAAGCATAAATACACAAAATAAATTATAAGGTCAAAGTAACCATCAAACCAGAGAAAATTTTTAAACATCATCAGAAATCATTTTTCCAACTCAATAAGACAAATTAGAATACCCAGAAGAAATGGATAACCTTAACAGAAGATCTGCTATACAATATCTGACTCCAGAAGAAATAGAAAGTCTAAGGAGACCAATTACTACAGAAGAAATAAAGTTTCCAGAGAGCTCACCTATAAGAAGTCACCATGTCCAGGTGCTTCCAAAGGGGGAATTCCACCAATATTTTACATCTTAAAGATCAAATAATCCCAATGCTACTTACACCTTCCAGGACATAGAAAAAAAAAAAAGAAAGAAAAACTTTCAAACCATTTTTGTAATGAATGTTTAACACTGGTTTAAAAATAAAAACAAACAAACAAAATAAACAAACAAAAAAAAAACGTGATGAAGACTACACAAAGCACAAATTTGACACCAAACTTTCTTATGAATTTTGATGCAATAATGACAATAGCCTTCATTCCCATTAAAAGTACTTAGTAATTCAGAAATTCCTGTAAACTTTGTAACATGAATGAATATACAAGAATAAGAAAATGGTGCCTATGACTGCTACTATTTTTAGAAGATATTATAGGTGTCATCCAATGCCACCAGCTAAGAAAAAATCTTTTAGACACTTAGGGATAGAAAAGAAAAGGTACAACAATCTCTATTTGCAGACAATATGATTGTATACTAGGAAACCCCATGGACTTCCTAGTATATTTATATATGCATTTATATGTGTATAAACATACATATAATGTGTATATATGTATATATATACACATAGATGTATATTTATAGATACACATATAAATACATATATAAATACAAATAATACATGTATATATTATATAATATATTAAAATATATGTATAACTACTTATATCATATATATTTTATATACTTATATAATATATATCTATACAAAAAGGTATAATCATTTTTTAACACTGCACGTGGCATCCAATAGGCACAATTATAAACATTTGTGCAAAATATACATAAGGATACTTGAAAACACTTCTGAAAGACACAAAGAATATTTAACAAATGAAAAGGCACACTTTGGTCTTACATATGAAGACAGCATCATAAAGATGTCAGTACTTCCCAAGCCAATTTATATTTTATGTAATTTCAATAAAATTATCAATAAATTTCCTTATGGAATTAAACAAGTTAATTCTAAAGGTCACATAGAAAAAGAAACAAGGAAGAATCCGTGGTAAAACTCTGAAAAATCAAAGGGCAATACTTGGTGGGATAGTGTGGCCAGAATTAAAACAATGTGCACCTTCTATAAACAAAGCTACGTGATATTGATCCATTAACAGATAAACAAATCTTAGTAGAGAATTAACATATTAGAAAAAGACAAGACTATAGAGAAATTTAGTGTGTAATTAAGGATACATCTCAAATCACTTGAGAAATACTGACTTTTTAATAAATGGTGTTGAGACAACTGAATATCCATTTGAAAAAATATTTGAAAAATATACTTTTGAAAAAATATAAAAGCCATTCTTTATTGCATACTGCATATGAAGAGAAATTCCAAATGGACCCCTAATATGTAAGAGTAAAACTTACTAGAAGAAAACAAGTGAATGTAATTATAACTTGGGGACAGGGAAACTCTTTCTATGACCCCAATATACGTAACAGTATTCCAGTAAGATTTTATTTACAAAAATGTAAGGGAGCCATATTTGGTAAGCAGGCTAAAGTATGCCAACCCCTGCTATGAGGCTAACTTCCACTTGCAGAAACACTGAGGATAGAGGAACAAGTTAAATGACACCACAAGGAAGCAGTCAGATACATCTAGACAGCTACAAAACAACTGACCTAATCTCCACAGAAGCTGGAGAAAATAAATTAAGGGGAAATTTTTATAAATTCAAATAGACAGACATTAATGACCTAATGTCTAATATATGGAACTTGTTTGGACTCTGAATTGAATAAATCAACTATAAACAGGCATTTTTGATGTAGAAAAGAACTGGTTTTCAGATGGTATCAAGGAATTATTATAAGTTTATTTGGTATGAGAATGGCATTGTGATTATCAAGACATTTTTTTGTAAATGCATACTGATGTGTGATATTTAGGATTTGTCTTTAAAATGTTTTAGCCAAAAATAAAGAAAAAGGACAAAATGAGATTAATGAATTAAGCAATGGGGCAAAATTTTAATAACTACTGAATTTGGATTATGGGGAGATGAGATTTCTTTGTATTATTCTCTTATTATTTCAGTTTGAAAAATTCATATTTTGGTTTAAAAAGTTCCGTTTGATGCTGTTGCTATCAAAAACTAGAGCCCACTCTTTTCCTCACTGACAAATATCTCAAAGAGCTGGTTTACAATTCCTTTTTTCTAATATTCCACCCCCATTTTCTCTTTTATAAATTATACTTACATTTAACATATTATATGCATTCTATTCCTCCTTCATCTTTACTAAAAATGTTCCTTTTAGAAACAATGGGCTCCTTATGAGCAAATCTTTAGTCCTTTTCTTCTTACTCCTGTCCACCTCTCTGGTATTTGGCCTGATTCACCATCCTTTTTCTTTTTCTTTCTTTCTTTTCTTTTTTTTTTTTTGAGACAAATTTTCAGGTGCAATGGTGACAGCTCGGCTCACTGCAACCTCTGTCTCCCAGGTTCAAGTGATTCTCCTGCCTCAGTCTCCTGAGTAGCTGGGATTACAGGCATGCACCACCAAGCCTGGCTAATTCTGTATTTTTGAATTTGTAGTAGAGACAGCGTTTCTCCATGTTGGTCAGGCTGGTCTCGAATCCCTGACCTCAAGTGATTCATCAGCCTCGGCCTCCCAAAGTGCTGGGTTTACATGCCTGAGCCACCGCACCCGGCCCATCCTTTTTCTTTAGAAAGACACGCTTCCTTTGGAACAAGGAACTTTGTACCTCTACTTCTCAAAAACTGCCTTAACCCCAGGCTGGGACTCTTTTTCTACCTAAAACCCTGAAAAGCCAGTCTTTTAAGAGGTCTTTCCTCAGCCCTTTGGACACCTTTCTCTTATTATCTTGTCTAGTCATCACATTTGTTCCACACTTTTAACAATGGAGCTGGCTCTCAAATTTTTTATCTTCAGCTCTGATGTCTCTTCTGAGCTCCAACTTTCTGCCTGGAATAACATTCAGGATATCTTCCCTGCACTTTAAACCCAACATGTATAAGGAAAATCTCCTCGGAGTAGCTCAACATCTACCTCTCTCCTGTCTTCCTAATCTCCATCAATAGCATTGCCATCCTTTCAGTCGCCAATATTGCAAATCTGGAAATCTTCCTTTCCACACTCCAAGTCACACACACTCTGAATTAAGCACGCTCTCAGGTTCTGCTTTCCTCAGAGGCTAAGGTGGCTCAATCCACAGGCTCAACTGCACACAGCAGTGATGCTTGTCATGACCACACTTGGAGATACATAACCCTTTTCTCTCGGGGGTCCGAAGTAGAAATCTAGTTTCCAAAGTGCCTGAGTATCCTGAGCATGCAGTGTATTAGTCCGTTTTCATGCTGCTGATAAAGACATACATGAGACTGGGTAATTTACAAAGAAAAGAGGTTTAATGGACTTACAGTTCCATATGGCTGGGGAGGCCTCACAATCATGGCAGAAGATGAAGGAGGAGCAAAGGGATGTCCTGCGTGGCAGCAGGCAAGAGAGAATGAGAGCCAAGTGAACGGGAAAACCCCTTATAAAACCATCAGGTCTTGTGAGACTTATGCGCTACCAGGAGAACAGGATGGGAGAAATCACCCCCATGATTGAATCACCTCCCACCGGGTCCCTCCCACAACATGTGGGAAGTATGGGGGCTACAATTCAGGATGAGATTTGGGTGGGGACACAGCCAAACCATATCATGCGGTAAGCAGCCTTCCGGTAACATCTAATCATGTTTGTTGCATCCCCTTTTCCAATGAGAAAGTCATGATGGATCTTAGAATTGGCACCATTGGAGAATGGTAAATAAGGAAGCAGGTTAAGAAACTGAATCTCTGCTGTGGTGTAACAAAGACATGGACAATGTGTTTTCTATATCTCCTTTCTATTTGATAAAAGAACACACTGGGTATATTAGTCAGGGTTCTCTAGAGGGACAGAACTAATAGGATATATACAAAGGGGAGCTTATTAAGCATTAACTTACATGATCAGAAGGTCCCACAACAGACTGTCTGCAAGCTGAGCAGCAAGGAGAGCCAGTCTGAGTCCCAAAACTGAAGATCTTGGAGTCCAATGTTCAAGGGCAGGAAGCATCCAGCACGGGAGAAAGATGCAGGCTGGGAGGCTAGGCCAGTCTCCCCTTTCACGTTTTTCTGCCTGCCTTATATTCGCTGGCAGATAATTAGATCGAGCCCACCAGATTAACGGTGGGTGTGCCTTCCACAGCCCACTGACTCAAATGTTAATCTCCTTTGGCAACACCCTCACAGACACACCCAGGATTATTACTTTGTATCCTTCAGTCCAGTCAAGTTGACACTCAGTCTTAACCATCACACTGGGAAATAGCAAATAAGAATATTAAATGACTTAATGAAGGTCTCTAAAAGCATTAAAAGAAAAACTTCATCTCTCTTTTTACATTAGGAGCCCACAGGGAGAAATCAGTTATACCAGCGTACAGATTAGAACTTAATTCTAGATCATTAAAGGCACATACCATGACACTAAAAATAAAAATTGCAAATTTTAAAAGAAACAGATATTCACAGACTAACTCCATTTATTTGAAACCAAACCTCTATCCACTCATCAAATTAAGAACCGATGGGCCGGGTGCGGTGGCTCACACCTGTAATCCCAGCACTTTGGGAGGCCAAGGCAGGCAGATCACTTGTGGCCAGGAGTTCCAGACCAGCCTGGCCAACATGGCAAAACCCCGTCTCTACTAAAAATGCAAAAATTAGCCAGGTGTGATGGCGCATGCCTGTAATCCCAGCTACTCTGTAGGCTGAGGCACAAGAATTGCTTGAACCCAGGAGGCAGAAATTGCAGTGAGCCGGGATTATACCACTGCACTCCTGTCTAGGTGACAGAGCAAGATCCTGTCTCAAAAAACAAAAGAAAAAAAAAAGGAAAAAGGAAAAAATAAGAACTGTTGTCATAGGAAGGGATCCAAGCAGTACTAACACATTGGCATTGGTAATATTTCAAAGATGTACAAACTGAGCTCATCTACCTTGATAGACCCCTGCCAACATACTCTGATTTCCCCCTGCCAGTTCAAAAGGACCAACATATGGAATGATCTTGCTTTTAGAGTTGTGTATATTACAGTATGCTTCTAGGCAGGATAAAT
The DNA here is from genome assembly GCF_043159975.1 of Macaca nemestrina. Lineage (NCBI taxonomy): Eukaryota > Metazoa > Chordata > Mammalia > Primates > Cercopithecidae > Macaca > Macaca nemestrina. The sequence goes on along the minus strand of NC_092129.1, from coordinate 71,151,345 downwards.
GTATAATGAGTCTAGTTATACTAAATACTCCGCATGGCAATGTCAAGAATGAATTCATATATGCATACATGTATAAACCAGGAATTGGTTTTCACTCAGAATCCATAGCCTTTAGAAGGTGATGGAGGAGGATACACTAGATGTGAATGATGAGAGAGGCTGGTGAGGGCCTGCTTAGAATGCCCTGCTTTTGAGAACATTCATTTGTTTATTCATATTACACTACCAGTCAATAGTAAACTCCTTGAGGGCAGGCGTGGCTCTTACACATCTTTTCTGTGTGTCCTCCAGTATCATACAGTGCCCTCTGGATATGCTGGGACTTAGTAAATACCTATTGAGCTGGGTTAAACTGAATCCTAACTAACACAAACCTGAAAGTGGCCAACCCTCCCCTTTAAAGCTGGATTTTAGGGGCACCCATTAAAACAAATGAGGATCTTTCTAATACCATCATGGAGAGGTGGCAGTAATAAATACAGATGTTGGAGTGGAATTACTTGACTGTCCCTGCATAGTATACGTAACTTAAATATTATAAGAATTTTTAAAACTGTCAAAAATATTATTTTGATTATACTTTAATAAATTCAGTTAATAATAAATGGTGAATAAAACATAATGTGGTGTATAAAAATGTTAAGAAGAGTCAAATTAACCTCCTACACAGGACTAATACTTTGGTTGGGCTCATGCCTTTCCCTCTGGAGTAACTTTACATTAAGTGGATCCTTACTGCTTACAGGCTTAAGTCTCTTAAGAATTTTGACTTGTGGCTTAGCACATTTTATAATATAGTGCTGCTTAATTGCTTTTGTTTTTAAGGAGAAACTTTACTTTGATTTTTTTTTACCTTTATTCCAACAGAACCCTTCCAGGCACTTTGAAGACTGATAATCTTGTTGATCAAAGTGACTTTTCCTGGAATTTCAATATGTGTGTGTATGTGTGTGCCTGTGTTTAACACCTTTTTTGAGATATAGTTCAGGTATTGGCCCATTTAAAGTGCGTAATTCAATTGATATCTAGTCGAATGGATATTTTGACTCATCTTCAATATGAAGTAGCAATCATAATGGCAGTTTGGCTCACTTCCCCTATCTTTTGGTCTCAGTTTTTCTCCTTTACAGCTTTACAGTTTCATATTGCCAGAATTGGGCAATAAACCAAAGACTTTTAATAGTCAGTCAAGTGGCATCTGCAGCTGAGCAATTAAAGGCTCAGAACCAGAAAGAATCAACGGATCCACGGTCAAAATATAAACTAGCAAAACTCTTTCTTATCTGCATTCTCACACATTGAATGAAATACAGTTTAGAAGACAACACTGAACAGGGTCCTATACATTAAAGCAGTTAAGTAAGTGTTGGCTTCCTTTTTTTTTTTTTTTTTCTTTTTTCACTCAATTCCATATGATAGAGTGAAAAACAAAAATACTGTGCACAAAGTTCTTGAGCTATGAATGGAACCAAGATGCATGCAAATCCTTCAAGGGCCCAGGGCCTAAGCAGTCCTGGAAAGCGATGGTGGAATCCAGTAAGGCTGACAGTATTCCTAAAACCATCTCCTGCCCAGGACTGACTTTACTGAAAGGATCACTCACCGCTCCTCCCACCTCCAAAACCTGCTCCTCCTACCCCCATAACCCACTCCCCCAGCTACTACAATGTGTGCAGTCCTCCTTTGAGTGTAGCACACATTTTTCAGAAGGGAGAATTTGAAGAGGGAACATAAAGGGAGGTCCTTCTCTTCATGCCCCAAAAACATATGTGGATGAATTCAACTCATTTCAGAACTTTTTTGTTTTATTTTTCCAAGTAAAAAATCTGCCAAGAGGGCGCCTGTAGTCCCAGCTACTCAGGAGGCTGAGGCAGGAGAATGGCGTGAACCCGGGAGGCGGAGCTTGCAGTGAGCTGAGATCTGGCCACTGCACTCCAGCCTGGGCGACAGAGCGAGACTCCGTCTCAAAAAAAAAAAAAAAAAAAAAAAAAAAAAATCTGCGAAGAATTTACCTTAAGTTTTACATGGAGAAAAAGATAGCTGACAAATATGTTACTGGAAGCATTTATTATATTTTGGGGGGCATATTTTTATTTGCATGTTTTTTTCTGAAATATTTACAATAAACAACCTAAAATGAAAACATTCTTGTTTGTAAAGAATGACTTTTTTTCTATTTAAAATGAGTTTATCATCAGAAAACAGTCTGCTATTTAGTAGAAGAGGCAAATGTTCTTTCTGATACAGCAACCTGTTTTTCTCTTAAGGAGGAGAATTTATTCCTATTTTATGCCTACAAGTAAAAGAACTTTCTGTTGTCCAATACTATTTCCTGCAGGCAGAGCCTCCTCATGCAGGAGTGATGGAAAGAACTAGAGCAACAACTCTCTGGCCAAAGGCTTAGTAGAGGGAATATTCTGCTTGTTGAATTGGTCCCTGCTTTTCAAATGGATGAATAGTTTTTTTCTCTGAGAGTAAATAGGAGTCAAAAGAGAGTGCTTTGGCTTCACTGAGAAATCCGCAAATATTTCTCAGAATTTGTTAGCATGGATGGCGCCAGTAAAACAGCTCCTTAGAAACTGAATCGTCTCACCAAACTGACAATTTGCATTGTTTCTTCTAACACCATTTACTAACATCTCTAACATCTCTTTGAAAGCAGAGACCCCACAAGGAATGAGTAGGATGAACACTTTTGCTCCTGTTTTCAGTCTATATTTTTCCATCATAAGCATTCAAGCAGGGCTAAATGAAGAGAGGCATTCCTAGTAGACACAGAGGACATATTTTGTGTTTTCTAGTGCCAAAACACACCAAAGGATTAGGTGCTAGAATGGAAAACAAGTTTTCTCCATTTCCTGATTACTTTCACAGGCATTCTTAGTATCTTTAACTTTCCTCTTGTAAAATATACACACACATGGACACACACACCCCAAGAGAAATCACTGGGTTCTTTATTTATACCTTATAATAACCTTTATTTCTTGGTTTTGACAGGAAGAGATGACTACATTAAGTGTTTGGAACTCAGTGCTGCAGGATACAGAGAAGAACTGGAAACTGTGAGTAGGCTAAGCATGGCAAGGATAAAATTGGCCTATAAGTATATGACTACTAGGAAAGTTACAAACTAACAGAATCAATGTATCATGGGTTGTCATCAGGAAGCCAATCAAGCAATCATACTTTTTAAATGGACACAAGACAGGAAATATATCCTCTGCTCACAAACGTGGGATGGCAGCAGGTTTTTTTTACTCCTATAATCACCAAATCCCATTTGCCAATACTAACATTTAAGCAATTACAAGGAAAGACTAGGGTAAATTCTAGCATCCTCATGGTATTGTAAGGGACTTACAAGATAGTCTTATAAATGCCTAGATTTGCAAAGATTTGAGAGAACAAGACATCATTACAACAACTGAAGATGAAATCCAGGCTCCAGTTAGCAACATTGGTAATCCATTGGTTGCAGGGCTCCTACTGACTTCAAGCTATCTTTCTCCCCTATTTCTACGCATATGAAAATAGCCTATGGAGGCAGTTGATCTTGCAGACCTTCCAGAGGTAGCATCACAATGACTGAGATATGAGAAAAATGATGAAATTACCATCATCTGCCTCTCAGCTGTCAATCACTTAGCTTTGAAAGTTACAAGTATCTACCATTTGTTACTAAAATGTTTACTATGTACAATGTGATGGGACAAGAGCAAAAGGAAGACCCATGTGTCATGTGCATCAGAGAGCTCTATTTTATTAAAGGGGTTAGGAACCTGTAGGGCAAAGACATAAATAGTGTTTTCAGCTGTCACTCAGAAGCTATCTTCTACATGTATAAAATCTCAGACGGGCTGTTGGTCACAATGTTTTACTGTTAATGCATCTATCAATGCCATCAAAAGTGGCTATCCTCAAACACCAAGATGGTAATTAAATAATATTGAAATTTAATAATATTTAGTGCATGTTAATGATTAGAAAAGTAGATAATTTTTAAAATTATAGATCATATTTTAATATCTTATGTTATTTGTAAATATTAATTATATTTAAATATAAATGTATATGTATTTATACACATTCCTTATCATTAACATATACCTAACGTATTAGTTTGTTCTCATGCTGCTAATAAAGCCATACTTGAGACTGGGTAATATATAAAAGAAAGAGGTTTAATTGACTCAGAGTTTCACATGGCTGGGGAGGCCTCATAATCATGGCAGAAGGCAAGGAGGAGCAAAGTCACATCTTACATGGCGGCAGGCAAAAGAGCTTGTGCAGGGGGACTCCCATTTATAAAACCATCAGATCTCATGAAACTTATTCACTACCACACTAACAGTATGGGGAAAACATGATTTAATTATCTCCACCTGGCCCCACCCTTGACACCTGGGGATTATTACAATTCAAGGTGAGATTTGGGTAGGAACACAACCAAATCATATCATCTAATTATTCTAACCTGTAGTGAGACCTTAAGGATTTTGCTTCATAAAGGGTTTGGTTATGGTAAAGATAAGTGTCTTTGCTTTTCCCCATTTCAAAGTTGCATAACAAGTCGGTGGCATATAAGCAGACATATAAGCACATGCCAAATGCACTTATAGATTAAGAAAATCTTTCCAAAACACATAGATATGTATTTCTGCAATGTTTTTAAAGGAATAAGCCAGAAATTGATGAGTAGCAATGCACAAGAAGTGAGTTGGATGGAAGTAACAGCTGCCATGACTATCAGAAGATGTAGATTATTTTGATTTGACCACAAGCCACCTGGGTGACCTTGACCTGTGCAATTAACAAACATTGGTATCGTGCAAGACTTTGTAAACTGGAGATCACATAAGATGAGCAAGATCTGGTTTTTGACCACAAGAAGTTTATGAGCTAGTAGGGAAGATAAGACATCCAATCATAACTAATATGGTGGAATGAAAATAATAAAGAGAAAAGAAAACCAACTACAATAGGAACTTGGAAAAGAAAGAAAAGTCTTTTATATATAAAGGCTGAAGAGGAGAAAGTTTGAAGGAAGATTTTATAAAAAGACGGCACGTGAAATGAGCCTTATAGGTAGATATGATTCTGATAAGGAACCGCAATGGTGGAGGGTCTCTAGGAAGCAATGGAAGAGAAATTCAAATGTGTGAAGTTCTGAATTCAGCCACCAGGTGTTTTTAGCCTGGACAAGAGCTCACTGGGTCACCTATAACTCTTCAGAAATTTGTGTTTGAGACACTGGTTATAGAGATTCATGATTATTAGGATAAGAAGTCTACACAGACAGTATTTTTTTTTTTCTTTTTTTCTTTTTTTTTTTTTTGAGATGGAGTTTCATCCAGGCTGGAGGGCAATGGCACAATTTCAGCTCACCACAACCTCCGCCTCCCAGGTTCAAGTGATTCTCCTGCCTCAGCCTCTCAAGCAGCTGGAATGACAGGCATGCACCACCATGACCGGCTAATTTTGTATTTTTAGTAGAGATGGGGTTTCTCTGTGTTAAGAATTGAGCCACTGAAAGGTGAGTCAGGAAGTATCATGATCACAGCTGTGCCTTAGAAAGCTGTGCCTTCTCCAGCAGCACTATGGGAAATGGACGGAAAGAAGGAGTAGCAGGACCAAGAAAGTGAGTCCGTGGTACAGAAGCAAGGAATCTGCAGCAGGGACAACCAGGACCTGTGCCATGCAGAGGAATGGGGATAGAGGGGAGGTCTGGATTTGGAAGCAGTTCATAGATAGTTAACTGGATAATTTGGTGAGGGAGAAGGTAGAATCCATGGGTAACTTAAAGCTTCTAGCTTTAGTGTCTAGGTGAGTGTTGATGTCACCAAGACAGAAAAGAAAAGAAAAGACAAAACAAACAGACTTGTTGCAGAAGATAGAGTGTTCAGTTTAGACTATAGTGTGTCTGAGGAGCCTATAGAACATTGAGTTGGGAAAGCATAGAGTGGTGATTCTCAACCAGGGACAATTTTACCTCTCCCACCCCTGACATAACAGAAGATAGTTAGAAATGATAGTTAGAAGATAGTTAGACATCGTTGGTTATTATAACTGGAGGAAGTGGATGTTGCTATTGGCAGCTAGCTGGTGAAGTCCAGGGATGCTGCTAAACATCCCAAAATGCACAATACAGCCTCTTGTATTAGTCTGTTCTCAAGCTGCTAATAAAGACATACCTGAGACTGGGTAATTTACAAAGAAAAAAGTTTAATGGACTCACAGTTCCTTGTGGCTGGGGAGGCCTCACAATCATGGTGGAAGGAGGAGCAAAGTCACATCTTACATGGCAACAGGCAAGAGAGAGAGCATGTGTAGGGGAACTCCCCTTTATAAAACCATCAGATATCATGAGAAATTCACTATCATGAGAACAGCAAGGGAAAGACCTTCCCTCATGTTTCAGTTACCTCCCACCAGGTCCCTCCCATGACACATGAAATTATGGGAGCTACAATTTGAGATTTGGATGAGAACACAGCCAAACAATATCAATGCCTCAACCAAGAAAGAATGAAAGAATGATCTGACCCAAAATGTCAATAGTAAAGAGATTGACAAATCCTGGTCTAGAGGGAATTAAAACTTCCAATCTGAAGTTTTAGAAAGTATGAATGAATAGAGATGAGAACTTTTAGTCAATCATACTTCTGTGAGAGATAGGAAAGAAAATTAGCTACCACTAGAGTGTAGAGAAAGGAAAGAGAAGGCTGTAGCTGATAAAATCCTAGGCCATATCACCTCATTGGGAATATGAGTGTGTTGGGTGCAGTAATGTCAAAAACCTTTACATATTCAAAATGCAATTATTTGATGACTGTCCTCAAGCAAGTGTGTACTTAAGAAGATAGATATGACCACCACATATTATATGCATCAAAACATCACTATATACCCTATGAATCTGCACAATTGTGTCAATGTTATAAAAATTGAATTAAATTTTAAAAAAGAAGATAGATACAGATGAGGATGGGAATCAAGGAGCAAATGAGTTATGAATGTCCAGAAACCTAAACATGGTAGACACACTCCGGGCAGTAGGCAGGGAAATATTATGTGTGGTCTAAGATTTTCATCTGCAAACTTGATATCACCTGGTTACAAAACCACACTGCTATAGGACAAAAAAACTAAGAGGATAGGAGAAAGAAGGAAAGAGGAAAGCAAAGGAAAAGAGAGGAGAAATGAGATAGGAAAAAATGGAAAGGAAAACAAGAAATGGAAAGATAGAACACGGTAAAGACATCTTCTAGAAGGCTGACAGAATACATTGTGAGTACAGTTCTAAGGAACAAGACTAGTGGCCATTCTTGATAATTTTGTGAAACTTTGATATCAAAATATATTCCACAGACAGCAAAATCTGCTTCTTGAACTGTATCACCACTGTTTTTCAAAAGCTATGTTAACACAAAATGACAAAACAATAACCAACACCTTGTACAATTCTCCAGTACTTAAATAAATTTTGCTGCAACTCTGCTCCAGGCGCTTGGCAGGTGTAGAAATATAGTGAAATGCTCTGAAGTAAAGGACCATGCAGAGATGCACTGTGGGCAGCCTGGCAGCCTTAGACTGCTCGGCACAGAGGCAAAATAGGATTGCAAGAAACAACAAAATGGTTCTTTCTCATCCAAAATGTTATGTAGCCCACAAAGACAAGATTTACCTGGAAAACAGAATGCTGTGGCAGCAGACCAAAGGAGGCATCACTGAACAGGAAAGAGTGGGAAGACCATGTGCCCAGGACAGGAGGTAATAGAGCATACCAGAGCCAGAAAGATCTTGAATTTCAACTCTGTCTCCACCATTGGCGAGCTTTCTCCTTTTTGCAAGTAGCAGGATGTCTCTGAGAGTTAGTTTCCTTTCTGGTAAAACATGGATGATGGCATTCCTGTCTCCTAGGAGTCCAGTGATGATTAAATGAGATGATGTATGTAAAGTGTTTAGCATAGCAGCTGGTGCAGGGTGGAGACTCTGTCAGTGGCAGATGCTATTGAGTAATATCTAAATTCTATTACTCTAAGCAATGACTGAAAAAAAAAAAAAAAAAAAAACAATGGGACCCACATTCCAAGGCAACCCCACAATGGTATGTTAAGGAAGGTAACATATTTGAAAATGAAAATGAATTTGTCAACCTGGACGTGACCTTCAGAACTCTGGTCAAATTTTTTCATTTTACTGATGGGAAAATTGGAGAAGAAAATGAACAGACTATTGTGGTTTGGATGTACAAGAAGCAAAAATAGATTTTAATTAAAGAGAGATTATTATAATTTTTATATGACACAAGTTGAAGATGGAGTTAGAAAATTACCATTCATAATGAGTGTGTGTGTGTGTGTGTGTGTGTATGTGTTAGAAATATTAGAGTTCTTCTGAGGTGATGTCTAGAAGAAAGTTATCCTTAGCTTTCTGTGAATTTGACTAGCCTTCTTCACCCCCAGTGCACCCATAATAAAGTTCTCTGAAGCTTCACAGAGAGATGAATAAAATAGTTTCATGAATGAACTATGATCATAAAGAACATGCTTCTCCTAAGCTACAGCCAGGTCACTTACCTGTCCAAGAGCAAGTTAGGAGCAAACAGGAGCTTCCCTGGGTGCTCCATGGAGCGCCAGACGAGACCAATCATCAGGATCTCTAGCCAGGCACATTCTAGAAGGTGGACCTGATCATGGAGGGTCAAATCCACAAAGCCTGAAAACAAGCAAGAAAAACCCTGCTGACTCAAATGAAAAAGACTCATTACTGGTGAAATTAATGCAACAGGGATTTGAACTGACAAGGTCTATTTTCTACTAGACAGAGTAAATGCAATACGAACATACTTTATAGTGAAGTCAAGTAATTATTTTTAAAATCTAGCTATCTCAGTGAGTTTCAATGTGGCATTAAGTTCTTAGTGCCATAGTGTCACATCTACATAAATGTACCAACTTGAGTAACACACTTAGCTTTCTATAAAGTTATACTCAATGTGAAAACTTGTGTGGATTCTACTTAGACTTATCATAGCACTCTGTGACTGTTCCTCATTTCTGTTTGAGTAGAAGATGCTAAGGTGCAAGAAATTTAAATTACTTGTCTTAGACCAAATAGGAATTGGAGCACAGGCAGAATGAAAGTCACCAAATTTCTATTTCTTTTCTACGTCCCTAAGTCACACTCATTTTTTGTAATATGTAAAAGAAAGACTCAGAAAACTCCACATTTAAATAAATCACTTGGGATAATGAGTCAGATGAAAAAAAAAAGGTGATACTATGATTACTTCAGGTAATAACCACCAAAATGTGTTCTTGTTTTCTAATGGTGAACTAGGAGATTAAAGCTTTTTCCAATCATTACTGATAGTATTGAGGTTACCTAATAATGTTAATGAGAAGGAGGAAGGAAGAAGGAAGGAGTAAAGGAAAAGGAAGAAGAGGAAGAGGAGGAGGAAGAAGAAGAAGGAGGAGGAGGAGGAGAAGAGGAAGAAGAAGAAGGAAGTTTGTTGAGCCCTTAGAAGCAATCCTAATGTTTCTTATACACAATTATTTATGAATGCAACAACCTGAAGAGGTAGGAACTGATATTCCCATTGTACAGATGAGAAGACAGATGCTCAGAGAGCTTATTTGTCTGTTGAAGCCAAAACCTGTGTCCTTGACCACAATGGACACTATCTCTTCTGAGCTACACTTAATTAGAGAATTTGGATCAAGTGACTAAATAAATCACATACCATGCACACTAAGATATGCAAGAGTGACAGGGACATTAAATAAATCAAGTATCCATAAAGTTTGCTGCCTTCCAAATCAGTCCCCTATTCTTTTGCCCTAAGATATCCCATCGTAGTCTATTTCCCTCCCTTCTCTCTTTGCCCTCAACCCTTCCTTCCCTCTTATCCATGGGAATGGCTCTAGGAATCCCGTTGAGTATGTGTGTGTGTGTTCTTTTCTTTTTCTCTCACGAATATTACACTTTTATTAGCTAGCTATACTTGTGTTGATAAAAAAGACAAAATTGAATTTTGTTTTCCTTTAACAATCAAGTATGAATGGTCTGCTTACAGGATGTTTCTTCTTGGGGTTCTTGGAGGTAACAAAAGCTCAGCATTAAACAGGTAGCTTATCGTTTCTTACATGCTTAAGTACCATCTTTCAGATAATTGTTATATACAAAGAGATAATGATCCACATAGGGAAACCAAAGCTAGAGACAGACCTCAGAGTCTATGGCCCCCTCTCTTACCATCATTTCATAATCAAAGCTCATCAATTCTATCTTGAGGTAGCTATAATTTTCTCCTTTTTCATTGCCACTTTTAACACACTAATTCAGCTCCTAACAGTCTCTTACCTTTTTGTCTGACTTCTTAACTCAGCATAATTAGTTTAAGACTTATCCATGTGGTTGCACGTATGATGAGGGGTTGATTCTTTTTATTGCCAAGTGGTATTCCATTGCATGGATATATCCCATAAATAAATACAATGTATGCTTTCATTGGACATTTGGGTTGTTTCTAGCTTTTGGCTATTACAAATAAAGCTACTACAAGCAATTTATATACAAGTTTTTGTATGTATATATGCTTTTATTCTCTTGATTAAATACATAAGAGTAGGATATCTGGATATAGTATGCCAGGTGGATGTTTTAACTTTTTAAGAAACTGTCAAACTGTTTTCAAAGTAGTTGTACCATTTACATTCTCACCAGCAATACATGAAAGCACGAGTTGGTCTACATCCTCACCAATGCTTGGTATGGTCAGTCTTTTTAGATTTTATACATTCTAATAGATGTACAGAGGCATCACTCAGGCATGGTGGTTTTATGTGCATTTTCCTAATGACTAATAATGTTGCACCTCTTCTCATGTGTTTTCTAACAGATCATTTTGCTACACTGTATTCAAATTAATCATGCATGTATCTGTAAATCCTGCTACAGCATATACTCATTGTAGGCACAAGATGCATGATTCCATCAAATATTGCTTTTTTAAAGTTTAAATTTATTGCACCTTCCACTACATCACTCAGCCATGCCAACGCTCATGACGGTGTAGCCTGTCTCAGAGCAGGTGTCTTTCCATTGAAAAGAGTGGATTCCACTCATGTAAAGAAGGACTTGGCATCAGGAAACATGAGAAAGTGGATGGCTTCGCTCATAAGAAAAAAGTAAAAGATGAAAAAGCAATGATTTGGTTTCAGATCCCCAGGAGGCTGGGGCAGGGAGGGAATAGGTATCTCCACAGTGTGCAGTGATTTACCTATGGGATGTTCTGGGTCAAAAGGAGCTGGCCTTGCTCTCGAGGAAACATCTCCTGATGCAGCAGTAAATGCTCCTCTTTCTCAAAACCCACGATCTAATCAGATAAGCCAAACCAGTTTTGGTTTAAGTCATCAGTACTTAAAATGAAAGCCCTCTGGGTTTCATTTCTTAATTTCATAATTCTTTAAGATTTCACCCCAATCTTTTAAGTCTCATAATAGTAATGTAAACTTATACTGTGAACTAAACTTACTTGCAGAAATGTTAACATTCAAAAGGGAGGCTTTTTCTCTCTTCTCATGACATTTGCTATATGTAGTATTGCCACCCATGATGAAACCTGCCCCAGATTATCTAACATCCTAAATAAACCTCAAAAAGAATCACACGGGATGAGATCTGGGGGTGTCTCATGAGTTAGAACTGCAGTTGACCATGTAACCAATCCATATGGAAAACCAAAGGCCCGCTTTCTGATGGCAACTTTACATGTTAAATGGAATTATAATTTTTAATTCCCACTTTACAATTCCAGTATTATTTAGGTCTGACAGTTTTAGTGGCCTTTTGGAAGCCAAAGAAGCTCCTCATAAGCACTTGTGCCACATACGTATGGTGATCATGGAATCTGTCTGAAGTATGTCTGTTGGTAATAGTTTTCAGTTGGAGGCCAGCAGGATTGCTCGATCCTTCTGTTGAAATGTTGTAGACCTCTCAAAAAGAGTCTATTTAATTATCTTTCCCAGCTGTGCATATTGCTTGCGGACAAGGGTTATTACATCTGTTGCACAGTGTGCTCTGCAAGTTCCTGGGTCAGGGTTGGGAGACAGTGTGCAAGAAAGGTTATCAACTAACCTTCTCAATGAATGTGAAGACTATGAAAGATTATTAGATGGAGTGTCTCTTTTCTTCCAATATACTGGTCTTGACTTTACCACACAACCTCTAACTACCTTTTCACCATTGAATAAATATACCATGAGATGCCTTCAGTTCATAGCCAACGGAGAAAAATAATGTAATAAATCCCAAGCAAAATTATATTGGGCCAACTATGGATAGACATTCAAGACCTTGGTTTATTTTCCTGATAAATAGGAAGAATGTTCTGATATGCAATTCCAAATGAACCTGCTATAATAACCTAGAGGCATTCAAAAAGTAAATCCCGTTCTCTCTTGAACACTAGAAATTGTTGCTAATAATAAAGTGGGAGTGTAGCAGCTGCTACGGGACATAAGGAGAGGTAACAGTGGTAGATATTCTCGCAAGTGGTAAGTGAGAGGTGACTCAGCCCCTCATCACTTGAGGACCTCCATCTTAATGACATGGGGGCAGGTGCCCTGTGGCCTTCACACAGGAGGGACAGAATGCATATTGAAAAAGTAGTAACAATAGTTTGATAAGACTAGGTGAAATCAGTTGCTCAGAAATCTCATTTAATAAAATAAAAATTTTTTAAAAGCAAACTCAGGTTTTAATCCCTAGTCTATATTCACAAGTCCCAGTAATAGTGAATCCAGAAAGGATATATTGAAAACAGAGAGAAATGCCTTAGAATCCTCACTCCTCACCCCCTGTATGGGAAGTAATCTAGCTAATAAAATTGAGGCATGTCTCTTTTATGGCAAAATTTATCCCTCCATCATAAACCAGCTCACTACTTCCAGCTTCATCACCAAGCACAGACATTCCTGCCTTCTGCCTTCCATTATACAGTAATAGTTTTTCCTCCAAGATATGTTAACTTTGTGTTGACTGTGAAAGGAGCTCATGGGATGTCCACCTCCCTGCCCCAGTCCTCACGAGATCCTGAGCCCTCTTCTCCACTCTGCTTTGCTAGGGACTTCTTACAAATTGCCTAATTTGCCTTGGTACGCCAAGAGATTCTTGAAGCCTCACCCTCCTTTACTGGGTGTGGCAAGGCTCCTAGAAACGATGTTGAAAAGTGTACAGAGATCTCCAAGCAAAATGACTAACATAATCTAAATCCTGGTAAAGTTCCACACTACCTTGGAGGAAAAGATAAATCAGGGTGGCTCTTCAGTAGAGACATGAAAAGAAGTAAGTGCTATAGTCATTATATTCCTGCTTCCGTGGGATACAGTCTATGAAGATTTAAAGCAGAAACACTACAAAAGAAAAAAGCAACATTTCCCTAAGGAGTGCTATTTACAAAAAGCTAGGTGGTTGGTTCCCTTCATAGATTCACTGGAGAAAATACTGGTTTCCTGACCTTCAAAAGAGATAATCATTTTCTCAGTCATATGATGACCCCAGTGTTCTCCAAAATGTCAGTCATGAAATTGCCTGTTGCATTTTTTTCTGTATTGGCTTTTTACTCAATAGAAGAAGAGTTGAATAATTCATCTCTTTCCTCTTCAATGCCAAAGACTCAGTGCAAGAGTACGGTATGGGAAAAAATAAATCATGGAAGGGAGACTGTGGCACAATGATGGCTATAAGCTAAATAAAACTTTGGATTTCTGGGAGAAAGCTTATAGAACATATAGTATCAGAAGAACTAGACTCCTATGTAAATACCAAGCAGTCTTCATGTCCTATATTTTGCAATTTATTCTCTTAAGAATAGTAACTTATTGCCACACCATGGATCATGGACCCTATCGTACCTATAGTACAGTTGAAATGACCTTCCTTTTCTCCAAAAAAAAAATGTTTGGACTCTTTTATATGCAGACTCATTAAAGCTAGGATTCCCATTCTGTAACACTTTAAGCTGTCTTCAATAACAGGACAAACATTTTAAAAATTTCAGAAAATGAGTTTAATCTATTTAAATAAAGAAAGTCACAAACAACTCTTACCAAATATGTACTACTGTTAGAAAATAAAATAAATGCAATATCCATCACCAAAATAAATTGTAATGGAATAAATAATCACTTGTTTTGAAATATTGTGAGTCTCAATGCTAGAAGAACATGAGCTTTCTCTTGAACCTGCCCTATATCACCATCACTGTGACTATTCTGGTTTTGCTCTGCTATAATAAGGGGGTGTGAGCAGCTCCCACCCTGACCCCCATCCCATATCATACCACCTGTCCAATGCTCTTATGCAGCTGCCATACTAAATAACCACCTTGCCAATACCAAGATGACTCTTTCTTTCTTGAAGCTACAATAGCCTTCGTCCTCTGGCCTGACGACTAGCTATTTCCAAATCACATCCCAACATGGGACTTTTTGATCATCTGAAGGGCACACTCCCACCCATCTCCCAACAGAATGAGGAGGGCAGAAGTAATGAAGTCATGAGCTGAAAAGTCAAGAAGACCTGACTTTCAATTCTTCTGTGGTCTACAGCCAACTAATTAATATCTCTGAAAGCATTTCCTGTCTGTAAAATGCAGATGGACTGACCTACCACTTAGGGTTACTGTAAAAATTAAGGGGTTAGCAGATGTCCCAGAATGCCACGGTAGTTACTCAATAAATATTAGTTCTATTCTCTACTTCATCCCAACAGGCTGCAATTTCTGCCCAATAGAAGAAAGCAATGCTTTTGCAAAACACCAAGAGAAATGTTTTGTTTTAAAATATTTTAGGTTTATAACTTCAAACTTAAATTGGGCAGTTTGTGCTTGCCCTCATTCATGATGTCATATTGTGTTTTCTGTTTATGTTTTTCTTTTCATTTATACATAAAAATAACCTAATAAAAAGGATAAAAAGGCTTCCTGGACCTCGAATAGCCCTAAAAAACAACACTTTTCATGATTTAAAAGGAGAGGGAACAAGAGCATGTGGATTGTATTTTGCCTAAAATACATGTGCAAAGAAATGAGAAAGGAAAGCACGTTTTGGGTTTTATTACACTCCAAGCATTTCAAGAGGTTTAGCATGTCCAGAATGCAGCTGTCTTCATACACCCCCAATTAGAAATAGTTGATGGTTTTCTACTGAGCACAGCAGCCCTCCACACTATGTTTGCTGCTGTCTATTTGCCTTGGGATAGACAGAACAAAACTTGCCTTGTAGTGACTACTTGCCTTAGGAAACAAAGTGGTGTTCTTCAGGCAAACGCTACGCAGTAAAAATCAGTGGGGGAAAAAAAAACCAAAAAACTGAATTCATTAGAGAAAAAAAATTGAAGAATTTAGTCCAGAAGTTTTACGATAAACAAAGGTACTGCTTCTTAAAATAAATGGTGTATGCCTCAAATAAATACCCCATATTAAGATGACCATTTCTTGAAAGAAGTATGGATGATGAAAGTCATGATATCTATGTAAATCTGCAAACTTGCCAACTTTGACTATGCAATCTGATAACAGCACCGTGTATTACTTTATGTAATGTAATGAAGACATTTCTGACATTACCCATTCCTTCAGAACAGTGCAACAGAACTTACATCTTACTCTGAGAAGTTTTTTTTTTTTTTACGTATACAGATTCAAAGATGATGTTTCTGTAGTATATCCCAACTAAAAGCTAATTGGATTGTTTGTGATAATTCTACTTCTTCCTCATTTTTATCTAAATGGAGGATAAAAACCAATAGAGGGCCTGCAGTATTTCCTGGACCTTTCTATTGTAATGCATACATGAGGTATAAACTACACGGTGAAGAAAGTCTCTCCTTTGCCAAGACCTTAAGTACAATGAGTGGCTAACTCATTGGAGACCAGTCGTTAAGAAAAGAAATCTAAAGACAAAACTGGTTTCAAGTCTGCTCAACCGTTGCTTGGTCTTTAACTCCAACCCAAGTAACCACACTCCTTATAATGCTCCTTTGAAAAATTATTGGTCTTAACCACAAAACTGTATTCTAACTTTACTTCAAAAATTCCTTAGCAGCTTTTCCCTGCTCTGGACATCAGCCCATGTGTACAGTTTAGTCATCCTGTGTGTTTGTGTGTGTAATATATTGTAGTTACATTCTACTCATCCACTAGTATTTGATTATTTTTACACATCAACATATAGGACAGAAAAGCAGTGTATGAACTTCTTCTCTATTTAGAAAGAAAAATGAAGCATAAGCTTCTCAAGAAATTAAGGTTTTAGAATTTTATATTGTAAAATTTTACACATCAACATATAGGACATAAAAGCAGTGTGTGAACTTCTTCTCTATTTAGAAATAAAAATGAAGCATAAGCCCCTCAAGAAATTAAGGTTTTAGAATTTTATATTGTAGCTTATACAGAATAACTATAATACAAAGAGAGAAATTATTCTTTACTTTAAATATAAATTTTATGAAATGTTTCCCATAACCTTTATTCATCAGTTTAGTTTACCACATACCTTTTAATGGCTAAATATATATATTTTTTCAAAAGCTGGATATATCTTAATTCTGATCATGATACATACAAACTTTTAAAATACCAGGTATATTCCTTTAAAAAGTTATGGGCCTCACTTTTTTGGAAGTTGATATGAGAAAATGTCACTTGTATCTTTGGCAAAGGGGAGTAAGAAGATATTAAGCAGTATCCCTCCTGTAAACATTCATTTCTTTGGCAAATTTCTCTCCAAATTTGGTAACAAGAAAAGGTCTTCCTCTCCTAAATAATTTACGCTCCTATTTGTTACCTAATAAGAATGATGAAACTACTTACAAGCTTCATGCAGCCCCACCATCAGGAAGCACAGGTGTTAATAAAATGTTCAAAAGCAATAACAATTGTACCTGTTTCATGGGAAAATGATCGCCTCACTCCTACTTGTTTCTGGATCTCATGCTTGACTGTATTATTGAATTACTAGGTACCTCACAGGAGACTTTGCAAAGTAGACAGATAAATAAATCATTAAAATATGTATATTTGTTTTCACACGCACACACGTAATTACCCTTTTTCCCCTCCATTTAACAACAAGTAAGTTATTTGATTACAGGTGAGGAAGTAGTTTGTCAGAAGAAAAGAATTAGTCTCACAGCTCTATCTGACTCCAGAAACAAAAATAAGTCAAGACTGTCAGACTTGAGGATGAGACTTGGGGATCACAAAAAAAAAGTCCCTTAGAGAAAACAAAGCAGATGGCAATCCTACCTTGTTACCAGCCCCATCTGTATTACACTCAGAGCCTTGGTTTACGAAGAGATGGTTGTCATGACAATAAGCATTTGAGAAGAGTTCTGGAGAAGCTGATGGATTTAAGAGTATCTTCCAGCTTCCCAATTTTCCAAACACACACAAAAAAACCCATCCCCACCCTCATCCCCAAATAAACAATTCTATTACTTCTCATATTTGCTACAATTATTCTATGTAGATATCATGAAATTTTGCACTCTCTCTTATCAAAATCTCCTGGGAGTGACAGAGCAGATCCTTACTCTGATACTGCACAGCTTGAAGGTAAACTAGTCTTTTATTTTTGTTCAGCAAAGGCAATTGTATTAACCACAGCTTCTTCTTTTTTTTTTTTTTCTTACACACTCAGAAAGAAATCAATTTCAGCCTAAATGAGAAAGAGGAAAATGGTAAAAGAAATTATTTTCCAGTTTCTGAGTAGATTGCAAACTAAAGAATGAAAAAAAATTAATAAACTATGAAGTAAAGTACTTAAGACTGCCCTTTTAAGTGCTTGTCAAATGGACAGGAAGGACAGCCTCTGTGGAGTGATTCTGAGTTACCTGACAAAGAGCACAGACTGGCTGCCTCCGAAAAGTCAACAAGCACTTGTACCTTGGAACATACATTCTTTCCATCAACCTAGAAGCAGACCTGCGAGCATTTCAAATACTATTGTCATCAGTCTGCATTTTCCAGATAACTGTATGCTCCTGGTAAACACTACAAATGTCATCAAAACAAAGACTAAAAGGAAAGTAGACAGTTTCTTTTTTAGAGCAAGTCTCCAAACCACATGGACAAGGATAGCTTCCTCCCATCTCCACTCAGCTCAAGACCCTCCATGAAGCCAAAATTGATGACAACACTGTCGTTTTAGTGAGATATTCCTCTCACACACACACACTCAATTTAAAATCTAGAGGAACACCTGTTGTTGCCAAGAACCCAGGGACTTATAGTTCTGGAATGGATTAAGAGCAAAAAAAGAGGCTTATATTTCCATTTTCTACTTAAGTTCAGAATGCCGAAATGGGAGTTTTATAAGGTAAAATTGCCATGAGGTCTCAGAAATGCTGAGCATCAAATCACATGACAATGCTTCAACTGGGAAGCCAGAGAAAAGCCCCACGGCTCCATGTACAGAAGGAGTGGGCCCAGCCAGTCAGGAGCCCTTTGGGGTCCAAGGGTCTCACAAGCACATGGGGTTTAATTTAGAAGAGACCTCTCCCTTCCTTCCAGTCTTTCTATAGTTCCCTATCTCCCACGTTCATTCCATTATTCTACACAAATTTCAGCAGCAAACAGAGAGAGCAACCAACCAAAGAAAGGAGAAAAATTTATTTCAGCCTCTTCCACCCCACCTTTGAAGTCGGTGATCACTGAACTTGTATATGCCATTCCAGAGAGAGGCCAAAAGGAGATTGGAAGCCAGAAACTATTTTTCTTTAACTCGTGGTGGATTCTTTTACAAGCACAGTGATCTTCCCAGGTCATTAAATAACCACTCTAAAAATAGAGTGGGTAGCTAGGTGCTACAGTTGGGATGTGGTTTGCCCCCACCAAAACTCATGCTGAAATTTAATTGCCTGTTACAATGTAACAGTGTACAGAGGTGAGGCCTTTAAGAAGTGATTCTGATGTTAAGATGTATTCATGTCTTTCTCATGAGAATAAATTAGTTCTCCAGGGAATGGATTAGTCTCGTCGTTACAAAGTGCATCAACCCCTTTTGTCCCCTCTCTTTCTCTTTGTGTGTGCCCATTTCTCCTTCCAATTCTCTGCTGTGTTCTGACACAGCATGGGGCCCTCATTAAAAGATGGCCAGATGTGGCTGTCTGATCTTGAACTTCCCAGCCTCTAGGATTGTGAGTCAAACAAATCCTTATAAGTTATACATTACCCGGTCTCAGGTGTTCTATTATAGCAACCGAAAATAGACTAAGACACCAGGCCACTCTATAAGAGAAACTCTCTAAATGCTAATTAGTTTGACAGTAAAAACTATCCTATTTCTTGCTAGCTCAACGTGGCCTCTAGCTTGGTACTGGGTCTCATCAACAATGTTGGCTCCCTAAGGATTACAACAGGAACTACAGCACTATCTCCTAATAAAGATAAAGAGTAACCGTACTAGTTTCCTAAGGTTGCCATAATCAAGCACTACAAATTGGGTGGCTCAAACCTGCCTTATATTTAGTAGTAAAAATGTATTCGGTCTTCAAGATTGCAAAGCCTCTTGTTCTAAGTATTTTAGGTCACAAATGAAAATAGTTTGGATTGGGGTTACTAAAAAAGACCAAAAAACAAACAAACAAACAAAAATAAACCCCTCCCACATACAAAACAATGGCACATACACCAAATTAAAGCAAAGTTTACAAATATTTAGCAAGGCAGAGAAGGAGGTATCTTTTCTTAGACACAAGGACATACAGGTGCCATCACTGAAATGACAGACTGTTGTTATTCCATCTCATGATGACAAGACTAGAGATTGTCCTAGAAGAGAATTTACTTATCTCAGGAAATCATTACCTGGGCTCTAATTTGCTAGAATTTTAAAAAGGCAGAATCACTCCTTTCCAGGAAAACCTAATTATATATCATATTTATATAAAGAGAAAAGTATCTGTTGACTACCTTCTTAGAGTTCCAAGTGTCTCAGCAGGACTGTTAAGTTTTTCTATATAGAATATGATATTATGAGGATGCAATGTGTGATAGAAAGGATAATGGGCTTTGTTAGGTTCAGCTTTGCCATTTATGAGTTAAGTGATTTGGGGTGAATTATTTAATTTCTGGTGCCTAGCAGAGTGCCTTCTCTTAGTGTATGCTCTATGGATATTTTTTGAATGAAAGAATGAATTGTTCTGGGTTTCAATTTCTTCATCTGCAAAATGAGAGTGGTAACACTATCCCTGCAGCATGTTATGGTGAAAACTAGAAAGAATATATAATTCCCTGGAAAACATGGGTGGTCAACAAATAAATGGTACCTATCATTGTATTATTTCCTTTTTCATTATAAAAAGTACCAAATATTATGCAGATAATAAGTTATCTACTTACCACCTAACCATGAGCTTCACATATAAAATTTATAGGTTGAAACACACACATAAGAGAGTTCTTAAATATTTTTATTCCATTTGGAAATCTGATATAGTCTACAGATGACTTCTCAGATTAAGGTTTTAAGTGCATAAAATAAACTATTTTTAAAAATCACAAAATGAAACAAGTTATACTGAAATCCAGTTCTTAAGAATGCCTGGGTATTTATGGACCCCAGGGTAAGAGCCCCTGATAGGATAAGGATCAAAGTCAATGACTTCCCAGATGATCAAAGGCTGCTGGAAGACTGTCTCATTACATCTTTTCAGAAGACTGTAGGAAACGTTCTGATTCATTACATAGTTTCTCTCGAACCCCAAACACAACAGACTAAATAAGAATTTCATGCATCCTACAGTGCAAACAGGAAACCCCTTTCCCGATCTCCTGCTTTTCTTGCAATGCTCTCATAAAATGATTGAAGAGTTAAGAAAGTATTATTAACTATTGGAAATGCTTGTTATATATAAGACAAACAGATTTTTTAAAAAAGGTTTTAGTACAGATCTAGTAAAACAACTGCTATTTAAGAGCAGGTACAAGAGTTGGCCTTAATGACTCACTTTCAATGATGACTCACTTCATAAGCTATTAAAGGAAGTCATTAATATCCTTAACTAACTAAAGTCTGTGAAAATGCATCAAGATTTGAAGATTAAATGTAAATGGCAAGCCTTGAAATAAATTAATTCTTTGATAAATTATAAAATGATTTTGAGATATCAAAAACATTTCATTTACTTTTAAGTATAGCAAAATCTGTTAGTATGAAGCTATACATGAAATAAACAGGTAAAACCTCCAAAATACATGTTTCTTGTCTTTCAAATCTCTTGTAAAGATTTGCCTGAGCTATGAAGCTTTCTCTGGCACCTGAACAGACATGGCCAGCTGAGGACTGGTCAGAAGAACCAGGACAGCCACTCAGACATTGAGGCTGATACCACCATTACGAGGGTGTTTGGAACAGATGATGTAACTCTGTTGGACTGTCCACTCAGCCCATTCATTTTGCACAACTTCTGTGGGTTCTGTCCATGACATCTTAAATACCAATAAAAGTCCAAATTTAAGACTAGGAATCCATGGCAAAAAACAAATCATTCCAATGGCATGTAGCTACATGAAAGGATGCTGTTTTGGACAGCCAATGGAGGGGAAGGATACCTAAACTTTGGAATGTAAGTTAAGAGGAAGAAAACAGATCCTAAACATAAATAATTGAAAGGCCACCAAACATATGAGAATTAACTCCAGTTGTTTAAGAAAACAACTGATATAGTGATATAGTCTCTATCTGGGGTCTGCAAGATCATACATGATTAATTAAATGCTTTCAGAAAAATGTAATTGGTTGAGTGAAAAAAGTTTCTGATCCTCTTCCTGAACCTTTCCCCAGTTCTAGAAGATACTCCTCCTCCAGTGCATGACTTCCTGAGTCATCTGTGTGCTGGACTCACTAGAAAGGAGGATGCATTTGTGCACTCGTCTTTACTTTTCCCAAAGAACCCAGCACGTTGCTTTTCACAAAATTAATATTCAAAAAGTATTCTGAGTGAATGTTTGCAAGAAGCTAAAAAAAGAACAGAAAAAAAAAAAAGAAATAATGCTGATTTTATTGGCAACTATAATATCCTCTTGGTATGGTCAGCTAGACTGCGCCTCATTATATTTGAAGATATGTGTAAATTGCATAATTACATGTAAATTTTACCTAACCATTGAATACCCCCACACTCCCACCCCGATTGGGATGCTTCAGAGAAATAATAAGGGTAAAGATTAAAAATTAAGAATAGTCCTAACTGCACTGAAAATCTAAAGCCATAACATATGAGAGCAAATAATTTTATTAATAAGCCCAAGAAAAATATTTAATTTGTTAAGTGGGATATGAAACCAATGAGCTGATGTGAAATTTTAAAACAGAGATAACAAGCAACATGAAAGATTAACCAAAAGCTAACGTACAGAGGAACAAAATGCCAAGAAGTAACAAGAAGAGCTGGGGTTTCCCTCATCACTTCTGAAAGCTTTGGTGACACCTCTAAGTGCTCTTTCCCTCCCCGTGGCTTTCCTGGGCTTGCTTTCGAATCTTTTCAGGATGGTAGCATCTTTAAAGATTTTCCATTCTCCATTACTGCTTTTCTTTTATTTCTGTTTTTTCTCTTCTGCCACTCCATCCAGTGGAGTTTTAGCAAAGTGAACATGATTTAAAGTTTGAACTCTATCAGAAATTTCAGATAACTTTTGTCCTGCTAAAAACACAGTCAATGTCAAGAAAGAGGTGAAAGTGGAACCACGATATGCTGAAAAATAACTTAGGTTCATGGATCTATCTGCCTTCGTCAATCATAGCTTTTCTGCACATTGCTTCTCAGGGCTTATTTTTCTCCCAATGCATCCATATTAACACTCATAATGTGTTATACTTGTCCATTTGAAGTACCTACAGCTACAATATTATCCTATGAGATACTTTGTATCTTCTGTCTCATTTTGCAACACTGGGGCTATGATCACAATTAAATGTTTATCAGAGTGTAGAAAGCATTCCAAGTTTCCTAAGGTTGCCACAAAAAGATTACAAGGGTTGGCTGGGTAATCCTAGCACTTTGGGAGGCTGAGGCGGGCGGATCACAAGGTCAGGAGATCGAGACCATCCCGGCTAACACGGTAAAACCCCGTCTCTACTAAAAACATAAAAAACTAGCTGGGCGTGGTGTAGTCCCAGCTACTCGGGAGGCTGAGGCAGGAGAATGGTGTGAACCCAGGAGGCGGAGCTTGCAGTGAGCCGAGATGCTGCCACTGCACTCCAGCCTGGGCAACAGAGCGAGACTCCATCTCAAAAAAAAAAAAAAAAAAAAAAAAAAAGATTACAAGGGTTGGGGTTTATAGTGACCTAATGTCTCAATTTCCATTTCTTGAAGGATCTACCATAGGGTCTTTCACTTATTTAGTAGTTGATTAGTAAATTTGGTGTTGATTGAATGGATTTAAAAATAAATAATTGTATTTTTGGAAAATTCAGAAGCCAGACATGTGCCAGTACCAACTTCCCACAAAGACTGATCAGATCCACTCCCATTAACTAGGTTTGCACACATCATCCAAAGCAATGAACGGTAAGATGCTCTTCACATTGTTTTTGTTTTGTGTTGCTTTGCGTTTTTGTTTTTGTTTTTGTTTTGGCCACGACTAGGAAGTCTACTTACATAGGGAGAGACAGTACCTGCTTTTTGGTGCTCATTGCCCCATTTTACTAGCTGGGATGAAGTAGTAGACTAACACCATTGGATGGTCTGGAACACATTTATCACTCAAATCTCTTTTGTTCTTAATAAATAGTGGATGGTCTCTACTTCTTTGAAATTACCCAAAAAATGGGATTCCCTGTACTTTAATCCAAGCATGGCACTTATGGATTTTCTCAGTCAAATCAATATATCAATAACAATTTCATTCCTCAAATAGTTACTGAAGACCTATTACATTCAATTTACTGTGTTAAGGATTGAAATTAGCATACTTTTACTTTTATTTTGTATATTGAGATGGACGAATCTCAAAGTTCTATTTTTACCCTGTACATGCATGCTTATCACTGTTTATTGCTAGAAAAGGAATGATATCTCAAGAGGCATATAACATGGTCTCATATTACTGGTATCAAAATAAGTCAGTGCAAGTCTTGGTACCCAATCCAGAGGCGCCATTTGCAAGCTAAGAAGAGCCCAGAGGAGAGGAGAATTGCTAGTGAATCAGTGGGGAGCCCACTAAGGCAGAGGGACTTTGGCACAGCCCAACAGACAGACAGAAATGAAGCTCTCAGGGCTCAAGAGGGGCTGCATTCCAGGCAGAAGAAGGATCATGGAAACCACACCAACAGGGACTTGCAGTCAGGGACAAACAGAACACATCTAGAGGACAGTGGGAAGTCCCCCTGGCTAAAGCACAGGGTGTATTGAGAGAAGGAAACCTTGCTCTCGATGGATCATAGGCAAACTGAGGAGGACTGTAACACCTTGCTGAGAAGTTGAATGTGATTCCTTGGTGACCACAGCAGGAGGTCCTGAAGTCCCTGTCCTTCGAGGCAAACAAGGAGGCTGTTCCATACAGACTATCAGGGAAAAAATGCACTGTTTATCAAAAGATATGAATGTTCTTGACAGGCAAAGCCCTCCTCAAATGAAATGGCAGTGCAGGGAGATGATATTCAGTGTGATGTAGCTGTAAGTACTTAAGAGTGTGGCCTGAACCCAGGACCTTGGATGAGATCCCAGCTCAGCTACTTCGTAGTGGAGACACTTTGAGAAAGATATGTAACTTCTCCGGGCCTTAGCTTCTTCATCTGAAAATGGAGCTTAACAAAAAAAGAGAGCACTTTCCTCATAGGGTTATCATGAAGAGGAAAGAAACCAGTAAGTATAAAGTGCTAGAACAGTGTCTGGTGCCTGGTCATTACTCATTAAGTGTTAGCGGCCTCTCTGGAGCAGTTGTTGTACTCATTGTGATTCAAGGTGATCCAATCAGTTGGTATAAATGCATTTTTAGGGCCCCACCTTCCTCTAAAATTCTTATCATTCTTGTGGAATAAATAAAATCAAGTAACAAAAATAATGATAACTCAAATGTTGAAGATTTGTAACTTCCAAAAAGTCTAACTAGAAAACAGAAATTAAGGACACGTTGTAGTTAGAATTTCAGTGTTGAATTTAAAAATACCTTTTTCAAACATCTGATGTATATCTTAAGTCATAATTTTACTTGAAGCAGGACTTCCCATATGGTATTTTTGCTAACCATTAGTTCTTGTCCCTACAAGAACTGTGTAGAATTTTCTTTTGTGTTTCATACTTTCTGTCATGTAAGTGCTCAGTAAATCTTGGATGGATGGATGGAAGGATGGATGGATGAATAGACAAATGGATAGAAGGATGGATGGATGAGTGGATGGACAGATAGACTGATGGACAGATGTATGGAAAGATGGATAGGAGAAGGAAGAAAGGCAAACAGGCAGGCAAGCATGCCAGATGTCAGTTGTTGTCCTGGAACAAGAAGTCAAAAGCCCTTTTATGGATTCAGGAGTTTTGGATCCAGGGCCACTACCCATGTTCCCAGGGGCTGCTTTTCATGCAGATTGTCAGCTTCCACAGGTAGCAAGGGGACTCATGACTTCACAGTGGCTGCTGAGTGTGTATTCCACATGGTCTCACCCTCCTTGTATCTTCCCTAAAACAGACTCCACAGCTGGGTTTAAGAAACACTAAAGACATGAGAAGGCATATGAAAGGCATTATGGTTTCCCCTTTGCATCTGGGAAAATGACATGATTTAATTATTATTTATAAAGATTGATTTATTAAGTCAAGATAAAATACCTGCCTTGGAAATTGATCTTTCCAATGATAATTTCTCAAATGAAAATACCCTAAGCACACATGTACAGGCTTGACTCTCTCCCTTGCTCATTCTTGCCCTCTTTATCAATGAGCATCTGTTTCTTGATATTTTTAAAATGAGATTTATAGGCACACTGCTAGCTAGCTGGAATGCGCTGTATTGCATTTTAGAGAAAAAGCAGCAAGGAAGACTCCTTACTTACTTTGATCCAGTTTCCTGGACTCACTTTTGATGAAGACACTCATTTGGGAGACTGCCCACTGTCACAGACGGAGCAACAAGTAGGACAGGGTTTGTCACCCACGGGTCCTAAGTCAGCAGCTGAGGAGCATATGAGGGCATCAGCTCACCCTTACAGTGTATCTGGAGGAATGTTTTACAATTTACTTCAGCAAGTTCTTAATGAGTATATATGTGCCTAGCATCGCTCATGCTCTGCGAGAGATACAAATGAGAGACCAGAGATTGTATTTGGACAGTTTACAGCAAATTTAGTAGAGGTTAGTTTTTTAAATGCCAAGCGTCAAGTCTTAAAGAGCCAGCATGAATGTCTTGCATATCATGTGGGCATAAAATACTCCCATCTTCAGGCTAGCAGGGACCTCAGAGTTGTATAGTGCTGTCCACTCATTTTATACATGAGGAAACTGAGGTCTAGAAAGGAGAAGGGATTTGGCATAAACCATATCCATAGAACGTCTAAAATTCAAACTGAGAACTCTCAAACTTTTTTCACCAACCTGGCTGCTCTGTGACCTTGGGCAACTTATTTACCATCTCTATAACTCAGTTTCCCCACTTAAAACTGGTGATAATATTAGTAACTATCTTCTAGGGTTGTTAGGAGAATTAGGCAAGTTACTATAGATAAAGCAAATAATGCCGGGCGTAGAGACTGTATTCTAGAAGTATTCATTGTTATCATTATCATGATTTTGCAGTTTAAAAAAAGAGAGAGAGAGAGAGATCCATGGTAGAATTCCTCGTACTGCTTCATCTAGAAAGAAAAACTAAGTACCTTATTAAGTGGCAGTGTGACTAATGGAAGACATCGGTGCAGATCCTGGCTTCTCCACTAAGTAGCCGTGTGGCCTTGGGCAAGACACTCAACCTTTCTGAACCTCAATTTCATTATCTGTGCAATGAGGACACTAACTAACACCCACTCTGCTTCCTGCCAGGTTGTTTAAAAGTTCTGTTGAGATATTGGATAATAAAGCAAGTTATAAATTGCCAGGTGCTGTACATGTCAGGAATAGTAGGGCAGAAAACTAGGATCAAAGCCAGAGAACTTGAAAAGAGTGGGATCTGCAAGGAACCAGAGCTGGAGCTGGTCCCAGGTTCTGGGAATATGGCATGGGCCCTCGTGCTTCTCTGGTCCTTTCCTTAGCTTGTCTCCTTTGTGGTTTGAGTTGTATAATTTGGTAAGAAAGCTGTGACTTTTTTTTTTTTTTTTTTTGAGATGGAGTCTCGCTCTGTCGGCCAGGCTGGAGTGCAGTGCCTGGATCTCAGCTCACTGCAAGCTCCGCCTCCCGGGTTTACATCATTCTCCTGCCTCAGCCTCCCGAGTAGCTGGGACTACAGGCGTCCACCACCTCGCCCGGCTAGTTTTTTGTATTTTTAGTAGAGACGGGGTTTCACCGTATTAGCCAGGATGGTCTCGATCTCCTGACCTCGTGATCCGCCCGCCTCGGCCTCCCAAAGTGCTGGGATTACAGGCTTGAGCCACCGCGCCCGGCCAAAGCTGTGACTTTTGAGAAGGGGATAGATAGGTCCTGTTCACTTGCTCTGGTCCAAGTCTGACCCAGAGAAGAGAAGTTAATATTAAGTAGATCAATACATCTAGCTCCACACCTTGCTGGCTGTAATGCAAAGGTGTTGGGTGTCCCATGGGACAGTAGGTCAGCAGCACTTTGGCAGCTGAATGTGGTTTTATTATCTCCACAGAGTTCAAGATGGTTTCTCTTTTATAGACTGGCAGTTGCCCAGGACAACTTTGTATTTTACGTATATATAAAAACCTTTAGATTACAGAAGAACCAGATGGCCTAATTTATAAATTAACCACTAAAACCACAACTCGTTTATTGTCATGAAGTATAGTTTACCAGAGAAAAAGATCCTTTTCCTCTTCATAATTTTATTTTTCAAACCTGTGAGTGGGGGAAGGTTGTCAGAGACTCCTCGTCTCCCTCATCAACATTTTGCAATTCAAGCCAAAATTATTGAAATTAGCGAGCTAGGTAGGCTTAACTAAACCAAAAAGCATGCTTCTGCACAGGCATTGTAAGTACTAGATAATATATGTTATAATAGACATATTTACAAAAAACTTGGCAGTCTCCGTTTCCTCAGGTTCAGACCCCTTTTTAATCTGCTTCTCCTATCTACCACTGGGGTAGGTAACTAAGACAGGTAACTAAGACACATGAGTCACACACAAAAAAAATCATTCTATTAATAGATAAGGGTGCCCAGTGGTCCACCACTGCTTATGGAAGCAAATCCACACACTTCAAGAAACATATCACTTTTCCATCCTTTCCCCACCTACCTTGCCAACCTCGTCTTCCAAATTCCAAGCGATAGTGTCTCTGTCCTCAAGAAAGTGTCTTGAGTGTCCCTAGAATATGACATCCTATTTCTTTCTGGTCCTATGTTTTCACTCACAAAAACATTCATTGTCTTCTATATATTGGGTACTATCAAAGACAGAGAGATATAAAAACGCATAAGAAAACATAAAAGAACCTTGAAAACATTATGCCAAGTGAAACAAGCCAGGCACAAAAGGAAAAATGTTGGATGATTCCATCTACATGAGTAGTCAAATGCGTAGAAAGAGAAAGTAGATGAGAGGTTTCCTGAGGCTGAGGGCAGGAGGAAATGGAGAGCTATTGTGTCATGGGTACAGAGTTTGCCTGGGATGATGAGAAAGTTCTGGAGATGAATGGTGATAATGGTTGTACAACAATGTGAATGTACTTAACACCACTGAGCTATACACTTCAAGAGGTTAAAATGGTAAATTGTATGTTACTTCTATATTACCACAATACATTTTTAGGGCATAACAAGAAAAATGAATAAGACACAATATCTGCCCTCAAAGAGCTCACTGTTGAGTTGGAATGAGCAGAAACCCTTAAATCAAAATGGCAGATGCAGTAATACAGAAACCTTCCCTGACACCAGGGAGACTCAGCCTGGTGTCGGGGAAGTTTCCTGGAAGAGGTGATGCCTGCTCATGTCAGTTAAAAAGATGGAAGGACAAGTCAACCAGGAGTATGGGGATGTCTGGGATGAGATCAGTGGCCGGATAAGATGAGGAAGAGGATCCCTTGAGAAGGCACTCCTGTCTGACTGATGGAGCAGCCTGGAGGGGAAGAAAGCTCAGGGTTTGTGTGGGGAACTACACTCAACTTAGCGCTGCAGAAACAAGGGGAGAGGCAGAGTCCCAGACGTGAAGCAGAACTACTTCTAAGCTTTCGCTCATGGAATCATTTCCACCACGATGTCGTTTCCCATCTGGCCCCTGCTCCTCATGCCATTGAGACCAATCTGAATCATCTCCCCCAAATCAGTGTGGGGGCCATTTTCTCTGTGAAATTTTCTCTTCCCAGTTAACTCATTATTATCTCTCCTTTCTCTAAACTCTCATTTCTCTGCCACCGTTTTGCTCCTAATCATATACTATTTCTGGGTCTAATTTTCCCTCAACTGTATGTGGAGCCCCTTGAGGGCTCAAAATGTATTTTTTTTTTCCTTGCGGCACTTAGCAGGTGAGATTAGAAATTCTTTATAATAAATTTTTTTTGGAGTCAAATTCTTCCTGAATTTCCAACTCCCAGTGTCTAAGAAAATAAAAATGAAATGCAAAACCAAATTCTACAGAAGAAATGTTTCTTCCTAAGAAGGAATTCATGTATGGTAAAGAAGTTCAGGAACATGAGGCTATTCAAGATCTTCAAATCTCAGAGTTACCCAAGTCAGGTCAGTATTTTCTCTGTCATCACAGAAAATCAAGAGTTATACATCCTGGAAATTAACTTACTATCATTATAGAGCCAAGTGAAATGGGCTTCTGGCTTAACATCCTCCTGTTAAACACCAGTCTCCTAAAGGATGTATTAGGCAAAAATTTAGTGCACTTAAGAAGTGTAGACCTGGATTTAGAAGGTATGGTTCCTAGACTTTCTCCTGGTGGTATTGTGTGGATTTGGGCAACTACATTCTTTCTTGTCATTTTTCTTTTTAGTATAGGAAACAAATTTATACATATGTTTATAGATAATCTCACCTATTCATATATGTATAATATGTGGCAGGTAAGCAAATTAAACTACAGAATTAAAAGTGGAAGGGAAAGGTGACCTAATTTTTCACTGACCTTTACTGATAATTATTCAAATACTTAAGTCGCAGGATGCTACATTGCCAAAGCTGAGAAGACGTCATTTCATTATCGTGTGGAGGATGGCTCTCACTGTCCACCAAAATTCAAGCTTCCCTTCCACAATGTACAGTAACCACTGGGAGGGGGCTTCTTATCCAGAGGCTACATTTCTCAGTCTCCCTTCTGCAACTATGGACCACCATGTCACTAGTTCTTCCCCATGGAATGGGAGCAAAAGAGATGTGTCAGGTCCAGGTCAAGGCAGTCAGGAGGGCTATATCCTCCACCTTCACTTTCCTCATCCTAAAGCTAGATGCAGAGGACTTCAAGGTTGCAAGGATTACACAGTCACAGAAGGAGGAAGACTGGTTCCCTGCATCACCATGTGGAATAGAGTCACCCATCAACAGGGAACACCAGCAATGGACTAAAAAATTTTTTTATGTACTGTGTTCAGCCAGTCAAATTTGAAGAATTTGGTAGGGTAGCTAACATTACTCTTTCTAACATAATATGCAGATATGTTTCTCTCCTTTCTCTTTGTACTACACACACACACACACACACACATTCATTCCACAAAGGGAATATCACTGAAAAAAATTAAACAAGCAAAAAATACTGTACTAGTTATGGCTAATCATAATTTCTACTACATTTCAGAAGATGTTTAAATTATTGAAGTTCAGTAAACATATTTATTAACATCATGTTATTATTTATTATAATTTACATTTATTAACATTACTAATCAACCACTCATCTAATACTCTACTGAGGACTCATGAAGTGTATTTATATCAAAACATTGGAAGTCTACATGTTTTGTAGATGTAGATGATAGATGATGCATTTTTGTACATGGAAAGAAACACAAATTGGAGGACAGAAAGCATGTCATGTCACAGAAACAGATATGCTAACACAGAAAAAAATGTACATCTACCCCCCCCTTAAGACATGTATACAAAGTATGGGTGAAAAACCAATTCTGATAGAAAGTTGATCCAATTACTAAGTGTCAGTGTCATACATTAACATAAAGGTATATTAAAACTCATATAGATACTGGGAAAATGCACAGAATAATCCCTTTACTTACTTGCCATGAGATCCCAATGATCTGAGGACAACAATGTCATAATATGTTAATCGATTGTAGATGGAAGGTAACAGGATTCAATGCTATTTAGACCCTAAGCCAGTCTACACATATTTCAATTGCAGAAAAATATTAGTGACCAAATCTGATTCTGTGTTTATTACTACATTTCCTTTCATTGCCCTGTATGAACCATTTAAACATGAAATGGTTTTAAATATAATGATTTTATAATACTTTTGAAGTTAACTTTTTAGGTTCAGAGGTAACTATAAATGCCATAACATAAACACTACAATTTTGGGGGGAATTATTGAGCAAGACAGCATAAGAAAACTGTAGTAATGAGACGTGAATGTGCGATATTCACAAAACATTTCTTAAACTTGTGCTGGATCATCTTGTTTTTGATTAAGACATGTTTTTGACATTTTTTTATCAACCAGACAATACTTACAAGAGAGAGAATATGTTGTTGATATTGGGTCTGCTTAACAGGCCTTAAATTTCATTTTTGAAGGCCTTAAGTGGTCAAGATCCAGATAAAACAGTAATCAAATAAAAATATTCCCACTTAATTTACATGGACTAAATAACTCTCTCCACATTGACTTAATACATGAAGGCATGCATTCTAATTCAAGAATCTCATCTTATGAATTTTTCTGGAGCTGAAGATCCAGCTAGGAGATGCATCAGAATATTCAGGAACACATAGATCATCTTTATAAAGGTATTATTCCCCATGCCACTGTGTAATCTTTTAAAAAGTGCCTTTATCATCCAAGTCCTCAGTTTTGTAAAAAGTATTGGTGTAATTCCTAACCAATGTGCCTGACTTTAATGTTTGGAAAATAAAATGAAAAAAAAGATATATTCATTGGAAACTCATATACAAATATATTTATATATACAAATATATACTTATATACAAATATAACTCCAATGCAAATATATCCTTCTTGGGGGGAAATTTTTAACATTTATTTTAAGTTCTGGAGTACATGTGCAGGTTTCTCACATGGGTAAACTTGTGTCATGGGGGTTTGTTGTATAGATTACTTCAACACCCAGATATTAAGCCTAGTACACATTAGTTATTAATATTTTTTCTGATCATCTCCCTCCTCCCACCCTCCACCTTCCGAAAGGCCTCAGTGCCTATTGTTTCCCTCTATCAGTCCACAAACATATTCTTTAAAGCAGGGGTCCCCAACCCTGGTTAGGAACTGGGCTGCCCAACAGGAGGTGAGCAGGGGCAAGTGAAATTTCATCTGTATTTACAGCCGCTCCCCATTGCTCGCATTACTGCCTGAGCTCCGCCTCCTGTCAGATCAGTGGCAGCATTAGATTCTCATAGGAGCACGAATCCTATTGTGAACTGTGCACACAAGGGATCTAGGTTGCGCGCTCCTTATGAGAATCTAATGCCTGATAATCTGTCAGTGTTTCCCATCACCCCCAGCTGGGACCATCTAGTTGCAGGAAAAGAAGCTCAGGGCTCCACTGATTCTACATTATGGTAAGCTGTATAATTATTTCATTACGTATTGCAATGTAATAATAATAAAGTGCACAATTCATGTAATGTACTTGAATCATCTGGAACTACCCCCCAGCGCCTACACTGGTCCATGGAAAAATTGTCTTCCACAAAACCAGTCCCTGGTGCCAAAAGGGTTGGGGACTGCTGCTTTAAAACTATCTTAAGTTTAGACTTTTAATTCCACTGAATCCTGAATTAAACCCAAACAACAGGCAAGGGAGGTCATTATTTACACTCTTTGTCTTACTGGGGGAAGGATATACATATATATAAAGTCCAAGTAACAAAGCAGTAGATGCTTAAAAGTTAAAAGATAGACATGGCATACTCTTTAACACTAATAATCCAAAAGCCTTCTAAAAATAATAACAGCATAAAAAAGGAAAAATTCTTACAAGTGCCATCAACCAGAGGGATATGACATCAATCACCCAAAGACTTCGGTGAGCCGGGTGCAGTGGCTTACATTTGTAATCCCAGCACTTTGGACCCAGGCTGCAGGATGAGAAATAATCTGTGAGGAAAGGTAAGTGATCTGCCTGGAAAAGACCCAGGTCTCAGAGGAGGAATCCTTCCCTGCAGGGGAGAGGGGTGGGGCAGCTGTTGTAACCAATCTTTCTAAAATAAAGTCTTCCATGCAAAATGGACCCCAGCAGATCACCTGAGGTCAGGAGTTCGAGATCAGCCTGACCAACATGGTGAAACCCTGTCTCTACTAAAAATACAAACATTATCTGGGTGTGGTGACACGTGCCTGTAGTCCCCACTACTCGGGAGGCTGAGGCAGGAGGATCACTTGAACCCGGGAGGTGGACGTTGCAGTGAGTCGAGACCGTGCCACTGCACTCCAGCCTGGGCGACAGAGCGAGATTCTGTCTCAAAAAAAAAAAAAAAAAAAAAAAAAAGACTTTGGTGAATTCCTGGAAGAGAAATGATTGCTGGGTGGGTGCAGTAGGAGGAGATGGAGCATCTCAACGAAACTCAGTCACAGCAAGCAGAGACCACAAGCCTGAGAGCCACTGTTCACAGTAAAGCCCATTTGGACCCAGGCTGCAGATGAGAAATAACCTGTGAGGAAATGTAAGTGATCCGCCTGGAAAAGACCCAAGTCTCAGAGAGGGAATCCTTCCCTGCAGAGGACATAGGTGGGGCAGCTGTCGTAACCAATTTTTCTAAAATAAAGACTGCCACGCAAAAATGGACCCATGGGCGCACACACGCACACACGCGCGCGCACACACACGCTCATACACACACGTGCACACACAGGCGTGCACACACACACGCTCACACACGTGCACACACATGCGCACACACGTTCACACACACATGCTCACACACGCGCGCGCGCACACACACACGCTCATATACATACTCCGTGGGCATACAACAAAAACTGAGAGGCAGAGAAAGAGGAAAGGAGAAGGGAGAGAGCAAATGATTCATATTCTTTAACTTTCATACCAAGATGTCAAGACATTCTGCGTGAAGTTGATAAAGCAAGAATTGGAGGCATCGGCAAATCATCAGAATTGTAAGAACTGGTCAAAAATTGTAAGAACTGGTCAAAAATGAAGACACAGAAGAGAATATGGGAGAAAGGGGACCTGACATTTTTTCATTTAATAGCCAACTGCACTTGAATTATTTTGCCTCATGCACATATCTAATGAGTTTTCAAAAATAGATCTAAAACGAGTTAGTCCACAAAATGTGCGTTATGCTCATTACATGTACAAACATGTACATTTCATTGCTCACTTTTATAATCTTACTAAGACAAATAAACTGCTTTCTCCATACCAAGGTACTCAGGGGATGCTCACAGGTGCAGGAGAACCAGAAGTTTAATTCAACATAAATGGTTATATTTGGGGAGGAGAAAAGTGAGAGCTTGTTTCTCCACTAAGTGATGGTGTGTTACCATACACCGAAAAAGAAAAGCAACAATGCCTTTATCTAACATTTTGACATTTTGCTCATCACAAATTTTTGCACTTAATTTTGATCTTTTTAAAATGTCATATTAAAATATTACCTCTTGAATTTGATTTTTCTTAAATTTTGTATCAAAACCAGTGCCTCATTCACCTCACAGACCTCACCCCAGTCCTGGTCCCGTTATGAGGATGAGGAAGGACCAGTTACATCCCTTCCGTACTATGCCTTCTCCACAGCAGCAGCACTGAGCCACTCACCGAGACCACACACATCAAAACACAACTGAAAATTAGGAAACGAAGAACCTTATCAACAGATTAACTGATTATGTCTAATGCCCGAGACAGTCATATACCCCACTTAAACAGCTACAACAATTGGGCCAGACACGGTGGCTCACGCCTGTAATCCCCGCCCTTTGGGAGGCTAAGGCAGATGGATCACCTGAGGTCAGGAGTTTGAGACCAGCCTGGACCAACATGGTGAAACTCTGTCTGTACTAAAAATACAAAAAATTAGTCAGTGATGGTGGTACACACCTGTAATCCCAGTTACTTGGGAGGCTGAGGCATGAGAATCGCTTGAACCCGGGAGGCAGTGGTTGCAGTGAGCCAAAAATGCACCACTGCACTCCAGCCTGGGGGACAGTGTGAGACACTGTCTCAAAACATAATTTTTTTAAAAAGTTATGACAATTGCCCTGTCCGACATAGTATAAGGCTGATACCTGACCTTACAACTTTTCACAAGATCCACTGACCTTGTCTATAGATCAGCCTTATTTTCTTTTTCTCTTTTTTTTTTTTTTTTTCTTGAGACGGAGTCTCACTCTGTTGCCCAGGCTAGAGTGCAGTGGCACAATCTCAGCTCACTATAATCTTCACCTCCTGGGTTCAAGTGATTCTCCTGCCTCAGCCTCCCAAGTAGCTGGGATTACAGGCACATGCCACCATGCCCAGCTAACTTTTTTTATTTTTAGTAGAGACGGGGTTTCACCATGTTGGCCAAGCTGGTCTCAAACTCCTGACCTCAGGTGATCCGCCCATCTCAGCCTCCCAAAGTGCTGGGATTACAGGCATAAGCCACCATGCCTGGCCAGATCAGGCTTATTTTCAAAGATTGGTGTCCCATGAAGTCCAGTAGCACAGCCATCTCACCAGCATGAAATCCCGCTGGAGTGCAATCCACTTGCAGGAAGCAGCACATACGTTATGCTGTGTGACACGTTTCATTTGTTTAGTACTCTGTGCGGGGGGACATTCATGCATACATTGATATGCTATTTCACTGCATATCAACTCCATGAAACAGGAATTGTTCTCTCCTATTTTAGTGATGATGAAATTAAGGATGAATGTGATTAAATTACTTGTGCAACATTAGAGAAAGGACTAGATCTTGAAATCAGGTTTCATGACCCCAGGATCAGTGCTGTTTCCTCCACAGTTGTCTCAAAATATCCAACTGTGGCAAACTAAAGTAGGGTAATATTTAGAATTCAAAGGAAAATTAAGTACTCTAAATATTTGTTAAAGCTGTCTGAGATTTCAGCATGAGTAGAGATTACGTTGTAAAAACAAGGGTCATAAAAGCATAGTCTGTCTATAAGAAATTGAAGCAGCTTATTTAAGAAAGAAAGGCATTTCTAACACTGAGACAAAAAGAATCATAGAAGCAATATGTACAAATAACAGCCCATCAGTGCTCAGATTACACAGCCCAGGGTGGACTGCAGGTAGTGGAGCTGGACTATCTACTCAGACACAGCTAGTGTATAATAATAGAGGGAAAAATCACTGTGTGTAAAAAGTTCTGCATTTGTACATACAAGTGCCTTTACTCTTGATTTTAGCCTAACTTTGAGTCCCAACATTGATTACCGAGTTAGTTGTTGCTAGTGTTTGGTTCTCCAGGAAATCCTGCTTACATTATTTCCACATAGTTGGGTTTAAATGGCCATCTTACCCTTTTATGAAAGTCTCTGATTTCAGCTTAAATCAGAGGTTACATCTCAGAAGGTTAAAAAGAATTAAGATTGATGGGGAAGCAGCCTTAACATTAACAGCTGATGAGACAACAGACGTATGGGTTAGATGACAGGAAAAGCCTCCGACAAATAGAAGGATGAGGAGATACTGAAAACACAACCAAGGATAACAACACAAATTTCCTTTACTGAATATTTTAAAAAGTAGACAATCATCTTGTAGCGAATTGTCTTGAGAATCTTTTGAGATGGGCCAGGCTGTTCTTGCCTGTGAGTTGTTCATTTGTGTGTGCACCTCATCTTCAGGGAGAGTTGGTGGAAACAAAGCAACAGGCAAAATCCATAGTCAACTGGATAGAAATCTGCAAATTGAGGAGTTTACTTGATCCTTACCAGGGACTTGAAATTTAAAAATAAGCGACCTGCTGAGGACTCTCTACAGGTCTTAACAGGCAGAGGAATCAAGTGCTCTGACTTTAAATTTTCTATTTGTCTCAAGGACACGACTAACATCCTGGAAAGGTGACAAATAGCAACCACTTCTGCCATTGCCCCAGGTATTCAAGTAAAAGAGCTAAAGACAGGAATGGCATTTGACAGAATCCTGGTTGACAGCTGAAATGCCAACAAGCAAATGACAATAGACCTCAGAAGCCATCAAAAACTTTCTGTATGGGCCATGTCTTCTTGGCCAATCATAGGCAATAAGATGAGATCTATTTTTTTTTAAAAAAAAAAAAAACCTTTCTTTCATTGGAAATAAATAGGCAAAGTAAATTTGTTTACAGCTCAAAAAAGTCCTATTCACAAGGTAACCTTGAAGGTGACAAGCTGGCAATCTAAGCTTCAGGAAGCCACAGCATTTGGCACACCCACGATCACACACATATCCATCCTTTCTGAAAAATGGGCCCATGAATATTTAGACAGTAAGCTACTGGAGCTCAGGAACTATGTCTAACCAGCAGCCAGACCCTGCATCTCCCAAAATTCATGTTCAATAAATTACTATTAAATAATCAAACAAGTCTACTGTTGCTCCTTCACGTGCTTTCAAAAGTTAGAATTGGAGCAGTCGCTCTCCTCCTCTCTACCTGGTGAATTTCTATTGGCTTTTCAAGACCCACTCCACTGATCCCATTCTTAACTTCCCGGAGCTCCCAGTTCATGTGTCTATTATAGCGCTCATTGCAGTGAACTGTCATTCTAAAGCTGTATTATCCAATATGACAGCCACTGGCCACCGGCGACTATTGCACACTGAAAATGTGGTCAGTGCAGCTCAGTAGCAGACTTTTTCCTTCACTGATGGTCATTAACTTACATTTTTAAATTGATAATTCAGTTATCAGAAACACTTTCAAGGATATCTGGAAGAACTTGGATATGTGAATTTACTTTTTCAACCCAAAAATATATGAAAGCTAAATAGAGATCAAATATCTCCAATGACAATTTAACATCAAAATTGAGATACACTGTCAGTATAAAATACAAATTGAAATTTAAAGATGATACAAAACAAAGAATGTGAAATAGGTGACTAATAATATATTCTATTGATGACATGTCAAAATGCTAATTTGTTTTATATAGGACTAAATGAATATATTATTAAATTAACGACCACACTGGCTAACATGGTGAAACCCCATCTCTACTAAAAATACAAAAAATTAGCCAGGCGTGGTGGTGGGCACCTGTAGTCCCAGCTACTCGGGAGGCTGAGGCAGGAGACAGGCTCGAACCTGGGAGGCGGAGCTTGCAGTGAGCCGAGATCACGCCACTGCACTCCAGCCTGGGCGACAGAGCGAGACTCCGTCTCAAAAAGAAAAGAAAAAAAAATTAACTTCGCCTGTTGCTTTTTACATTTTAATGTGGCTACTAGAAAATTTAAAATTACCTACATGACCTGAATTATACTTCTATTAGACAAGCACTGTTCTAGACATTCTATGAACACTTTCTAAAAGCTACTCACTGAAATAAGCATTTTGCATGTTAAACATACTTTATCAGTAAGGAAACGTAGGCGCCTTTAAAAAGTCATGGAATATACCCAGAAGCATATTAAAGTGAGCTTCGAGCCAGGTCGCCAGGGCTTCAGAGGCCCAGGTCTCATCCCTCTTTTTCCCTGGTGTTTAGGTGTGTCAGCCTGCCCTTTAGGCTGTGAGCTCCTTCAGCACAGACGCTTGCCTTAATCATTTTATATCTTCACCAACTTGCACACAGCAGGCAGCCAATATACATGTTTTTATTGAATGAATTAAACAGAGTGAATGAATAAAGTGAGATTGTCTATATAATTACATTGGTAACGTGTAAAGGAATCTGTGTGATCTTAAATTCAAGTTTAACACTACGTAGATGTTGATGAAATCGTAGGATGAAACGTAGGATGAAAATGAACCTTATTTGTCTAGACGCACAGCAGAACTCCTTAGCTTGATGTTTACATCTGACCCAAGAAATATGTCCCCTTTTGAGGAAAACATGTTTATGAACGTGAAGAGTTTAGCCTAATGACAGACAGACAAACTGCTGGAAGCCAGGGGGGACAAAGAACTATGTCTACCAATGGAGTAAGTTGTACTAAAAGATTGCACACATTTGAATTTCTAAAGTTCAATATAGTTCCAATTTGCTCAAATTACAGCAGCAATAATTTATGTAAACAGACAATCTTACAGTCTTAGGTTTAATTTCAAAACAGAGTTTTTAACAGGCATCCTACACGTATTTCTCAAATCCATTCTACTGAATGTGATAGGCCATCAAACAATGCCTTATGTTTAAACGTGGATTTGTTTTTTAAGGAGAAAAACTCAGCATCCATCAGAAGAAAAAGACTATAGCAACGTTAGCCTTGATATTTCCCTTGGGTTGAAAGTTTCCATAATACTATTCTCTCTATTGTCATTTACTCTAAGGACAAATTCAATTCAATTCCACAAAAATTTCCAAATATCTGCTGGGGCACCACTCGCCGTTCTAGATGCTCTTATTAAAAAGTGAATAAGACCATGAATGAGAAACTCCTCCAGATCTCTGGTTTTATCATTTGTTTCCTTTCTGATCCACCCTTGAAAATGAGTCATTACTTTAGAAATGGCAATATAGGGGGAAAATAAAGCAAGGTGGTAAAGAAGCAAGGCAAGATAGAATACCTCCAAACCTTAAAATGCAAGATGAACAAGACTAGGACCACTGCACAGATACAAATAGAAACTTCTCAGAATATCCTGCACAGGATATGAGATGAAACATAACCCTAGAGTTCTCGGTCTGGTCATTTTCTCTAATCACTGGAAAATAAAATTAGTCTCCTACTAAGATACCTGCAGCCATTTTAAAACTTCAGATGGGCCAGGCGCAGTGGCTCACGCCTGTAATCCCAGCACTTTGGGAGGCCAAGACGGATGGATCACAAGGTCAGGAGTTTGAGACCAAACTAGCCAATATGCTGAAACCCTCTCGCTACTAAAAAGACAAAAAGTATCTGGGTGTGGTGGCACGCGCCTGTAGTCCCAGCTGCTTGGGAGGCTGAGGCAAGAGAATCGCTTGAACCCAGGAGGCAGAGGTTGCAATGAGCCGAGATCTTGCCACTGCACTCCAGCCTGGGTGACAGAGTGAGACTCTGTCTCAAAAAGAAAAACAAACTTCAGATGGCTCTGGTTTGCAAACTTCATCTATCTGAACTTCTTTTGGGAAAGGTAACCTAGACATGCTACACGACACAGATGACTGATCTAATCCAGTCCTTAAGGGCTACTCCAAGCGAAAAGAATGCAGTGGTAGTTAACAACCAATGAGTCGTGTATCTTTTAGTCACCTATGCAGAAAAGAAAGTTTTAGATTTTTGTTTAAACAAACAAACAAGAAATGCCTCCTATTTAGGAAAAAACTTATGTTGTTTCCTTTATTGCTTCTCCCCCTCCTAAAATCCAGAAATTATCCTTGAACAGACGCCAGACACTGAAAATTACTCAAAGCATTATAGTGACACATCAAAGAGAGAAGAGACTAGGAAATTAATTGCAACAATTTTTTGGACACTCTAACAAGCGCTTTAACTGGTGTGTAGGAGTGTCAAAATCCAAGAATGCAAACAGGGAGGACTTTAAAGAAGAATACGAATTGGAATGTAGCTGACCATTTGAATTTATTTTCTTTTCTGGTAAAATTAGTAAGTAACATGTTCCAAGAAAACCCATCACTTACCAGCCAACGAAACGGCTAATTTTTCCCTAAGAACCTTTTTGAAAAAGTGACAGCTAGAAGTACACTGTTTGTCTAAATCTTTCAACGTCAGGCAAGCAAATATGTAATGAAATGTCTTGTCATTAAAAAAAAAAAAAAATACATGCAGATAGCTAGGCAATAGCATCATGCAATTTGGAAAATCTGTCCTGATTATTTTTAAGGTTCTTAATGACCACTCTGTAACAAAACAAAGTATTTCTTATTGAAAAACCATCAGCAAACAAAGACTCTGCTTGTTGAGATTACAGCAGTAAAAGCTCATTAAATTTTAATCTATGTGCAATTTGGTATTTACAAAGCAAACGTGTCTAAGATTTATGTTCCACTATCTAAGAAAAAGAGATTAATTTTTTTTAAAAAAAGCAACATTGCAAACATTTCTGAAAAGGAGGAATATTTACCCAGGTTAGAAGAGATTATTTTCAAGAACTTTAGAAGAATTATAGATAATTAATTTTTAATTGCCAATCATTCTTATCTATTCTTTAAAGCAGGTTCCACACTCTGCCTTCCTAATTTGAGTTACTGTACATTCTCAAAAGTAAATTAAAATATGATTTTATGTGATTGTATTTCTTCAGAGGTCACAGTTTTACAGCATTAAAATAAGGGCATAACTCGTACGGTTATGAGACTAGTCATTTATTTTACTGAGTTTTAAAAAAAACATATCAAGTCATCAATAAAGTAATAAAGGAGGAAATGTGTATTTAATGTTCATTTTCTCCTAAAATCATCTTAGGATAAATAGCCACTTTGAATCCTTTAAACCAATTTCGTTCTTAAAAAAAAAAAGTAACTTTGTTCTCTACCTGTTCTGGAAGACGGGCTTTTGCTACAAAAGTTGTATTTATAATTGCTATCAGCTGGAATGTGTTCCCCCCCAAATTTATCTGTTGAAACTCTAGCCCCAAGTGGCTCAAAATGGGACCGTATTTGGAGATAGAACC
Source organism: Macaca nemestrina (assembly GCF_043159975.1). Lineage (NCBI taxonomy): Eukaryota > Metazoa > Chordata > Mammalia > Primates > Cercopithecidae > Macaca > Macaca nemestrina. The sequence goes on along the minus strand of NC_092129.1, from coordinate 71,109,293 downwards.
TTTAAGAGGTATACAAGTTAAGTTAAAATGAGGTCATTAGGTGGACTCTAATTCTAATCTAACTGATGTCCTTGAAAGAAGAAAACATTTGGACACAAAAAAGACACCAGAGATGCAAGATGCATACAGCACTTCATCCTCCTCCTCCCAACTTACATACTATTATTGCTTCGTATTTTAGTTCTGCCTAATCATTTAACCTTCAAATTAGATAGTATCATTGCTTCATTGGTTATTCTTGTTTTTATTTCCTCACATATTTCTCAATATTTGACTTACCATTCTTTCTTGCATATCAGACATTCTTTCTAGAAACCTAAACTACATCCTCCAAAAGTTTCTTTAGTGATATTTGTTAGAAGAGATGGTTTTCATTGGATGTCATATACCACCCTCTTTTTTGAAATGTGATTTTACAATGTACACTATTTTAAGTTGAAAATTATATTCTCCCAACATACTGAAGGTGCACCACTGGCTTCTCATTTTCAGCTGGCATTGAGAACTCAGTCATCTGCTTGCCTCTTTGACTGTGACAGACTTTTTCTCTCTGGCTGCATTTTCAAGATAAGCTCTTCATCTCTTACGCTCTGCCAGTGCACGAAGATGGATCTTGTTGTGAATTTCTTTTTACTTTTTCTTGCAAATTGTAGGTTTCTGAATCTGAGGATTGGTGTCTTTCAATACTTCTGGAAGATTCTCAGCCACTACATTTTTTGAATTTTGTGTTTTTTCTTTCTCTTAACTATCTCCTCTTTAACTCCAGTTAGAATTTATTACACCTTCATACACTGTTCTCCATGTCTCTTAATGTTCATATTGACCATCTCTTTATCTCCCTAAGCTTAATTCTGGACCTATTCTTTGGATATATTTTTCATTTGACTAAATCTTTCTTCTGCTATATCCATTCTAGTAATTAACCCACCTAATAATTTTTTCACTATAATTATTATACTTTTTTATTTCCAGAAGCCCTCTATTGGGTTTTATTTTCAAATCTGCTTGGTCATTTTTTCAGCTGTTGACTTTGTGCATTTCAAGCACCCTTCTACATCTTAAACATATTTCACATACAACTTTTGTATAATGTATTTAAATCAAACTATGAAGCCTATGAGTCTGATCCATTTTATTTAATTTTTAAGTTTGGTAGGTATGAGTCTGATTCTATTCTCCCTTTCTTTCCTTGTTTTTTTTTCTTTTTTCTCTTTTTTTTTTTTTTTCCTGCTGTCTCACTCATGGTGGTTATTTTCGGAAGGGTCAGATGTTTTGTGATTTCTAAGGGTTGGTGCATATACTTGAAATTCTATTCCCCAGTAAAGATTTGTGTTTCCTCTTCCCAGTCCTCCGCAGTCACTTTTTTTTTTTTTTTTTTTTCTCCCTGAGATGGAGTCTCACTCTGTTGCCCAGGCTAGAATGCAGTCGCGCAATTTTGGCTCACTGCAACCTCCGCCTCCTGGGTTCAAGCAATTCTTGTGCCTCAGCCTTCCAAGTAGCTGGGATTACAGGCACCCACCACCACTCTTGGCTAATTTTTATAGTTTTAGTAGATATAGGGTTTCACCATGTCGGCCAGGCTGGTCTCGAACTCCTGACCTCAGGTGATCCACCTGCCTCGGCCTCCCAAAGTACTGGGATTACAGGGGTGAGCCACTGCTTCTGGCTTTGCAGTCACTATTAGCCTGGGTCCACATTAAAGCACAAAATCTGGCTGTGGATTTTTTTTTTTTTTTTCCACAACACAGATAGCACCCATCCTAGCTGAAACCTCTCATGAGGGCTAGCTTGTGGTTAACATTTCTCTAGGAAACTGTTTTCCTTTCCTCTACCCAGAGCCAAAGTTGTACGAGACAAGTGTTGTTACCGTTCCTTTCCGCACAGAGTTCATTTCTCAGTCACCCCAATGTCGCCATGGGTTTACCATTCAGAACCTCAGATTTCTGTGGGAATCTTTGACTGGACTACGTGCCAGTCAAAATGGAAACTTAAGGCCATCCAGTGTCATCAATATCTTCAGGCTCGCTTACCTCCCAGGATTCTGCCTTCACTTATTTTAACTCCACAATGGCATACTTTCTTGCCAGCTCAGTAACACATTTCCAAAGATATGTTTCAACATATAACCTGGTACTTACAGTTGTTTTCAGTGGGTTTTCCAGGGCATCTAGCCACCATACGTCCAACAAAAGAAGTCTCTAAATAAATTCTTGAAGTCTTCAAAAACCTCAGTTTAAAACTCCCTTACTATATTTAGTGGTAGATTTATTTTTTTAACTATATATTTTTATATTTACATATATTTCACACATATAGATGTATAGCAAATCTGTGAGTGCTAAAAGGGAGAGCATTATCAAAACTCTTTACTGCTAAGGGCATACCCAAGTAGAGAGGAAAACATTGCATAAAAGGTTAAATATTTAAGACATTAGGTCTTAAATAAACATAATTTAATCTCTATCAGTGGTTAAAGTTTTTTGAATTCTTATTAATTCTATGTTCTGTTCGTCTAAATAAGACAAATAATAACAAACAGCAAGAGAATTACAACTCTTATGATATTTCTCCATTAACCCATATCAGAACATATGAAATATTAATACTATTCTGATGAGATACTTCAGTGTACTTTCCAGACACTTAGAACCTCTAAAACCAAAAAAGTTTTATAGGCATGGTGTGAAAGCAAGCAGTTAAGTCAATTTGCTGCAAAAAAAAAAAAAAAAAAGTGAAATATCTGGCTTAGTGTTGTGTTAAATGCTCCCTCCCCACCAAAAGGTAACCAGAAGATGGATTCATTATTTTATTATTCAGTTAATATGGATAGTAGCTGAACTCAGCCCAAATCTCACATAAACAGAATAGAATCTCAGAGTCTTGGGTGAAAACAAGCTAAGTCACGATGATATCAAATAACAATCACACTTTTGTAGGCTATCCTCTTCTTCCCTGTTCTTCCGAGATTTGTTTTTTAATGAAAGAATAAAGCTTATTTTATTGAGCATTAAAAAAAAAACGGTCGAGCACGGTGGCTCATGCCTGTAATCCCAGCACTTTGGGAGGCCGAGGCAGGTGGATCACGAGGTCAGGAGATCACAACCATCCTGGCTAACACGGTGAAACCCCGTCTCTACTAAAAATACAAAAAAATTAGCCGGGTGTGGTGGCGGGTGCCTGTAATCCCAGCTACTCGGGAGGCTGAGGCAGGAGAATGGTGTGAACCCGGGAGGTGGAGCTTGCAGTGAACCAAGATCACGCCACTGCACTCCAGCCTGGGTGACAGAGCAAGACTCCTTCTCAAAAAAAAAAAAAAAAAAAAAAAAAAATCTTGAAAGAGATGAGAACCACTTACAGTTCTGAGGCTGGTAAAAATAATATACACCATTACACCATCACCATCTCTATCCTTGGAAAACAATGCTCTTTGAAATTAGTCAATGTAATATTATATATATGAAGCCAAGCTGTAGGAACAGCGGCCAGTGGGTGAACAGTAAGGTCAAGCACACTGCAGATATTTCACACTGCCTACTGAGTTAAGGAGAGGCTCCTTGATCTCTGCATTCACAGGGAATTGTTCAGAATGACCAGCATTTCTCTAAACTGTAGGTTTATAGATAGCGTATAATGACAGAGTATGAATACCAAGTTTGCTGGCTAATTCTATATGCCAACCTGGCTAGACCATGGTGCCTAGTTGTTGGTCAAACACTAGTCTAAATGTTGCTGTGAAAGTACTTTTTAAATATAATTAATGTTTACAATCAGTAGACTTCAAGCAAAACAGATTATTCTCCATAATGTGTGTAGTCCTCATCCAATCAATCGAAAGCTTTAAGAATAAAGACTGAGGTTTCCCTAAGAAGAAGGAATTCTGCCTTGAGACTGTAGCACAGAAATCCTGCCTGAGCTTCTGGACAGTCAGCCTGCCCTACAGATTTCAGACTAGCCAATGACCACAATGGCATGGGTCAATTGCTTCCAAATAAATCTCTTTTTGTCTCGATAGATTGATTGATAGATCAATCAATTGATCCTACTGGTTCTGTTTCTCCAGAGAACCCTAACTACTACATCAAATTGATATAGAATTTTATTAGAAAAAAAATAAGCTAAGGGAAAAAAATAGTGAGGGGAGTTTACTAAGCACAATATTGTAAAGGGATTGCCTGAGTGAAAATGAGCAGTATTTAAAGTTGCCTCCATTCTTTTACTTTGTGTGAAGCACGGAGACAACCTTGTAGGAGATGTACGGCATTCCATCCTTAGAAGTAAGCTACTCATGTGTGGCCAGTGGTCAGGCCAAGGGGACTGAAGGGACTGAGAGAGAGGTGCCTCAAAACTGTGCCAGCCAGGTCAATCTTTAGCAAGATCTAGTTAAGTTCAGATCATAAATTTGAATTGTACAGTAACATCCCAGCCTCACGACTACCGCATTTCCACCCAGTCTCAGTGATCTAGGAATATTTCAGGTGAAAAGAGTTTCATCTTGCTCAGCAAAGCAAAGGAAAGAGAAAAAATAGCTGACTTCCGCTGTGTAGTAGGGATGGGCCAAAATGCAGGAACAACAGCTCAAGCACGTAGAAAAGACTAGTGCTGCTAGGCAGAGACAGAGCAAGTCAGAGAGGGAGCAAAATAGTGAAGATGGCTTTGGGGATCAACACCATCAAAAACCTGTTATAGTTTCAAGAATTTCACTGCTTGCCTTAAAATGTTTTATTTCACATAAGAAAAAAAAAAAAAGACTAAGATGTATCCAAATGGCAGACTTATAATAAACATTTGTATGGTGTTTATAGTTTATAAAGCACATTCATATAGGCTTTTATCCTCACAGCAATCTCTAAGGTTGGGAGGGCAAGTCCTAGTATTATTCCTCTGTCACAGGTTGGAAAGCTGAGGCCCAGTTTTAACGTAATTTGGCATGGAATGGAGTTGGAATGTGAACCCAGATTTCTGATTGTAAGTACTAGGCTCTTTCCTCTCAGGTCAATATCACTATGATCTGTATAGGAGATCACGGATCCTGTAATCAGACCACGTGTTTCAATATATTGGTGACATGTGACCTCTGGCAGCCTCTGTAAGCTGGCTGTGACTTCGTTCCTTCCTCAGCAATAAACGAAGATAATAACAATATTTGCTTGATAAATCATAGAAAACATGTAAAGTGCTTAGCCCAGTGCCTGACACACAATACTCGAGAAGAGTTAGCACCACTCTTAACTCAATGATTAAATTAGATCGTTGTATCATCAGTGTGGTCATTTCCTGTTCAGTATATTTCAGAAATATATAGAAAACACAGAATCAAATGTAGTAGCATCTAATAGGCATAGCACATTTTGTTTTTGCTTTAAATCAGGGGTTGAAAAACTACAGCCCTGGCTGACCCCTCATTTTTAAATAAAGTTTTATCAGAACACAGCCATGCACATTCATTTACATATCAAATATGGCTGCTTTTGTGAGACCAAATACTCATAAAGGCTAAAATACTAACTACCTGGCCTTTACAGAAAAAGTTTATCAACTTCTGCTCTAAATCAATGATGAAAACTGAAAAACAACCCTTTTAGGTACCTGACATGAAGTAATAGCAATAACAGGGGCAGAAAGGGCCTCTGAGTCTGAATTATGAAAGCTGGGAAGCTATATTTTGCCAATCCTGCATCTATTCAGGAAGCATTTACTGAATGTCCACAGGACACAAATCTTCACTTTCTATCAAGGTGGCATTCATACTCATCGGCCCTTCTGTGAAATTGTGTTCTGCTTCTGGAAGCATTTGGAAAGTCGCGGTAACTTCTACAATGACTTTCTCAGTGCCTGCTGGAACACAAGAGGACAGAAAATGGGTAGACAGAGGTCCTGCAGAGGCTGGTGCTGGGAGCATAGTAGGCTCTCAGGAAATAACATCACTTTATAGCAGTGACAGCTTTGTGTTTCCAAAACACTCAGCCTGAGGAATTACATGGAGGATTCCCTGGTATCTCCCAGAGTAAAATTGGTCACCTCTGCAGACTCTGTAGCACAGTTAGCCAAGTTATCAAAATAGGAGTAGACTGAACATCCAGTTGTATTCTTTAGCTTGTGTGCAATTCAGGAACAAATAAAGCAGCACACGCTTTGGAATGCAGACAGAACATAATGGCTCTACTATCTTCTACTATCTAGGTATTCTGGGCAAACTATTTAACCTGTCTAAGCCCACTTCCTCTTCACCAAAATGAAAATATATACCCACTACACAGAGCTGTTGTAAGGATTCAATGAGATAACCTTATGGTTGCTGTGATGATTAATATGGAATGTCAACTTGATTGGATTGAAGGATGCAAAGTATTGTTCCTGGGTGTATCTGTGAGGGTGTTGCCCAAGGAGATTAACATTTGAGTCAGTGAGCTGGGAGAGGCAGACCCACCCGCAATCTGGGTGGGCACCATCTAATCAGCTGCCAGCATGGCCAGGATAAAAGTCGGCAGAGGAACACGGAAGGATTAGATCGGTTTAGTCTTCTGGCCTCCATCTTTCTCCTGTGCTGGATGCTTCCTGCCCTCGAACTTCGGACTTGAAGTTCTTCAGCTTCGTGGACTCTTATACCACAGACTGAAGGCTGCACTGTCGGCTTCCCTACTTTCGAGGTTTCGGGACTCAGATTGGTTTCCTTGCTCTTCAGCTTGCAGATGGCCTATTGTGGGACCTCACCTTGTGATTCGTGTGAGTCAATACTTCTTAATAAACTCCCCTTTATATATATATATATATTATCCTATTAGAGAGAGAGATATATATATCCTATTAGTTCTGTCCCTCTAGAGAACCCTAACTAATACAGATGCCATTAACATCTACTTTTCCATGAAGACCATTCCACATATTTAAAAATTGTCATAATGGGATGCTGGATTTTGCCAAATGGCTTTTCTGCATCTATTGAGATGCTTATGTGATTTTTTAAAATTCTATTTATGTGGTGTATCACATTTATTGACTTGTGAAGGTTAAACCATCCCTGCATCCCTGGTACAAAACCCCCCGAATAATGGCTGATTATCTTTTTGATATGCCATTGGATTCAGTTAGCTAGTATTTTGTTAAGGATTTTTGCATCTATATTTATCAGGGATATTGGGCTGTAGTTTCCTTTTTTGGTTATGTCCTTTCCTGATTTTGGTATTAGGGTGATACTGGCTTCATAAAATGATTTAGGGAGTATTACCTCTTTCTCTATCTTGTGCAATAGTTTCAATAGGATTGGTATCAATTTTTCTTTGAATGTCTGATAGAATTTAGCTGTGAATCTGTGTGGTCCTGGACTTTTTTTGTTGACAATTTTTTTATTACCATTTCAATCTTGCTACTTGCTATTGGTCTGTTCAGAGTTTCTAATTCTTCCTGGTTTAACCTAGGAGGGTTGTATATTTCCAGGAATTTACCCATCTCCTCTAAGCTTTCTAGTTTATGCGTGTAAAGATGTTCATAGTAGCTTCCAATGATCTTTGTTATTTCTGTGGTATTGGTTATAATAGCTCCTGTTTCGTTTCTCATTGAGCTTATTTGGATCTTCTCTCTTCCTAGTTAATTTCACTAGTGTTCCATCGATTTTATTTATCTTTTCAAAAAACCAGCTTTTTGTTTCATTCATCTTTGTATGTTTTTGTTGTTTGTTTCAATTTCATTTAGTTCTGCTCTGATCTTGGTTATGTCTTTCCGTCTGCTGGGTTTGGGTTTGATTTGTTCTTGTTTCCCTAGTTCTTTGAGGTGTGACCTTAGATTGTCTATTTCTGCTCTTTCAGACTTTTCGATGTAGGTATTTAATGCTATGAACTTTCCTCTTAGAACTGCTTTTGCTGTATCCCAGAAGTTTAGGTAAGTTGTATCGCTATTATCATTCAGTTCAAAGAATTTTTGAATTTCCATCCTGATATCATTGTTGACTTAATGATCATTCAGGAGCAGGCTGCTTCGTTTCCATAGTGCATGGTTTTGAGGGTTCTGGATGGAATTGGAGACCACTATTCTAAGTGAAGTAACTCGGGAATGAAAAACCATACCATATGTTCTCACTCATAAGTGGGAGCTAAGCTATAAGTATGTAAAGGCATAAGAATGATACAATGGACTTTGGGGACTCAGGAGAAAGGGAGGGAAAGGAGTGAGGGACAAAAAACTACAAACTGGATACAGTGTACACTGCTCATGTGATGGATGCACCAAAATCTCAGAATCACCACTAAAGAACTTATTCATGTAACCAAACACCACCTGTTCCTCAAACATGTATGGGAATAAAAAATAAATAAATAAGTAAAAATCCATTATCATTATGTCCCCCCAAGTCTCTACTAGCCAGGACAAGTAAATGGTAAAAGTTTAATACAAATGCAGCCAACAAGCATCTATTTATTATCTGTGGTGTATGAGGTGCTATGCTAGGCACTCATGGAGTACAAAAATGAATCAAATATGCCTACAGCCTGAAGGAAATCAGGCATGTCCACAAACAACTCTGGTATGGGTGAAATATAACAGAGTAAAGATACAAACAGCAAGATGAAATCAAAGGTTTTTATTGGGATAGAAGTGGAGAATGTCATAGACAAAATAGCATTTAAGCTTGGCCTTGCGGGATTTGAAACACAGAAATGGGCACTCTGAAGGGGAGAGAATGAGGTGGGGAAAGGCACAGAAGAGGTAAATGAGTGAATTCAACAGAATTGGAAGTTGTCTTGAACAGGAGTTTGGAGAGAGTGAGGAGAACAAAAAGCACTGTGCTAAACCGAGAAGAGGCTGACTGCTCTGCTGAAAAGCACAGGCTTTGTTTCAAGCACAGGAGTCCTGGTCAGCTGTCTGGTGTTCCCCCATGTAATCTGTTATTAACAATGAAGTGTGAATAATTCCCTGCACAGCATAAATTAGAGGAGATTCAAGGTACTCTGTGCCATAGCATTTCTTTAGTTAACTGAGATCTGTCCTCAAATGGCGAAGTTCCATAAGCACTAGGGCCGTGACTACCCCATCACCAAGGTTACCTTCTGGAAGCAGAGAAAGACTCAACCTTGAAGGGATTTGCTTCCCTACCAATTTTTGTCTGTTCCCATAAAATTTGTATATGCTTGTGGGAGGGTTTCTCACCTGGAAGTTGCAACAGAAAGACAGAGATGCTGACTTGTATGCTACGACAGAAAGGCAGAGATGCTGAGGTCCTGGAGGAGAGGAACCTGTGACAGAAAGCACGCCTTCATTAACTGCTGTTTTCTACTAGCTGTACATCACTGGCCTTCCTTAACCTTATTTACTGAACGCTGAGCACTGTGCTAAGCAATTATGAGATCAAGGAATCATACGGGGATTCTATCTTGGAAAAGAGTCAGCTGCCATCATCATCAGAGCCACGGGAAGGGCCTTTCCAGGGCAGAGGGAAGAAAAAACGGGAAAGTGAAGCATCTAGAAGGCAGAATGCCAGCAAAGAGTCTTGTGCAAGAGTCCAGGACAGCTGGGAATGAACAACAGCAATATCACTAGAAAGGAGGGGACACACAAGGGAGGCAGTGAATAAGTTCATTTAAAATTAAAGAAAACAATTTGTTGTGTTTTAAAAGGAAAGCCAAGTGGAGAGAGAAACACACCACAAACAACAACAACAAAAGCATCGAATAGGATTGGAGATTTGGGGGAGACAATGAGTATAGTTGAATTTCATCAAGTTCCAGTATCCTGAAATGAAAAAATGTCTAAGGTGTTTATGGCTCACAATGGAAACAGGCTAAGCAAGCCAGCTGAAGCTGACCCCACTGCTGTCTGCTACAAGAAGACAGGTAAGTGGGAGGGAAAAGTGCTTCCTGCTGACTCCATATTCTCTTCCTACTGTTGCCAAGGTTGCCTCCTGTTCAGATCCCCACCACAGCCACAGCACTGCAAATGGAGAAGTTATGCCACCACCTGCCGCTGGCCCACTGTCTACTGGAATAATTGAAGGATGGGAGACATGGGGAAATGCCCTTGCATGTGTGTGCACACACACACATTCCCACAAAGGGGCACTTGCTTGCTCTACATCTCAATGACTTATTTAGAAAAACATTTTACAGCATTTCAAAACACAGAACTCCATTTTGGTCTGCTACTTCCTTCTACATGAAAATAAAGGCCAATTTTTGATTATAGGGTTATAAAAGTTTGACTCTGGACCCAAACACTAATATGGTATAATAATCAAGTTCATGAATCTATATAAATATACAATCTTTTTAAAAAATAAACCAGTGGTGGGAAACGGATGAGATGGATTGGCACAGAATTTAGAGCAGAGGGAACCACAACCCAACACATCAGAGATAACCAGGTTCTTCCTAGAAGCCAGAAGTTCACGAATGCAAAGAACCCTGGAGCAACTGTGAAGACAGTTTATTAATGCACTGCATTCAGAACAGCGTGGAGAACTGTGTCCTTCCCTACCGCCCAATACTCCTGCCCTCCACTCAAAACCGAAGCTCTGCTTGCTAAAAGTGTGGGTGATCTGAGTGAGGAAGTTTCCTGCTGTGGGTTTTGAGGCCAGAGAGAGCTTAAGAACCTCCAGATCTTCACCACAGACAGAAAGAGGGATACAAATAAATCAAGATGGCAGCTCTGACCAGGACCTGGCACAGAGGAAGTCTTCTCCATTGACATGGTTTCAGTCCATGGCCCACATTGCTCCCACCAGCCTGAAGGAGTGCCTGCAATAGGAAATGCTCCATCCACTGACCCGGAACCAGATCAGCTCGCCCAGTGTAGGGAGAGGCATGGCAAGGAAACTTATTCACATAACTGTAGTGGAGTCACCTTGACTCCCATTTGTAAATATGAACCCTACAAATAGACCACCATGGACCACTGGAAAATCGAGAGAAAGAAAGAGAGGACACAAGAGAACAAACATGATTAATATGTCATAAAAAATAAAATAGAGATCATTCTGGATATTAGCCATTTGTCAGATGGATAGATTGCAAAAATTTTCTCCCATTCTGTAGGTTGCCTGTTCACCCCAATGATAGTTTCTTTTGCTGTGCAGAAGCTCTTTAGTTTAATTAGATCCCATTTGTCAGTTTTGACTTTTGTTGCCATTACTTTTTGGTGTTTTAGTCATGAAGTGTCTGCCCATGCCTATGTCCTGAATTGTACTGCCTAGGTTTTCTTCTAGGGTTTTTACAGTTTTAGGTCTTACATTTAAGTCTTTAATCCATCTTGAGTTAATTTTTGTATAACGTGAAAGGAAGGGGTCCAGTTTCAGTTTTCTGCATATGGCCAGTCAGTTTTCTAAAAACCATTTATTAAATAGGGAATCCTTTCCCCATTGTTTGTTTTTGTCAAGTTTGTCAAAGATCAGATGGTTGTAGATGTGTGGCATTATTTCTGAGGCCTCTGTTCTGTTCCATCAGTCTATGTATCTGTTTTGGTACTTAAACAAATTTACAAGAAAAAACAAACAAACAACCCCATCAAAAAGTGGGTGAAGTATATGAACAGACACTTCTCAAAAGAAGACATTTTTGTGGCCAAAAACATGTGAAAAAAAGCTGATCATCCCTGGTCATTAGAGAAATGCAAATCAAAACCACAATGACAAGCCATCTTACGCCAGTTAGAATGGCAATCACTAAAAAGTCAGCAAACAACAGATGCTGAGAGGATGTGGAGAAATAGGAATGCCTTTACACTGTTGACGGGAGTGTAAATTAGTTCAACCATTGTGGAAGACAGTGTGGCGATTCCTCAAGGATCTAGAACCAGAGATACAATTTGACCCAGCAATTCAATTACTGGGTATATACCCAAATAATTATAAATCATTCTACTATAAAGACACATGCACACGCATGTTTATTGTGGCACTATTCACAATAGTAAAGACTTGGAACCAACCCAAATGCCCATCAATGATAGGCTGGATAAAGAAAATGTGGCACATATACACAATGGAATACTATGCAGCCATAAAAAATGATGAGTTCATGTCCTTTCCAGGGACATGGATGAAGCTGGAAACCATCATTCTCAGCAAACTAACTCAGGAACAGAAAACCAAACACCACATGTTCTCACTCATAAGTGGGAGTTGAATAGTGAGAACACATGGACACAGGGAGGGAAACATCACACACCGGGCCTGTCAAGGGGTGAGGGGCTAGGCGAGGGATAGCATTAGGAGAAATACCTAATGTAAATGATGGGTTTGTGGGTGCAGCAAACCACCATGGCACGTATATACCTATGTAACAAACCTGCATGTTCTGCACATGTATCCCAGAAGTTAAAGTATAATTTTAAAAAAAGAGATCATTCTGGCAGTAGAGTAGTTTTAAAATGTCCTTTTCCATCCTGAGCGATTGCAACAGCTTATTGCATCCATAAAACAGGAGAAAACCACAATGAAAAAGGAGGATGGTGGGAACAGATTCTTCCCCTTTCATAGCCTTTATTTTCCATCCCACTCTAAATAAGGGAATGTACAGCAGGATTGTCAATAGAGGTTTGAGCAATGATCACATGAAATAGGGATTTGCTTGTCTCACTACAGTGACAGCAAAGATGAAGCTAGAACTTCATTTAGAAGTGAGGCATAGAACAAAAGAGAAGAAGGGTTTCTGACGGAGGCAATAACTTCTGGGCATGGAGGCTTGAGGAGGACAGTAACAAAATGTTTGCCCATCGTGCCCTGCATTCAGAGTGTACTCCTAATCAGCTGTGGATAAGGGTGTGCTCTTTCTAAATATTGCAGAATATAAAAAGGTTTCAGGACAAAAGTACTATTAGCAAAATAGATTCTTAGAAATTAAAAATATGGTTGCAAAATTGAAAATTAAAAACTCACAGACTGAATAATAAAAAGGATATGACTGAAGATCTAGTAAGTGGTGTCTTATGTGTAAGAGAATTCTAAACATGGCAGAAAAAGAAAACAAAGAGAAAAATGTAGGATAATCTAAAAGACATGATAGATAATGGGAATTCTATATCTATCAGAAAGACATTCAAGGAGAAAACAGAGACAACAAAGGAGAAAAAGAAGCCAAAACATAACAAAAAATTTCACACAGCCCGAATAAAATGAGACTTTAATTAAAAAGCCTATTGAGGATCTACAGGATTCAATGAAAGAAGCCCTAACACCTAGAGACATGATAGGGAAGGTTCATCATTCGGAAGATAAGTAATATTTTCCCAGAAGAAAATGCCAAGCGATATGAAAGAAATAAGAGTGAGACTGACACCAGAATTTCTCACTAGCAGCAATAGATTTTAGAATATATAGTGGGGCAGTATCTTCAAAGCCATGAGGGGGAAAGAATTTGAAAGTAGAATTTGACACTCTGTCATACTATTAGCAAATGTGAAAGCAAATTTTTTGGGTACAAGAGAGTTCAGACAGTACATATTCATTCTGAAAAACTACTCAAGGATATACTGCAATCAAAAGAAAAGGAATCCAAGAAAGATGAGGTAAGGCATAGAAAAGGACTGCTGAGTTTGATCCAGAAGGAATGATCTGTATGCTTAGTAAATTCCTCCTTGAGCTTCACTGTGTGATAACAGTAACTAATATTTACATAATAATGTTGTGAATGCTAGTTGTATAATCAAATTTTACATAAATATGAAACAAATTTTATAACCACAGAACAGTAGCTATTATAAACCTTACCAACCTAAAAGCAATCATTTAACCAAAAAGGGGAGAATGGGTAGGGGAAAAGAACGGGAAAGAAAGGTAAATGTGCAAATTATTTCATCTCTCATCACAAGTCACCAATAGATATGTCTAAAGTTGGTAAGTCAAAAATATAGGTTTATTATAAATATAGGTATATTATAAATATAGGCATATTATTTAACAGTGGGTGAACTGAAAAACTATAATCAAAATCATTAAGTAGGTAGAGGGTAGGAAAGTGAAAGGGAAGCTGTATGTACTAAATTCCTTACTCACAATATTTGGAAGGCAATAAAATGATCTAAACTTCAGGGATGTATTATATAATGTTCTAAGGATAACCCTTTAGGTAATGAGACCGAGTGGATGAGAAGAGAGACTTGTACTTTTTCTATATATCCTTCCACATGAAATTTTTTTACCATTTGTACTCATTTATGTAATTCCAAAGCTAGACAAATATATTCAAAGAAATAAGCAAATAAGTAACTTATACACATATGTATATAACAATAAATATGTTTAAAAACTACAGCAGATTTGAAACATCCTTAGAGATATATACCATGGTTTGGAAAGACAGTCACTGCATATGAACTGAAAAATAGCGAGTTTTGGATCAGATGATACATGATCGCAACTGGGTAAAAACAAATTATGTGTATATGTGTATGAACATGCCTAGAAAATATCTGGAAGCAGATTCACAAAACTGTTTAACAATGTTCACCTACTAAGAAGTGGTTTTAGAGGAGTTGAGCATCATAGCTTTTGCCTCTTAATATATAAACTTCTTTATCATTTCCATGTTTTTCAACAAGCCCGTATATATCGCGTGATTAAGAAAATAGGGGCCGGGCGCGGTGGCTCACGCCTGTAATCCCAGCACTTTGCAAGGCTGAGGTGGGAGGATCAGGAGGTCAGGAGATCGAGATCATCCTGGCTAACATGGTGAAACCCTGTCTCTACTAAAAATACAAAAAAATTAGCCGGGCGTGGTGGGGAGGCGCCTGTAGTCAGTCCCAGCTACTCGGGAGGCTGAGGCAGGAGAATGGCGTGAACCCGGGAGGCGGAACTTGCAGTGAGCCAAGATCCGGTCACTGCACTCCAGCCTGGGCCACAGAGCCATCTCAAAAAACAAAAAACAAAAAAAAAAAAAAAGGAAAGAAAATAGGGAAGTGAAATTTTCTCTGTTTGCTGATGACATAATCATATATACAGAAAGCACCAAAAATTTCATCTAAAAACTGATAAACAAATGTGGTAAATTTGCAGGATACAAAATCAACATGCAAAAATCAGTAGCTTTTCTATATAATAATAAAGAATTATCCAAAAAGGAAATTGAGAAAACAATTCCATTTACAATACCAAAACAGCAAAATACTTGGGGTAAATATAACCAAGGAGGTGAAACACCTGACTACCAAAAACTACAGAACACAGATAAAAGAAATGGAGGAAAACACAAATAAATGAAAAAAGTATACCTCTTCATGGAGTGGAAAAATTAATATTGTTAAAAAATCTATGCTATCCAAAGTGATCTACAGATTCAAGGCACTGCCTATCAAAATTCCAATGCCATTTTTCACAGAAATAGAAAAAATAATCTTTAAATCTGTATGGAACCAAAAAGACCCCAATTAACCAAAACAATCTTGAGCAAAAAGAACAAAGCTAGAGGCATCAAACTCTCTGATTTCAAGATATATTATAAAGCTACTGTAATCAAAGCAGTATGATACAGGCATAAAAACAGACACATAAATTAATGGAACAGAATAGAAGGCCCAGAAATAAACCCACATATGTAAGATCAATTTATTTATAACAAAAGTGCCAAGAATACACAATAGGGAAAGGACAACCTCTTTAATAAATGGTGTTGGGAAAACTGGATATCCACGTATAAAAAAATGGAAGTGACACTTATGCCATATTAAAAATCCACTCAAAATGGATTAAAATTTTTAAAAAATAGCTGAAACTATGTAACTACTAGAAGAAAATATAGGAGAAATGCTCGATGACATTGGTTTGGGAAATGAGTTTTTTGGATACAATCTTGAATGCACAGGCAACAAAAGCAAAAATAGTTTGATAGCATGAAACCAAAAAGCTTTCTGCACAGCAAAGTAAACAATTGACAAAGTGAAAAGACAACCCACAGAGTGGGGGAAAATATTTGCAACCATAAATCTAATAAGGGGTTAATATTCAAAATATATAAGGAATTCAAACAATTCAAAAGGAAGAAAACAAATAAGCTAATCAAAAATGGCCAAAGGACATGAATATCTGGAGTTTGATTTTCTTGAGAAAGATAATCTAAGGAGTTTCACACTTTGGAATACCAGCTGTGGTGAGGGTGGGTGAAGTCCCAGGACTGAAAACAAGCGACTACTAAGCTACTAAGTCTGCATTCTGAATGGTGGGATCACTCTTACCCACATTGTAACTTTCATGAAACAGACAACCAGGCTTTTACCCCCTGGAAAGAGACTGAAAAATTATAGATCTGGAGAAATCAATCCATTACAGAGAAAACATTGCAATGAAGCTCATTAATCCAAACACTCTGTTCAAGGAGCACACAGGGCTCCAATTAACATTTTTAGTTCCTTATGTAGAAAACGAATGGATGGTCAAATATTTATGACAAGCCTTCAAAATCAAGAGCAAGAGCAAAGGAAGGCAGGGAGGGAGGAAGGAAGGCAGGAATGGAGGAAGTCTAGAGAGAAGAGATAATTCGGGGACCAGAAAAAGTGTTTTTTAAAAAGCCTATAATGAATATCCTCAGAGAAATAAGGGAGCACTGTAACAACGAACCCAAATCTATGCAAAAATATATATTTACATTATTCATTTTATATATATTTATAAGAAACATTTAGAGGACAAAAAATATCTCTTGAAAATTAAAAACAGGACGGGCACAATTTTTAAAAATTCATTAGAACAACTGGAAGACAAAGTTGAAGAAATCTTTAAAAATAGTCCTGCCTACCCCTATCCCATAAAAGAAAACCAACTTGAAAGGGTCCATTACGTATGTGCCCAGCATAATAAATGAAAAAGAGCACATGATTATGCAATTTCAGAACACCAAAATCAAAGAGCCACAAGGCTTGGGTGAGGTAGGGGGCTGTGGTAAGAAGCCACATACTTTTGTTTGTTTGGTTGGTTTGGTTTGGTTTTTCCCTTGGTCGTGGTTGTGGTTTGTAAGGGAAAGAAAACTCTATCACTATTTAATTTGTTGCCGGATTGCTGTAGTAAAAGATCCCATTTGAAAAGGAATGACATCAACCAGGGGCCCAACACTACATCCGGGATACATGTAGATGGCTGAGGTCAACACCCAAACAGGCAAGTGAGGGATGGCAGAGTGGAAACCCCATTTCAGGGTGCTGCCATGGTCCTCTCAGGGAACAGGGGGCAGAACTGGGATGGCTTAGGTAACCCACTTGGGTTTGAAGAAACCACAAAAATTCTTCCATCTGAGCCTCCTAAAGGGCCTCAGGATAAGAATAAAGGGAAAGCAGGTCTCTGGCAGTACTCCAAACACACCTAGGTGCATGTTTCAATACATCTATGCAGAACCCAACCTCAGAGACTCCCTTGAAGCAGCAGAATGCCTAGAAGATTCCAGAAGCTCTTGAGCCTAAATAAGAGACAAGCAGTATACTAGTGGATCCTACTCCCTTTTCACTGTCCCCTACCCACTCAACATCTGCTCCCTCCTCACCTCCATTGCTTTCCACGGTCATTCATTAGCATCACTGCCTCACACACAGTTTCCACTTCCTGGTCCCTTTCTTGACTCATCATACTCATTTTTCAGAACTGCTGCCCTGTCAGATTCAACTGTCTGCCAGCCGCCCATGCAGATGATCCGACTGAAGAAGAATCCACAACTACACCTCACAACCCAACACCAGGTAGGCTAGTAACACAGCTCAGCAGCCATGCTATTTACTTTCCCTCCCTATTCTATTTACTTTCCCTCTCTCCTAAAAGACTGCTGCACAACTACTCTTGCCACTTTGACCTCTCACACTGTCTGCCCCACATTCACTCTCAGCTGATGAACTTGCTCCGAATTCCCTGAAGAATCGAGGCTGTCAAAAGACAACATCCACAGAACCACATGTGCCCAGAGCAGCCCACTCTCCCTTTCTTCCTGTCCTCCTCTGTGAAGACATTCCCTCCTCCAGTGCACAGGGTTCCACCGTCCTATCTATGTGATGGCATCCCAGTAGCCATTCCCCATCTCCCTCCTTTGAAAGAGCTGCTTATACGGAAGGATGTTTCCAATACCTTCCGTCCCATTTTCTCATGAACTCATTCCAAGTATACCTCCACCCCCTCCCTCTATCACGGCTGCTGTTGACAAGATGGAAAATTATCAATTCTCATCCTACTTGACCCAATAGCAGCATTTGATACAGCTGATCACTTTTTCATTTTACACCATCTTCATTTGTCTTTCATGATGCCACAGTGAGATGGACTCCATTTCAATCTCCTTTGCTGGTTCCCTCTCTTCTTTCTGAGTGTTCCAAGGCTCAACCTTTGGTCTCCTTCCCTTTCCTTTTTACACTCACTACTGTGCTAATCTCATTCATCATCTCCATGCTGAGGACCCATAACATTATATCAAGTCCAGACTCTCTCCCAAACTCCAGACATCTCCACTCAGATGGTCTAAAAACATCTCAAATTCAACATAGCCAACACTGAACTGATTTCCCTCCTCAAAAACTTATTCCACCTGTAGACTTCCCCATATCAGTTGTTGACTCAACTTTATCATTGATCAGGACAAAATAATCATCCATAACTGAATTCCTTCTCTCACTTACTACACCCAGACCATTGGGAAAATCCTGTCAGTTCTACCTCAAGATATATTTGAAACATGATCACTCCTCACCATGTCTTCATTTCCACCCTTGTCAGAGTCACCATCGGTCTTCATTTCTCACCTAGATTGCTGGAACCTGTCCTACCTGCTCTCCCTGGCTCAATCTTTGGCTCCCTTTGGATGTCTTCTTAACCCAGCAGACAAAGAGAACACTTGTGACAAGTCAGATCGTGCTCTCAAAGTCCTGCAATGAGTTCTCATTTCCTTCAGAATAAAAGCCAAAATCTTAGTTGCCACAGGGACCCCCTTACTTTCCTGATCACATTTTCTCCCACTCCTGCTTCACTCTGCTCTAGCCACATTGGTCTTCTTCCTGTTTCTAGAATATTCCAGAACTGCTCTTGCTGTCAGGACTCTGCACTTGCTGGGTCATTTGCCTGGAATGCTGTTCCCTCCACATGGCTAACTTTCTCACCTCCTCCTTCAGGTGTTGCTCAAAGGATCTCTCAATGAGGCTTACTCTAACCTGACCCTCACCCTGCTCTGGCACTCCTAAACTGCTATCTCCAGCTCTTGTTTTCTTTTGTCCACAGTTCTTGTCAACTTTCAAAAATAGATAATTAAGTTGTCCACCATGTTTGCTTTCTTTCTGTCTCCCCCACTAGAACGTTAAGCACCAGTGAGGCAGGGCTTGGTGTATCCCAAAAACCAGAACACTGCTGGGCTCATAGCCTGTCCGGTGAAAAGTGCCGAATGAACAAAGTAATCAATGAACCTGGAGCTGCCATTTCCAACCAGACTATGGACACGTTAAAGCAGTTTTTCTCTAAGCTTTTTTAAGTGTGGAGATTCTATTTGATTAATAAAATCTGAAGACCTACCCCTAATACCAGTATGTTTCAGGTACTGTTCTAGGAACAAAATGGATTAAAATTTCTGCCCTCATAGAACTTACATTTTATTGGCTCCATGGATTTATAAACATTTGAACACATAGTACATACATGTGTAAAACATACTATTTAATGTTTGGTGATCATATAGAGTAGTGAACATCTTACTTTAATGCATGCATTCTCAACAGGAGCAATTATTGTCTTTGATAGGACAAATGTTAGTTCTGGAGGTCAAGAAATCTTAAATATTACAGTGGCTTGTAGTCTCCCAAAGCTCAACCAACCTCAGTTTATTTTTGCTCTCACCAAATGCAGTTTGATACAAATTTTCTAATTTAAAAAAAAAAGAATTGAGACACCACAATAATGTGTCAGGCTTCCTGGGTTCATAGATCTTAGCACCATCCATGCTCCAGAAAGACCCCCAGCTTGGCTGTGGAACCTCTAAGGTTTCAGGACTACAACCCCCTCAAAAGCTGATGGAGGTAGGAGCCTCCCACAGCACAGCGTTGGCACAGGGACGCTTCACTGAAATATAGGAATATAAAGATTAAGAAAAAGATGAGACTGGGGGCAAGGGAGAGACAAAGAAAAAGGCTGTGATTATTTATCCTAAGAAACTTTTTTAAAAAAGAAAAAATAAAAGCTCATGAGAAAATAAGCATTTGAGTTTGTTCATGGATAGAAAAAGATGTGTGCCGCACCAGTGATTCCTAACAATTAAGAACTTATGCTGTCACAAATGACTAAGTGATCTTTCACTAAGGTTGATTAATGACATGATTCAAACAAAGATGGAAGAGACAACCCAACCTCTACACCTGAGAAGGCAAGGGTTGAATAGGGGGCATTTCCTGCTAAATACTTAGTCTTGACATGGCCAGTTCACACATCAGGGAGTGTTTACACTTGCACACTTAGGTGGAGAGTTCTGGAGCTCGTCAGAGATGCCCATCCTGGCCTCCCAAGCCCTTCATCCCACTTTGCCCTCCTTGTTGATGGCAGCACCCCCTGCAGATGCATAGAACATCTCTCCGTAACCACACACACACACACACACACACACACACACACACACACACACGGGAAGTTTTTCTCTTCCAATGGAAGCGGTAGAACTCGACTTCAAATTTATCATCTTTGAATCCCAAAGACGGGCAAAAGAGAAGTGATGCAAAAACTTCAGGTCATCAAAGCTGTTGGCTCGCAACCGGCACTGAGGCTGGGTTCTGAGGTACAGGGGAGTGATGCTTTCTGAAAACAGCTATTCAGTGTCTGTTCACCACTTGTACTCAAAACCACATTGTTCTCTCACGTACAGGTAATTTCCCTTCAATATAAGAACTGTTCTTAGAGGTAAATGAGTGTGTGCATTTTGACCTATAACATACATTTTTAGAAACATGCACACAGTACAATGTTATGTGCACAGAATCTCAACAGTCAAATTGTTTGAATGGCCAGAACTTTTCACAAAGCCACAAGATAACAATGAAATTCACAATGACCAACTGCCACATCCTGGAACACCTTCTGAATTACAAGATGAAGCAGCATTGTGCAATGGCCTTATGGGCGCACAGGAACCACACTGCCCAGAGCTCCACCTCTCTTTAGTCAAGCTACTTATCATCTCGATGCCTCTGTTTCTTTATCTGCAAAATGCCCACAAAAATAGTCCCTAACTCATAGGGATGTTGTGAAGATAATAAACACTCGATAAATGGTAGAGATTTTTTTTACCCCAAAAGAGCCTTAGTGTGAATTTTATATTACTGTGTTCTAATTCCTTTTCAAATTTATAATCTATCTATGGTATAAGTTGACACTCACCAAGTCAAAATATTCATTAAACAGGATACCTCATTCTAAAATTATGAAGTTTATTATTGTAGCAGAGACTGCTCTTTGCCCACCAAATATCCATTCAACTCTTTTTATTAAAAGAACTCATTTATTCCAGGTACAATGTGCACAGCTTAAAGACTGTATTTCCAGCATTCCTTTTAGACAGATGTATCTAAAGTTCTGACCAGTGGATATAACAGGAAGCACAGAGTGTGATGGCTGAAGCTCCAGTAGCCCCATTAGGCCAGGAGTCCACCTTGAGAATGGAAGCCTGTGCCAGGATAAGGGAACCGAAGGTCAGATGGGCTTGGGTCCCTTTGACTGTGGAGTTGCCATGCCACTGGTAAAATATGTCTAGATTAATTTTATGTAAGGGAAAAAATAAACTGTGTCTTGGTTATGCCAAGGCTTTATCTTGAGGTTTTCTGTAATGTGTGGTTGATTCAAATCCTAAAACAGTCACATTTGAAATAGGATTTATTCTATAATAGATTCTATTTCTTACCTCTGTATTCTTGTACCTAATTCATTTAAGTATTTGCATGTATAAATACTTTAAGCTTGTAGGATAACTTAAAGCATTTAAATGTAGCCCCAAATCTAGTTAATATTAACTCCCAACACTGGCAGGGGTCAATAGCTAGAATTTTTTTTTCTTAATTGTAACAACATGTAAAAACAAAACAATCAAATTTTAATCACTTTTGGTTAGTTGTAATAAGATTGTTAGAAAATAAAGGCATGAAAGCATGAAGGCAGATCACAAAACACATGTAAAAAGAAATACACAAGCTGAATGTCTAAAATGCTTTTTAGAAACTGGTTTCTATCCCAGTTTTGCAAAATTCCAGGTTCTCTCATGATTTTCTGTTCAGCTACGTAACAGTCTTAAAAACTTAGGCTCAAATTAATTATATTGAAATCCTCAAAACCACCAACAATGATAATAGCGAATATTTTTGAATCTTACTAGGGGACTGGGTTGCCCTATGGCAAAAGCTGTGTCCTTCAATGGCTGTAATATACAGACATGTATTTGTCACATGGAAGACAGAGAAAAGAGAAAGGTTTTTTTTTTTTTTTTTTTTGGAAAAGAGCCAAATAATGATAAAAGGATACAACTCTTTAAACATGCACAGTCACTTCTTTAGCCTATGCTAAGAGTTTCAATAAAAATGTCCTAGAATTCAAATTGTTTCCCTAATACTAAACTATTCTGTTATTAACCTTTCTCTACCTCAGTGGTGTCATCCATAAGTTGGCAATAAAATGGGGAAAATAAAAGCACTCGGCTGAGTTAATAGGGGTAAAATGCTTGAAACAGCACCTGGCACACAATTAGCTGCTATCTGCAACAGATAAATTAGTAAACTCTGCTCCATTTCTGCTCCTTCATGTGTGAAATGGGCAGATATTAATAACAGTATTCATATTCCTCATGAAATAACTGGTGCAGTAGAATGAAAGTTCCATGAAGGCAGAGATTTGGTCAATTTTGCTCTCTGGTGTATTTTCACACACAGAACTCAAAGAACTAAAAACAGAAGTACCATTCAACCAAGGAATCCCACTACTGGGTACATACTCAAAGGATTATATATCATTCTACCATAAAGACACATGCACGTGTATGTTCATTACAGCACTATTCACAATAGTAATGACATGGAAGCAACGTAAATGTCCACCAATGGTAGACTGGAGGAAGAAAACGTGGTACATATACACCATGGAATACTCTGCAGCCATAAAAAGAAAGAAGAGATCATGTCCTTTGCAGAAACATGGATGGAATTGGAGACCATTATCCTTAGCAAACTAACACAGAAGCAGAAAACCTGATAATGCATATTCTCACTTAGAAGTGGGAGCTAAATAATGAGAACACATGGGCAAAAAGAGGGTAGCAACAGACCCTGGGGCCTATATCAGGGAGGGTGAGAGGAGGAGAGGTTCAGAAAAAAAATACTGTTGGGTACTACGCTTAGTACCTGGGTGACAAATAATCTGTACACCAAGCCCCAAGTCACGAGTTTGCCTATATAAAAAACTTGCACATGTACCCATGAATCTAAAATAAAAATTAAATATTTTTTTAAAATAACAGTTCCTAGCACACAGGAGTTCATCAAAGAACTGTTAAATGAAATGAAACTGTTTGTACTATTATTATCAGATGCTGTCAGAGCCGCAAGTATCACCTATTTCTATTTATTTATTCTACCTTACTTCATTGGCTTATTGATTTATCTTCTTGCAATGTGTTTATATTCTTATCCAAGAATCAAATCTAAAGTTTTAGATAAGAGAAATCCCCTATGAATTTAATATTATTTTTATTCTATTTTTGCTATGAAATGTCTGTTTCTTTTTTATATATGCTACGAAAAGTCATATAACTTCATTTTGGTAAAATGTATATAACATAAGATTTACCATTTCAACCCTTTTTATGTATACAGTTTAATGGTAGTAAGTACATTCACACTGTTGCACAACCAACACCACTGTCTAGCTCTAGAATATACCCTCTTTTTAAAAAATACCGCTTCTGTGATATGTGAAGTTTAGTTTATTAAAAGTAATCAAGGCAAAGCAAATCAAAAATTACTTAACTGGGCAATAATAACCATTTACCCATTTTGACAATCACTGTCATGCTAAAGATTCCGTCAAAGTGGTCTTGCTATTTGTTAGGCAAACAAATCTATTTAGGTAGATCTCTCTGATTTTACAAGATTGGGGCTACGTGTTTTGACATGTATATGTTAGATACCAATTGACTATTTGATTTTATTTGATTATACATCTACATATTTGTGAATCTTTTTAATTTGAAACCTCTCCTAACCAGGTTCAGTGGACCCTCCCACTTCCACAGACCCAGTGAAAAGGCAGCATTGGTCTGGATCGCGGTTCAGGGAGTTACAAGATCTACTTGAGAAGAGACAACATATTTTTCAGGCTATATCTCTGAATTGTAGACAGCAATAAAGAAAAAACCAAACCTGACTGTATTCCATTCTGCCTTACTGATGCAAAAAGAAAATCGCTGACAGATAGAACTTGAATGCATGTTTTGGAAGAAATTCTTCTATAGCTCAGGGCCTTGAATGAATTTTTATATTTAAACCATTCATCTACCTAGTTTTAAAACATGCATTTCAAATGCCATAAGCAAACATCTTGACCAGGTAAAAAGAACCAAATGTTATGATGTGCCATGTTATTCTATGAAGAGACACTTTTAACACCTCCAGAGAGGGAACTGCCCACCGTTTTATTGGGATCTGTATTTATGAAAGTCACATAATGAATACATGTAACACTACAAAAAGAAACTTTAATTCCCCCTAAGAAAAGGGTACTTCCATCGTTTTATTACATTTCCCCTTCATTTAGCAATCACACTTCTGCTTTTTCCTACTATTGTATTAGGGGCTCTGCTAGATGCAGCTAAGTGATGAATCCTAGACTAAAAGGACAAGGCCACTTGTTTTTAAAACTAAATCATGGTGAATTTGTCTCAAGAATTTTAAAACAGAACTTAGATTTTAACACGTCAAGCAATTTACTTACAAGGGAGAATGATCCTTAGAAGTACCCATTCGAAGTTGAGCAAACTGCATGGACCAGTTTAGTAACCAAGGCAACAGAATTGAAACCCTAAGATTCCCTGGAACTAGGGGTTCCCAATCAGGAATAGTTAATTTCGTCATGAATTAACATTCTATTTCAATGTGCAACCATGTTCTTGAGACAACCATGTTCTTGAGACAGGGGATTTAGTTCACGCTAGCAAGAAAAATGCCTAATGGGGGTAATTAAGAAAGGGCGGGGTAAGAGGAGAGAAGTAATAATTGTGCCAAAAATAAACAGTCAGTTTAGACTGTAGTCTAAAGTAAAGACAACCATGCAAATCTACAGGTTAGAGCTCTCTGGTTCCTGTGAAAGAAGGCAATAACATAAAAGTGGTATGAAACAAATTTCAAATATATTCAGTGAGCTTTCTCTAGGGAGTTATATAGGAAACAGGTGAATTCTTCTCTTTTAATTCTGCTCCACTGTAAGATTCCCTCCAAGGTCCTCACTGTATTATTATTATTATTATTATTTTTTAGGACGGAGTCTCACTCTGTCGCCCAGGCTGGAGTGCGGTGGCGCCATCTCAGCTCACTGCAAGCTCCGCCTCCCGGGTTCACGCCATTCTCCTGCCTCAGCCTCCCGAGTAGCTGGGACTACAGGCGCCTGCCACCACGCCTGGCTAATTTTTTGTATTTTTAGTAGAGACAGAGTTTCACCGTGTTGGCCAGGATGATCTTGATCTCTTGACCTTGTGATCCGCCCGCCTCTGCCTCCCAAAGTGCTGGGATTACAGGCGTGAGCCACCGCGCCGGGCCGGTCCTCACTGTTTTCTATTCTCTCACTCACTCAGCTCTAATTAGAGGCCACACCTATTTTCTCCCCTTTTTGCAGTTCTCTGGTCTTCAACTCCTAAAGAAAATTAACCTCTTTCATCACTAAGATGTAACCTCCCTTGTAGGCAGTAAAGTTGGAACTTTGGCTTAGCTATGTTGATACTTAGGGACAGAGAGAGGTTAGCACACAATGGGTCTAAATATACACCACTGTGGGGGATAAATGGCTTCCAGGGATCTGGATGCAGAATAAATTAAGCCAGAAGGATTCAATGCAGTCACCTCAGAAAGTCAGTCACATGTATCTTGGAGAAGCCACATGGTTTCAGGGTCATTCTAAGAACGCAGCTATACTATAGTCGGCCCAAGTGGCCATCACATTAAGGAATCTCAATTTGTGAAAAATAATATTTCAATAAAAAAGGAGAACACTTGTTTTGTTAAAGGAGTGGTAACTTCACGTGGTTATTTGTCATAGGTTTTATTTAAATGAATGCTACCCTGACTACATTAAAATATGATTTATTTAATTTAAATTTATTTTGCACATATACAACTTTTAAAGAACAAGTTCACGGCTTAAGCAAATTAAACTCAGATTGTAGAAATACTTCTCATTTGCAAAGTCTTCTGGATAAAAATAGATACCCAGCCAATAAAGACTATTCACCTTTTCATTTCAAAAAGGAAATTCAACCATAATATAAACTCATCATCCAGCAACAAATATATCATGAAAGAAAGAAGAAAATAATTAAGAGTTATTATTGTGTCTTAGACCCCAGTGGATTCAGTCCTACAAGATACTCTGGACCAAGGACTAGTTGTTCTGTAACAGCAAACTCAATTCAAAATTGTATTTGCTAAGCAGTTTGAAGTTTCAGAAAGGAGGCAGGAAGTCAGATGTCTCATTAGGGGAAAAAATGAGTAGAGAATCCGAATAGAGAGAAGGGAGTTCAGGGAATAAAACAAGGGAAAAATAAAATTAAGACATTATGTGAAGGGGAGAATGGCAGGGAAAAGGGTGGGCCAAAGAGATTGTCTGACTTAAGCAGATAATATTGGAAAGTAGAAATCAAATAAAATGGTCACCAGCCTTTTTACAAAGGTCTTTCCCAAGACTCTGTTGAAGAAAAGTTAACCTAGGGGTTAGGTACCCTGAGGCATAATCTGATTCTGCATTTTAAACTTTAGGGGATACTATTATTTACCTGTTAAAGCAATTACTAAGCTAAATAATAAAGTCCTAATGCCAAACTGTTAATTGAAGTGTTGTCTCTTCTAATATTCACGTCCACCTGAACCTTTACTTGTGATTGTATTTGGAGATCGGGTCTTTGCAGATGTAATCAAGTTAAGATGAAGTCATACTAGATTAGGGTGGGACCTAAATCCAAATGATAAAGTAGGATGTAGACCAAGCTGGTGACAGTGGAACAGGAAAGAAGCATAAATTTAGAGATGGTGAAGAGGAGGAGCCAGTGGTACACAGTAAAGAGGAGTCAGGCACAAAGATGATTCCACTGTCGAATAAGCAACAAGGATGGAGACCCTGGCAGAAGGGAGAGGAGTAGGAGAAGCAACTGAGTTTGATGGTAAAGGGACAAAGAGGGAAACAGCTAGTTTGTTTGCAGAGGCTAAAAGTTAACAGCTGAGGCTCTGAGTGGACTAACTTTTCAAGTTGGTTCAAAGCGGTAGGAAGAATGAAAGAATTTGGGAGGACAGATGGGAAAAGTGAGAATGGAACATCCTTTACTCTTGGGGAACAATTTTGATGTCCTATTACAAACAAATGGTACTTCACCGGATTACCTATCAGTA
The DNA here is from genome assembly GCF_043159975.1 of Macaca nemestrina. Classification (NCBI taxonomy): domain Eukaryota; kingdom Metazoa; phylum Chordata; class Mammalia; order Primates; family Cercopithecidae; genus Macaca; species Macaca nemestrina. Next base: position 71,081,741 of record NC_092129.1, on the reverse strand, counting down.
CTGGTCTTATTTAAATGTCTCAAGTCTCATGGATTTCTATCTTTTATTTCTAAGATTAATTAAAAGTTACTAAATACGTCCAAGCAGGACACATGAATCACACTATCTATGCAGTTAATATAAATTAAGTGAAACTATAATTTTGAATAAATAAGTTTTTTTTAATTTTTGATTTCAGAATTGGAAAAAATAATCAAACAAGTAGGCCAATGGGTCATATCTTTCCCCCTACTTGAAAGCTCTTAACCAATAGTAAACTTGGAAGTCAAGTATAAAAGAAGTCTGAAAAATACTTCTGTAGGAGGCTGTTCAACAAATGAAATTGAAACAATGGTGGAGTCATCTGTATGAAAACCATGTTGGAGCCCCACCTCACATAGCATACCAGAATGAATTCAAATGCATCAAAGATGCAAAAAAAAGGATAAACTACTAAAGTACCAGAGGAAAACATTATTCTGAAGGTTAAAATCTTTTACAAGGTATTTATGAGGTAGATGCATGAAACTGTTACAATTATAAATCAACTTCTGATGCGTGAAACTCTTACAATTATAAATCAACTTCTAAGCCAGTTCAGTGAACCACTTGGGTGGCCAGAAAAGAAATACATGAGAGTAAATGATTAGCCAAGTCTCTACTAGATGAGCTAAACCTTCTTCCTTAAATCAATAGCTCCTTATTTCTTTTGCTTCAAAAATACAATAGAAGAAAATTCTATTTTTAATACACTTTGTATTAATTTCCAAGGGCTCCCATACGAAGTATCAAAAACTAGGTGGCTTCAAAAACAACAGAAATGTATGCCTCACAGTTCTGGAGGCTAGACATCTGAAATCAAGGCCATGCTCTCTCTCAAGGTTTCAGGGGAGATCCACTCTGGCCCCTTCTAGTTTCCAATGTTGGCCAGTAAACCTTGGCATTCCTCAGCTTGCAGGCCCAGCACTCCAGTCACATGACTGTCCTCTCCCTGTGTCTCTTCATGTCATCTTCCTCTGTGCATGTCTATTTCTGTGTCTAAATTTCCACTTTCATTAGAATGCCGGTCCTTACTGGATTAGGGCTGGTGCTAATGACCTCACTTGAACTTGATTACCTATATAAAGGCACTATTTCCAAAGAAGGTCGGATTCTGAGATACTGGGGGTTAGGGCTTTAACATGCCTTTTTGAGGAGATGCAATTCAGCCTGTAACACACTTCAATCATAATATATCTATTACTTAAAACACACATTCTCCATGTCAAACCCCCTGGAAGTAGCAAAGCCACAGGCCAACCTTCCCCACAGGGTGCCCTGGGGACACCAAGCACCACGAGTCCACCATGTTCAACATAAACACAACCTGACCGAGACTCACTGTATTAGCCTGTTTTCACATTGCTCATAAAGACATATCCCAGGCCAGGCAATTTACAAAAGAAAGAGGTTTAATGGACATACAGTTCCATGTGGCTGGGGAAGCCTCACAATCATGGCCGAAGGTGGAAGGCACATCTCACATGGAGGCAGCCAAGAGAAGAAGAGCTTGTGCAGAAAAACTCCCCTTTTTCAAACCATCAGATCTCTTGAGACTTACTCACTATCACAGGAACACAGGAAAGACCTGCCCCCACGATTCAATTACCTACCACAGATGCCTCCCACAACAGATGGGAATTCAAGATGAAATTTGGGTGGGGACACAGGAAAACCATATCACCCAATGACACAGAACCTGGAGGAGGGTGGGCAAAATGTCCCTGACATGTTTCTCAAATACTGTCAAGATGAAAAAAGGATTTTTTAAGGTTTAATAGCATCTAGGCCAATAAGCATCTATGAGGCTTCAAAGTTTCATGTGAAAGAAAAATCCAGTCAACAACAGCTGCTTTCCTTGAGTTTCACCAGAGCTTCCACAGGAGCAGTAGAAAGCTGGGTGGGGTGACTTGGACATGGAACACTTGCAAAAAAGCTGCATATTGCCAGTCCAGAGGGGTTGCTATCATGCCTGCTAGGGCGATTCCAGCCCAATCCTAAGTCTCTTATTATACAGTGGGTGCAAAATCTAAATGGCAAATCTTGTCCTTAAACAGAGGCTTCTGTCATCTCTCCAGGATGTCTCCCATACGTCCATGTCATGTTATCTTTCATTACCTTGCCAAAGCATGCTGCTGGACACCACAACAGCCTGACAGCAGGGTCTACTGGTCCAATGACAGGTTGGGAAGCAGAGTCCTGGGAAGCCCTCCTAAATCTCTGGAATCTACAGGGACCTCCCAGAATTGAGTGTGTGCCTTTGAAGATGCTCCCAATTCCCAGATTGAGGTGTTACATCCTCTCCCAGAACCCTCATCCCTACCCACTTTAAGTTTCCAATTTCATTCACGAAGTGAAACTCGCTTGTAAATAGACAGTTGAAGCCTGCTAAAGTCCTCAGAGTGCATGGCTCCATATTCCTCTAGCTATTTCTCTGTCCCTTACAAAAGAGAGGTTGGAAATGGAATGGAGTCTCACTAAGGTGACTGTCCGGGAGATATCAGAACAACAGGTAGATTTTGAGGAGAAGAAAAAGGAGAAATGTCACAGCCTTAGAGAGCAGCTCTAGTTTATGGGAAAATTGAGCTGTAACAGGGCTCAGAGACTTCTGAAACTCAAGACTTTCAAAAATCACCTGTCATTTGTTCATTTATTCATTGATTCAGGCATTTCCTGAGCTCAAATCTGCTAATTTTAATGATGAGGATGAGGATGAGAGGCAGAGAAGCAAATTCCTGGATTCCTGGGGAACACAGACACAGAACGGGCCTTGAGCCCTGGAATAACTCACACAACCATGCATCCTCCAGACAACATAGAAACTGCCAAGAAACCTGAACTTGGGGCTGCTGGGAGGCATGTCCAGAAAGAGTAGATTGTCTACCCCTGGGGCCAAAACGGAGCAAGGAGGCCACCTGAAGTCAATGACAGGGAGTCAGGAATGAGGAGGAAGAGGGGCCTTCTAGAGTGTTGAGTAGAGGGGGACTCGGCAGGAAAGAGGAAGGAGAAGGTCACCTAGTTTGCCACTAAAAGAATGAGGAAGTGGTTAAGGTGGCATGTTTCACACAAAGCCAAGCTGCCACTGAACTGCCCCTTGTCCTCTCTTCCTCTTCCTGGGCCAACACTCTCAGTGTACTCTCTCAGATCTGTGCCCAGCAGCAGCTCATGAGGCTGTCACACTTTTGGTTATAAGTATTTAACAGGCAATAAAAAACTCAGGGCTAGACATCTATCAAAATCTTCATAAAATATGTAGAATTATAACACAAACTTGAAGTATAACATTGCTTTTGAGACATGTAAAATTATGGTGAATTTTGGAAAAGGCTTAACTTTTAATAAATCAAAAGGACACTGTGGTGACACAATTCAAGCTTCTGGGGAAAAAAATCTCAGATGTATTTCATTAACACCAAAACTAAGAATGAACCACTGAATGATGCAATTGAGTGTGATGCTGAAATCAAAAATACAACCACTCTTTCAGTCAGTCATATTTTTTCCTTTTTAACCTTCAGCTCAATGATATTACAGTTATTGACTAGTTTTACCATGTGTAGAATAATAGCAAAGTAAGATTTAGTAATCTACTTTTTAAAAAACTGAATTTCTACCCAGGGATAAGGCTATAAAATTCCTATTAAAGATAAACAAATTTCAGCAAACAATAAGGAGAAAATCTTCTCTATAGATAAATATCAAAAAGTAGATTGTGTTATAAAAAAGCATCTTTTATCAGAGCTGGCTTTGTAGGTTTTATCATTCTTATTGCTACTGTTGTTTTTAAACTGCAAAGAGAAAAAAAAATCATTTCTTAAGGTCATCTTTATCCGGGTCTACTAGAAGTACTTTACAGATTGGAACTTGACTCTCACACTTTTATGATGCATTTTATCCTAAAGCTCTGCACATCTTAATTCTGAGTAGAGAAATGTATCAAGTCAAAAAATAAGCCCCAGGTATTAATGAAGAGGAAAATTCAATTTATAATCATCAACATTTGAAAAGTTTGATAATATTCTGTTAATTAAAAAGAAGAAGAAGAAAGCACTTCTAGAACTATTAAGATAGCCCAAAGTATGGACTATTTTTGTTAAAAATTCATCATTCAAAATGAAGTCAATTCATAGTTTTTGTTATATTGACAGATATTCTGAGGATTATCCAAATGATCCATGAGGGTTTTTGTATCATATAGCTAATTCTGGGTATTTCCAGAACTGAACTGTTTGCTATTCTTCTTACTAATGATGTTTACTATTTCCTTCTTTATTTATTTATTTAGAGACAGAGTCTCGTTGTTGCCCAGGCTGGAGTGCAGTTGTGGGATCTCGGCTCACTGCAGTCTCTGCCTCCCAGGTTCAAGCAATTCTCCCACCTCAACATCCCAAGTACCTGGGACTACAGATGTGTGCCACCAAGCCCACCTAATTTTTATATTTTTTTTGTAGAGACAGGGTTTTGCCATTTTAAAAGCCAGGCTGGTCTTGAACTCCTAACCTTAGGTAATTCACCCACCCACGCCTCCTGGGATTACAGGTGTGAGCCACTGTGCCCAGCCTATTTTCTCTTTTTAAAAATTACTATTATTATTGTCATTCTCAAGCTATTATCTCATAAATGTTATATTGTCTATATTAGATTTTCAGTGTGGGCTATATTTTTTAAATAACAGATGGTATTTGAATATATAAAAGATATAAATCCTTTTCAAAATGTTGCTTTGTGTATTTTTCTGAAAAGCTTGACAACCATCTGTAGAACTTTTGCAGAAGACTTTTTTCTTCCCTCATTTTTCATCTCTTTAAAATCAATGACAATTTTTATTCTGCTTGGTCAGACAAGTAGGCCTTTGATTTACAACAGCTGTATTCCCATGGAACACACACAAACACACACATATATAATTTCATTTTGCCTTTATAATTTTTTTTAATTATCCAGTAAGAAGACATAGTTTATTGGTCTAAGGATTTTGGAATCATGCAGGTCTTTTAAACTAACATGATGAAGTTATAGAGTGGTTTTATTACATATCTTATTGCCATAAGTTTGTCTAACTCTGGCTTTAATAATTATATTTTAACAATTGCTAGCCTGTGTATAATATTTTCCTTTCCTTGACTTCTCCATTTTATTCCTAAATTCAGAAGATTATTGATGTGAATTCTTCAACCGCTGGTAATGTATTTGAGCTTGATTCCAGTTGTTACTAATGCTCTTCGATAGTTTATTATTATAAAAATGCCATGACGAGAATCTACTGATATGTAAGAAAATGTCTATACTTCAGTTCAGCAGTACTCCAGAGCTAACATTACCAAGATTTCATGAGGGAAAATAAAACTGAATAGCAACCAAGAGTTGGCTCTCAAATATATGACCATTAGTTTCTTTGTTTGTTTCTCTTTCCCTAAAATATAAGAACAAGGCAATAACAAATATAAAGAAAAAACTTACAGCCACATTACATTTATATTCCAACAATTAACTTATAATGTATCTGCTTCATATAAAAATGCCAAAATATGTAGGTACTCAAGAAAACTTTTCATTCTGAAGATGATCAGGAATTTTTGTTTGCCAGTTCGACTGACATTGAAAACCTACATTTGCCTATTATTCTCCATGCTTCCATGTAACCTAATAACCACCCAAACCACCAAAATGGTGGCCTCTAACAAGGCTGGGTTCTGGTACTGCTGGCTTCTTATTCTACAGCCCACATGTTTATATGCTGATAGATGCAAATACATGTAAGATTCTCTAAGGCCAGACATAAGTTCACTTGGCCTGTAACACAGCAGTGACCCTTGAAATGCAAGTACAAACTCCACATTTTTTAGTTTCATATTAAACATTTCATGCTTCGTAGGAAACAATTAATTTCATCTATTAAAAGAAACCAAATGAGAAAAACCCCAACTAAATCTATCACTCATTGAGTCTATAAGCCCAGAAAAAAATTTAACTTCCTCTTGCCTTGGTTCATCTACATTAGCTCCTGAATGGATACACTGGGGCAGGGAGAAAGTCATTTTCTAGTCTTGTTTCCATACAGACTTGAGTTCTTCTCCCTGAACAACAGGAGTAACAGTCCAATTTTACTATAACACCAGTTCTGAGAGAATCAGCTGAAGGAACAAGATATCACTTCAGCCACTGCGTCTTTCTAAAAGTTTCTTTCAGGGATGATACCTTAATTTATTTTTCCACTGCCTTTCTCTTTCTGCTAAAATACTAAGCATACACCAGGTTGGATAAATAATTGGCATTCAGTAAGTAAACTTATTATTATCTCTTTAATCCATAAAGATCTTTCTTAACTTTTTTTTTTGGTGTTTATTTTTTGAGACATGGTCTTGCTCTGTCACCCAGGCTGGGGTGCAGTGGCACTCCACAGAAACACGGTTCACTGTAGCTCCAACCTCCTGGACTCAAGCCATCCTCTCACCTCAGCCTCCCCAGTAGCTGGGACCACAGGTGTCTGCCACTGCACCCAGGTAATTTTTAAAAATTTTTTGTAGAGACAGGGTTTCGCCACATTGCCCTGGCTGGCCTCAAGTTCCTGGGCTCAAGCAATCCTCCCACCTCAGCCCCAAAAAGTGCTAGGATTACAGGCATGAGCCACCACACCCAATCTTAACAATCTGTTTAAGATAACATTGTTTTATTAATAATTGAGATGTTTTGAACAAAGGTCATTAATATTAAGAACTTTTGTAGATCATTTAGTGTTACAAGTTTCTGCAAATGTGAACATATACTATCAAATAGTTTTATCATGTAGTGTCCACCCTAAATCTTTCTGGTAAATAAGATGGGTTAAAAATAAATTATGTCAATTTAAAAATTTTAGTCTTCTGGATTTTTATTTTAAAATATTATTTCCTAATCTCCAGAAAAATTACAGTGTATTGATACTGAAAATGAACACATCTCCTATAACCTTGAAACCTATTACATAACGTGTTATTGCTTCTTTTTTCCCCACTATTTCTCCCATGACATCACAACCAGTTCTTGAAAAGCTATTGACTCTTAAAAGTTGAGCTTCGCATTCTTACCTGGCACCCTCTTTGCCCAGTTGATCATGTGAACCAGCTCCCTGTCTGCCAGGTTGGTCAGTAAGCCCATCATCGAAGCTTCACTGAAGGGTCTGGTAGGATCATACTCGGAATAGAGTATAGGGGGCTCAGCATCCAGCAAGGCACTGACCATCTGGTCGGCCGTCAGGGACAAGGCCGGGCTGTTCTTCTTAGAGTGCTTGATCATGAGCGGGCTTGGCCAAAGGTTGGCAGCTCTCATGTCTCCAGCGGACCCCACTTCACCCCTGCCCTCCCCATCATCTCTCTGGCGCTTGTGTTTCAACATTCTCCCTCCTCTTCGGTCTTTTCGTATCCCTGAAAACACAGGGGGAAGAAAAAACAATTAGTTTATTTTTTTCCCATGTAAACTTTTATACAAAAAATTTTCAAAGCTAACCGTCTTTCATTTTATTTGAAGAAATACTTTCAAGCACAGGTGAGCTGGTAAGTGTTTAACAAGTGGCTCTCCAAGAGAAGAAGAAAAAGACTTCTATTTGTAGCAGTTGCCAATTTTCATGGTGTAAATACTGCCACCATAACAAACTTCAGGCCACTTGTCTGACATCAAATGGCTTACAAAACTCCTGAAAATTGAACAGTAGGCTTTGGTAAGCCCGTACAAACTGACTCTGACACACCAGGTAGGGGTGTGTGTAGGTAATGAGTGTTATAAAAAGAACAAAATTCTAATTTTAGTTATTCTTAAAATATGATTTAGCATCAAAGACTACTTCTGCTAGGAATATTCTTTTAATAGTAAATTAAAAGGGCATTTTTAAAAGCATTTAGTCCAAGTAGACTTCTTAATGGGCAAGACTAAATAAGAATGACTTGCTCGTAAGGTATATTACAGCCTCTGGCCCCCTGGGGTGCTAAGTCCTTCACTGCTGCTAACCTGCTCCTCATCACCCTAGGATTACCACAGGTCCCTCAAGTCGTTTACTGGATTTTAAGCTTTTCACAAATGTGTTTGTTTTTTCCTAACATAAAAGTTGTAAACTTCTAAAAAGAGTTTGTTTTATTTGATAATTTCCCCCCAAAGGTTTACCCAGCTGTGGTTCTCACTAACTAAATTATGAAATGGGGTGAAGAGGGGGGATCCAATCTTTTTGCAGTGATTCTTTGAGGTTTGGGCTCAGCACCTTAACCTGAAAAAGGCCATACTGTGCTGCCGAAATGTATTAACATCTGCCAAAAACAACTATTTTTAAAAGACAAAGAGCTTCTATATTTTCAAAAAAGTTAATCTCTCCAATATTTATCAGACAGCAATAATTCTTAGATTTAAATGAAGGAAGCAATCATTTTGATACAAAGTTAATGCAACTATTTTTAATACCAAAGACATGAGAAATAAATGCTCTTTATAACATATCACTTGTTCTATCACTTTATAACAAATAACTAGTGTGAGAACTTTGTCTTGTTTTGTTTTAATTTGTAAACGTATTTGGACAAATGTGTAACTGAAATATATATATATGTTTTATACATATAAATATATATATATAATATATTAAATGACACTTCAAAAACATAGAGAAGCCATGAACTCTTCCTATTTGCTCAGTATTAAGCATTTCTCATGAAATAGTAAACATTATAATAAAGATTATTATTAGTAATATGCATTCAGAACTTACTACATATTTTAAGCATTTACATACACTTTACATGGAAACACTTTAGAACTAACTTAGTTCTCACAATAATCTTGTAAGTTTGAGAAACCGTTACTTAAAGAGATGATCCAACTTGTACAAGATCATTCTCTATTAAGTATGATTCCAGATTCTGGCTCTGAAAAGAAGTTTGCTTTTGTTTTCAGTTAAGCAGAGATTTTGAATTTAATCTATTATGTAGGTACAAATTGAACAAGTTTCAGGACACTATGTAGGTACTAACTTAACAAACTGAGGGACATCTAAAAGTAAAAGATGAGAACAATGGCACCTGACCAGCCATTGTCCTTGGTCAGGCATTTCAACTTTTATTGCCAGATTTGCCAATGAGATCACAATATCTGAAGTAAGGGAGATGATATGTCCACTCTACTCTCAACTCATCAGAGCATACCTGATGTATCACACTCATTGCTGGATCCTGAAACTATAAGAAAAATAAGCCTACTCAAGTTAGAGTAACTAGAAGGGTAAGGAGACATGAAATCAGGTCATATAGTGAGCAAATGAGGAACAAAGAAGGGTTAGCCTAGAGAAAGGAAAACATGGAGGAAACCTGAGCATCTCCTGTACATGAGTTGTTCTGCAGAAGACGGGTTCAACTTGTTCTTTATGAGCCCAAAGGCTAAAACAGAAGCAGGGTGTGGAAACTTTTTAGTTAGTTACAGCTCAATGTAAGGAAGCAGTTTGAAATAGTCAGAGCTGATGACAAAGATAGAAGCTCCCATCATAGGAAATGATGAGGGGGATCACTGGGGATTTCCAAGAATAGGCTAGATGAAGACTTTCAAGGGATGTTCCCAAAGGATTCCATTATCCAGAAAGCATTTGCACTAGTTGACCTCCAGTAGCCTCTCCAATGCTGAGATTGTTCTATACGACTCTACCATCCTCTATTTGAAACACTAGAAAAAAAAATGTAAGAGCAAGAGACTTGCGGTGGAAACCAGGGAAAAAATGTCAAAAGCAAAGAATCTTTCTCGGTTCAGATTTCTCAGGAAATTCTGAGGTCAGAGTTTTGAGATGAGTTTTAACTTGTATTTCTCTACTTTGTGTGAGGGCTGGGGTAAAAAAATGCCTGGTTCTTCAGTATTAGTCAGTGTATTACCCAAGTACTATTTATACCCCTATTCTACAAGTTTACAAAGAAATTAATAATGTGATCAAGTCTTACAGGAAAGATGCAGCAGTGATTACAATCTTTCAATAGCAGATCTACAGAAAGAAATAAAAGCAAGTGATTTGACTAAAAAAGAAATGGTTAGAAGGTGATATTGTTTTTCCTAAGGTGAAATCAAGAGTTACCAAATTATAACTACACAAGCATTTTACCTTTTAAAAATAAAGTACTTTAAAAATAATATGCTTCTTTCATAAATGTAATTTATCTTCCTTTAAAAAGATTCCAAAGAAAAGCACTTAGGTTAATAAAGCAAACAAAATGTAGTGTTATCACCCACTTTAAAAGGCTTCAGCAGTCATACTAAAGCTAATCCACTTTCCAGCAGAAGAATTTTAGAATCAATTCAGAAACTGATATTGGCAGTTACCAAAAATATTTCATCAAAGTATTTCTTCATTTAGTAAAAATCCGTTCAATACTTACAATGTATATTCACGGAAGATGCAGTAGTAAACAAAGACAGATCATGTTACCCTCCATCAAGTTTTCAGCTTGGAGGGAGGAAGACATTGATCAAAAGTTATTCAATGTTCGTTGAATGAGTTAATGAACGAATGAACTGCCAAAAGCACAGTGGATGAGAGGAAGTGACTGGGGAAGAAGGAGACAAAGAAAACGTCTCTAAGAAAGGATGTCACATTTAAATCAAATCATGATATTTCCCTTCTTGGAGGAATTTAGGAGCAAACTACTTAGATGGCTTAGTTGTAGTACTATGTGAAGAAGTAAGTGGAACCACCACACCCATTTACATCTCACAACTGTATGATTCAGGTTGTTGAACACAAGACACACAGGTTTGGGCTTTAGAACAACAAAATGCAATTGGAAAGATGAGGAAAGAGATGACTATTTATAAAATCATCAAATAATCAAGTAGGTGAAAGTAGATTCACTTAGCACTAACAAATATTTTCTTTAATATACTGATATGCTTTGGCTGTGTCCCCATCCAAATCTCATCTGGAATTGTAGTTCCCATAGTCCCCACATGTTGTGGGAGGGGCTCAGTGGGAGGTAATTGAATCATGGGGGCACGTTTTTCCTGTGCTGTTCTCATGATAGTGAATAAGTCTCACGAGATCTGATGGTTTCATAAAGGGCAGTTCCCTTGCACATGCTCTCTTGCCTGCTGCCATATAAGACGTGCCTTTGCTTCCCCTTCACCTTCTGCCATGATTGTGAGGCCTCCCCAGCCATGTGGAACTGTGAGTTCATTATGCCTGTTTTTCTTTATAAATTACCCAGTCTCAGGTATTTCTTTATAGCAGTATGAAAATGGACTAATACATATACCCAAAATGTACTATATTTTCCAAATTCCAAAGTCCCTACAAAGTGTACAAACAAAAAAAAAATTAGAAAATTATACATAGTATATGATCAACTGCATGTGATAGGATCCCAAGGGTATGGTTGAATAAAGAATGGATACTCTTCTACATGGGAGTAGTAATTTTACACATTATTGGTGATAATATTGCACAGACATTTTATAGAAGTTCAAAAATATTTAACTAGAATTGAGTGGAAGAAGGTAAAAAAAAAAAAAAAAAATGACCTGACTTCTATTTCAGTTTTACCGCAGGTTAAGTGAAAACTGCAAATCAGAAACAACAGGTTGTGTCACTATGGAACATACAGCTTATTCTTAATTATATAGAATGGTGGACCACAGGAGTGGCATGGATAATTGAAATTCAAAGATCAAATTTAAAACTCATTCCTTGCTTCCTACCAAGACATTGTCTTGAATTGTTAGTAGACCAGTAACATAGAGTGATATGGATTTTACTTAAGTTCACCCCCCAACTGTCTAACTTTTGTTAACTCTCAGGGAAAAAGCCAAAAGGTCAAACTACCAGTTCATAAAGCAGAGGAAAAAACAAAAGAAACAATTCGTTTAGATCATGCAAATATTAAACAGGCAGCCTCTTGACGATCAAGAAGTTTACTTGCAGTGACCAACATGTTGGCTTGGAGTGCCATACACACAAGATACATTGTCATTCACACACGAGCATGCCATTTTCCAGAATGGTTGAGCAGTATATTCAATTGCACAACAGAGATATTGTGCCCTGGATAGCTAGTGTACACTGTCATTATCTCTCAAGTTACATAACTGACTAGACAATATTTGCATCAAAGCAAATTTCTTTGTACCTCTTTTCAAAATTTTAACCTTAAAAATGATTGAAGGATTTTTCTAACAAGACCCACCTGTTTTATATAAGGGATCAAGATACCAAGCTCTCTTTCATCCTGTAAGCCCACTGTAAGTGTGAAATGCCACCAGTTTGAATTTCATCTCCTTGGGTTAAAGCAACTGTAATATCCTCATCACATTGTTGTAAGGATTTAGAAAGGCTGAGTATAAAATTTCCACTTAGCAGAAATCAAGGTGGATTTGAATGATTCTAATCCACCTAGGAGGTATTAACTTAGGGGAATTTATTAAAGCAATAAACACTGGCAACAGGAATGAGGAGGAAAAGGAAAGAGATAGTACGGAGGGCACTCTCTAGGGGAGGTGAGCCCTAAGGAATCTCTTCAAAGTCTGCCTGGACTTGGAAGCTAGGTAGAAAGGCGGTATAGGGGACAACTTGTGACAAGGTGAAAGGAGCTGAAGACACATCAACTGCTTAAACAATTATGTCCTGGCCCTAAAATCAAAAGATCTGTCCTAATGAGTCAAATGCCTAATGAGGCATTTTCAAAGACTACCTCTAATTACTTCAGTTTGTTTAATCATCTGTTTTTTTCATTCTTTAAATTTTTTGGCTTGGCTATTGTATCTCAGAAAAAGTTAACATACTGCCTGAGTATTCATTAGGAATAGAATTCATTGGATTATGCTTCTAATGCACTCTAATTTTTACATTTTCTTTCGTTGAAATGAGCTTTTTTCTTAATATGCTATGCTTCCAGAAAAAAACTAGTATAATATCAGTAAAGTTATTTCTCTCCAGTTTCCCATGACTACTTTCATGTATTATTAGATATTTTGAACATTTGCATAATCACTTTCTTTTGTTTCTCAATAATTCATGAGGTATTAAGAGGCAAGACAAAGAAATACACTGAGCTTTTAAATTCAACATGTTAAAGAAAACAGGAGTGCTGATTAATTAAGAATTAAATAAAGACAATAACTAATAAAACTTTCTCTGGAGAGACTCCCCAGTATCAATTCTAACACTCTCCCTTCAAATACTATAAGGTAAGTACTGTCATTGTCCCCCATTTAACAGAAAAGAAAGAAGTTCAGATTAACTACCATGCTCAAGGTCATACCATGGGCAGTACAGAGGTTTGAATCAAGGTCTGTCTGCCTCCAAAGCCTCAGTACCACAATGTCATTGATTGTAAAGCATTGGTAAGACCATTATATCATGATGTATCATTACACTATGTAATTCATGCAATTACAGATTATTATTATTATTAGTGTTATCACAGCCTCTAAATGTTTCAGGTCAAGGAACTATAAATTATCTGGTTCACTTAAAGCTACTTAATGTTCTTTCCTTCTCTCCTTTCATATCTACAAACTCACCTTAACCCACTGAGCATTTCCTTACATGTCCCTGCCTATAGTCCCCTCCTTGCTGTCTTTAAGCCTCCCTCCTAGTTCATAGGTTGTTTCTTGCCTAGATCATTGCAGCAGTTCCTAATTTGTCTTCTTGCCTATCTTCAGTCTTCCCTCCAACCCAATTAACTGATCTCACCTATCTTCAATCTTCTCTGCAACAATGACTGCCTTAGCCATCAGCAGGAATTAACTATACTCTGAAAACTCTTGGCAGTTCTACGGTGCTACTAGAGGTGGTGCTGTTGAGGTTTCTGGTCATCTCGTACCCCGCATTTTGTCTAAAGCAGCTATGCTTTTATATGTATTTTTTATGCTGGGATTAGGGGAAGAACTTATTTTAGATAGAGTTTACTGGTTTTATTTTACATTTTAAAAGCTACTGATCTCCTGAATAAAATCAAACTCTAAGATTCATGAATTTCCACAAATAGTCTCAAAGTACTTTTCAAACCTATCTTTACAAATCCCCTCCAAAAGCCTTTGTTTTTTATAAAACAAGGATGAGCCTGTGCCTCTTTTTATAATACTTCCCAACACCACCTTGTTCTTTTTCTATGCCTCCTCTTGCATTGGCCTTGAAAACCCAATTAACACCCCGTTTCATCCATAGTGAATCTTAGACCCCACTCTAGTTTTATGGCTCTACTTCCCCTGTTCTTGTAGTTTTTCTTTCCTGTGCCATTCATTTGGCAACTATGATGTTCTACCCTATATATATACTTACACCTAGGTTCCTCCCAACTTGCTGTGGCCTGAAACTTCTCTCCAGGCTGGAAGCAATCAGAAGGCTCACCCCAATTTTTTTCCCTTTCTTATGAAATACCATCCTGCACTGATTGATGTCCAAGGTTTAAAGACAGCAGTGTCATGTCCAGTGTTTTGTCCAGGTTTTGTTTGCTTATTATATTTTCTGGTGGGAAGGTAAATGTAGCCTTTGTTACTCCACCTTGTCCAGAAGCAGAAGTTTCCAGTAATTATTTTGGTCATCTGTTTAACAAAATCCTTTAACCTCGTCTTTTCTCATGAACAAACTGCCAATTTGAAATTCTTAGTTTCTTCTTCTAGAGTTTTGCTGGCATGGACCTTATTAGGATTTCCCTTTCTTTTCCCATAAAGTGTAACAAGCAAAAACAATTTCAAGCCCAACTGAGAAAAATTGGAGGGTGGGAAAGTGAAGATTACATTTAGTAGATAAAGGATGCCCGATTTACCATCTCCCAAATTCTCCCACATGGCAAGTTTAGGGGCCCCATTTCCTCAAAGCTGCTCTCCCCAAGTCTTAGAATGAACTAGGTTTCATTGATTCGGAGGAGCAAGTCCTGCCTTCCCCACCTGCTGACCATGGGAACATTTCCGTCTTCATTCATCTAATGATGCACTCTGATACAGATTACAATGACTGGTAGAGGTAGACAAGGTTGTTGTCTATCCCTTTACAGTGCAGCTAGGGAGTACAGCACGGTCCCGATGACCTCAGATGAGGGGTCACAGTGCAAATATAACTCTTCCTTTATTAAATGGGATGACACACCCTGTTGTAGGAGCAGGTTCCCAAGGTAAGTTGGAAAGGTCTTTCTGTTTCATGTTACATAATGAAAAAGGGCACGGACTGATGTGACTGTCAGGATTTGAATACATCCCAAAGTAAGACTCTTCAGTTTCAGAATCTTCTAGAAGTTCAGAATCACTAAGAAATTCAGAATCACCTAAAGTTACAGAAATTTAGAAAAGCTGATGACCAAGGAGAGATTCATCATTTGTTGGAGTATATTAAAGTGAGCTGTTCTTTGTAGGATGTTTTTTGGAAAATATTGAAATCTGTAATGAATTAACTAATTGGCGTAACACTCACTTGTGAATTCTTGGTTTCCCAGCATCTTAGTTGCCTTCCTACATTTGGCGAATTCCCCAGTACCTGAGTTGGTGGTTGCCAGGACTTGCTTTCCATCACAAAAGCTATAAGGACAATTACTGTTGTCTGTGGCTCCGGACTCTAGGGTGAAGGTAGGTGACCTGGGCCCCACCTGCATGCAGCCTGTTCCCCTGCGACTGTGAAGTCTGGACACAGGACAATTCAGCCTGCTGTCCTGTGGTGGATCTGCAGTCCAGGAGTGAAGGCAGTGCCTCCTGCCAGGCTACCCCCAAGGCATCACACTGATGAAGTGCTGGCTGCTATGCCATGCTGACTGCCTCTTGGTTTCTACCTGTTTTCCGAGCCTGGTTATTCATCCTTCACATTAAATCTGTGATCAAACCAAAATTACTTCAATAATTTCTTTTTCTGCTGAAGTGAGAAGCAGTTTGTCTTGCTTGCAATCAGTAATAATAATAATTATTATTATGATAAACTAACATTTATTGAGCACTTGCCAGATCCCAATTGCTCATCTAAGCTCTTGACTAAGTTACACCATGTAATTTTCAAAGCCACAATGTAAGGTAGGTGCTATTAGTATTCCTTTCTATAGCCAAGGAAACTGACACATGAAGATGGGGTTTGAACCCAGGCAGGCTGATTTCAGAGCCCATAATTTTAATTACCATGGCACAACTGCCTTAGGAAACACTGACTGGCACGATCTGTAGAAACCTACATGCACTGTCAATCAATATAAATCTGTTCTGTGTTTACATATGGGGTTCTAGAATCCTTAGAGGGCAAATTATTATATAAGCCAGGGCCTCTATTGATCCAGTATGGATACAATCATGATTCTGTAATTGCTGGAATTATCAGCTATAACATTTCTTATTAGAGATTTCAAAAATGCACACATTTTTGAAAAATAATTTCAAAAATAATTTCCCTGTTTTCCTCCTGATGCTTTTATTTTTGGAAATTATTTACCTATTAATAGACTCTAGTGCTTAAATATCAGATGTAGTAAAATAGGTTATTATTCTGCACATGGAGCAGATAGACTAAAACTGCTATCTCCTGCCAAAATTAGTTCTCAAAATCATCTTCATGATGATTTTTTAAAGGTACTACAACTGGCTGAGAATGGTTAAGAGCCCCCAGGGAATGGAAGAATGTCATGTATCACTTATGTAAAATGTACACATGCTCATTCACTTTGAATCAGCTTTAATTTTATTCATTCACTTAATACAACAAAGTTATTGAGAGTCAGGCACTGCTCTGGGGCAAAAAGACAAATCCCTACCCTCACAACGTCATATTTTTATGAGGAAGATAGACAATAAACAAATAAACATATGATGTCTGATAATGGTAAGTGCTAGGAGAAAAAAACAAAGTGGAAAGCAGGGGAAGAGGATGTTTAGATCAGTGACTACCTCTCTGTGCTGTAGAAACCAGAATGAAGTGAGGAAGGTAAACGAGCAACACACAAATGCTGACACTGGGAAGGAAATGGGCTCGAAGGTTTCTAGCAAGAGCCAAAGACCAGGGAAGGTCACAGCAGCCTGAACAAGGGAAAAGTAAGACAAGGGAGGCCAATCCCACAGGGCCATGCCAGCTAAGGTGAGAGCTTGCATTGTACTCTAAAAGAGATGAGAAGCCACTGCTTTCCACAGAGCAGAGGAGTGCCAATGATAGAGTTTATAGTTTTGGAAGAACTCTTGGCTGTTGGAAGAACTCAAAGATCAAAAGTTACAAAATAAGTTAGGAAGTCATTGCAGTTGATGAGGTAACAGGGGTTTGTATTAGGGTTATTTCAAAAGTGGTGAGAAGTGCCTGAGTTTAATTTATTTTGAAAGTAAAGCCAATAAGACATGCTGATGGATTGGATGTGGAATGTCAGGAGAGAGATAAACAATTGTGATTAAGAGTTCAAGGGCTCTAATGGAAAAAGAAGACAACACACAATAAAAGATGGGTAATATGAGCAGAAAGATAGAAATTTTAAGAAAGAATCAAAAGCAAATGCTAGAAATGTAAAAATGGTATAATCAGTGAGCTGAAAGATAAGTCAACAGAAACGTCCCAAACTGAAATGTAAAGAATCAAAAGAATGAAAAAGCAAAAAGTATAACAAACATATGCATAATTGGAATACCATAAAGAAAAAAAAAGAAAGGAGAAGAGAAAATATTTGAGGTAATGTTGACTGATAACTTTTCAAAATTAATGACAGACACCAAACCACAGATCCAGGAAGCTCAGAGAATATCAAGAAGATAAATACATGCCACTCCTTACAAAAAACAAAAGAAACAACACCTAGGCATATTGTATTCAAACTGCAAAAAAAAAACCAAAGACAAGGAGAAAATCTTGAAAAAGCCAGAGTCAGGGCAGGGAAACACCTAACTATAGAGAACAGGATGAAATACAGCAGATTTCTCTTCAGAAACCACACATTAATAAAGAAAGTGAAGTAAAATATATAAAATGTTGAAAAAAGTGACCAATCTAGAATTCTAGATGCAGGGAAATTATCCTTCAAAAGTGAAGATTAAAAAAAAAATCACGCAAAAATTCAGAGAATTCATCACCAGCAGACTTGCCCTGCAGAGTATGTTAAAAAATGTTCTTCAAGCAAGAGGAAGGTGATGTAAGTCAGAAACTTGGATCTACATAAATCATGGAAGATAATCACAGAATGTGTAAATTAAGGTAAAATAAAAGGAAATTTATTTTAGAAAGGATTCTAAATTCTTTCCAAATTCTTAATTGATGTAAACAATAGGATTATAAGTCATGCTGCTATAAAGACATATGCACATGTATGTTTATTGCAGCACTATTCACAATAGCAAAGATTTGGAATCAACACAAATGTCCATCAGTGACAGACTGGATTAAGAAAATGTGGCACATATACACCATGGAATACTATGCAGCCATTAAAAAAGGATGAGTTTGTGTCCTTTGTAGGGACATGGATGCAGCTGGAAACCATCATTCTCATCAAACTATCACAAGAACAGAAAACCAAATACCGCATGTTCTCACTCATAGGTGGAAATTGAACAATGAGATCACTTGGACACAGGAAGGGGAACATCACACACCGGGTCCTATTGTGGGGAGTGGGGAAGGGGGAGGGATAGCATTAGGAGATATACCTAATGTAAATGACGAGTTAATGGGTGCAGCACACCAACATGGCACATGTATACATATGTAACAAATCTGCACATTGTGCACATGTACCCTAGAACTTAAAGTATAATAATAAAAAAATTCATTGAATATCAAACACATAGTATAAGAAAACATATCATACTTAATTAAAATTTTTCATATTGATTACATGTGGAAATGATATTTTAGATATACTTGACTAAATAAAATATAATCTTTAAAAAAACAATAACTGCCTGTTTAAAATCATAATAGTAACAATGTATAGGTGATTATAGTATATAGGTAAGCAAAATGAATGACAGCTACATCACAAGGGACAGTAGGGAGGAACTGAGAATACTATGTTATAATATTCTTATATTTCATGCAAAGAGAAATAGTGTTATTTGAAGGTGTATTTAAAATAGTTAAAAAAGTATACTGTGAACTTTAGGGGCACCAGTACAAAAATTCTTTAAAGAAGTATAGTTAGGCTGGGCGTGGTGGCTCACTCCTATAATCCCAGCACTTTGGGAGGCCAAGGCCGGTGGATCACCTGGGGTCAGGAGTTTGAGACCAGCCTTACCAACATGGAGAAACTCAGTCTCTACTAAAAATACAAAATTAGCCGGGCATGGTGGTACATGCCTGTAATTCCAGCTACTTGGGAGGCTGAGGCAGGAGAATCGCTTGAACCCAGGAGACAGAGTTTGCGGTGAGCCAAGATCACACCATTGCACTCCCACCTGAGCAACAAGAGCAAAACTCTGTCTCAAAAAAAAAAAGAAGTATAGTTAATACTCTAAGAGAAAAGATAAAATGGTATTACATACATTGCTCAAATAAAACTACGAAAGACCAAAAAGAAGCCTTTGACAACAAATATGAAACAGTTAACAAACATAGGTTTATTTTTATTCAAATATATCAATACTTGCTTTAAATATAAATTGTTTAAATATACCAATTAAAAGATGGAAGTTGTCAGATTGAATTTTAAGGAAGACCAAACTATACGTTGTCTACAACAAGCCCCATTTATTTATTTATTTATTTATTTATTTTAATTCTCCTGCCTCAGCCTCCTGAGTAGCTGGGACTACAGGTGGCTGCCTCCACACCCAGCTAATTTATTTTTAATTTTTTATTTATTTTTATTTATTTCTTTTTTATTTTACTTTAAGTTCCAGGATACCTGTGCAGAATGTGCAGTTTTGTTACATATGTATACAAGTGCCATGGTGGTTTGCTGCACCTATTAACATAGGTTTATTTTTAAACCTGTCATCTAGGTTTTAAGCCCAGCATGCAAAATACTTTATTTGGTATTTGTTCTAATAACAATGCCCACTTTAAATATAATAACTCTGATATGTTAAAAGTAAAGGAATGGAGAAAGATATACCATGCTAACATTCATAAAAATAAAGCTGAAGTGGTTATATTAATTTCATGCAAAGCAGACTACCAAAGAAGGAAAAGTATCAAGGATAAAGATTATGATAAAGGGGTCAACTGTTCAAGATGATATAACAATGGTAAATATGTGTATATATGTGTGTACCTAACAAAAGTGAATCAAAACACATGAAGCAAAATGGTTGAAACTAAAAGGGGAAATAGACAAGTCCAAACCATTATTATACTTAGAAACTTCACCATTCCCCTGTCAGTAATTGCTAGTGTGAGCAGGCAGAAAATTAATACAGATATAGTTGACCTAAACGGTATGATTAATCAACATGATCTAATTAATATTTACAGAATACTCCATCAAACCACAACTGAATACACATTCTTCTCAAGCTCTGATGGAATACACACCAAGATAGACCACATTCTGGGTCACAAAACATCCTTAACACATTTAAAAGAATAGAAATTGTACAAAGTAGGCCTCACACCAAAGTGGAAATAAATTAGAAATCAACAGAAAGATAGCTGGAAAATTTCAAAATATTTAGAGATTAAACAACACACTTTTAAAGAACGTATGAGTCAAAGAAAAAGCCTCAAAAGGAATTGTAAACTATTTTGAACTAAATGAAAATAAAAATAGAACATCGAAATTTGTGGGACGCAGGAAAAGCAGTGCTTAGAGAAAAATTCATAGCATTAAGTAAATATATTAGATAAGAAAATTATATAATATCAAAAACCAACCTAAGCCACCGCCTTGGAAAACTAGAGAAGAAAAAACTAGATAAGCTTAAAGCAAGCAGAAGAGAAAGAATAATACAGACAGTTCCCAACTTAAGATGGTTTCATTTATGATTATTTTGACTTCACAATGGTGCAAAAGCAATATGCATGCATTCAGTAGAAACTGTATTTTGAATTTGCAATTTAGATCTTCCCCTGTGCTAGCAATATGTGGGACAATACTCTCAATTAATGCTGGGCAGCAGCAGCAAGCCACAGCTCTCAGTCAGCTATGTGATCCTCAGGGTAAACCATCAATACTCCATAGTGTGTTTTGTTGCCAGATCATTTTGCTCAACTATAGGTTAATGTATGTGTTCTGAGCACATTTAAGGGAGGCTAGGCTAACCAATAATGTTCGGTAGGTCAGGTGCTTTACATGCATTTTTGATTTATGATATTTTCAAATTACAATGGATTTATTGGGACACAAGCCTATCATAAGTCAAGGAGCATCTGAAATTAGAGCAGAAGGCAATAAAATTGAAAACAGAAACATAATAAAGAAACTCAGTGAAACAAAAACTGGTTCTTTTAAAAGATCAGTAAAATTGATAAACTTCTATTCAGGCTAATTAAGAAAAAGAAGCCGGGCACGGTGGCTCACGCCTGTAATCCCAGCACTTCGGGAGGCCGAGGCAGGCAAAGCACTTGAGGCCGGGAGTTCAAAACCAACCTGGCCAAAATGGCGAAACCTCATCTCTACTAAAAATACAAAAAAAATTAGCCAAGTGTATTGGAGCATGCCTGTAATACCAGCTACTCGGGAGGCTGAGACATGAGAATCACTTGAACCCAAGAGGCAGAGGTTGCAGTGAGCAGAGATCACACCATTGCACTCCAGCCTGGGTGGCAGAGTAAGACACTGGCAAAAAAAAAGAGAGACAGAAAACATAAATTACCAATATCTTAAATGAAAAGAAGTCACCATGACACTGGTCTCTTGGAGATTAAAAGGATAATAAAGGAATATTATGAACAACTCTACGCTCACAAATTTGATAATTTGGAGGAAATGGACGAATTCCTTGAAATACACAAATTACCAAAACTCACACATGGAGAAATAAATAAACTAAATGTCTCCATATATATTAAATATATTGATTCAATTACTAATTACCTTCCAATAAAGAAATTATCTGGCTCAGATGGTGGCAAGATTATTTCTAACAAATTTTCAAGAAAGAAATTGTGCCAATTCTCTACAATCTCTTTTAGTAAACAGAGGCAGAGGAAACACATCCTAACTCATTCTGAGTCTAGAATTATCCTAATACCAAAATCAGATAAAGATATTACAAGAAAGTAAAACTAGAGACCAATATCTCTCCTGAGCACTGGCACAAAATCTCAACAAAATATTAGCAAGACAGAACAAACAATGCATCAAATAAATTATACATCATGAACAAATGGGATTTATTCCATGTTTGAAGGCAAATTCAACATTTGAAAATAAATCAGTATAATCTGTCACATTAAGAGTGAAAATGGGAAAAGTCATATGATCATAGTAATTGACACAGGAAAAGTATTTGACAAAATTCAACTGCTATTTATGATAAAAACTCAGCAAATTCAGAATAGACAAAAATTTCCTCAATTTCACAAAGGAAATTTTAAAAACCAATAGCTAACATTATCCTTAATGGTGAAAAACTAAACACTTTCCCCTGAAGATGAGGATAAGTCTAAGATATCTTATCTCATTCCTCCTATAATACATTATACTAGAAATACTAGCAAGTGCAATAAGGCAAAAAAATAAAAAATAAAAAAAATAAAAGATATATAGATTGGGAAGGAAGAAATAAAACATCTTTATTCACAGATGGCATGATTATCTATGCAGATAATTCCAACGAATTAACAACAACAAAAAACTCCACTGGAACTAATAAGTAATGATGCCAAGGTTAAAGGATCTAACGTCAATGTACAACAGTCAATTTCTTTCCTACATCTCATAATGAATAATAGGAATTCAAAGTTTAGAAAACAATACCATTTACCATGGTACATTCAATACAAAGATATATATTAACAAAGTATGTACAAGGCCTATATGTAAAAAACTATAAAACAATGAAAAATCAAAGAAGATCTTAAAAAGATGAAGAGATAATTAATAGTCAGAAATTGAAAGCTCAATATTGTTACATGTTCATATTATTCAATATTGATAAAATGTCAATTCTTCCCAACTTAACAGATTCAGAGTAATCTAAATCCAAATCCCAATCATCTATTTTGTAGAAATTGACAATTGATTCTAACATGTTTAAAGAAAGGCAAAAGACCTAGAATAGCCTTTAATACTGAAGAAGAACTAAAATTCTGAAGAAGGTGGAGCACTTGCACTATTTCATTTCAAGACTTACCATAAAGGCTATAGTAATAAAGGTAGTATGGTACAGGTTAAAGTATAGACAGATGGACCAGTGAAACAGAATAACAAGTCCAGAAATAGATCGACACAAATAAGGTCAACTGATCTTTGACAAAGAAGAAGAGCCAATTAAATGGGAAAAAGGTCATGTTTTCAGAAAATATTGCATTGATTATCCTTAAGATATACATAAAAAGAAAATGTTGCTGAAGCAATTGGACATCAATGTGGAAAAAGAAAAACTTATTCACAAACCTTACACCTTAAACAAAACTTAAAGCGAATCATTGATCTAAATATATAACGCAAAATTACAAAACTACTTCTTGAAGAAAACAGAAAAAATTCTATATGATATTGAATTTGGTGATAAGTTTGCATATACAACACCAATAGCACAATCTACAGAAGAAAAAAATTAATAAGTTGGACTTCATTAAAATTTAAATTTCTACTCTGAAAAAAACAATTAAGAGAATAAAAAGATAAGCCACAAACTGGGAGAAATTATTTGTGAAATACATGGCTGATAAAAGACTTGTCATCGAAATATACAAAGAAAAAACTCCTCAAACTCAACAAAAAGAAAACAAAAAGCCGATTTTATGTATGTATGTATTTTGAGACGGAGTTTCGTTCTTGTTGCCCAGGCTGAAGTGCAATGGTTCAGTGTCGGCTCACGGCAACCTCTGCCTCCCGGGTTCCAGTGATTCTCCTGCCTCCGCCTCCCAAGTAACTGGGATTACAAGTGTCCGACACCATGCCTGACTAATTTTTGTGTTTTTAGTAGAGACGGGGTTTCACCATGTTGGCCAGAATGGTCTCGAACTCCTGACCTCAGGTGATCTGCCTGCCTTGGCTTCTCAAAGTGCTGGGATTACAGGCGTGAGCCACTGTGCCCAGCCCAAAACCCCACTTTTAAAATGGGCAAAAAAATCTGACATACACCTCATTGAAGAATATATACAGTTGGCAACAAATGAAAAAATGCTAAGTATCACTAATCATTAGAGAAATGTAAATTAAAGCCATGATGAGATACCATCTCACACCAGTCAGAATGGCTACTATTAAAAATTCAAAAAAAAAAAAAAAAAAGAAGACAGATGCTGGGGAAGTTATGGAGAAAAGGGAACACTCATACACTGCTGGTGGGAGTGTGAATTAGTTCACCCATTGTGGAAAGCAGTGTGGAAATTCCTCAAAGACCTAAAAGGAGAAGTACCATTAAACCCAGTAATCCCATTACTGTGTATATGCCCAGTGGAATATAAATTGTTCTACCATAAAGACACATACACATGTATGTTCATTGCAACACCATTCACAATAGCAAAAACGTGGAACCAACCTAAATGCCCATCAATGGTAGGCAGGATTAAAAAAAAAAAATGAAGTACATAGACACCATGGAATACTATGCAGCCATTAAAAAACAAACAAACAACAAAAACAAAAAGAAAAACACGAGAGCATGTCCTGTACAGGAACAAGGATGGAGCTAGAGGACATTATCCTTAGCAAACTAATGCAGAAATGGAAAACCAAATACTGCATGTTCTCACTTTTAAGTGAGAGATAAATAATGAGAACCAATGGTCATAAAGAGGGGAACAAGAGACATTGGGGCCTATGTGAGGGAAGAGAGTGGAAGGAGCGAGAGGATCAGGAAAAAGAACTATCAAGAACTGTGCTTAGTACCTGGGTGAGAAGATGATCTGTACACCAAACACCTGTGACACAAATTTGCCTGTATTAACAAATGTACATACGTACCCCAAACCTAAAATAAAAGTTACAAAATAAAATAAAAAGAAAAATTAATTTTAAAAATATATAGTTGGCAAAAAAAACCTTGTGAAAATATCCTCAATATTTTTTGTCATTAAGAAATTGCAGGCCAGACTCGGTGGCTCATGCCGATAATCCCAGCACTTTGGGAGGCCGGGATGGGTAGATCACAAGGTCAGGTGTTCAAGACCAGCCTGGCCAGTATGGTGAAACCCCGTCTCTACTAAAAATACAAAAATTAGCCGGGCGCGGTGGCAGCCACCTGTAATCCCACCTACTCAGGAGGCTGAGGCAGAGAATTGCTTGAACCTGGGAGGCGGAGGTTGCCGTGAGCCAAGATCGCGGCACTGCACTCCAGCCTGGGCAATAGAGTGAGACTCCATCTCAAAAAAAAAAAAAAAAAAAAGAACTGCAAATTAAAACAATCAAATACTGCTACACATCTATTACAATAGTTAAAATCCAAAACACTGACAAAAATCAAATGCTGACAAGGATGTGGAGCATCAAGAACTCTCATTCATTGCTGGTGGGAATGCAAAATGGTACACCTATTTTGGAAGATAGGTTGGCAGTTTCTTAGGAAGCTAAACATGTTATTATCACAATGATGTAGAAATTGAATTGCTAGATATTTACCCAACTAATTCGAAAATACACGTGCACACGAAAACCTGCACAAAAATGTTTAGAGTAGTTTCATTCATAATTGCCATAAATTTAGAAGCAATCAAGAGGTCCTTCATCAGAGTGGATAAATAAAAGTATTATTCAGTGATGAAAAAGAAATGAGCTGTCAGTCCATGAAAATATAAGGATGAAACTTACATGAATATTGCTAAGTGAAAGTGGCCAGTCTGAAAAAGCTACGTATTGTATGATTTCAATTAGGTGAAATTCTAGAAGAGACAAAAGAAAGGTATTAAACAGACCAGGAGTTGTCAGGAGTTCAAGGTGCGAAGGAGGGGTTGAATTAGTGAAACACAGGATATTTTATAGAGTAGAGAAACTATTCTATGCTACAGCAATAGAAACTATTCTATTCCACAGGAATTGTATTACTATAATGGTGATATGACACATTAAATACTTGTCAAAATCCATAAAGCTTTACAGAACAACGAATAGACCACAATGTATCCAAACTTTAAAAGTTAATTTAGGAGGTCAGGGGAAACTGGGATGGAATGCAAAATATTACAAAAGAATTTAAATGTATGACAAATATATGAAACAAACTCACTAAAAGACTTAGAAAAATAAGGCGCTAACCTAAGTAACTTGGAAAATGAGTAAGTGGACTCTGTCAGAATAAAGGCAAAGGAACTGTATATAAACACTATACTCCAGTTGATAAAGTTGTTTCTTACCTGAGTACAGATTAACAATTCTGAAACTTCCATACAAGTATACTGGAATTAAATAATTAAGTAAACAAATAGCAGGTGGTAGGAGCCAGGTTTCTCACTGTTGGTGTAGGAAGTGACAGATGAGTAAGAGGAGAAGGCTAGAATGTTCCATGATGTTGCAGGTTAGAGTTGGAGACATCAGTAAGTACTTAGGTTTAGCCTAAGATAGATACAGATGGTTACAAGTTGAAGTATTTTTATATGTGTGTAGATATATAGGTTGGTACACACACATACATCTTTTTGCACTATCAGCTTAGTGGATCTAGAAGTAACAACACCCAATAACAACAAGTACACCAACTGCCCATATCTTGGTTTTCATTGAAGGAAATTATTGCTCCTTGGAGAAGTGGCTGATCGTAGAACTGGGGCAAGAAATACAGAAGATAAGTCTGAACTATCTTGTAGTGACAGAAAGTAAGAAAAGGCTTTTAAAAAAACCTACAATGATATGTAAGAAGCCAAAGAGATATAGGAGCCAACTGAAAAAGCTCCCAATGGCCAAAGCTGGAACAAGATGAGTTATAAAATAAAATAGTATTGGACTGTACCCAAAGCATAAATATTCATGAGTTCTAGATGACTGACACTACTTGTTGACTAAACAAGTTAATGGAGGAGAATAGACACTTCCAAATAATTTATAGAGCTACTCCACCCTTAAAGAGGTAGAGCATATCTTCTCACTCCTTAAATATGAGCTCCATTTAAGTCTTTAATCCATCTTGAGCTAATTTTTGTATAAGGTGTAAGGAAGGGGTCCAGTTTCAATTTTCTGTATATGACTAGCCAGTTCTCCCAGCACCATTTATTAAATAGGCAATCCTTTCCCCATTGCTTGTTTTGGTCAGGTTCCTCGAAGATCAAATGATTGTAGATGTGCGGTCTTATTTCTGAGTTCTCTATTCTGTTCCTTTGGTCTATGTGTCTGTATTTGTACCAGTACCATGCTGTTTTGGTTACTGAAGCCTTGTACTATAGTTTGAGCCCCTAGAAGAAAATCTAGGCAATAAATACCATTCAGGATATAGGCACAGGCAAAGATTTCATGACAAAACTGCCAAAAGCAATTGCAAAACAAGCCAAAATTGACAAATGAGATCTAATTAAACTAAAGATCTTCTGCACAGCAGAAGAAACTACCATCAGAGAAAACACGCAACCAAATAAGTGAGGGAAATTTTTTGCAATCTATCCATCTGACAAAGGTCCAATATCCAGAATATACAGGGAAATTAGACAAATTTGCAAGAAAAAACAAACAACCCTATTAAAAAGTGGGCAGAGGATATGAACAGACACTTCTCAAAAAAAGACTTTCATGAGGCCAACAAACATATGAAAAAAGTTCAACATCACTGATCATTAGAGAAACGCAAATCAAAACCACAATGAGATACCATCTCACACCAGTCAGAATGATGATTATTAAAAAGCCAAGAAACAACAGATGCTGACGAGATTGCAAAGAAATAGGAACACTTTTACACTGTTAGTTGGAACGTAAATTAATTAGTTCAACCATTGAGGAAGATGGTGTAGCGATTCCTCAAAGATCTAGCACTAGAAATACCATTCAATCTGGCAATCCCATTACTGGGTATATACCCAGTGAAATATAAATCACTCTATTACAAAGATACACGTATGCATATGTTCACTGCAGCACTATTCACAATAGCAAAGGCATGGAATCAAATCAAATGCCTACCAGTGATAGACCGGATAAAGAAAATGTGGTACATATATACCATGGAATACTATGCAGCTATAAAAGGGAAGGAGATCATGTCCTTTGCAGGGACATGGATGGAGCCGGAAGCCATTATCCTCAGCAATCTAATGCAGGAACAGAGAACCAAACACCACATGTTCTCACTTATAAGTGGGAGCTGAACAATGAGAACACATGGACACAGGGAGGGAAACAACACACACTGGGACCCATCAGGTTGGGGTGGGGGGAGGGAGAGCATTAGGAAAAATAACTAATGCATGTTGGGTTTAATACCTAGGTGATGGGTTGATAGGTGCAGCAAACCATCATGGCACACGTTTAACTATGTAACAAACCTACACGTGCTGCACATGTACCCCACAACTTAAAATAAAAAAAAATAAGCTGCACAAAATGGCTTCTTCCAAAAAGTACTGTATGGACAAGGAGAAGAAAAGAGTAACTGTATAATAAAGAAACCTAACAAATAGTATCTCAAGCCAGATGATCAAGGTTAACATCCACAGTGATAAGTCATAGGGACGGCATGTACCCTCGATACGATGTGATGACAATCACACTTAACCTCTGTGGTCTTCCTCCCCAAAACACATTAAACCCAGTCAAACCATGAGGAAAACATCAGACAAATTCAGACTGAGAGGCATTCTACAAAATGCCTAAACTACCTGGGTCATCAAAAACAGTGGAAGTCTCAGAAACTGTCACAACCATAGACAGCCTGGGAAGACAGGACAACTACGCATACCATATCCTGACGGGGTCCTGGGACAGAAAAAGAACATGAAATGAAAACTTAGAAAATCTGAATAAAGTATAGATTTAGTTACTAATAATGAAACAATATTGGTTCATTAGTTATGATAGATGTACCATACAATATAAGACATCAATAATAGAGGAAACTGGGTGAAGCATATATGAGAACTCTCTTACTATCCTTGCAATAATTCTGTAAATCTAAAACTAACTTTTAAAGTTTATTTTCTTTAAAAAAAAAAAAAAAGGCAGTCAAGGGCAAGAAGTACTTTTATATAATATTAAAATTAGTTTTATGTTGCCCCTTCACTGTTGGGAATGACTAGTCTCTGCCATTCATGCTGCTATGTTGATGGCGCACAGCTGAATCATCCTACCTGAGAGTTTGAGTCAAAATATAATTTTATAATAATGATTGCATTGTATGTGTAGAAGACCATGACGTTGGTAAAGAGGAAAAATCAAAGTTGTCAGAAGAACCAGCCTATACATAAAAACTACAAAGATTCTATCCTTGCTGCTTAAAAAGCCTTTATCTCCATCTTTATGGTGCAAAATAAGCTTTGGTAATTGGGTATATAAGTTCAATCATGTTGCAGCTGTCTTTTTTTTTTCTAAGGAAGACATATGCATATACATATACCTGTGTGTGTGTTTCTAGAACATTCTTCCTCCTTCATGTGTCCTCTTTTCCTCCTTGCCTACTTAACTCCTACTCATCTCTTTGAGTCCAGTCAAATGTTCCTTCCTCAAGTAAGTGTTCTCAGATCCTCTCTAATAATCAATCAACCAAATACTGCTTTCCCAACACCCACTGTTTTCTCCTTCAGAGTACTTATCAAAATTACAACTAAAATATCCACTGACACTTTAATGTTTAAATGACTGTGTAATGTCAAACAGATTATACTGATGGGGTCAACATGTTCAACATGGGGTCAACAATTTGTAACCTCAAATCTAACACAATGCTGTAATGGGCCTCAATTAACATTTATTGGATGATAGATGTATGTGTGAATATATTACAGTGTTATCATTTTCAGAGCTACCACCTCTGAAAAGTTCTAAGACCACTAAAAACCTATTGTAATAAAATTGGTTCCCAGGTCGTCAATTACTTGATTTCAAAAATTCTAGCCTATTTTGGGCACTAAATTTTTCCTTAAATGAAAAAGGAAAACCAAGAAGTGTTACTGAGTCTCAGAAATGCACATTACATTTTTGTTCCTTTACACTGAACATAACACAAATTTAAATTAAAAGATTCTCCAATTAAGTAACTAAAACAATCACAATAAAATGTCAAAGACCATTCATTTGCAAATTGCATGAATGCAGGGACTGCATCTGTCTTGTTTACCATTGCTCGTGTCCAGAATATCTGTTACACTTCAACAGGTATGCGTCTGTTGAATACATAAATAAGCCTGAGCAGGACTTCATATTAAGGGACACATTAATGTTAATGACACAACTTTGATATATTTAAAATATCTTGCCTACTATCAGTTATCAAAATTTTATTATAGTTGTCTTCAAAATAGTCCTTTCTAATAAGGCAACTCATTTTAAATAATCAATGTAAGTAACAAATCTTATTGCTAAATAAAAGAAAGAAGTTAGGATCAGTCTTTCTGCATTAAATCCTTTGATCCAGTGGTATATCTTAATTTGCCTGTGATGTAATTTATGGCTTTATCCCTCCATCCCTTCTCCATATTGCCAAGCTTTATTTCCACTGTCTCATATAAGTTTGGAACAAATCTGTTAATAGTGAGAAGGAGGCTATACACATAGCACAAGCAGGATTGGTTCATTAGTTCAGTTTTCTTAAAAGTTATTAATTGCCAATCTTTCCACCATGCTACTGTCACAACCACCAGTTAACCGAACTGTTGCAGATGCTGTTTACTAACTGCCTTTGTCCTTCCCTCTCATCCACTAGCATGTCTACCACCTTGTCAATAAACTAGCATATTTATGTGTAACCATAACACCCCATGATGTCATCTGTCAGCACCCAAATTCAAATACACTGGCAAGTTCTCATAACACTATAGTCCTTTGGGGTGATACACCATTGTGAACCAACTGCCTTTGATAAGTCTCCTTAGGCACAGATGAACACTGATTTCTCCTGGGGGTGCAAATTATCCCCTTTCCTCCTTAATTAGAACTCCCCCACACCCTCTCTCATTGCTACACTTGCATGAGATGAAACTAGGGCCTACCAGGGTGGCAGATCAAGTTCCCCAAGCCCAGTCTGGGTTCTCCTTCATCCCAGGCCCCAGAGTTAGGTTCCTACTTGCTGTGGCAGACTCAGCAGTGAGGGAAGGGAGCAGCTGCAACAGCATGACTGAAGAAAACTCAATTCGCATGCTGTCAGCCTTGCCTGCTTATGTCTGCCCCATCACTGGGCATCTGCCTACAAGTTTACAACAGCCCAAGCCTCTGCCCTGCTGAGCTGGAATGGACTGACCGAAAAGCACTTGACAAACACAAATTGCAGAATAATCACATGGATTCCCCTCTGCAATTAGCATGTGTTTGTATTTACAATTCATTTAAAAATGTATGTTATTATTTTTAAAATTAATTCTCCTGCAAAGCAAATACATGGGGAGTGTTAATCTTCATCTTTTTGCTCAATGATATTGGCAAATTATCATTTACTTTGATGACACTTTTTTCCAACTTAATTTTAAAAAGTGACCACAACGTTCTTTTCCCAACTTGTTGCTCAGCACTGTTTAACAGAAGCAACTAAGGAGGTAGCCCTCATAAAGGAATGAATTGTTTTGGAATTTTCCGAGAAGTCCAGGCAGGGAGCATCAAGAATGGGAAATCAATCACAGGTTACCACACCTTTAACCGCATGTTAAATCATGTGACCTTATTCAACAACAAACAAGCAAGAGTCAAGGCCCAGATCAAGTAACTGGCAAGTAACATCCACATGTGTTCTACATGATACTTCTTGTGACCTAAAACTATAATGTTCACTCTTAAAACTACTGTGTATTTTATTTTAATAAAAACATTTCTAGAGACAGCTGTGGCAGGCTGTTCTATAAGAATCTGATTTATTAATAACAAAATTTATGGGCTGAGAAGAAAGGGAATACATATTTTTCTTGCCTGGCTTCATTTCCCTGTAATATCTCAGTGATGAATCTCCTGCTGGCTGGCATTCTGTAGCCAAGAGGAATAACTAAGACACCAAGGTTCAGCCTGTGAAGTTCTCTATTCTGCCATTTCTTAGTAGTTTTGCAGCTCAGGAACTGCACTTTTCCTTCTCTAGCTTGTAAAAGAAACAGTAGTCTCCCCACTTTGCCATGGATCTCTTCTGTGTCTCATGCTGATTGGTGCAGAGCTGAGCACAAACCAAGTCCCTGTTGTCTTTAATTTGGTCATGGAGGAGTCTTCCCAGGATTGCTTGAGTCACCAACATCCAATTACATTCTCTTGGACAAGAAGTGCCTGCCAGTGGGATAGTCATCATACAACAATTCTACAATTGGGTCACAAACAAGTTCATGCTCGCTGGCGATTTAATAAAGCCTCAAGCGGGTGCACATC
This sequence comes from Macaca nemestrina, assembly GCF_043159975.1. NCBI lineage: Eukaryota > Metazoa > Chordata > Mammalia > Primates > Cercopithecidae > Macaca > Macaca nemestrina. Next base: position 71,049,264 of record NC_092129.1, on the reverse strand, counting down.
ATACTTCTTGAGACTTAAAAACGGATATTCATTTTCATAAAGTCTCATTTGTGAACTCTGTCACCTTAAATATATTAGACATCTTTGACACACCCTAGATTATCAAGGCCAAGAGTACCAAAGTCCAGTGCTGGGCAAATTATGGACTCAATAAATACTTGTTACATGACAAAATTATGTCTTATCTAGTGGTTAATAGAAATCCCTGGGTTTAGCAAGCATGACTCTTTCCTAAAATATTGATCTGGGCAAGTCCTGGTATTAAATGATGATAAAATTAAGAATTATGAAGAGCCTGAATCATCAAAACGTTTTACCACTCAAATTTTAATAGAGAGGTCATCAAAATAAAATATCTCACTCTTCTCACTCATCTGCCACTCATCTGCCAGAAGCAATTCTTTCTCACCATGCTTATTCCAAAGGAGGTCCCTGTTGCCCCAAGTAGAGAATTTATCTCTGAAATATGCCACCTAAATTTAAAAATTTCTTAATAATAAGCACTGTGTCTAGTTCTCTGTATTTTCACTACGTAACTCTGAGTCTTGCCAATAGATTAGCTTTTCTAAATAATAATCAATGAATGTTTCATGTATTTAATTGAACCAGTGTCTTCAGAAAAGACAACATTCCACCAAGGACAGTAGCATTACCCCAGGGCCAGCCTCTCCTCTGTAGAATTTCCACGTTCCTTTTCTCTGACTATATTTCAGCATTAGCAACTCCCCATTAAAACCAAACAAAGTAGCAGATCTATTATACTGTGATTTGTTCCTGAATATCAAATATCTCACCCCATCTGATTTGAATTCCATTATTCATCCTCACAAGATCTTTTCCACTTTTCAGAAAAATTAACGCATCTTGATGCAGGCAGCATGTCCACATCTGTTCATTTCACCAATTACCAACTGGATCCTTTGCTTACAATTGCCAAAGCTGAAACTGTATTGAAAATATCTCAAACGAGCTTGTTTATCAAATGTCAAATGCTAAATATATGTTGCTCCAGAATACTTGTCCTTCAGTGGGAAGACACTAAGCAATCTGACATAACTACTGGTTTCCTATAAAGAGAGAGAGAGAGAGAGGAGCCTCCAGTCAAAATGCAAAGGCTGATGTCAGTGATATCTATAACAGGATAGCAGAAAAAATCCAAAATTAGTCATCCAGTCTTAAACCCAGATAAGATAGATATATAATATTTTCTTTAAATCTATAAAAACAGTTGTAGTCTTAGGTAACTTATCAGACATGGTTAATAGTCCAGTGATAAGTAGAACATACTAAAGCTAGCTCCATTTCATCATTTGATTTTTCGGAAGTCCTAGTACTTTGTAAAGATAATTAAGCAGTTCCCTGGCCCAATATGTATTGCATCTGTTTCCATTTCTAGAAGCCATTCATTCTGTTCATGGTTAGTAGAAGTCAGAAGTTACGATAAAGTCAGAAGTCAGAAGTTATGGTAAGAATCAGAATGAGAAGACTGTGGCCCAAATAAGGGGGAGATGCTCCTATTGCTATAATTTCAGAGAAAACTTAGACCTTATTCATAGCTTACAAAATTGAAAATAATTAGTATATTTCACAGAGAGACATAGATGGAGAAATTAATAAGCAGATTCCATGCATTCTTGTAATGAAAGGGCTTTCCCAACAGCATAAAGGGAGAATGTAGAGGAATTTCACCCTTTTTTATTTTGTTTTGTTTTTTGTTTTTCATTTCACTTTTGTTTTGTTTTGTTTTGTTTGAGACGGAATCTCACTCTGTCCCCAGGTTGGAGTGTAATGGCACGATCTCGGCTCACTGCAACCTCTGACTCCCTGGTTCAAGCGATTTTCCTGCCTCAGCCTCCTGAGTAGCTGGGATTACAGGCACACGCCACCATGCCCAGCTAATTTTTGTATTTTTAGTAGAGACAGCGGTTCACCATGTTAACCAGGATGGTCTTGAACTCCTGAACTTGTGATCCGCCCGCCTCAGCCTCCCAAAGTGCTGGGATTACAGGCGTCAGCCACTGCTCCTGGCCTCATCTCACTTTTAATTAACAAACAGTAATTATATATATTATATATTTATGGGGTACAACAGGATTTAACATTGTGGAATGATTAAATCAAGCTAATTAATAAATCCATCACCTCACATACTTCTCATTTTTTGTGGTAAAAACAATTAAAATCTACTCACTTAGCAATTTGGAAATACACAATGCATTATTATGTGTTGTAGTCACCATTCTGTGCAATACAACACTAAAGCTTATTCCTCCTATCTAACTAAAATTGTGTACTCTTTGATCAACATCTTCCTTTTCCCTACATACTCCCCTCCTTCAGCCTCTGTAACCACCATTCTGCATCTCTACTTCCATGAGTTCAACTGTTTTAGATTATACATATAAGATCATGCAGCATTTGTCTTTCTGTGCCTGCAATTGCTCCCTTTTTTCATGAGGGCTAGTGTCACACAGGCAGCTTCATCAAATTTTTTGGTACTTGACAATTGGTAAGTGTATACCTTTTGCAAGATTACTACATTTTCGGAAGTAGTTATGGTATATTAAGTATTCTTTCATTGTGACTCTAGGTCTCCCATAAGCAATCTGAAAATCTGCTGTTTAAATTGGCAGAACTTTGATTCAATAAGAAAGATGCTATTACAGTTGAACCCATGGATTTTCAGGTGTATTCCTGGGATACCTCAGTGTCTGAGGCCTCGAGCCTTCCAGAAAAGCCCATGTAATTGCATGAAGCTAACGAAAACAGCCTGAATGCTTCAATTCAATAAAAGGAGGTAGAAGAGACCATTTCAAGTCAGGTAATAGACCTGTTTAATAACTGAATTAGAAATATTTTAAAAGCCAGAAACAATAGCTAGTTGAGATTTAATCAGATGGGATATTCAATCTAATGCTTTCGTTAGATTTGTTACCAACCTTGCAGTTGGTATAGGAAGTGAAAGGCAAGTTAACTACTCATGTTGTACACTTATCAAAAATGATTAAAACCTTCTCTTAATACATGGTTACAACTACGTTACAGTTTACCTGTCCTGAACTCAAAAGTGTACACTTTTTAAAAGGACAAGAATTACCTTATGGAGTGCTTATGGTATTATGTACTATGGAGGACGCTTTATATGTTACAACACTGAAACATCTGAGATGTTTACCCCCATTTTATAAACAAACAGCTCAGGGAGATAACAATGACTCAACCCAAAAGCATGTCATTAGGGACTGACAAAAGATTAGCAAGGCAGCTAATCCCAATGTCCATGCCCCTTTTTTCTGCTACACTTCCTCCAGTACTAGTATGATTTGTTAAATCTCTAATAAAATGGTGATTTGCCTTTTGAACTTGTTAATCCAGTATATGATATACGCAGATTCTCATTATTATTATTTCTTGGTATTATGTCCATTATAAGCGATTTTTCTTCAACTTCATTGCTTACAATGCAGTCACCTGAATATGATAGAAAATTCTCTCACATTATGTGATGATTTTTAAGTCATTCAGAAGTTATACATTCAGTATGATGAAGTAAGGTGAAAAGTTTGGTTTAATCAATAAGCAGATGGGTTTTAAATATGGCAATTCAAAGATGATAAAGTCAAAATAAGACCAAAGTCTTTTTTTTTTTAATGAAAAAGCAGACCCAAGTACAAAGGATAATCTGAGAAGCTCAAAGAAATTGTGAGCCCTGAATTGCAGAGAATAGAGCAGAGTAAAAAGTTCCTTACAGTAGACAGAAGAAAAGGAAGAAAATTGGCTTGCAGAAAATGATGGGGGAATTGGAGACAGAGATAAGGAAATGATAGTTATTTTTCCTATGATTTTAAACTGAAGGAATAGAACACAGAGATCCTGAAACTAAAGATTTTATTTTGCAAGGAGAAAGCACATCAAGACCACGTACTGTAGAGGGAAGAAAAATCTAAGTTCTGATTAAATGGACTGAATGAAAACAAGAATAATTTTTTTAAATTTCTAAAATGATACTTTGAAAATTATAAGATTATCACAACTCTTTAACAGGAATCATTTTTAACTAAGAAGCAGAGTGTTAAAAGAATTTTCTAGTAATTTGATGGTGCTTATAATTGGTAGCCCAGTACTTAAAAAAAAATCTGATGCATGTTATTCTTCTTCATCATATTTTTGCAAAATCTGAAGTATCACACTGGACAAGACTCAGAGTTCTTTGGAAGAAGGAAATTAAAACTGAAGATGTATGGACTAAAATGGGAAAAAAGATCATTTTGGTAACCAAGTCCTATAGAATAAGTTGGCCTAATTAATCTCATAGGTATTCTAATAATCACAATTATGGACTACAATAACTGGCTTACCTGTCAAGGATATCAGTTAAATTGTCATTTTAATAATTCTTCCTTGCACCAGTGAATGCCACTATTCAAAATGGGGTGACACTTAACAGGATGAACTTGTTAAAAATAAAGTGTATGCATGTACAAAATCTTAATTATAATTACAGAGTCATTTGTGATCATTTTCAATAGTTCTTGGCAAAGACAGATGAGCATAATGAGGTCCATTCACAGACCTGTGTGTTCTGTTTACGTGTGGGGGAGGAACGTATTACAAGTGTCCTAAAGAGCAGAAGGCATGTGAAGTGACAAAGTAGGTGGAGGGGAAAATCGGCACGTGGCAAGAGTAAAGGCCGAGGGCCGTGAAGTTTCTAGTAATCTGAGAAAGTGATTTTCACCAAAAGTCAGTAAATACTCAACTGGTAAAATGGCTACTTTTGTTCTTTATTTTATTATTTTTTATTTCTTTTTTATTTTATTTTACTTTAAGTTCTGGGATGTATGTGCAGAACGCGTAGGTTTGTTACATAGGTATACATGTGCCATGGTGGTCTGCTGCACCTATCAGCCTGTCATCTAGGTTTTAAGCCCCGCATGCATTAGGTATTCGTCCTAATGCTCTCCCTCCCCTTGCCCCCACAACCCCGGACAGGCCCCGGTGTGTGATGTTCCCCTCCCTGTGTCCATGCGTTCTCATTGTTCAACTCCCACTTATGAGTGCGAACACGTGGTGTTTGGTTTTCTGTTCCTGTGTTAGTTTGCTGAGAATGATGGCTTCTGGCTTCATCCATGTCCCTGCAAAGGACATGAACTCATTCTGTGTTATGGCTGCCTTTTCACTTTTTAATAAGTGAAAAGAGTATTAAGGTCGATATTCTCCCACTCTTATTGTTCCTGATATCCTAAGACTCTTCTGTGGTGCCCTATTGAGATGTTTATACGGATGTATCATTAGAGCCTGAGATCCAGTCCTCTCTTGGATTTCACAAATATCATAGTACAAGGCAATTACTGACACCATATTTTCCTTTGGTGGGATTAGAAACCTTGAGGCTATTGTCACCAGCTGTTCACCTGTTCCACAAAACAATATGGATTGCAAAGGAGATAACCTCTATGATCAAATTGTTTTTAAATGGTCCATGCGCCAAAAAGAAGTTAGGGATTGAGTTAGATGCTGCTACGAACACTGTAACAAGGGAGACACATTAAACAAAGGTAAGCTATGCAAATTAAAGCAGGCATACTCCTTCACTTCAATGGACCAAAATCTGTTTCAACCGAATTTGAAAATTCAGAAATTCAAAAACTATGCTCCAAATATAATGTAACATAATGCTCCAAACATAATGTAAGCATTCAGCACCTGTCAGCCATGCTGAATGCTTCGGAGTTTCTCTTATATTCTGCCTTCTCTCCTTCACCTCTCCATTTCAGTGTTTCCAGTTGCTAGTACTATTATTCATCAGCACTCTCTGTGGTGATACAATATTGTGTAGTAGCACTGTCCAAAATGGTAGGCACCAACCTGTGGCTACTGAGCACTTGAATACAGAGAGTGCAACTGAGGAGTTGAACTTATAATACTATTTAATTTAAATTCACTTACATCTAAATGGCCGCATGTGGCTAGTGGCTACCTACTGGACCGTGCAGTAGACTAATGTGCAACAATCAAACAATATCCGACGCTGCTTTGCAGAGCTCGAGGATAACAAACAGCAGCCATGTCTGTGGTGCTCAACGCCCGGTGTGCGTCAGAATCACCTGGAGCTATGGGAACAATTCTGATCACTGGGAACTTCCTGCACAGAGTCTCAGCTAATTGGTTTTTTTTGGTGGGGTGGGCACTGGAAGTAGAATGGCCATTTCTAAAATCAGAACAATAAAGAAACTAAGTAAGGAAGAGGTTCCAAGGACCAGTCTTTCTGGCACTGTATTCATTTTACGTCATGCAGGAAGGCAGCTGTGAGTGGGGAGGGAGGCCTCCCAGAGACGAGTCAGAGCAGGTTATAAAGTGAGGCTGCCCAGTTTTGAAGTCTCTGATTGATTTGAGAGAATGTTCCAGGGAGCTATAAAGATTCAGGGAAACGAACCATAGTAAAGAAATGGGAAGAAACAGGAAGGAAACTAACCATAGGAAAGAAATGGGAAGACTCATTGAGCATAAAACAGAATTATAAAACTAGTAACAACTGAACCCATTAATATAGTTATTGAAAACACAGTAAAGAAAAGCCATCCAAAAACCATAACTTCCTGGTTATTATGTTATCAAAATATCTGAGACTAAAATGAACATTTAATCACATTGGTTAGCACAAAGGATAGCCTTTTCGATAAAATATGCTACTGACTAGAGAGTTCCATACTTCCTAAATTATATGTCTCTATTAGGAAAAAATATTTGAACAAACACTCTCAAGAAATGTACATATTTTAATTTTATTAATGCAGGGGTCCCCAACCCCCAGGCCACAGACTGGTATCACCAGTTCATGGCCTGTTAGGAACCAGGCCACACAGCAGGAGGTGAGCAGTGAGCAAGCATTACTGCCTGAGCCCCATCTCCTGTCAGATCAGCGGCAGCATTAAATTCTCATAAGTGCGCGGACCCTATTGTGAACTGCATTTGCAAGGGATCGAGGGTGTGTGCTCCTTATGAGAATCTAATAATGCCTGATGATCTGAGGTGGGTCAGTTTCATTCTGAAACCCTCCCCCCTGCAATCCATGGAAATACTGTCTTGCAGGAAACCAGTCCCTGGTGACAAAAAGTTTGGGGACCGCTGCATTAATATATTCATGTATTAATATATTATATGCATCTAAGACACACAGACTGAAATACAATTTTCATAATGAGACTTTAAAAAGTAAGAGATTCTATTATTTTCTTCCTGCACTTTAATAGATTGTGTTGCCAATGGCCTACTTCCAAAACCACTTTGAAAACAACGGCTATACAATTTGACAGGAATATTTAGAAACTGGCCCATTAACTACAGCTTGAGACAGATACTGATAAAATTTTCATCACCATTTTATAGATGGACAAACTGTGACACAATCCAAGTCTCAAAAATGAGTTCCTGGCTATCTCTGTGTTGAAACTCAACAATAACCTGATCACAAGCAAATGAGTTTGCATTTTATAAATTTCAAAATGAGTGCTATTTATGGTTGAATATATAGCCAACACTAAGAGTGCAGGCCCATTTGGGCTTTGTCCTGATAGTACGTTTATAATTGTTAATTTACATTGGATTTGCTGCTACCACCTACTCTAGTATCTAGATCTGTTCTGTTCAATCCAGTAACCACTAGCCACATGTTGCTACTTAAATTTAAATTAAAGTTAATTGGCCGGGCGCGGTGGCTCAAGCCTGTAATCCCAGCACTTTGGGAGGCCGAGGCGGGCGGATCACAAGGTCAGGAGATCGAGACCACAGTGAAACCCCGTCTCTACTAAAAAAAATACAAAAAATTAGCCGGGCGCGGTGGCGGGCGCCTGTAGTCCTAGCTACTCAGGAGGCTGAGGCAGGAGAATGGCATGAACCCAGGAGGCGGAGCTTGCAGTGAGCCGAGATCGCGCCACTGCACTCCAGCCTGGGCAACAGCATGAGACTCCGTCTCAAAAAAAAAAAAAAAAAAAAAAAAGAAAATTGTAAATTAAAGTTAATTTAAATTGAATTAAAAATTTAGTTCCTCAGTCACACCAACAACAAATCAAGTGCCCAGTAGCCACTTGTGGCTAGTGGCTATCAAAATGGGTAGCCACAGAACACTTCCGTCATTTCAGACAGTTCTAGCAGACAGTGTCACACTAGATACATAGTATATCCTTCTGGAACTATGTCAGACATAAAAAGGGTGGTACTGCCAATTGAATGTAATCTCTACACAGTTTTTCAATAATGATAATTGGTTACAGCATCCCTTGTTTGGTCCTTCTGTCTCCACGCTCGTAGATTCTTATGATTAGATTTGTTGGGGGTCCCCACCTACAGTTCAGTCCCTCCCTGACCCCAAGCCAGGTATGTCAACATTCCTAGCTTGGCGACCTGGTGAAGCTTATAATTCAGTCTGCCCACAGACACAGCAGACTCTACTTCCACAACCAAGGCCTGGGCAGACAGCTGGGTGGTTCACTACACATCTACTACTCCTCACCCACACCACTCCCTGATGGCTCAGTTGGTCAAGTTCCAGGGGTCATGCTTCTGCCCAAGCTTTCCCAGGTGCACCTCAGCCCTGAACGCAGTGGTGGCTGGGAGAACCTTTGATGACATTTACCCACGCTTCTTCCAGGAGCAGACCCCACCTCCAGCGCCCTCACCTGATGGAGGGTGTCCCATCCTTTATAGTCAGACATCCTGACACTGGTTTATGCAGCCACTGCCATCTGAAAACTTTCCTGGCGTCAGAAGCTCATTCTTTGCTATATGTATTGAATACAGTGCCTTAGGCTGACACCTACTTTCTGAAGCCAGTTCTGTTATTCTCATCCTCTGCTGTGCTGTGGCCTAAGGTGCTCTAGGGTCTCTCTACCCAGCCTCAGCGGATTCTCTTCCTTGGTCCCGCAACCAGATTCCAGGTGGAGACTCCCTAAGTCATGGCATAGTTCACTAAAACATCTCTACTCTTTTGCCTCGCTGTAAATGGCTAGCAGGCCAGGGAAGCTGAGCCAAAGAACAGGGTTTTTCCCTTGAGCTTGACTGCCCTGTAATGGGATAGAAACCATGACCTTGGTGTTATTAGCAGCAAGCTCTCACCGGCTAAGCTAACCGTCTCTAAGTTTCAGTGGAAGTTTAAGGTCACAGAGATTGAGTTGCCCTTTTCCATTTTACTCTCCAAAGATAGGGTGAATTACCTTGATTGCAAAGTTGCCCAAATAAAAATATTTCAACTTTGAGATTTTTCGGAACAGTATGAACTCGTAGTGAACGTGGAGCAAGCCGTCAGAGTGAGTTACCCCGTGTCAGTTACAGAATCTGTCTGAAAACAAACCCTGATGGCAGTGGGACGCTTTGCTATGAAAAAAAAAAAATTGCTTTAAACATAAATCATCAAATCTTTGCCAGTTGTGGCCTTAAGAAAACACATTCAAATAAAAGGATAGGGCACAAGTTTTTGTTTCAGAACAAGTTTTTTTCTCAATTGTTTAGAAAGATTTCACGACTCATAGAAACTCTGTTCCTTGGCCGGGCGCGGTGGCTCAAGCCTGTAATCCCAGCACTTTGGGAGGCCGAGACGGGTGGATCACGAGGTCAGGAGATCGAGACCATCCTGGATAACACGGTGAAACCCCGTCTCTACTAAGAAATACAAAAAATTAGCCGGGCGAGGCGGCGGGCGCCTGTAGTCCCAGCTACTCGGGAGGCTGAGGCCGGAGAATGGCGTGAACCCGGGAGGCGGAGGTTGCAGTGAGCTGAGATCCGGCCACTGCACTCCAGCCTGGGCGACAGAGCGAGACTCCGTCTCAAAAAAAAAAAAAAAAAAAAAAAAAAGAAACTCTGTTCCTTAAATAGTGTTTTCCCAGTTACCTTCAAAAGAAACTTTGATATAGGGATAGAAAAGTTAACTTATTTCTCTACCGCATCATGAATTAACTTTTTAGGGAATGCACACCAATTATTCGTGCTTCAATTTTAAGCAAGGAGTGAGAAGAATATGCAGTTAGAGGCTTAGCTGTATTCTTGCTGTTTGCCTCAGTGGCTTCCTTGCATCACCAAAAAACACAAATGTAACCAACAAGCATATTAACACCCAAGAAACAAGTCATCTGCTATTGAGATTTCAATATCATGATGATGACATAAAATGAACTCATTCAATAATATTTGTGAACTTGCCTAAAATAGAGTTAAGTATGAAATGGGGAATACAAAAATTAACAGTTGTGAATTTATCAGCAAGATACAATAATGATAATGCACACAGGTGTTAAAAGTAGCCAGTCAATCTCACTCCTCAAGGAGAGAAATAAACATTAAAAAAAAAAAAAAAAAAAAAAAAGAACTTCCAAGAAGAAAGATTTCTAAAAATGAAACAAATGAAAGAGAAATGTTATGCTACTAAACCTATATAAGAATATCAAAGATTTTTATTCGTAAACGATTCATGTACATTGTTAAGAATATAAGAGTCAGGGAAGAAAAAAAGAAGAAAATAAAAGTCATACATAATTCCCTTCCCACAAGAAGAAAGATTTCTAAAAATGAAAGAAATGAAGGAGAAATGTTATCCTACTAAACCTATACAAGAATACCAAAGTTTTTTATTTTATTCGTAAACGATTCATGTACATTGTTAAAAAATATAAGAGGCAGGGAAGAAAAAAAGAAGAAAATAAAAGTCACACAAAATTCCCTCCCCCAGGGCTAACCACTGTCAACCTTTTGTTACATACCCTTTCAGAATCACCTATTCATTCATTTATTCACCCTCTTTTTTATTGCTCAGTATAAGCCTATGTAACTTAAACTGCTGAAATACCATTTGTAATCACTTTCTTCATGATATATTTCATGTCAATAAACACATTTCTATATGTCATAGTTTGTGATGCTTGTAGAGTAATCTTTTTATATGATGTACCATGATTTCTGAACAAATCACCATTGGTTCCAATAAAAAGTCATGAAAAAGTACATACCTTTTGACCCAGTGAAATAATTACTGCGGTGTGCAAGGATTTAGCAAGAAAGCTGTTCCCAGTCATGTTTAAAACTGTGTAGTCAGAAACAAAAATATACAATTTGGGAAATAATTAAATAAATTATAGTATGTCCATGAATATTAATGCAGCTCCTCTAATAATTTTGGCTTGAAGGATCTCCGACAGCATGGGAAAATGTTGAATGAAGAGGCAATGTAATCCCAAATTTGTAAAACTTCAAAAAAATATGACATACCTGAAACAATTTAATAATATAATTTTTAAAAAGATATGTCTTTAAAATACCAGTAAGATGAGATAGCTATGAGTAAATATTAATATGTAAGATATTTCAGAGAAAATTGAAAGACTTTATTAAAAGTCATTAAAAAAGACCTAAAATAAATGGAGAGTTATATAATGTTAATGGGTAGGAAGACTAAATATCATGAAGATGTCAATCCTCCCCAAATTAATTTATAAGTTTAATACAATCTCATTAAACTTTGATTTAAAAACTCATTTGAAAGCAAAAGTAGCCATAAATAGCCCAAACAATTTTGAAGAGGAACAAAGTCCCTTTCAAGAAGGATTATAAAGTCAAAGTAATTATAGAGACACAGAAATTAAAACTGGTTTTAGTGTAGACATGGACAAATAAAGAAATAGAAAAGAGAGCTCAGAATCAGATTCCCTTTCTACAGGAGAACTTCATGCCTAACTGAGGTAGCTTCACAGTTCAACAGGGAAAGAATATAGTGCTTAATTGCTCTGGGAATATTTGGTTGTTCAAATGGAAAAAAATAAAGCTATCTTCCTACCTCACATAATACACAAAATTCTCTTTCGGGTGAAATTAGTAACACAATGTGAAAAAAAAGCAAAGCTTTATTCCTTTTAACAGAATACAGACAAATAACTTTATAGTATCCAGGCAAGGAAAGATTTATTAGACAGGCCTTAAAACACGAACTGTAAAGAAAAAATACCATAAATTCCACAACTTAAAATTTTCTGTGAAACAGATGATACCATAAAACAAAGTCAAGCTGCATACTAGATTACTACATTTATAATACATAAAATAAATTAAAAGTTAGAATTCAGAATATATAAATATCTCTAAAAAATTACTAAGAAGAGACTACCCAATGTTTCTGTGCATTTTTCTTGCCAGTATTTTGTTGCTATAGTATTTGGAAATAAAAATTCAGGCTGTTATATACGTCTCATTGAGGGATCATTTTTCTAAACCCAGGCAACTATTTTTTGATAATTGTTTAGTTCATTTTCATTAAATATTAAAAATGTTTTAAGAATCCTAGGTAAAATTCACTATCAACTTATTTTGAATGGTAATTACGTATTTTTCATTTCCATTTCAAGATTTTAAACTATTTCTTTCCTAACTAGGTCAAAATTAACCTTAACTAATACACTTTAAAAAAAAAAGTCTTCTGTTTTAACAAAAAAGGTATACTTTTAGTTTCCCGAATTGACTAAGTAAACTAATGTCATTTATAGGGTGGGGAGGAGATACAGTTGATTGTTAGAATTTGTCCTTCTCTACCTGTCCTACTACTTCTGTGGGTGGCTTTTTAAATATCTCATAGTTCTTAACCTCTTATAATTTAAAAAATATGGTGTGTCTTATTTAGTAGTTTATTTTACTTTCCAGCATTAACTTTTTGTTAACCCATTTATGCCGAGGTTGCAATTTTATGAATTTTCGCATGAGTGAAAACTCAGACCTTGGAGATGACCTTGAGCAGTAGGATATAAATAACTCCCACATGCTTAGCGTTCCAATAATGGAACATAAGGCATAAGTAGGCATAAGTAGGTTTAACGTATTAATCTATTGCCCTTGAACTGTCTCACATCTGTCTTCAATCATTATTTCGGGCATGGTTGTGGGACATGCCAGTGAAAACTGATTTAGGTTTTTACATGTTAAGATAGTATTTTTCTGCTTTCAAACAGAAAAGGTTGTCTTGCCTATAAACTATGCTTGTGATTCTCATGAAATCTTTCTTATAGTTCTATATTTTTCCTTAAATTCTAATATGCCCCAAATATGCAGAAATAAACTCTAAGAGTAGTTAAACATCTTACTTTTAATGAAAGGTTCCTTTTTTTTAATCAAAAAATACATTCTATTAGCCTGTCTTTCAGGATTATGCCCCAAATCTCAGACTTCTGTTAGAGGAATATTTCCTTTTAATAAGCAGCTTCGTTATTCTTTCTTAGATGACCTCTTCTCTGAGTTTAAATTGATTTTTTTTCTATTGTTAGGTCTACCAGTCCTGCCTCAGTTATCATCAGCTCTTCATGTAATTTACAATCAACCAAGTTTTAAGCCAAACATTTACTTGCATTTGCACACGGTCCTGATATTGTATCCTCTTCCAGTGTGTTTACTGCCTCTCGCATTCTGAGGACATTCTAAGCATAACGCACTACATCAGTAATCTACCACTTTCCTTTTGTCAGCCCATACCTCTTTTTGTCCTTTCTGTTTTTAAAAGCAGTGTCAGGTCACTCGCACCTCCTTCCTAGGTTGTTTCACATCTGGGCAGTTGCTGGCTTTCCTTCACCAGCTCTGCCTTCTGCTGTCTGAGTTCTCTTTAATAAAACTGAGTGGTTCATTGGAGTGTTTTCATTTTTTAAATATTCTCAATGTTTTAAAAATTAATCTCACTGGAGTTTGTGCTGCTGTTTGCTGTTCTGCTTTTGTTTCTGTTCTTAGTTCTTTGGCCTTGTATCAGACAACTCTCTAATTTTTTAATTGGGTTTAGCTCAAAGAAATCACCCCGTATTGTTGCTACTTTCCCATTGTCCCAGGGGATGCAAGTGCAAAATGCAATCAGTGAATAACAATAAATATAGATGAGCACTTTCCTGGCCCATTACCAGTACAAACTGCTAAAACCCAACATCTTCGGAGTAAATAATACATCCACATGAAACGAATCAATTCCACATGTACAATATTAAATTTGGGGGAGGACTTAACTGAATAAATGGTGAATTACAGCCCTAGAGTAAACATAATAACTTATTCCCAAATCCATTATTATTAAAATGCTTAGCGCATTTCAAATCTTTCATTTAATAAATTAAAACCATATTTATTGAGAGAGAAAGAATGTGCATGAACGTGTTAAAAACCGAAATCAGCTATTATCTGCTTGCACAAAAGAATACCTGGAAAATTCATGATGGAACTGTCATATTACAACTAATAATTTATAGGGAATCCCCAACTATGGCATAAAATGCCTATTTTTGAATCCCCCACAAAACAAAATAATAAACATAAAAGTATAATCTAAAGAAAGAAACACAGTAAAGATGTTATACCAAGAACTTCGCAGGATAAATATCTATATAGCAGTGTCATCTGCTAACAAAATAATTCATCTTACTTGTGATAGTGCATGTCATTAAAATATCTCAATAATAAGGGAATCTTACTTTGACTTAATTTTGGAAATGGCTTTACTACTCCCTAAAGGAGTGTACAGTTTTAGTTATTTGTTATAACAGTTGCAATATTTGGTATTATTACATTTTATGCTTCAGATTACGTAATAAATTGTCCACAGGTCTATGCACTATGCACAGACGAAAGCAAGAAAGTGACAGAGACAGCAAGAGAGATCATTATGATATGATGGTTGTGATATTACTTCAGCCAAGCTTATGTGACCTGAATAATAGACTTACGTCAAGGTAATAGTTTAGCCAAGCACTGACATAAATCACCACTTCTCCTTTTTCCTTTATAATTTAAACTCACCACCAATAATAACTATTGACAAAAATATTGCTGTGCTGGAATTAAATAACACTGTGACTGTCTCTACCTCTAGACATTAAAAATGTAATTGGACAAATAGGAGGTAAATATATTTTTTTCATACTGAGTTGTCAACTTGGCTCAACTTGATCTGGAACATGGAATATAATCCTATATCCCATTCAATTAAGTGTTCAATAAACAAACATACTTCACACACAGTGCCAAGCAGTCAGCTGGGTGCTGGTGGGACAGCATAATCCAAGGGCCAGGGGCTCACTAGCAGGGGTGCTCTACTCAGTGAGAGGCCAGCTTGGCATGAGCCTCAATGATGTATTGGGGTCAGAGCTGAGTGGCTGTCATATGCATGGATGATTAAGTCTAGCATTGAAAGAAAATAAGCAGTCAAGTAAATGACTTAAGTTCAAAATCAAAGCCTAGAGTAGATGGGGATCTCTGTCATGGCCAAGATTAGAACTGGAGGTGAGGTGGAGGGCAGAGGCTAAAATATATGTTAAAACCAGAATGAGGTCAAGCAGGTGTTTAGAACCAAAAGCTGTCACTTGTTGATGGAAACTGCTCTCTCACAGTTGCAAATCACTACACACCAACGCATCCAAGTTGTCCTCAAGCTGGCAGGGTACAAAGAGCTCGGTACCTGGATTAACACGGGAGCTGTGACGGCAGCTCACCTAACTTTCTGATTAGACACAGAGACAGAATATTATAGCAATTCAGAAGGAAAACGTGACAACTTCCAGGGAATTCTAAATGAGCTAAAGGGAAAGGCATTAGTAAATGCGGAAAGTCACTACTAATAAAAAAAATATTTAAAATGAGCTTCAGATGGAAGGGAGGCATACAGGACAAAATACATTCTGTAGTCAATGAAGACAACTGTTTCCTGGAGCCAAAGTCTTGCTAGGAAAGTGGGAGACAGTGCCTGAAAAAACAGGTGTAATTCAGAAGGTAGAGAACTTTGAATGCCAGGACTAGAGGGAGGCTAACTTGTGGGTTCCTCGGGGCAAGGTACTACATTTTATATATCACTAATTATCCAAATGGAACCAAAGTAATTAATTACTTAAGAATTATTGTTTCATTATAATGATGACAGTAAAGTGAAACTGCATTTTATTTGGAGATTAGATTAAATCCTTGTGGGAAAAATTGAACGTACTTTTCATTACCCATTGTAACCAATTTATATGAAGAACTCACTTTAAGCCAAATACAATAGAAACTTTACATGCCTCCTTATACATACTTATTAAGTTACTATTATTATTATCGTTATTTGACAAATAAAGAGACTAAGGTCTGAAGAGGTTAAGTATCTTGTTCAAGGTTACACACCTATCAAGAGAGCTAAAATTTGAATCCAAGTGGTCTGATTCCAACAGCTAAAACTTAAACCACAATGCTACATAACATATCAATGATATCTGACATCTGTATATCAATTTGTAATTATCAAAATATAGTTCATGTCTTTGAGTCTCAGAACAGCTTTATGGGGTAGTTGCTGTTTTCACACAGTTATGTTTTCTATGAGACTGTAACCCACAAAGAGAGAGAAATAGATCTAGGATGGGTACGACTTTAACCTGACAATGGAATATACCTCCAAGAACACGAGCCAGAAGTTGAAACCACAAATACCAAGGGCCAGCAACCTTGAGCTTCCTTGATCCCTGGGAGCAAGATCAAAACTGGGGGGTGAGGTGAAACAGCAGGAACTTTTAGGCCAACTCCAATCCTAGGTCCCTTGAGGAATGGAAGAAGTTTGGTCCTATTTTTTTGTGAATGGCCTCTTTTCACTTTTAGGTTGCCTGGATGTGGTGGTCAGTGATCACATCTTAAATTCCCTGTGTCAACAACACCTTCATGTAGTAAATGCTCAGTACAGGTTACCTGTAAACGATTTAGGCCAAGAAGTTTGGATTTGGCTCGGCATTTGTTACATCAAATTTTCAAAATAAAACCACCGAAACTTCAAACATAAAATAAATGTAATAGGTCAAGGCCTAAAAAATGGTAGATAGGAGGCAGGACTAGACTGCAGCTCTGACTCGGATGGACAGAGCAGTGTGTGGAAACTCATACCGTAAACTTCTGCTCCAGAACTACTGCAGGAATATACTAGGAAAGCCAAGATAATCCACAGACCCCGTGAAGAAAGCAGTTTGTTCCTGCAAGACCCAGGAGACACCCCAAATACTGTGAGTGTCCGAGCTGTGAAAGTAGGAAAGGCGGATTCCTCACTCCTGAACACACACCCTCACTGGAGAATCTGAAGCTCTAGATCACGGGAGAAGGATATGACCTTACCTGGAGCTGATTTAATTAGAGAGCTGAGTTAAATTAAGGGTAGAGAAAGCAAGGGGAAAAGCCCTGTGGGCTCTCTGGGTCCCCTAAGAAGCCATTTCTGCTCTGTCTCACAGGGATCCTTGGGGAGGGCTGCCAGAGGAACCGGGAAAAGACCACAGGGAGAAGGAAACCTCCAGATGAACTTTGTAACAATTCCAAACATGAAGCCGCCTGGCCAGAACTTGGGGGAGGGAGTGAATCTGGTGTACAGATTCAACAGGCAGGGAGGCATGAAAACCCTACTTGCTTTCTTTGCTGAGAGGCTGGTAGCCTGGGGCAAGTTCTCAGCCTTGCTTGTCCTCTGCCTGGAAACAAACTTGATGCTGTTGATGGGGCACAGTAGGAGTGAGACTGGTTTTGGGGGTTGCAAGGGAGCTGGGTGATGCCTGTAACTGCCGGCTTTCCCCTACATTCCTGACAGCCTGTATGACACAGCAGAGGCAGCCATAATCCTCTGGGAACATAACTCCATTAACATGGGAACCTCACCCCCCTGCCCCACAGAAGCCTCAGCAAGACTCACCCAAGGAGAGTCTGAGCTCAGACAGGCCTAGCCTTGCCCCCACTTGATGGTCCTTCCCTATCGACCCTGGTAGCTGAAGGCAAAGGTCATACACTCTTGGGCGTTCTAAGGCTCTGCCCACTGCCTGATCCTCCCTATACTGCCACAGTGACACTCTCTTGAAAGTGCCATCTACTGGCTGGATGCCAACCAGCACAAAAATAGTGCATTAAACAACAAAAGCTAAGGACCCCTGCAGAGTCCATTTCACTCCCCTGCCACCTCTATCCGATCAGGTGCTGGAATCCAAGGCTGTGAGACCTGAAGACAGTCCACAGCACAGGACTCTGAGCAGACAAACCCCAATACCAGCTTGGAACCTGGTAGCCCTGCTGAATGGCTAGATCCAGAACAGAAATAACAATCAATACAGCTCGGCTCCCAGGAAGCCACATGTCTAAGAAAAGGGGGAGAGTACAACATCAAGAAAACAACCCGTGAAACAAAAGAATCTGAACAGCAGCCTTGAGCCTAGTACCTCCCTCTGACATAGCCTACCCAAATGAGAAGGAACCAGAAAAACAATCCTGGTAATACGACAAAACAAGGTTCTTTAATACCCCCCAAAAAATCACACTAGCTCACCAGCAATGGATCCAAACCAAGAAGAAATCCCCGATTTACCTAAAAAAGAATTCAGAAGGTGGATTGTTAAGCTAATCAAGGAGGCATCAGAGAAAGGTGAAGTCCAATTTAAGGAAGTCAAAAAAGTGATACAAGAAATGAGGGGAGAAATCTTCAGTGAAATAGTTAGTATAAATAAAAAACAATCACAACTTCAGGAAATGAAGGACACACTTAGAGAAATGCAAAATGTTCTTGAAAGTCTCCACAATAGAATAAAACAAGCATAAGAAAGAACTTCAGAGCTTGAAGACAAGGTTTTCAAATTAACTCAATCCAACAAAGACAAAGAAAAAATAATTTAATAAATGAACAAAACCTCCAAGAAGTTTGGGATTGAATTAAACAACCAAACCTAAGAATAATTGTTGTTCCTGAGAAAGAAGAGAAATCTAAAAGTTTGGAAAAGATATTTGGGGGGATAACTGAGGAAAACTTCCTTAGCCTTGTTAGAGACCTAGATATCCAAAGACAAGAAGCTCAAATAACACCTGCAAAATTCATCACAAAGAGATCATTGCCTAGGCACATTGCCATAAGGTTATCTAAAGTTAAGATAAGAGAAAGAATCTGAAGAGCTGTGAGGCAAAAGCAGCAGGTAACCTATAAAGGAAAACCTATTCGGGTTAACAGATTTCTCAGCAGAAACCCTATAAACTAGAAGGGATTGGGGCCCTATCTTCAGCCTCCTTAAAGAAAACAATTAGCAGCCAAGAATTTTGTATCCAGCAAAACTAAGCTTCTTAAATGAAAGAGATAAAATCTGTTTCAGATTAAAAAAAAAAATGCTGAGAGAATTCACCACTACCAAGCCAGCACTACATGACTACACGAACTGCTAAAAGGAGCTCCAAATCTTTAAACAAATGCTGGAAACACATCAAAACAGAACCTCCTTAATGTGTAAATCTCATAGGAGGTATAAAGCAAAAATACAATTAAAAAAAAAAAAAAGCTAAGGTATACAGGCAACAACCAGCATGATGAATAGAATAGTACCTCACATCTCAATACTAATGTTGAATGTAAATAGCCTAAATGCTCTACTTAAAAGATACAGAATTGCAGAATGGATAAGAAATCACCAACCAAGTATCTGCCGCTTTCAACAGACTCACCTAACACATAAGGACTCACATAAAGTTAAGGTAAAGGTGTGGAAAAAGACATTCCATGCAATTGGACATCAAAAGCAAGTAGGAGTAGCTATTCTTATATCAGACGAAACAAACTTTAAAACAATAGCAATTAAAAAAGACAAATAAGAACATTATATAATGATGAAAGGCCTTGTCCAAAAGGAAAATATCATAATCCTAAATATATATGCACCTAACACTGGAACTCCCAAATATATAGAACAATTACTACTACACCTAAGTAATGAGACAGACAGCAATACAATAATAGTGGGGGACTTACATACTCCACTGACAATACTAGACAGGTCATCAAGACAAAAAATCAACAAAGAAACGATGGATTTAAATTATACCCTGGAACAAATGGACTTAACAGATCCTTACATAACATTCTACCCAACAATCACAGAATATACATTCTATTCATCAGCATATGCAAATTTCTCCAGGATAGACCCTATGATATGCCACAAACAAGTGTCAAAAAAATTAAGAAAATTAAAATTATGTCAACTACTCTCTCAGTCCACAGTGGAATAAAACTGGAAATCAACTCCAAAAGGAAACTTCAAAAACACGCAAATACATGGAAGTTAAATAACCTGCTCCTGAATGATCACTGGGTCAACAAGGAAATGAAGACAAAAATTTTAAAATTCTTCAAATTGAACAATAATAGTGACACAACCATCCAAACCTCTGGGCTAGAGCAAAGGCAATCAAGAGGAAAGTTCATAGCCTTAATTGCCTACTCAAAAACTCTGACAGAGCACAAATAGACAATCTAAGGACATACCTCAAGGAACTAGAGAAATAAGAACAAATGAAACCCAAACCCAGCAGAAGAAAGAAAATAACCAAGATCAGAGCAGAGATAAATGAAATTGAAAAAAAAAAATACAAAAGATAAATGAAACAAAAAGCTGGTTATTTGAAAAGATAAATGAAATTGATAGACCATTAGCAAGATTAACCAAGAAAAGAAGAGAGAAGATCCAAATAAGCTCAATTAGAAATAAACAGGAGATATTACAACCAACACCACAGAAATACAAAAGATCATTCAAGGCTACTATGAAAACCTGTACACCCACAAACTGGAAAACCTAGAAGAGATAGGTAAATTCCTGGAAAGATACAACCCTCCTAGCTTAAATCAGGAAGAATTAGAAATCCTGAACAGGCCAATAACAAGCAGCAAGATTAAAATGGTAATTTTAAAATTACCAATGCACAAAAGTCCAGGACCAGATGAATTCACAGCTGTATTCCACCAGACACTCAAAGAAGAATTGATATCAATCCTATTGACACTATTCCACAAGATGGAGAAAGAGGGAATCCTCCCTAAATCATTCTGTGAAGCCAGTATCACCCTTATAACAAAACCAAGAAAGAACATAACAAAGAAAGAAAACTACAGGCCAATATTCCTAATGAACATAGATGTAAAACTCTGGCCGGGCACTGTGGCTCACACCTGTAACCCCAACACTTTCGGAGGCCAAGGCGGGTAGATCACGAGGTCAGGAGTTTGAGACCAGCCTGGCCAACATGGTGAAACCCTGTCTCTACTAAAAATACAAAAATTAGCTGGGTGTGGTGGCGGGTGCCTGCAATCCTAGCTACTCAGGGAGCTGAGGCAGGAGAATTGCTTGAAACCAGAGTGGAGGTTGCAGTGCCACTGCACTCCAGCTTGGGCAACAAGAGCAAAACTCCACCTCAAAAAAAAAAAAAAAAATCCTTAACAAAACACTAGCTAACCAAATCCAACAGCATATCAAAAAGATAATCCACAATGATCAAGTGGGTTTCATATCAGGGATGCAGGGATGGTTTAACATATGCAAGTCAGTAAATGTGATACACCACCTAAACAAAATTAAAAACAAAAATTCCATGACCATCGCAATAATCGCAATAGATACAGAAAAAGCATTTGACAAAATCCAGCATCCCTTTATTATTGAAACCCTCAGCAAAATCAGTATACAAGGGACATACCTCATTGTAATAAAAGGCATTGACGATAAACCCACAGCCAACATAATATTGAATGGGGAAAAGTTGAAAGCATTTCCTCTGAGAATTGGAACAAAACAAAGATGCCCACTCTCACCACTTCTATTCAACATAGTACCAGAAGTCCTAGCTGGAGCAGACAAGAGAAAGAAATAAAGGGCATCCAAATCGGTAAAGAGGAAGTCAAACTGTTGCTGTTTCCTGATTATATGATTTTAAAACTAGAAAACCCGAAAGACTCCCCCAAAAAGCTCCTAGAACTGATTAATGAATTCAGCAGCGTTTCAGGATACAAAATTAATGTACACAAATCAGTAGTTCTGCTACACACCAACAGCAACCAAGGTACGAATCAAATCAAGAACTCACCCCCTTTTACAATAGCTGCAAAAAAAAAAAAAAAAACCTAACCAAGAAGGTGAAGGACCTCTACAAAGAAAACTACAAAACACCTCTCAAAGACAGAAACCATAGATGACACAAACAAATGGAAACACATCTCATGCTCATGGATGAGTAGAATCAGTATTATGAAAATGACTATACTGCCAAAAGCAGTCTACAAATTCAGTGCAATTCCCATCAAAATACCACCATCATTCTTCACAGAACTAGAAAAAACAATCCTAAAATTCATATGGAACCAAAAAAGAGCTCGCATAGCCAAAGCAAGACTAAGCAAACAGAACAAATCTGGAGGCATCACATTACCTGATTTCAAACTATACTATAAGGCCATAGTCACCAAAACAGCATGCTACTGATATAAAAATAGGCACGTAGACCAAAGGAACAGAGTAGAGAACCCAGAAATAAACCCACTTACAGCCAACTGCTCTTTGCCAAAGCCAACAAAAACATAAAGCAGGGAAAGGACACCCTATTCAACAAATGGTACTGGGATAATTGCCAAACCACATGTAGGAGAATACAACTGGATCTTTATATCTTACTTTACACAAAAATCAACTCAAGATGGATCAAGGACTTAAATCTAAGACCTGAAACTATAAAATTTTAGAAGTTAATGTCAGAAAAACCCTTCTAGACACGGGCTTAGGCAAAGATTTTATTACCAAAAACCCAAAAGCAAATGCAACAAAAACAAAATTAAATAAGCGGGACTTAGTTAAACTAAAGAGCTTTTGCACAAAGGAACAGCAGCAGAGTAAACAGACAACCCACAGAGATGGAAAAAATTTTCATAATCTATACATCTAACAAAGGATTAATATCCAGAATCTACAAGGAACTCAAATAAATTAGCAAGAAAAAAACAAACAATTCCATCAAAAAGTGGGCCAAGGACATGAACAGACAATTCTCAAAAGAAGATATACAAATGACCAACAAACATATGAAAAAATGCTCAACATCACTAATGATCAGGGAAATGCAAATCAAAACCACAATGCGATACCACCTTACTCCCACAAAGTGGCCATTTTCAAAAAATCAAAAAATAATAGACATTGGTGTGGATGTAGTGAAAAGTGAACATTTCTATTCTGCTGGTGGGAATGTAAACTAGTACAACTACTATGGAAAACAATGTGGAGCCAACTTCTTGCTTGATCCCTCACTCCTAAGTCTCTCTCCTCTAATCTGTGAGAACACCAGGATAGGTTCAAAATTAAGAAAGTCACTTCTCTGCTTAAGATCCTTTATGGCTCCCATATCCCTCAGGGATCTCAAACTCCTGGTTTGACAGATAAAGACTTCTATGTTGGTACTGCAGCCCAGCCTCAGCTCCAGCTGCCTCCTTAACCACAGCTCACATGGCCAAATGAGCATTGAAATATGGCTGGTCCAAATTGAGATGTAAGTGTGAAACACCTGGAGGATGTGGAAGTCTTAGTGAAAAAAAAAAAACCATGCATAATATATCAATAATTTTTAAATGTTGACTCCATATTGAAATACTATTTGGGGTATATTGGTTAAATGAAATATATCACAAAACTAAAAAAAAGTAATAATGATTAGTCTTGTAAAGCAAGCCTTTAAAAATACAATCACCTAAAATATAAAAAATATAAATTTTATATATAAAATATAAAAAATATAATCACCTAAATATAATTCTGTATGTTCTTCACCAATTTTTATTTGCTGAATCAAGCACAAACTAAACCAAGTATTATCTCCAGGCATAACTAGAACATTTCTTTACTTTTTTTGAGATGGAGTTTCACTCTGTTACCCAGGCTGGAGTGCAGTGGTGCCATCTTAACTCACTATAATCTCCACCTCCTGGGTTCAAGTGATTCCCTTGCCTCAGCCTCCCGAGTAGCTGGGATTACAGGCGCCCGCTGCCATGCCTGGCTAATTTTTTTTTTTTTTTTTTTTTTTTGAGACGGAGTCTTGCTCTGTCGCCCAGTCTGGAGTGCAGCGGCGTGATCTTGGCTCACTGCAAGCTCCGCCTCTCAGGTTCTTGCCATTCTCCTGCCTCAGCATCCCGAGTAGCTGGGACTACAGGTGCCCGTCACCACGCCCGGCTAATTTTTTAACATTTTTAGTAGAGATGGGGTTCACCGTGTTAGCCAGGCTGCTCTGGAACTTCTGACCTCAAATGATCCACCCAGCTCAGCCTCTCAAAGTGCTGGGATTACAGGCGTGAGCCATCACGCCCAGCCAACGAGAACATTTCTTTATAAATGACTCCCTCTGCTCTTCATCTTAGGATACCTCTTAAGGCTGGCATATATTCATGTAATTTCCAAAAAGACTGGCCTCAAGTGTGTTGGTTTATACCTACTGGATAAGTTTTCAAGCAAACATAACCAGACTAGCCTATGCGATATTTAATCAGGAACTTTCCAACATTCACTATCTTTTTTGGCCTCTTCCTTTCTCTTTCCACAAGGCAGAAACTAGAAAGTCTAACCAGCTCTTGGGATTCAAGTATGAGTCATGATTATTACATCTCTAACAGGAGGAAAAAAAAAAAAAAAAAAAAAAAAAGCTTAGTTATCTTTTCAGAGTCCTGCCTCAACAAACTTGATTCTTGAATTTTTTCTTTTATGTTGCTGGAGATTCGTAGCAATATATGACCATCTTCTCATTTCACTATCATGAAAGCATCAAACTCATTTTTGGGACTCTCTCCATTCAGAAGAGATTCACTTTCCACAATGCCTAGTGAAGAGAGTAACTTTGTCCATTCCTACCGGTTTTTACAGTTGCTAGCAGTTGTTCTAAATTGAGCTTGAAATGTAAATATGATAGCTGCAGCAGTTGCTTTCAACCACCAATATACACTTGCATATACTACCTTTAGCTTTGGATTCTAACCTTTCCATTATTAATCTGAACTTAGATCATAAAACATAAAATTTAAGATTTGAAAGATACTTTAGCTGGCATTTTTCAGAAGTAAAAACTGAGGGAAGAAAAATCATGTGATTTGCCCAAGGTTCCTAGGTAGTAGGTAGAGTCAAGCTTAATTGCATACTTGACCCTTAGCTGGGACTCCTATTTCACAAAATGATGTTTTTATATACCAGAATAGTCATTTTAAAACAAAATCAGACATTAAAAAATAGAATTATCTAAAAACAATGAAAACCTTGGCTGAAAGATAAAAATGCCCCTTTTAGATTATATTAAATATTAAATAATATTAGGTAATTAAATCTTAAGTAGGTCTTTTTAAAGTATCTGTGACACCATCCATAAAAATTTGTTTTGGTACTTCTGTTGTGCAACTAAGCCGAATTCATTGATAGATGTTTTTGTTGAAGAGGAGTAAAAGCCCGTGCCCACCATAATATTTCCTAAGTCACAGTTTTGGTTTATGGGATATTAATATCTTACTTATGCATGTGTCTATCTCTGATGACACTGTGTGTTACCAACAGGTCAGCCAGGCAGACGCGTAACAATGAAAGGAGCACTGAAGGAGACTTGATTTCCTGTCTGAGCACTTAACTTAGCTTAGTGATTTGGACAAGAACAACTCATCTGAAAAACAAAAAGGTCCACTAGATGATCTCTAAAAGTTCGTTTCAGCTCTAAAAACTACTCATTAGCCTGATCGCAGCCATGGAAACAAAAAAACAAAAAAGCATATGGAAAGTCCTAGGGACTTACAGAATTTTAAAGTAGCAATTCTTTCATGGAATTACTGCCCCCAAAGTTCTGCATTATATAGGTTCTATCTATGGAAAAAGTCCTTACATCACATCAAGAATCATTTATTTTTGCAAAAGAAAATTATAGGAACAAGATAAACCCTTTCTGAAATTTTTTTCCTGGCCTTGAATCACCGCCAGCATTTCTTCTAACATTCAAGGTGAGCTGAGTCATTCCTGAAAAGGTACACAAAGATGTACCTTTGGTCATTCCTGAAAAGGTACACAAAGATTCCTCATTTTTCTTCCAATAGAAATCAAAATGATCTCTTAATAAGCAATCAAATAAATTGAGTATTAAAAAATTAATCAAAGTTATGTTGTAAACAGTTGAACATAGCCTGGTATAACTATAAGATCTATTATGTAAGCCTTATGGCAATCACGAAGCAAAATCCTGTAGCAAATATACAAAAGGCAGAAAGTAAGAATTCAAAGCATACCACTATAGGAAATCACCTAATCACAAAGGAAGACAGCAAGATAGGAAGAAAGAGATACAGTGAGTAAATGGATTTAAAAATACAACACCCTGTTATATGATGTCTAGAAGAGATTCAATGCATGGTTAAGAAAACACAGAGAATGAAGGTGAACGGACCAAAAAAGACATTCTATGCAAATAGAAGCCAAAGGAAAGCAGAGGCAGCTATATTTATATCGGATAAAACAGGCTTTAAGTCACAAACTATAAAATAAGACAAAGAAGGCCATTAAATAATGAAAAGAGGGTCAATTCATTAAGAGGATATAACAGTTGAACATATATATGCACCCAACATCGGAGCACCTAAATGAATGAAGCAAATATTAATTGATATGAAAGGGAAGATAGACTGTAATACAATAATATTGGGGAAACTCAATACCACACTTTCAGCAATGGACAGATTATTCAGACAGAAAATCAATAAAAATGAAAGTTCAAACTTAAACTATACTTTAGCACAGATGGGCTTAACAGATATATACAGAATATTTCATCCAACAACAATAGAACACACATTCTTCTCAAATACACATGGAACATTATCCATTGAGTGTTAGGTAAAACAGTATAGATCATGGCTGGGTGCGATGGTTCACATCTGTAATCCCAGCACTTTGGGAGGTGAAGGTGGGTGAATCATTGAGGTCAGGAGTTGGAGACCAGCCTGACCAACATGGTGAAACCCTGTCTCCACTAAAAAATACAAAAAGTTAGCCAGGCATGGTGATGTGCTCCTGTATTCCCAGCTACTCAGGAGGCTGAGGCATAAGAATAGCTTGAACCCAGGAGGTGGAGGTTGCAATGAATCAAGATTGAGCCACGGCACTCCAGCCTGGGCAACACAGCGAAACCCTGTCCCAAAAAAATGAAAAACAAAAAACAAAACAAAAAAAACAGTATAGCTCATATGTTAGGACACAAAATAAGTCTTAACAAATTTAAGAACATTGAAATCATGTCAAGTATTTTTTCCAACCATAAATAATGTGAAACTATAAATCAACAAGAATAATTGTGGAAAATTCACAAATATGTGAAAATAAAACAACATACTCAGAACCAACAAGTGGGTCAAAGCAGAAATAAAAAGGAAAGTTGAAAAATATCTTGAAACAAATGAAAATGGACACACAACATACCAAAATTTGTGGGATGCAGCAAGAGTACTTTCAAGAGGGAAGTTTATAGCAATAAATGTCTGCATCAAAGAAGAAGATCTCAAACAACCTAATGTTATACCTCAAATAACTAGAAAAATAAAAACAAAACCCCAAGTTAGTAGAAGGAAGAAAATAATAAAGATCAGAGGAAAAATAAATGAAATGGAGACTAGAAAAACAAAACAAAAAAAATCAATGAAACTATGAATTGGTTTTTTAAAAAGATAAACAAAATTGATTAACCTTTAACTAGACTAAGAAAAAAAGCAAGAAGACACAAATAAACTGAATCTGAAATCAAAGAGGAGACATTACAACTGATAGCACAGAAATGCAAAAAAATTATGAGTACTAGGATGAATTACATACCAACAACTTGGATAATCTAGAATAAATGGATAAAGTCTCAGACACATAAACCTAGCAAGTCTGAATCATGAAGAAATAGAAAGTCTGACCAGACTGATAAGTAGAAAGAAGACTGAATCAGTAATAAAAAGTCCCCCATGGAAGAAAAGCCCAGGACCTAAAGGACTTTATTGCTGAACTCTGCCAAACATTTAAGGAACTAATACCAATCCTCAAACTCTTCCCAAAAATTGGAGAGGAGGAAATACTTCCAAACCTATTTTACAAGGCCAGCATCACTATGATACTAAAGCCAGACAAGAGTATTACAAGAAAATTAAATCTCATGCCAATATCCCTGATGAATATAGATGCAAAAATCCACAACAAAATACTAGCAAAATTGATTGTCACGACACATAAAAGAATCATTCACCATGATCAAGTGGGATTTACCCAGGGATGCAACGATGGTTCAACATATGCAAATCTATAAATGTAGTACACACATTAACAGAATGAAGAACGAAAACCATATAGTCATCTCAATAGAGGGAAAAAAACGCATTTGACACAATTCAAAATCCTTTCATACCAAAAACTCTCAACAAATTAAATATAGAAGGAATGTACCTCAACACAATAAAGATCATATATGACAAGCCTACAGCTAACATCATACTCAATGGTGAAAATTTGAAAAGTCTTCCCCTAAGATCAATAACAAGACAAGGATGCCCACTCTCACCACTTCTATTCAACGTAGTACTGAGAACTCCTGCCAGAGCAATTATGCAAGAAAAAAAATAAAGGCATGCCAATTGAAAAAGAAGAAGTTAAATTACCCCTGTTTGCTGATGACATGATCTTACATATAGAAAGCCCCAAAGACTTCACACAAAAAACTGTTAGAACTAATAAACAAATTCAGTAAAGTTTCAGAAGAGAAAATCAACATACAGAAATCAGTAGTGTTTCACAAATTATCCAAAAAAAGAAATCCCATTTGTAATAGCTATAAAAATAAAACAAAATATTTGGGAATAAATTTAACCAAGGAAGTAAAACAAGTGTATGCTGAAAGCTATAGACATCAATAAAAGAAACTGAAGAAGACACAAATAAATGGAAAGATATACCATGCATAGACTGGAAGAATTAATATTGTTGAAAATGTCCATATGACCCAAATCAATCTACAGATTCAATGCAATGCCTATCAAAATTGCAATGACATTTTTTACAGAAGTGGAAAAACAATCAAAAAAATTGTATGGAACCACAAAAAAACCCTGAATAACCAAAGCAATCTGGAGCAAGAAGAAGAAAGGTAAAGGCATAATACTACCGGACTCAAAATATACTACAAAGCTATAGTAATTAAAACAGCATGGCACTGACATAGAAACAGACGTATTGACCAATGAAACAGAATAGAGAACCCAGAAATAAATTCTTTCATTTAGAGTCAATCAATTTTTGACAAAGTTGCTAAAAGCACACAATGGAAAAAGGATACTCTCTTTGATACATGTTTCTAGAGAAACTGGATATCTGCACACCGAAGAATGAAATTAGACACTTACCTCATTCCATATACAAAAATCAACTCAACCTGGATGAAAGACTTAAATGTTAGACCTGAAACTGTAAAAACTACTAGGAAAAAAAAAAAAAAAAAACATAAGAAGAACATGGTCATTACAGGGATCATTGTGCTGCCTACACTCATGCTTCCTCCACCTGAACTGACAGTCACAGAGGCTGACCTGCCTTCATCCCTAATAGGTAACAGAGGACCTTGATTTTCTTACCTAGAGGATGAAGGAGTTAGATTAGATCAGTGGCTTGCCAACTGTGTTCCTTGGAGCCCTAGGGTTCTAAGAAGGTTTCTCATGAACATCATACTGAATAAAGAGAGGGTATGCCAAATCAACTTTTATCTGTTTCATAGATGACTATCTGCTTCTGCTTGTGGAAATAAGAGCTTGATTGCTTTAAAATATTGTGAAACACTGGATTCATTAGTCTTTAAGGTCCACATGTAATTCACTTACTTGATTCAGTATATTTCTTTGCAAATAAAAATTACAATATGGGAACTTTTGAATAAATATCTATGATATGAATTAATAAAATAATATTTTCAATATCATAAATATATAGATTGCTGCTTAAAACAACCAGTCTCTCTTTGGTAAAGAGCAGTTAGCTTTTCTTTAACATTTTTCTTAAATTCGATCCTAAATACGAGCACCCCAACCTACCTTTTGAGGAAACCTAGATTCACATGCAGCTACAAATCTTCCACAATTATTGGGCAATCCAAAGAAAGTAATTCACATCTACATTTTTAACTTATTAATTTGATTCTATCATCATATACATTAATAATTGGTTGTATACTCTTTTATTTTTATTTTTATTTTAGATGGAGTCTCGCTCTGTCACCCAAGCTGGAATGCAGTGGCAACCTCTATCTCCTGGGTTCAAGCAGTTCTCCTGCCTCAGGCTCCCAAATAGCTGGGATTACAGGTGGGCGCCGCTACACCCAACTAATTTTTTATTCTTAGTAGAGACAAGGTTCTGCCATGTTGTTCAGGCTGGTCTCAAACTCCTGACCTCAGGTGATCCACTTGCCTCGGCCTCCCAAAATGCTGTGATTACAGGTGTGAGCCACCACAGCCAGCCAATTGTTTACTTTTGATGAAGGATAGCCAATGTAGGATTAAAGAGGATTCCAAACACAGTCACCAGGCTGGAAGTTTATCCATCAACAAAGCAAATGACAATAACTCATGGTGATAAATATTAAATCCAAGCAACAAGAAAATATTTTATTTTCCGGTATTTCTTTGGGCTTCTGAATCATTCTGGACACATGTATATTTCCCTATCTATATTAGTAGTATGTTATTTTCTCACTTTAAAATTATCCCATTAATTTTTGGATTTATTTGTTATTTTGGAATATTTCTAAAAATTACACTGAAACATTTGTTATTAAAATAAATAAAGACTAGTTGACAATTACTACTTTATCTCAAATTTCTTCTTAATGTGTTATAAGGAAACACAACCAGAATGGTCAGTGCAAGAGTCCTGCACATCAATTAATTTCCATGTCCCAATTTCCTCACTGCACAATGAAAACCTTGCCTCAAACACACCTCTGAGTCTATGGTAAGAAAAAACCTTTCACAAATTTGTGTAAATCTCTCGCATCATAAAAAGATAAATAACACATCGCATTCTTCATTCAGCTATATTCAGCATATGAGATCAGAAAACAAAAAAAAGCTTAGGTGTTTAAGCCAAGTTTTTATTCTCCACAAAGAAATTAGAAACTTTTATCTTGTAGAAGTGATGAGATTGCCATTCTCTTTCTTTCAGCTGAAAAAAAACCCAGCAGTGCTCGTATATGATGAAATTTTCAACTAAGATAGTAATTATTTTAAGACAAAAAAAAGATATGTAATAACTAACACTTGTGTGGCTCTTTAGATTTATATATTCCCATGTTACGATTTGTCATCTTCATGACAAACTCATTAAGTAAAATTTATTTACTTATTTATTTATTTATTTATTTATTTATTTTTGAGACAGAGTCTCGCTTTGTTGCCCAGGCTGGAGTGCAGTGGTGCAATCTTGGCTCACTGCAACCTCTGCCTCCCGTGTTCAAGTGATTCTCCTGCCTCATCCTCCTGAGTAGCTGGGATTATAGGTGCCTGCCATCACACCTGGCTAATTTTGTAGAGACGAGATTTCACTTTGTTGACCAGACTGGTCTTGAACTCCTGACCTCAGGTGATCCACCCACCTTGGCCTCCCAAAGTGCTGGGATTACAGGCGTAAACCACCATGCTTGGACAGTAGAATTTATTTCTCTCCATTTCATATTCGAAATCAGTGAAGCTCATAAAAGTAACTAACAAGGTTGCTTAGCAAGTTTGAGGAGGAGCCAGCATTTGAACAGATTTATCTTGGGAAGAGTTCCTCTTTCTACCAAACTCAGCAAGAAGGCCAAATTCTTGAGTAATAGTATATGTCCTGGATGTCAGATGTCTGAGTAATATTCTGAGTTGGACTAAACCTGGGAGTGGCTGGTTAAAGCTCTAGACTCCTATTCTGATCATTCAATATTTGACATCTTGCAACCCTGTCTCCACTTGCTGTTGAGATTTTTATTTGCCACTTCCCATGCAAATGTTCTCTTTATACTGTGAGGACATTGAGGGAAGGGACTAGAATCTTATTCATATTTGCTTTATTCCCAAGGGTTTGCATATAAGAAGCCCTACACAAATAACTATTTAAATGAATTTAATCAATTTATTAATTAGTGCAAAAAAAGATACTTCTTGAACATCTGCCTTATGACTGATTTCATGTGAGATCAGTAAACGAGACACAGAGACCCCCCTGCCATCGTGGAGTTTATGGACCGTATATAAAGACAGACATTGAACGACTAATAATAATGGTGATGAGAGCTAAGAGAAGAGCTGTTTGCCATTAAAGCTAGAACATGAATTTTCCAGCATCTTCATTTTGAACTTCGAGCCTCAGGAACTGTCAGGGAACTGTGTAGGCCTTCCTGAAGAAGAGACATGTAATCTACAATCTAAAGTTCAAGGGGAAGGAGACAAATGAAGAGGAAAAAGCAATGCAGAGAAACCAGCACACGTACTAGGATAGAAAAGCACATTCCCGAAAGTGCAATTCAAATCCTGCATCTTATAGAACTACCAAGATTCGAACCAAATCTAATAATGATGCTGGGATTTTCAGAGGCAATAAGTATTGTAACAGATTAAAATTGTTACTTCATGGAGATAAATCATGCACTCTTTTGAATCTTTACGATAGATCTTCAGTAAATTTTTTCAGCCTTGCTATAAAAGTAGGGAGTAGGTCTGTGGTTCTCTTTTAACTGAAACTAAACTTTTTGTTTCATAGTTAGAGTTTCAGTATCCTAATTGGTAACCAGCCCAGTTAAAGTGGATTGTTGTGAATCCTAATGGTTGAAAACACGTTGTAAAGATTTATTCCATCACAGCTGGTCTTTGCCATGTGACTGCACATTTTATAGTTAGTTATCATTGTACTTCCAGTTGTAAATTAAGTCTTTATTCAACGGGATTTTTCAAGTTGTTGTTATAGAAGGTATCCTGTGGCCATGTGTGGTATTCCATGTAGTAGAAAATACAATATATTATATATTGCTTTATGGCAAGCACTTTATACATCTCATTAAAATAAGATGTTCTCACGGGCTATAATTTTATGAATTTAAAGCTTCACTTAAAACTAATGTACATATAAAAACTGCCAGAAAGATACATGTTTTCATTACAGGTAGAGAAATACTGAACAATCGCTGAGTAATCCCTATGGGATATTTCCACATATGTTGAAACCTTACCCCCCGGGCCTCAGAATGTGACTGTTGTATTTGGATATTGTACCTTAAGTGAGGTAATTAAGATTCAATGAGGTCTTGTGTGTGGGGTCCTAATCGGATATGACTGGTGTCTTTGTAAGAAGAGGAAGAAGCTGTGGACGCACGGAGAAAAGGCCGTGTGGGGACACAGAGAGAAGGCAGCCATCTGCAAGCCAAGGAGAGAGGCCTCAGGAAAAACCCAAACCTGCCAGCACCTTGGTCTCAGACTTCAGCCTCCAAAGCTGTGAGGCAATTGACTTCTGTTACTTAAGCCACCCAGTCTATGGTATTTTGGGAGGGCAGCCTGTTATGAACTGTGTCCCCAAAAAACTTGTATGTTGAAGCCCTAGCCCCTGGTATGACGATATTTGGAAATAGGGCCTTTTTGGAAGTAACTAAGGTTAAATGAGGTCATAAGGGTGGACCCCTAATCCAACAGGGCATATGAGAAGAGGAAGAGATGCCAAGAGTGCTTGGACACAGAGGAAAGGCCATGTGAGGACACAGGGAGAAGACAGCTAGCCACAAGCCTAGAAGAGAGGCCTCACAAGCCAGGCCTGGTGGCTCACGCCTGTAATCCCAGCACTTTGGGAGGCCAAGGCGGGCGGATCACCAGAGGTCAGGAGTTCAAGACCAGCCTGGCCAACATATAGTGAAACTCCATCTCTACAAAAAAATACAAAAATTAGTTGGGTATGGTGGCATGCACCTGTAGTCCCAGCTACTTGGGAAGCTGAGGCAGGAGAATCGCCTGAACCTGGGAGGCAGAGGTTTCAGTGAGCCGAGATTGCACCACTGCACTCCATCCTGGACAACAGAGCAAGACTCCGTCTCTCAAAAAAAAAAAAAAGAGGGGGCTTACTAGAAACCAAATATTCCAGCACTTTGATTTTGTATGTCCAGCTTCCAGAATTGGGAGAAAATTAATTTCCGTTGTTTAAGCCACCCAGCCTGTGGTATTTCATTATGGCAGCCCTAGAAAACTAATACGGATATATATATTTACAGTCATCAATATACATGTGCGAGTGTGTATGGATCTATCCACAGTCTGTCGTGTGCAGTCAAATTATCTAGATTTCTAGGTGAAAACAGTGGGGAGACTTTTATTATGTCTTTGCATATTCGAATTTTTGTTAGATTAAAAATGAGAAGGCATAATTTATATTCATGTAGCCAAACCATATCTGGATATTAATTACAATAAAAACAGAATTGGTTTTATGAAGTGGGGTCAATGCGTGGGTACCCTCACATTTTAAAAATTGTTTTGGACATATTCACAACTTGATTATTTCAGCTTTCCAGGAGAATGTATGTAAGAGCCTGTGCTTAACCTACCTATAATCGCCAAAGAAGAATATTAAACTTTGACTACACTGTTTCAAATTAAGCTTTTCTTATGCAGCTGTTATATTCCTGTCACTTATCAAGTTACCTTAAGAAGCATTTTGTGAGTTTAATTAAGCCTGACTAATTCTCCAACAGTACAAAGAAAGATGAATTCCTTAAATATTTAATCCATTTATGACTCAAGTATCATTTTCTGAATGTACCTGTTAAATTCTTGGAATTAATTAGCCTTTGAATTAAAGCTGCTTTTTCAGATGTTCAAGATGTATAGTCAGTCACAGCTCACAGAATCTGCAAATTCAACATCGCATCTCTTCACCAGAGAATTTATTCCAAATGCTGCATTCCAAACCTCAGCCTGTCCGGCTTGTTTATGAGCCCGGGACTAAGAAACCTGTCACTGTAAGCTT
The DNA here is from genome assembly GCF_043159975.1 of Macaca nemestrina. Classification (NCBI taxonomy): domain Eukaryota; kingdom Metazoa; phylum Chordata; class Mammalia; order Primates; family Cercopithecidae; genus Macaca; species Macaca nemestrina. Next base: position 71,014,405 of record NC_092129.1, on the reverse strand, counting down.
GTTAACCATCAAGCTTGCCTTCATCATAATCTCCATTCTTGGTCTTTCCTCTCCTTCCTCCTGCGTCCCAGTAAGAATGATTTAAAGGTTAGCTGCCCACTACTTGCAAAATCACTATTCCTTTTCATTGAAATTTTGTTCTCCTTAAATCACCCCAAGCTTCACCTCCTTCAGAAAAGAAATGGGCTTTTCCCTGTTATAATCAGCAGGTAGCACCATCATCAGCCCTGCCCTCCCCTCAGTATCCTTCTGAAACACTAAATGAATCCATGGCTGGCTTTATTTATTTATTTATTTATTTATTTATTTATTTATTTATTGAGACAGAGTCTCACTCTATCATCCAGGCTGGAGTGCAGTGGCACCATCTTGGTTCACTGCAACCTCCATCTCCCAGGTTCAAGCGATTCTCCTGCCTCTGCCTCCGGAGTAGCTGGGCCTACTGGCGCTCGTCACCATACCCAGCTAATTTTTGTATTTTCAGTAGAAATGGGGTTTCGCCATGTTGGCCAGGCTGGTCTCTAACTCCTGACCTCAGGTGATTTGCCCAACTCAGCCTTGTGACTTTATTTTAATTACACATTTTCTACGTGTTCTCTTCCACTACACTGAAGGCTATCGAAGACTAGAAGCAATATTCCTCAAGATGAGACTCCCAAGAATACAATGAGGTCGATCAGGCAACCACATTTATGGGGCTCCTAATATTCCCAGAACTGGGATTCAGTTTCCAGATTCCTGTATGAGAAAACTGGAGGACGGGATACATGAGAAGACAGAAAACCACACACACACACACACACACACACACACACACACACACACACACAGCAACAAAGACACAAGCCCATAGTCACAAACCCTGCGTGCTTTGGTACTCGTTAGTGTAGTGCTCAGTAATCAACTATGCCAGCACCATGCTAGACACTGAGGTTAAGAAAATGGCTGGTTGACTCAGGTTCTGAAGGAGAAAACTGCCTTTTGATTGAAATTCACATTCCTTAAGGGATGATAAGAGACTAGAAGGCTATAAATTAGTTAGTTAGCTTTCACATTTACAAGTCTCAATTTGGGGAAAGTTTATCCTCAGATATCATTTTCTAGCATTTGCAATATAAACAGTAACTGAAAAATATTTCTGGAATAATTCACTAAGCACTCTTCATTTCCTTCCATCACTGCCTCCCACACACCTTTGATTTAAAATATAATTATTTACATTGAAAATCCAAACCACAAAATGCCATGTTAGAATTTCCAGTTCCAGACACTTCCACCTTTTTAAAATCAAATGGGTTATGAAAATACTTTTGTTGCAAAGAAAAAATAAGAACAGAAAAAAAAATTAAAAGAAAAAAAACACAAAATTATCATGGTTGTATTCGAATGGGAAGAGCCAGCATTGGGCAGTGGCCAGGGCTGTCCCCAAGGGCCCCTGGGAGAGATGTACCTACCACCTTTCATCATTCCCACTTCGTAGCATTTGCGGAGCCGGCAGGCCTGGCAGCTCTTCCTCCTGTTCTTATCAATGGTGCACTGGTTGGTGGCTGGACACATATAGTCGTTATGTCCTGTTAAAAGCAAGAGGACAGAATTAATATTATTTCAGGAAACTTAGCCAGTCAGAATCCACAGGGAAACCTTTGGGAGGCTGTTTCCCTATCAATTCCTCAGCCTTACTATGGGGCTCCTCAGCCTGCCTGCCTTTTTCTGTCCTTCTTGAAGTGCAAACAAAACCCCTCATGGGCCAGGCACGCTGGCTCAAGCCTGTAATCCCAGCACTTTGGGAGGCCGAGGTGGGTGGATCACGAGGTCAGGAGTTCGAGACCAGCCTGACCAACATGGTGAAACTCCTGTCTCTACTAAAAATACAAAAATTATCTGGGTGTGGTGGTGCGCGCCTATAATCCCAGCTACTCAGGAAGCTGGGGCAGGAGAATCGCTTGAACTCAGGAGGCGGAGGTTGCAGTGAGCCAAATTGCGCCACTACACTCCAGCCTAGGCAACAGAGTGAGACTCCTGTCTCAAAAAAAAAAAAAAAAAAAATATCCTCTCGTGGACTTAATTTCTACAGCAGCTAATTGCTTCAGGAGTCCTTTGGGCAAGTCACCTTTAGTTCACACAGTCTGTATTTTGTAGCACCATATTTTATATGGTTATATTTTCTCAGCAGATAAGGTTTTTTGGGTTTGGTTTGGTTTGGTTTGGTTTGATCAAGGCTGCTTACCAAAATCGTTGTCAGGGTAGAGATATTAGAAATAGAATTTTCAGAGAGCGAGTTTCAAAGTAGCCCTTCTTAAAATATAATTTAATTAAGTCGGTAGTCACATGCAGCACAGAATACCCAAATTCAAGCCGGCTTGGTGGGCTGCGTGGTGACAAAGTTCAGTCCTTCAGTTCGTAAGTTAGTCCATCACTGACTGCCTGGAGAACTCTGAGCAAGCTACCTTATGTTTCTAAGTCTCTCTTTCCTCCTCACTAACCTAGAGACAATCATGGAATCCACCACATCCAAAGATTCTAAGAATTGAACGTGAGAATGCAGGTCAGGAGTTTACCATCATTCTCTGGATATGGAAAACACTCAAAAGATGTTTGTTGTTGTTACTGTTATTTTATGATTAACCTTCTTTGTTTTCTCTCTTGTTGATTGACTCTCTCTCCCTCAAATGCTCCTTACTCATTGGCTTTGATCACATGCAAGACTGTCCTGTAAAACAGTCACCCTTGCCCCACATGCTCTCTAACTTCCATCTTCTATCTTGCCCCTCGTTCCTAGCTGAACTCAGAAATGTCTGCACATGAAATCTCCTTTTCTTCACCTCTCTTGTGGGGTCAACCCACGCCAATCTGTTTTCCACCTTAGTTGCCCCAAAAAAGCAACTTCCCTAAGATTATCAATGAATCCTGTTGCCAAATTTTATAGATATTTTTCGGTCCACATCCTACATAACCTATCTGAAGCAGCCTACAATGTTGATACCTCCCCTTCCCCCTTGAAAGAGGCTTTTTCCCTAGGCTTCCATAATCCTAAACACCCCAGTTGCTTCTGCCTCCAGGCTGCAGCCTCCAGGTCTTGTCTACAGATTCAATTTCCTCCATCCACCATTAAGCCAGAGCTGCTCAGGGCTCAGTCTTAGGTCTTCTTCTTCTCTTACTACTCCATATTCTCCCACAAGAGAATCTAGTGCATGTCCATGGCTTCCATCATCACCAAATGCAGATCACTCAGAATGTATGCTTCCAACCCAACCTTCTTCTCTGAGCTCCTGGTATATATATCCAGCTGCCCACAGGAAGTTTCTGCTCTAAGATTTAGAAGTCACCTCCATCCCTTTATCCCTCAAAAGAAATCTGATTTATAGGGAGCAGAATATTAAAATTCACAAACTAATAAATATTGGCATGTTTTTATAAAGTCTGTTTGCATAAGTGTAAATTCTTACATATCTTGGGGAAATGTCCTGAATTTAGACTAAGGAAGTTATGTCTACTATGGTAAAACATGTTTCTCATTCTCCCACCCCAAATTTGAATATATATTTCACACTCTAATTCAGATTCTCTGCTTAAGTCTCTATTTTTTCCATTTACTAAGGGCAAGATGCAACAGGCAGTGAAATGTTTTAACTACAGAGCTCTTTGTTCTTTATTCAACTAAAGGGTCAGGCCCAATTAGAAGAGGGTGGAGTGAGGACTTGACCAGAAATGCTGCTCTCATAAAACTTGGCTTTCCATCTTTAAATATACATTATAAAAGTCACTGTATAAACGGGCTTCAGATCAAATTAACATTTGCACTCTTCTATTGCATAACAGAAACCAGCAAACTAGTCAGAGAGTTATAAACCGTAACTTCAGTAAAAGACCACACACTGACTCAGATATCCAGACATCGTTGTTATTTTTAGAATTGTCCTTATTAATAGGGTCAAACTGAAGAAGTAATAGAACCAGAAACAAAACTTATCTGTGCAGATGCTAACTGCAAGCAAAAAGAGTATTCTTCTGATACCCTAAAGAAACTTTCAGTGTTTAGTCTCCTGTGGTATTTATGCAGTATATGCTGATATATTTCAGTTTTTTAAAAAAATGAGTATATGGCCAGGTGTGGCAGCTCATGCCTATAATTCCAGTACTTCAGGAAGCTGAGGTGGGAGGACAGCTTGAGACCAAGAGTTTTAGACCAGCTTGGGCAACATAACAATATCTTGTCTCTACAAAAAAAAAAAAAAAATTAAATTAAATATTAGCCTGGCATGATGGCACATGCCTGTAGTCCTAGCTACTCGGGAGGCTGAGACAGGAGATCGCTTGAGCCCAGGAGGTCAAGGCTGCAGTGAGCTGTGATTGCACCACTACACTCCAGCATAGACAACAGAGCGAGACCCTATCTCTCAAAAAAAAAAAAAAAAAAAGAATAAAATAAAAAATAAATTAGTATACATTAAGTTTCAGAGGAAAATAGTCAATAACCATTCAAACCAAATATTACTTTGACTCACTGTCTCCCCAGAGTCAGTTACTTTGTAAGCCAGAAGAAGATAGGAGAACTGAATTGGGTCAGAGGCCAGTTGGCTGAGTCTCATGTTTGGATTGGCCATCCACAGTAGATAGGTTTCTTTGTAGAACCAAGTGAAATTCCTGAACTAACATGTTTAATGCATAAAATATACTAGATTTTTATAATTGAATTCATCTCTTAACAAAAATGGAAATAGATGTACAACAGAATCATGTTCATATTGCAAACCTTTTGTGACAAAGCTAGAATTGATAAACTGGCAAAAAGAAAAATTTAATAAATACATATTTGATATATGCAATTAAAACAAATTCTTCTTAAACAAACACCATTAACAACTATTTCTAAGTCTTCAGCTCATGTCAGAAGAAGAAAAACAACAAAGTAGTTTCTTTTCTTTTCTTTAACAAGTATAACTTGGTCAATATGTGTTATTAAAGCAATTGATTTAAGTTGCATTAAGAAGAAATTCTTTTTAAATTTTATTATCTGGTCTTCTCAAGATAATGCATGAGAAAATCTTACTGAAGTAGAGTTGATTTTCTAAAAAACAACTCACACCAATTGTCTTAGTGAAACAGCAGTGTGATTTTTTTTTTTTTTTAACTGAAAACACAGGACTTGATGTACGTGACCAGATTGGCCCCAAAGTCCTTCTGTGCAGGCCCAGATGAACCAAGCCCAAAGGCCCAAAGCCATGATGTTCAGGTGAAGGTTTGGAAAAATAATCAGCACTATTTCCTTGCCCGCCAAAAGATAAAAATAAAAAGCCTCTGGAGGAATCTAAGGTTTGACTGGTAGGAAGTGGAGGTGACAGGTGGTGAATGAGATGGAACCAGAAAGACAGGAACAAGAAGAGAAAATGCCTCTCAGTAGGAATCACCAGGCCCACCCCAGGCCCTGCAGCAACAGAAAGACCCACATTCAGCTTTTCCCCAAGCTTCCCTTTTTCTTTTTCTTTTTCCTTCTCTTCTTATTTTCCCTCCTTTGGTAGCAGCTGGTTTAGCTTTGTTGTCATTACATAGAAAGTCTATATTTGTTAATTATGAAAATAAATAATGGCCCATACATATGCAGAGATTCAAAAGGAATATGAAGACAGGCCAAGCAGTTGCCTGAGAGAAAGCCAATATAATATTGCAGGTCTCTCTTTTTTCACCACTATTCCCTCAGTATTTTCTGGCGGTCACTTCAGACCAAATCTCTTTCCTGAGCTTCTGAATGTCCACCTGCCCCCGTCCATCAGGACTTGACTCTCTCACACTCGTCAAGATGGATGTGCCCCAGACAGAATGGATGACTCTCTTCTTTCCTTGCCAGTGTGTTCCTACTCACTTCCCAGCTGAACCAAGAAATGTCTGCACGTGAAGCCTGAAACATGGGCATTATTCTAGATTCGACCTTCTTCCTCACTTGACCCTCCCTCCCCACCTCCCACCACAGGCACACAGATCAAAACAAATATTTTCTGGTGATTTTTCAAAGCAAAACCAATTTTGCCTCGGGCATCACCATAGTCCCTACCTTCTCCAGCCCAGATGGTTACTACAGCCCACTGTGGGACCCTCTGCCTCCAGCCTTCCCCCACCAATCCTTCCCCACAGTGTGGCCACAGCGATTTTCCTAAAATCATATGCCATCCGGCCACTATCCTGCCTCAATGTTCTGAGGCTCCTCCAAGCTCTAAAAATGAAATCTAAATGCAATGTCTTCACACAGTTTGCAAAGCTCTTAATGTTTTTCCTTTCCTTCTCTCCCCCACTCTAACTCCCATCCAAGTTCCAGCCATGTCTTTCTGTTGACACATGCCATGCTTCTCACCCCCAGGACTTTGCACATGCTCTTCTTCCTTGTGGAAACACACTTTTTCTCCTCTTAGCCCAGCTGACTCCTACTACGTCTAGGCATGGCAAGGGACGGACCATATCTGTCTCGTTTATTGCTATTGATCCTGAGCCCAGTGCATTCTCACACACATAGCGGAGCTCAACAAGTATCCAATATCTGAACAAAACTGAGATGCTAAAGCTCCCCTTACCCCCAACTTCATCTGTGGAGCACGGGCCTCTTGAGAGGAACGATTAGGGTTCTACAAAGGAAGTAATGAGTGGGAAGGTGAGGACCCTGAACAATATGATGGCCATTCTACCTCAGGACCCCAAAACTCAAATCCACAAGAACAAGGCTTGGTTCTAAGCAGGGGCAGTCTGCTCTTCAGCACTGGGGGGTGGGGGGGGGCGGCAGACATGCACATAAAACAGATATTCATAGATGAAGAGGGCCAGGAAGGGATCCATGAAGCCATGCATTGCCCATGAATTATCCTACTCTTTCCATTTTGAGGCCTTGCCGCTTTCCTAATATGAGTGTATTTCATGATTGCCCCAAAGAAAAATCAATATATTCTAATTATTCCAAAGCTTGTTCTATATAGAAATGTTCTTCTGAATTAAAATGCTATTTTCCCCACTATAATATGTTGGTTATGTAGATATTTTAATATGGTTCGTTTTACTAATAATGATTTGTTTTCATAGTGTGTTTTAACTTTTTAAAATTTCTATTCCAAGATTTTACTAAACTCTACAAGATTAGCAGTTTCCTTGAATCATCTCCCCATTCACCATCATCACCAGGAAACGCTTTAGCTTTAAATAAAGTAGGTCTATGGTATTATTTTCCTAGAAATAAAAATCCTTATAAATGAATTATTAACAAGACTGAAGAAAAAGCATATCTTGATCAAAGGGTTTCTTACATATAAACTACATAAACTGTCCTGTAACTGACTCATTTTATGAGAAGCTGAAGTTCAGAGTACTCCTCTCCTGGCTTCACAATTGAATAAGATACTAAAAATATTTGCTTCCATCATAGCCTACAAATTTGAAGATCCATTGTCCCAATAAGGCAATTCTATGCCATAAGTATGTGGTGTAGTTATTTCTCCTTTATCATAACTTCCTAACTTTATGGAGTCAGAAATCATACTTGAATGGTCCTTTCCCGCTATTTCCATCTTGAATTGATGCATTTCAAAGCGCTCCACAAACTTACAACACATCTAGGGATTTAATTTGTGACTAGAAAACTTCAAAACACAACACATCTATTCTTGCTTTATAATTTTTTAAATAAGTGCATTCCCTAAAGAGATACACAGTACTCTGAAAAAAAAAATTAAAGTCAAGGAGACTTTCATAAGGTTAGATTAAAAGTCAAGTTATGTAAACTGGGAAAACGTGTTGTCTCATTAAGGAATAAACACTTAGCATTTCTTATCAACATATAATAGCATTTAGCTAACTGTTCATATTTTAAGGCTCAGAAATGAAAATGAATTCTAAAAGAAAAATGAACTCTCCAATGTTTAAGCACTCACACATCAAATAAGAGCCAGTTTTAGCTAATCCTGTCAACAAGCCTCATTGGAGGAGTCCAACAAAATAATATTTTATTTTCAAAGTCCTATTTTTTATACCCGATTGCCCCATAAATTTAGCTAACATATGTAAAGCTTGGCTACCTTTACAGTCTCCTTATTAAAGGCACTCATCAAATATTTACATAAAATTAACGATGATTTATCACATTTTGAAGCATCCAGGAAGTATAAATAGTTTAAGCTGACAAATAAGATGTCAAAATCTGAATTCCTTTCTACTTGTAAGCATCAATATGTTTTCACAGAGTGTTAAATACAGCTTTAAATCTGATGTGAAATCACAAGTTTCTATACATATTTGGCCAAAGGAAAACCTATGATATTTTAGTTTTATCAGTGAAAGACTATATTATCCTTTCAGTGTTGAGGTACAGAGAACATAGTTTTGAGCTGTAACATTTGGGAAAATAGTAAGAATCTGCACATGAATTTTCAAAGCACTGTTATATAAACCAGCAACTGCCCAGGCCTGAGTAGGCACTTGTAGGAGCTGTTCCTGCTCTGGCTTGTTCATTTCACACTTGTGCTCACTTCCTATCCGGGGGTAATTCCATAGGCTTGTCTGGCCAAACATTCTCTCTACCAAGGAAACTGAGTCTTCTAGATACTGAACATCACATGCCAGGAAGTGTGTTATACATTGATTGTTTCATTTAACCCCCTAGCAACTTTATGAGGGAGGAATTATATTAATCCTATTATACAGATGCAAAATTATAATCAAAGTTTAAAAGCCTGATCCAAGCCAGACAGCAAGCAGGTGGCAGTGGGTTTTGAACCAAGGTCGCCTTTTATTCCAGAAGCTGAACTCTTACGCATTCTAACAACCTTCATATATGGAAAACCCAGCTTCTCCAAAGGGCAAGCTCTTCACTCAAGAATAGTATCTGCTTTCCAGATTGCAATCATGCAAGGAATCTCTGCAACTGTCTGACCACCAAGCGTTCTGCTTCCTAGGAAGCTCATGTATAAGAAAGAAAAAGTGAGGAACTGACACAGCCAACCCAATGTTACTGTCTTCTATTTAACATATCTACGAGACAAATACTTACTAAGACCACGCTAATATTAAATCATTTGGGCAATACGCTTTGACTTAATATGACAAGGATGAAATGCACAGTCCAACTCCCCAGCCACGATGATACAGAGAAACAGAAGTCTTTTCCTGCCTTACACTCTGAGAAAGATATTGACTTCCTGCAGTACCTAGTATCTGTATCTACCCCAACCCTTGACTCTTGAGTGATACTTTGCCTTGGTAGGGCCACCCACATTATCTACTGTAACCAAAGCAAAGAGGGGTTATGGGAATCGCAGCATAGAATTAGAAAACAGGTTCAAACAATGATATCGTTGGAACTCACTAGCAAAAAGGAAAGGAAGACTGGCAAGGAATTTGTTATAGAAAGAATTCAAAATGTTTTTACATGAAAGTGGGAATGTATGATTGTCATAAAACATGAAGGAGTAAAACTATTCACAGTTATGCCAAGGAAAAAAAATCATACCAAAACACCTACTAATCATCTTTGAGTAGTAAAATAGAAGAGGCAGAGAGAAGACATGAAGAAGTTTTCAACAGCTTTGCCAAATAGTTACTGCTAAAGGGAGGAGGAGGAGAAAGTCAAATATCCTAATAGTTTGTGCCAGGATGTTTTGAAAATTGTTCATACCATTAATCAAAAAAAAAGATCTGAATTGGGACAGAGGTGGCAATAAGTCGTATGGAACAATTTAAAACCTATTGATACGAGATTTCCATCATAAACTCAAAGCAACCGCCCAGCAGGCTACTGCAAATACAGTTCTGAAGCTTGGAAGTTGTGTCAAAATAAAGTGGGAGACCATGTTCCACTTGCAACAAGTGGAAGCGATACCACCTCCAACAATTCCGCTTTGGGGTGTAGATCCAAAATAATTGAAAACAGAAATTCAAATAGATATTTTTACACCCATGTTCACAGCAACATTACCCAGTATACCCACAGGGTGGAAATCATCCAAATGTCCATCGACAGACAAATGGATAAACAAAGTGTGGTCTATCCATACAGTGGATGATTATTCAGCCTTAAAAAGGAAGGAAACTGACACACGCTACAACATGAATGAATCATGAAGACATTATGCTAAGTGAAATAAGCCAGACACGAAAGGACAAATATCACCTAGGCGCACTTATATGACATACCTAGAATAGTTAAACTCACAGAGACAGAAAGTAGAAGAAGGGTTACCAGGAGGTGTGGGGAAGGGGAACTTGGAGTCATTGTTTAATGAGCACAGAGCTGGCTGGGCACAGTGGCTCACGCCTGTAATCTCAGCACTTTGGGAGGTGTAGGCAGGTGGATCACCTGATGTCAGGAGTTAGAGATCAGTCTGCCGAACACAGCAAAACCCCATCTCTACTAAAAATACAAAAACTTGGCTGGGTGTGGTGGCGGGCACCTGTAATCTCAGCTACTTGGGAGGCTGAGGCAGGAGAATCTCTTGAACACAGAAGATGAGGTTGCAGTGAGCCGAGATCGCACCACTGCACTCCAGGCTGGGAGACAAGAGTGAAACTCCGTCTCAAAAAATAAAATAAAATAAAAAATAAGTACAGAGCTTCAGTTTGGGAGGATGAAAAGTTCTGGTTGCACAAAAATGTGAATGTACTTAATGCCACTGAACCATACACTTAAAAATGATTAAAATAGTAAATTTCATATTACTTATATCTTATCACAATTTTATTTTTATTTTCAATATATATATTTTTAAATTTCAATAGCTTTTGGGGTACAAGTGGTTTCTGGTTACATGGATGAATTTTATAGTTTACCACAATTTTTTAAAATGGAGTTGAAGGCTGGGTGCGGAGGCCTATCATCCCAGCACTTTGGGAGGTTGAAGCGAGGGGATCACTTGAGTCCAGCAGTTTGAGAGCAGACAGGGCAACATAGTAAGACCCCAGCTCTACAAAAGTTTTTTAATTAGCCAGGCGTGGTAGTGTGAGCCTGTCATCCCAGTTACTCGGGAGGCTGAGGTGGGAGGATCACTTGAGCCTCGGAGGTTAAGGTTGCCCTGAGCTGCGGTTGTGCCACTGCACTTCAGCCTGGGGGACAGAGTGAGACCCTGTCGAGGAGGAGGAGGAGGAGGAGGAGGAGGAAGAAGAAGAAGAAGAAGAAGAAGAAGAAGAAGAAGAAGAAAGAAGAAAGAAGAAAGAAGAAAGAAGAAAGAAGAAAGAAGAAAGAAGAAAGAAGAAAGAAGAAAGAAGAAAGAAGAAAGAAGAAAGAAGAAAGAAGAAAGAAGAAAGAAGAAAGAAGAAAGAAGGAAGAAGGAAGAAGGAAGAAGGAAGAAGGAAGAAGGAAGAAGAAGGAAGAAGGAAGAAGGAAGAAGAAGGAGAAGGAGAAGGAGGGAGGGGGAGGGGGAGGGGGAGGGGGAAGAGGGTGTAGGAAGCATCTACATGGGGTGGGTCAAGAACAGGAAGAAAGTTGGCCTGTTCAGATTCCCTTCTGTGCAACATGCACTGGGCCAAGGACTGGGTAGTAGCAGACCCCATGTGCTTCCCATGAACTGGGCGCTGGGCTAGATGAACTCAGCATTTTGCCTCATCTAATCATCACAAGCAATGTGTTAGATTACCCCAGTTCCCATGTCACAGAAGCAGAAACTGAGACTCCAAGAGGTTGACTCACTTGTTCAAGTTCTCTTGGCTAGCAGGTGGCAAAGCCATGATTAAATCCAGGTCTGCCTCATTGACATCTTTCAGGAGTACCATGGTAGGGTTGGTGAGATAAAAAGAACTTGATGATGACTGAACAAGAACACCTAAATATTGTTATATTTTAAACTATAATAAAACTATTATTCCCTGATGGAATTACTATATGGTATCATTGGGAGGGCATTTCAGAAGCAGTAATAAAACTATTTCCAGAACCCATGATTCCTAACACTTCCACAGCTATATCTCCCAAAATATGGAAGAGTAACCACATAAAAAGTATTCATCCGTAAATTATGACATATGCAAATCTTTCTGGAAAACCTTTCCAATACTCCAGAATAAAATAAAGAAAAAAAAGAAAAAGTAGAAAGCAAAGTATTAAGGAAATAAATAAGAAATTTATATTCTGTGACAGAACAACTGCAGTATTATGTTTGGAAATAAATTGTGACTCACATATTAAAGCGAATATCTCCAATTTACAGCCGATGCAATGAGCCAAAGAAAATGAAATAGGATTTGGCTGTCTCAGTGAACACATTCCTAAAAATCCAGTGAGGACATTCAATGTGCCATGATTTGAACTATTTCACAACCACATCTGTACACAATGGCATGCAAATAAAAACGGCATGCTTTAATAATGCATCCCAAATTATATTTTTACAGCTAGTTAATTCTAGTTAATCTTGTCAGTGACAACCACCACCTTCCAGAGACATCTTACTTTTATTATTTAAGAGGAACAAAAATATATTATTTGCATCTAAGTAAATTTTCAAAGAAAAAAATATTTTTAAAAAGAAAATTCTAGAAAGAAAATTGTCCTGGAAAGTTTCTTTTTCTAAGTAATACAAAGTGAAGAGGAAAGCCTCTATCTATTTGCCCTCACTAGACCCCAGTCTGTTGAAATTTTGGCCAGGGCAGTGACATGATCCCTTTTTCCGTCCAGCCTCTAACTTACCATCTGCAAAACCACAATTGTTTTAAGCACCTGGCAAAGGATCAAACCAACAGCTGCAATAAAGGAAAACATAATGAAATCAGTGACCACCATCTTATTGTAATACCTCAGGGACAGTGAACCGCCTTCAGTAATGCTTCTCAGGGCTCAACAAATCAGCAAGTGCTATTCTACGGCCCAGGAAAGGACTTTCTGAAATTGTTCCCTCTGGGACAATAGATAACCATCAAAGAGGAGAGAATTGTGACGATTGGTGTGATTACTTCAATGCCATGCAGCATTCAGCTCACCTGTAGACCCCTCTCATTCATTCTGTTCAATTATTTCCAGAGAATTATCCAAGCTTTCCTCCCACTTGCACTTATTTGAAATCTAAACTCTGGTGTCCAAAGTAGTAGAAACAATTTCAAAACTGTTCTTGTCCTAAGCTGAAGAAGCAAGGAAGAGGAAAATGGTCTCGCAATCAGAGCAAGAGGGTAAAACTCAGAAACCCTGAACAGGATTGTGCTTACTGCCCTGGCTTCCCAGACTCGTAAAAAAGTCCATTCTCCATCTTCCAATTCTGGGCCATTTTGGTGCTTTGGGAGAAAATAGAAAAGATAGTTCACTAAGCTCTGGTAGGGGGTGGAATATACATGTCTCTCAAGCTGTCACACCTGAGCGTTCCCTTGTACACTTTTGACCCTCTAAGTGCTTAATAAGGGGTTTCACTCATCTTCAGGAGCCCCCCCAAATTAACTTCCTAGGAGAAGTTCCTCCCAAGTATCCTGGTAAGAGTAATGAAAATAAATTGTTCTATTGAAAAGACACCTGCACCCATATGGTCATCAGAGCACTACTCAAAATAACAAAGTCATGGAATCAACCCGATTGCCCATCAGTTATCCTAGATAAAGAATATATGGGCCGGGCATGGTGGCTCACACCTGTAATCCCAGCACTTTGGGAGGCCGAGGCGGGTGGATCACGAGGTCAGGAGCTCGAGACCATCCTGGCTAACACGGTGAAACCCCATCTCTACTAAAAGTACAAAAAATTAGCCGGGCATTGTGGCAGGTGCCTGTAGTCCCAGCTACTTGGGAGGCTGAGGCAGGAGAATGGCGGGAACGTGGGAGGCAGAGCCTGTAGTGAGCCGAGATCACGCCACCGCACTCCAGCCTGGGCGACAGAGCGAGAATCCATCTCAAAAAAAAAAAAAAAAAAAAAAAAAGAATATATGGTACATCTACACCATGGAATACTACACAGCCATAAAAAAAAAGAATGCAATCATGTCATTTGCAGCAACGAGGATGCAGTTGGAGGTCTATCTAAGCAAACTAGCATAGAAACAGAAAACCAAATACCACGTGTTCTCAATTATAAGTGGGAGCTAAACATTTAGTACATATGGACATAAAGACAGAAACAATAGACACTGGTGAGGATTAGAGGCAGGAAGGAGGAAGGGGCAAAGACTGCAAAACTATTATTGGGGGCCAGGCACGGTGGCTCACACCTGTAATCCCACCAATTTGGGAGGCGGAGGTGAGCAGATCATCTGAGGTCAGGAGTTCGAGACCAGCTTGGCCAATATGGTGAAACTCTGTCTCTACTAAAACTACAAAAATTAGAGAGGAATGGTGGTATGCGCCTGTAGTCCCAGCTACTTGGGAGGCTGAGGTAGGAGAATCGCTGGAATCCGGGAGGCGGAGGTTGCATTGAGCCGAGATCACACCACTGCACTCCAGCCTGGGTGACACAGCGAGACTCCAACTCAAAGAAAAAAAACAAAAAACAAAAAGCTGTCTATTAGGTACTATGCTCATTACCTGGGTGACAGATTCATCCACATTCCAAACCTCAGCATCACTCAATATACCTTTGTAACATACCTGCATATGTACCACTGATTTTTAAAATGAAAGTTGAAAAATAAATTTTAAAAAATGCAAAAATAAAAAAGGAGTAATGAATGAACATTTGGGTGCTTCTGAATCAATGTCAAAGGGTTCCTCTAGCGCACGATTAACACACAAGTTCAATCGTCCCTGTTTTTAAAATTGGTTTAAGTCCACTTCAGAAATAAGAAAACAAACTAAAAGATAGCCTGTCAGACCTAGAAATAACTACTAGTCATAGGTCCTTGAGGAATCGCCACACTGTCTTCCACAGTGGTTGAACTAATTTACACTCCCACCAACAGTATAAAAGCGCTCCTATTTCTCCACATCCTCTCCAGCATCTGTTGTTTCCTGACTTTTTAATGATCGCCATTCTAACTGGTGTGAGATAGTATGTCATTGTGGTTTTGATTTGCATTTCTCTTGACTAGTGATGATGAGCTTTTTTACATATGTTTGTTGGCAGCATATTTAGGTTGTTGGCAGCATAAATGTCTTCTTTTGAGAACTGTCTGTTCATATCCTTCACCCACTTTTTGATGGGGTTCTTTGTTTTTTTTTTCTTTTTTTTCATGTAAATTTGTTTAAGTTCCTTCTACATTCTGGATATTAACCCTTTGTTAGATGGATAGATTGCAAAAATTTTCTCCCATTCTATAGGTTGCCTGTTCACTCTGATGACAGTTTCTTTTGCTGTGCAGAAGTTCTTTAGTTTAATTCGATCCCATTTGTCAATTATAGCTTTTGTTGTCGTTGCTTTTGGTGTTTTAGTCATGAAGTCTTTGCCCATGCCTATGTTTTGAATTGTATTGCCTAGGTTTTCTTCTAGGGTTTTTATGGTTTTAGGTCTTACGTTTAAGTCTTTAATCCATCTTGAGTTAATTTTGTTACAAGGTGTAAGGAAGGGGTCCAGTTTCAGTTTTCTGCATATGGCTAGTCAGTTTTCCCAACACCCTTTATTAAATAGGGAATCCTTTCCTATTGCTTGTTTTGTCATGTTTGTCAAAGATCAGAGTGTTGTAGATGTTTGGCGTTATTTCTGAGCCCTCTGTTCTGTTCCAATGGTCTATATATCTGTTTTAGTACCAGTATCATGCTTTTTGGTTACTGTAGCCTTGTAGTATTTGACCCAGCAATCCCATTACTGGGTATATACCCAAAGGATTATAAATCATTCTACTCTAAAGACACATGCACATGTATGTTTATTGCAGCACTACTCACAATAGCAAAGACTTGGAACCAACCCAAATGCCCATCAAAGATAGACTGGATAAAGAAAATGTGGCTCATATACATGATGGAATACTATGCAACCATAAAAAAGGATGTAATCATGTTCTTTATAGGGACATGGATGAAGCTGGAAACCATCATTCTCAGCAAACTAACACAGGAACAGAAAACCAAACACTGCATGTTCTCACACATAAGTAGGAGCTGAACAATGAGAACACATGGCCACAGGGAGGGGAACATCACACACTGGGGCCTGTCAGGGGGTGGGGGACTGGGGAGGGATAGCGTTAGCAGAAATACCTAATTTAGATGACAGGTTGATGGGTGCAGCAAACCACCATGGCACGTGTATACCTATGTAACAAACCTGCACGTTCTGCACATGTATCCCAGAACTTAAAGTATAAAAAAAAAAAAAAAAAAAGAAATAACTACTAGTCTACTTTCTTAGCTTAAATAACAATTTCTCCTAACAAACCAAAATAAATGAATGAATAAAACCTTTACAGGTTTGTTTGATGAACAAATACAATCTATGCATAAGAAGAAATGCTCTATATATACTTGCATGGTAAATTTAACCCAAACTAGCATGGAAAATCTGGCGCACTTTATAGTTCTTCTGGTTGGGCACAGCTTCTTCGTTATTTGCTGTTTTGGCCTTGCACTCAGACAAAGAACTGAGTAAATATTAGATGTTCAGTAAACAAAAACAAGAGTAGTTTTAAGGTCTATACCACCTGGGCACCCAGACAGCTCGAGTCGCAGTGGTCATACTGCACTGGCAGGAGAGTTATCTCAGATGGGACGCATCCCACATCAGAAAGCAGAGTTCTCATTTCTCAAGGGTGTTTGGCTTCTCAAGCTGCATTCCATCCACATCCCACTCTAGCTGATGAGAAAAGAGAGCCCAGTAAATCTAGCATCTCCGTTTTCTCCCCTCTCCAGAGCTAGCCTCAGGAAAGAAAACGATCCAGCTGTGCGTCCTAAACATGCTACTTAAGGCCTGCAGGGCACACCCAGGTCCTCACTGGTGAAAGGAAAGAGATGTATCTGTTGTTCGTTAGTGACCATTCAGTTCTAAACTTCAATTATTCTCTTTTCTCACTCTCCTGAGGTCTATGTCTCCTTGTGGTCTGGCTTCTTGATGTTCCAGATTGGTGATCTTTTTACTGCTTTCAAAGAGTTTACCTAAATGTTGTGGTGGCTGCACCAAGTTGCAGGAATATGGGCCTGTTTAGGGAATGTTAGTTGTTGGATTCCCAAGCTCCATGGGATTCCTGATAAGTCCATTGATGACTGCTATACAACCCAATGAAACAACATATGCAAACCCTCTGTCAACTGCAAAACTTTGCACCAATAAAAGGTATTATTACTCCATACTATGGACTTACATACAGCCATTAAAAATGAATGAGACCAATATGTACTTATATGTGAAGATCTCTAATACACATCATTCGATGAGAAAAGCTAGGCACAGAATAATGTGTAGTGCATAAGGCAGTGTATATTAACAAAATATCTATGTGTGGGGTGTGTGTGTGCGTGTGTGTGTACATATGTAATTTTCAGAAGAAATTCTTAATAGTGTTTACCTATTGAGAAAGGGACTGTAGACTTTTGAATGAGACCAGAGAAAGACTTTAACCTTTCATCAAGTACAATGTTGTACTGCTTAACATTTAACCTTGTGTATTCATTTGCTGTTTTTGTTAATAATCCATAAAGAAGAACTGTATACTTAAAAAATTTCAAGCCAACACCAGCCCGGCATCTACAACCTTCTTTTATTTCCTCGTTCTGCTACCATCCCATCCTGTGGTTATTCCCCTACAATTCACAGACTAAGCAATGAACTTCACCACTAGAACCTTGTTAAGCAAGAGAAAGTTACCACAGTTCTTTCACACAGAATAGGAAAAAGGCTAAGTGTGAGCTGTGTTTTCAGTCTTCATACACCCCAGCAAAGAACAAGCAGCATGTACCCAAACTGCAGATGAACACTGCAGTCTCTGTTTGTGGTCTGATCAGTCACAAATGTATTTATGACTCTCCTCCCCAAGCTGGGCCAATTGCCCTTGGCTTTTAGCTCACCCAAACCTTTATTCCTACAGGGCCTTAGTCTCCTCTCCAAATAGAGGATGGAGTCATCCTTAACCTTCATCCTACACCTGGTAGGATATAAGGAGACATACAGGAGCATCCTAGCATCTATCCATTGCACGGTAACAGCCCCGTTTCCCCTTGGCAATCAGAACTAACCGCGGCCAACTCTGTGGCCCCCATCTGATGCCTGTTAACTTGGTGGGATGAGGAGCCAACTATGATGAGGTGACACTCCTCACTTCTAATGGCCTTTCTGGAAGCACTCCTTTCCCTTGGGGAAGGCAACAGAACACAATAGTTAAGAGTCAGGCTTTGCAGTCCGATTAGTCAGATTCAACACTGGTTTTGTTTCTTACACAACTTGGTTTCCTCATCTGAAAAGTGAGATTAATTACAATGCTGACTTCCTCAAATTTTATGGAGGATTAAATAAGATGATGCATCCAGGACACGTACCATAGAGTCCGGAGCAGGGCAAGTATTCATTAGACATTAACCATTATTATTACATACTAAATCTCCAAACCAACAGAGCTCAAATTCGTAAGGACAGCATCTAAACCACAATACTCTCAAACCAGTTTATAATAACATCATTTTCTCAGTAAAAAATCCATTTTTACCCTTAAGTAATTTTCTTCACATCATATAACTTGTTAGGCTACATTTATGCAGTCCATTGTAAATCATGCAAAACAGTTGGTCTTATGCAAAAAATCCACTCCAGTCAGCATAAGGCTAATTGTCAGGGCTGAAAACTATTCTAATGCTGGAAAAAGCAGGCAAAAAAAAAAAAAAAAAAAAAAGTAAGAATAACAGTCATTTACTCAAGCCTCTGGACAAAATACATTCAAACACCTTTTTAAACAACCAGGAATTACAGTCTAAACTGTCCAGGAATGTGGGAAAGTCATAATAGGCCTCTTCCTGAGACTCTAACCCAGATGAACAACTCACTTCTGGGCTTTACCGTGAACGTGGTTGCCTCTGCTGCCCAGGAAGTTAAAGGACAATGCTCATCTACAGTTTGAAGTGAGCCCAAAACAATTAAGCCAATCTGCAGAACAGAAAAGTACTCTGATTCACGATTCATGTTACCTGAATTGTCCTCATTGCTTACAAATGAGAACAGGGAAGAGGAACTCTATTTTATTTAACAGAATATATTTCAAGAAGTGTTCAATTTGATATAATTACCTTTTTGCAATCTATTCTCCTTCTACTGATTAATAATTTGGTGCCATTCCAAACTCCATTTTGAAGTAGCAATTATAAAGGTTATTATGAAATTTAGCTTTTTAAAATTTACTACAAAATGCTCGGCTTGTTTGGAAGCAGGGTTCCAGTCCTTGGGACTGTTCTCATGGAAAGAGACATGGCAGGCTGAACGGACGATGCAGACTTACACAGCCATAAGAGAAACGATATTTTAATAATTGATACATCCAACCAAATTTAACTTAAAGTTGTTTATCTTTAATTCCATATTGTGCAAATTAAACACCACATTTGTTATTTTTTAAAGTATATTTTAAGTCAGGGAAGGCCAGTGAAAAACACAAAAACAGGCAATGTGGTAATCAAAGATAATATAGAAAATTCATTCAAGGAATTTTCTAAATCTCCCTATAGCTCAGAAACTGTATATTTGAGCCCAAGGATACAGGACCTCTGCTATCTAAAGCTTGGTGTTCATAAGGTTTAAAAACAAAAAAAGAACAAAGCTTAGGTAAGAGGTAGAAATCCACAGGGAAGTTTTTAAATGTTCTGATCTCTTCTTTCGATTTTATAGCAGAAATGGTAACACAGCATATAACCGGCTATGCTACATTTATACAGTCAATTGCAAATCATGCAAAACACATGGCCCTATTAACAGGTGCTGGCTATGAGAAAGAAATTTGTGTCTAAGAAGTAAGGGACATGTTTATTTTGTGTCCAGCTTGTTTCACTTAATGTAATGTCATCCAGGTTCATCCATGTTGTTGCAAACGGCAAGATCTCCTTTTTCAAAGCTGAATAATACCCCCTTGTGTATGTGTGCATGTATATACATATGTACATGTGTGTATGTGTGTGTAGATATACATACATATATATCACACAATTTATATGTGTATATATCACACTATATATATATCACACACACTATATATCTCTATCACACAATTTCAGGCATGGCATAGTGGAGAAAATGGAGAGATATTGGTCAAAGGGTACAGACTTGCAGTTATGTAGCACGAACAAGTCTAGAAATCCAATGTACAACATGATGACTATGTTTAACAATACTGTATTCCACACTGGAAATTCGCTGAGAGAGATTTCAGGTGCTCTCACTCCATGCCCCCCAAAATGATAAGTATGTGAGGAGATTGGTAGGTTAATTAGCTTGATTGCAGTAATCATTTCACTACGTATATCAAAACATCTTGTATGCCTTAAATATATACAATTTTATTTTTTTAAATAATTAAAAGAATAAAAAGTAAAAAAGAAGAGGTAAGAGTGGATTTAGAAGCACGATAATTAAATGTGAAATTATTCTCTCTGCTTAGTCTCAGAGCAGAAAGATATCTACAGGGAATGGGATAGAGCCAACAGGAGGTAATGATGCCAATGACTCTTTATAGAGCACCTACTGTAGGTTAGGCATGAACTCTAATCACTACATCAATCCAGCAAGGTAGGAACCAGGGTGCCATTCACAAATGAGGAAACGGAAGTTCAGAGACATGAAACATAGTAGACATCAATGTTGGGGAGGGAGGTAGTGATTGGCTCACAATGATTTCACAGGGCGAGCCCCAGGGATCACCTCTGCACATGTTACTGCCTCCTGAGAACAACTCACTGGTCCAGAGGTGTGTCCCAAAGCTGGGCCAAGCAGAGTCCTTCCCTAATATTTGCTAACTGGAAGAATGTCACAGGAAGTAAATCCTGGCAGCTGTTGTCAACTCTGCTTCCCACCTCAGGGAAAACGCATATCTGCAGACAGAGAACGCGAAGCTGACACATGGAGAAGAATGGCGGTAAGGCTAAGGTCCTCACAGGGTCTGAGTCCCTGGGTCTGTGATCACTGAGGTCTGGTTGCACCCCACCATGTTTGCAATTAGCCAACACACCCAAGTAAACCTTTCACTGAAATCCACTCCTTTTCTTTTACCCCCACCTCTACCCAAAGCTAGTTTGAATTGGATGTTGCTCACTCAAAACTAAAAGCCCTAACTAATACATAAAATAATTTTTCTAAGACTAAACAGACAAATCATAACTATTTTTGTATAGTGATATAATAATTTGTATAAAAATGTGATCTGTAATTTGTAAAGCAAGCTCTCATGTAATAACCATTTTTATCAGCTACATTTTACAAATGGTGACAAAATACATTCTGGATTAAAAATTCAAAAATACATTGAAGGTAAAGAATAGGCATGCTGTCTTGCATATAAGACATGAAAGTTGAAAAAAATAGGTGAAAGAAAGGAAAAAGGAAAAGTTAAAGAACACGAAGGCCTGTTTTTCTGACCCTTCCATATCTACTGCCATAGTGGCAGGTACAAAGCAGATAGCTGCACAGTGACTACTCCTGTAGTTTTTCTTAGAAGAATACTACTGTAACCTTACCCATAGCCTTTTTATAACAGTTCACCCCACTTAACTGGTAACTGAAACAATGCCACTTATAAAGAAGGGAACAGCCTCTACTAAATCTTACAGAAGTAAATCGGCCTCCTCTGTTATTTCTTAGCATATGATTCAGTCTTTAATTTCTACACTTTTCATTTCAACTATACTATCAAGTATTTAAATAACTTCATACTGCACACTCTAAATCACAGTGATCCCTAATCCAGTTATAGTTTTAAGCAAAAGAGGAGTCCTAAACAAGATTGCACCAGACCAGTAATGATTGTGGTCTTGTTTCTAATTAAACAAAGCTAAACTCCTTAGGGAAAAAAAAAAATGAAGCAATGGAAAGTACTATTTTAATTCACACAAAAAAAACAGGAAAGGATCCAGAGGCAAGGTAGTGGGTCAGGACACACTGAAACAATGAAAATGAGGGGCAGGCACTGTTTCCAGGCTGATGAGTCAGTGGATCTAGTCTATGTGTGTAGCATGGTCTTCATATGTGTGTAGACCTGATGGCCAATATATGTGCAACTGCAATCAATGATCGATCACAACCCAAGAAGGCTAGCTCTTCCTCTCTGGAATATATAGCTAGGGTTAATAATCACTGGCTGCATGACTGAAACATTTTACCCTTGCCGGTGAGGCCAGCAGCTGTAAACACCTAGGTTCCTGGTGGTGCTCTATTATCAACACAGGCTTTCCTCTGCTATGATTTCTCAACAACCTAGAGGAATAATATTGTACTCGCCTCAGCTACCTAATGTCCACCTGACACAATTTCACTTGGGCTCATGGGTAATGAATGAAAGCTGAACTTCAGTGCAGATTTGATCTCTTATAAACAGACAGTAAAAATAATTTGCAAATAAAGTGTAAAGATTTGGTAAATACAGAATAATCTTTCTGTACTGAGGGAAGAGTAAAACAAATGTTAGTATACGATTAATCAATTTCAGCATGGATTTTTAAAATAAAGTTTTTATTACATAGGTAAAAGATGTTTACTATGGAAAAATAAAAATATAGATATGCAAAAAGAACAAAATTTATCCATAATCCTATCATTCAGAGATAGTCACTGCTAATATTTTGTAATACATATTTCAAAAGTCTATACACATTGTAACTGGGTGTGGTGGCTTACATCTGTAATCCCAGCAGTTTGGGAGACCCAGGTGGGCAGATCACTTGAGATCAGGAGTTCGAGACTAGCCTGGCCAACACGGTGAAACCCTGCCTCTACTAAAACTACAAAAATTAGCCAGGCATGGTGGCAGGCGCCTGTAATCCCAGCTACTTGGGAGGCTGAAGCAGGAGAATCACTTGAACCCAGAGGCGGACATGATGCTGAGCCAAGTTTGCGCCACTGCACTCCAGCCTGGGCGACAGAGTGAGACTTGGTCTCAAATTAAAAAAAAGAAAAAAAGTACATACACATTGGGGTGTGTGTGTGTGTGTGTGTGTGTGTGTGTGTGTGTGTATGAATATATATACAATGGCCCCTCAGGATCTGTGGGGGATTTGTTCCGAGACTCCCCAGATACCAAAATCCATAGATGCCACTTATATAAAATGGCATAACATTCACATATAACCTATGCACATCCTCCCATATAGTTTAAAACATGTCTAGGTTGCTAATAATACCTAATACAATGTCAATTCTATGTAAATAGTTGTTCTATTGCTTAGGGAATAACGACAAGGAAAAACTCTGTATATGTTCAGTACAGACACTACCATCCATTTTTTTCAAATATTTTTGATTCGCATTCGGTTGAATCCATGGGTATCGAACCCACAAACATGGGCAGTGGACTGTACTTATGTACAGACTTATGTACGTGTGCAGCTATATGTGAACACACACACACACAAAGTGTTTACAAGAAACTCTTGAATCAAACTTTTATCCTGCCTTATATTCAGAAACAAAGTAGCCACCAAAAAAGCACTTTATAAGTGATAAATGTTACTCAGAGCCCTTCAGAGTAGGGCCAAATATATCTTCAATCAGGAAGTCTGACACTGATGCCCTTACATGTTCAGTAAGGAGATATGGGAACAAAATCAGAAAAATAGAAGGGTACTTCATCCCCAAAGTTATGCTAGCACACACCTTACTCTTCCAGCTCCTCCCCGGGATTTACAGAAAGTCAGGAGAAATGTAGTCAGAACAGGTGGCAGAGTGAAAGAAGCCCATTGCTGGGACCTAGATTCATATTGTGCTATTATCTCATGTGTTTACAGCAAGTGCATCAATAGTACCAACCTTAAGAATATTATATAGGGAGAAAGAAGAGAGGAACTGAAATCTTTCAAACATGCTGTATATAATTGATAAAAGCTGGCCAAAGAATTTTCTTCCTTTTCTGAGATCAGTTTTACTGCCACAATTTTAAAAATTCAAGAGTGTATCTAAGTTTATTATCTACTAACTGTTCATGTTGTGGAAAAGTTTATGTCAACTCTTAGAAGCAAAAGTCTCTAAGCATTTTTAAAAACATCCTTTCATAAATATCTCATAGAAGTAAAGCCAGAGGAAGAAAATCAAGGAAGTTGGAAACATAAAAATTATGGCATATAAGCTAAGCCTACCTAAATAAATCGTAGCTTGGGACTAGTTGTCTTCCTTCATATCATAATTAAAAAATCAAATACACTTACCTCTATAATAGCTACATTATCTATTGCTGCTCCTTAGGAGCATCTTTAGATTTTATTAATATCACTCCCATGTCAAACTTCAGAAGTAAGTTAAAATAGTACATTACCCACATCCTAGAAGCAAAATATTATTCAATCTCTGGATACAAAACAGATTTACTGCTAATGATGATGAAACAGATACATATAAGAAATATGTTTGAATATATTACAAATAGTTTTTTTAAACCCACACTATTCTATTAGGTTGCTGCAAAAGTAATTGCGATTTGCCATAAAAATACACAGTTATTACACATGCAGAACTGGGCACACAATGACTAACGACAAATCACAGGCCACTTACAGTTAAGTAGAACCCTCTTCATGGTTCTGTGGAAAGGTATCTGTTTAAACCACCTCCTCCCTAAAGTCTTTGCGCTTAACCTAGAGCATTCTGTCTTCTCTTGCCTCTGAACTCACTCCATTTTTTTTTCTGAAATACCCCTTTGTCCCATTATGCTGCCTTGAGGCATCACTTGTAGTGAATTTAACTCTTCTGTGGTTTAATGTGCATTATCACAACCTTTCACCTTGTGTATGAGCAGAACCCTTAGTTGGATTTCAGGGTCTATGGATGATATATCTTGGCATTTCTCCTAGAGCTAAAATAAAATAGTCATTCAACACATATCTGCTACATTTTATTTTAAATGTAAGTCTCTGAGCTCAACAAGTTAACCCTCTCTAGGGAAGAGAATGTGACAAACTTCAAAGGGAGGTCTCTAGATATGTACAGAGTACAAATATGCTCTGAAGAGTGAAACGGGGAGAAATGAAAAATGAAGTGAAGAGGGCAAAAATGGAGCTGGCCTGCAGGCACTTGTAGAATAGGAAGAGTAATCAGCATGCTAGCAATCAGAAAACAAACAAAATAAAATAAAGAGAAAAACTGTCTCCATGGTGATTATAGTATACCATCATGGCTTAACTGGTTAATGGTGGTGGCAAAATATACTTTTAAATTATTTTAAAACAAGCCAGGCACAGTGGCTCATGCCTGTAATCCCAGCACTTTGGGAGGTCGAGGCGGGAGGACCATTTGAAGTCAGGAGTGCAAGACTAGTGTGGCCAACACAGTGAAACCTCATCCCCACTAAAAATACAAAAATTGGTCGGGTGTGGTGGCCCATGTCTGTGGTCCCAGCTACTCTGGAGGCTGAGGCAGGAGAAGCGCTTGAACCTGGGAGGCAGGGATTGCAATGAACCAAGATCACACCACTGCACTCCAACCTGGGCAACAGAGCAAGACTGCGCCTCTAAATCAATAAATAAATATCATTTTAAAATGAAATCCCTTATTAGTAACTCTGAGGTGTCAAACGCATAAAATAATTAGGAATTTATACTATTTTATGAACTATAATTTATCTTTTATGATGTATAAGGAAAAATATTGTGCACAGCACTTAATGAAATGCCCTAAAGTGATGCAGCCATTCTTTTCAATCATTGCACTTAATACAAAACTTCTTATTTATAAACATAATCTAGCCACCCACCATTGGCTGATAATTTAGAAATTCTCTACTCATTCACTCTGTACTTCCTAATACATGATTTTGAAACTGCCACACTAATCAGAGATAGATGATGCTTATTTGGATAAAATTGAAAATCCACATACTCTTTCTCAAGGAAAACAGAGAGAACAAGTGCTTATTACAGAAATAAATTGTAATTTAATAATTAAGCTGTTTTTTCTTTTGTTCCTTCATTTCTTAGCAACTGAAAAACTGAAATGTCTTTTTATTTCTGCTAAAGGAAAATGGAAACATGAGGAAAATAATAGGAGTGCTTTCCCCACTATATTCTTTTCTCAAGTAAGGCATATCTTTCACTTAAAAAAAAAAAAAATCAAATCTGCTCTCTAACCCACACATGAGTGGAAAATTAACAGAGTACCCAGAACAAGTTTTACAAAGCAAATGACAGATTTATGAAATAGATTTTCCTTACATGTTGTTATCTTTCAGCCAAAGAGCCAGGCAAGCAGGTTACAAGATAACCTATATAGTTCTGAAATAGTATAGTATATAGCTTATCATTAGCAACCTATATCTAAAATACTCATTCCTCTCAATGAGTATCAGAGATACAGGTCATTCTCTTTAAAAGGATATAAAGCTACTGACAGCAGTTCTCTATGGAGAAGAGAGAAGTTTGGTAGAATTAGGCCATGAACCACCATTGTAAGAACAGTGTCAGCACATAATTTTGAGGACTAGTTGATGCCTTTTGAAAATGTGCCCATTAAAACCTATCTATAATTTTTATGGGAAATTATTGCCACTGATAAACGAAGCTTTCTAATGGAACTGTTGATGAGCTTAACAACCATATGTGGGCACAAACTCTACTACTTTAATGGAAATAGTCAATGGCATGACCAGGACAGAACCACTTAGTAGGGAAATTGGAAATTTAATTTCAATCAGATGAACAAAAAATGAAGAAGAATGCTTGAAGTGGTAGCATAAAAAACACCAGCGATTAAAAACATTTGGAACCTTTGCTTACCCTTCAAAGGCATTTGTTGCCATGGTTTTTCAAGACCTCTGAAAGCTTCAGCTGTGTCCACAAAAGCTGCCAAGAAATAGGGGTTC
This sequence comes from Macaca nemestrina, assembly GCF_043159975.1. Taxonomy (NCBI): domain Eukaryota; kingdom Metazoa; phylum Chordata; class Mammalia; order Primates; family Cercopithecidae; genus Macaca; species Macaca nemestrina. The sequence continues at coordinate 70,987,568 of NC_092129.1, read as the reverse complement.
TATACTGATTTTATTTGTCAGAGGCATTTTTGTCTTAATTATCTCCAAGATAAAGATTACTTTGGCCAAAGGGAAAGGAAAAAAGAAGAACTACCGTCATTTCACAGGTTGAAAGGCCATGATTTAACTCTTCTGAGCTCTTCTTCAAATGCATGCGTGCACGTGTGCACAAACACATCTAAGTTTCGCAGCATCACATTAACCACTAACAAGCACTTAACACTGGTAATGGGGATGTCATTCTTACATGGAATGAGGTTTTCAGGCCTTGACTTTCATGGTGTGTCCTTCTATTTCTCTGATGAGAAATAGGAGCCAAACACCAAGCAAATTTACCAATACCTGGAGTTAATGCCTTTCTTTCTTTCTTTCCTTCCTTCCTTCCTTCTCGCTCTCTCTCTCTCTCTTTTTTTTTTTTTTTTTTTTTTTTTTTTGAGACAAGTCTCACTCTGTTGCCAGGCTGGAGTGCACTGGTGCAATCTCGGCTCACTACAACCTCCACCTCCCAGGTTCAAGCGATTCTCCTGCCTCCGCCTCCTGAGTAGCTGGGACTACAGGTGTGCACCACCACGCCTAGCTAATTTTTGTATTTTTAGTAGAGACAGGGTTTCATCATGTTGGCCAGGATGGTCTCAGTCTCTTGACCTCGTGATCTGCCTGCCTCGGCCTCCCAAAGTGCCGGGATTACAGGCGTGAGCCACCGTGCCCAGCCATGCCTTTCTTTTAAAAAGTTTCATTGCAAAGGCTTTCACTTGAAAATTACATGAGAGTTCATATGTGTACACATAGTGTGTACTATGCTGCCCTCAGCCTCCATAGTCATTTCTGTTGCACAATATGTATGTTAACACATGATGGAGAGTAAAAAATGTAAGTAGAAATAAGGGAAGGATTAAGCAAGCTCTGGGTCAGAAAAGGAGGCTATGAACTCCCACAGTATAAATAATCTGCAAAAAAAAAAAAAAAAAAAAAAAACAACAAAAAAAAAAAAAAAAAAAAAACACCCACTTGGTTCTTGTTTGGACATCATAAAAATGCTTATATTTGTTTCTGCGGTTTACTATTTGTACAGCTTAATGTGCTGGTAGCAGCATGTTCTTTCTAAATTGTAGGCTCCCAGAGAGCAGCATTTGGCACTGTAGGACTAACTTATGATTTTCCTGTTTAGAAAGGGCCTTGCACATACACTTTTTATAATAAGAGTGTTTCCTACAAGGTTTGGTAAGATTCAGGGAATGCTTATATTATTATGAAAATCAAGAGGAAGGTTTTAGTTACTTCTCCATTATTAATAATGTGCAACCTTCAAGAAGTATTCAGACCATTCTTTTCATCAAGTTTCTTTAAAATTAATTGAGGAAATTAATTCAAATCCCCAACCCTGGAATATCTGCAGAGAGCTGATTCTGTTTCTGTGGCTGCTGGATAATTCCATCTGGACATCCAGCTATCGTCTCAAACGCAGCATGTCTAGAATTGAACTTATCCTACTCCCCGATGACTGGTCTTCCTCTTTGTGTCCAAGTCATTCATTTCTCAGTTCATTCAGTCTATGTCTGAACCTCTTTAACTCCTTTCTCTCCTGGATAACCCATATTTAATCATCTTCAAGCAATGTATACCCTTTCATTATAATATCCTTTATTCTATTCCCTTTTCCATTTCACAAATACCAAAAAGTCCAGATTTTTAGTACATCTAAACTAGTTGAATATCAGCCAAATTGGTCTTCATGCTTTGATTCCCTCCCTTCTCTGGTCCCTTCTATATGTCTCTGCCAGATTAATCTGCATTAAAGACTCTTTCATCATTCCTCTCCCACGTTGAAAAAGTATAATGTTTTCATGTTGCTAAAGCACACAAACTGATCCTAATTTCCATTTAGTCTTTTATTTATTTATTGAGTGACTCTGAGAATATTGGGCCCTTACCTTTAAGGAGTTTAGAGTCAGTATGGGACCGAACATGGACAATCAAATATATGCAATATGATGGAATAAAGTAATACTGAGGTCCCAGGAGAGAGAGAACTTCTGCATTATCTTCAGAGGTTTAACAGCAGTTGCTTTTGATTAGGATTAGAAGAATTTTCACAGGTAAATCTGGAAAGAAATTCCCAGCAAAGAAATGGAATCATCATATTTGTAGAAGAACAAGTAATTCAGTGTGTCTGGAGTGCCTATTTCAGAAGTAGAAACAGTGACTTTAAAATGACTAGAAAAATAGGCTAGAACAAGATTGTGGCAGTCCTTGAATGCTTGTTTAAGGATCATTCCACGGGCTATGGAGGTCATTAAACGATCTTGTACCGAGTATTGACATGATCAGTGATTTGCTTTATGACCACTAATAGAGTGGCAATGTGCAGAATGTCTCGCAAGAAGAAAAAAGAAATAAACAAACGGCTTAGATGAAGGAGAAGGCAAATGGAAACAATAAATTATTGCAAGCATCCTGGTGAAAGGTAACGCAGCTAACTCAGCAATGGTAAGTGGATGAAAATGCATTTAAGAGATAGACTCAACAGAGCTATGCAAGAGCTCTGGAAATGTCAGAGGCAGAGGCTGCAATAAGAAACGATGGAAATAACTAACTCCCTGGTTTGAAGTATGGATGCCGGAGGGAGTGGCGAGGGAACTGACACATACAGCAAGCAGAAGGAGGGGCTGGTGGCAGAGGGAAACACAGGGGAGTCACTGAGAAATCAGGCTGGGGCAGGAGTCAGGAGCAAGGTTTGGGAGATATTAGTGCAGCTCTAACACTTTAGGCCCCAAATATTATGTTATTATATTAGTTTCCTAGGCACAAGCAATCTTTAGTGTTTCTCTTCTCTCTCCTCTCTCTCTCTCCCTCCCGCTCTCTCTCTCTTCTCTCTCTCTCTCTCCCTCCTCTCTCTCCTATCTCTCTCTCTCTGTCATCATATGACATTCTCTTCTCTGTGTCTGTGTCCAAATTTTCTTATTATTCTAAGGATATCAGTCACATTAGATTAAGGGCCCATATACTGAAGTATATACTGGAAATATACTCTAGGTTACACCACAGTATAACTTCATCTTAATTAATTACACCTGCAATGATGTTATTTCCAAATAGGGTCACATTCTGAGGCACTGAGGGTTAGGACTTCCACATATCTTTCTGGGAGACACAATTCAGCCTGTATCAGACACATATATATATGTGTGTGTGTGTGTGTGTGTGTGTGTGTGTGTGTGTGTGTGTGTGTATATATATATATATATATATATATATATATATATATATGATTCCCTAGGAAACAAGGTGGAAAAAGAAGGATGAAGGTGGAAAAAGAAGGATCTCAGCTTGATTGAAGACAGGAACCTGGAAAATGCCCACTTTAGAGGGCTGAAGAGCGAAACAGAAGGAGAGGACAACAAGCCATGTGTTCTCTCAAGGCTGGCTTACTCAATTTCTCAATACTATTTCACATTTCTGGAATTCTCTTCCAAACTACTATTTATTTGCATGCTTATATCAGATGTACCACTTGCATTAACACTTCTCTTACCAGCCTAACCCACTGACATTTCTTCCTTCTCTGAGAGTCTCTAGCAGTTTTTATCTATTATTATTATTATTATTATTATTATTATTACTACTACTACTTTTGAGATGAAGTCAAGTCTCACTCTGTCGCCCAGGCTGGAGTGCAGTAGCGGAATCTCGGCTCACTGTAACCTCTGCCTCCCGGGTTCAAGCAATTCTCCTGCCTCAGCCTCCTGAGTGGCTGGGATTACAGGCGCACGCCATCACACCTGTCTAGTTTTTGTAGTTTTAGTAGAGACAGGGTTTCACCATGTTGGTCAGGCTGCTCTTGAATTCCTGACCTCGTAATCCACCCAGCTCGGCCTCCCAAAGTGTTGGGATTACAGGCATGAGCCAACACGCCTGGCCATCTATCATGATTTTGACCCTTTGCCATATTCTACTATTTAGCAGGGATGTGCCCAAAATGACTAAAAGCACTGGAACTATAGCAATAAACAATTCTGACCAGAAATCAGTTGTCACTGAGTTTACATCCAAGTTTGTGTGGTACCTAATGCAGACAGACAATAATCAAACAAATGAATAAATAGAAAAACTTCAAAAGATTTTGAGAGCCGTAAAGAGAAGTAAGAGTAGTATTACTCGTGGAAGGGTAATTGGAGAAGGCCTCTCTGAGAAAGTGACTTTGGGCAGAGTCTGAATGACAAGAAACCAGCCAAGTAAAGATCTGGGTATTCCAAGCAAAGAAAAAAAAAGCCAGTGTGCCTGGAATACAGTGAGTAGGGGAGAAGGAACAAGAGTGAGAATGTGTCAAATGTTTCCAGCTGCAGAAGGAAAATTTTTCTCTTGAGAGTAAGATTTACACTAAGAGCTGTAAACTCCAGACCATAGGATCGGATTAATATATCTAAAATATCTCCCCTGATGTTGTATGGAAACTGAATTGTAGAAGAGCAAGTGTGGAAATACAGAGGCCAAAGGGTTAGGATCCCAACTGTATCTCTGAAAAGATAAAACAGCTACGTGATGGAAGGGCAGCCTCCACTTCTACCCCGTTCTCTAACCTTTTCCAGACATAGGGGCACACATCAAGCCAGAAGGTGACCAGACACAAATGTGAAAATAAATGTAAGAACTAATCTACTTTGAGTGAACAAGAGTGAGTCCCCAAGCCCAAAAGAACTAAGATCTCTTTTAACAGAGCTCTACAAAGCAGATGAAGCCAGCCAAATGGGCGAGTTCTTTAGCAAATAAGTGCCTGCTTACCGGCCGCAGCTGTTAAAGGAGCTATCCAGGGTGCTGGACTGTCTCACCCTGAAGCTTTCTAAGGCCTGGTGGATCAGGCTCTCAGTTATACTTGTAGGACTTAAGGTCCCCGCTGCACTGACCCATAACCAGACTCTACCCTGATACCATGTCTTACTGGCCAAAGATCACCTGTAAGTCAACACCCGCCTGGGCCACGTCTGTCTGATCCGATGAGCAGCTTCTGTTGGCACCTTATAAAAATAATATAAAATGGCAACATAGCTAGTGGTATGTAGGTAGGCCTGAGCCCCCTCTGTGCCACACAACCTTCTGAAATAATAATGAAAGAGAAGCAGTGAGCTCAGTGGAGTCCTTTTTCCTTGAAATAATACTCAAAGGTAGTATCTGGCTGCTGAAGCTACAACCATATCTGCTTATATAACTCATCCCAGAGACTCTGTCTAAAGCACATCTTAAGGAACACTACTTCTCTGCCTGCAATGATTAATAAATTCATAAAATATCCAATTTCGCCGCTTCTGACTTAAATAGCATCCTTCACTTTGCTTTTTAAAAAGAATGCGTTTCACTGGAGGCCATTACTCAATCTCTTAAGTAATCAAGTTTGTACACTAAGTAGTGGATGAAAATTTGTATGCTTTCAAGCCAAACACTTTACCTCTTCAACCAAAACACTTAGAACACGAGAATAATCTGATGTACACTCATTTCTAGCTCTCTTCTTAAGTAACAAGGAAAACAGGGAGAGCTGCGGCATCTTCAGAACTTCCCACCTACGTGTCAGACCCTTCACCATCCTTAAATGTGTTTGAGGGGCAGTGTGATTTATAAAGAGTCACAGACAACTTCAGCAAAAACTTTTTAGATCCAAGTTATCAAGACTATGATGAGAAAGCAGAACTAGAAACCCTTAAACTCGCTCTGGTATTTCCCTTTTATACACACAAACAAATCAAATACATGGAAATGCTTTTAAAGTATAAAGGAAATCAATTACTTGGTTTTTACACAGTCTAGAATTAAATCCATGGCCCAGAAATGTCTTTGTTTAACAGTACATTAATTATGTTAATTTTTATGCAAAGAATTCCCCAGGCTCTGCCTTTCTTCCTGGTCTTCACTTATGGACTCATTCACATGGCTGAACATGCATTCCCTCCTTCTTCACCATGCTCCCTTGACTCACCCTCCAGATTTAATCAGGAAACCTCTGAGAGCCAGACTCAACAACCACCAGGACTGAGTGGAGTTTGGATCCTATAAGATGCTGCCTTCACCTCTATCTCCGCACCATCATCTAATTGCTGGTTCATTAGTCTGTATCCCCCTTTACCTCACTAGTTTTATGAGGGTAGGCCCAGGTTTTTCTATCATTGCATTTCCAGTGTCTTGCACAGGGCTTTGCTAGTAATGCTAGTCAATGAATAAATGAATGAATGAAGAACTGAATGGTTTTAAATTTCCTCCCTATATCTAAAAGTTAATAAGTCTGCCTTCTGTTTAGACTTCTTCCAGAACTTTGGACTCAACATTCATTCCATTTTAAAAACCTAAGATAAATGACTTCACACTATGACATAAGAAGTTTCTGAAACCAAGTGGGAATTGCATTTTTACATGCTAAAGTTTCAGTAAAATTCTACTAGCTGGTCTGTGTATACAAGACGGAGATAAGAGTTTGTTATTGTTGTTTTTGTTTTGTTTGTTTTTTGAGACGGAGTCTCACTCTGTCACCAGACTGGAGTGCAGTGGTGCGATCTTGGCTCACTGCAACCTCCGCCTCCCAGGTTCAAGCAATTATCCTGCCTCAACCTCCCAAGTAGCTGGGACTACAGGTGTGCACCACCACGCCTAGCTAATTTTTGTATTTTTAGTAGAGATGGGATTTCACCACATTGGCCAGGATGGTCTTGATCTCCTGACCTTGTGATCTGCTCACCGCAGCCTCACAAAGTGCTGGGATTACAAGCCTGAGCCACTAAGCCAGCCGAGATATTTGTTTTTAACTATGAAAGAGTAAGCAGAAATTTTTCAAAATATTTGAACTTGAGATAATGCCATACCAATGAAATATCTCACATTATATTCATTGATTTTTATAAATATATGCTGAATAAAAACAATGCAAAAAAATTGTGAGAGTATTGCCATTGTTTCTCGGAGGAAGATCATTTCCACTTTCAATCTTAATAATTTTAATTTATAACTGATATTTTCATTTCTTACATCCCTCTATTGTTTTCCTTATCTTTGTCATACAGGTAGGACTTTATCAATACTGACGTACTTTCTGATTGCATCATGAGAACAAGTACATTTACTTCCCCAAATAAATTTCCTAAATAAATTCTAAATTTTGTGGGATTATGGATTATGTCTTACACTTTTTTTATTATTTCTCTCAGAACATCTAATCAGGTGTAGAGTAAGTTCTCAGTAAAACGTGAATAATCAAAACTTTAGATTTAAAAATCCCCTATTCTCTTCCATAAATAAAGGTATTTAGATCAGAAAAATAAACATTAAAATCAGGGACCAGCCATGGGCCAGGGCTGGTCTGTTACCTATTTTGATAAATAAAGTTTTATTAGCACATAATCACTTCCATGTGTTTACAGGTTCCCTTACAGGCTATAATCCAGTTAAGTAGCTGCAACAGAGACTGTATGGCCCTTGTAAAGCCTAAAATAGTTATTATCTGGCTCTGTACAGAAAAACTTTGCCCACCACTGCTTCAAATCATTTTTACTGATGAGGAAACAGTCTCAGATCAATCCATCCAATTGTGCAGTTAGACCTATCTACTAACCATACCTCTGTCAGATGCTCTTTCACTGCCAAATTAAATGCTTGGTAAAAACAATGATAGTTTAGATTATATAAAATCAAATAAACAGTGAAACCACAAATTAAGAGCGTTGTCAAAAGACCTCTAAGGGCTTATACTAACCTAAATCAAAATATAAATGTCATTTTTTCTGAATTAAAATAGCATCATCTAATAGAAGTAAATAGACTGTGTGCATATATATATTTATTTATTTATGTTTAGAAAAATAGTAATAAATATATTAACTTACATTTAGAATTTATGTATATATACACACACAGACAAAGATTACTATTGAGAATATCATTAATTTTATAAAAATACCAACAAAAAAGTTCATGTGTCTTAGAGCAGAGTTCTAAAAGATGTTAAAAGCAATGTGTTGAAGAAAATGCTTTTAAAACAGACCATGCTGACCTCACATGCTACTCGATTAAGATATGAACAGCTTTTTAAAAAAAAAAAAAAAAAAAGAGTCCCACTGGCAATGGAAGGAAAAATAAATATTATGTACCATCCCCCAGCTTTCATCCCATATCAGGGCAGGAAAGAGCTATCACAGAAAGTCCATGAGAATAATTTCTTTGATCAATGCTTATTAACTTAGCGGACTCTGGTTTTCAACAAGTTACTTAAATCTGGGTTTTTATAGAAGGAATCACATGAAAACCCCAACAGAAATATTCTTAGTGTTTATATACTAACCTTCACTTAAGCTGAAAAGGTAAAGAATAAGAAGAGATAAAAATGGCCCACACTTAAGATAAAAAAATGAATTCGGTTAGCCTAAGCTGCTGTCAGATCTCTGTTCCTGTCAGATAAAAGATATTTAGCATAGGTATTTTAGGCAGTAAAAATGAGTAGTGTTTCCCCAGGGTATCCTATTATAATGCAATAATAGAGACACTTCTGGAGTAGAAATAATGTATAGCTGACAGTATATTAGCTACAATTGGTAAACTATAGACAAGAAAAGGATGGAGGCAGGCAGGAAAATGAAATGCTACAGGTAGATACTTAATAACTGTTTGGTAAAGATGATATCTCTCCCATTACAAGACACCAGGCACTGAGTCAGCTCATAGCAAAACATCCTGCCATCCATTGAGACAAGAAAGAGATGGAAGAGAGGAAGGGGAGAACAAGCCAAACTAGAACAAAACAGAATATTTGCCTGGACAAGGCCAGAGTAGAGAGATAATTATGCATGGACAACTAGCAGCATATACCAGATCATACAGGCCAGGTTGCCTACCAAACATGAATGTCCATCTGGCATTCCCCAATCAGGGCACAGACATTTCTTTTTTCCTCAGAGATCCAGCTAGTGGAATTCCTCTGTAGAGTTGCTCAAGACTGTTTGAGTTTTGCCAAAAGAAGGAAGCAGAATTACACAGCCTCAGCTGCCCTGGCATGTGTCAACTCCTTCTCCTGAGATCCTGTCTCTTCTCCACGTTTCCACCAAAGATAGTAGTGGACCTACTAGGGATTCGTGTTTTGTACAAATGGCTGACTCTATGTCTTCCTTCCTCAGTCGCTTTGGCTCTTAGGATCTGCTCATAGGATCAAAAATAGAAGTCGTTTTCAACACACTATTACCTTGAATACTTCTCTTGAAGAAGGCCTTGCAGCCCTCACAGGACCAGACTCCATAATGGTAGCCTGAAGCATAGTCATTGCACACTGCACAGTAGCGAGTCTCCTTGGCAGATTCCATAGCCATACTTCCCTTGTCATTGGTACTGGCCAATCTCTCTCTGCCACCCTGGCGTCGATTATCTGAATTTGGCCTGGGGGGGAAAAAAACAGTAAATCCATTAACATTAGAAAAGCAAAACATGCACTCTCTGGGAGATGCAGCAGATCCACTTTATCCTGACATTTTGAAATAATGAATCATAATGTAAGCTAATCTTTCATTACCTCTTGCCGTCTGTTGCAACAAAAGGTGTTGCCTATTATATTAACCTTGAGGGGAAATTGTTTATTGCAAACTTGCTTTAAAAACATACTACCTGCACCAGAATATGTTACCTAGAAAAATGACAAAATGAAATTAGCTGGTCTCTAATAGACTTAATGTTTTTGCAGGAATTTACAATTATTTCAGAACCATTAGGGACCAGTGCTCATTCCAACTCTAGACCACACTCAGGGTCTTTCGGAAACAGAGACAAAGCATAAAACGGCTGGGACATTTGGAACTCAGGTGAACTGATGAACAACACGGAACACGTGTCAAAAAAAAAAAAACAATTCAAATTTTTATGTCATTGCCACATAACCCTGGATATCAGTTTTTATAACTTGAATCTGTAATTTGAAAATACTGTTCTTCGATATTCAAAACTCCTCTTTAGGAACATGTAGAGACTGAGCATGGTGGTTCGTGCCTGGAATCCCAGCACTTTGGGAGGCCAAAGCAGGAGAATTGCTTAAGGCCTGGAGTTTGAGCCCAGCCTGCACGATATAGCAAGACTCCATCTCTATATAAATGCTTTTTAAAAAAATTAGCTGAGAATGGTGATGTGCGACTGTAATCCTAGGTACTTGGAAGGCTGAGGTGGGAGGATCACTTGAGCCCAGGATGTCGAGGCTGCAGTAGGCTATGATCGATCATGCCAACTTCAGCCTGCGTGACAATCAGAGGAACACAGAAAAAAAAATGTAGAAAGAGAGACAATCAGAGGAACACAGAAAGGAAACTGAAAATGAGCGGCAAGAAAATTCTAGGAAAACCAAGAAAATAAGGAAGTAAAATGCTTTAAGAAAGTAGAAAACTTTACGGAGAGGATGATCAAGGATGGCAAATAGGGCAGAGAAGTCCAACAAAGCAAAGACTGGTTAAGTGAATTCAGACCTGACAAAGCAGACTCTTAGCAGGGAGTTTCCTTAGACAGGTACAGGCACAAGCCAAACTCCAGCAGACGGAATGTAAGGAGATGAAAATGAGGGAAGGCATTCCTTTGAGAACTTGGAGAATAGGAAAGATACAGATAGGGTGGCAGCTGAAGAATATAAGACCCAAGAAAATGAATTGTTTAGAATGAAGAGACTTGAGAAGGCCTTGTGTAGACTGAAGGGCATGGGCCAGGAGAAAGGGAATGGTTGAAAGCACAAAGAAGAAGATAAAAGAATAAAGCCAAGAAGGAAACTAGAGCAATTGGGATTAAAAACACAGGTAAAAGAAACTGCCTCAATGAAGACAACTTGAAGAAGACCGGAAGGAAGGAGGTTAGGAAACTAGAGGAAGATGAGTTTGCATCTCTCACCTGACCAGGCATAGGAGTAGATGTTATATTGGCCCAGGACTTGGCAGGCATGTGCAATCAAATAAAGGTGGGATAAGAGCCTAGCACAGCGCCTGGTATGTAGTTGGCACTCCACAATATATTTAAATGAATGGAGAGAGTGTTCAAAGTTGTATAAGAAAGAAAGGTAAGCAGACATTGAAAGTATAGATGGAGTGGAGGTTCTTGTGAAAATTTTCAAAAACATGAAAATCCTAAGATGAGCTAAAGTCAATTGATGATAGCCCTTCCAGGGTCTCTTGGCAAAGGAAGCTCAAGCTTCCTGCTACCATCCCCCACCCAAATACCCAGACCACACTGACTTTCACTGGTCCTCTCTTCACAAGTCCTATCTTTCCTTTTAGCCCAAATAGTATAACCTCTCCCTGCCTTCTCGCTCATGATTATGGTTCACAATTTTGTGGTAGTGGTTCTCCAACTACATTTGCCATAATATTCACAAAATATTGGCTCCTTGGGCTGAGTACGTCTGACTTTGCCAATTTTTTTCCGTTCTAAATAACTTAGTTCTGAGGTTGGCAGCCTCAAATAGGAATTCTTTATTTTTTAATGTTCTTTAGAGAGCACTGGCTCACAGTTTTCAATTCTAGTTCGTATTCTGTTACCCATCTCTTTCCATTTCACCACCATGCTGTCGAACCCACCCTCATCAGCCTCAAATCTTTTTATTGTTTGTTTACTAATAACTTATGCATGATTCAAGTCAGTAGGAAGCAGCTATGAATATCTAACTGTAGAAGCTTAGTGCCTTTGGGGGTGGGAGTAGATATTTAGCAAGTATGAAACTGATGGATTCAATGTCTTATAAGCCTTATTAATTGTTGTATCTAGCTCAGTGCCCAGCACATAGCAAGCATTCAATACGTTTGTTGAAGGAATGAAGGAATGAGTGAGTCAACAGTATATGCATGGCCAGAAGTTCCAATGTGTCAAGTATCTTCCCACTCAGCCCTACATAATAAAATGCTATATTTTTTAAATCGTGGTAAGATATATATAACACAAAATTTACCATCATAACCACGTCTAAGTGTTCATCAATTCAATCGTGTTAGATATACTCACATCATCATGCAACCAATCTTCAGAACACTTTCATTTCACAAAACTGAAACTCCATACCCATTAAACAGTAATTCCCCATTTTCTCCTTCCCTTGTCTCCTTCTACTTTTGTTCTCTGTGAATCTGGCAATTCTAGATACCTCATTAAGTAGAACCCTACTTTTGCTTTTTGTGTCTGGCATATTTCAATTAGGATAATGTCCTGAAGGTCCATGAAGTGACTAATATGCCATTGTCTGTATATACTACACAGATTGTTTATCCGTTCATCCATCTAGAGGCATCTGGATTGTTTCTACTTTTTCGCTATTGTGAATAATGTTGCTATAACTATGGGTATAAAAATATTTCTTTAAGACCCAGATTTTTAATTCTTTTAGATATATATCCAGAAGTAGACTTACTGGATCATATGATAATTCTATTTTGATTTTTTGAGGAACCACCAGTGTTCCCACAGTGGCGGCACCATTTTACTTTCTCATCAACAAGGCATAAGGTTTCTATTTGCTCTATATCCTCTCCAATACTTACTCTCTTCTTGTTCTAATTTAGTAGCCTTCCTTATGAGTGTGAGGGGAATACTGCATTTTTATGTCACCTTTTGTCTGAAAACCTCTCTTACCAGCCACTCCTAATCCGCATAAACTTGAATTAACATCCCTGTTCTGAACTCTCTAGAAGGATTTTTTTACTTCTCTTCTGCTACTTACTATATTAATCTTCAATTGATTAATTCTCATTTCCATTACTACCTGCAAAGTTCCTTGTGTCTTATTCATCTTTAAAATGCCATATGCTTAGAGCATAGTGCCTCACTTGGAATAGGGACTGAACAATATTGATATCAAATAAATTAATCAATGACTGAATCATAAATTTATAGTTTTCACAATGGAGGTAGAATATGTAAATATTATTTTCATAAATATTGGCAAAAGATTTAACAGCGAGAGCCCATTTTCCTCAGAAATAGCAAAGATGTATGCTGTCAGCAAAATGCCATTCATCTACATTTTATCTCTAAGATGACCCCCAGCTTACTGAAAATCAACTGCAGACTTTGGGCATGGAAATAGAAGGCATCTAAAGAAGATGGGGAAACCACACGGGCTGCATTGACTACCCATAAAGCAACTTTTTTAGCCAACTTAGAAATCCATGTAAATAGTGTTGTCAATTATCATTTTGGCCCAGACTTACTCCATAAAGACTCTCAAAATGTTATTTAAAAAATATATATATATATATATAAACTAGATCAAGCTAAAAGGCAAGTGCCATCTTCCTCTGGGCTCCAAGACCCTGTGGCACGCTGAAATAATATTCACATTGAGTATCCATCAGACCAAGATACCATAACTTCCTCTAGACAGAGAGCTGTGTCCTCAGAATACAGACTAACACAGCCCAACCATGGACAGCAGGAAGGAACAGACTGGGAGGTGTCCATGTCTGGGCTCAAACCTGGCCATAAGAGTGGGTCAGCCACCAACCTGGGCTTCTCTGAGTACCTATGGCTAGATCAGTCCCAGCGGATAGGCCTAGGTACAGGTCCCCACCTTATCTCTTCCTGCTGCTCTCTACCTGGCCTTGGCCCACTGCACCTGTCATAGACCTGGCATTTTTAGCCTCACAGCTCTTTAGTAGAAAGTGCCTATACCATGACTAAGTCCATCCTTCTTCTGTTCCCTCAGCCTCAAAGGCCCTTTGTTTTTCTGTATTATCATAGAACCAAAATGAATGTCTCTCACTGGGCACATTGGCTCATGCCTGCAGTCCCAGCTACTCAGGAGGCTGGGACAGAAGGACCGCTTGAGCCCAGGCATTCAAGGCTGCAATGAGCTATGAATGCACCACTGCATTCCAGCCTGGGAGACAGAGTGAGAGTCTGTCTCTAAAAGATACATAAAATAAATTTTAAAAATTTATTTAAAAGACTCTTATTTTCCTGTTTTAAAAGACTCAAATGTTTCAGGGTCTGCCTTCCCAAGGGGAGACTTCACAAATCTTAACTGAGCCTTACCCCTTTATTATAAGTGAAGGTTTATCTACTTCTTTAGCAAAATCACTAAGCTACCTCCTTCCTTGTAAAATTCTTATCTTTTTCTCATTGACTTGTCACCAAACCTGTACCGTTTCTCATCTTGGGCACTTTCTCTTAAGACTCAGATAGGAAGCTGACTGGTTTACCAAGCTACACATTAAGACATTAGATGTCCTTCAGCCTAACAGATGCCTGTAAAGATTCTCTGGAAAGAAGTGGGGCTGAAGCTCGAATGAGAAATGAATGCATCTATGACAATGCATTATAGCCATGAAGCACCACGTGTAGCTAAGGAATGAAGAATAGCAGAAAAAAGGATGCCCAGAAGCATAAGAGATCATATAAAAAAGACACAAGACCACTGCATCTATGGAAATAGGAAGCTTAACTGCCTTGATCTAGTTCTGTTTTCATTACCGCAATTGACTACTAAATATTTTTAAATGAAAGCACCATTGATATTACATATTCAACATAATTAAGAGGGATGTCTGGGCTAGGCGTAGTGGCTCACGTCTGTAATCCCAGCACTTGGGGAGGCCGAAGCAGGTGAATCATGAGGTCAGGAGTTCAAGACCAG